>NC_080096.1:5357500-6557500 GCF_950005125.1 Chionomys nivalis | reverse complement strand
GGCTGGAGAGATGGCTCTTCCAGAGGACCCAGGTTGAATGACCAGCACCCACATGGCAGCTCACAACAATCTGTAACCTCGGTTCTAGAGGATCAGATACCCTCTTCTAGTCTGATTGGCATAGGGCATGCATGTGATACACAGACATACATGTAGACAAAATACCCATACACATAAAATCTACAAATATTGACTCAGCAGCTGTATCTTCACTAATTTAGTCAAAGGAAATAGATCTTGTCCACAGGTAAGGATGTGATTTATAATGGATGTGAAGGAAGAAAAAGCGAGGATTAGAAAGACGTCGTCAGTGTAAGAAGGCGCTCACTGTAAATTAAGCCAACATCTTCACTGATCCCCACTCACAGGCCTTAGAAACGGAACTTGCACTGAATATTAAAACAGACATTAATGATAAACTGTACTCAAATACACTACCACGATCATTCAATATATCACTAAGAAAGCAAAGTGGAGAATGGGGGTAACATGGCTCATGCCTTGTAATCCTAGTGTTTGGAAGACAGGCAGGATTGCGGGGAGTTTGAGGCTAACCTGGACTATACAGTAAATTTTAGACCTGCCCACACAAAATAAACCAACATAAAGAACACAATCCTATGCAGAAGTGAGTATGAAACCCACTGGGAACCTCTGCATTTCTAGATGTTGGGTCTGTGGTGGTCTTTCTTTCTGCTTTCTTCTCAAAGGACAATGTGCTATTCTGAAAACCTGACTATTGCATGTTAACTCAGGACTACTTTCTCCTTTGGCAATAACCATTGGGAATAATATAGAAACTTGGCTCTTCAAGAAAAAAAAATTATAGATCACAAACATGATGCAGCCTTCATGTTTCCAGGATCTAAAATTAATTTTCACTGGTTATATTAAATTGATAAGCCTGTCATAGCAAGTTAAAAATCTTTGGAAATCACCAGGACCTGGTGGCATGAAACTTTAATTCCAGTGTTTGTGAGGCAGAAGTGGAGACAGAGAATCTCTGTGAACTCTACATCTTGTCTCAAAAACAAATAGTTTGCTCCAAAGCCACAGAGAAACCCTGTCTCGGAAAAAAAAAAAAATAGTTTGCACTATTATTAATCTGGGATAGCATTAAATCTGTCTGAGAATACAGCCATCAATGACTAGCCAATAAACAAGAGAAACAACAGATTTTAAAAGCAAGACCCCTGACTTTTCACAGGCATTGAACTTAGCTCCCTGGAAAGAGGCCAGCTTAGCAACAGAGGAAAAGAGGAAAATGTTCCGAGGACGCCTGGGTTGACAACTTTTAACTACAGCCTGTGCCCTGTTCATTATATTCAACTCCTTTCATGCTCTACCTTAAAAGGGACAGAAGTATTTTAGGCTAAAATCCAATTAGCAGCTCTGCAAACAATCTTTTGAAGGTTCATTTCTTATCTGCAAACACAGAGATCTCAAACTGCTAATGAAGCAACTAGAGCTTATTAAACACCACGGCTTCAGGCACTGCGCTAATCGACTCCCTACACCTTAATGAGTCCTGGAAGCTGCCCTGCACTGCCCACTGCAGTATTCTCTGTCAGGAAGGAAAAGGCTGGCAGCCAGAGGGCACTGTGAAGTGTTTACAGGGAGATTCATCCAGACAAGGCCATCAACTATAGTGGGCCACAATACAGGGCACTCTGGAACTCCTCCAGTTAAGAGCATGAACACAATGTTAAGAGACCACCTCAGTAAAAATAGCACGAAAGGAAAAAAAAAAAGCTCACTCATCATAAACTTGTTTTTAAAAAATTCTCTTGGCTTTAAAAATATGCCTAAAGTGTTTTTAAATTCCCAGGTTTGACAAATTTATATGAAGTGGTGGACTTTAAGGGAGCCTTCTGGGTGTCACTCTCAAAGGTAGGATCAGTGCAGACATGGATGAGAGGAATGACAGGGTGACAGAAATAAAATGAGTAAGAAATCCTTCCTGTCGAAGCACAGCCATCAAAGCTATCTGGAGAAAACAACTGCTGGCCATAGTAAAAGCACAAAGGCACCAGAAACGATGGGAACATCGTGGTTATTTTCTGGGTAATTATTCAGCCATCACTTGTTTAGTATAAGGAACTGTTTAGGTAATACATAGTCCAGACCACAGCTAAAGTGCTCAAGATAAAAACACAGGATGAACCCTGAAGGTTATGTAAAGCACCCTATACTTAAAACTGGGCTAGGCCAAGGAGCTCAACACCCCCGGGCTGGGGAACGTAACTTCATAGAGAGTTTGCCTAGCATGCACAAACTCCTGGATTTCATACTTAGCGCCACATAAAATCCAGGCTCACTGGGCCACACCAGTAACCCCAACATCTTTCTTGTGGAGGAGGCAGGAGGATCATCTTCAGCTACAAGACATGAGAGCGTTTCTCAAAAAAAAAAAAAAAAAAAAAAAAAAACCCAAAACACCAGCACCAAAAGGCTCCCATGCCAGTAGCCGCTATGACAAAAGGAAAAAAATGAACAAATATTAAAAAAATAACTTAACTTCTTTTTTTTTTCTTTTGGAGGGGGGAATTCAACTCCTATTCGTATCCACATACCATAATGTGTCCCTACATCGAAAAGCACTGAAGGTGCTTAAAGACCGACTAGCAGAGACAAACCTTCCGAGGTCCCCATTTTCCCTCCCACGTGGTGCAGGCCAGCATCCGTTCCCCCACACTCCGCAGGCCACCGCTGCCTTGCGACACCTGCTCGCAGCCCTCTGACCGAGCGCAGTACCTCCTGCGCTCCCCAGGCTCTCCAGCGTCCGCACCTCCGAAGCGGTGAGTGACTGCAGCGTAGCCAGCGACAAGCAGGGGGCTAGAGCCACGGGGGCTAGAAGCGATCGCCCCTGATGACAGGCACACCAGCCAGGATTTGTTTAAAGGAGAGAGGCGGTCGGCGGGTGGGGGATGGGAGCGCAGACGCGCCGGGTGGCGACCGTGGGGACACCGAAGTCCCAACCCTCCCGGGCCGCCCGCCCTCGCTTCACCCCGGTCCGCGGCGGGTGGGGGAACGCGGCAACGCTGGGGCGGAGGACAGCACGGCTCGGGCCCGAGGCTCACCCGCCGGCGAAGAGATGAAGCAGCGTGTTCTCCTTCTGCTGAGCGCCCGTCGCCATGGCCGCGCCGGCTCCGCGGCCCGCCGCAGCCCGCCGCAGCCGCTCGAGGGACGCCTCGAGGTCTCGGGCTCCGCTGGCCTCGCTGCCCTCCCTCAGGCAGCCGCCGACTCTCCCATGCGCGAGATCGCGCGCGGGAGGCCCAGGCGCCCGGCTCCCTCCGCGGCGTGGCGCCTGGCCAGTCAGCGGCCTCGGCGGCGCTTCCCAGCCGCTAGCCTGAGCCCCGCGCGCGGCCGTCACGTGGCGGAGGCTGGGCCGTGACGTCACGGGGCGGGACGCGGCGCGGCGGGGGTGTGGGCCCGCATCCCGTGTGTCTATTGGACGACAGGTGGATGTGGGGCGTGGCGATCGTGCAGACGCGGGGCGGGGTCGGTCCCGGGAGGTTGGCCGTGCGAGGCTGTCCAGGCTTGCGAGTGGATGGCGTGAAAACCTGCCCAAGCGGCTGGGTCATTGTAACCAGGCCCCAAGCTCCCGGTCTCGCCTTTAAAAAAAAAAAAAAAAAAAAAAAAAAAAAAGGCCGGGCGGTGTTGGCGCACGCCTTTAATCCCAGCACTTGGGAGGCAGAGGCAGGCGGATCTCTGTGAGTTCGAGACCAGCCTGGTCTACAAGAGCTAGTTCCAGGACAGGCTCCAAAACCACAGAGAAACCCTGTCTCGAAAAAGCAAAAAAAAAAAAAACCTGTGTCAAATAACAACAACAATAAAAAAGCAAGCACTACCTACCACACCCAGCTGTCTGTGTGTGTTGGGCATGTTGTGGGTCCACACATGCCACCCTGCAGGTGTGAGGTCAGAGGACAGCTTGCAGGAATCAGTTCTTGCCTTCCATCCTGTGGGTCCCAGGAACTGAACTCAGGTCATCAGGCTGGACTGCAAGTCCTCTTACCCTGAGCCATCTCCCCAGTCCATTGGATCTTTTTAAGAAGTTAATTTTGTAATATTCCCATGTGCAAAAAAGGACACAGATTATATATTGCATCTCCCAGCTCTGAGCTTAGGAGAAAAAGCAAACACTTGATCTAAAGAGCCTGCTCTCCTCCAGCACACCCTTAGAACTCTGAGAGTTCTTGGTCTTTCTATAGTGTTATATTTGGTATGTATTTTTCAGTGTGAATTTTGTACTGTGTGTTCTAATATGCAGACCGAGGTACCCAAACTGCTTCTCTGCTTAAATGTCCTGGACCACTGCCACACTGAGACTGGCACCTTCTTACCTCCAAGCCCGGCTCTGACTGGGCCTTGCCTGGTTACCCTGGCAGTACCCTGATCACATGACTTCCTCACTTACTTTGTCGTTTTATTTAAACTGTTCTAACCATCCTGGAATGTGAGCTTCGTGGGAGCAGGGAACCTTGTTTTTAGACTTCATGGTTGTTCCAGACAGATTGTTCCTATCACAGTACCTGCTACCCTGCACTGCCCAAGAAACTAATAAACAAATGGCCTAGGTTGAACTTCCCACTCTACTCCTCCCCCGCAAACCTGTTCAGCCTCTGCTGTTCCCTGTCCTGGTAGTGACTCTGTTCCTGCATAGGCACCAAGGCCATAAATTTCTGCTTACAAACTGATTCATATCCCCCCTTCCTCCCTCCCTTCCCGCCCCTACTCTCTCCTCCTCCCCTTTTTTATCTTTCTCCCTCCTCCATCTGACACTTCTAGCTCCTGGAACCTATCCCTTTCTTTTATCTCTCCTACTTTGCCACTAGCTAGAAGCCACCTGTTCATGCAATCCGCTCCTTTTGTCCCTTTACCCTCCGGAGTGTCCAGGGGCGGAATACACCAACCTTTTGTATTCCATTTCCCAGACCTGATGAAAAGCAAAGCGCCACCTTTCCCAGACCCAGCTGCTAGATGCCCTGTGTGCGCACACAGAGCGGCGGCAGTGGGAGGCGAGTGGTGGGTAAACACAGCCGATCTGTGTTTGATAGGGGCACTGCTGAGAAACAACTGCTAGGCTCGTGGTCATGTAAAATACAAACACAGTGATTGTTCTATATTAAATCCATCACTGTCAGGCAGCGTGGGGGAATAGTAGCCCTCCAAGTCTGGGATTATAGTTCAGTGGTAGCGCTCTGGGTGTGGGTGTGGGTGGGTGCACACCAGCTGTGCTCTAATAATAGAGAAAGGAAAGAAAAAGGTGAGATTTTTCATGCTTCCTGTATCTACCCAAACCCCTTGCTTCAGTTGCTTAGGAAGTGAGAGCTTGTCTTAGTTAGCTAAAGTTGATTTTTAAAGCTTTTAATAAAAAGCATTTATAAGTGTTATTGCCTGCATGTATGTATACTACATGTATGCCTGGTGACCAATGAGGCCAAAAGAAGGAGTCAGATCCCCTGGAGCTGGAGTTACAGATGGTTGTGAACCACCATGTTGGTGATGGGAAGAGAACTGGTATTTTCTGAGGTGGTTGAGCCGTCTCTCCAGCCCCAGCTGAAAGTGGTTTGTAGGGTAGTGGAGAGCCTAGGCAGACTACTGTCAGCCTCTCAACCAGAAGGGAACTGTCCCTTTCTAGGCAGGACTCTGGGTTTTGTTGTCTGTTTCTGCCCCGAGTCAGGGTCTCACTTTGCAGCACTGGTCAATCTGGAACTTTCAAGGTACACCAAACTAACCTTGAACTCAGCTCAGTTTGCGTGCCTCAGCCTCCCAAGAGCCACCACACCCCATCCTAAATCAGAGGAGGTGTCACCCTTGGAGCCCTCCCCTTTCCTGGGCTGCTGTGTGAGGCTGGGTGTCAGGCTCTGATGCCCAGGAAGAGCCAGTCTCTTGGCTGCTCCTCCGGCCTGTCAGTGCAGTGCTGGGCTGGACTTGCCGCTGAGACTCCTCGTCTCCTTGTCAGCAGCAAGGCAGCGCTCCTGTGGGAATTTTCCCAAGGTCTTTCCCGTATATCATCTCACTGCAAACCCCTGTCGCTGGCAGCCCTGTTGTTTGGTTCCCTCTTTACCAACAAGCAGGACAGATCTGTTCAAGGTCAACAGCTAAGTTGGAGGCTGACGTAATGACTTGTCACGCCTCCGCCTCCGTGCTTTTGAACGCGCGGCTTCTGATGCCAAGATGTCACCCTTCCTCCACTGCCCCAGTTCCTTCTGGGCCTAGAC
Organism: Chionomys nivalis; assembly: GCF_950005125.1. Classification (NCBI taxonomy): domain Eukaryota; kingdom Metazoa; phylum Chordata; class Mammalia; order Rodentia; family Cricetidae; genus Chionomys; species Chionomys nivalis. The sequence continues at coordinate 6,551,273 of NC_080096.1, read as the reverse complement.
TACCTCTCCTCCCTCCCCCTTGCAGTGAGTCTTTCGAGCTGGCTCAGAGACTGGCCTCTTTGCAAAGCCTCCCTGCTAATGCCTCTTGCTCCCGTTCCCGCCCACTGAGAGGATTTGACTGCAGCGCCTGCCCGCCTGCACTAGCCCTTACTCCCCGGTGTATCTATCTCTTGCTGGGAAGGAAGACCAAGGCGGCATTTTCAGAAGGAAGTCTGGAACTTTCTGTTGACATATGTAAACAAGTTATTTGGCTCAGCCGTCCCATGTGGAGGGAAGCTAGAGGTTTCATGTGTTTAGCACAGCTCTTGAGACTTTATCCTGTCCCAAGCAGTAGTCTGGGCTCTGAGGGTCCCCAGAGGCTGAAATGGACACAAACGCTTGATGAGACGTGCAAACCTTTGGGTCAGTTAGTAGTGTGCTTGAAAAAAGCCTCCTGGGTCATATCCAACACCGCATAAAATCTGGGCATGGATTGGAGAGTTAAGAGCACCAGCTGCCCTTCCAGAGGATCAGGGTTTGATTCCCCGCACCCTCAGTTTGTTTACAACTGACCATTAACTCCACTTCCAGGGGATCTGGTGATCTCTTCTGGCCCCCAAGAGTGGTACACAGTGGTACACAGGCACACAGTGGTACACAGTGGTACACAGGCACACAGTGGTACACAGAAATACATTCAGAAAAAAAATCACATATCTACATATAAATAAACAAACAAACTGGGCATTGTAGGTGGAGTTCTTCATGGGGACGGACAGCTCCCCAAATAACCATGCAAAGACTTATTAATTATAAATGTTTGGCCAATCACTTAGGCTTGTTACTAACTAGCTCTTACAACTTAACCCATGTTTCTTATCTACGCTCTTCCACTTGGCGGTACTTTTTTTCAGTATGGCATGTTCATCTCCTGCTTCCTTTGCATCTGGCTGGCCACTCTGCCCTCCTTCTCTGGGTTCTCAGTTTGGCTGGCCCACCTAAGCTCCTTCTGCCTAGCTATTGGCTAGTTAGCTCTTCATTAACAATGAGAGCAGCACATCTTCACAAATGACCAAAAGGATCATTCCACAGCTGGACATGGCAGTATCCCCAGAAGAGGCAGAGCCAGAGGATGAGAAATTCTCAGTCATCCTTTGCTACATAGTGAGTTCCAGGCCAGCCTGGGCTATATGAAACTTTGTCTCAAAAAGAAAAAATATACAATCAAGTTCAGTAATTACAACAAAAGGGTAAAATATGACCAAATGGCTCATGATCCGGGAATGTGAAGCGGGTTTACCTTTGAAACACTACTCAGCAATAATACACTACTCAGCAGGGTGGGTGGGTGGGTGGGTGGGAGAGGAAAGCATGCGGTCAGCAGGTCGAGAGAACAAAGGTGGGTGGGGAGGGGGAATGAGGATGTCAATAAACACAGAAAGGTGTTTGGCGTGCGTGCACACTGCTCATGATAAAAGCCCTCAGCAATCTTCTTGCTGATAAACGGTGTCTACGCCAGGCATGCAGTACACACCTGTAATCTAGCCCTTGTGTGCCGTCATAGTGAGTCAGCTAGGGCTGTAGAAACCTATTATTTCCTCTGCCTATTTAAAGAATAAAAAAGCAGGAAAAGCAAGGTCTCACCACAGTCAATTTTTTTTTTTTAAATTTTTGTTTTATGTGCTTGGGTGTTTTGTCTGCATGTGTGACTGCGTGTTACCTGTCTGCCATATCCCCTTGGAGGACAGAAGAGAGCATCGGACCCCCTGGGACTGAAGTGTACAAGGTTGTGAGCTGCCATATGGGTGCTGGGAAGAAAACGCCTGTCCTCTGCTAGAGCAGCCAGTGCTCTTACCTCGTGAGCCATTTCTCCAACTCCCGCAACCAAGTTTTAGTAAAAGCAGAAACACACAAAGCAAAGTACATGTAAAGACAGCTTCCCAGGTGGGAAGGGAACCTAAAGTGGTTCTGGAGTTTGTCTCAGAGACAAACTTTTTGTGTTTGGAGATTGGCTTCCCCTCTTTTTTTTTTCCCTCATAACTGACTGGTTTGGGCTGTCACAGGGGGTCGGGTAATCTAGACGAAGAGAGGGAACAGATTGATTCTTGACACAGGAAAACAATTCATCTCACCCTCCTTAGAAAGCTCCACTGAAAAATTCTCTCTGGCAGGAAAAAAATCTGCCAAATCAAAGTGTATTAATCCACCTGGAGTCTCTTTTCCCTTTCTGCCTGACTACCTGGGATCTTGTGGACTCCTAGTCCTTCACTGGGGAGGTAGAGGCAAGAGAATCAGGAATTTAAAGGGAGCCTGAGCTCTGTGAGACTCTATCTCAAAACAAAAACAATCCTACAGCTGACATCATACTTAATGATAAACAGCGACTGCCTAATCCCCAAGATTAGCATCAAAGACGTTAGCTCTAACCTCTTCTTCATCTGTATTAGTGGTTCCAGACAGTGCAGTAAGGCAAGAAAAGAAAAGCACAAAGACTGTGTGCTGGGTTGTCGTCAGCGGCTCCATCTTGGTTTATTCTCCTCCTCTTTCATTCTCAGGGCTTGTCTTCACTCTGCATTCAGACTGTCTTGCTCTAAAGAGTAAGAGACTGAGTTCAGCCCCAGTGGGGTGACTCTGTGAACTCCACCACCACCCAGACTCGGGGAAGAGGCAGCTGGAGAAGACTGCCATGAAATGCAGTTTTCTGGGTGGGGTGTGGCTATTGTAATCACGAACCCACAAGATCTGCACAAGAGCAAGCTAGCCAAAATCCTGGCACAGATAGGGTGATGTGGGATTCCCCTCTGTATGCTGTGAATATATACTATTACCGTTGACTAATAAAGAAGCTTCATTGGCCTGTGGAAAGGCAGAATATAGCAAGGTGGGAAATTTAAGCAGAGATAAGAGGAAGAAAGAAAGCAGAGTCAGGCAGATGCCGCGTAGCCACTCAAGAAGCAGGAGGTAACAAACCACGAGCCTTGTGGTAAAATATAAAATAATAGAAATGGGTTAAGATGTAAGAGTTAGTTAGTAAGAAGCCTGAGTTAAAAGGTCAAAAAGTAGGTAATTAATATTAAGCCTCAGAGCCGGGCAGTGGTGGCACACACCTTTAATTCCAGCACTCGGGAGGCAGAGGCAAAGGCAGAGGCAGGCGGATCTTTGTGAGTTCGAGACCAGCCTGATCTACAAGAGCTAGCTGCAGGACAGGTTCCAAAGCTACAGAGAAACCCTGTCTCGGAAAAAAAAAAAATTAAGCCTCAGAGTGGTTATTTCATAAGCAGCTGTGGGAACTAGTGAGTGGGGCCTGGTGGGTGAGAGAAACCTGTCCGGAGGACGGAGAATACTTCCAGTCTCTGGTTACAGAGTAGAGGAGCTCCAGGCCCCACTCTTTCCTGAGGAGCCACTGGCAGAGAGTAATTGGTGGGGGAGGAAGAATCATTCATTTCCAAGGATGTGGCCACTGATGGGGATTCCATGCTCCAGTGGATGGCCTCACACCCATGCACATATGGGCAGCACTAACTGCACTTTGTGGGTGAGAGAGAGAAAGAGATGGAAAAGGCATGTTGAAGAAACATGGGGATGGGGAAATGCAGGTAGATAGGGTTGTATTTCATTATATAGATATATTCACACACATATAAATACACACACATATGTATATGTATGCATTTGTGGCAATTGCCAGGAGAGTATCACCCCTGGTAGGTGTCAAAAGACCAGGCTACCTGACTAAAGTTCTCGGGGAATGCTTGCTTCTGCAGGCATCTCCTAACCTGGTCCTCATGTAAGCATCTCCTCCTTTCCCAAAGATTGGAAGGAGGTCTGGGCCATTAGTCCAGGTAAGTAGCATCCTCAGGGGGGCCTGCTGTGTCTTCTTTAACATCCGTCTCTTGGACATTGGCTTTCTGTGTAATAGGCCTGAGTTTGTTAACATTTGGAAGGGAGAAGTCAAAGCCTCTTTAGTCACAGATGATGTAATTGTTACGAAATCCCGAGTAATTTCTGCAGCATCTCAGAACTAATTGGTGAATTCAGCAAGGTCACAGGAAGGAAAGTGTATTCAAAAGAAGTGTCTTTTTTATCTTATTTATTTTCAAATAATTGGCTTTTGAAGCTTCAAGAAACCCTGTTTGGGGCCAATAAGATGACTCAGCAGAAAAGGTACTTGATGACTCAGCAGGGAAAGGTACTTTGCCGTCCTGTCTGGCTTCAGTACCAGAGCCCACACAATGGGAAGAGAGAGCAGGCTCTGCAAACTGTTTTTTTTTTTGTTTGTTTGTTTGTTTTTGTTTTTGATTTTCGAGACAGGGTTTCTCTGTAGTTTTTGGGTTCCTGTCCTGGAACTAGCTCTTGTAGACCAGGCTGGCCTCGAACTCACAGAGATCCGCCTGCCTCTGCCTCCCGAGTGCTTGCAAGCTGTTCTTGACTTCCAAACATGCGCAGTGCCACACGTATGACCACATGCACACGAGTAAATGTAATTTAATAGAATCTTATTTATAATAGCAGAGAGAGAGAGAGAGAGAGAGAGAGGAGGTGGAAGACGGGAAGAAACGGGCATAAAAGAGTCCATGGTTCTGTTTATATGACAGAACAGAGGGGGCAGAACTGACCATAGATACTGAACAGATGAGTGGCTGGCTGCCTGGGGTGGGGGATAAGAAGGTCTTAGCCAGGTTACTATTATTGTGATGAAACACCAGGACCAAAAACATCCTGGGGAGAAAGGGTTTGTTTCATTCACAGTTCCACCAAACAGTTCATCAGGGAAAGCAGTGAGGGCAGGAACTCAAGCAGAGCAGGAACCTGGAGGCAGGAGCTGATGCAGAAGCCATGGAGGGATGTTGCTAACTGACTTGCTCTTCATGACTTTCCCATCCTGCTTTCTTATAGAACCCAGGACCACCAGCCTAGGGATGGCCCCGCCCATAATGGGCTCCCACATCTATCACTAATACAGTGCCCTATAGGCTAGCTTATAGCCTGATCTTATGGAGGTATTTTCTCAACTGAGCTTCCCTCCATCTCAGATGACTTCAACTTGTGTCAAGTTGACATGAAACTATCCAGCACAGTGCAGTGTAAGCTGGAGGGAACGTCTTAGGGTCAAGAAAATGTTCTGTGATGTATAGGAATAAGAACCGAATGAGAATAAAATTAATTGAAAGTTCCACTCTGAGGCTGGGCATGGTGGCACATGCCTTTGATCCAGTACTTGGGGAGATGGAAGCAGGTTGATCAGAGGTTCAGAGTCTTCGTCGGCTGCATCTTGAGTTTCTGGCCAACCTAGGATACATGGGACTGTCCAAAGTGAAAGTAAAGTTTAAATTTGCCATGGGTGGTGGATGACGCCTGTCGACTTTTCTGCCAACCTGTGCAGATCTTTGCTGGACCTGGCATCTGAGGACTGGAAGAATGGGGCAGACCACGGCCTAATGCTGGAGACAATCTTACTTCAGTTCCATTGTACTTTTATACATAAATGTAACAAAGAAAGCAATGATCCAAGGAAGGGTGTTTGAGGTCAGAAATACATGTCAATAAACATCAGTAAGCACATACTAAGTATCAACAGAACAGTCCTTTCTCAGGACAGACAATTTAAACATAATTGCCTGGCAGGCACTATAGATTATATCTAGGGAAGAAGAAGAGCAAGACAGAGGGCTGTGCCCACATTCAGGGTCTGGACTGGGTTCTATGACTATGTCCTGACATCCAACGGGACAGAGGGCCGTGTCCAGATTCAGGGTCCACTGACCAGATGGGGTCTATGACTATGTCCTGACATCCAACGAGAATGAATATGACTCATAAATTGAATGTAAATGTTTGTCAAAGGAGGCATGTGATCACATCCAAGAAAATTCAGGAATAAAATGCACCCGAGGACAAAGGCCTGCCTTCTTTCCTGGAGCCTCTCTCACAGTTCCCCAAGGCATTGTGCACTATGCAACATTCTTTTGACTGTGTTCTGACAGGGTTTATAATCCCAGTACTCAGGAAGCAGAGGCAGGAGGATTGGGAGTTCAAGATCATGATCGACTACATAGCAAGTTTGAGGTCATTCTGGGCCACATGAGACCTGTCCCACCACCGCCACCAAAGTCCCCTTTGCAATAGATACATTGTATTGTATGTACGTTGTAGCCCAGTGAAGTTGATTAGATAGAAAAAAGCAAGGCCAACTACATGCACCACTAGCTCAGGGAATGGGGTGTAGCCCAGTGGTAGAGTACACGCTTCGCATTTCCAAGGCCATGGATTCAACCACTAGTATAAAGAGATAGCAAGAACAAAGGTACCGCATGTCAAGTTCAGAGGTGAAGGGGCGCACGTGACCTGTTGATCCAGTCGGCGTCACCAGCTTGGCAGGTGGAAGAAGAAAAGCATCCTTCCCCACTCAGGTTTCCAAGGGCCAGTAGCTTCCAGTGACCTGATGCGGGTTCTGTCTTGTTTCTTCCCCTCACTCTCGCCTCTCAAGCCTCTAATTCTCTAATTCTTGTTTTGCGGCAGAAACTGCTGGCACCAGCAATTGTTCATCACCACCACCGTGGCTTTGGGGCTTCATCGCCTTATGGGGAGCTGTGAAGAACATGTCTGCTTTATGAGCACTGCAGATGGTTTTATTTGGTTTGTTTGTTTTACTCTTTGTTTTTTGGGGGGTCTGTAGCACGAATTCTAATTGGTTTTAATAATAAAGACCTGGAGTCAGATATAGAGGCTTATGCTGAAAGACAGAGAAGCAGAGCAGCCGGCTACTAGTTCTCACCGCTACCACATCCTGGCCGAATGGGGTGTCCCGTCTCTACAAGTCCTCAGACTGAATCCTGAGCTCCTGTCTCCTCTTGCCTTATATTCCTTTCTCTGCCCAGCGTCATCACTCAATGTCTCCACCTCCCTAATGCTGGGATTAAAGGTGTGTGATCCCAAGTGCTGGGATCAAAGCTGTGAGCTCATTTCTTTTTTAGACTGGATCAATCTAGTGTTAAACCCAGGGTGACCTTGAACTCACAGAGATCTGTCTGCCTTTGTCTCCTGAGTGCTGAGATTAAAGGTGTGCGCCACCACTGCCTAACTTGTGTGGCTAACTAGTGGCTTAGCTTTGCACTCTGATCTTCAGGCAAACATTATTTGTTAAAGCACAAATAAAATATCACCACAAGGGGCCCTCCACCCAACTCCCAAGTAAATACACATGGAGGCTTATTTCTTACTTATAAATGCCCAGCCTTAGTTTGGCTTATTTCTAGCCAGCTTTTCTTCCTTTCTTGTTTTTCTTCCTTCCCTTTCCTTCTCTTTCCTTCCTTCCTTCCTTCCTTCCTTCCTTCCTTCCTTCCTTCCTTCCTTCCTTTCCTGAGACAGGGTTTCTCTGTGTAACAGCCTTAGCTGTCCTGGAACTAGCTCTTGTAGATCAGGCTGGACTCAAACTCACAGATATTCACCTGCCTTTGCTCCTTGGGTGCTGGGATTAAAGGCATGTACCACCACCACCATCTGACTTGGCCAGCGTGTCCGGCTTGCCAGTTTTTCTTAAATTATCCCATCTACCTTTTGCATCTGGAATTTTTCCTTTTCTTATTTCTGTAATCTTGCTTTCATTCTTACTCCGTGGCTGGATGAGTGGCTGGCTGACTCCTTCTTTTCTTGATTCTTGATCTTTTTTGCTTTTTCTCCTTCTATTTATTCTCTCTGCCTGACAGCCCCGCCTATCCTTGCTCCTGACTTGCTATTGGCCATTCAGCTCTTTATTAGCCCACTCGGGTGTTTTAAACAGGCAAACTAACACAGCTTCACAGAGTTAAACAAATGCAAGATAAAGGAATGCAACACATCTTTGCATCATTAAAACAAATGTTCTGTAGCATAAACAAATGTAACACACCTTAAAATAATATTCCACAACAGAGCCCAGAGACTAGGGTAGGGCTCATTTCTTTCTCTGGAAGTTTCTGGTAGCTTCATGTATAATCAAATGATAGGAAGCCAGTGAGACTTGTTTCTATGCAGGGGCAGCGAGGGTAGAAGCAGCTGCGTGGGGCAAAAGGCAAACACCAGGACATTGCACTTCCCTTTCTCTTTCTTTGTAACAGATCCAGCCTGAGCCAGGTTTCCAGCGAAGGTCCTAGTGAGAGTTTACAAGCCAAGCATCCTTGATAATGAAAGGCCAACATTGTCTGTGCTTGGCAAGGAAAAGCCAGGGCAGCCTGTGAGTCTCTGCCAGGTGGGAACCTGCTTTCCCTGACTCTCTGAGAGTTCCTTGTCCCTGCTCACAGTGTTCCTGATCTTTTCTTAGAAGGAAATCACCTTTGGAATAAAGTCAAATTTAAGAAGCCTACCTTTACGTTTGTAATTATGTTGGGTGATGTTGAAAACTTGGTGGTCACTCTAATGGCTCGGTGGCACCTCAGGATCAGTAGACTGGCCAGTGGGTGGGTGCTGTCAGGAAAGTCTCTCCCTTCCTCTCTCCTGCTGCGATCAGAGCGTCAACTGTGCCTCGGTTTCCTCACTTGTGTGGCAAGGCTGATTTAGCTGATGGTTGAGAAGGAGGAACAATAACGGCTGTGTTAGCGATGGTGGCTCGGCTGTGAGCTGCCACGTGGGTGCTGAGAACTAAACCTGGGTCCTCTGCAGGAGCAGCCAGCGTTCTTATCCACTGAGTCATCTCTCCAGCCCAAGATGGCTCAGTCATTAAGAGCAATTGCTGCTCTTGCTCTTGGGACCTAGTTAGGTCCCAGCACCTACATCAGGTGGCTCACAGCTGTCAGTTCCAGGGAATCTGATGCCATCTTCTGGCCTTAATAGGTACATGCAAGCACGTACGTACACACACACACACACACACACACACACTTTTTTTTTTTTTTTTAAATAAGAACTAACATGTTGAACACTGGGCTGGGCTGTAAAGAAAGACGTTAAGGATGTCATCATCCTAAAAGAAGAGAGAACTGTCATTTATTGAGCTCCTATTGTTTCTTTCTTTCTTTTTTATATTTATTTGTTTATTATGTATACAATATTCTGTCTGTGTGTACGTCTGCAGGCCAGAAGAGGGCACCAGACCTCATTACAGATGGTTGTGACCCACCATGTGGTTGCTGGGAATTGAACTCAGGACCTTTGGAAGAGCAAGCAATGCTCTTAACCACTGAGCCATCTCTCCAGCCCTTGAGCTCCTATTGTATGGCAGCCATGGGATAAACATAATCCCTCATCCAAAAGCCTTGGTTAGGGTTCAGCTCTCAGGGAGAAATCTGAGTGCAGAGACCTGGTGTGATTCACTGGCCTGTGTCATAACGATTTTAGAGGAGTTGGTTAGGGCCATATCTGACTCTGGCAGTATTCCATTTTCAGGTGTACAGTGTTTTGAACAGTCACACACAGGGATTCTTTGAGTATCCGGTAAGCAGCTTTGTGGCCAGAAAAGGCCAGAATGTGCTGCCAGATGAGGTCCTGCCAGGCCAGCTTCTCATGCCAGCAGGGTTAGCCTCTAGCTGTTGTGATTTGGGGCTTTTACAACTGTGGAACGGAGATTTGGGAACTGTTTCGCTTCATTTGACGACCATCAGGGATGGATGGTCTCCATGACAGCCAGACACAGACCGTGCCGTGCGTGAGTTCCACAACCACTGCCAAGCTCATCAGTCAGAGTCTCTGCCCCTGCATAGCACCCCTCCCCCAAGTGCTCATCTCCCTGGCATCGCACACATACTAGGGGAGCCCTCTGTCACTGGGCTGTATGTATCCTTAGTCCTGTCCCTTGAGCCTGGACTGCTTAGCACCCTTCACATACCTTTTCTTTCTTTAAAACAAAACAAAGGGCTGGAGAGATGGCTCAGCCGTTAAAGGCTAGGCTCACAACCAAAAATATAAAACAAAACAAAATTCTTTTTTTTTTTAAATAATTTGTTTTTATTTTATGTGCTTGGTGTATCGTCTGCATGTGCATCTGTGTGAGGGTGTCACGTCTTGGAGTTCCAGACAGTTGTGAGCTGGCATGTGGGTGCTGGGGACTGAAGCCATGCCCTCTGGAAGAGCAGTCAGTGATCCTAACCACTGAGCCATCTCTCCAGTCCCTTCACATGTCTTTTCTATGTGGGCCTCTCAACCACCGGTGACTTCTTATCCTCATTCATCCCAGCTGATGAGAGGTTAAGTAGGCGCTGGGGATGGTTTACTAAAGTGCTTGTGAACAACATGGTGACTTGAGTCTGGATCCCCAGTATCCACGGGAAGCCAGGCTGATGGCGTGCATAAGTAACCCAGTGTCAAGTGCCAAGGAAGTGGAGACAGGGCAGTCCTTGAGCTCCTCAGGCATTTAGCTGAATCAGTGAGCTCCAGGTTCAGTAAGAGCCCCTGTTAAAACCAACAAACATGCAAAAAGCAGGTGAGATGTCACACTCTGGCATATACACACAGGTACACATGCTGCCCCCCCACCACAGATACCCTCAAAATATATGCATACATTAGAGAGATGAGAACAGAGGGAAAGGAGGTGAGAGGGAGGGGCAGAGATTTTAAATAACCTGTCCAGAGTCAGAAATGAACCCAGCTGCCTCTGCCTGCAGAGTGCGGTTATGTACTGCTGAGCTGGTATGGAGAGTGAGCAGCTCCCAGGAGAGTCAGGACGGATGGGCTCACATCCCAGGACGCTGAGTCCACTGCTGGGGCTTGCTGAGCAGTGGTTTCTTCAGCTATAATGATACGGACCATAACGGTACCTACCTTCCAGGGCATGGTAAGGATGGCATAGGATAGTTGGGATTGCCTAGAGAAAGCAACCCAACTAATATGAGCCACATTATTTTCCTAGTTTTGGCTCCCCGATTCTCTGCATGGGCCCTTGAGGACCCTCAGCGCAAGAGAAATAGTGCTGGGTTCTTGTCCACTGAGTGTGATGCTGACCTGAGAAGAAGACATATTATTCCTCAGCCTGGTACCCAGCACTGACTGCCCTGGATTCTGGGGGATGCTGGGCCAAGGGCATTAATATAGCCATCTCATGGTGGAGATGCAATAATCCTGGAATCCACAGCAGCATCCAGCTTGGAGGAGCAAGGGACACAGAAGGGATCTCGTTCATGCATTCACCTGTTTGTTCATGTCTGCATGCAATGGATGGTGACTTGACCTTTACTCTGCCACAAATCCGACCATGGCACCGGCCTCCAGAGTGCAAGCTTCATGGGGCCCTCAGAAAATGCAAAATCTTGAAAAGGTATGGGTGGAAGAAATCACCACATTCCTCCAGGGAGGCACTAGGGGGACCCCTCTGAAGAAGGGGTCCCTGAAGATCGCAAGGGTTGGGAGATCTCTGGATAACAAAACTGACCTTAAATTTATATCAATAAACCAAGATCCATACCAATGCAAATTTCTATAGCATGGAACCACATTCTAATTTATATTGCTTGAAAGATTTTGCTGGGATATATAAGCTATGAGGAAGAAAGTAAAGACAAACAGAAGAAAACCACCAGGGAAGATAGAGAGGACATCAGGAAGTGGAGAGAGGGAAGTCATCAGGAAACAGAAGGGGAGATTCAGGGTAGAACAGAGCAGAGAAAGAAAGAATAAGCACCAGAAAGAGAAATAAAATGGGAGAGAAGCTTTTATCCCTCAGAAGTCTGTGCTTTTTCTCACTGACTCAACATCTCACCCACAATCTCTCTGATCTGGGAAAGGCTGGACCCTCTGCAGAACTTCATGGTTGAGCCTAGGTTGTTGAGAGCTATAGCTTGCTTTCACTTTCAACACTAAACTTCCTGGTGATCCTTGTGGGCGCTCCAACCAAGCCTGAACTGGTTACTGTTTCAATGTGAGGCTGACCTAAGGTCTCAGCCAAGTGCTTGTCCTAGGTCCACTGCGGATGGCTGGCTTTCTGAGCCACTGGTGCTGAAATCCGGAGACCTCTCCCTCTGCTGGGTATCTGCCTAGAGGCAGCCAGGAAGGAAGAGCAGTAGAGGCTGATGTGGCTGGGTAGGGAGGGCTCTGTCCGCTGGGTGGCTTAAAATGCACCCGACAGCATTTTAAGAGACTCACGTTCCCTTTGGAGGGATCAGGAATTGAGGAGCCCCTACACCTCCAGGCATACAAAGCAGAAAGGCCTAGGTCCCTGTGGGTGACCGTGGCAGTGCTCACGCACATAGAAGTCCCTGTAGTGGAGGTGGGGCAAAACAGCTTCAGGCGCACCAAGTTGCTTTTCCATGAGCAACTTTTGTTTGCTTGTGTGTTTGGAGAGAGGCTCTCGTTTAGCTCGGGGAGTCCTCAAAGACAATATCTACCTGGTGATGACTAGCAGCTTCTGACTCTTCTGCCTCCGTCTCCCTAGTGCGGGGATTACAGGTTTGCACCATCACACGCAGTGTATGCCGCCCTGGGGATGGAATGCAGGGCTTCCTGCTTGCTGGGCGACCTCTGAGCTACAGCCCTAGCCCTCCATAGGTAATTCTTTCTGGGTCCAGTGACTCTGAAAGAAGGAATCAAGACACTCTGCCCAGGGCTGGTAAGTCCCAAGGGTTTGAAGAAGTCATTGGCTCACAGAAATGACCCCACAGTTGTATCCTTCCAAAGGAGCTGGCTCCAGTTGCAGACTTGGCGTGACTACAGCGTGAGCAGGGCTTCCGCGTGAAAGAGGCTGCCACTCCGGGCCCAGGCAAGGGGAGCGGACAGACCTGTCAGACCCAGCACGCAGCCACATGTAGAGAGTATCTGCTCTTCTCCTTAGGACTCACGCTCAATGTCACCATAAAGCGGAGGCTACAGTATCGCTGTCTGCCTTTACAAAGAAAGAGACTGAGGTATGGGGGACCTGCTTCGTGTGGTTTCCCCTTCCTTACAGCTTTCATGGTTCTGCCCTCAGGCCCCTCCCCCTGACCTGTGGGTTCCACCAGGAGAGGGCACCTTATCTCTAGCACTAGTACTTAAGGATACTGGAGAAGGGTGGTTTCATTTTACTCAATAAAGAAGGCCATAGGGCAGGGCGGAGTTCTGTGGTGGAGCATGCACTGAGCATGTGCAAGGCCCTGCGTGGGTTTTTATCTCCAGTACTGCAAAAGTGTGGGGAGTGAGAGAGGGGAATAGGGCTGGAGAGATGGCAGTAGGTCAGACCGGAGAGATGGCGGTGGGTAAGAACAGTGAGATGGCTGTAGGTTTGAATAGAGAGATGGTAAGAATGGAGAGATGATGGCAGGTAAGAATGCTTGCTGTGCAAGCACAAGGACTTGAGTTCAGATCCCAGCACCTATGTAAAGCTATGGGAGGTTGAGACAGGAAGATTGCTGGGGCTTGATGGCTACCACCCTAGCTCCAGATTCACTGAGAGACCCTGACTCAAGGGAATAAGGTAGAGAGTGAGGAAGCAGGACACCCAAAGTCTCTCTCTGGCTTCCTCATATGTACTGGATCAGGCTTCTGCACTTGCATGTGTGTGCATACACCCCTACCCCCCACATATATTACCACTTACATACACATATGCACAAATACACACAGCTTCTCTCTACCTGAATTCTTCTTCAATGTTAGGCCCAGAACTCTGGTGTGAGGAAGAAACACTCCTTGTCCTTCGTGGAGCTCAGTTCTAGTGGAGATCAACCACCAGCAAAGGGTTAAATTCCTCAGGCATTCAGTGCAGGAAGGCAGTAAGCAGTAATCATGCACATCTAGGTTCCTTTGGGGAGGGTCGTAGCTGTCTTGAGGCTGAGACATGGAGGATGCATAGAAACTACGTTGTAGGAGGCTAGGGAGACAGTCTGAGCAGTGTGGACAGGAAGTGCGAAGGCCCTGAGGACCTCTGATTGTGTAGGGGGCAGAAGGAAGCAGATCAGTGTAGCTGAAGCCTGGTGAGGCAGGGAAGGAGACAGTTGAGGAGGAGAAGCCCTGGGTGTCAATGGCAGTCTGTATGTAGGAGGGGTGGCTTTTATCCTCCAGGCCAGGGATGTTCCAGCAATCCAGTAGTGAATGCGCCCTAGTTCATATGCTACGATCTCTCTTCACTAAGACTGTTTGAGACATGACTGAGCCACACACATCAAGGAGGAGGCAGGCTCAAACAACAAAAGGCATCAACAAGATGTAGCATGCCTTTGATCCCAGCATTCCATTCGAAAGGCAGAGGCAGGCAGGCCAACGTGAGTTCGAGGCCGGCCTGGTGTGTGTAGTGGGTTCTGAATGGGGGAAAAAAAGAAAAGAAACAAAAAAGGAAGGACATGACTTCTCCCGGTACGGCGGAGGGGAAAATTTATTGTAGATAAAAGGGAGAGTGTAGCCAGAGACAGGGACACCTGGGAGAATTCAGAGTTGACATGACCCTGTGCCACGTGAGGAGAAGAGGGGAGGGGGAGGGGAGGCCAAAAGATAAAGGGTAGGCCAAAAGATAGACCAGGTAACTGAAATGGCTGGATTATATGGGGGAGGGCAGCTGGAGGGAAGTTTAGGTAGGAGTTGGGGTGTGCCAGTCAGGAGAGCTCTATAGGGACTGAAGAATGCAGGGAGAACCTGGCAGTCAGCATCCACGCTGATATGCTGAATAGACACCTTAGCCATTTGTCCCTGTTTGAGACCTAACAGGTTCCAGGCCAGTAGAAGCCACATAGTGACACAATTTCTCAAAAAAAAAAAAAGAAAAAAGAAAAAAGAAAAAAAAAAGAAAGAAAGAAAGAAAAAAGAAATAAAGAACTGAAATGAAAAAGTGCAAAGGAGAAGGTTATGGGTGCTGGGTGACCTACAGGGCTCTTAACTCTTTGTTCCCTGTTACACTGAATTTCATGGTCAATTTGATTTGTTGGAGGATGCCCTGACAATTACACAGAGTTTCTGGGTATACCTGGGAAAATTTTCTGGAAAAGATCAATATTTGAATTGGCATCCTAAATCAAAAGTTAGACTCTTAGGGCTGGAGAGATGGCTCATTACTCAAGAGCACTTGCTGTTCTTTCAGAGGACCTGGGTTCGATTCCCAGCACCCACATGGTAGCTCACACCTGTCTATAACTCCAGTTCCAGGGGTTCTGAAGCTCTCTTCTGACTTCTGAGGCCACCAGGAATGCAACGATGTATGTACATAGATGCAGGGCAAACATCCATGCACATAAAAAAAATGTGGGCCCTCACTGATACAGGCACTGTCTGATGCATTGGTGGCTCCCATAGAATGCAGAGACAAAAAAGGAGAATAGCCCTCCCTGCTCCTGCGCCTGGACAGCCATCTTTACCTCCCTGCTCCTGTGTCTGGACAGCCATCTTTACCTCCCTGCTCCTGCACCTGGACAGCCATATTTACCTCCCTGCTCCTGCACCTGGACAGCCATATTTACCTCCCTGCTCCTGCACCTGGACAGCCATCCTTACCTCCCTGCTCCTGCACCTGGACAGCCATCCTTACCTCCCTGCTCCTTCGCCTGGACAGCCATATTTACCTGCCCGTTCCTGCACCTGGACAGCCATATTTACCTGCCCGTTCCTGCACCTGGACAGCCATATTTACCTGCCTTTGGGCACTGGAGTTCCTGCTTTTGAGTCTTTGAGTCTGAGCAAAGACCCATAACACCGACTCTAGGTGCCCAAGCCCTTGGGTTTAAGCTGAAACGTAGCTTTGGTTTTTCTGGGTGTTCAGCCCACAGATAATGACACTTCTCAACCTCTGTAGTCACACAAATAAACACATCTCTTGTCTCCCTGCCCCCTTTCTGTTCCTCTTCTTTCCTCTCTTGTCTTTTTGGATTTTTTGAGATAAGGTCTCTGTGCCAGTTGGTTGGTTGTCAACTTAACACACGCTAGAGTCATTTGGGAAGAGGAACCTCACTTGAGAAAATGCCTCCGTCAGATTGGCCTGCAGGAGAGTCTGTGGGGACATTTTCTTGATTCATGATTGATGTAGGAGGGCCCAGTCCCCCATGGGTGAGTGGCCCTGGACTGTGTAAGAAAACAGGGAGAGCCAACCATGAGGGGCAAGTCAGTGGGCACAGTTCCTGCCTTGGCTTCTCTCCGTGGCCTGTGACAGCAGTGTGTAAGCCCAATAAACCATTTCCTCCCCAAACTGCTTTTGGTCATGGTCTTTGTCACAGCCATAGAAACCCAAGTCACCCCCACTGTAGACTAGGCTGGCTTCTATCAATCCTTTCTTCCCTCCCCCATCACCTTCTGGGATTATGGGCTTTGAATCTCTTCCTGTGTCCCTCTTCTCTGCGAAACCCTGACTGTTACAGTCCCAGAGTCCCTGAGTCTGAAAACATGACGTGTCCTCACACATGTATCAGACACACAATCAATCAATAGATCAGCAAATGCACCTTCCATTCTCTCCTGGAACTCGCTCTGTAGAGCAGACTGGCCTCGAACTCGGAGATCCGCCTGCCTCTGCCTCCCAGTGCTGGGTTAAAAGGCGTGCGCCACCACCTTCATTACTTAGCATGCTCTTTGTGCTCCTTCCTTCCCTCTTCCTACTTGTTCCCTGGGAGACCGGCTTGTCCTGGCTGAGTCCCAAGTGGTTCCTGGGAACTTGTTGTCCCAGGAAATCTCTCTCTCTCCAGCTGTCCTTTCTCTAGGGCTTTCCCTCTGGGGATGGGGTGGGGGGGCACGCAGATATCAGCTAATCTTCCAGGAGAAGTTGGAACTTGCCAGTTCTACTCAGGCAACCTCAGGCCAAGCCAATCTTTGAACAGAGAGGCCAAACTGGCACTTCTATCCTGGTTGTTAAAGACGAGGTGGGAACTTGGCGCCTGCCTGTGCTCCCGCGGATACCCTACACTCACCAGTCGTGCTCCTGCGCCTAACCCTTTGGAAGTGTTTTGTCCCTGAGTGGAAGGTTTGATCACAAGCCCCAAGTCCTGACTACAGTGTTGTAATATGAGGAGCGGCAGGGCTGCGTCCCCAGCACCCGGCCGCCCGCATTGGCTAGCTTATGCCCTGAAATAATTACACGGAAACTGTATTCTTTTAAACACTGCTTGGCCCATTAGCTCCAGCCTCTTATTGGCTAGCTTTTACATATTGATCTAACCCATTTTTAATATTTTGTGTAGTACCACGAGCTGGCTTACCAGGAAAGATCTTAACCTGCGTCTGTCTGGAGTGGGAGAATCATGGCAACTCCTCACTCGGCTTCTTTCTCCCAGCATTCTCTTCTGTCTACTCCACCCACCTAAGGGTTGGCCAATCAAATGGGCCAAGGCAGTTTCTTTATTAGTTAACCAATGACCTTCCTCCATCACTACAGGGATCTGGGAAAGTGACTGTATGTGAGTGTGTTTTGATATTGACTTGATATTCAGATATCAAGTCCCAGGAAGGGCGGAGGTGGGACACTTCAATTTAAGTTTTATGTTTTCATGATTTAGCTTTGATATCAACAATTATCTCTAAGGCTCAAAACAATGGAAGACTGGCTAGCCAGGCCCCATAAGTTAAGTCTGTGTCTGACACTTGAGAAGCGCTCCGCACCCTGTTTTTATCTTATAATTATCTCTTTTAGAAGTGGTCTTGTAAATTACAGCCCAAGGGCCTGCTTCCCACTGGAAGCCATGAGAATGCTCTTTATGTTTCTCAAAGTTTGGGAGGGACTCCAAGGAGCTTCACACTGGACAACGGTGTTAGTGATGAGATGCAGGATGTTCAGAAACTGCCTCCGGTGCAGCTCTAGAGTTGGCTCAGCTGAGGAACACAGCTGTCAACCGTGTAAATGTCACTATCACCCCCCTCCCCCGACCTGGAAATGACAGGTTACATAATGCATCCGTCTGGAGGGCTGCTGACAGGGTCCCACAGAGCCCCAGCGGCTGACACTCGGGCCTCAGAGTGCTGGAGGCTGGATGTCTGAGATCAAAGAGCGGGCAGGGCTGGAGTCTGTTGATGGGTGTCTTCCTGGCTGGCAGACAGCGCCTTCTTGCAATGTCCTTAGGTGACCTTCCTTCTGTTGGTGTGCACTTCCTCTGCTCTATGGCCTCATTTAACTTCAACGACTTCCTTAAACATAGTCTACAAATTCATCACTTCACATGGAGGGGACACAATCTGAGAAACACAATGCTGGCATTGTGCAAGCCTCATGGAGTGGGCCATGCCCAGACAGCCAGACAGTTTCCTCTACGTAGCCCGAGGATACTGCTGTAACACGGCATGTAACATAGTCAGCCATTTGTGAGGTTTTGAGACGGGGTCTCGTGTAACCCAGGTTGCCCTCTAACTTTCTGTTTAGCAGAGGTTACCCTGAGCTCTTGATCCTCCTGCCTCAGCATCCCAAGAGCTGGAATTCCAGGTTTGCACATTGGTGCCCAGTTAATTTTTTAAGTTTGAATAGTGCTGAGGGCTTGAGTTCAGAGAGAAAACCTACCAGCCTCTGATCCACTGGCATCCGACTATGGGTCCATGGAGCACTGTAGATTTTCTTCCCAAGTGTGGAAGGGTCCTCCCTGCCAATCCTTGTGGTCCTCCACCCTTCCAGTGCAGTTGGAGGGGTCCTCCCTGCCAATCCCTGTGGTCCTCCACCCTTCCAGTGCAATGGGGGGGGTCCTTATTCTGAGCCCATGCTCCTCCACCTTTCTAGTGCAATTGGAGGAGTCCTCCCCGCTAAGCCCTGTGGTCCTCCACCCTACCAGTGCAATCATATCTACACATGTGAGGAAAAATGATCAGAACTGAGATGTTACTGCTTACTGGTATGGTTTATCTAGCTCTTGTCAGTGGTTAAAGCTGGAAACACATGTACAGACGCACGCACTCACATGGAGTAAAACCTGTGGTCATACTCGATCCAGCATTATCCCATTTATTCTAGTTTTTTCCCTTTTTAAAATTTTAATTAATTGTGTGTGTGTACAACAGCCTGCCTGTGGAAGTCAGTGTATGTGTGTGTATGTGTGTATGTGCATGTACAACAGCCTGCCTATGGAAGTCAGTGTGTGTGTGTATGTACAACAGCCTGACTGTGGAGGTCAGAGGTCAGGGGTCAGAGGACATCTCGTAGGAGTGGGTTCTCAGCTCCTCAGCCATGGTAGCCCTCGCCAGCCATCCCCTCCTGCTTTGCTTGCCCAGAGCTTGCCAGTGAGAACCGGCTCACGCCATCCTCCGTCTGTGCACTTGTTAAGTGATCTCAGCACACCTGTGCAGAGCTCTGGACTGTAGCTGGATCCCACTCAGCATGACATCACCAGCTGGCACCGTGTTTATCAATAGTTTCCTGTCTCTAGTCTCAGTCTCCACTCGTTTCCAAAGTGACTTAGGCATTAATAGCTGTTTGTTTTACAATTACGGCTAGTGTCTGTCCTGGGATTCCTTTAGCCTAATTAGATGTGTTTGTTTGGTGCATGTGTGCACATGTGAGTGCGAGAGCATGTGTGTGTGCACGAGAGAGAGAGAGAGAGAGAGAGAGAGAGAGAGAGAGAGAGAGAGAGAGAGAGAGAGAGAGAGAGAGCCAGGCTGGAGACATGGCTCAGCTGTTAAGACGCGTCCTGCTTTTTCCAGAGGTTCCGGCTTTGATTCCCAGCACCCACATCAGGCTGCTCAGAGCTTGCTTGTCGCTCTTCACTCTGGCTCAGGAGGTCCGACCCCTTCTTCTGGCCTCCAAGGGTACCCGTACACAGGTGGCACACACAGGTACATAAACAAGACAGTAGACATCTAAAGCTCTGTGTAGACGTTGCTTTTGCTTCTTGCTTCTTGTCTGCTGTGGAGTGAACAGCTTTCTCTAGCACAGACTCCTGCTGTTGTAATGTTCTGCGCAAGGGCACAGCTCTAAGTGACCATGGATTGAACCTTTTTTACCTGAATCCTGATCCCCTCGGCTGATAAACACGGCACTTCTTGGAAGCCTTTGTTTCAGTGACACACAGACTTGACCACGAATTATGTAATGTATGCCACCAGACCTGAGCCATCTACACAGCAGATCCCCAGTTCCTGGTGCCGTTGTGGTCCCCTGACAGGAGATCAAGAGTGGGGACAGGGTGAGACTTGGCAGGGGCAGCATTGTAAGCCTGTCTGACCCTGAGAGAGCCCTCACAAAGACCCTGGAGTCTTAAGCGCTGCCCCCCCTTCCTCTGTGAAGCCTGTGGGGAGTCCATAACCCTAGCTGCTCTGTGCTGCTGACCAGGTGGAACACCAGGGTCCCTTGAGGACATCAGTTCATCTCCTGACTGCGGATTGCAAAAGAAAAGCGGTATTTTAAAAACTTACTTATAGACATGCCCGCAGCAGCATTGTTCCTAATAGCTAGACAGCCGAGCAACCCAAATGCCCATCAACTTGATGGATGGGTAAATAAGATGTGGTCCGTGACCACCCAGTGGGACATGACTCAGCTTAAACAGCGGAAGATGTGCTGAAGATTGCTGTGAGGGGAGACGCCTGGGGATGTCTGCTCAGTGAAACAAGTGGACACTCAGAGCCCCATAACAGATGATGCTATCTCTGTCCAGAGAGAGCAATTCAGAGACAGACCGTGGATTAGTGTCAAAGGCCGGATGGGGCTGGGGTACGGATGGGGGAGGGGTACCGGGCTGACAGCTAAGGAGATGGCTTGTTTGAGGGAGTGAGGCAATGTTTGAAAACTGATTGTGGAAATTGTGTAACTCCGTGAAGATACAGATGGCATTGGGTTCCACACTTGAAATTGGTAAATTCCAGGGCGTGCAGACAACAGCTCAATTCCTTTCTTAAAAAAAAAAAATAAATAAATAAAAATAAAAAAATTCCTTTCTTGAACAAGGGTTAGGGTAGAGCCCTTCAGGCTGGCACAGGCCTACTGAAAGCTTACCCGAGAGTGTGTATCCAACTGTTATGCCCCATGGCAACCCAGTCATGGGTATCCCCAGGTCTCAGGCTGTGGGTGAAGGGAATTACATGGGATTAAGAAGAGAACAGGGGCTGGAGGGATGGCTCAGATGCTGGAGAGATGGCTCAGAGGTTAAGAGCACTGACTGCTCTTCCAGAGGTCCTGAGTTCAATTCCCAGCAACCACATAGTGGCTCACTTCTGGTGCCCTCTTCTGGCCAGTAAGCATACAGACAGAACACTGTATATATATAATAAGTAAAGAAGAGAACAGGGCCTGGAAGTGGCCCTGCTGGTGAACCGCGTGCCTTTAATCCCAGTACTCAGGAGGCAGAGGCAGGTGGATCTCTGTGAGTTTGAGGCCAGCCTGGGCTACAAAGTGAGTTCCAAGACAGACAACAGCCAAAGCTACACAGATAAACTCCTTTTTGGTTTAAAAAAAATGATGATTTCAAACCCACATGTTTCAGAATACTAAAGCATAAACTTCCGGTTGGTTTTGTTTCATGGGCCATCATTGTAAGAGTGCCTAGGCTCCCCTTGGCCACCCTGTCTGGCAGGTGTGTAGCCATGCCTGTTCCTACCTACTGTGGATATTCTTCCCCTCGGGTTGCCCATGTGCCCGCCTCACTTTTTACCCCAAGTGAAGCAGGTGGATTGTTGAAATACATCTAATCGTTGGGTACTGCAGCACACCACTGTAAGCCTAGTGCTGGGGAGGCTGAGGCAGGAGGGTTGCTGCCAGTTAGAGGCCATCCTGAGAAACAGTGGGATCCCATCTCAAACAGTCGATAGTGTGGGGCGGTGGTGGTGTGTGCCTTTAATCCCACACTCAGGAAGCAGAGGCAGGTGAGTTCAAGGCCAACCTGGTCTACAGGGTGTGTTCCAGAACATCCAGGACTGTTTCCACAGAGAAACCCCATGTGTGTGTGTGGGGGGGGGATGTCAGCAGCAACAATAACAAACAAAGGGAAGAGAGGGCAGGAGTCTGAGGGACACGAAATCCGGTTCCCAGGCCAGCTGGGAGTTTGTCTGCCTGTCTCACCAGAACAAACAAACAGGCTCCCAGGAAAGTCATGTGGGTTGCCTCCCTCTGCGCCCAGCTTTCCTCCCAGCAAATAGCAGAGCTGCTGATGCCACAAGAGCAAATGCAGGGGTGGGGGACAGCTGCTGTCAGTGGTGGTGGTATGGCTACTTAGGCACCTGCACTCTGGTCAGACAGTCTGGTTATTAGTGGGTCTGGCTTCCTGGAGCACGGCTAGGACTTGCTCGAATCTCCCATGCTGTTATTTTCTTCCACGCCCCTTTTCCCTTAGTGAGACTACGTGCCTAAGCACAGCCCTGGCAAACCTAGGTCAAATCAATCGGTCAGTGTTTGCTTACCACCCACGGCCAAGGTCTGACTTTTCTCCCATTTTCCTGGGGACAAATATGTTGACCATGGATAAGGAATGCGGACTCGGGGCATGGGGGTGACTTCTAGAGCATCTGCCCTAATTGTGTCCTTCCTCAGACAGGGGTATAGTGGAGGTTTGTTCTTTACTTACAAGTTAGACCGGAAGTCCTCGAGAAGAGCCTTGCAGCACACTCTCTAGATGGTACCAGGATATCCACATTTACAGAAGAAAACATCAGCTGTTTTGTCATGAAGACCACCCAGGCAGGCTTCACAATAGAGATGAACTTTTAAAAAATGTGTGTGTGTGTGTGTGTATGAGTGTGTGTGTACGCTTGCATACACGCGTGTGCACTTGGTGGCCAGAGGACGACCTTGGGTGTCATTCCTTAGGCACAATCCACTTTTTATCATTTTTAGATTTATTTTATGGGTGTGAGTGTATACTCACATGTGTATCTGTGAACCACATGTGTTCCTGGTGCCCACAGAGGTCAAAAGAGAGTATCAGATCACCTGGGACTGGAGTTACAGATGGTGTGAGCCTTCATGTGGGTCCTGGGAATTGAACTCTGGCCCTCTGCAGAAACAAGTATTCTTAATCCCGAGTCACCTCTCAGTCCCTCCACTTTTTTTTTCTTTTTTTAGTTTTTCGAGACAGGGTTTCTTTGTGTAGCTTTGGAGCCTGTCCTGGACCTCACTCTGTAGACCAGGCTGGCCTCAAAAAACACAGAAATCCACCTGCCTCTGCCTCCTGAGTGCTGGGATTAAAGGCTGCACCACTACTGCCTGGTGCCACTTTCTTTTTTGAGACACAGTTTCTCACTGGCTGGGAATTTGCCAAATAGGCTAACGGGCTGATCAGTGAGTCCCAAAGGATCCTCCTGTCTTTGCCTCTTCCTCCATAGTGCTGGGGTTACAGGTGCTGAAATGTTGGATTTTTTTTTTGTTGTTGTTTTTTTTTTTTGTTTTTTTTTTTTTGTTTTTCGAGACAGGGTTTCTCTGTGGTTTTGGAGCATGTCCTGGAACTAGCTCTTGTAGACCAGGCTGGACTTGAACTCACAGAGATTCGCCTGCCTCTGCCTCCCGAGTGCTGGGATTAAAGGTGTGCGCCACCACCGCCCGGCTGGATTTTTTTTTTTTTTAAGTATAGGTTCTGGGGATTGAACTTGATTCAAATATTTTATTGATTTAGCCATCTCCTCAGCCTCCTCTCTTCTTTCTTTCCTTCTTTCCTTCCTTCTTTCCTTCCTTCTTTCCTTCCTTCTTTCCTTCCTTCCTTCCTTCCTTCCTTCCTTCCTTCCTTCCTTCCTTCCTTCCTTCCTTCCTTCCTTCCTCCTTCCCTCCCTCTCTCCCTCCCTCCCTCTCCCCCTCCCTCCCTCTCTTTCTTCCTTCCTCTTTCTTAGGCAGGGTCTTATGTAGCTCAGGCTAGCCTCAAAGTGTCTATGCAGCTGAGGACAACCTTGACCCTCTGATCCTCCTGCCTCCATCTCCTGAGTGTTTGGGTTATAGTTGTGTCCTGACACCCCCAATTTATTCAGTGTTGGGTGTGGAGCCCAGAATCTTCTGCATATGAGGCAAGCAAGTTACATCCCCAGCCCCTGATGTCATTCTTAAAGAGTCTCCGGCATCAAGGCTTGTTTTGAGTAGGATTGCCAAGTATTTCTATATTTCTTCACCACAGACTCCTGGGATGGGTCCTCCCAATACAGTCAACCCCCAGGTTAGGGGACTGAGAAATCAAGGGACTTCTCCAAGATCACAGACAGCTGGGATTGAACCCAGGCCTCACAAGTTTCTATAAACGTTATTTCAACCTCTGTACTAGATATATCTCTACCTGTATTTGAGAAGTTTACCCACCCCCAGTTCAGGATGCAAGCTTCACACGGCTGCTGGGACACCTTTGTTAATGAGTAGCCCTCTGTGAATGCCCCAGGGGGCAATGCCAGCAGTAGGCAGCACAGTGCACTCAGGAGCCACCCTGGGTCCAGTTGCCTCCCCTTTGTCACCCAGCACAGTGCCCACTATATTACTTAGTGCATGAGCAACCCCTTCATCCCAGGATCTGACACCTCAGCCCCGTGCCAGAAGCTTCCTTTGTGAGAAGGAGAGAAAGGATTCTTTTCCAAGACCCTTGGCTGTCGGGAAATTGGCACAAAAAACACAGTTCTGTGGTCCTGGAGTGTAAATGGCCCTGCCTTTGAAATTCTGCTCAGGAACACACTTTTCTGTGGGTCTGCATGTCCAGTTCATACAGCATACCATAAAGCAGTCCAGGCAAGAGCAGTTTCTTGCCCAAATGGTTAGCCTTGTCACATTGAAGGCAAATTCCATAACAAGTTTCTTCAATGCCCATCAACCTCTCTGAAGTAATTGGTGCTGCCAGAAGCAGACATGTCTCACTGTTGAGAAAAGTCTAAGTTCTTAAAACATTTTAAATGTCATATTCTGTGAGTATTTGAAGTGTTGAAGATATCTATCTAACTGAAGTAGCTCTGTATATCTAGAAAACCTAACATAATTAAGTTTGATTATTATAGATGATTATCTATTAATCTGCATTTCTTAACTATATATTACATTTTTATATGAGCTGCACAAATACATAATACCTTAAACAAGAGCAAAAATACATATATACAGTGTAACAAATGAATGAAATTAGTATCAACAGACCAAGATTCATACCAGTGCAAAGTATTTATCTTTATATCATATCCCCCTTAATTTTTTTTTTGTTTTTAGAGATTGACCATTGATCACTTATAATCAACCTCCTCTAAATGAAAACCAACATTTTAAATAATCAGTTTGGGAGTTTGGACATTCTTTTCTCCAAACTGCTTCTTGCTATTTGCTGGATGAAGTATTTTTAAGGTTCACAGACACCTTTTTGGGGGGGTAGGAGTCTTGTTCCATCAAACCACATTAGCCTAGAAGGAATTCACATGTCTTCATTTTTTGTGGAAACAAAGCAGAACCTGTAGGGACATAGCCCCACCCATTGGGGGCGTGTTCGCCTCGGGCTAATGTTTACGGATAAATCTGCCGGGCGTGAGCCCAGCAGCCCTTTTCTTTGGCTCCGCTTTTCCAGTGCTCCGCGGGAACCTGTGGTCCTGTAAGTCTATTTCCTTATTAAAGCTGTATATATCTATATAATCTGTCTGCATTCATTTGCGCCGCCACAAGAACCTCTTTTCCCAAGTAACATATCCTTAGACTCAAAATTTGAAGTCAAGATACCTTTAAAAAATATGTCAGTTTAGTTTAGCAACCTGTACAATGAAATATCTCTCTGAAGTTAAAAAAAAAAAAGATCAAAGACAACACAATAATATATATAATCCAGACTCTCTGTATGTTTTCCATCTTTACATGACTTTTTTACTCCTTTAATCTATGACTATCTATTCTTTTATATTACTTTTATTGTCTCTTTAAAGACTTTTATTTTTTAAACCTATTTCTTTTTATAACTGTCTATACTCTTTTTCTTCTCTCTCCTAAGCCTACGTACATTTATCCAACACTGTGACCTATTTAGAGTATTTTTTTTCATCTCAATCTGTCTTTATTGTGTATCTGCAATCATTTTTTGACCAGAAGTGCTTTTTTATTTTTAATGCTAGGCAGGCGTGAGTAGGATCAATTCTGAGGCCCTGCCTGTTTGTTCCATCCAGCATGGCAGAGGTGTGTTCACCACCTCTGTGAGCCATGCTCACAGCCCTAGCTCCACGGACACAGCAGGGCTATGCCATCATTAAGCAACTAGCAGCATGCTACTCACAAACTTCACTTAAGTGCAGGACCTCCTGAAAGAGCCAGACCAGTTCTTGCTGCCAGCATGAACCAGGAAGCTGGATCTTAAGGAAATCATGCAATTTTTTGCCACTAATACTGTGTCAGGAAGACTTCTCTTAAAGGAGCCACAGTTCTGCTCACCACCAGGAAGTGGAGTCTGTCTGAAAATAATGCAGCTACCAAGGAACTGTGCTTAATTCAGTTCTTTTGTGTCTAGAATTCTTTCCCAAGCTCTCTCAGGCTTTATGTGGATGTAGTTGGCCCACAATGGTGCCATCTACAAATAGAAGCTGTGTTTTGTTTCCTGGATGCCTGAATAATCACACAGAAATTGTATTAATTACAACACTGTTTAGCCAATGATTCAGGCATATTTCTAGCTAGGTCTTACATATTAAACTAACCCATTTCTATTATTTTATATTTTATCACACAGCTCTTGGTTTGTTACCTCCTGCTTCTTGGGCAGCTACATGGCATCTGCCTCCCTGAGCAGCTACATGGCATCTCTCTGACTCTGCCTATTCTCTCTATAGCTCTGTTCAGAATTCCCACCTGGCTTTACTCTATTAAGCCATTGGCTGAAACAACTTCTTTATTAATCAATGGTAATAAAACACATTCATATCATACAGAGGGGAATCCCAAATCAGATGGGGGTGTCAGCTAAAGGACCCACATTCTGCCATAGGACTGGTGTATCAATTATTGACTCAGCACCACAACTAACAAGTTTTACTGGAAATGTAAGGCCATCTCAATATTAGAAAGTTGATGATAGAATCAGCCATTGAAGAGACTGAAGGAAGAAAACTTACCCACCTCACATATGGTTTGGCCTATAGCAAGGCAGAACTTAGTTAGGCAAGGAAAGCTAGGCTGAGTGCTGGAAGAAAGAGAGCAGAGTCGGAGAGAAGCCATGGAGCCACCACCAGAGACAGATATGGAGAAACCTTGCCAGTAGGCCACGAACCTCAAGGTAAAATATGAAATACTGGAAATGGGTTAATGCTAGATTTAAGAGCTAGCTAGCAGTACACTTAAGTGATTGGCCAAGCAGTGATTTAATTAATACAGTTTCTGTGTGATTATTTTGGGACTGAGCAGCCAGGAACCTGCAAGCAGTCTCTTACAACACACAAATGTGGCAATATACAAAACACATTTGTGATGAAACTCTCAACAAACAGGCAATGTAAAGGAACTCCAAGCGGATAATAAAAATCTGCAGAAAGAGTGTGGCTAAGGCCACAGTGAATGATGAGAAACGGTAGCTCTCCTGCCGACCTGCTATTGGACAGAAACACTGGAAGTTCTAGCCAATGCAACCGAAAGTCCTCCTTCAACTAACAAAAACTAAATATATTAAGTGAGCATAGAAAGGTGATGAGATTAACATTTGACCTGACCCAGCAGGAATAGGGACCCGAATGGCAAGGTGCCCAATGGACTCAGGGATGAGAAATAGAGAAGACAAAAGAAAAGCTGGGACCAGAGGCCCTATGCAAACTGATGAGTTATGTTAGGCACGTTGATTAAGTACAACATCTTATGCACTATTTGCAGGGGCAACCCAGAATGTCAGCATAACTAAGTCAGAAGATATTGGCAAAGAGAACTCCGGTCCCTCAGAGGCAGCTGCCTAAGGTCTGCTAATCACAACCCAGTGGGAAACGTTGGGTCCCAGGAACCACAGCAACCTTGACTCCCAGGAAGCACTGGCTCCAGCTTCACACCAGCCTTGCCAAGTCCATTCCTGGTAAAGACACAGAACTAAAGTAGCCTTTGTCCTTTCCCCCGGGCCTCTGAGAAAGTCTTGGATCAGTCTGCCTCCCCACCAACAGTAGCATATAAAGTAATTGGCTTCCTAATGCAGGTAACGGGCAAGTGGAATTTGAAATTAAAAACATATTACTGAGTCAGTGTCATGGTTCACGGGGTAAAGGCACTTGCTGCTAAGGCTGGTGACCTGAATGTGGTTTCCAGGACCCACATGGTGGAAGGAGAGAACTGACTCTTGCAAGTTACCCTCTGACCTCCACATACGCAATACCCACACGTGCCCTGCCCAGTACATGCAGATGTAATAAAAAGTATAAATCTATTACCATTTATATTCACACTTCCAAAATAAAATAGTAAGAAACAGATTTGTAAAAAAAAAAAAAAATTGCAAGATCCACATAGGGAAAGCTCCTTATCTGGAATGAAAGCACTGGAGTGGGTTAGAGGGCTGGGTCAGCAGTAAAGGCCACCTGCTGCTGCTGGCTTGCCATCTATGGTCACAAACACTGTGACCGAAGGCAACTGGGGGGACAGTGACAGGTTACAGTCTGTCATCAAGGGACACCGAGGCAGGAACTCAAGGCAGAAGCTTGGAGCAAAGCCCCGGAGGAAACCTGCTCATCACTGGCTTGCTCCCTCTGCCTTGCGCAGCTACTGCACCTCATCAGGACCCATCCGCCCAGAGAGGGCACGAGCCACAGTGAATTGAGCCTTCTTAAAGAATTAGTAATGAAGCCGAGCAGTGGTGGTGCACGCTTTTAATCCCAGCACTCAGGAGGCAAAGACAGGTGAGGTGGATCTCTGTGAGTTCGAGACCAGCCTGGTCTACAAGAGCTAGTTCCAGGACAGGCACCAAAGCTACAGAGAAACTTTGTCTAGAACCCAAGGCAGGAACCTGGAATCAGGGACAGAAGCAGAGGCCATGGAGGAACAGTACTTACCAGCTTGCTTCTTCTGGCTCTCCCAGCTCTTCCTTATGCAACCCAGCCCCTCTGCTGCTGCCTAGTGATGGTATGGCCCGCAGGAGGCTGTGGTATGGCCCACAGGAGGCTGGATCCTCTGGCATCAATTTGCAATCAAGAAAATGCCCCGCAGACATGCCCCCAGGCTGATCTGACAGCTCAGCTGGAGTTGACAGCCAGGATTGGTCACCAGAGAGCCAATGTGAAAGTCTGGATGCTATAGTATTTGTGGAGTGCCAGGCAGGAAGTGTGCGTGCCAGGGCAGAAAGTGTGTGTGCCAGGCAGGAAGTGTGCGTGCCAGGGCAGGAAGTGTGCGTGCCAGGGCAGGAAGTGTGTGTGAGTGCCAGGGCAGGAAGTGTGCGTGCCAGGGCAGGAAGTGTGCGTGGAGTGCCAGGGCAGGAAGTGTGCGTGGAGTGCCAGGGCAGGAAGTGTGTGGAGTGCCAGGGCAGGAAGTGTGCGTGGAGTGCTAGGGCAGGAAGTGTGTGGAGTGCCAGGGCAGGAAGTGTGCGTGTCAGGGCAGGAAGTGTGCGTGGAGTGCCAGGGCAGGAAGTGTGCGTGCCAGGGCAGGAAGTGTGCGTGTCAGGGCAGGAAGTGTGCGTGAGTGCCAGGGCAGGAAGCGTGCACGGGATCTGTGTTCCCCTGGCTCAGCTCTGTTGTGAATCTCAAATTACTATAAAAATAGTCTAGAAAAACCAGAAAAGCCTGGTGTAGTGATGTTCACAGCATTCCCAGCATCCGGGAGTTGAGGAAAGGATTGAAAGTTTGAGGCCAGCCTGGGCTTACATAGGCGAACACTTTCTCAAACACAAAACCCAACTGAACAACAACAAAAATCCCAAAGTCCAAACAAAACCAACCAAGCAACTGACCCTAATTATTCATTACTGAGAAGTGGGGGGGTGCAGGACTCAAGGGGGACACAGGTGGAGTGTTCGCTGGAACAAGAGTTTATTAGAAGACTCACTAATTCCACGGACAGACAGGGAGATGACAGTTTGGCAGGGCTCAGAGGAGAGTTCTGGCTCATGAGGCAGGTAGGGGTCCCTTCTTACAGGTCTCAGAGGAAGGGGTTCATGTATCTAGACTGTCAGAGAAAGGAGGGTCATATAGCCAGACTTTTTCTGATTCTTGGGTAGCAAGGGGACCAGGGAGGATTTGGGAGTGGGAATATAGAATTCCGAGGACGTAGTGGGGCGGGCAAGTCTAGTTGCACTGAACCCTCTTACATGACGGGGGCAGGCCACCATGGGCAGCGCTCTGATGTCCTGTATCGCCCGAGGTCTGGAGCATCCTTGAGGGAAGGGTGCATAGTGCCTGGAATCCAGGCACGGGGCGTCTGTAGCACACTCTAGTCAGGCTCTCAGTACAGTGTCCTAGCCCTCCTCGTACAGCAGGGATTCCAGAATCAACTCTGAGGATGGAGGCAGGGAGAGCTGCAGGTGAACATAACTTAATCAGACTTGCTCTGGGATTTAGTGTTGGAGTCCGGTACCCACTGGGCCTGTTAGAGTCCCAGCAGGTGCTCGGAAAGGAGGTGGGGGTGCTAGTGGGGAGGAGAATGTCGCTGCAGGTGTGAGCGGCCTGGTCCACAACCTAACAACCTTGCTCCCTCAATACTGTGCCAGGTAGTGATGGGGCACACCTTTAATCCTAGCACTCAGGGAGGAGGATGACTGAGTTCGACACTCAGTCTACAGAGTGAGTTTCAGGACAGCTAGGGCTGTTAAAGAGAGAAACCCTGTCTTGAAAAACAAAACAAAAAGAAAAAAAAAAAATCAAAACCAAAACCAAAACAAAACAAAAAACTAACCAGTACTGTAGAGCCAGGAGTGGAGTGGAAAGGGCTCTGGGACAAACAAGAGGGCTGATGGTGGCTGAGAAGCAAGGACTGGTGGTTTGTCCGCTAGGCAGGGCAGTTGAGACCTAAGGTCCTTGGCCCACTGCTTGCCAGCCGGGAGCCTGTTAAGTTGGTGCTGAGGGTAGCATAGACTCACAGAGTCACTGATAATGCCTTCCCTCTGTGCTGGCTGAAACCACAGAGTTAACAGAGTTGCCTCTCAGAGGGCAGTGCAGGCACCTCAGGAGCGCTAAACAGATCCCTGTGGCTCCTTCTGGCGCCATCGTGTCCTCTAGTGGCTGCAGAGGTGTAGCCATGGAAGGTCTTAGAGCTGCGCTACATTAGTCTGGGCGGTTTGCTTCTGTGCCGCCAGGGTTCTTGCTGAGCTTCTCTCAGCGTCCTCCCTCCCTCTCACGCCACAGGACAAGACTGGTGGGCACCTGGGGGAGTATTCTGACGGACAATGCCTCCCCCTCCCCAGAGCCAACATTAGCTAAGAAGCGAGGGGGCGGTCCCCGACCACTAAGTCAGAGGTAGTTGCATGTCGATTTAAGAATATCGAGGACCCCTTGGAAGTTGAGGTGCTTCCAAAAACAGGGTACAGGGTAGGTGATTAAGGGAGAAAAGCACAGCAAAAAATCCCCATCTTACCTGCTCACACTTCCTCCACTTAACTCACTAGAAGCATTCTAAGCAGGTCCTTTTCCTCCTCCTCCTCCTCCTCCTCCTCCTCCTCCTCCTCCTCCTCCTCCTCCTCCTCCTCCTCTTCCTCCTCCTCCTCCTCTTCCTCCTCCTCCTCCTCTTCCTCCTCCTCTTCCTCCTCCTCCTCTTCCTCCTCCTCCTCCTCCTCCTCCTCCTCCTCCTCCTCTTTCCTTCTTCCTCTTCTTATGGTTTTGTTTTGGTT
Source organism: Chionomys nivalis (assembly GCF_950005125.1). Classification (NCBI taxonomy): domain Eukaryota; kingdom Metazoa; phylum Chordata; class Mammalia; order Rodentia; family Cricetidae; genus Chionomys; species Chionomys nivalis. Next base: position 6,519,828 of record NC_080096.1, on the reverse strand, counting down.
TTCAAGACAGGGCTTCTCTGTGTAGACCAGGCTGGCCTCAGACTCACAGAGATCTGGCTGCCTCTGCCTCCCAAGTGCTGGGATTGAAGGAGTGCGCCACCACCGCCCGGCAACAGAGTCCTTAACTGCCCAGGCATCTCAGAGGCATCTACAAACAACTCAGGTTGATGTCATTTGAAAGAGGATGTGGAACATCTGACTTCTCTCTGACACTAACTCTATAATTTCCGTTTTTTATTTTATTTTATATTTAGTATTTGTTCTAATTTTATGTTGCAAGTGTTTTGCCTGCATGTCTGTAAGGGCAACGCATGTGCCCACGGCTATGGGAGGCCAGAAGACAGTGTTGGGTCCCCTGGAACCAGAGTTATAGGTGATCGTGAGCCACCATGTGGATGCTGGGAACTGGACCTAGGTCCTCTGCAAGAGCAACAAGGGCTCTTAACCACTGAGTCATTGCTGCTCCTCCCAAGTTGTGTTTTTAAAACCCATTTTTGTGAGGCTGTATCAGTAGGAGAGTGCTTGTCTAGGATTCAGGGAGCCCTGAGTTCCATCTATGGAACCACGTAAAACCAGGCATGGTGTGCATGTTTATAGTCCCAGCACCCAGAAGATGGAGGCAGGAGGATCAGAAATTCAAGGTCACCCTTGCCTACAATAGCCAATTGGAGGATCACCTGGGTTACTTGAGGCCCTGTCTGGAAAAAAAACAAACAAACCCATTTTTAAAAAAATGATAAAAGTAACAGAACCACAGAGAGCTAGAAAAACAGACAAATGATACCCTTGTGGCTTTAACCACGAAACAGCTTGGTGTGTTCACCCAGGCTGCCTGCTAGGACAAACTTCAGGTTAGAATAGGACAGCAAGGGACTAGAGAGATGGCTCAGCAGTTAAGAGCCCTGGCTGTTGTTCTAGAGGATCCAGGTTCAACTCTCAGCACCCATATAGCAGCTCACAACGTCTGTGTAACTCTGGCTTCCAGGGATCCAGAACTCTTACACAGACATACGTGCAGGCATAAACTAGAAATCAATCAATCATTTGCCAGGAGGTGGTGGCACGCACCTTTAATCCCAGTACTTGGGAGGCAGAGGCAGGCGGATCTCTATGAGTTCCAGGACAGCCAAGGCTACACAGAGAAACCTTGTTTCAAAAAACCTAAGGAAGAAAAAAAAGAATAAACCAGCAGGCTCCCTTAACAATAAGTCACAAGTGAGAAAGTAAAAGTGGACGGAGAACCTAAAGATGAAAAGCGTGAAATGTCAGGTCAGTCTGAGTAGATTCTGATGCAGACAAATTGAAATTTTGGTTTTTTCTTTACCATTGGTAAGACTGTCAGTGACATTGATATTGGACTTTTCAGCTGTCATGTCAGTAATAAGTATGATGGTGCCAAGGTTTCTTTATATTTTTTATTTTTATTTATCTGTGTGTATCTATGTGTATGTATATGTGCATATGTGAACACAGCTGCCATCAGAGACCAGCAGAGGACATATGTTCCCACTGGAACTGGAGTTAGAGGTGATTGTGGTGATCTGTGGGTGATGGGAATTGAACCCCAGGCCCGTGGAAGAGAGCAGTCAGTGCTCTCAACTACTGAGCCACCTCTCCAGTCCCTTGGTTTCCTGATCTTTTATGCATAAGTATTTACAGAAGGCCTTGAATGCTGTCTGGAGTTGGCTACAATGATGCAGTTCGTTGGGAGAGAGGACATTAAATGAGACAGGAGTCATACTCTTTGTGTGTGTGTGTTGGGGGGGATTGAGACAGGATTTCTTTGTGCGTAGCTCTGGCTGTCCTGGAAATTATTCTTTAGACCAGGCTGACCTCGAAATCACAGAGATCCACCTGCCTCTGCTTCTCAAATGCTGGGACTAAAGATGTGTGCCACCACCAACCAGTAGTAGTTTTCTTGATATACCTATATATCACAAATTAGAAAAGTTTAAGCTGGGCGGTGGTGGCGCACGCCTTTAATCCCAGCACTTGTGAGGCAAGTGGATCTCTGTGAGTTCGAGGTCAGCCTAGTTTACAGAGCTAGTTCCAGGACAGGCTCCAAAGTTGCAGAGAAACCATGCCTAGAAAAACCAAAAAAAAAAAAAAAAAGAAAGAAAAGAAATGTTTAAAAGGAATTATGTAGTGGGTAAGACTTGGCCTTCTTGGCATTCAAAGAGGCCCAAGTGTGGGCAGATTGCAAGCCCTAGGCAACCAGCACATACCACTGGCAAGGAACTAAAGCATCAGTGCCCACCAGGGGGCGCCCGAGACCATGCTAATCAACTCCTTTTGCGATCCTTTTGAGACTTGTTGAATTTCAGATTTTTGCTCAAAAACTTGTGACATCAGGACCATCACGACCTGGGGAATGCAGTTGACAACTTACAGGAAGACATGGGCTTTCCTGCTGTTTTTCTTTTTTGTTATTCGGAGAACCTTTGGCTTCTTTGCCAGGATTTCTTTAGCGGAGGAGAGAGAGAGAGAGAGAGAGAGAGAGAGAGAGAGAGAGAGAGAGAGAGAGAGAGAGAGAGAGAGAGAGAGAACACTTTTGTTGAGCTATTACATGTTATATAATCCGTCTATTGAAAGGGTACACTTCAGTGTGTGTGTGTGTGTGTGTGTGTGTGTAAATGTGGACATGAATGCACTGTGTGGCCATCAGAGGGTGTCCATCCTCACCTTCCACCATGTTTGAGACAGGGTCTGTGTAGAATTATCCCATGACCCCAAAGTTCCACATCTAGGAATCTTCTCAACCCCTGGAAACTGCTGTGCCTCTGTCTATGTAGGTTTGTCTATCCTGTGCGTCTCAGAGCCCTGGCTGTGCGCACTGGAGGACCCACCGAGGCTGTGCACTGGAGGACCCACCGAGGCAGTGCACTGGAGGACCCACCGAGGCTGTGCACACTGGAGGATCCACCGAGGCTGTGCACTGGAGGACCTACTGCGACTGTGCACTGGAGGACCCACCGAGGCAGTGCACTGGAGGACCCACCGGAGGACCCACCGAGGCTGTGCACTGGAGGACCCACCGAGGCAGTGCACTGGAGGACCCACTGAGGCAGTGCACTGGAGGACCCTCTGCGTCTGTCTTTCTTTACTCTGCGTTACATTTTGAAGGCTTGGTCAAGCACTGGGTGTCAGGATGGCATCCTTTTCCATGGTGTGTAATATTCCAAGTATGGATGGTCATTCATTCATTCGTTCAAGGATGTTAAGTTGTTTATCACTTTTAGTTATTTTGTATAGTACTGTCATAATACCTGTGCATGTTTTTACTTGACCTGTTTGATATTTAATGATTTTAAACCTTTATTTCTTTACCTATTTATTATGTGTGTGTGTGTGTGTGTGTGTGTGTGTGTGTGGACACAGCACACGTGCAGAAGTCAGAGGACAACTTGCAGGAGTTAGTTCTCTCCTACCATGTGGGACTCAGGGATTGAACTCAGGTCCTCAGGCTTAGCAGAAAGCACCTTTACTTACTGAGCCATGTTGCCGGCCCCTGACTTGCTAATTTAAAAAGGACAGTGTAAAGTTCTACAGGAAGAAGAAAATCTCCCTTGGCCAGAGGTCGAATCAGAAGATTTATAACCCAAATCAGTAGTTTTTTTTCATTCTCTCATCTCAATAAGAACCAGGTGTGAGATGGGCAGGCGACAAGAGAATACGTCCTTTAGGGTGTAGCTGATTCAGCTGGGACTCAGTCACCAGAAGCCTGGGGTTGCTGCCTGTTGAGGCGCAGTACAAACTCCCTTTCCCTCTGTGCATCCCGTGTTGCTCAGGTGGCACTGAGGAATCGTTTGTGGGTTCCCGGGAAAGATGAGGCCTTGGGTTGAAGTCTTCTTACTTCCTGCCCAGTTGCCTGGGACTGGTTACCTAATCCACCAGAACCTGTGCCTACCAACTATTAATGGAAACCAGGGAGCAGAGAATGGCTTTCTGGATGAAATGCGATCCTGTGTTAAAGCGCTCTGGCTGGGTGAGGAGGATCTTTGACCATTTGTGGAAGTCTGAGGGTGCTGGAGAGCATGTGGGCTGTGTGGCTCCGAGGGTGCTGGAGAGCAGGTGGGCTGTGTGGCTCAGGGTCCCTTGGCTTGGCTGTTTGGGTGGAAGGTGCTTGGGGCAGGGACAGAGAGGTGGTGAGGGGCACAAAGGCGCTGCAGGGAAACAGGCATAGAGGATGCAGGCTCAGGCAGGCAGAAGCCATTCAGAACCACACGTTCTCCCGTCTGGCCCAGATCATGCCTGTAATCAGCCTGAAGAGGAGTGTTTGCACAGAGAAGCACTCTGGGAAGTGAGAGGATGCTCTCTTATCAGGGGGTTTTCTCTTAGGTCTTCCCATGTGGAGGTCACCGATAATTTGCAGGGAGTTTTGCCGGGAAAAGGCAATAAAAGTGATGGAGAGAATGAAGGGCCTGTTGATGAGGCAAGAGGAGAGGACTTGGCCTCTGGGTTGCCTTGGAGGAGCTGGGGCCCTGAGCTGGCAGGTGTTAAGGGTCCCAGATGGAAGGAGGAGTTGAGAAGAGACTGGGGAGAGGATGGAAAGGTAACAAAGTAACTCTGTGGAAAGGAAACATTAGGCCGACATTCATGATGACGCCTGGGCACAGAGCCCGCTTAGAAGAATAATGGCCTCTGGAGGACTGGGGAGATGCTCTGGGGTTTGATACAGCTAACATTTGATAAGATCAAGGGCTTAGGGATTGTTCTATGGGGAGTGATGACTCCTCTCCATCTCTGTTCATCCCAGGCACAGTGTCTCCTTCCCAAGCTTATTTGGAAGTACTGACTGGGTTTGCAGCCCGGTCCTTCAGGGCTGTGCATGGACCCTGGCCTGTTGGTGTGGGCCAGAGGTGAGCTCAGCAAGGCCAGCTGGGGGTGACCGTGGGCTGTGGCCTCTGAGCCAGCTTGATTAGCAGGCATTTGGCCAGTTCTTCTGAGCTGGCCTCGCTTTCTCCATCCCTTCCCTCCCCGCTTCCTCTTGCCTTCTTTGTTTCTTCCTTTCCATCCACCCTCCCTCCATCCTTCCCTCCTTCTCTTTCCCCTCCTTTCTCCCTCTTATTTATTATTTAATCAAATTCTATTTGTGTGTGCATGCACTACTGTGTGTACAGAGGTCAGAGGGCAACTTGTGGGAGCCCTTCCTTAAGTGGGTCCTTAGGGATGGAACTCAGGTCATCAGGCTTGGTGGCAAATGCCTTTATCTAATGAGCTATCTGGCTGGCCCCTCCTGATCTCTTTTGAATAATTCTTGCTATGCAGCCCACACTGGTCTAGAGTTCTCCATTTTACTGTCTTAGTCTGCTGAGTGCCAGGGTCCCAGGTGTGTGGCACCTGTGTTAGTTACAGGTGTATGGCACCTGTGTTAGTTAGTTACAGGTGTATGGTACCTGTGTTAGTTAGTTACAGGTGTATGGCACCTGTGTTAGTTAGTTACAGGTGTGTGGCACCTGTGTTAGCTACAAGTGTGTGGGACCTGTGTTAGTTAGAGGTGTATGGGACCTGTGTTACAGGTGTGTGGCACCTGTGTTAGACAGGTGTATGGCACCTGTGCTAGTTAGTTACAGGTGTGTGGCACCTGTGTTAGCTACAAGTGTGTGGGAGCTGTGTTACAGGTGTGTGGCACCTGTGCTAGTTAGTTACAGGCATATTGATGTGGGATTCAGCTCTGTATGCTGTGATTACCACTGATTAATAAAGAACTGTCTTGGGCCTGTGCAGAGCAAAATAGAGGTAGGTGGGGAAAATGAAACTGCTGGGAGAAAGAAGGCGGAGTCAGAGAGAAGCCATGGAGCCCTGCTGGAGACAGATGCTGGGCAGAACTTGACCTGGTAAGCCACAGCCATGTGGAGATGCACAGATTAGTGGAGATGGGTTAGTTTAGGATATGAGTTAGCCTGAAATATGCTTAAGCTATTGGCCAAACAGTATTGCAAATAATATGGTTTCTGTGTGATTATTTCAGGGCTGAGTAGCCGGGAACAAACAAGCAGGCTCCAGGCAGCTGGGAATGAACTAACATCCTTCCTACTACAGAGTATGGCACCTGTGTTAGTTAGTTATAGGTGTGTGGCACCTGTGTTAGTTACAGGTGTGTGGCACCTGTGTTAGTTACAGGTGTGTGGCACCTGTGTTAGTTATAGGTGTGTGGCACCTGTGTTAGTTACAGGTGTGTGGCACCTGTGTTAGTTAGTTATAGGTGTGTGGCACCTGTGTTAGTTACAGGTGTGTGGCACCTATGTTAGTTACAGGTGTGTGGCACCTGTGTTAGTTAGTTATAAGTGTGTGGCACCTGTGTTAGTTAGTTATAGGTGTGTGGCACCTGTGTTAGTTACTTTCTGTTGCTATGACAACACACCACAGCCAGGCAACTTACAGAGGGGAGCTGCTTACTGGCTTGCCCTTCTTGGCTTGCTCAGCCTGCTTTCTTATAGAACGCAGGACCAGCAGCCCAGGGCTGGCCCCACCTACAATGGACTGGGTTCTCCCCCATCAATCTCTAATTGAGAAGATGCCCTATACAGGCTTGCCCACGGCTGATCTTATGGAGACAATTTCTCAACAGAAGTTCCCTCCTCTCTGATGACTTAGCCTGTGTTCAGATGACATAACACAGGCCAGCACAACTCTGCACCCCACTGGGCCAGCTCTCTTACTTCTAGACTCCCTGGCTCAGGAGGTCAATTGCATGTAGCTATTAGACAGTCATGTGTCTCTTGTCCTTTGTTGGCTGTCACTAGGGAGCTGACTTCAACAGCAGCAGCGGCGTTCTGGCTGTGGCATTCAAGCTGGGGCTATATATGTCAATTTGAGAGTTGTCACCACCAACCATGAATGGTATAAATGCCCAGATGTGGGGTGATTCACAGGAGAGGAGAAGTCGGATGAAGACTCTCAGACTTGAGGTCTTGAGTGACCAACCCTAGGGTTTGAGAAACAGAGGGACGGAGCAGACTGGAGGGAGCGGAGGTGATGGTGACCAGCGCTTATCAGGATCTCCCATACTGCAAACGCTGATGAGATGGTGTGTGTAGGGGCATGAGGACCCTCATCAGACTGGGAAGCCAGCATGGTGACGTTCTCTTTATAGAGACTTGGACAGAAGTGAGGAGGCCATCCAGACTTCATGAGGATCCTCAGAGGGTTCCCAGAACTGGAGACACTAGATTTGGATCTTAAAAACCAAACCATACTAATAAAACAAGCCAGTGTTAAAAAGGGAGGAGGAAGAATGTTCTAGAAGAACTGGTGAGAGACACAAAAATTGAGCATGGTGGGTGTTAAATGGGATTCACGGTTTGGGGAAATGCCTGATTTGATTGACAGATCATGCGGAGAAGCGTTTGGATTTGAGCTTTGGGCTGTGGCCACAGTCAGGGGCCAGTCAACAATGCTTGTGGGCCACTATTAGCCCATTTCTGGTTTTGGAGACCCTTGTAAGCTGAAGGTGAATTTTGTATCTTTTCTAATGACTGAGGAAAGTTGTTTTAAGGCTAATAATTTATGAATATGATATAAAATCCAAATTCAAATAGGTGATAACTTTCGTTGACAAGATGACTTGATTTAAAATCATTTGGGAAGAGGGTGAGGCACAGTTCTGGGTGTGCGTGGGAGGGCACTTCCAGAAAGGATTGCCTTGGGGGAAGATTGCCTGTGAATCTGAGTGGCGCTATCCAGTGACCTGGGAGCCTGCACCCTGCTGCTGAGAAAGGAGCCGGCTAGCTGAGCACTGACATACCCGTTTCCCCTAACAGAGGCTGTGTGGCCTGACAAATGTCTATGTACTCATCGTGCAGTCCTGTGTGTCAGATGTATGTAAGTGTGCATGCATCAGGTCCACAGAGGTGTTTAGTCTCTCTCTCCCCGCTGTTTTTGGAGGTAGGGTAAGTCTTTGAACCCGACACTAGTTAACTCAGTGACTCTGGTTGACCAGAGCTTCATGGATCTTCCCGTGTCCACCTCCCTGGGATTATAGACATACACACTGTGCTTGCCTTTCTGTGTGGGTGTTGGGGGCCCCAACAAGGGCCTTGTACAACAAACACTTTACTGACTGGGCCAGCCCTCCAGCCCCCAGTGACATAAAATTTGGAATATTAGGGACCCTCTGGTGAATAAGACAGAAATTAGGGCCTTGAGGGAGCTGCTCTCCTGAAGTCACCTGTGTGTGAGGGAAGGAAAAGTCTTCTTTTGGAGTGTGACCCACTCCTGCTCTGAGAATTTCACCTGTTCCTCCCCTCATCACAGTTAGCAGTCAGGAGTGAGTCCATGACCTCCAGAGGTCCCACACCCCAGCTGGAATGTTCTCTCTGGCCTGCTGTTTCCGACAGGGCCATCAGGTGCCCTTTTTGTGACCCATGTCCCCTCACTGGTACAACGAGTGCGCCCTTCACCTAGTGTCTGACTCATTGTTTTGTTTTTCTCTTTAGGAACAGGCTGTTCCCACAAGGACAGGTGTCAAACCTGTCTGCAGGGTGGGGGAAGCCACCACACTGCTCTCAAGGGCCACACGTGGCTCTGGAAGCTGCTTCTGAAGGCCTGTAAACAGAGAGGGAGCAGTCCTGCTTGGGAGTCCACGACACGCCTGGGATCTCACAAAGGTTAGGCTGACCTGAAGGCTTTCTGTGTGGGGCCTGTGATCTCAGCTGAGTGCTCTCTGGAACCAGGACACCTGTGCCACGTGGATGGTACCGGAAGTACACTCTGTCCTCTAGTGGCCTGACAAGCCACCAAAAGGGCGTGCCCTCAGCTAGAGCCTCCTCCCCCATCAGCCAGAGGCAGCAGGATTTGGAGCTTGTGTAAGGTTGCTCTACACTTCCCCGATAGTGGCCTCTTTGCACCCCAGCTTCCTGCAGGTTTGTAAGGCGTGGCAGTCATCACCCCTACCTCATAAAGTCCTGGTGAGAATTCAGTGGTTTCAGGTTATAATGTAAACAAAGGAGAGCGATTCTGCAAGGGGCCTGGCTCCGCTGCTCTCTGCTCCCAGGGCGTCCCATTCATGGGCTCCCTAGCATCTTGGTTGTCTCTCTTAGGAGATGGCAGAGCTGTAAATGCTCATGACTGCATACCTCTGAGCTGAACACCCGCTCCTAGTGGGCTCTGGATAAACATTGGATAAAAGGATCAGAGAGTGAAACTCTTTCTCTGGCCAGCCAACAGGCTGTTTCTGCAAAAGTGAATCCCAGAGAAACACCCTTCCTTCCCTGTTAATTCTCGATGATCCCCCAAAGTTGGAGGCTCACTTCTTGGACTGCTTCATCCTGGCCTTGGGTGTGACTGGGAGTCTGCAGGGTCTTAGAGCAAGGTTCCTGGGAGAATAGGGCAGTGTGAGGTGCAAGGGCTTCAAAAACCAGGAGGTGTTGGGGGGGGGTGCAGCTCTAGAGAACACGGGCTTCCAGAGTCAGGTATTCTGTGAAAGAGCCGAGGGGTGGGACTCTGGGTGGAGTGTTAGGCAAACACTCTACCACAAGCCCCCTTCTGAAGAAAAGTGCTAGGCATCTCATTAGTTCATTCATTCATTCAACAAACACATACTGAGGTTCTGTGCATCAGGCATAGGCTTTGCCCCGAAGGATCCCAGTTTGGGGGCAGGGTCAGACTACAGAGGCAGACAGATAGTCACAAGCAACAGGCAGGTGAAGGCTGAGTCTGAATCACAGGTAGGGGGGTGAGGAGATCACAACCATGACTTTCTGATGGAGGACAGGTGGGGTCCTAGGTCAGGAGGCTTATGGGAAAGGTAACATCTAAATGGAGGGCAGAAGACTGGAAAGCACCTGGGATGGCCAGGTAGTGGTGCATGCCTTTAATCCCAGCACTTGGGAGGCAGAGGCAGACAGATCTCTGTGAGTTTGAGGCCAGTTTGGTCTACAGAGTGATTTCCAGGACAGATAGGACTGTTACAGAGACAAACCCTGTCTCAAAAACCAAAAAAAAAAAAAAGAGAGAGAGCGAGAGAAGAGAAAAGAAAAGCACTTGGGGGCAGTGGGGAGGAAGAGCATTCTGGAAAGAGGAGACCAGAGTGAAGACCCAAAGGCTGGGAAGTGTGTGTGTGTAGAATTGGGCAGCTGGTGTGTTAAACGAAAGGCACAGGCTACAAGGCATGAAAGGGAGAAGTGAGGGAAGCCAGGCAGGGCTGTGGTTTAACTTGGTGGCCGAGCATTTGCTTAGCATATGCAAGACCAGGAGTTCGGTCCTCAACAAACTGAATGAAGCCCTTGTGTAGAAGGAGCGGTGGGCTGTGTTCCTGCCGCCGTCTGGCGAGCTTATGCCCCGAAATAACAACACACAAACTATATTCATATAAACACTGCCTGGCCCATTATATCTAGCCTCTTCTTGGCTAATGCTCATATCTTGCTTAACCCATTTCTAATAATCTGTGTAACACCACGAGGTGGTGTCTTACTGGGAAAGATTCAGCATGTCTGACCTGTGTCCATCTTGGGCTGGAGCTTCATTGCATCTGGCTCAGAGAGGAGAGGCATGGCGATTGCCTCACTTCCTCCCAGCATTCTGTTCTGTTTACTCCGCCTACCTAATTTTCTGTCCTATCAAGGGCCAAGGCAGTTTCTTTATTAACCAATAAAATCAACTCAAAACAGAAGACCCTCCCAACATCAGCTGTGTGCTTCTGATTTGCTTCGAGGCACAAATGGTCTTCATCGTCTTGCCCCAGGAATCCACTGGTCCCGAGGACCTCTGTGAGCTTGCTGAATTTCTTCTCCACGTTCTTTCCTGCTGTTTCCGTAGCCTTCCCGGCTGCTGCTTCCACTAACAAATCTGGGAATTGGAATCCTTCTGTTTCTCATAGTCTGGTACTGCAGGCCGACCTCATAAGCCACTTGCCCCAGATGAGCAAACTTTCTGATTAGGTTTCAGCTGCCCAACCTTGAGGACAGCAGGGACTACTGCCCACGGGTTCTTGTCACAGGTGGAGGGAGCCTGTCCAACACCTTGAGGCGTTCCAGGGCAGTCTGGCCTTGTTTGGTCTTGCAGGCAGCATGCCTTGCACTGTGCACCAAAAAGTGCAGGGCCTGTAAGTGGTAGGAGCCCTGAGAAGGGTTGGTGCTCACCTGCTGTGGATAAAGGCCAGGTACTTTGTCTGGTTGAAACCCTCGCAATGCACAGAAGATAGCTTTGGCCATCCCGCGCTAGAACCTGCCCCTCTACCATCTTTGTTAAAGGCAATTGATGCTTTGTGTAATGCTAAGGCAGGAAACTACAGCCACCTCTGCCTCTTACAACAGACGTGTGCTCCATCTAGCTTACACACAGAGGATGCTAGAAGCTTCTTAAGGCAAGCTGCCTAAGACTGCTTCTACCTCAGGCGGATCTGGATCTAGGTACCCACCTGGATAACAGTGAGTGTCCTCTGGACTGGTGGATAAAGGTGGCTGCTGCCAAACCTAACGACCCAAGACTGAGCCCTAGAATCCACGTGGCAGGAGAGAACTGACTCCTACAAGTTGCCCTCTGGCCTCCACACATGTACCATGGCACAGGCACACCCATGCACACACACACACTGGGAGGCACCACTTGCTGACTATAGGTGAAGCTCCGTGTTCTATCCCCAGCACCCCAGTAAGTTTGCTGATAATGGATCCAGATAGTGTCAGTCTCTGGGCCATTCAGCCATGGCTCTGAGGTTGTTTTGGGCCGGGCTGGGTCACTACTTGTCTCCAATGACCATGCTGATTATTGACAAGACTTGGGATGCGAGCTGCTCTTAGAGGCAAGGGTGGGGCAGCTGCGTGATTGGAAAGGGCTGGTGAGTTTTTTCCTAAAGTAAAACGGAGGTGCGCAATCAGAGAAGCAATGGGCACTAGCCAGCGACAGCAGGGCTGGCCAGGGAGACTACCTGATTCCATTTGTCTGAATCATTCAGAAGAGACACTCCAGAGAGACTGTTGATTGTGATGGGGGTGGGGCAACCGCTCAGTGAGGATAGGGTATCCTTTGGGGGTGATGATAATGTTTTGGGACTAGATGGGGCGATGGTTTACATAATGCTGCAAATTCTATCAAACACAACTGAATTGTTGTGGGTTTTCTCTGTCTTTTTTGTTTGTTTTGGTGCTGAGCTCAAACCCAGGGTCTCATGAATATGGGAAAAGTCCTGCACTCCTGAGCCACACCCTCAGCCCCAGTGATTGACTTTAAGACACTGAATTTTTTTACTGAATCTCATCTCAATACAAAAGGGTCCATTTTGCCCCCTAGTCCCAGACATCTTGGGGTGTTCCATCTTCGGGGCCATTAGGGTTTGTGACCTTTTCCTTCCCTTATTGCTGCTTGGGACTCACGCTGGGTTTTAGCCAGAGGGGACAGGACACTAGGTGTGGCACTGGCAAGGCACTGCCTACTGTAGGGACACGGAAATGCCTGGCTGTTTGTCCAGAGGCCGAGTCCCGCGCTTTCATGAGACCGGGTGAAGCGGAGCCCCAGTGCGGTGCCAAGGACATCTTGTTCAGAGGAGAGGTGGCACTTCGGGCTTCCCCGGGGCCACTTGTAAGCAGTGGCACCTGTTTTTTTTTTTTTTTTTTTTTTCTGGCTTTGGGGCTGGGAGGGGCTGTCCCTACTCAGAGTCCACACTGCTCCAGCAGGCAGAGGACACTGGAAGTTCTGGTTTCTGCCCTCACTTGGCACTAGGGGCCTTGCTGAGGCCACCATGAGAAAGTCTGGCCACCTTGGAACTTTGAAGGGAACAGAAGGTTTATCTCATTCTCTGAGCCTGTCCACATTCGGCACACTGCAGCCTGAGCAGAGCCCACAGCTGTCTGTGACTTCTGAAAGTACACCGGCACCTCCAGGAATGAGTGTTTCTCTTTCTTAGGTGATTCCCCGCACCCCCATCCCAGTGGCAGGACTCCTGGCACAGTGCTGGGCTCATTGGACCAGTCCCTTTTGCTAAACTGTGCTCTTGGTGCCTGCTTCGAGCTGGAGGACAGCTGGTCTGTGGCTTCACATCTAGCGAGGCTTCTGGGATTCCTAGGCCTCCTGCACTGAGTCACCGGAACCTATTCCACCATACAGAGCCATAGACACCGTGGCTCGGCATCTCCCTGTGGCATTACATGCTCTGTTTGAGGATTTGTCTCCAAACTGAAGCGAGGGAAAGACTGGGGCTTGGCGGCATGCCTAGCTCCTGACTGCCGAGGTCCCCTTCACTTTCAGCCCTGCTAGGGCTTTATGGTAGAAATCCTCTCTGGTATTGAGTCTGAGAGAGACAGTATGGGACAGAGTCCTGTCCGGGAGGATTGACTTCAAGTTCTGAACCCACCACTTAACAGCTGAAGGACTCTGGAAGAGACACTTCCCTTCAGGGACCCCTAGTATCCTTGGATGTAAAATGGCACTGAAATTCCTAACTGAAGTTGTCCCATCTCCCCCAAGTCCAAGATCACTCAGAGCCCAGAATGTGATAGGGGAAGGAGCTGGGCCTGCTTCGAGCTCTTCTCTAGTGCATGAGATATCAGCAGGCTGGGTCTAGGCTTGGATAAATCCATTTTATAATCAACAGCCTTGACCTAAGCTACAATACTTTGAGTATAAGTACCAAAAAAAAAGTCTCCACATTTTAATACTAGTAAACAACCACCAACTATCAGCTTCCAGCACCAGGAGGCACGGATTGGTGATTATTTATGCCCATAAACAGTAACACCTGAGCATACACCTAAACGTATCAGAAACCCTAGACACGGGAGCTTTTCACTCAGGCTGAACGGAAGCCCTCACCTGAGACTGTAACAGGAGCATGAACCAAGAGAGGTGCAGGCGTGCTGGCTGGTCACTGGTCAGTTGTCTTGAGCCTTGTCCTCAAATGCTGCTGCAGCAAAGGACTCCCGCAGCAAAGGGCTCTCGCCCGCCCGTGCTTCTGTCTCCAGCTCAAATGCAGTTTCTCCTGCTTGTAACACTCAGCCCACTTCAAAGTGGCCCCGGGACAGCTTGAGCCTTCAGGTCCCCTGCAGACCCTTCTGTACTTGGGTTGGCTCTGCCCCTAACCTCAGCACAGGCCTCTTGACCTATGCAGCTTGCTAACCCTTTCTTAGACGTTCTGCGCATGTTCGCTTGTGATATGTGGTCTGAAAGTCAGTAATTAAGACCAGAATCAAGCAGCCTGGGATTGGCAGCCAGTTACTAAGTGAAATTGGCCTTACCTGGCAAATTGCAGCTGACAGGGCTTTTGAATTATTACTAATTGATGAATTTTGACTTTGGGGAATGGCACAGTGATATCCGTGACAATGTCCTGTTTCAGAAATAGGGCTTTTGCAAATGTAACTAGAGATCTTCAGATGGATCCCTCTTGGATTTGGGTGGGCTCTATGTCCATCACTGGGGTCTTCATATGAAGAAGACTGGACCCAGAGGGATGAAGAGAGGAGGTGGGGCCAGCTGAGGTCAGAGGCAGGGAGAACAGGGCCACAGCCATGGACTGAGGAAATTGGTCAACCCCAGGCTGGAGAGGCAAGAATAGCTTCTCTCCAGAGTGTCTTGGGGGGGGGAACAGGAACCTGCTGATACCTTGATTTTGGCCTTCTGGCTTGCATTAGAAGGAAGAAATTCTTGTTGTTGTCAGACACCAGTTTCTGGTAATTTGTGATGGTGGCAGTATTCCAGAGAGGGAGATACCCTCACTGTGGGCTATCACTCAACATTTGGCCTAGGGCACATTGTAGATGCTCGCTAAAATCCAGAATTGCCTGTGCTGCTATCCCTCAGGAGGCTGTGGGCAGCACCAAGGCAGCCATGTGACCCTGCAGGGGACCCAGGTATCACAAGGAACACCCTGGGGCTCCCAGGGGCAGTTGCTTCTGCTGACATAGTGTTTTGCTTAGCATTCCTGGCTGGAGCCTTGGAAGGAGAGAGCCAGAGGGAGGGGACGGAGATTGCAGCTGGGGAGGGCAGCGTCAGGGCTGGGGCCTTCGGAGAGGAATGCCACCACCCTGAGTCACGGCATGTAGGCCAATGGCCGTTTGCTGACACATCACACGCGGAGGGAGGACAGCAGTGACCTCATGCTGGTTGTCAAACACTCAGCACCCCTCCCAGCACTGCCCAGTGCTTCAGCACTGCCCGGAGGGAGCTGTCCCCACCCCACCCCTGCCCGGCTCCCCTGCACACACAGGCCAACAAGCAGGACAAGCAGACCTCTGGGCCAAGACTTTAGCTGCTTTGGGGGCGAGGCGAATGGTTTCCACTTCCCCAAGGGCAGTGCGATCATAAACCCTGGAATACAAGCTACACAGCTGCCGCAGCTGCACAGCGAGTACCCTGGAATAAGCTTTGGAGGACTCAGTCCCTCCCGCTTCTTGCCTATAAAAATGATGGCTCACAGACAGGGAAACTGAGGTCCAGAGACTCCAAGGCCTTACTAAATATATATCTCTGAAGCAAAGGGCATCCTGGGATAGGAGCCTGGTCTGGAAGTAAGAATTTATCTTAGGACCAAGTCTTCAGTAAACCCTGGGCCAGGAGGGGCTGGAGTCAGCCTCTGGATTTTTGATCTTTAAAACCTGTTTCCTTTCTTTTTCTTCTTCCTTCCTTCCTTCCTTCCTTCCTTCCTTCCTTCCTTTTTCTTTTTTGAGACAGGTTTTCTCTGTGTAGCCTTGGCTGTCTTGGAGATTGCTCTGTATACCAGGCTGGCCTAGAACTCAGAGATCTGCCTGCTTCTGCTTCCCAAGGGCTGTAGTTAAAGGCATGCGCTACCATGACCACTTTTTCCTTTTTTAAAATATTAAATTGAAATTTAATTGATTTTAAATTGTGTGTGTGTGTGCACGTGCTTGAGTATCCATGTGTATATGAATGCCAGTGTCCACAGAGGCCAGAAGAGGGTGTTGGATCCCTTGGAACTGGAGTCACAGGTGATTGTGAGTCACCTGACTTGGGTACTGGCAACCAAACTCTAATCCTCTGCAAAAGCAAAAAGTATTCCTGACTCCTGAACCATCTCTTTGGCCTGTGTTCTGGGGTGCAAGGTGTCAGTATGTAGTGTTGAGACCTGAACCCCGAACCTCACACCTGCTAGGCAAGGGCTTTGCTACCAAGTCACAGCTCCAGTTCCAGAGATTCAATCCTTTTTGCCTGAGAGTTAATGTATCTGCTGGCAGCTGTCCAGTCTCCCTCCATGTGTGTTCTACCTTCAGAGAGAGGGAGAGCGAGCGACCTCCCAAGGCCATGGATGTGGGGTCTTTCCTGATGACCTTAAGCTAGAATTTTGGCAGAACCTATGAAAACAGGACATGCAGCATCCAACATAGAATCGTGAACATCCAGACGTCTTGAAACCCTAACCTGCCTTCATCCACCAGGAGAGGGTTACAGCCTCCACTATGGCTGAGCCAAGTTGGTCCACAGACCTTGACAGGGGGTCTGGAACGCGGGCAAGGCTAGCTGGCGCTCCCTGAGCTCCTGCCTATTTATTTTACCATCATAACTGGAGGCCAATATTTAAGCATCACCTAGGCAACAGCCCAGATCTCCCAGCCATTGGCCCCCATCCAGCCCCACATGGTTGGGATGAGGGCAAGGGGTGGAGCAACGAAAATGAGTCACCCCCACCACCATCACACACCACCTGGGAAAACAGTGACCCAAAAAACAAACCTCAGTTTCTCATACAAAGAAACTGCTTTTTCGTGTGGTCCTCCAGCGGAGCGCTCTGAACACCAGCAGGACAGAGTCACACGGGGTCTGCCAACGGTCTTTGTGGTGGTGGTTGCTGTGCTGGTTAGCTTTGTTTTTAAAATGTGGTGAAAACTGTATAGACTACTCAGTTGTCCAACTCCAGAGAGCCGTGTGAATTTCCCAGCAGAACCTATGCCTAGTGAGCGCATGTAAGGCACATGTAAGGGTCAGCATGTAGCCAGCCCTCGGGAGCTGCTGGACCCCCAGGGCAAGAGATATTATCCTAACTTCTCACCACAACCTCTTGTTCTTTATATAAATGGAATTATACATCTGTCCTAAGTGGGTTGAAGCCAACAGTGTTTCTCAGTGTGGGTCACACTTACGCCCTCCAGTTCAGGGATGAGAGGGCAAACAGGGGAGGAGCCATGGGTTGTGGGGGTATCTGACTCCAGCCAATAACTGGTATATGGAAAGTGTGGCTTTGGAAACACCTTAGCCATTAAAGCACTTCTGAACAAACAAGGGGACCATGGTTTGAACCCTCAGAGCCCTTGTAAGTGCTGGGTAGGTACAGTGGCTGGCCTGAAATCCCAGCAGTTTGAAGACAGGGGATTCATTGAGCCAGGAGGATAGAGGGAGACTCCCAGTGTCAACTGTGTGTCCCCACACACATTTGTACTTTTGTGTATTTGTACTGCACGAGAGAGAGAGAGAGAGAGAGAGAGAGAGAGAGAGAGAGAGAGCAAGCAACATTTATGTGTGACTCTTGTAACTGAACTTTGAGCTTTCCTGGGTCTGTGTCTCCCTATGCAGGGGATGGAGAGAGGGGTGGAATAGCCACGAGTCTAAGCCTTGCTTCTTCTAGTTGCAAGCCAGGGCACCCCGCACGCTTGTTTGATGCTTTGTCAGTAGAGAGCAGGGACTGCAGCAGTGACAGCATGGCATGTCCTGTACCCGTGGTGGGTCCTGGTTCCTGGTTGTCTGGGCAGCATCTCTGTAGCCCTTAGGGCAGTTATGGCTCTTGTCCCAGGGCTGGGGAGGGAATGTCTATTCATGGTGCCTGCGAGTCTCCAACTGTCTAAACTGAAAGACTAGCTTTTCAAATCTCCCATCCATTACAGTCTGCAGCCATTGTGACATCCAACAATGGCCTACTTAAGAAAATGAGATGGGAGAGACAAAGGCCACACAAAATACAGACCCTATAGAATTAGTGAAATTCTAATTGGTCTTAATAATAAAATCCCAGAGTCAGATATTAGGGGGTGAAAGCTGAAAGATCAGAGAAGCAGAGCAGCCAGCCACTAGTTCTTACCTCTATAAAATCCTCAGACCAAACGGGGTGTCCCGTCCCTACAAGTCCTCAAACTGAATCCTGAGCTTCTGTCTCCTCCTGAATTATATTCCTCTCTCCGCCCAGCCGTACTACTTCCTATTTATACCTCCCTAGTGCTGGGATTAAAGGTGTGAGCCACCACCGCCTGGCTCTGTTTCTCTTTTAGACTGACTGATTCAGAGTCTCAAGGGTGGCCTTGAACTCTGTCCCCGAGTGCTCTCTCCACTGCCTGGCCTCTAGAGCTAACTGGTGTGGCATGGATAAATCCATCTACAAACCACTCCCACACCTCGGGTTCAGGGAACACTGAGGAAGAAGGGGTGGGAAGATGGTAAAAGCCAGAGGATGAGAAACTTTGCTGAGAGAGCATGCCTCCTAGTGACACCAGAAGCTACACCTGCAGAGTCTCACCAGCGTGACCACCCAGACATGAGCTGACCAAGAAGGGCTGACAACTATGCCAAACTGGATGGGGGATCCCACAAGCCCTCAGCCCTGCACAGAGAACTGAAGGCAACCGAGGAGAGCTGAGAGCAGGAGAGCGCACTAATGGCTGTCCAGTGCCAAGTGGTCAGCCCTGGAAACACACGAACAAGTAACATTATATGGACTCAACGGGTTATAATTGGGATTATGTGTGTGTATTTGTGTGTGTGTAATAACAGTTTATTAAACAAGAGGGCATGAATTTAAAGGAGAGCAGGAAGGAGTACATAGGGGTTTGGAGGGAAGAAAGGGATGGGAGAAATGTAATTAAATTGCAATATCAAAACACACACACAGACACACACACATACACACACAAACACACAGACACACACATACACACACAAACACACACAGATACACACAGACACACACAAACACACACATACATACACACATATACACACATACACACACATACATACACAGACACACACAGACACACATACATACACACATATACACACAAACACACACATAACACAGAAACACACATACACACATACATACACACAGACACACACATACACACACAACACACACAACACACAGAGACACACACAGACACACAAACACACACAGACACACACATATACACACATACACACACATATATACACACAGACACATACACACACACATACACACAGACACACACACATACACCACAGACACACACACATACACACATATACACATAAACACACACAAACACACACACACAGACACACACACAAACACACAGACACACACATACACACATATACACACAAACACACACAAAGACCTCCACATAAAACCAAAACTAAAATACAGGCCCAATACAAATATAAAATATAGGCGTGCACGAACACACACATGTACACACACAGTGTAATTTATAAACAAAAAATGCAAGTCCTGATTTTATTATTGGCATCAACAGGTTCAATGGCTATGTAATTTTTTTAAACAAAATCACTAAGTCAGACCAGAGATGGCCAAGCAGGTAAATTATTGCTGCCAAGCTTAGCAATGAGAGTTTGTTTTCCAGAACCGACATGGTGGAAGTTGTGCTTTGACCTCCACAAGCACGCTCCGGCCTGAACACGCCCACCCACACCTCCACAAGCACGCTCTGGCATGAGCACACCCACCCACACCTACACACACGCATGTAGATAAATTAAAAAACCAGAAAGGAAGCCAGACAAACACAGCAAGAGAAATGGCATGTGGAACTTCACAGTGCTCCCTCTCGGCTTCCTTATTTACTCTGGAAGACTGTGGTAGATTGTGGCTGCCTGGCACAGACCATGGGTACAGAGAGAGTCTTTCCCAGCTGGTTCTGCTCCCTGGGGCCTCTACACTGCTTGTCTGCTACAATCATCCCATTGCTTTGACATGGCCTCTGCCGTGACCCTCCTACAGTATTATCACAGAATACTGACTGGAGTATTCTGTGAGCCTGAATCATCTCAGTCAGAAGTCCTGAGAATGTTCTGGATGTAGTGCTCAGGAAACTGCAACAGAGGTGCTCTGAAATGTTGAATCATCTGGGCCATCTGTTCTCACTGGGGATTTTTCAGGGGGGTCTTATTTTCCTTAGCCCAGAATGAATCCACAGCCTCTCATTTCCTGTGGAAACAAAAACAAAATCTCTTCTCCAAAATAACATATCTTTTGATTTAAATTTTGAAGTCAAGAAATTTTCAAAATATATATGTCTTTTAGCAGGTGTTGCTCCTTCCTCAGCAACCAAGCAATTCAAAGACAACACAATAACATATAGTATCCATATTCTCTGTCTATTTTCCATCTTCATGTGACTTTAATTTTTATTTTTTTAACTCTATTTCTTTTATTTTTATTTTTAACTTTTGGTTTTTGAGACAGGTCCTCAGTGTATCTTTGGTTGTCCTGGAACTCGCTCTGTAGACCATGCTGTCCTTGAACTCACAGAAATCCACCTGCCTCTGCCTTCCAAGTGCTGGGATTAGAGGCATATGCCATCACACCTTACCTCTTGGGAAATGTTCTCTAGACTGTTTCCTGTTGTCTGGGGGCAATGGCATCTCCAGAGGACCCTGAGAAACTTGAGACAATGGTCAAGTCCTAAGAAAACTAGTTGCAGCATCTGTTGTCCAGTCTCAGAACTGTTCCCATGCACATGGGTCAGCAGACAGGTCACCTGGCCTGTAGTCTTTCCTGGATTCCTCTGTAAAATCTTCAGTCAAGACTCTCAGGAGGTCTTCTGGTCAAATCCGATCTTTTTTTTTTTTTTAAACTTTATTTAACTTTATTTCATGCGCATTGGTATACTGATGTCAGCTTCTCTGGAACTGGAGTTACAGACAGCTGCTAGCTGCCATGTGGGTGCTGGGAATTGAACCGGCGTCCTCTGGAGGAGCAGTCAGTGCTCTTAACCACTGGGCCATCTCACCAGCCCGGTCAAATCCGATCTTTTCATTTTGAAGGAATCCATAGCTTTTTGTTTCCTGTAGGAACAAAAAGCACAACCTTTCCCCCAATGCAACACATTTTCCCACTTCCGTTCTGAAGACAAGACATCCCTAAAGTATATAGGGTGGTTGATTTCAGCAGTTCCTTTATTATCCAATGTCTCTCAGCAGCTGCTGTTCATTCATTAAAGACTACTTTAACCAGATTTTTCTTTATTATCCTTACCAGTTTATAATAACTCATTAGCTTTAATGAGACTAGGACTTTCTGGGGTAGGGCTTGTGAGCAGGAACTAGGGGAACCTACAGGCTAGCATTGCCCTTGACAAGTTAACGGGCACCGTGGCCATGTGTTAATGAAGGGCCACAGGTTCTTTTTGCCAGGTACAAGGAGAATGACTCCTTTCTTAGCCAGCTGGAACTTTCTTCAAACTCCTAAGGGAATGGGGCCTTTATCTAAATGCCTAACCTTGGGAAAAGGACTTTATAGCTTTATCTCTATTAAGTCTGAGGCTTCAAAATTAACAATTTCTCAATTGAAGCTCCTTTTAGCATCAAAATAAAACTTTTAACTCATAGACACAGTCCCCAGAGAGACTGAGAAATTTCCTAATCCTTTTATAGTGCACCATTACAGAAATTAGCAGTTTCTTATATGACTCAGTTTATTAAAATAGCTTAAGCTTAACAAAGTTAGCAAAGATAGGGAGGCTAGACAGACATTCCTAAGCCTGAGTAGACCTTAGATAAGGAGACGTTCTCTAAGCCAGTGTTTCTCAACCTTCCCAGTGCTCTGATCCTTCAGTACAGCTCTCCATGTTGTGGTGACCCTTCCACCAACCACAAAAGCATCCCTGTTGCTATTTCACAACGCAGTCTTGCCGTTGTTATGATCTCAGTGCAAACATCTGACATGCAGGTGGTCCTAGGCTGCCACTGTAAAAAGTCTTTCAGCCCCCAGAGGGTCGGGACTCATAGGCTGAGAAGCTGCTCTGAGCCCTTTGCCAAGACTGCTTAGGTCATTGTCCTGCTGCATCATAAGACAGGGATATCCCAGTTTCTGGGTGTTAGTATTTAGTGTTTGTTGGAGGAAGTTGCTCGTTTGTTCCTGGCTGCTTAGGAACCACACAGAAACTGTAGTAATTAAATCACTGCTTGGCCTATTAGCTCTAGCTTCTTATTAGCTAACTCTTACATATTAATTTAACCCATTTCTATTAATCTGTGTATCACCACGTGGCTGTGGCTTACCAGGTAAAGTTCTGTCTGGCTCCAGCAGGGCTACATGGCTTCTTTCTGACTCTGCCTCCTTTCTCCCAGCATTCAGTTTAGTTTTCCCCACCTACCTAAGTTCTGCCCTGCTATAGGTCCAAAGCAATTTCTTTATTAATTAACCAATCGTATTCACAGAATACAGAGGGGAATCCCACCTCAGGTGCTCATAGCTGTAGCCTGAAGTTTTAGCTTTTTACTTATTTTTAAGTTCAAATATTCATAAAATATTCTATAAACTTAAATGCCCTGTAGTCTTGTAAATTTAAATGTTTTAAAAAACGTTCTTTAAAAAAAATCCAGTTTTTTAAAATTTAAATTCTCTGTAAAAGTCTAAAATTTCCTCTTAATGAAAGTTAAAAATCTCTCAAATGTGCTCCTGCAATATCAAAAATAAAGTGCCCTTTTTCTTTACTTTAAGAGGGAGAAAACATCCTAACCACAATCTGCACAGGGCAAAACAATGCCCCAATAACACAAACAATCCAAAGCTCAGTATCTGGGATCATTCACCTTTTGATCTCTTGAGAGGCTTGGGTCACCTCTTTGGCCCCACCCTCGGCAGCACATACACAGCCTGCCTTCTAGATCTGAGCCTGCTCCACTTCACTGTGGCTGGTGTTTCTGGTGACTGTCACATGGCATTGGCATTTCCAAAACTGCTAAGGTCCAACATTGCGACTGGGCCCTCTTCAGGAACTCTAGCCCTGCCACACATTTGTAAACCTCAGCTGTTCCCCATGATCCCTTCATGTCTTTAAAACCATTGTCACCTGGGTGACTCTTAAATTACAAAGTTAAACTGTCAGCACAAGCATGGAGGTGCAGCTTTAATGCCTTATTGAACAAACATTGGTTTTAAATCTTATCTTTCATAAACCTTGATTTCAGAACAGGACAGGAATTATCACACAAAATCCACCCCCATTAGGCCGGGCGCTGGTGGTGGCACACGCCTTTAATCCCAGCACTTGGGAGGCAGAGGCAGGTGGATCTGAGTTTGAGGCCAGCCTGGTCTACAAGAGCTAGTTCCAGGACAGGCTCCAAAGCTACAGAGAAACCCTGTCTTGAAAAACAAACAATAACAACAAAAATCCACCCCAGTCCAAAATATCTTTTGGATATTTGGAAAGCTGCTGTTGCCTTCTTGGTAGGTCCCCTCCATATGGTCACCTTTAATCACAATGGTGGTGAAATCTCATGTCATCTGTCTTCTGTAACCCTAGAAAGATGGCTGCCAGCTATGTGCCTGCCCAAAGATGGTTGGTCACATGACATTCACCTTCTACAACCCTGGCAGAGTTGCCAACCATCTGTGTGGTTGCCTAAAGATGGTGGCATGCCGCCTGGTTCCTTTAAAATTACCCATGCATAGGTTTTTATTATCAACTCCCAGTGTTACTAGTCTTAACTGTTTTCCTCAGATTTTACAGATTTTTAACCATATCCAACAAAACAAACTTATAAATTTTTTTCTCCTCCTTTTTTCAAGACAGGGTTTCTCTGTAGCTTTGGAGCTTGTCCTGGAACTCTCTCTGTAGACCAGGCTGGCCTCTAACTCAGAGATCCACAAGCCTCTGCTTCCTGAGTGCTGGGATTAAAGATGTGCACCACCACCACCTGGCTAAAATAAACTTATAAATATTAAGGTAAGAATGTTCACATAAACCGAATATAATTTTTTCTTCTCCCTGCCACTGTGTCAGGGGCTCGGGCTGACAGAGCAACATAGGGGAAATGTTTCAATAAACTTGCCTGGGTCTAGCAAAGGGAAGTCCATAATCCAACTCCAGGGTCAGCTTTCCAATAAAGAACAGCATAAAACAATTTTCATGTTACCTACACCAAAAAGACATCTAAACTTCTAACCCAAATCCAGCGACCAGAGAACTCAGAGATAAATTCTGAGCCCCGGCCATAAACGCAGCCATGTGGTCACTGGCAGCTGACACACAGAGACAGCAAAAATATCTGACCCGTTTCGTCCCAGCTGCATGCTTGCAACACTAGAAAACATAGACAAAACTTTCCAACGAAACAGGGAGACACAACTCAGGAGAGAAATGGACAACATTTTCATGGACACACCAGAAAACACAGAAAGAAACTTTCCAACAAAACAAACATCCATAACACTCTTGGGAAATAGACGAAATTTTCCATCCAGAACTAGAACCAGATGAGTGGGTGACATCTCACTAAATTCCCTGGACAGGAGAATACTGGGGTCCCACAGAACCCCCTCACATCCCCGATAGGCATCCCACAGAACAGAACCAGACAAGGCCACTCTAGATGCTTGCTGGATTTCTCAGCGTGGCCACTCACTCCGATAGTCCACAAAATGAACAAACTGGGACCACCTCAAGGCACACGCTTCCTGAAGCGGCCCCTCGACCTTGGAGTTCCAGAGCGAAGGTACAGTTTCTGAATTTGGGTGGGTGATCTGAATCTCATTGGGGACCTCCAGAAAATGTTAACCTCACCGATTGAGAATAAGGCCACTACCACAGTTTAAAGTCAAATTAGAAGCAAGCTTTAGTTAAATACTGACCAGGTGGACGGGATCTGGCCAGGTCCATACCCAGGTTCCTGGGAAATGCCTAGAATCACAGTTTGTAGCAACTTAAGAAGGAAAACCCATAATTCATTGTGTTTCCCATGAGGTCCAATCAGGGGCAAGCATACATCCTGAGCTTGTGATCTTCCTGCCCATGTGATCAAGCACATCTGGTGAAGATGGGTCAAACAAACTTGTTTAGGGGAGTGAAACATGTGGCTTGCTATCTCCCATAAACAACAGCTCCAACCAGCATTCCTGGAACTCTCTGTCCTTGGGCAAGGGGCTTGCAGATCAGAGGCATTTTTGCTTCATGAATCTCTTAGGCAGAGTAATTAAAACTTAAAATGTAACTTTGGCTCTCACACTGCCTATTCTGCTTAACTTTGTTTTGTTTATAAAATGAAGACTTGTGTTTAATTCTGTGTCTGTGTCTGTGTGTGCCCATGAGTGCACGCCTGGGAGTCACCTGACGTCAGTGCTGGGAACTGAACTCTGGAACAGCAATCAGGGCTCTTAACTACAGAGCCATCTCCCCAGCCCTTGCTGGTTACTTTTAACTGCCGATTTAAAACAACTTAGAGTCACCTGGGAAGAGATTTTTTAAAAGATTTATGTTTTATGTATACAGTGTTCTGCCTGCATGTCTGCCTGCATACCAGAAGAGGGTACCAGATCTCATTACAGATGGTTGTGAGCCATGATGTGGTTGTGGGAATTGAACTCAGGACCTCTGGAAGAGCAACTAGTGCTCTTAACCTCTGAGCCATCTCTCCAGCCCCTGGGAAGGGAATCATAACGAGGTATTATCTAGATCATTTTGGCCTATGAACATGTCTGTGTTTTGTTTTGTTAATCGATGTTAAGAAGATTGTCCTAGTTAGGGTTACCGTTGCTGTGCTGAAACACCATGACTAAAAGCAACTTGGGGAGGAAAGGGGTTGACTTCACTCACAGTTTCATGTAACAGTTCATCATCCAAAAGAGTGAGGGCAGAACCTGATGCAGAGGCCATGACGGGGTGCCGCTTGCTGGCTTGCTCCTCACAACTTGCTCAGCTTGCTTCTTAAAGAACCCAGGACCACCAGCCCAGGAATGGCACCACCCACAATGAGCTGGGCCCTCCTCCATCAATCACTAATTAAGAAATGCCCTACAGGCTTGCCTGACCTTAGGGAGACATTTTCTCCCTTGAGGTCTCCTTCTCTCAGATGATTCTAGTTTGTGTCAAATTGGCCCAAAGACCCAGCCCAGTGTGGGTGGCACCATTCCCTATGTAGGCAATCCTGAGTAGTGTAAGAGGGGAGAAAACTAGTTGAGAGCAAGCAAGCAAAGATGAAAATGTTCTTGACTGTGGCTATGACTTGCCGCTTGAGTTCCTACCTTGACATTCCCAAAGCAATGGAACTGTAAGCCAAATTAGCCATTTCTTCTCTCTACGTTGCTTCTCCCTTCTGCCCCCCCCCCCCAGGATATTTTTGTCACAGTTACTCCAGAGGGCTCTCCAAGGCTGCTGGTTCTCCTTCCCTTCTTCCTCTATGACCACCTACCGCGTGAGTAGCCTTCTCCAAAGAGAGCCCACATGCAGCTCTTCTGGCCCCAAGTGCCGTCAAACTCATTTTCCCACAACAGCATGTGCATACACAAACAGATCCTAGAAAGAGGGGTGGTGAGGAGGGTGGAGTGTGACCCCACCTGAAATGGGAGTTACCTTGGCTTCTTTGGGAACACACAGACTTAGTGAGGACAGTCTCATAAAGAGGCACACACAGGACCATGGTACTTAGTTTGCCAGCTGTCCCGAGGCTTGCTGTTATCCAAGTCTCCCCTCTTTTCCTCTCCTCATTCTCTCCTTTCTTTTTAAAATAATCCTGGCTGCATACTTTCTCTAAACCAAACCATCTGTTTACTAGATTTTATAAGCAATAATAAAGGCAGTGAGGGCCCAAGAGTCACCGGGGTGTAGACACTTCTTTTGCCTCTGCAGACAGCCCTTGCATGTATCTAGGGTCACAGGACAGGCCTGGAGGCCACACACCAGCGGACTGTCCTTCGGAGGGGCTTGGCAGGACTTCGTCTGCTTCTCTGATGCTACCTTTCCTCACAGCAGCACCAGGGGACCTTTGGGTCACCTGCCTGTGGCAAGTCGCCTGCTACATCAGGAGCTGGTGTGGAATGGCTGGGAAATGAGGTGGCTGCAAGCCCGGCTGAGCAGATGCCAGGAGATCACTCGGAGGGAATGTTCTGAGCCCAGAGCACGGGCGGACCCAGGAAAACAATCTGACAACAATACCGAGTGTCTAGGTGACAGAGGAGAAACGAGGCATCTGTTTGGGAACAGATCCCCGCCTTCACTTCCAAGGCCTTCGTAATCCAAGCGGCAGTGAGCGGAACATTACTTGGGAAACTATGAAAAGCCATAGAACGATGTTCTCCGCAAAGCTTTCGGCATCAGCCTGCTGGGTTCCGAGTGCCGTCTGTCATCTAATTATAACCAGAGGCTCGCAGGGCCATCTGGCAGGCAGGCGTTAGCCGCTGCCGGTGACTGGGCTCAACCCCACCGTGTGTGCAGTGCCCTCCATCCCCAGATCCCTGGGTTCGACCACTGGGCCCTGGAAGTCGCTGGTACAGTGTTCCTCTCACACCGGGAGGAAACTGGCGAGGTGTTGCCAGCAGTTTCAGAGGCTGCCCACAGAGAGGTTAGCCAGCAAACGAAAACTCCAGTTCAGTCAGACCTTGCTATAGGATTTATATTTATTATTGTTATTATTATTTGTGTATGTGTGTGTGTGTGTGTAGGCCAGCGGTTGACACTCAGTGTCTTCCTCAATCATTATTACATTTTAAGTTGTATTTTAATGTGTGTGTATGTGTGCTTGTGTCTCAGGTGGAGGAAAAGGGAATGAAGTAAGAGGCCATGTGCCCAAACACCCTGATTTTCCCGGGTTTCAGATCTCAAGCTGTGCTAAACTCTCCCTTGTTCCAAGCAAAGAGGCATGAGTTGACCATTGTCATGGGAGGAATGTTCATAGAGAGGGAACAACTCCAGGATTCATGGTCAGCATTCAGTGTCCCAAGAAAAACCAGGAAGTCTCTCTGGGATTTATCTACACGAGACAGAAGAGGGGAGATGTGGTGTGTGTGTGTGTGTGTGTGTGTGTGTGTTAGGAGTTAGCCATCCAGGCAGCTGACGGGTCAGGACTAGGGCATAGGGCTCTGGTGTGGGTAGCAGCCACCAAGAGTCCCCGAGAACAACCTCCTCTAGTCTGCCAGGTGGGAGATGGGCAATTTTGGTTGACTGCCTTGTAAAGGGATTTTTGGTGAAAAGCCTCAAGTTGGGTACTGCTGCCCCAGTAGCAAGTGGAGCCCATACCAACACATTCGATGGCCAGGTTGGCTCTGTGGTTGCCATTGGCCCTAAACTCCAGCCAGCTCTAGCCGCGGGTACCTGGATTTAACGTCATGGCTTATTTGGAAGAAGACTAAAGTGGATTTGAGGAAAGGCAGATGTCTGAGCTTCCGGTGGGGAAGCTGCTTCTGCAGGGTGGCTCCGCCTGGTTTGTCTGTCCGCATATGAAGGTGCCACCAGAGACTCCACGCTGTCAGGACGTCTACTTTGATCTACTGTACTCACGGAAATGCGCCAGATGCCAAGGCTGGAGGTTGGGCGACTCTGTTTATACGAAGTGTCTGGAGCAGGCAAATTCCGAGATGGAGCAGATTAGCAGCTGTGGGCATCTGGGTAGTGACTGTCAGTGCCAGGGGGCTCCTTTCTTGTATGATAAAAATGTCCTGGACTTTGGTAATGGTTATGGCCAAGGCTATGACTGTACTGAAACCCAGTAAGTTTTACCCTTGACAGTGGCAACTTAACAAAATTTAAATTACATTTCTGTGTGTGTCTGTGTTCAGGAACCTGTGTGCATGTGGAGGTCAGAGGACAACGTGAGAGAATCCCACCATACGGGTTCCAGGGCTGGAGCTCAGGTCATCAGGCTTGGTGGCGAGCACCTTTACCTCTGTCCCTCTTTATGCTTTTTGATTTATCATTTACATAAGCAATACTATCAAGAGTATCTTAGCATACATAGTTTTTTTGGACGTTTTTTTTAAAAAAAGTTTTTGTATTGTTTGAGGCAGGGTTGAACCTTCTCATGGATCCTAAAGTGATTTTTATGGCATATAAATTATAATTTAGTTACGATGTTTACCATTAGGGTGTCAATTCTCAGACTGGTCTAAGATTATGAAATGGCAATCAAAATTCCAGGAGAGTTTTCCTTTATCCCTCCTTCCCTCCTTTTCCCCTCCCTTCCTCCTTCTCTCCCTCCCTCCCTGGGGCACTATGAACCTTAAGGTCATAGGCAGGAACCAACTGGTCTCATACGATGCTCTGGAGTGCCCAGGTAGGCTGCTTGGTTTGTCAGGTGTATTCGGTGCACTTTGACTTATGTTTAAGGTGGCATAATTCCCTTCAGGACAAGGAACGTTTGTATCTGTCTGCAAAACAAAAGGCCTTATGTTCATACCCTGTACCATATAAGAACATTAATTAAAAACAGATCTAGGGGGCTGAAGAGATGGTTCAGGGATTAAGAACACTGGCTACTTTTTCAGAGGACCCTGTTGGGTTCCCAGAACCCACGTGGCAGTGCACAGCCACCTCTAACTCCATTGCCAGGGGATCTGCTACCCTCTTCTGGCCTCTGCAGGTACCAGGTATGGATGTGGTACACACACATACATGCAGGCACTCACACATACACATAAGTTAAAAATCAACGCATCTTTACAGTGGCTTCAAGCTCCACTGGAATAACTTTGGTTTAAGTTCAAAGAGATCTCCAAATACAGTTACCTCCTGAGATCTGGAGGGCTGGGCTTCAACAGAGGGCTTTGTCAATTCACAACAACAGAGTGTAACTGAGTTTGTAGAAACTTCTAGAAAGCTCAAAACATATCTCCAGGAATAGAAAGCAGATTATGGTTGCCTGGAACCAGGGGAGCAGACAGGGTGGGGGAAGGTACCTCAGTGGACACAAAGACATTTGGAGTGACCAATGTGTGTCTTATTGTGATAACAGGGGTGTATATGGGTGTGTGTATGTGTCAAGAGTTCTCTGCTTTATGTCTTAAGCACGTGCTGTTTCCTGCTTGTCAATCACATGCTTGTTATATCCGAATCAAGGTCTTCAGAGGCACAACTCGGGGTTCAGTACTGGATAGCCATCTCTTCAAAAAGTCCTGGGCTTGACCAGCATTCAATTCTGCTCTGTTCATAGCTGGCGCACTCCCTGTGCTTGACGGAAATCTGGAGACGTCCCTACGCTTGCTTCCTGTCTCATCTCTGAAGGGTGGAGTGGTGTCACAGTGGAGAGGACAGGAAAATGACAAGATCCTATAGGTCTGGGCCTGTCAGAGCAGAGAGCTGTCACTGGCTGGATGTAGAAGAGGAATTCGTCACTGGCTGGATGCAGAAGTCAGGGAGGTTTGACTCAAGAGGAGGATTTGAGGTAATCTTGCTGCCTTGAGATGGGGGTGCTAAGGATGAAGGAACCAGAGGTCTGTCAGTTGCTAAGGATGAACCTTGCTGACATCCAGCTGGGAAAGGGAGACCCCAGCCCTCCAGCTGCAAGAAGGTGGGTCCATGCTTATTAGAATAGAGGTGGGTCCTTACACAGCTTCACCCGGCTGAGACCTGGCACAGAGTCCCATTGAGCCCACTCACCCTTCTGGACTGTCACACTGATAGTGACCCATGAAGCTGATACACAGGAGCTTGTATCAGTCAGGGTTCTCCAGAGGAACAGAACTGAGGACGAAAATGTTCTATTTATAGGGGATTTATTAGGATGGCTTACAGGCTGCTGTCTGGCTAGTCCAGCCACGCTTGTCTCCTGGTAGCGCTTGTCTCCTGGTAGAAAGGTAAAAAGTCCAGTAGTTGCTCAGTCCACAAGGCTGGGTGTCTTGTTTGGTCCTCAGAACATACTGGGATCCTGAAGAAGTAGGTACTAATACTAGCGAAAGAATAACTCAGCAGCAGGACAGATGGATTTGCCAGCGGGAGTGAAGGCAAGCAGGCAAAAAGCTTCCTTCTTTTATATCCTTCCATGTGGACAGCAACCAGGGGTGTGGTCAAGACTTAGGGTGAGCCTTCTTACCCCAAATGATGCATTAATAAAGTCCCTCACAAGTGCGCCCAGTTGCTAGGGTATAGTTGGTTGCAGATGTGGTCCAGTTGACAGCCAAGATTGGTCCTTACAGTGTTGTCAAGTTTTACTTGGAGACAAGATCTTAATATATAGTTCAGGTTGGTCTCAGACCCTTCATCTTCCTGTCTCAGCCTTCTGAGTGCTGAGTGTCAATTTTTTATTTTAATTTTCAGTCCTGGGGACCAAACTTTGAACCTTGTGCATGTTAAGCCAGGACTCTGCTAGGGCATCCATTTAAATGGCTGGGTCTGGTTGGCTTTATAGTCACCAAAACTGATACCCTTTCTTAGAGCCAGACTCAATGGCTATCTCATGGGAAGTGATGGTACCCTGGAATTTTCCCCCAGCCCCTCTTTGGTGCCTTCAAAGCCTCTGTGTAGCAGGTCTGCTGCCTCCCAGCTAGAACTGACATTTTCCTAGGGCTGTTTAGATTCTTCCTGGAAAGGTCTAGTAATAATGTTATTTGTTCAATGTGACCGGCCAATGCTTAGGGCTCTGGAAGAGTGACGAGAGCCCCAACAGCCTGGCCATTCCTCCGAAAGTTAAACAGAGCTAGCATCCCAGAATCACACTCCTAGGCATGCATCCAAGGGAAAGACAGCAGACGCCCGAAGGAAACTGTACACAAGTGTTCATAGCAACACTGTTTCATACAATAGCCAGAAATGGTGACAACCTCCATGTCCATCAGCCAATGAAGTAACAAGCTAATGAATTCTATCTGTACAGTGGACACTTACTGAACTCTAAAGAGGAAGAGTGGGCACAGGCTACGGCAGGAGTGACGTTTAAGGACATGGCAGTGGAGAGAAGCCAGGCACCAGAGATACAGTCCTAGTCTCCTTTCCAACACCGTGAGAAAGTACCGAGAGGGCCAGGTGTGGTGGCCACTAAAGATAACCAGGATGGAAACTGTAAAGTAAGATCGCATCACATAAAGTGTGAAGAGTGGGCGGATCCAAGGAGGCTGAATTAGTGGCTTCTAGGATGAGTGGAAAGAGAATCAAAGCTGAATAAAGTTGCAGAATTCCTCCTCGAGGCGATGAAGATGTTCTAAAATGGGTGGTCGAAGGTCACTTAGTTCTGTGCACAGGTACTCCTTGGGGGTTTTGTCCTGGCAAACCCACTCAAGTGGAAAACGTCAGACATAATAAAGCCGCCACACGGAACACAGCTCAGCAATGTGGCACACCGTGAGTGTCAGTGGTTCAACATGACTGCCTACCATCTTCCTGAGAGAAGAGTACCACGTATCATAACCTGGGGAAAAGCGAGAATTCAAAGTTCAACGTGGTCTCTACCCAATGTAGATTTCTTTTACAGCATCATAGACTTGAAAAATTCTAACTTGGACTGTGGTAAGGTAGGGAACTGTTAATCCTTTAATAGGGAGATTTTTATGGCATGTGAATTATTAACTTTAAAAAATGTGGGCCGCCATAGACGAAAACAGTGGGTGTGGACTGGAGATGGCTCACAGGTGCGAGCGCCTGCCACCAAGCCTGATGACCTGATTTTGGTTCCCTGCATGGTAGGAGAAGAGAATCAACTCCTTTTTTAAAATTTATTTTTCTATTTTATGTGCATTGGTTCTTTGCCGTTGGGGTCGGGTTCCCTGGAACTAGAATTACAGACAGTTGTGAGCTGCCATGTGTGTGCTGGGAATTGAACCCAGGTCTTCTAGAAGAGCAGTCAGCACTCTTTTTTTTTTTTTTTTTTTTTTTTTTTTGGTTTTTCGAGACAGGGTTTCTCTGTGGTTTTGGAGCCTGTCCTGGAACTAGCTCTTATAGACCAGGCTGGTCTCGAACTCACAGAGATCCGCCTGCCTCTGCCTCCCAAGTGCTGGGATTAAAGGCGTGCGCCACCACTGCCCGGCTTGCAGTCAGCACTCTTAACCACCAAACCATCTCTCCAGTTCCAAGATTTGACTCTTCCAAGCTGTCCTCTGACTTGTGTGCATGGATGTGTATGCACACATACGATAAATAAATGTGAGTGTGGTGGACTTAGAATCTCAGGATGAAGGACAAGAGGATCCTGTGAGGACAAGAAGCTGTCCCCGAACCTCCGCATGGTCTCTACATCTGTCCTCATTCAGTGTATACGCAGGAGGCTAATACTCTCAGAGTTGTGGGGTGCTGTGTTTCCTGATCATAACAGCTATTCCCATCTTAACCAGAGTAGCTGACTGACCCGTAAGAGACCCTCAACAGCCTGTGGACTGTCCCTAACAAAGGGAAGGGACAGTCATTAGACTGTTACCTGAATGCCAGCTCTTCCCATCTGTGTATTATTCTGCCCCAGCTTCCTTTTCTCTTCCGAGATGGTAGCACTGACGGGGTGGAAGGTACTGAAGGGGAGACGTCTATGCAGTTTCGGGGAAGTCGTCATCCATGTGCCGCGTGAGCTTCTCTTTGAGTCATCCACGGTCTGTTAAGTACCTTCACTCATGGTCCTGTAAGTAGTCCAATAAACTCATTGGTTCACCAGTCTAGGCTTGAGTGAACGGAAGTGCATCAGGGATGCAAGCAGAGCTCCCGGGGACGTCCTTAGACATCACCTGGGTTATAAAAGGACCATAATATCCCCGTTTTGGCCTTTCAGGCACACTTCTTCTGAGCCCTGAGGAAGTCCTGGTATTGGGGGGCAGAAGCCCCAGTCTTCCTCAAGTCTTCAGAACTTCTCCGTCTTCTGGGGACTGCTCTGTCATCCTAAGTGCTCTTGTTGTGGATGTACGGAGATGTGGCTCAATTCAGAAGCTCCCTGAGGTCTGCACAGATGCAGCCTGGTGGGAAACCCATGGCCCTGTGGTGATGTATGGGTAGCCCCCTGTGACTATGGGCAGTCCCTGGGAACAAGAGGGCTTTAGCTGCCTGACTTTCCTTCTGTCTCATCTTTCTTTAATGGAATCTTTCTTGGATGGAATCTATATCTCATGTCTAAGTGGACTCCATCAGCTCCACATGGCTAAAAGCCATGAGCTCTGAGGGACCACAGGAGGAACTAAGAGCCTTGTGCTTTCCGTGGTGGGGCTGGGGCCATCCCTCCGTGGGATGCCTGCGGGGTGCATTTGGTCTTACTCTCACCAGAGGGCGCCACAACCTTCCTTTATTGCTGTCCTGGCCTCTGACTTTCACAGGCTCAAGGTCTCTTCCTTGAGGTACACCTTCACTGGAGAGCCTCATGATCCCACTACCAGAAAGCCAACCACAGAACCAAAAGATCTTATCAGGGATGAATGGCTTTTCTTTGATAAGATGATCCAGTTTTGGGTTTTCCAACAGCTCTGATACCAGTGTACTATGAGCGGAACCCACCTGGATTGCCAATTCAATCTATGGCTAAAGCCAGCACACACACACACACACACACACACACACACACACACACACCATACAGCACGGGTCCCGTTACCCTGTGGTGCTGAAGAAACTCCCAATGAGTCAGGCATGATGGCATATGCCTGGAATCCTAGCAGGCAGAGGTGGGAAGACCAGGAGTTCGAGGTTATTCTCAGCTACATAGCAAGTTTGAGGCCAGCCTGGGCTACATGAGACAAAAAAACCACCAAAAATTAAAACAAAACAAAGTTGCCCCCTCTAAACCATGGGTCCTGGAGAAAGCCGCTGGGAACCACTTCCAATCAGGCCGCTGATACTGGGGCATCGCCTCTCATGAAACAACACGAGATATATTTCTTCTTTGGTCACTGTTAGTGGTTAGGTAGGAGACAATGATTAAGGCCTTCAGTCCAACACAAATGGGGCTTACTCTGTCCTGGTACCGCGCAGAGGAGAGCGACCAGTGACGCAGTGACGGAGTTCCTCCAAATGCTGCTCGCGCACCCACAGGTCTCCATGAGTAAAGAAGGATGCCAGAAGAGCATTTGGGAGAAAATTCGGGAGAGCATTCGGGAGAGCATTTGGGAGCTTGATGGGGTAACGGGAACCTGGGGAAGGAGAGGCAGAAAGGTGGAACCCTGTTCCTTCACCAGATGCGTGAGGGGTAGAGATGTCTCACACACACACACACACACTTGTGTATGTTCGAGTGTGTAGGAAGTGTCAGTGTGTTCATGCATGGGTGTGCAATGCACGAAACAATCCCACACCTGTTAGGATTTAAAGGGGTATTTATTTTGGGGGGGGGTAAAACTCACAAAGCACCAACTGTCAGGAAAGGAGCCTAGTCGCCAGAGCAGGAGCCGGAACCAAGAGACCAGGCCGGGGCTTGCCGGTCTTTTTTAAAGATAAATAGACCACGCCCCAATGGGCTGGTATTTCAGCAGCTATTGGCTGAAGGAGCGGAAGGTCCTCCTGTAGCAGGTGTGTGCTACAGAGTGGAAGGTTGTGTGCGTGCACGTGCGTGCGTGCGTGCGTGTGTGTGTGTGTGTGTGTGTGTGTGCGCGCGCGCGCGCGTGTGTTATTGCCAACTCTCTGGGAGGCCGCTGGCTTGGCTGTACCATCTTCACACATAGCAGATGATGCTACCAGGAAGAGACATCCACCTTTACGATCCCCAGGAGGGGATGGGTAGGTTCACGGGAGGCCTCATAATCTCCATTCACCTGCCTTTCTCACATGGACCCCTCCTGTTGGTCCTGAAAAGCCAGCTAAGCTTTGGCCACTCCACTGCCTCCTCTCCGCACAGTCCACCACCACTCTGCGGGAGCGGCTGTCTCCCTCCCATTGACTCTTCTGTGTTCCCTTCATTTATGCTGCAGCAACGGAAGGACTGGATGGACGCTCTCAGCTTCCATGATGTGGCTACTCCCAGCCACTGTAAGGACAAGACCTTACCCTGCCTTGTTCCCAGGGCCTGCTCAGCACCTGGCATTCAGGGGCACCAGCTGAATGAACTGTCTAGTCAGTGAGGATGGGAAATGCTGTCACTAGAGGATCTGAAGCCCTCTCCCCAGCGTGGCCAAGCACTGGGGGACAGACATCATCTTCCGGCTTACTTCCCTACAGTTCGCAGTAGAAATAGCTCCCTTTTCCCATATCAGAAAACAGCTGTTCCACCGGCTCCCCCAGCTTGTGCCAGCACTATAAATACCCCAGGCCTTGGCACAGGGATCGGGGGAACTTGGGAAGCCGGAGCCCTGAGCTGTGTGGGCAGTGGGAGGGAGAAACATTGCCTAACTTCCCTCCCCTCGGCCTCCAGGCACAGGCTGGCTCTGCTTCCCACGGGCTAGGAAAGCCGGCAGTATTCCTAGGAATCTGGCAGGCAGATGACCAGCAGCCCTCCCGCCCTGGTGGTGGCTACCACACTGTCTAGGGCAGACCAGTCAGCTCCCACTGCCCGGGATAGTGGAAGCCAAGCCTCTGCTCCAGCTGGATTCTTGCAGGATAGGAAATGACCCTGTCGTTCATATTTAAAAAGGATTCCTAGCCAAATGTGGCTGGTACTATAACCCCAACACTTGGGAGACTGAGGCAGGAGGATGGCCTCAAGAAAGGGGTTGGGTTACATACTGAGCTCTGACCAGCCAAGGCTACATAGGGAAACCCTGTCTCAAAAACCAAAACCAAAACCAAACAGCATGAAAGCACAAAATCCTTCAGAAGGAGCCCAGGAGAGGTAAGAGCTAGGGGTAGCGACACAAACCCGTAATCCCAGAACTGGAGGGGTTGGGGCAGGAGAATGGGGAGTTTAAGGCCAAACTCAGACATGTAGTTCAAGGGCTAGGGCTATATAACACCGATCAAACCTAAACAAACAACAATTATATCGTCTGCTCTATGACTCCTAGTATATTCTTTAGCCCCAAATGCCACACACTACTTTGACATGAGCGTGTAGAACTCTCCAGTGTGACTGAGTGGGAAAGAGGGACCTGGGAGGGGAGCAGGTGTGTGAGGCAGATGTATGGACAGCAGCGGGCTAATTGGAAAGCGGCTAGCCCACCTTCAGGGCATAGTCTGATTGCTTTCCTTAATCATAAAAAAATGCATGTGTTCGTGTGGGTGCTTTGCTTGCCTTGTGTCTATGCACAAGTATGCAAGGGGCTCAGAAGCCAGAGGAGGGTGGGGCACAGCAGTTGTGAGCTGCTGGGTAGGCACTGGGAACCAAACTCTGGTCCTCTGCAAGAGCAGCATGGGCATCCAGCCCCAGAAAGTGACTTTCCTTGTGCTTTCTGCCCACTTCCTCCCTCCCACTCCCTAGGCTCCTAGGTTTGCTTAGTGCTTTATCCTGGTGGGCTGCTTGGGTCAGCGCTTCCTCAAGGCCCACAGAAAACACAGCTGCATCCTTTGTCATCGCACCCCATCCCCTCCCGCTCCCCCCCCCCCGCCCCCGCCAGTCCCTGTGGGTGGAGCTCAGGGCAGCTGCCCTTCACCTTTCTCCTGATTTCAGGACTTCATGCTCTTATGAGACCAACATGAGGTGTCTGGCCCCTGAGCTCCTGTGCTGCCACATCTTCCTGTCATCTTTCTGCCATCTTCTGCAGGACCGAGGCAGGAAGGGAAGAGCTTCAGCATCCACATCGCCTTGCTACCCTCCACCTGTGGGCCACCACCGGGCACAGACATCTCTTGGCCAGCTCTGCTCAGGTGCTCTGCACCTCTGTGTTGGGACATCACTGGCCTCTGCTGGCTTGCTCTCTGCCTCAGGACCTTGGCGAGAATTAAAGCAGGAGCAATTACTCCTTGACATCTTGTTTTGTTTATACTTGCTGAGGGCAGGAGACCGGCAGTTGGCTTTAATGGCACAACATGCCCCCTTGGACTTGCTGGTGTTCCTGGTGTTCCCCACACCCTATAGTGTTACACCTGGGGAGAGAAGGGCTGCAGGTAGCGGTCTCTGTGCACTAGGCTATCAGGGGCTTTAGGTTCACATCATGGTCATACATGGTTGTTGTTCCAAATATTGTGCCCATAGTCAAGATAGAAACAGGCAAAAGAGGCTCCTCCAACCCATTTATTCATTTATTTATTTTAGGAGGAGCATGTGTGTAGAGGTCAGAGGTCAACATCTGTGTCTTCCTCAATTAACCTCCACCTTATTTTTTGTGTGTATGTGGTTGTGTGTGCACGTGTGTGGGGGTGCATGTTTACACTTGTGCATATGAGTGTGGAAGCTAGAGTCAAGATCAGCTTCTCCTGCATCACTTGCTACCTCATTTTTTGAGACAGGATCTCTCATTGAACTTGGAGCTCATGATTTGTCTAGACTGGCTGGGCAGCAACTCTACATAGCCTCCAGTTTCCGCCTCCCCAGTGCTGCAATTACAGACAGGTGGGGTTTTTTGGTTCCAGGAGGCTAAACTCGGGTCTTATGCTGGTGCGGCAGGGTCTTATGCTGGTGCGGCAAATGCTTTAGCTATTGGGTGTCTCTCTAGCCTCCCCCAGTCCATCTTTTCGGGAAGAAGAACCTTTGGTAGGACTCTGCCAGGTGGATTTGGTTTTCCCAGGCTCTCAGTGGGGATGGACAAGGGAGGAGGAAGAGCGATGATGTGCTTGGTTGCTGAGCAACAGGACCATGCCATCGGGGAACTACAGGAACCAGGTTGGAGATGCTCCCTGAACACTCTTTCCCATCGTCATTACCACCCTCCTTGTCCTCCTTGCCTGCGGGATGCCGTGGGACGCCCCGAACACAAGCAGGTGAGGCTCTGTACCCCTTTCCTCTCACACCTCTGTGCAGACTTGTTCATGAGCGTCACTCTTGCCCTGGGTGTTGCTGTGGTGGGATTTCAGCCTTGGCCCCGGAAATCCAGATAGCACTGAGCAATCACAGGGGTAGGGTGAGGCATGCAAGATTAGGCATGCCGTCAGGACTGGCTTTGAAATACCTGCTGAGTACTTGAGGTCTCTTTGGTGCCAGCTCCATTTCATGGAAACTGAACTCTAGTTTCGGTTATTCTATGCTGACCTTCCTAGACAGATTTTTTTTTGGTAGTTACTGTTTTTGATTTTGATTTTGAGTCACTCAGACTGGCTGTAAACTGACATCCTCCTGCCTCAGCCTCCTAAGTGCTAGAATTACATGTGTGAGCCCCTGTACAACTCTCTGACTTCACACTGGTTCTAATTGATTAATGGATTAATTAGAGATACTGTCTTGCTATGTGGCCCCTGACAAAACTGGAACTTACTAGGTAGCCCAGGTGGGTCTCAAACTTTTACCCCTCCTTCCTGCTTCAGCTTCCAGGAAGCTAAGGTGACAAGCATGCCCAGTTCTTTCTAGTATTGTCAATTTAGTAAGTGGCTCTCCTTTCCCCAGGAGCAAAAGGAGAGAGGAAAGGTGGCTTAGTGGGTAGAGACACTTGCCTTGCAAGCCTGACCTTCTGGACTTGACTCCAGGACCTGTATACAGATGGGTGAGAACTAATGAGACCAAGTTGACCTTTGCCCTCCACGTGTGTAACTGTGCCCCCAACAATAACAAACAAACCAACAAGTTAAAATAACATAAGAAGGAGAGAGGGGGGAGGGAGGCAGGAAGCTTAGCTTCCCAGCATGAGGCTGTGGTGCTCCACTCTACCCTTCTTACGGCGAGCACAGCACGGACTTGCACACTGCACACGAGTCAGGCTCCCTCTGTGCCTCTTGGTTTACTTTTCAAAGCCAGAGACGGTGATAACAGCCTTCATAGTGATGGCGTCGCTGTGTTCTGAGCCAGTGAGATAGCACGGCTGGTAAAGGTGCTGTTGCCAAACCTGAACACCCTCGTTCAGTCTCCAGGATGCACGTGGTAGAACTAACTCCTGCAAGGTGTCCTCTGACCTCTATGTGCACACCGTGGCTTGTGTGTGCCCACACATGTACACAAACACATACACAGTCTCCTATAATAAATTTTAAAATGTCATTTAAAAGTTATTATTATATTATATTGGCCAAATGTTTTTACTTTATTGTAGCTTTACAATACCAATATTTAATATTAAATATATGTAATATCAAATTCTTTATTTATAATAAAATAATTATTATTAATCAATTATGAAACTCATTAAAAATCCAACTTCCTTGGTTTTGTTGGTTTTTTTTTTTGCTTTACTTTAGGCTCACTGCCTCACAGCCACTTGCTCTTAGGACGTGTTCCTTGATAAAAAATCTTAAAAAACAAAGAAAGGAAGAAAGAAAGAAAGAAAGAAAGAAAGAAAGAAAGAGGAAGAAAGAAAACAACTCAGCTCATCAGGGCCGGAGAGATGGCTCAGAGGGTAAGAGCACTGGCTGCTCTTCCAGAGGTCCCGAGTTCAATTCCCAGTAACCACATGGTGGCTCACAACCATCTGTAATGAGACCTGGTGCCTTCCTTGCCAGCAGTACATTGTATGCTTAATAAATAAATAAATCTTAAGAAAGGAAGAAAGAAAGAAAGAAAGAAAGAAACAAACAAACAAACAAACAAACAAGCCTGGCTTCTTAGAAATATATAAAACTTGCTACATTGAGACAATGGAATTATTATTCCTTGCTACAGCAAAGTCAGAGGTCCAGCCATGAAAAGATGAGGAGGAAGCCAGGTGTGATGGCACAGACCTCTGATCCCAGAACTTGAGAGGAAGGCAGATCTTTGTGATTTCAGGGTCAGCCTGTTCTACATGGTGAGTTCTAGATCTGCCAAGGCTACATAGTGAGAACCTGTCTTTAAAAGAGAGAGGAGGAGGAAAAGAGGACCGAGGTCACGTGGTACTAGTGGCGGAAGCCAGTCTGGACAGGCTACCCACAGTCTAATCCCTACTCTGACTTTCTGGAAAAGACACGCTACGGAAACAGATTGGGAGCGGCCAGGGTTGGGATGGAGCCGCGGCTCACGCAATTTGTTGGTCATGAAAGCTTCCTTGTAGGCCACAATAAAAGCAGAAGTAAGTTATTCATGTATTGTGCAACGCTGATTGTGACCCCTAATGTGGCAGAGATTTCGGGTGATAACAGTGTGGCCACATGGTTTCATGGGCAAGGGATGTCCCCGAGGGTGCAGGATGTTGATGGCCAGGAAGGCCACGTGCAGGGTGATTAATTGAAGCCTCCACTGTCTGCTCCGCTTGTCTGTGACTTGGAAACTGCTCTAGGTGGCAGGCTCAGTTGGTGGAGAGCTGATGAAGGCCCCGGAGCTATCACATGGCATCAACCCTGTGTGGTGGCACTGTAATGCTGGCACTTGGCACTCGGGAGGTCAAGGAAGAAGATCAGAAGTTCAGGATCACCCTCAGCTGTGTATCGAGTTGGAGGTCAGCCTGGGCTACATGAGACCCTCCCTCCCCTCAAAAAGTAAATCTGACTTAAGTTTGCTCATACACAGATGAGTACAAGTGGAGACAGAGGGCTGGGCACATTTTCTTAGAAAGGTACCCATTTCGTTCCAAGGCCCGCCAACAAACTTCCTCAGTGTTTGAAGGGGTCTGGAACAGTGGAGGAGGGACAGCATGGGTGTTCTTACAAGGACACCATTTTATTGACATCTTCCTCTGGGTATTCAGGCCTGTGGGCAGCCGAGGGCTCCCCTCTCCTCCCACCGGCAGAGGACAGAGCCAGGTCAGCAGCGCACACCAATCCTTAGACACAGGGAGTCTTATTTAGTCTAGAAACTCACAAAGGAAATATCTGCTTGCACGTGAAAAATCTCTGGAATGTCTCTGCGAGACCACCGTGAAGAGCCCGGTGCACAGCCATACCACACCGTGAAGAGCTCTGTGCACAGCCTACAACCACACCGTGAAGAGCCCGGTGCACAGCCCACAACCACAGCTATCCAGGCAACCTGGTGGCCTTGCTGTGTCCCTCAGTCACCCTTGCTCTTCTGAGCCCCCAAGGGTGAGAGACTGAATGGGAAGAGGGAGGGAGAGGAGGGGGGAGTCTCTGAGGTTGGAAGAGAGACCTGGAGAAACGAGGGGAGACCTGGGATGCTGGGCAGGAGTCCTTCACCACTTAGGACTCTAATTCAGGCCAGAGGGTTCTGCTCCCCCACCCCATCCTTCTCCCTTACCCTTATCTTGTCTCCCTCCTCCTTTTCTTCCTTCTCTCTCTTTGTTCCAGTTAGACAAGGTCTTCTGTAACCCAGGGTGCAACCTTGCTCAAGTCCAGGGTGACCTTGAACTCCTTGAACCCCTGCTCCTCCTGCCTCCATTTTCTCAGTACCGGGGACATAGGCCGGTGCCACTGTGCACAACCTCTGCCTACCTTTAATTGTTCTCTCCAAGTTTCCTTCTTTTTTTCCCCCCAAGTTTTTTTAAAAATGTACTTTAGTGTGTGTGCATGTGTGTTCGTGTGTGTGTGTGTGTGTGTGTCAGAGGACAGACAACTTGCCTTTGTAGGTGGTAACCAAAGGACAGGTTGTGGGAACCTGTTCTCCCCTTCTACTTTGTGGGTCCTGAAATTGAACTCGGACCTCCAGATCATTGGGGGCAGGGGTCTTCATCTGCAGAGCCATTTTGGGGTTCCCTTCCTTTCTCAAGACCTGCTTCTCCAGGGGCCATTGAGGTTATAGACCTGGGTTTACTTAGATAGGCATGCTGGGGTGCAAGGCACTGAGGGAGTGGCTATGGCGTTCTCTCTGGGGTGACAATAGGGACACTCTTCATTCAGTTTCCCGGCCTCTCTGTCCCAGCACTCTTTCTAGGCCCATCTAATCTCACGTGAGACCAGTTTCAGCAACAGAGGCAAAAGGCTGTGCCCTTGTTGTTTTTCTAATGGTCTTTCCTTTCCAGTCAGCATGCCGAGTAAAGCTGCCGGGACACAGAAAAGGGGACCTGACACTGGAAAAGAAGCTCGGGGCTCTAGGGCACCCACTGGAAAACAAGAAACATTCAAGCACCAGGTGTGAGGACTTTAAATAGAATACTGCCTACAGAGCGCTTGGAATAACAGCAGCCGGCTCTCCGAGGACCGGCCTCTCTCAGAGCCTAACATTTAACTTCCAGACAGTTCCAGGCAGTCTCAACAGCACATGGGTTTCCTGGGACAAGCGCAGCCTCGTGGCCCATTCTGTCCACGCGTCTCAAATTTCAAATTTCAAGTTTAAGAGTTGATTTCCTAAGGACTATGCTAAAACTCTCACATTCCACCACCACCACCACACACACACACACATAGACACAAACCCACACACAGACACACACAGAGAGACAGACAGACAGACAGACACACAACCATTGTTTTTCAAAATGTTGTCTTGCTTTGGAATGTTATGACGTCAAACACTTAAAAATGTGGATAGTTTTGTTTCAAAAGACTTGATGGGGCAAATTTCAGAATTCTTGATTTTTTTTCTTTCAAAGTCTTTGCTTTGGGTTTGTTTCTGCAATCAGGCCTGGCAGTGGCTTAGGGGACGTGGCTAAGGTCACATAACGAAGGACTCATAGATGCCGAGTCTGGCCCTGCAGCCATTCAGATCTGGAAATATTTTCCCTTCAAAAACAGAAATCAAGAGGTTACTTTGGGGTCACTCGAAACTCTCAAAAGACCTTTTTCAAATGAAAACTAGTTAGGTTTTCTTGGAAGAGCTCCCGGCACCTTCATGGGTCCAGGTTTTGGGTATCTGTGCTGCTCGAACCTGTGAGGTGGCAGCAGGGGACAAGAGCCTAGGGCTGGTGCAGTCGGGGGCTTCAGGTGACTAGCCGAGGGGACAGAAGAGACTCTCAGGCAGGCTCTGGCTGCAGGATGGCCAGCTCTTTTCCAGTGGCTTCTGTGGGGGTGCAAGCTCCAGTAGGGCCGTGTGCATTGCCTTAGGGAAGAAGAGGGCGAAGGCACAGTTTTGTGTAGAGTGTGCTAGAGCTTGGAACACATCCCCCAAATCATACATTGGAAACTTGATCTTCAATGCAGAAGTGTCGGAGGGTGGGAAATTCCCAAGTTTTGAGACAGGTTCTCGTGATGTAGCCCAGGCTGACCTTAAATGCACCATCCTCCTGCCTCAACCTCCTAAAGTCTGGGGTTACCGGAGTGTCTCACCACATACAGTTAGAGGGGGGCTTTTAAGAGTGTGTAGGTCATGAGTGCCCCTCCATCACGGGTGGATTAATGCTGTCACTGGGAGAATGGGTTCTTTTAAAAAAGGAGTCCGAAGGAATCTAGGACCAGGCATGAT
The DNA here is from genome assembly GCF_950005125.1 of Chionomys nivalis. Classification (NCBI taxonomy): domain Eukaryota; kingdom Metazoa; phylum Chordata; class Mammalia; order Rodentia; family Cricetidae; genus Chionomys; species Chionomys nivalis. The sequence continues at coordinate 6,475,836 of NC_080096.1, read as the reverse complement.
GGCACACTGGGAAAGCAAAGCTGGTAACTGCCAGTCAGGACCTACCGAGTGAGACCCTGTCCCCCATCCCCCCAAAAAAGGCAAGTCTGGACCCTGTCTGTGTGTCTCTGTGACATTTTTATTTAGACAAAGTCTTGCGTATTCTGGGCTGCCTCAAACTTACTGTGTAGCCAACTGAATTTCTGGTCCTCCTGCCTTTGTACTGAGAGCTGGGAATACAGGCCTGGCCCTGGGGTTCCATCCCAGGTTTCGAGCCCTTCAGGCAAATGGATACCAACTGGGCCACATCCCCAGTCCAATGGGTGTCCTTAAAAGGCACGTTTCGAACCTTCGGAGCTTTTGGGTTTATTCTTGTCTGTAGGGGACAGGCAAAGAAGACACTCTGGCCTGGGGACTTCTTTACCTTTGGAGGTGGCTTCCAAGACACTGAGTCACTCTCATGCCACCCATGTAGAGCTATCCTGGAAAAAAAAAAAAAAAAAAAAAAAACAACCAAAAGCACTAAAATAAACCTACCCTGCTTCCTGGCAATTCTGCAGCTCATGAGGGGATGGCCAGGAGCACAGCGTGGCAACACCAAAGAGGCAGGTGGTGGAAGGAAGCACAGCGTGTGGGAAACTTGACTGTGATTTTATCCTGTGGAGGCTGCATCAGGCCAGGGTCTGTTTCTCCAGGGAGCAGACCCCAGAAAACACGCAGGGGTGTGGCTAAACCAGCTGAGCCACAAGCTGGCTGCCCTAAGGCTAACACCCGAGGGTGGATTTGCGACCTGGCCGTGGTCTGCTGACCAATCTCCGCTCCTGAGCCCCAGCTGTGCTGGGAACTGACCTCATTCATGAAGTAAACACTGAATCAGATACCAGTAGGCCTAACCCCGGTGGAGTGGGAACAGCTCAGATCTTTTCATAATTATGAAGCGGCCGATTGCACTTGGCGTGAGCCCCTCGAAAGATGTCAGTCGGAATGACTTCACGAGCATCTCTTGCCAGTTTCGTCAGAAGCCAGTTGCCTTGCTGTGGCTGAAGTGATTTGTATGAAAATGTACTTACATTCTAGTTCAGACACCTCGGATGTTGTCCTAGGAAGAAGTGCAGGTTAGCAACTGGAAGGCAGTACTGGGAACCCCCACCAGCTGCAGAGTCCTGAACACATCTGGAGCTCGTCTCTGGAGCCAGATGTTCCTGAGGGCAGGGACTGTATATCGCAGGTCTGTCTCATGATGATGTGGTCCAGGCTGGGATCGGGGGCCTGGCGTCGGTGTGCCCTGCTTTTGGGTCATGGACACCGGCTGTAGGTGTATACGCCCCCCTTCGCTTAGTCAGAGGCTGTGGGCATACATGCTTTCGTTCCCTTGCTCATTCGTGTGGCTTGTCCAGGAGATGAGTGTAGTGGGGAGCTGTGGGCTGCGTTCCTGCCACCCCAGCTCCTGGGCCGCCTGGCTAGCTTATGCCCCCAAAATAACAACAGACAAATTCTATTCATTTAAACACTGCTTGACCCATTTCTGTTCATGTGTGCAGCACCCCAAGGTGTGCTTACTGGGAAGATTCTAGCCTACGTCCATCCTGGGTCAGAGCTTCATCGCATCTGCTCTGGAGAGGAGAGCATGGCGTCTGTCTCTCAGAGGAGCTGCCCTGCCTCTGAGCTCACTTCCTCTTCCTCCCAGCATTCTGTTCTGTTTACTCCACCCACCTATGTTCTAACCTATGAGGGCCAAGCAGTTTCTTTATTTTTAACCAATGACCTTCTTCCATCAGAGGAGAGGTTGTGCTCCACTATATCTGGGCCACTTTGCAGGGCGCTTTCAGAAGCTGAGAGAGAAATAATTTCTTTTGTTTTAAAGATTGATTCTTTTTTAAAAAAATTGTATGCATGTGTAAATTACCTCAGAGGCCAGAAGAGGCCACTGAGTCCCTTTGGTCCAGAGCTATGGGTGCTGGGAACCGAAGTTGGGTCCTCTGCAAGATCAGTATGAGCCCTTAACTGCTGAGCTATCTCTCCAGCCCTGACAAACAATTCCTAACCATTCCTTCCTTAGCCTCATTTACATGTAGAACAGTAGGATGTAGTGTCTGCCACTTGGAGCCAGACTGCTTGAGTTCAAGTCCCAGTTCTATCTCTTATAAGGAGGATGGGTTTGGGAGGGTCAACTTCCTTCCATGCCTCGAGACTAAAGGGTTAATTCCGGGGCACAGCAGGAAATCAACAAGCATTAGCAGCTTTGATCCCAGTCTGCTTGCCCTGGCTGAAACCAAACCAAATCAAACCAAAACAGCACCAACATAGTAATTCATAAACGTTAGAAATCTATTTCTCCTAGTTCTGCAGGCAGGGAATGGAGGTCACCAGGCAGCATTTGACATCTGGTGAGGCCTTCCTGCTGTTTCCCAGTGGGACAGAGGGCTGGAGGGAAAGGCCATCTTGCTCAGATCCTCCAGGCCTTCTCTACAGCATCTCACCCCCCACCCCCCATAGTGGCAGTCTGGTGACTCAGTCACCTCCCAAAGGCCTAACAACTGTGCAGGGATTCAGTTCCACGTGGATTTTAGGAAGGACACCGTCCCTCAGGGCAGGGCAACCTTTGTTTTTGTCATTGCCATCAGTAAGCTAGAATAAATAAAAAGGAATTTCGGACGTCTTGTACTGTTCGTACACACGGTGACGGCAGCTCCAGGTATGTCCAGCCTTTGGAATTGAAACATGATGTTGACACCTGCAGCTGAGTCACAAAAACAAACAAGCAAGCAAAAAAAAAAATCATACAAATAGCATGTTGGAGCAAGTTTACAATTGCTTTAGGCGGCACTTCTAGCTACCCTGGGCCACGTGTGGCCTCGGATTGGATATTTCAGTGTAAGCCAATCGCTGCTTTCCAGGGATGGCGATAAGAATCCAAAAGACAGGGCTGGAGAGATGGCTCAGCAGTTCAGACATTGGCGGCTTTCCAGAGGACCCAGGTTCAGTTCCCAGCACCCACGTGGCAGCTCACAACTTTTGTAATTCCAGCTCTAAGGGAGCTGCCTCTCTCACTTGGCTTCTGTGGAAACCAAGGACACATGAAGTATGTGCATACATATACATTTAGGCAAAACATTCATACACATAAAATGGAAATAGTTAAAACAAGAAGCCATGAGGCCAAGGCGATGGTGCCCTTATGTCTGTTAAATCAGGAACCTAATTTCCCCTTTAATTCTCGTGCGTTATATGGAGTGAAGGCTTCCTGTTCTTTCCTGCAAATAACTGTGTCTGGCCTCCACACTGAAGTAACCCAGTGTGTAAAACCACTTGGGGGTGACACTAGTGACAGAGAATGACAATAGTGTTGTCTCTTGGAGGGCTGTGGGAGCTATAATGTCAAGGCTTCTCGTGGTTTCCTCTCTCCCTGAGAAGAAACCATTTGGCGGGGCTTCACTTTGTAGCCTGGGCTGGCCTTGGACTTACATACACCTCCTGTTTCAGTCTCCCAAGTGCTAACATACAAGCATGAACCGCCACTCCCATTTCCCGCTTCCTTCTGCACCTTTCTCCCATCACCCTGATCCCCATCTGTCTAAAAGAGAGGAGGCTTTCTCATCCGTGATTCGAAAGGGGGAGGGTTAGGATGGACAAGCCTTGGCGGGGGTACTGAGCACCCCTGAGACTTCAGGGTGCTGTGAGGAACCACGAAGGCCAAAGGCAACAAGTTGGATTATTAGGGTGTTTGTTTTTGAGGCAGGATCTCATGGATCTCAGGCTGGCTTTGTCAGGGTTTCTATTGTGGTAATGACCAAAGCAACTTGGGGAGGAAAAGGTGTATTTGGTTCACACTTCCACACTGTAGTTCACCATTGAAGGAGGTCAGAGCAGGGACTCAACCAGAGCAGGGGAACCTGGAGGCGGGAGCTGGTGCAGAGGCCATGGAGAAGTGCTGCTTACTGGCTTCCTCCTCCTCCTCCTCCTCCTCCTCCTCCTCCTCCTCCTCCTCCTCCTCCTCCTCCTCCTCCTCCTCCTCCTTTTTCTTTTGGGCAGGGAGGGCATGGTTTCTCTGCTTAACAGCTCTGGTTGTCCTGGAACTTGCTTTGTAGACCAGGCTGGTTTTGAATTTACAGGGATCTGCCTGCCTCTGCCTTCCAAGTGCTGGGATTAAAGGCCTGCGCCACCACAACCTGGCTCAGCCTGTTTTCTTATAGAACTCAGGAGCCCAAGCCCAGGGATGGCCACACCACAATGAGCTGGGTCCTTCCACTAAGCAATCACTAAGAAAATCCTCCACAGGCTCTCCCACAGCCTGATCTTATCTTATGGAGGCGTCTTCTCTCAGGTGACTACAGCTTGTGTCAAATTGACACAAAACAAGCCAGCACATCCACACAGCTGAAGACAACCCTGGACGTCTGCTCTGCCTGCCTCCACCTCCCCAACACTCCCATTTTACACGGTGCTGGGGCTTTACTGCGTGCTGGGTAAGCACTCTAGCAACTAAGCCACATCCTCACACAATTTAAAATTTTTAGATTTTAAAATCACGAATGAGATCAATGGAAGGTTGATGAGTTTAGGGTTGATTCTAAGGCAACAGCGGATGGTCAGGCACGTGGCTGGTTGGCCAACAGAAGGTGATGACAGGGTCGATGATGACACCCAAAGGATGCCTTTGATAGTTCTGTTAACAGAATGAACGCCATGAGCACCCATGCTGCTTATAGTTCCACTACTTCTCACAGATTTTCCTGTGGACCAAAAACAGTGACAAAGCCTGCCGAAGCTTGAGGCATGTCTCCCTGGAAGGCGACACCATTTCACACAGCAAATAAGGCCAGAATGGGGAATCTGTGGCCAGGCCTGCCTCATGTCCAAGGTAAAGGCTCCTTATGTCGCTGGAACTCCAGAGCATGGTCATGTGGAATCCTATCAACAGAAGGGGCGAAGTCAGTCCAAAGAATTCTCTAGTGGCATGCCAAGAAATTCTGTCCTTGGCTTTAATCTCCTCAGCCTTCTATCAACACTTGGATGGGACCAAAGATAGCTGCTTATCAACTGTGCTAACAGCCCCAGACTGGGAAGGGTGGCCAATCTGTTGGAATTGCAACTTCGAGGTCCAAAATTATCTCAACAGGAAGGAATGCTTGGTTAATCCCAATGAGATAAAACTGAACGGGAATACGGGCAAGGCCCGCGTTTAGCTCTGAAACTTGACTGAAGAAGTGTAGGAAGTGGGTGGAAAGGAGGCCAGTCTCACTGGTAATCAAAGAAATGCAAATGAAAGCAACCCTGAGATAATCCGTTCCCTCTATCAGATTGGCGAGAGTAAGGAGCATTCCTGGAGTAGCTGGAGTGGGGGAAGACTTCAGGCGATCTTGTAAATTGCCCGTGGGCCTACACATCAGAACACCCTCTCTGGAAGGTAGTTAGGAAACTCAACAGCAGAAATCCTTCTTCCCAGAAGTCTCATTTATAGAAATGCCTCTAAAGATAAGTCGGGAAGATTTATGTACCAAGATATTCCTCAAAAGCGCCATTAAGAAAGAAAAGTCTTTTGGAAGAGGGAGAGGCGTGCGGGTTGGGAGCAGAAGATATGGAGGCCATGGAAGGGTACCACACGGCTACTGCCAAATGCTTCGTTCCTTGAGGAAACAGACTCAGCATCCCCGTAGAGCACCCGTGTTGGAAGCCAAGAAAGCCCGGTGGGATGTAAGAGACATCTCTTTGACTGAACACCACAAAGCACATTCCATCAGTTAATTCTGCCTCCAGTCACAATGATTGCCTTGGACACTTCTCTGTCAGGGGAATGGAGGCGACGACGAGAAACATTAATCAGGAGTTTTTCTATCAAGCACTATACAGCTTGTGTTTCTGACCAGGAATTAAAATTTTGGCATATCACCAGGTGGCAGTGGTTCACACCTTTAATTCCAGCACTCTGGGGGCAGATTCAGGTGGATCTCTGAGATGGAGGCCAGTCTGGTCTACAGAGTGAGTTCCAGGACACCGAGGGCTATACACAGAGAAATCTTGTCTTGAGCCCCTACCCCAAAATAAATAAGAGAAATTGTATCTCCCCTGCCTGTATGCCAATGTTTCTACACCCCCCCACCCAGGAAAACCTTAGCTCACCAAATTTAAGGGAGCTAAGTAGCCAACTCCTTCCTGCTTCCCTTGTGTACTAATCTTTAAACTAGCCAATTGTGAAGACTGTGAGGTCGGATCCCAGCCAATGGGGAACAGATCCAGCCACCACCTGAAGTTCCAGGGCCTTGCTCTCTGGCTTTTGGGAGTAACAGCACTTCTTGGTTCGGAATAGACGTGCCTTGCCAAGACACGTCACTACCACCTCTCTTTAAGAACCCTCAAACTTACTTCTGATGAGGACAGTCAGATTGTTTTTGTTTTTTGCCCCGTGTAGCTGAGGATGACCTTGATATTCTAATGCTCGTGCTGTAGCCTCCTGAGTCCTGAATTACAGGCATGCACCCCAACCCCAGATTTATGGGGTGCTTAGAATCAAATTGAGGCCTCTGTGCACGGTAGGCAAGCACACCACCAATTGAGCTACATGGGCAGCTCAAGGGTTTCTTGGCCACTGGGCTGAAATGCTTGCGTGGTCTTCCACACAGGGATAGGCACTGGGGCATTTCTGTGTGAAATTATTTGAAGTAGAGTCGCTGATCAAGGTGTGGGGCGGGGAGGGTTAGGTGAGAGTTCACAAGGGAGGCCACGGATCTGAACACTGAATTGTATTGAAATGAGAAGGCTTCTACTGCCTCCCAAGCCCCATTGCTAAGAGCCAACAGGAGGTGAACCTCATCTCTTATTTCTGCCCCTAATTGTTCAGGAGTTCTTCTGTTTATCAGTACCCTGACAGTGAACCTGGTTATTTACATTTGTGGTTTTGTGGTGGGACCTGGGCACCGGGAGTTAGGTCATTGGTAGTTTCTCTTGATGTGGACATCTGGTCTTTCCTTTGTTGAGAATATTGTAACACGAGGGCCCGCTAGTTGGGGTTTCTGTCCTGCCCGTTTCCCACAGCCAGCAAGTCCCAAAGAAAATCACACAGAGAGTCTACATTAGATATAAACTGATTGGCCCATTAGCTCAGGCTTCTTATTAGCTCTTGTAGCTCATATTAACCCATTATTCTTATCTATGTTAGCCACATGGCTCAGTACCTTTTTCAGCAGAGCAGATCACATTCTGCTTCTTTGGTGGTCTGGGCAGGAATGGGGAGAGAGCTTCCTTCTTCCCAGAATACTCCTGTTCTCATTATCCTGCCTTTATTTCCTGTCTGGTTGTCCCACACCAGTATATGTTTAGATCTGTTATCCCAGCCTGTCAGGTTGTATCACATGCACATGCACTCATATACACACACTAATAAAAATCTAAAAACTTTAAAAATTAAAATAATAAATCAGCAAAGTGCCTTCCTGAGTGGCCAGTGTTTGAGTGGAGGCCCATGGATGTTGGAGGGTGCGTTCCTCGCAGAGGTAGAAGTAAGCTCAGTTCTGGAGGTAGAAGAAAGCCCAGCAAATGGCCAGCACGGCTGTAACTAGACGAGCAAGAGGGAATCAAGAAGAGAGAGGCCCTTCAGTGTGCTTGGAGACTGGCCGTCTAGGACATGGCTGGCTATGACAAAATTTTGACTTTTATTCTAAGTAAGATGGCAACTCTGGAAGGATTTACACTGAGATGCACAGGATCTGCCTTTGAACACAATTACTGAGGTCACATGAACACACATGGGGGAAGGGACTAGGGGCAAATGTAGAATGACTGTCTGGATGAGAGATAAGGGAGGTGTCTTCTCAGACTCTGTCAGGGGAAGTTGACATTTGAAAACTGTGCTGGGGATCAACCCCATAGACTCGTGCATGCCAGGCAAGCACTCCCCCACTGGACTGTGCTCCAGCCTCTATTTCTGCATCTATTTGGAAGAAACAGGATTTGGTGATGGGTGGGGCGTGGGGTGAAGGAGCAGGCAAGGTTCGGAGCCTGAGAAGCTAGAAGCATGGATGGGCCATTCTCTGAGACAAAGCAGCATTCTGGGCTGGAGGGATATAGATAAGTCATCAGTATGAAAATGGTTTTGCACCCACCAAAGTAGATGAGGCCATCATAAGAGCCAATGAAGAAGGAAACACAAACATTCAGTGCTATGGGTCTGTCTGATATATGCCACATCAGCTACATTTACAAGTCAGAAGAGTCTGAGCCAACAAATGAAACGGGGAAGAAAAACCAGGTGTGGAGGAACAAAGTCAGGTGTATGATGCCAAAAGTCAACCACAGAAAGTTTCACAGAGAATTGCTGTGGAATAATCTTTTCTACACTGTAAAGATATGTTGCTCTCACTGGTTTAATAAAGAACTAAATGGCCAATAGCTGGGCAGGAAGAGGTTAGGCAGGACTTGCAGACAGGGAGAGAGCCCTGGGATGAAGAAGGGTGGAGTTGCTGGAAGATGCTGGGAGAAGGAAGATGAACATACTGTGTTTAAAAAAAAATACTGAGCCATGTGGTAGAGTGTAGATAAGAAATATGGGTTAATTTGAGTTGTCAGAGCTAGTTAGTAACAAGCTGAAGCTATTGGCCGAGCATTTATAATTAATAAGTCTCTGTGTAGTTATTTGGGAACTGGCTGGTGGGACAGAAAATTATGCCTACAGAGAATGTTCCTGTAGAAAAGAGAAGGCAAGGACTGAGAGGAGACAGAAGAGGATTCAGTCAGGTAGGAGGTGGAGGCTGGAAGAGGAATGTAAGAAGTTTCAAGGAGTCATGATAGCCAGGAAAATGAAGATGGGGAGAGAGATGGAGTCACAAAAGAATGCGTTCGGGAGGTAGAGGCAGTGCATTTCCGTGCCGAGAGGGAAATTCTGTCACTGAGCTCAAATAGACTTTGTTTGGTAAATTATGAATACAGTATAGTTTTACACTTCAGACTCCCGGCACTTGTCTTCCTGGTCCTTCTTTCTTGTTTTGGGTTGTGTATGTTGTATGTGTGTGTGTTTCATGTGTGTATGTGCATGTGTGTGCCACTACCTTGCCTTCCTAAGTGATTTTGGTATTTTTATCCTGGATCTGTAAGTTGCTGGAATCATCCTTATAACGCCACTAGAAACAAGTTAGCATGGAGCCTGAGCAGAATGTGCCCTAGGGCAGTGGTTCCCAACTTTCTTAATGCTGAGACCCTTTTATACAGTTCTTCAAGCTGTGGTGACCCCCAAGTATATTATTATTGTTGCTACTTCATAATTGTAATTTTGCTACTGTTATGAATCATAATGTGTATATATATATGATATGCAGGATATCTGATGTTCGACTGCCCTCTAAGGGACCAGGACCCACAGGTTGAACACCAGGGCCCTAGAGAGAGAGCTTCTACGGGCTTTTGAAACCTCAGCCAATCCTTTCTAGGGGGCAGGGTTAGACACTCGCATCATCTCCACGGCAACGACTTTGTCCCTGGCGCTTTCCGATGACGCCATCACCTCACGCTGCTCGGGTGACTTAAGCCCAGTCTCAGGAGCGGGACTCCATAGGTGTGAAAAAGAGCACGGCTCGGGATACTGCGCATGTGCCACTTCGGGTCCGCCGGCGCTCAGTTTTAGTTTGCAGTCTAGGGCGAGCGTGTCTGCGGAAGGGGAGCCGGTTCGTTTAATCTTAGCTGCAGAAACCACCCGAGATGCTTCAGCCTCTCTCTGGCTTGCTTTGAGCCGCCTGTGGGCGATACCCGATTAGCTGATGAGTGCTGTGCTCACCTTGCCGCTTCTATCTCTCGGCAGGCCTCCATCATGCCTAGTCCGTCTGACTGCAAGATGGATTCACAAATCGCTGTTGTATTGGCACGCTTTCTTTTGCAGGTCATCTCCCTAACGTGCTCCTTAGCTCTGTAGGCTGAGGAGAGCCTTCACCAGGCTTTATAGCGTCACAGGTAGCACGGACTCGAGAACTTGCGCGAAGTAATGGTCCTGGCAGGAATGAGGATATTCAGACACTGGTGCCGGCCAGAGGGAACCCATGTCCCCTAGAGAGAGATTTAACACAACTCTAAGGCTTCGCAAATGTCCTTGCAGAAGAGACTGGAGAGGTTCACGGGTGGGACCACAGCTTCTTGGGGACTGCTTATTATACATACCTCGTGCCTCTTGTTTAAAAAGAAATCCTACGTCCGAATCCTCAAGGTGGACTTCGAGGGGCACAAGACCTCCTTGTTCCTTCCCCGATGTGGCCACGTTGAATGAATCTCCTTTTTCTGCTTTTCACTATTACTTGTTTCTGTAGCTGGCTCATTGAGGGCAGGATGCTGAGTCTACATTGTCAGGGTTGCCAGGATTCAGGCTCTGCCCCTGACAATGCCAGTAACAACTGAGCATCCTTTCTGGGCTGTGCATTTGTGCAGATATTGTGTGTGTGTGTCCCCGTCCAATGCGGATGGCACTATCTCTGTCACAAATGATAGCGCAGTTGGTTGATTAACTCAAGAAGTATTTATTGAGCACCAGCTGTGTGCTGGGCAGCTGGGCAGTTTATGACTACTCATTAAAAGATAAAGCTTAATCCCGGACCTGGCAGGGAGCTAGGGACTGACTTGCATTTGAATCTTAGTCCTACTTATTTCTTTTCCATTAAAAATAGACATTTTCATACAATATATTCTGATCTCACTTCCTCTCCCCCAACTCCTTCCAGATCCTACCCATCCACCCAAATCCACACCTTTTTTCCTCTCATTAGAAAAAACAAAAACAAGTACATAAAAATAAAATAGAATTAAAACAAACAAACCAGAATAGGACAAAACAAACAAACATAAAAAAGAGCAAAAAAAAAAAAAAACCAACCTACAAGAAACATGCAGAGATACAGAGGCACACACGTCCACATACAGAAATGGTATAAAAACACAAAAGCAGAAACTATGATATGTAAGCAATAGAGCTTCTACTTCTCACTTGCTGTGTGATCTCAGGTGAGCTAAGACCCTCTCTGTATGCCAGTGAGTGATTTGTGAACATTTCCAAAGCCTACCTCCCAAGGGTACAAAGACTCAAACCGTATGCTATGATTTTGGGAGTGTTTCCATTTCCTATATGTCTTTCTGTAGCGAGCTGCATGAAGCCACACCTGATGGCAATGTAGAGAGCTGCGTGGAGTCGCACCTGATGGTGCTGGCTCCCGCCCTCCGCGATCCCGAAAGCGTGTGCTCTCTGTGATAATATCAACTAGGCCTGACTTATGCTATTATCATGCAATGATTGTCAGCTGCTTGCATATGCATGGACCTATGGGCAGTGCCCACCTGGCAATCTGAGGTTGGCGGCCCAGGCCTACTTAAGGGCTGGGAGAGGTTTGCCCGGAGAGAGAGAGAGAGAGAGAGGGAGAGAGAGAGAGAGATTTTACAATTGTCAAAAGGTCCTGAATAAAACTGCAGTGAGAAGAGCTCCGGTGGTCGCGTCATCCTTGCTGGACGAAGGGGGCCGCGACAGTTGGTGGCCCGTACGGGGACAAGACAAGTGGTGCCGCGTACGGGGATCCTCCAAACCTCTCTCCGTGGAGCCCAGAACTTGCTGCAGTCAGGGGGTGCACCGGATAATCCTCAGGTAAAGGCTGGGGATCCGCGAAAAAAGCGGGTTTTCCGCTCTCGCCAGTAGAAGGGAGAGTGGGGGTAATGAGAGCTGCGACTATAGCAGACGGATCAAAGTGAGAGCCACGACCAAAGTGGACGGTTTAAAATGAAAATAAAAGAATGGGATTTTAGAATGGGTGCTTCAACATCACACCTGATTTTTCTGGCTCTTAACGAGCTGTTAAGGAGCGCATTGGAAAGGTTTTTGACTGAATGTGACACAATTGCTCCTTGGTTTGCCGTCTCTGGCAATCTTAATGTGTCATCCTGGGACAAGCTTGGTAGAGATCTGAATTTTGCTGCAGAACAAGGTACGCTAAGGAAGGGAGTTAGATTCATGTGGTTTGAATTACCGAGACCTCCTGAGTTTGCAGTGGAGAGTGAGCAGCTGCGGCTCCAAGGCCAAGCAGGGCTGAGGGTCTGCGAAGCTGCAAACACCCAGGACCTGCCTTGAGGACCAACAAGGCCAGAATGCTAGGCCACTCCCAGCGTGTGCCTCAGGGCATAGAAGTGCAGCACAACCAGGGCTGTTCTGCGCTGCCACACCTCCACCTTCCAGCTCGGTGGGGAGGTAGAGTCCCCTCCTCTCTCCAGTCGCTGCCGCGACCTGTGTCCAAGCGCAGCTGAAAATGGCAGTAAAAATGCAACGTCCCTGCTCAGCAGGAAGTAGCCAGACAGATTGACAACGCCCAAATTCCCTAAAACGTGTAAGTGGGGACCCTTCAATGGCTGCAGAGCAGCAAGCCTGCTTTCCTGAGTTCCGCTCCACTCCATGCACCAGTCTGGACCCAGAACGAATGCAGCTAGGGCAGAAAGGCAGCTGGAGCAGAGCTGGAGCAGAGTTTTGCTAGGTGGCTGTGGTGGAAGGCACATTGCCTCAGCAGTCGGTGCCTAGCCTGGCGGATGCCACAGCAGTGCTAAGAGTATCAGCAAACGCAACAAGTGCTAGAGCTGAGACAAGCTGGAGCACAGACCCCACAGGGCTGCCCGAGAACGCAGCGTAGCTGCAGGGCAAGGAAAAGGTAATGGCAGTTTTAGGCTCTGCACGCTGCTGAAGAGTCTGCGACAGAGCGAATTTAAATCAAGAGACTGCCCTATTGTAAGAGCAGGTACCTGTGTGTACTGTTTTAGCCAAAGGGTTGGTAGAATACCATAGCCCAAATGGGAGGTTGGGTCTAGTGGTGATTGGGAACCCTACTGCTGGCAATCTCAATGCCTGTTGTCATGGGCATTTATCTTTAAATCCTGTGTAAGATCAGACAACCCATGAGAATACAGCATATGGTCATTTAGCAGAAGCAGGATCAGCTGAGCTGCTAGGGAAGCCAAAGAGGTGCACGAGGAGAAGGTGTCTTCCATGCACTCAGCTGACAAGAATGAATGTGCCACGGGGGTATGGCAGCTGGGGTATGTTAAGAGAGGCAAGTCCATACCCTAGTCTGTCAGACATTTCTATCCATCCAGGGCTGTGTGTGACCAGCATTCAGTATGAAACATTAACCTATGCAGCTAATCTGTCTAAAGAATTGTCTAGATATCTTTTAGGTAATTGGTCTGGTGAATTCAAAAACAACTGGAAAAGCTGCGGATGACGATGCGACTGCAGATTCCACATGCATGGATACCAGCCTGGCAGAAGGACTATCCTCCTGGATCACTCCATGGATCATCTGAAGGAGTGGGCGGGAGTAGGAGCCCTAACAGGCTTAATGGTGCTTGCCTCCCTGGTATGCCTGTGGTGCATCTGTCACGTAAGGGTTTCACAGCATTGCAATGCAGTTATGATCATTCAGGCCTTCACGGTCATTGAAGCAGGACAGTCTCCCCAAGTTTGGCTATCTTAAAAGAGATAGAAGCGAGCACAGGATGCGAGGCTTGCGCACTGCACTTGAGGTAAGCATACATCAACCTCAAGAAGAGCAAGTCTGATTGCATGTGGGTTGGTGTCCAGCTCCCACCTCTGTAAAAAGACACCGGATAGGTCTAGTGTTCTCTGGGTGGATGACACCTGGATGGACACTAGCACATGTTCCATTTTTAACAGAGATCAGACCTCTTGCCTGTTGCTTTACAAAACAGAAAGGGGGAACTGTAGCGAGCTGCATGAAGCCACACCTGATGGCAATGTAGAGAGCTGCGTGGAGTCGCACCTGATGGTGCTGGCTCCCGCCCTCCGCGATCCCGAAAGCGTGTGCTCTCTGTGATAATATCAACTAGGCCTGACTTATGCTATTATCATGCAATGATTGTCAGCTGCTTGCATATGCATGGACCTATGGGCAGTGCCCACCTGGCAATCTGAGGTTGGCGGCCCAGGCCTACTTAAGGGCTGGGAGAGGTTTGCCCGGAGAGAGAGAGAGAGAGAGAGAGGGAGAGAGAGAGAGAGATTTTACAATTGTCAAAAGGTCCTGAATAAAACTGCAGTGAGAAGAGCTCCGGTGGTCGCGTCATCCTTGCTGGACGAGGGGGGCCGCGACATCTTTCTTTCAAAATAAGGAAAGTGTTGTACCTTCGAGGTCAGCCTGGTCTACACAGCAAGTTCCAGGCCAGCCAGAGCTATATAATAAGACCCTGTCTCAAAAAAAGAAAAAAAGAGAAAAAAGGGAGGAAGGGGTGGAGGCTCCAACAAAGCCAGTCCTTCCAGGGAGGCCACCATCACTAATGGGAAATCAGTCCCCTGCTCAGCACAGAGCTTCAGTGGTCACCCACAGATTCCCAAATTACCATAACAGCAGCTTTATCCAGACGCTGCATTTTGCGAGTCTGCACATGAAGGCCAAGTTATATTTAAGCAGAGCCCTCCCACCTCATCTCCAGACAGTGGCTTGAAAAACCACCTATGTCCAGAAGTGAAAGGATGGCTTTCCTCTGCTCGTTCGGTGACTTGCTGCTGACTACGGCTGGGAGTTGGAAGGTGGCCTGGGATACTGTCTGAGGAGCAGCCATGTGCTGTCGGGGTCTGGGAGCCAGTGTCTGACTCCTTGTCACCACAAGGCCTGTGGTTTCCAGCTCTGTCTGCATCTGAGTCCTGCTAACCAACAGCAGGAGAGAAAACAGACATGAACACAGGCACCCAGACGTGTGCAGCCTTCAGAGGAAGTGGAGCGCCAGATGTTCGGGGTTTCCTGTTCGATGCTTCCACAGCTGGTTGAGTCTGTGGCTGTGGTTTGTCTGTCTCGGGCTCATGTGAGAGACAAAAGCTGAGCTGACGGGAAACCTGGCCTCATCTCTGACTGATCAGTTACACAGAAATCTGGCAGATCAGAGATTTTTCTGAAGCACTCAGACCTGGATTCTCCCAGAAAGACCTCCAATCCTCCTGTCCCCAAGGAGTAGCCACAGGTTGCTAGTTGGCCTTCTTAGGACCCGGGGACAATGGGAAACACTCCAGCTACACCATTAATTTGGAGATCCATCCCTGGTGAATAGAAGGAAGCCAAGGCCAGTTTGCCTCAAGCTCCAGTCCACAGCCTGTAATGGAACAGACAGCCAGAAAACCCTCAAAAAGGACAGGCATGGTAGTATTTGCCTGCGGTCCCAGTACTCAGAAGACTGAGGCAGGAGGATGGCTAGAGTCCAAGAATTTGAGACAGGCTCCAAACAGCAAGATATTGTTTATATGATAGAACAGGGGCTGGGGAGGGACTTGGTGAGGAAAATGCTGGCAGCACGTGAATGGGAACCTGAGTTTTTGTCCCCAGAGCTCTCATAAAGGCTGGGTGTGATGGTGTGCACCTCTGACCCCAGCATGGGGCTGGTGGTGTGTGTATGGCAGGGGTAGGGAGGATCCTAGGAGCTCACTGGTACTCAGTCCAGCAGAAACAGCGAGTTTCAGGTTCAGTGAGAGACTGTCTCAATGAGTGATGGATGAGATAGGATGGAGAAGCGACTGAAGAAAGATGTTTCAGTGTTGGATTTTAACAGGCAAGGGTTTGAAGCAGTGCTGTACCACTGGTCTCCTGCGTGCAAGTCATTAAAAGCCATGGATCCTATTTTATCTGTACAATAGATCCTGCTTCCTAGGGGTGCCAAGGTCTCTTGAGACATGGTGCCTGTATTTGCTTGACAAAATGGTGCCCATAGCAACTGCTCAGTGATGCTGGCTCCCACACTCTCCTTGCAATATTGTAGTTTATCTAGGGAGAGGCTACAAAGCAAACAGGGTGGAACAGGCAACAGCTGGAATGATGGTCGCAGGGCACCTGCCTGTGGAGCAGGACGTACAGCAAGAGAACTAACGTTTGTGGGGTGTCATTGTGCCATTCTGGGTCTCTAGGCTCGATAAGGAAGCTCCCAGCGATCTCCTCTGGCTGAGGTGAGGTTAGGATGGGATGAGTGTGGCTTAGTGTCCTTAATGATCACCAGTGATTGTCTTTAGCCACCACAGTCACTGTCCAGTAAGCTTCGGAACCCAGTGACACAGCCCTTTGCCAAGGGCCCCTCCCCCCAGCAGGCCCAAAGGTCTGTACCCCTGTCCAGGATATAAATATCCACAGTTGAGAGAGACCATTAGGGTACAGCCTCGCTGTCACCTCCGGCATTTGTCTGTGCAATGTTGGGCAGGTTCACTTCGTCTTTCTCCACCTCTGTTCTTCGTTTTAGTAAGACAACAACCGAATGGTGGGGAAGCTGGGAAGATGAAGTGAACTTATCTGAAGCATCCAGACACAGTAGCATGGGAGTATGTGAGCCCAGGGTAAAGGATAAATGACAGCTAATTACCCCAATTGGCTTCACGGAGTTTGAGGCCAGCTAGGATCCATGAAACCCTGCTCAAGATAGAGTAGGTCCCTCCTGCCTGTCCTGTCTCACGTCCCCTTGAGCAACATGCTTAATGGTCACCCACAGCAGGGAAACACAAAGGAAAGCACAGAACTGGGCCCAGATCTCAGAGGTGTTCCAGAAATCATGGGGGCCCTGGACACAATCTGGTAACTACTCTTGGGGTGAAGGCTGCTGGTCAGAAGAGAACCAAGTGGATTGTTTATTTTTCTCATGCAAGTCGATCTTTCTCTCTCAGTGAATGATGTGGCAGACATCCCAGACTGTGCCATGAGCCGAATCAGTCAGAGAATGTAAGACAATCCTGCAGTAACAAACAGCCCCTGGGGCTGCGTGGCTAGACACGGTAACAGCTCCCCCTCCCTTCAGGTTATAAGGTCCATTGGGTTAGCAGGCAATTTTCCACCACCGCCTCACTCAGGGAGACAGCACATGTGTCTGTCACTCTTCCTCAGATGGTGTCCACCTTCAAACAGATACTTTACTTTTTATTTTTGTGTGTTTGGATGCGTGTGTATGTGCATGTCTGGAGAGCCAGAAGAGGGTGTTGGATGCTCTGGTACTGGAGTTATAGACAGCTATGAGCCACCATGTGTGCTAGAAGAGAAGCTGGGCCCTTGGCAAGGGCAGCAAGTGCTCTTCACCACCGAGCCAAATCTCTAGCCTAGGCTTTTTTTTTTTTTTTTTTTTTTTTTTTTTGGAGATAGGTTCTCTAACTATTGAGGGCTCCCCTACTACACTAGGTTGGCCAACCCGAAAGCCCTAGGGCTCTTCCTGCCCTCATCTCCCCAGTACTCAGATTACAAGTACACACCTGACTTTTCCTGTGGGTTCTGGGGATCGAACTCTGGTCCCCATGCTTGCATGACGAGCACTTTGCTGACCGAGTTATCACCCTAGTCCTGGAAGTTATCCTTCGTGGATCGACCTCCGCAGGGACAATGGCTGAGAAAAGACACTAGCAGGCAGGCAGGGCTTTTGAGAACACACATCTCCCGTACTTCCTTGGCCAGACTCTTCATAAACCCCAGCAAGCATCCACAGGAGTGTGTGTGTGTGTGTGGGGGGAGTCTAGGACTTTCCCTGGGAGTCATCTTTTCACTCTCAAGATACTTCCAGGAGTGAAGAGGACAGTTTTGCTGTGTCCCAGGCTGACCTGGAAATTGCTATGTGGTGTAGGCTGGCTTCTGCTTCAAATTCCTCCTGCTTCAGGCTCCCTAGTGTTGGGACTGCAGGTATATGCCACCACACCAGATGAAAACTCTTGGTCTAGATTTCCTGCTTGGACACAAGGATGGATGATTCTGAGAGAAGAGGAAACCCTCTCCTTAAGCAGTTCATGTATTCTACATCCCAGGAGGCCCTCACACATTACTATTCTAACACGTTTGCCTCTTCCTCCTTCCCATTTTTCTTGCATATGGAGAAAAGCCTTCTGTCTCAAGCAGCCAGACAGCTGGTCATCTTGCCTAGGCCTTCCAAGGAAGGGATGAGTGCATTTCTCGGTATGCCAAGAAGTGCCCCAGGCCCTCTGAGCTCCTGTGGGTCTGGGCTAGGAGGCTGCCTGCCAAAAAAGCCCAGGTCAGGGCTACACAGAGCTCAAAGCCTTGTGCCTGGCCGCCCACACCGCCATTGGTCCCAGCGCTCTACAGAGCTCAGCCAAAACCAATCCAGATTATCTTCGAAAATGGAGAACGCCGGACTGGAACCCTGCAATTTGGGGCAGCATTTTTTTTTTAATGGAGCACATAGCTTGGGAATTTGCCTTAAGAAATCTTTCATTCCTAGATTGTCAGTGGAGAAACAGAACTTATTTGCTTAACCTCGAATCAAGCCGCAGCCCCCACTTCTGGGCTGTTTGTGAAGGGTTGACTTAAAAGAGCTGAGCAAGCTGAAAAGTCTGAGTTGGCTTGCTGGAAGGCTCTGAAGCAAGCAGCCTGGCACAGGAAGTTCTTGATTTTTCCATAGCATGAGATGGGTAGTGGTTGAGGGCGGGGATTGAGGCATGGGAGGGGAGGTGGGCTGTCAGCAGAGAAAAGTATGGGCCACTCTTAGGCTCCATGTTGGCTGGATTGTCTTTGGTTCAGCCTTGGGTGGACCTGTCTTCTTGACATCTGGGAATGGGAGGAGACCACCATGGAAGGTTTTGTGTGTGTGTGAGAGAGAGAGCGAGTGAGAGATACATGTTCATGTGTGTGTGTATGATACATGTTCATGAAAATGTACACACATGCACACACACACATTTGTCAAGGCCAGAGGCTAATGTCCATCACTCTCCATCTCACTGAACTTGGAGCTCATCAGTTTGCTGGACTGAATGGCCAGTGAGCCCCAGGAATTCCCTCTGTATGGTTGCTTTTCTTTTCTAATTATAGTGAGTGTGTGGCTCATGTGGAGGTCAGAGGACAACTTTCTGGAGTCGCCTAGGTCCTGAAATTGTAAGCTTTGCTTATCAACTGAATACAATCTAGAAGCAATCCAGGAAGAGGGTCTCCATGAGGCTTGTCTAAATCAGGCTGATCTGAGGAGAACTGTCTTGGTTGTTGACTAACGTGGGAAGGACCCAGTCCACTGTGGGCAGCATCATTACAGAGTTGGGTCCTGGATTGTGGAAGACTGGTTGGTGATGGGGAGCCGAGCAGTGGGCGTGCCTGCATCCATTTGTCATTGTTCTTGGCTGGCTGTGGCAGCTACTCTAAGCCCCTCCCACCTTGACTGTGGCTGTGATAGCTACTCTAAGCCCCTCCCACCTTGTCTGTGGCTCTAATAGCTACTCTAAGCCCCTCCCACCTTGTCTGTGGCTCTAATAGCTATTCTAAGCCCCTCCCACCTTGTCTGTGGCTGTGATAGCTACTCTAAGCCCCTCCCACCTTGACTATGGCTGTGATATCTACTCTAAGCCCCTCCCACCTTGTCTGTGGCTGTGATAGCTATTCTAAGCCCTTCCACCTTGGCTGTGAATGTGATGATGAATCGGAACCTGGAATTGTGAGTTAAATAAACCCTTTCTCCCCTAAATTTCTTTTTTTAAAAAAAAGATTTGCACACACATATATGTATCATGTATATGTACCACACATGTACCTGGGTCCTTGGAGTTGAAGATTTTAGACAGATAGATGATCGTGGGCCATGTGGGTACCGAAACTGTCCTCTGGAGAACAGCAAACCCTCTATTGGCAAGCCATCTCTCCTGTTTTCCAGCAAGCTGTTTCTGTTGTTTTGGTGCAGGGTATTTTCACCATAGCATGTAAACTCTGATTTTTACCATAGATGAAACTGTGAACCCCATCTCCACAGCCTTGGGATGACAGGTTCCCAGCGCTTCGTCCTACTCTTCACACAGTGTTGGGATCTAAACTCAGGTCCACACGTTTGCAAGGGAGACATTTTACCGACGGAGTATTCTCCTAGCCCACAGGATTCGTGTTAACAGCCTCTCCAGGAAGCTCCACACTCAGCAGACCCGAGCACCTGTCAGCCTCCATTTTCATGTCCAGCCTCCATCTCTAGGTGAGAGGACAGGCTCTTCCCACTCTGCTGGTTTGAGATGAGCTGACTCAAAGTCTGTGAGTTCACAGACAGCTCTTTCAAGTTCCAAATCTCCCACCATGGCCAAACCCTGCACCCACTGCTCTACCACCCACTGGTGAGCATGGGGTTGAGAAGATATGAGAGCATTATGGTGGGGATTCTCCCTCATCCAAGGTGTCCTGTTAGACTCTTCTGGCTGTTGGAAAGAACTGGTTCTTTCCTTTAACCTGGCCCACCTAGAGAGGATGGTAGCTGAGGATTGCTGGTAGCCATCTTGCTGGCTTTAGAGGAGAGATGTTTGGGAGGGGTGTGCGTGTGTGCGTGTGTGTTTGTGTGCGTGTGTGTGCACGCGTGTGTGTAGAGATCATTCATGGCATTACTTGAATTCCTGGATCCAGCCATCCCTGAGGCAGGACTATTCCACGGGTTTTACAGTTATATAAACCAATATTTCCATTTTTGCTTAGATGTGAATTCCTGCTACATGCCAATTAAAATACCAAGACTAAAATAAACAGGTTGCCCATGAAGGGAACTAACAAAGAGATTTGATTTGATGTTGGCCTTGTGTTGACTTTGCAGATGTCCGCATCTTTTAAAAATATAATCCTGGGGCTGGAGAGGTGACTTAATGCTTAGGAATCCTACTGCTCTTTAAAAAGGAGACAGGTTTTGTCCCAGCACCCAGCTGGGTGGCTCACAACTGCCTGTAACTCCAATTTCAGGGGATCTGATGCCCTCTTCTGGTCTCCTTGGGCAGCTGCATGCACGTGATATATGTACATACAATCAGGCGCACACACATACAAATTAAATAATAAATAAACAAACCCTTGAATGTGCATATAGAAGCCATCTATATGTAATAGTGCCTGCCTGTACTCCCCACTACTTGAGAGGCCAGGGTAGAAGGACTTGAGTCTAGATGTGTATGACCAGCTTGGGTGACAAAGCAAGACCCTGCAGCAATAATAACAATGATAATGATAAAAGAAAAACATGTTTATGCTTATTATGAGCTGAAGTTCTGTGACAAAGCTTTTTTTATATTCAAGAGCCTGCAGCCTGTCTGACCTTGGCTGCCTAGAACGTCAAGATTAGAGAGAGAGATGGAATGCGCAGATAAATGGCCAACGTTGGTCAGGCCAGCTTCAGTCCCTCCTGATGCCTGTGCTAGTTAGGGTTACCACTGCTGTCTGCAAACGCCACAACCAAAAGCAATTTACGAAGGAAAGGGCTTGTTTCACTCACAGTTCCGCAAAACAGTTGATCATCAAAAATAGTGAGGGCAGGAACTCACACAGGGCAGGAAGCTGGAGCTGATGCAGAAGCCATGGAGGGGTGCTGTTTACTGACTTGCTCATCACGGCTTTCTCATAAAACCCAGCATCACAGCCCAGGGATGGCCCCACCCACCATGGACTGAGCCCTCCCACATCAATTACTAATTAAGAAAATGTTCTATAGGCTTGCCTACAACCTGATTTTATGGAGGCATTTTTTTTTTTTCAATTGAGAATTCTTCCTCTCTGATGATCCCAGCGTGTGTCAAGTTGGCATAAGCTGGTCAGGACAATAGACATACACTGTCACCTCTGTGTCTTGATCCAGCGTGTCTTGACTACTCTTGGAAGGTTTCGCTAAGCCTGACAGATACTCAGTTCCCACCAACCCTGCAGCTGAAACTGACAAAAAAATAGCACCTGAGCCTGGACGCACAGGCCTGCAAGCAATCCTTCCTCAAGAGGCTGAAGCAGGAGGGCCCTGAGTTCAAGGCCAGCTTGGAAAACTTAGTAAGATTCTGCCTCAAAATTAAAATAGTGTTTCAGAAGGAAAAACGAGGGCTAGAGAGATGACTCAGTGGCACAGCGTGTGATTAGCATGTTAGCATGTGACTAATGTGAGCATGCATAAGGCTCTGGATTCAATTACCAACAAGGCAGAGCTACAAAGGGATTTCCCACCTTTATAGTTGCCTACCTGACGAACCCATCTCCTTTCTTTACTTTTGATCATAAAGCTCATACTGCTTTTCCGTGGTGACATGTCCCATGCAGGTGATAAAGCGTGCGTTCCCTGGCCCTGGTCATGCATGTTCGGCTCAGAATGAACCATCACATTTCCTTCAAAGCAATATTTTATGTCAACAAAAGATAAACATAAGGCCCGGGATGTATAGGTTTGGGTTAGCCTTTATCGTGATGTTCTAGTTAGCGATGTGTCCTTACCCCAACCCTGGAAGGAAAGCCTCCATTGAGGACTGACCTGTGGGCTTGCTTGTGGGGGACATGTTTATTTATTATTAACTGACGCAGGAGGGCCCAGTTCACAGCGGGAAACACCGTTCCCTAGGCAGGCGGTCTGGGCTGTGTAAGAAAACTAGTTAAGTGAGAGTGGGAGTGTCCCAGGTAGCGAGCAGTGCCCTGCACGGTTCCTGGTGTGTTTCCTTGGCTGTGAATGAGTTACCTGGTCAGAGGCGATGTGGTATTGGACAGTAAGCAGTCCTACGGTTGGGTCCAGTCTTAACTTCTCCCAGTGATGGACCGTTACCTGGGAGTATAAGATGAAATAATAACCCCCTTCCTCCCCAAGTTGCTTTCGGTCAGAGTGTTTTAACATAGCAGCGGAGGCGAATTAGAACATATTCCCAATTCTGCCAGGCAGAGGTACGGATGGGGAAATACAACAGGAACATGACAGTCTGCCACCATTTCAGACAGTCCTGTGAGGTCTGGCCACTCACACATCTGCTGCCTGGTGCTTAGGGGCATGCAGGCCCGGACAATGTCTAGTTCCTGCACTGCCCACTGCTCCACCTGGCGATGCCAAAAGCCCTGGTTCTGCCGTGGGACTCTGGGAACGCCCACCTCACAGCCAGCTTTACAAGCTTGGGCTCAATTTTCCCATTCCTAGACGTTAGTTGCCTGATGATCCCCATGATACAGATAAGGAAAACCAGGCTCAGAGGGGTTAAAGCCTTTGCCAAGAGGCATGGTGGGGTCTCAAATTTAGGACTCTCTGACCCCAAACCCAGATTTCCTGTCTGTTCAAGGTGGAGAGATTTCTTATTTAGTGGCACTAAATTTATAATATCCAGCTACAAGGTAGATGAACTAGTTTGAGCAAGACTGTCTTGCTTTTGAAGCCAGGGCTCTGCAGAGTACCAATTAGCTATACCCTCAGCCCCGCAAAGTGAATTTTAAACATCACTGACTGTACAGGAGGCCCGAGGCATCATGGCTGGTGGGACAGGCTTCCCATTTGTGCACAGAGGGCCCAGGCAGGTTGGAGTTGGAGGCTGGACGCTTAATGAATAAACGGTGAGGAAACGTGGGGATACTCCAGGTGAGCCATTTCCTCAGACCCACCTGGCACCCCGCTGCTGCTTCCCTCCTGGGTTCCTCCACATCTTAGTGGCTTGTCTGATGGCTGTGACAAAAGCCACTGAAGGACTGAGAGACCGCTCGCTCAGTAAAGTGCTTGTCGCACACGCGCACAAGCATGGAGACTTGGGTTGATCTACAGCGCCCTCATTTTCAACCGACAACAAAGGCTCTGGGCGTGGTGGTGCGTGCTTGGAATCCCAGCGCTGGGGAGGCAAAGACGCAAGGCCCCCGGAGGCTCTCTGGTTAGTCAGCACAGTCTAGTCAGTGCTCACGCTCCAGGCCAAACAAAGGCTCTGTCTCCAACAAGACAAAACAAAAACCAAGATAAATATGCCTGAGGAGCTACACAGGAGGTTAACCTCCACACGCGCAAACAGACGTGCATGCGCCTCCACACGTGCCTTCCCCTCACGCTTTGATTTGAGGAAGGGTTCACACGGTTCATAGGTGGAGGGAACAGACACAGAGGAGGCAGCGGGCAGCGGGCGGTGGGCAGGGAGCAGGGGTGGGAAGCAGAGAGAGATTAACCTGGTGCCCAGGTCATTTTCTCATTTCTATGCATAGGTCCCCAGCCCACGGGAAGACGCTGCCCACTCTAAGGATGGGTCGGTCCTCTTTAGTTAAAACTTCTCCGGATATGCCCTCATAGACATGCCCAGTGTGAGCCTCCTGGGCAATTCTAGATGCAGCCAAGTGGGCACGCAGTTTGGCTGCCATGCTCTGGATGGGTCTTAGATGCCCACCAGGGATGCAGGCCCCTGCCCTGGGGTGGTGCCCTCCACTACCCTGCCAGCTGGAAACCTACTCACCCCCAGGAGACAAAATGCTGCTCCCTTCTTGATCTAGGCCCAAGTTGCTTATTTCTACAATCTTAGCCCCTAGATTGTCCTTAAGTGACTTACAATACTCTGTACCCACTTATTTGATGTAGACGGAGCTGCGCCAGAGGCGAGACGACCTGTGTCGATAAGAAGTAGGCATGCTGTGCAGACGAGTCAGAGGCAGGAGAGATCGCATGCCCATCTGTTTCCAAAGAAACCTCTTTATCCCTCTCCTCCCCTCTCATCCTCCTCTTCAGAATAAAACATTGGAGAGATGGAGGGAGAGAGAGAGAGAGGCACAGTGCACCTCTGAATGCCAGAGAACAACTTTATAGAGAGTTCTTCCCTTCCACCTTTTACATGGGTTGCGGAGATTGTGTTCAGGTCCCCAGGCTTGCAAGTGCCTTGGCCTGCTCAGCCATCTTGATAGCCCCCACGTTTCTTTTAATAACATTGGGCACGATTAAAAACAGGGACTTTTGTTGTTATTGTTGTTTTAGATGGGTTCTTGAGATATGGCCCAGGCTGGTCTGGACTGCGTGAGACTCCGTCTCAGCCTCCCAAGTGCTGGGATTACTGGCGTGCACAGCCATGCTCAGTCAAGATGGGACTTTGTTTAGACTAACTCTGTGTCTTAGTCCATTCTGCTACTGCCATAGAATCTGACTGGCTGCGTAGATTCTAAACACGAGGCATTCCTTTGGCTCCTGGAGACCAGGAAATCACGGATATAGGAAATTGCTTGGTTTTGGTCAGAGCCTTTGCACTCTACTGTCCCCAGGAAGGGCATAAGGGCGAGGGAGCGAATGAGGAGGACCGAGTGGAGCTGAAGGTGGCCTTTGATTGGGCCATCTCACCAGTACCCCCCTTACGCTTTTAGTCGCATGGCTTCATTTTATTTTAGAACACGTTTTATTTTATGTGTGTGAGTGGTTTGCTTGCGTGTGTGTGCGTGTGTGTGTGTGTGTGTGTGTGTGCATCATGTGCTTGCCTGGCTGCCAGAGCAGGCATCGGATCCTCTGGGACTGGGGTTACGGATGCCACCCCATGGAATTAAACCTGGGTCCTCTCCAAGGGCAGCACATGTTCTAAACCATGGAGTCTCCAGTCCTCCCCACCTCAGTTTTTGAGACAGGGTTTCTCACTGAACTTGGAGATCACCAGTTCAGCAAGACAGGCCCACCAGCGAGCCCCTGGGGTCCTCGTCCCCAGGCCTAGGGTGGCAAGGTGTGCGGGACCCTGCAGGCTTCTCCCGTGGGTGCCGAGGATCCACAGTTAGGCCCACACTGTGGCAAAGCAAGCATTTTATCCACTGGGCTGTCTCCCTACCTCCCTAGGTAGACATTTTAAGAATGATGGCTTTGTGGTAAGATAAAACTCTGCGAGAACATTAACTACAACAGCAATGCTGAAAAGTACCGCTCTCCGCCCAAGAACCAGGACAGGAGAAAGCGGAAACAAAACAGGGCTGCAAAACGTTCCTGATTAACTGACCCTGGCAGCTGATAATTTCTGTTTTCCACTTTTTAAAATCCCAAATATGAATAACTTCTATCAAGATTAACGATAGTTTAAAAATATTTTTTTTATCTCGAATGTCCTATTTTTGGCAAAAACAATACAAACAAGGGAAAGAAGAAAACAAGCATGCTAACATTTAGTGTTTCCATCCAGCCCTTCCTGCATGTCTATTTCCATGACTAAAAATAGACAGTCTTTTGACTAGGGAAGAAAAATCCCAAGGAATTTTGGAGTCGCTCTGCCTGGCTCTGAGGTTCCCATTCCCTGGGAGTTCCCTGCGGCCTGGGAAGGCTGGCTCCTAGTCCAGGCTTCAGGGATAGAGTCTGCTGTTAGCTCAGACTCCTGGCCAACATGGGCCCACCACCTCATGACCCTGGGCCAGAATGCTGTCCCCAGGCTCGGCTTCCCCAGCCCAGCCTCAGGCCCTGCTCTGGCCTCTTTTATAATCTCCATGCAATCAGTTTATTAACTACCCCAGACTCTGGCAGACTGCCCAGTGACTTTTCTACTCAGTGGTTTGGGCACCTGTTGGCTCCCCTGGGAGCTTTATTGTCTGGAATCACTGGGTTGGGTAATCAATAGAAGATCAGGCTGGGTTTGGTGGCTCATTCCTGTGATCCCAAGGCAGGCAAGAGAACTGCCGTAAGGCTAACCAGGGCTACAAAGTGAGACTTTATAGAAAGAAAAAAAGAAAGAAGAGAGAGAGAGAGAGAGAGAGAGAGAGAGAGAGAGAGAGAGCAAAGCAACTTGGGGCTTGTTGGCGCTTGCCCTGTCCAGGTGAGGACAATGCCACAGGCATCTCTCGGAGAATGTGCTGGTGCTAGGGGCTCTATTGGGCTACTGACTCATTTGTTCCTTCAGGCCATGGCAGCTCCCCCTCAAGGCCCTGGGATAGCTCCCTTTGATTCCTAAGAAATGCCACTCATTCTGAGGTTGGGAAAGTGGGGATGGGGACTCCCCGTGTCTGTTTCTGCTGGCCTGTCCTCAGTCTACAGCCGTGACGCCCTGGACTCCCATGACTGCCTCTAACCCCAGTGCAGTGCTGTGATTCAGAATTTCTCCGTCCCTGCCTGTACCCTGCCTCCTGTCCGCCCCACCCCCCGCAGTTCACTGCACCACAGCTGCGTTTCTGTTTTGGTCAGAGGTGAGCATGAATCAGGAGTCAGCAGGGGCTGCCTAGAGTTGCCTGTTTCATTAGAAGGCAAAACAGGTCAGGCTGGCCAGGCCCTCCTTGTTGGGTTGGTGTGAAGACGTGGGTAGGGGAGGCCGGTCTGGGGGACCATACCAGGAGTGGGTGGGAGGGGCTGGGAGCGCTGGGATGGCCATCTGAGGAGTCATTGGCAGCACCCACAGGCTAGTCCCTCTCTGCCCTAAATCCCCAGGGGATGGCACAAAAATATGCTTGGTTTTTGTTATTCAGTGATAGCAGGGGCACTTGCTGTCTTCTCTAAACCCAAAGTCTACTCCCTACAAAAGAGGGCATCTCCTAGGAACCTTTGTGTGTACAATATGCTTTTATTGCCACTTTTAATTAAAAAAAAATCACTTCTATTATATTTATTTTTATTGTGTGTATGTATGTATTGTGAGAGAGGGGAGGGAGATGGAGATAAGGCAGGAAAGGGGGAGGGATAGAGGGGGAAGAGAGAGACGGAGAAATGGAGGGAGGGAGAGAGAGAGAGAGAGAGAGAGAGAGAGAGAGAGAGAGAGAGAGAGAGGAGATAGCAAGAGAAAGCAAGTGAATTTACTTGTACTGGCTCTGGCCTGGGGAAGGCAAGTGGGTTTACCTCGGCTGTACCCCTCACCCCCATCAAGCCTTGGTTTGAAGTTGAGAACATTTTCAAAGTCATGGTTCAGACACCAAGGCCCTACAGAGCTGAAGCCATACAAGAGTTGCTTGACAAAGAGAAGCCAGTTGGGAAACAAAGGCCCCGCCATTAGTTATAGTTAGATCTCTGGGACTTCAGGCCCACTCAGGCCTCCTCGGAGACAAGGAAATGGGGCACTGGAAAGACAAATGTGGGGTGGGGCTCAGCCAATGGTATCGATGCTTCCATGAGACTAACCAAGACCCAGTGTCCCCCCCTTTCCTCACGCCCTTTCGGAAATCGCTAAGACAGACACAGCTATAGCTCTGACTGCAAGTCTGCCTTAGTGAACAAGCTCATGGTGCAGGCTGGCTCAGAGTGGAAAGATGGGAGGCTTCCGACTTTAGCTGACCCTCCTGCTCTGCAGGAAGATGGAGGCCTGATTTTTATGTCGCTGAAGCTGAAGCTCGCCCATTTGTGAGCGGTCCTGAAACAAGCCGAGCTGGCAGAAACCCTCCATTCCTCCCAGCCTTGTAGCTGCAGAGCTCAGGAGAGGGAGTCAGATCTCCTGGAACCGCAGTTACAGGTGGTTGTGAGCCACCATGTGGGTGCTGGGAACTGAACCCAGGTCCTCTGCAAGAGCTGCCAGTGCTCTTCATCACTGAGCCATCCTTGCAGCCCCTCAAGCAGAGGTCTTGTACTAGACATGATAATCAGGTGCCGTGGTTTGGTCATAGATCCCCTCAACATCTTTATGCTCTCCAACACATTCACACTCACATCCACCAGCAGAACCCAGCATGGTAGATAACGGCCACCCTGTCCTAGTCTCTTAAACTAGAATCCTTCTGGAACCTTCACAGCAAAAGGGACTTTAAGATATGTGGTTAGAGCTAAAGACTGAGAAACGAGGACGGGGAAGGAAAGCTCGGGCTATGTTTGCCTTGCAAATGTGAGGACCTGCGTTTCATCCTAGAACCCATGCCAACAACAAACAAACAAACAAACAACGGTGTGACAGCGTGCCCTGGGACCTCCAGTGCAGGAGGCGAAGACAGGCAGAGCCCTAGAGCTTGCTAGCTAAGCAGGATAACCTACCTGGAGAATTTCAGACCAAAAAGAGGCCCTGCCCAGGGAAGGTGGTGAGGGTTGGAAAGCTGAATGGGCAGTTAAGAACATTGGCTGCTCTTCCAGAGGACCCGGGTTCAATTCCCAGCACCCACATGGCAGCTCACAGCCATCAGGAACTCTAGTTCCCTGGGATCTGATGCCCTCTTCTGCCTCTACAGGCACTGAATGTATGTGGTGCACTGTCGTACATGCAGACCAAACACCCTATAAAGGCGATATGATAGAGAGATGAATACTTTGCACAGGTATGGATCTTGGTTTATTGATACAAATTTAAAATCAATTTTGTTATATGTATATTGCTGCTCTTGGTTAAGGTGTTGTGTTTGTGTAGCTCATTTAAAAATGTAATGGATAATTAAGAAATACGGGTTAATAGATAGCCATCTATAACAATCAAGTTCTAAAATCCATGCCCAAACCCAACTTTTTCTGTCTTGTTTTGTCTGAGATCAAGTCTTACTATATAGACCAAGCTATGCTCAAACTCACAGCAACTCTTGTTAGCTTCCCGAGTGCCAGGACGAGAGGCACAAGCCAGCGTGCTGGGCTAATAATGCCAACACCAGGAATGGTGGCTCATGTCCGTCACCCCAGCCCACAGGAACTAGAGGCAGGCCCCTCTCCATGCTCTAAGTTAGCATGCACTATATAATAAGACCATGTCTCCAAAACCAACCAATACTCTACACAAAAATACCTCAAGGAGCTAGAGAGATGACTCAGCACTTAACAGCATCTGCTGCTCTCACAGAAGACCTCATTCAGCTCCCAGCACCCACCTGATGGCTCCCAACTGCCTCTAACTCCAGCTCCAGCTGAGCCAATGACCTCTTTTGGCTTTTATGGGCACAAGTCACAAATATGGTATACATACATGCATGCAAACAAAGCTCTCATACATATAAAATAACACAAAACAAATCTAAACAACAACAAAAAACCTACACCAATGATCTTACCTCTTGGAGATTTTGCTCCAGGTGAGGGCGGCATGAAATAGGATCCGGACTTTACTCCCCTGGAGGTCTCAGGCACGTGGCACAATCAACACCAGCTAAACACGTGCCAGACTGTGGAGGAGGGAACGGATGCCTCTGAAACAGGCCATGGCTCCAGGCTGTAGTGATATTTTGTTGTAATCTAACAAATAAAGCTTGCCTGAAGATCAGAGTGCAGAGCTAAGCCACTAGTTAGCCATAGAGGCCAGGCAGTGGTGGCACACACCTTTAATCCCAGCACTCGGGGAGGCTGAGGCAGAGGAATCTCTGTGAGTTCAAGGACTCCCTGGGCTACACAGGATTGATCCCGAAACAGATCCAGGTGGTGGTGGCTCACACCTTTAATCCCAGCACTAGGGAGGTGGAGACAGGAACGATATGGCTGGGCAGAGAGAAAAATAAGGCGGGAGGAGACAAACTGAGATACAGTCTGAGATCTGGGCAGTCTGAGGATTCCTGGAGACAGGATGGCCCCTTCAGTCTGAGGATTTGGTAGACGTGAAAGGTCTCTCTAGTGGCCAACTGCACTGCTTCTCTGATCTCTCAGCTTTCACCCCCTAATATCTGACTCGGCTTTTATTATTAAAAACAATTAGATTTTGAGTTACACCAGGCCCTGCCTATTCCAGGAAAAGCCCCAAGTTCAGGGTCCAAGGCTGGTAAACAAAGTGGCGCAGCCTGCTCTGGCTCTTCCCTGAGCCCTCCCGTTCTCGCCAACCCCGAGGTTCAGACAACATCCCAAGGTCAGCTGTGGCTGTGGCTACTCTGAGCCCCTTCCTCAGCCTGCATCCCCCAGGCATCCGCTCCAGACTGCGCGGTCCCTGACCTTCCTTTCCTGAACATGATGTTGCTTCTTGGCTAGGGGGACTTTGCTCTCCTCCTCCTCCCTGCAGGGAGTGTTTTTGGTCATAAATCAGAGTGGGCAGGTTGGGGAGACTGCTCAGTTGGTAGAATGCTTCCCTAGTGTTCCCAAAACCCTATTTTTTCCCTTTTAGCACCATAAAAACTGGGTAAGGTAGTGACTCCTGTAATCCCAGCACACAGGAGGTTGGAACAGGAAGATCAGAAGTTCAAGATCATCCTTGACTATATAGTGAGTTCAAGGCCAGCCTGGGACACATGAGACTGTTTTATTAATCAATCAATCAATGAAGGTAGTCTCTGACCTTGGATATGAATTAACACAGAGATGAATTCATAATCTGGTGGGCTGCTGGGAGGTGATGGAGATTTAGGAAGGTGAACTTACACAAGGAAGCAGGTCCTTCAGTGCATGTCTGTGGGAGGTATTCACTATCCCCTTGCATCTTCCCTCCCTTCTCTCTGCTCTCTCTCTGCCCCTGCTCTTTGGCCACCAAGAGGCAATCAGCTTGCCCCCTCCCTCACATATCTGGCGCTCACCTGTATGTGTGTGAGTGTATGTGGGTATGACCAGAATGCATTATATGTATGTATGACATTCTCAAAGAATCAATACAGATATCATATTTTAAAAAGGACGAAGTGTGATGGGATTTAGGGTTGGGATTTAGGGGAGGGGCTTATAGAAGAAAGGCAGAGTTCAGGAAAGTGTTCTAGGCAGAAGGATCAGGTCCTGGAAATTCCAGACTAAGCTGGGGTTAGTGATGGAGCTGGAGACTGACAAGCCCCATCAGGGAGACAGATCTCAAGATCGCTGGACACAGGGCTAAGTCCCGCTGATGAATGTCATATGCACATGTCAGTTGAGTGAAGAGAATCAGGAGACAGGGAGCTTGCAGCTGACATGTGGGGGAAGCATGGGAAATGCTGGTTGGATGTCTGAGTCTGGCATGAAGGAACATAGTTTCTCAGAGAAACTGAGCTTCAGAACTTACAGCAAGAGGGCTGGGGGCATGGCTCAGTGACAATACAAGCACTAGGAGCAATGTTCAAGCCCCAAGGTCCACATAAGAAGCCTGTGCAGCTGTTGTCCTGGCACCCCGAAATCTGAACTTCATGTGAACGACAAGGACTTCTTTAATATACACAAGCATGTCTGTCCTATGCACTGCGGGGTAACTCCATTCCTTAGCCCGAACTGGCTTCAGGCTGTGGCGCCTCTCCCATACGCTGAATGGACTGGCTGCTGGCTACCAGTGGGTGATCCCAGCATGAAAGGAGAGGTCCAGGGTTAGAACAAAAAAAGGAGTGAGTCCAAGATCCAAGCTCCCAAGGATGGAACTGGACTTGACCAAGACTCTTAACTGTCGCCAATCTTTAGAGGTAAGTTGAGGCCCTAGGAAGATATATGAAGGATCACAGGCTCCAGGTCAAAGTTCTTATCCTGACCCTGCTACTTGTAAACCACAACCCTGAGCAGGCACTTGGATCCTTTCTCTGAGTCCCAGTTGTCCTAATTCAACTGAGGAGAATAATATTACATACACTGGCTATTTGGGTTACAGAAGGCCTGGGGCCTCCGGTAGAATGCTGGGTGCATTGCCAAATGCTCGAGGAACAAGTCTATATGCATTTGTGCAGAGTTATTTACATTATTATTACTATACTCCTTGTATTGTCTGTGCTTATCTCTCTGGCATCTGAGACGCTGCCTGGAACACAGTCGCTTAATAATCTTTATGTGCCGAGCTAGTAGGTGACCTCAGATCAGGTTCAGCTGCAGGTATCCTGGAAGGGAGCAGATCTCCAGAACCCCTGAGGTAGGCTCGTCTCACTCCTACTTGTCCAAGCTGCTCTGATGACCCTCATGATAAGTGAACAAAATAAATGGGGATGTAGAAAAACCCAGATCGTGGCTTCCGGTCTGTTCCTGTCTTACCTGGGATAGGAGGTGGAGGGCCTCTGGGGACGTCTGTGGATTCTGGCAAGCGCCTTGGGAACAGTGTCCTCATCTATCCCAAGAGGCAGAGAGGGGACTGGGAAATAAGATCAAGACGAGGAAAGGTCGTAATCTCTGTCCTCACTGAGCCTTATATCTGGGACATCCCGTGTGCCTGGCTGGCACCGCCAAAGGACGTGATGCCCCCACAGTCATGTCTGAGGACAGAATTCACACTCCATGGTTCTACAGGCCAACGCACCTCCAAATTCCTGGAGCTCTGAGAGGTACTATTGCTATAGACATTTGGAAGCTGGGCTTTTAAGAACAATTTTTTTTTTTAGCCAATAAGAAGTTAGAGTTAATGGGCCAAGCAGTGTTTTATATAAATAAAAGAACAATTTTATTTATATTTTATTACGGGTGGAGGAGGCACATCCATGACGTGGAGGTCAGAGAACAGCTTATGGAGTCAGCATTCTGTTTTGACCGTGTGGGTGCAAGGCTTGGTGGCCAGCACCTTTAACGGTGAGTCATCTCACTGGCCCTGAGACTTCTGCCCTTGCTAGGGCCATTTCTGTCCTCCTGGGTCTACATCAGAAACCAGAAGTTCTCTATCCTTCCACACCATCCCTTCCACCTTGTAGATTCTACCTCCTCAGACTTCACAGCCATGCTCTGGAGAAGTGAACTATTGTTGTCTACTGGCCATTTGCAGCCCAAACCTCTCTGCCCTTTCCCTGGCTCAGCTCCGGCAGCTCTCTACTTTGCACAGTGACTTGGGACTCAGCCACAGGCACGTTGCCATCCATATACCCCTAAGCATTCCAAAGCCATGTGCAGGGTGAGACACCCTCCTTCTTTAACACAGCAAGCACCTTGCAGGATCCAGGACGGTCTCTTGCATGCCTGGCTTCAGGAATACCAGTTAACATGCTCTCCACAATGAATATCTCAACAGCTCCAAAAACGAGTCGCTGGCCCTATTTTTGCTTTCAACACAGGTTCCAGCCAGAAGTCCCCAACCCCAGGGCTTGGTGGCTTGTCCCGTTAGTCCTCATTGGCTACTCCAGCAGGCCCAAGCTTCCCCGCCAGAGCCCCACGCCTGCTCATTGACACCTTCCCCTCCTGCCACAAGCTCTTGTTAGGAGAGAGGACACGGGCTCAGGCTTGTCACATCCCCAGTGTCCCTGGCCCACAGAAAGCCGAACTAATGATGTTTCTGGAGTGGAATGAAGGAGGTGACACAGATCCTGTATGCTCATAATTTCTTTTCCTCTCCTGCTAAAAATCTGTCATCCTGAAAAGGGGGTGCACTCAGTATGGAGAGCGTGAAGCAGGGAGGGAGGAAGCTGGCCTTAGCTAAGTGTCTGTGTTGGGCCACAACACGCATCCGCCCCGTCACCAACACGGAGGACAGGGGACTTGAGGTGGGCTGTGGGGAAAGTGCAGGCTGGGTAGCTTTCTAGCTCTTTCCGCACCAGGACCTCCTGGTGTCACTCACCCTCACGTACCCAGAGGCCTGGAGCTTCTGCTTAAAATGGGACCCCAATCTGGGACACAGGCACAGCTTTTTGGGTTCTCAGCCTGCAGGGGTCATTCTCTCCCTCAGGATAGCTTGTGGCTCAGAGGTTCACATGCGGACTAGAGTAACAATGGCCGGGACAGGGTTCTGAAGGGGCAGGAAGGCCCAAACAGCCCTGCGAGACGGAGAGGTCACTTGGTGTCACCAATATTTATTGACACAGCCATGACTGTTCCTGGGACAGCTGTGAATCAGAGGAACTGCCGGGAAAAGCATTCAAAGGCCAGACACACACTGTCTGACCCGTGCCTACCACCCCACCCGCATCCCTGGGGCAGGAACCCGGAAACCCTGGGGCCTGGGATAGTACAGCATAGGTGAGCACGGGACACTGCCTGCTGTCACTTAGTTTGGCTCTTTAAACATGTATACGGAGAGGCCATTGTACCCCAGACTGAGTTCCATGCACTGACTGTGGTTATATTTAGTTTGGGCACTGACTGTGGATAAGGCATTGCCTAATCTAGATTTTGGATTCAGTCATCTGCTTTTGGTTGATTTGAGAATGCCCAGGTGAGGTCCACAGCCAGGCTCTGGCCTCAGGACCTTGGGATCCTTAGCTGTACCAGTCCTGGCTGGGAGCCAGCAGTTCTAGACCAGAATACAGGTTTCAGCTGTGCCCCCTGTGGGGTAAGACACCAGGAATGAACCACCCAGTTTCAGCCCAGGACAGGTGCCCCAGCCGGGCTAGTCACAAGCCTTGCAGCGAAACTAACTGCTGGGCTCCCTAGCTCCTGGGGTACCCCCTCCCCATAACAGTGGCCCATGTTGCTAGGAGACGATGTACAAAACATTGCCATCTGCTCTGTGAACCTGGCATAGCCCCTAGCCCCTTCGGCCATTTGAGCAGCCAGTCCTCTAATCAGAACCAGCAGGATTGGCTCACACCCTCCCCAAACCTAGCCTGACTTCAGTGGCCACAAGCCATGTAAGCTCTTTCCTGTGTGCTTCTGGGAGATGCTGCCTATAGGAACCTCACCGGCAAGTCACTTCCTGTGGCTCAAGGCCAGGCAGGTGCAGCGCAGTCATCCAAGGCACAGAGCCCGAGGCTTTCCAAGCAAGCCTGGTGTTCCCAGGCCTGGCACACCAAGTACCAGGAAGATTCCAAGAGCCAGGCCCTGGGCTGCTGCCTCCAAGCGCCTCAACATCCTTGCCTATTCCCTGCAAAGTCAGCCTCATCTGGACAGCCCCAGGGACCCTCCAGCAGGTGGCTGACCACCAGCTGTTTTCCTTGGCTTCTGCAATGTCAGTTCAGACATGCCACGTTGGCCTGATTTTACCTGGCTGCCTCAGGATCCTATAGGGCAGGGCCAGTCAGAGTTGGGTCTCTTTCTGCATCTCAGCACCCACCACGCACAAATCTGGGTTCAGGGATTTTTCCAGGAGGCTGGATCAGAGCTACCCAAATCCCTCTGAAGCCGGCTCTGGCAGGAAGGAGTCCTTCCCTTTACCATGGGAGCCTGAGTTAGCAAAGCCAACGTTTCCCCATTGGACTCTTTGAGGCTGGTATGGTTCAGACCGGTGTTGTCTCTGACCAGGTGGACAAGGCTGATTCCAGTACATCAGCAACTTCTGGCCTAGTGTGGACTAAGTTTTCTACCTGGAGAATATCCACATGACTGAGCTGGCTCTCCAGCCTGGAATCTCTGAGGAATCCCAGCTGTTGGATCTCCAATCCCTGGTGTGAGGGAGCAGCTGGCTAACGCTTCCTGTCCCAGCTTCTGTTCAGGCAGAGATGGAGGTGGCTGGGCACCTTGACGTCTTTGATGTCCTCTTACACCTTCGAGGCGACACCAGCATACAGAAAGTCACTCTCCCAGCCCCGAGATTGGCGCGCCGTGGTTTCTGTCTCGGCGGGTTTTCATCAGCCTCTCCCTGGGCTGGGGCAGGGCAAGGTCCCAGGATGTAGTGGCCCTGCTGGGGCTCATTGCTTCTGCCAGTTCCTGCCCATGATCTAGCTCCTAACCTGTAGTCTGCTGGTCAAAGTGGTGGGCAGCAACCTTCAGTGTGGGGGGACGCTGAGGAGAGATGGTGGGTGTTTCCTGAGCCCAGGGTATGCTGGGATTGGTGCTAGACTTTGGGAGATAGAATGAGGGAAGGTGTCAGTATGTTAGAAGCTGCAGGCAGGGACTGGACAGTGGAAAGGGGAGGGGTGAGGAGTGAAGGGACCATTTGAGTCAAGGCCTTGGGCTTCCCTGGATCAGCTGGGAACAGGAACCTCAGATACTTCCCTCACACTCAGGGATCGGATCAGCCAGTGTTTCCAGAACACGAGATCTGTGGGGGGGACTGCATCTCTGGAAAGGAGGGCAGGCTGAGGGGAGGAAGTGGTGTCTAGCCTGAGGCTGCAGCTGTATCCTCTGCTTGTCTCTCCACAGCCACCGTTCACAGGTCTGGCCTGCTCTCCCTCTGTGGTACCCCGACTGTGACCCTGAAAGGGGCTGGGAAAAAGTCCCCTACCCCCACCCACCTGCCTCCTGGTCTCAAACATTCCCGTGTGACTCAGGAGGGTGGAGATGAAGCCTGAAAGCTTCTCAGAATCCTCTGTTGTCCCCTCCCCGGCTGGTGGCCAGAATTCCCTACCTTTTCTGTGGGACCCGGATGGCCTGCCCAGTTGCTCAAGCTCATAGGGCACATGGATCTGAACCTGGCTTCCACTCAGGAAAAACCTGGCTTATCCAAGGGTGTGCCTGGCAGGCCTCAGCCAGGGGCCGCGTGCCAAGAGAGTAGCTAGCGGAGGGCCCTGGCTTGTGCATAGTGTTCAAGGATGCTTTGAGACCCCCTGGCTTAATTGAGAAACATTTAAAGCCTCTGGTCTGGCTGGGTCATGGAGGTCTGGAGAGAGCATGGGGCTCTGGAATCCCTCCCAGGGAGAAGCTTGAGTGACAACTGCTCAAGCTTAGGGGAGGCCTCTGTCCACTGGAGCCCAGTTCTACAGGGCTCAGGGAGGCCCTGGGCTTTTGTGACGTTTTGCCTGCAAGATGGTAGGAGGTAGAATGACAGCTCGCCTTGGGGACGCCAGCACTGTCGGGCACATTCTTTGCACAGCCCTTGTCTTATGGTCCCTTTCTAGGCAGCTGCTGGGAACATTCCAGGACCTGTCGGCAAGCCTAGCCTCTTGACCACGAAGGCCTCTTCCATACTGTCCAGGGGAGGCGAGGACTACACTGACAGTCAAGGCCCGGTCCCCAGGGAGCATGTCAGCCACATGGATGCCAGCTCTGTGCAGGGACGACCTCTCTCCTGCCACAAGTCAGCTACCTGCTTTTTTTTTTTTCTCTTCAATTTTTCTCTCCTTCCTTTAATATTTGTTTAGTCTTTTGACACAGGGGCTTCATGTAGCTCAGGGTGACCTTGAATTTGCTATGTGGCTAAAAATCCAGAATTCTGGGATTATAGACATGTATAGGGACATCAGGGTTTTCTCTTTCTTCCTTTTAATCTTCAAACTCTTCACTGGGTCTGGCTGGAATTTACCCCTGAAGCCCACACAAGTGTTGCTAAGGACAGCGGGGGCCTTTTCTCTCTTTTGCAGACAGTGGTTGAAGCAGGAGTCAACAAGGCTGAATTCTTCTGGGGCCTGCGGAGAAAAGAGTTTTCTGGAGTTTTCCAGCTTCTGGAAGCGCCTGCATTCCTGGCCTCCCTCGCTGTACCTTCTGGAGACTTCCCAGGATGCTTAGGACAGTGATCGACAATGACAAAATCCCTCTGTGTTTGGCCTCTACCCCACCACTCCTGTTGACTTTTGGGGAGGGTTCTCGGTTTGCCATTGGACTGGCTGCAGGGCCCCGGGTGCCCAAGTCAAAGGTCAGCTGGAGCAACCTCGACTGCAAGGGGCTGACTGGGCAATGGTCCTGGGAGGAGGCCCGCTAACTGACCCTGAGTAAGGCAGCGCTGCAGCGTAAGTGTGTGGGGCTGACCATGGCGCTAGTTAGAGGGGATGTGACTGGCAGGATAACCGCCCTGTGAGGATGTTTAAGTCATCCTTATAATTTCACAGGGCAAAGGACTCTGAAGATGGGATTAGGGACCTCCAAGTGGTGAGATCAACCCGAATTACCCAGGCAGGCTTGGTGTCACCGAAGGAGCCTCAGAAGTAGACAGGAAGGAGCATCAGAGACAAACCAGAAAGTCAGAGACAGATAGAGACACAGACAGAGATACAGGAAATGTCAGAGAGAGAGAGACATAAACAGGAAGACATGAGACAAGCACAGAGGGCCAGGAAGAGACGCAGAGATTCTCCCACCTAGGGCTTTGAAGAAGAGACTGTGTGAGCCTAGGAACAGAGGCATTGCTCAAAGTTAGAAAATGAAAATAAACGTCTTCTCAGGCTCCAAGAGTCAGCTCTTCTGAAACCTGCTTCTACCACTCTGGCCTCCAGAGCTCTGAAGTCACACACCCATGGGTTCACGGTCATTTCTCAGATTTGTCGTCACAGGAAACCCACAGGGATGGCCTGGTGTTCCTCCCTCCCCCCCCCGTCAGAAGTCCCCCGGTTCTGTTGGAACCCCTGGGTGGCTTTCAGACTGCGCCTTGTCCTTGGTGACCCTATTTTACAGGCAGCCCTTGGCTCCTTTTCAGTGCAGACGCAGACAGGCTCACTCTGCATCCTGCACGTGTGGATGTGACTTACCCGTCCTGCAGCAACTACGAAGCACAGACGGATGGCTAGCTCCTAAAAGGAGGAAGCGAACCGTCAAGAACTTGGCAAGACTGGGAGCATATGGGCACACGAATGCATTGAAATACCAGGAAGAGCAGGCTAAGAACTTCCTGAATACAGACTGAGGGTGCAGCACCCTCACCTGGATCCAGAAAGCGGAGGACACTTACCACTGTGATGGAAACAGTCCCTGCCATTGTCATCTGACCACCCAGGGTGTGTGTCAAGGGACTGATAGGCAGAGGATTCCCTATGGTCCCTGGACTTCCATTTGTGCTGTGCACCGCGCCCGTGTCTGCGCTCTGTGCGCTGGCACCCAGTTACCGAGCTTCGGGCAAGGGAGCTGGAGGTTAAAATACACAGACACACAGACAGAGAGACAGTGACACAGGTCATCCTTGAATTCCCCAAGAATGTCCTCTGTATTGTGTTCAGGGGCAGATTATATAGAGATAGCCACGCCCCAGCCAAACCCACCAGAAACCACTCTCCTGCCATCAGGAACTCCTGAAGGTCTCGTGCTCAGAGCAGCTGTAGGCACTCAGATCAGGGGATTACAAGAAATTGAGGATCTGGGGTTTCACTGCTCCCAACACATTTGTCTCCACTGTGGCCTTCACTGTGTCTGTCCTTCTGTCTAGTCCAAATGGATCCCTATGCCCTGCCCTTGTGCTGGAGTTCACATTCCTCCTGCAGATGTCCAACCAGACATGAACCTGACGCAGGGCCGGGACATGGCTCCATTGGTAAAGCGCTTGCTTTGCAAGCATGGAAACCTTGAGTTCAACCCCCAGAACGGTTGCTCAGCCAACTTCGCCCAATTGTTGAGTTCCAGGCTGGTGAAAGACCCTGTGTCCAGAAAGCAAAGCGGATGGTGGCCTGGGGAACAAATGCCAAGGTTTACCTGTGGCTTCCCACGAGTGTATTTCCACTGAAGCACATGCACACGCATGCACACATACATGCACCATGCATTGGCGAATCCAAGTGTCCCCATGATGTTTCCCTGGAGAGTGGCTGCAGAACTCTGTTCTTCCTTCATGACTCCCCTCTGATGCCGAGCAGGCGGGTGGGCTCTGAAGAGATCTAGTAGCAGCAGATGCCCACGTGATTGGCATCCAGGAGAGAATAGATCAAGGTGCCAAAATGGTTACTGTCATTGGCACCAGGAGCATGGTGAGTGCTGCTTACACCAGTGAAGGCAGATCTCCCTATCTTGGTCGGCTGCCTTTGGGACAACGGCTGTCCCCTCTAGTCTTCCTCTGACCCTTCAAGACCTGGCTCCCCCTTTCCCCTGCTTCCTGTCTGGAGACTGTGTTGTGCAGGTCACACCAAGAGACTTTCATGCCCTCTGCCTTCGGGCTAGACTCAAGACAGGCCAGAGGGAAGGAGGCCTGCGCCGATTTCCTGGAGCTAATAGCACACGTGCATGCTCTCACAGTTCACCGTCACGTCCCCAAGCCCAGGGCCCTTCCCAGGCTCTGGGAGGATCTGCTTCGGGTGGCTCATCTTCCTGGGCTCGGAGAAGCATCTCCCCCATCTTCACGTCCTTCGTCACATGGCCTTTGACTCTGTCTATCTGTCCACGTTCTCTTCTGATGGGGATACCAATTACTGGATGTTGACGTCACCTGGCAGTAATTACCTTGTTACATGCGCAGAGAGAGGAGGGCTAGTTTTTACGTCAGCTTATACTCTGAGTTCTGGGTGGGCATGAGGTTGGGGTTTAGTCCAGACCACTGCCAGACTCTGTGAGCTGGTGAGGTCCATGCGTGAAAGTTGCTGCTGCCTGCAGAGTGGCCTGCTGCCTTCTGGGTTTCAGCTGTGGGTCACACCATTGTCCTTTGGAACGTGGAGAGAAGGCAGCTTTGCTGTTGCCAGCTCCAGGTGTCCTCATTTCCCCCTTTTTTCTCTGAGGCCCTACACATACCATGTGAGGAAACCATCTTTGAATTATCCCGAAGGTGCCATCTGTCTCTTGTTAGAACACCGAGATATAGTGCCAACACCGAGCATGTCCGCCGTCTCCCATTCCTCTTCCCACTGAAGAAGAACTGGGGAACTGACCACAGGGGCTGGTCTGAGATAGCTCCCAGAAGGCTTCTAGGAGATCCATCCCGCTACAGGCTTCCCCTGGGAAGCAGGTTTCTTTCCCAGTGGTGTTGACAATGGTCTTAGGGAGACGCTGATGGCTAGGGTCACAGGCTGAACAGTTAGCTCCCCAAAACTTGAGTGCTGATGAGACTTTTGGAAAGAGTGGGTTTAACCAGGTTGCGCAGGAAAGCTTACTGGGTCAACTCTAGTGTTGAGGGAACATGGCAGCTGGGTTTCATCTTCTATAATATAGGGTCAGAGGGGCTAAGGAGAGGGTGATCAGAGGCTGTGGGGATGGGGCAAGATTCATGCTCTTTGATGTCCTGTTGGACTTAGGACATCCTGGGATGCCACATTTTTATTATGTCCCAGACATCTCAACACTACAACCCTTCCCAAGGGATGGTGACTTAGACCCTGAGCAGATGGCAGATCTGACTGGCATCCTGGGCCCCTCACCAAGGGTCTAACGAAAAGGATCTAACTCATCCTCACTGCCCTTCTCCATCCTGGATCTTGTTTCCCTACTGCCTTTTTGAAGGGAGACTTTGATGGGTTCCAGAGATGGCCAGGAAGGGCCATGTCCCCTTTTCACATCCCCTGGCTCCTGACAACCATGAGGCCAGGCTTCTGACTTTGGACGTCTCCCTTTGTCCAGCCCAGTCAGCGGCCC
The DNA here is from genome assembly GCF_950005125.1 of Chionomys nivalis. Lineage (NCBI taxonomy): Eukaryota > Metazoa > Chordata > Mammalia > Rodentia > Cricetidae > Chionomys > Chionomys nivalis. Next base: position 6,434,421 of record NC_080096.1, on the reverse strand, counting down.
CTGAAGGCAGGGTGGCCGGTCCAATGATCCCTTGTTTGCTCCGCAGCCTCAACAGACCCTTGTTTGGTAAGCTGCCCCGTGAAGCTCCGCTCTGAGCAGGGCGGGGAGGGCTCGGATCTCTCCCGGCCATGCACTGAATAAACACGCTTGGTGCCAGCTCAGTGCCAGGCGGTGCGGGACACAGAGGGGCTGAGACGACAGGGCATCAGAGCCATCTCTGTCTGGAATGCTGACTTCGCTCTTGTCAGCTGCAAGGCACACTTGGGTCAAGACTCCCCTCCCTCTGTGCCTCAGTTTCCTCTGTAGAGTGATGATGGGAACCCAACCTTCCAGAATCTCACTGGGGTTCAGATAGAATATCCTGGTGCTGAACAGCGGGCTTGGGGCACAGACACAGCCTGAAGTTCTAGCAGGCCGTTCCTGTTGCCTGTCATACAGATGTTTGCTCATGTCCCGTATAAAAATCATCCACATGTAATTTAGACGGGTTAGAGACGCAGCTCGGTTGGTGGAGTGTTGGCCTGGCACGCACCAAGTCCCAGGTCACTCTTTAGCGCTGCAGGAACCTGGCATGGCGGAGCATGTCTGTATTTCCAACCCTGGGGAGGGTCAGGAGTCCAGGTCATCCTCTGTTACGTAGTGAGCTAGGACGACTAGCCTGGACTCCAGGAGACCGTATCTCCAAACAGAAACAGAGGAAGGGCTCTGCCTGCTTCCTCACCCGTCCCTTCTGTTCCTTTGTGAGGTGACCAATCACCTAATAAGACACAGGGACCCATCCTGCCCTGGTCCTCTCTAGGTTATCCAATCTTCCGTCTCTTCCCCTTGTCCCTTGTTCCTGGAAGGGACTGATTTCCTTGCTGTCAACGCTTCCTTTTCGCATGGACCCCACAGCAATCACGTGTTCCCAGCTGACCCCAGCCCCACCCACTATCTCTCCTGGACTCTCTATCTTTAAAAGTCAGGTACGTGCACCAGTGTCCAGAGGATCAGAGCACTGTCACCCTTCCCTGACTTGTTCTGGCCTCTCAGAAGCCTCTGGGTTTCTTTCCTGTGGCCAGAATGGGGATGTGCCTTGGGGATGGTATGGACCAAAGTTGCTTGGCCACCATGGGTGAGGGAGGGAAGTCCTGGCCTGGTGGCTGGAATCTATCACAGGGACGGTGTTATGTGGGTAACCCTGCAGCTTTCCTCTTAGGCATTGCTACTGTATCCCCAGCTCAGCGAAATCTCTCCTGATTTTGGACTCTCTGTGGGTGTAAGGGGTGGGGGGTAAAGAAAGGGGTTGATCTGGGGGAGGAGACGAGAGCAGTGGAGAGAGGGGAAACTGCGGTTGGGATGTAATGTAGAAGAGAAGAATAAAAGCTTAAAAAAGAAGGGGGCCGGAGAGATGGCTCTGGGGTTAAAAACCACTGGCTGCTCTTCCAGAGGACCCGGGTTCAATTCTCAGCACCCACATGGCAGCTCACAACTGTCTGTAACTCCAGTTCCAGGAGATCTAACACTTTCACACCAATGTACATAAAATAAATTAAAAAAAAAAAAAAAGGAAAAGTTGCCTTTTCTGCTGAGTGTGAGGAACCTGCATGGTGTGGTTTTAGAATTCCTTACTGGGTACTTTGGCTCTAAGACGCCATTTGGAGCAAATAGGTTGACAAAGATTTAAAAGAAAAGGACCCCCGGGTCTGTGCCCGCTGTGGCTGGGGGATGGGGAAGGCCCAGCGCATTGTAGGTGTGCTATGTCTGGGTGCTGCCCTTTCTGCTGTCCCGGGGCCCCATTCCCTGAGGAACTGTATTTTGTGGAGACCTATGAGCTCAGGATCGGGAGGTCAGCATGGATCTGCCAAGCCCTTGGAGGAATCTGCGCTCCCAAGAACGGGTGTTTGGCACCTGAGCACTGAGATCTAGTCCCCAAGTCTTTAGCAATGAAAACAAGGTCCACCCCATAGGCATGTGTATAACGCACAGTGTCGCGCTGACATCTGTCTGTGGAATCCAGCCAACGGTCTCCTTCCCACCTCTCCCACCTCCAGCCATACTGAATATCCGGATTCTATTCAAGAACCGTCTTTGTCCTCTTAAATCTCCCACGATACCCCACGGCTCCCCTATCTCCTCGGAGGGGCTGAAAGAAACATGCCACTGACCCAGAGAAAAACCAATGTTTTATTCCAGAGACTTAATTCCCTGGCCTGGGGAAGTGGCATAGGGTAGGCCGTCTGCTGCCCAAAGGCACCTTGCCCAGGAGGGCGCTGTTCTCAATGAAGACATCAACCAATCTACAGGAGAACAAAGGGATGATGTGGGGACCTGGAACTGTGGGCTCATTTGCACACACACCTCCACGCTGGCCTGAACGCACTCGTGGACACTTCTGCATATCCTTGGCACACCTGATCTATGTGGCCACAGTGTCCAGCTCTCTGAAGTCATGGGGCCTCCCAGTCAGCTCCTCTCAGACCCGAGTCTAGCCCTGCCTGCCTCTGTGTCTCAGGTAGCATTCAAGGAACGAGAGGGAAACAAACCAGCAAATGAACGCTCAGCGCAGGAAGCAAGGGGGCCATGAGCACACGGATAATAAAGGTGAGGGCTGGGAATTGAAACTTCCAGCTGTGCCTGGATTGATTGGGCTGGTTGGAGGCCTGGGTCTAGGGAGCGTGGGCAGAGCACAAGCTCTGGAGTTCAAAGTTAAATCAGCAAATGACTGCCTCGCGTTCACTGTCTAAGTGGTCTCTCAGACCACACAGACGGACAGAGCTGAGAAAGCATCAGTGTTCAGCGCCTCTGTCCTCCAAGGCCAGCAAGCCGCTTTCTGCCATCTTGGGGGCCTTAGGTACTCTATTAGACTTCCAGGGTGTGGGGCAGGGGCAGACAGCAGCTGGGTGAGCCCTGTGGCAGCCAGCCCACTGGGGGCCTGCTCACCCCTCCCTGGGCTCAGGCGCGAGGGAGCCTGGAGCACAAAGCTCCTTTTATTTATGGTGGTGTCGGGGCCAGCCTCTGTCTAGACAGCTGCTGTTATCATTCGAGGCCATCCTGGAATGCGTGTCCTCATCTACTGGGAACAGAGGACAGTGAGCAGATTAAACAGCTCGTAAAAATAAGCTGGCAGCCGACACAGAGCTCAGGAGACCAGGGTAACCTCGGCCGGGTCAGGTGTCCTCGTTGGTCTTGGACAGAGCAATGTTTACGGAGAAAGCAGGGAGCGATGTGGCCCTGGGGAGGCCAGCCTGGTTGTTTTGGTGCCCCTTTGCAGAGGCGCCCTTGGGAGGCCACAGAGCATGCCCTCATAAGTGGTGTAAGTGCAGGAGGAAGGGACCACCTTGCCCAGGACAGGCTGTAGAAAACACCCAAGAGACAGTCTGCAGAAAGCTTGGCCTCCCAGACCTGGGAGCCAACAGGTGTAGAGGTCGGAATGGTCCTGTTAGCACTCCCTAAGGCTGTGTGTGCGTGTGCGCTTCTCCGTGTGTTTACGTGTTGGTATGTGTGCACATGTACACTTGTGTGCGTGTGGAGGCTGATAACAAGGCACCTCCACCTTATTTTCTGATACGGGGTCTCTCACTGAACCCGCACCTCACAGATTCAGCTACATTAGTGGTGCTCACTCTGTGGGTGATACACCTTTGTGTGTGTGGGGTCACATATCAGATATTTACATTATGATTCATAACAAAACACAATGACAGTTATGAAGTAGCAACAAAATAATTTTGTGGTTGGGGTGGCCACGACATGAGGAACTGTATTAAAGGGTTGCAGTGTTCGGGAGACTGAGAGCCACTGCGTCAGACTCTCCTGGTCTCTGTGTAGCCTCAGGGCTGGGGTCACAGATGTACTGTCATGCTTGACTTTTCACGTGGGTGCTGAGGATTTGAACCCGGGTCCCCATGCTTGCACAGACACACTGTATCCACTGAGCCATCTTTCTAGTCCTGTGGGGTCAGTCATTCTAAACGCCAAACAGAAATGTTCTAGAATTCTCAGAAAAGGGGAGGAAGAGAAGGCAGAGGAACTGTGACTAAAGCACCGAGCCCTTCCGAGCCTCTCATGTTGCAGCGGCCACCAGGTGATCCCGGGCACAGATGTCCCAGTACTGTGGGTGGCCTTGGTCTCTAGTCCAGACTCTGTGTGTGTGGTAGTAGGGGTCCTCTGGCTTTGCAGGATGCAGGCCTTAAGGCTTGCATCCATGTTTGAACCAACCCCAGCTCCTGATGGGCTCTGGGCCCAGGACCATTTCAGGAAAAAGTTCCCACTGGCTCTTGGCTATTCTTAAGCCTGCTGCTGTCCTGAGCCCACACACCACCATGGGGCAACAGCCTTCCTGACCTGGCTCATGGCTACCCCTAGGATCTCCAATGGTCAGAATTGAGGGCCTTTCTCAGGACAGTCGCTCTGAAGGGATCAACTCAGAAAAGCCAGAACCTGAAGGGACTCAGAAGGCCTCAGAGATGACCCTGGCTCCTGAGGGTGTGGGACTAACATTCTTCAAAGGGTTTTCTGTGGGAGGCATTGACATCATGTACTTGGATGACGTCATCATCATCACCATCACCATCATCGTTGTTGTCAATGCTACTATTACTAGTTCTGCACTGACCAAACTCTATTAGCTTATAAAGAGCTACTCAGCAACAACCAATTTTATACAGAAATGTGCATATGGAAAACTACTACCCATCTTTCCAAATGCCAGGAAGGCATCCCTGCCCACATGAACGGCAGGGCCCATCCCCATACCTGCTTGTCTGTGTCCTCCCATTGTGCCTGGCTCAGGGTTTCTGAGCCTCTATCTAGTGTCCACATGTGTGTGACACAGACACGGGGATGGGGGGGGGTTACGAGCTGTCTGTCAAATGGCATAATGGAGTCTGGGTCTTTGACAACATTTTTGTAGGCTATCCCAACGGGGGGACCCCCAAGCTCTGAGGCCGGCATGTTCTGGGGTGATTCTGGCATGGGTTGCTGCATGGCTCCCCTTGAAGGGACACCTGCAACTAATCCGTCCTTCCAGGAAGTCAGGGTGGGCGATGCTGGAAAGGCCATCAGCTTCCTGGAGGGCTGCTGCAGATCCAGGAGGAAGTGCTGGGCCAGAGGGAGGGGCTGTCTGGGAGTGGTGGGCGTTCCTAGGATAGGTCCCTTTCCCACTGTCCGGGAAATCAGGGGTGTGATGATGTCCCGGCTTCAAGGCCTTCCTTTCAGATCCTATCTCCATATCCACACTGCCTTTGATCTTGGCATTGCTGTGAGCTTGGTTGGAGGTCATCATTATCTCCAAACTATTGAAGGCACAGGCAGGTCCCTGGGAAGCTGACAGGCCCACATGATGGATGCTCTGAGTCCAAACTCAGATCTTAGGTCTGAGTCTCTGTACTTGTGCACTGGCATTGTCCCTGCTGTGGGCCAGCCTGCGAGTATCTTAAATTCCGCCATCATTCCCGGGCTGGTAACACAGGTTGTAGGGAGAGACGAATTGTTGGGTACTTTTCTTCCCTTTTTTTCTAATTCTCTGCAGAATTTAGAAGAAAAAACAGGGGCTGGGTAACAGTGCAGAGGGACATTACTGAGCGCTGCAGGCTGGAGGACACCCCTGGGACCTCAGGGAAGCAGGGCTCCCCAAACCCTCCAATCCTCAGCTACATTCCTCTCAGATGGAGCCCTCCCAGGCCTCCCTGAGGCAGAGCCAAATTCTAGCTTAGGCAAAGGGTGTTTTCCTTCCCGGCGGACAAAACATTGCCGGCGCTTTCAGGAGGGGACTGAACAGTCTGTCCACTTTGGCGGCCTCCAGCCAGGATTCCTGGACGGACACAAGCAAGCTTTCACAGCAACAAGATTAATCATGTGTCTCCTTCCTCCTCCCCACCCTTCCCCTGTCACCCGCTTAGCTCTGCTGAGCAGCTAAACTTTCTGAGAAAACGCTTCCTAGTGGCCCCAGGAAGTGATCATGAGCCTGGAGTCTGTACCTCTTGCCTCAGCCTCCTGGACGGGCGGGTGCAGAAAGGCAGTCCAACTTCCGGTGACCCCCGACGCGTCTCATGCTGGGGAAGAGCCTGCCCACCCCCTTTAGGGCTATCCAGGCTTGACGCAGTTGTCTCCAGTACACAGTAGTCCCTCTCTCTTGCACTACGTGAGGAACCTTCTAGAAGCTCTTGGCTGAGCTGTGGTCCCAGCCCTGGTCCCCTCTGCCTTTGATGTCAGGTGGCCAAAGCGGGGGAGACCCGGACGCAGAACAAGCGGAACATGCGCCAGGCTTGTCGGTACGCGTCTCTCAAGCCACGCCCCACGTGCTTGAGCTCAAACAGAACATTCCAGAGCATTCTTAGAACTCCTGAGAGACATCCTGAAATCAGACCTGCCGTACCTCCTCAGGAAGGTGGGATGCTTTGGAAACTGGGCTCCCAGTCTGGCTCCCCCTCAGAGTCGCAACAGACCTAAACAGGAGGGCGCCTCCAGGCAGCTGAGCGAGGCCTGTGGGGTTGGCGCCAGGGCCCTGAACCCGCTGGGGCCAGCTGAACTCCAGCAGGAGGTGGCTGCTCACCAGTAAGCAAGTTGTAAAACCCGGCTCAGACACAACATCTGGCAGCTGCTTCAAATAGTTTCTGTCTGCAGTCGGAGCTGCTCGCGGCCTCTTGTAAATCAAACCATGTGCACAGAGGAGAATGGTGCTGGCTGACCATGGCACCCCAGTTTGGCATGGCACCAGCTGTGCCTTCTGTCCCCCAGTAGCCTGGGGTTCACATTTCGTGTCCTTGTAGGATCAACTCAGTGCACAACCCCGAAGCAAAAGCCGCGGGAATATGTGGCATCCCTGTCCCATCAGATGGAGGGAGATGAGCTCTCAAGGTCCCTACAGGGAACTTGGCACTTGAAGTGTGATGTCTCAGGTTCACCCTCTATTTCTAGAGACTTCTGAGCTATGGTCATCCTTTCCAACCCCTGGTGGCATAGTGGGCCTAAGGGGAGAGAGCCTGGCCCTATGGCTGCTGAGCCTGCTCTGAGCTCTAATCATGGAATACAGATCAAGTATGCAGAAACCCGGTGTCATAAAACTGGCCAAGGAGGGAGGTCAATGTGTGACTATTGATGACTGAGAACCGGATTGTTTGACCCTGTGGGCTAGCCTGGGCTGCATCTCTCACCTGCTGCTGGAAGAGCCTTCCCAGCCATTCCAGTAACTGTCTTTAAGAAAGAGGAGGGTTGAACGGTGGCCCCAAATGATGTGTACATATTTTGAGACCAGAACCCGTGGATGTGACTTTATTTGGGGAAGGGGGTCTCAGAAGATGCTTCTGAGTAAAGGACTTAAGATAAGTTCACTTGGGTCCCATGACAAATGTTTAAAGAAGCCAGGAATAGAACAGAGAGAAGGGGTAGGGCTAGTTCAGCTGGTGAGGGGGCTAGTTCACCTGGTGAGGGGGAAAGTCCATGGAGGGAACTAGTTCACCTGGCGGGAGGGCGAATTCAGCTTGTGAAATGCTTGTCTTAGAAGCAAGAGGCCCTGTGTTTGAGCCTCAGAACGTAAGTAACCAAAGCCAGGAGTGGGGCACATGCTTGCAGACGCAGAGCTGGGCAGAAACAGGTAGATCTCTGGGGCTCACTGGCCAATTAGCCTTGTCTGCTTAGAGCTCTGTAGGTCTGTGAGAGAACTCAGCGGGGCAACAGCTGAGGTTGTGCTTCAGCCTCCACACACATGCCCACATGTACATGCACACGCAAACACACACAAACTAAGTGGAAGTTCATGGGAAGTCTGGAACCATCTGGAGCTACAAGAGGTCGGGAGGCTACTCCCCTAGACCCTCCAAGGAGAGTACATCCTTGTCTACACCTTGATGCTAGACTTCTGGCCTCCAGAACTGTGGGAGAAAATGTGATATTTTTAGCCACCCAGTGCAGGGCACTTTGTCATATAGCCTGAGGAAATGAATGCACCGCGGAAGCTGGAATCAGAGATACTGAGCAAGGCCAAGAAGCCCTTATTGCCTGGTGCTTTGTTGCTCCTGGCTTCCAGACTAACAATAAACAAACAAACAAACAAACAAACAAACAAACAAACAAATGTTAGACCTCATTTCTTCAAAGAGAAACTGAGGCTCCTGGGTCCTGGCAACGACCCTGAAAGATGCCGTTGTAGGAATGGGCTGACTTTGGTAAACAGCGTGAGCGCAAGGGACTCTGGGTGGCTGGCAACCATGTAGGTCTCTCCTACATCTAAGGCTTGCAAGGGTCTGAATAGTCTGTAGATCCTGGCTCTTGAATCCCGAAGGGAACCCAAGGAAATGTTGTCCCCTTCTGAGGACCCAGGAGAAAGGAGTAGTCATAAGGGAGGTCGTGAGGGACAAAAGGGACAAAGCCCCTTCACAGGCCATTGGGAAGCAAAAGAAGCCAGACACAAAAGGTCCCATGGTGTCATGAGTCCACTGAACAGAAAAATTCACGGAGACAGAAAGTAGGTGTCTGGTTGCCAGGTACTGCAGGCAAGGGGAAACGGGAGATTGATTGTGTGTGGGGAGGGCTAGCAGGTGTTTTAGATGGAGGTGGGGGCTAATGTCCAACACTGGGAGTATGCTAAACACCACTGATGTGTGCACCTTAAAATGGTGAATTTAATGTCACGTGACCTCAGCTTTATTGGAAAATAAAAGGATAGCTCCTGAAGGGACGGTCCTGATAGAAAGGTCTTGCCTGAGCGGAGACTCGGAGACCTGATAATGTCACCAGGCCCCTGGTGCAGCTTTCCAGGAAGGCATTTCCTGGCCTCTGCTCCAGTACTTCCCCACAGATCACTTAACTGTAGTCTCAAGACTAGGCCTTTGAGCCTGGGTGGGGTGCTGGCATTGCCGCCCGCTTCAGCTCTCTGGGGCTTTGGCAGGAGCCAGGAACAAAGCAGACGGACCTGGCAGAGTCTTCACACAATAGCTTCTGCACCAGGGGTGTCACCAAGCCATCTGCAGGGGCCATCTGCAGGTTTCTGGAGGACCATGGGGGGACTGGCAGAGGAGTCTGCTCAGGTAAAGCTATGTACAGAATTCTAGGTTCTCAGGGACTCTGAGGCAATCTTATCAGAGTCACCAGATCCTCTGTCTTGGCATAGCAAGTTTGGTAGGATTCTGTTTTTTTTCCAAGTAAGTTCCCCCAGGTGACTCAGATGCAAGGGGGCATCTGGAGACTTCAGCTGACACGCCTAGCTAGGACCTGTTATAATGGGCATATATGAGCCCATAAATATATAGAGACATAAGTCCACCATGAGATGGCATCAGGAGGAAGAAGGGACCTTGAGGCCACCTTTCTGCCTAGAATATAGACCCAGAAGGGTAGCAGCTGGGCCTGGGTTGGAAGACAGTCCTGGGGCAGGTCAGCGCCAAGGATACTTTAGCTAACGGCTAAATTCTAGCCGCTGCCCATTAGCCTTATCTTACTTTATGTTTTAACGGAGAGCATCCCCTCTGCTGAGACCTTCAGGGGCAGTGGCAGATCTCCTATGGCCTAGCAAAGCCATAGCAAACAGCTGATGTGGGTCTAGAAGAGGGTCACGAGCTCGGAGTGCGCGGGGAAGATGGACAGGCTTTTCCACAGCTCTGGCTTCCCACAGCGGAGTCCTGAGAAGCCCTAGGAGTCATGCGCCGCTTCCTCCGGCTTGCTGGGCCAGGACATCATTTGTTGATCCTCCAGCCTGATCCGAGCTCATGATTTCCTCTCCGGTTGCCATGGCCCCATGCAGAAAACACAGCAAACTGCTGGCCCTGCTCAGTGCATTTATTTCAAATATTCCTTGTGGCTGGAACCCGACCATGTTTGGGTGTCTGGACTGGAACATGAACGAATTGCTCTGTCCTCAGCCCCCTCCCCAGCTTCCCCAGCATAGTTTACGGTTCAGCGGAGTCCACATTCCTCATCCCGCCTAGGAGCGGGAGGGAGGCTGCTGCCCAGGATGGAGACAGAGGCAGCTTCCCAATATGGCCAAGCTAGAGAGCCCGCTACCTGCTCGAAGGCAGGGGATTAATTGCAACCAGATGGGCCAAGTCTGCACAGATGGTTTTATTAAAACCGTTCCCTTCAGCACAAAGGCCGGCTCCCCCAGAAGTCTCCTGGCAGTACAAAGACCCTCATTTTGCCGATGCCTCCCCTACCTCATGCCTGACCCCTGCCACCCTTTCAAGGGAGGCCCAGGTTCCAACTGCAACCTAGACATGAACTCCCGCCTAAAAATAACTCTAGAGCCACCCTCTTCCCTCTGCCTGCATCCGGGGTGGGCGTGGAAGTCTACCCCAGCATCCACCTTGATTTGTGGATGACTACCTGAGAAGAAAGATTAGTTATGAGGTTAGATCAGGAATGCTTGGCTTCCCCAGAAGCCAAGTCCCACAATAGGAAGCCATAGCTTTCAGGGAATGAGAGTCTCTACAGCGCTTGCTGGCACATGGACTTCAGTGAGGCCAGGCCCTGTTCTGGGAGCCCCATGGCCCCTGGTTACATCTGTGACAGCCATTTTACAGAGGCACATCTGAGGTTACAACATCGGTGTCAGGACCTCAGTGTGACTGGGATTCCATGTGCTAGTTCCTGGGCCAAGAGGCTGCCACACTGATGGGAGTGCCTTTACCTAGCAGCTTTGCAAGAGAAAGCGTGAACACAGTTCCAAAGAGCATTGGTACATCCCTTAAGCAAGGTGACCTGGGGAGTGTGGGAGAGTGCAGGTTCCGGGGTCTGGTGAAGCCTAGGGGGTGGGGTCGCTGCACTATGCATTCTCTCTCCCTCCCTCTCCCTGTCTCTCTTCTTCTTCCCCCTCCCCTCCTTTTTTTTTTTTTTTGGTGGAGACAGGGTCCCAAGTAGCCCAGGCTGGCCTCAAATCACTATGTAGCCAAGGATGGCCTTGAACTCTTGCTCTTCTAGCCCCCTCCCCCGAGTCCTGAGATTACAGGGATCTGTCACTATGACAAGCTGTGCTTTGTTTTTACAATTCTAATCGTCGTATGCTTCTTTGCAGGCACCACAGTGTGCACTAGGAGACTAGAGGAAAATGTGAGGCAGTCAGCTTTCTCCACCATATGGGTCCTCGGGACGAAACACTTAGCAGCAAGCATCTTTACCTGCTGGGCCATCATGGAGGCCCATGCTAGATTTTCTATGGTTCTGGGGGATCCAATGCAGGGCTTCGTGCATGTCAGGCCAGCAAGCACTCTGCCAACCGAGTTACAACTGCAGCACAGGAACTTGTATTTAACAACACAGGATCTAAGGAAAACAGGTCGGGAGACTCTCAGAAAGGGACATGCTGAGTGGCCCCTGACACAAGCATCTACAGCATCCCTAGAGACCAACATGCCCTTCAGACAAAATCCCCTCGACACGCTTCACGTCCTCTCAGCGGTTCTCTGGAAACCAGTTATGACGTATGAGCTCACTCAGTGAGCTTCTCTAGTGCTCACGGTATTGTTCATTGTTCCTCTGAATAAGTCAGAATTCCCTGTCCTTCCCACAGGGCCTCCATCTGCAGCGGCTGGCGAAGAGGGGCTTACTGGGCAAGGTTCTTTCAATGCCACTGTGTACTTGATGGGATGTGAGGGACATAGGCCTAAAGTCTTCTTCTAAGTGTTGAGATTGGGCTCCATGGGGGCTGTGCCGGCTGCTGCTCGTCCTAACTAGCTCCATTCGACTGCAGTACTCCTCTAGTTCTTGTGCATATGTTGCCTGTGTGCACATATAAGCAGGCAGAGGCTGGAGGCTGACATCACGTGTTTTTCTCAGTCACACTCCACCTTAGTTTTTTTTTTTTGTTGTTGTTGTTTTTCGGTTTTTCGAGACAGGGTTTCTCTGTGGTTTTGGAGCCTGTCCTGGAACTAGCTCTTGTAGACCAGGTTGGTCTCGAACTCACAGAGATCCGCCTGCCTCTGCCTCCCGAGTGCTGGGATTAAAGGCGTGCGCCACCACCGCCCGGCTCCACCTTAATTTTTGAGACAGGGCCCTCTCATTGAACCTGGAGCTCTTGGATTTGGCACAACTGGCTGGCCTCCAGGGGCTTCCCTCTGCTTCCCTAGTACTGGGATTACAGATGCATACCGCTGAGCCCAGCTTTTTAGGCTGGTACTCCGACCCTAACTTAGGTCCTCATGCTGTGTGACTGCACTTGACAAGCTGAGCCATCTCCCCAACTCCCACCCTAAGCTTTTAAACAAGGCAATGAGAGGGCTTTGGCGGCAGGTGGAATCACTTCCTATTAGGCTTGGTGAGTTGCAACGGTTATAAGCTTTCTGCAAAAGTGAGGTGTATCCTAGGATGATCCCCGACTCTCTGGCAAGCACCCCACTCTCAAGGAGTGGCAAGCAACACAGTAGGCAGTATCGCTGGCCGGCTGAGGGCTTAATCATGCCCCTCTCCCCTCCCACAAGGCACAAAGGACTCAATGGTTTCATATTTTAACAAACTTTATTAGGTTACTGTTATGAATCATCATAAAATAGAACAGAACAGGGGTTTCAAACTATACATGCCACGAGGCTTTATGCTGATGGGACAGCAGGGAGGGTGGCGACCTGGGGTGATGGACTATGGTGGATTCAGGAGAGCCTGGCAATTCACCAGCGTCCATCGGGTACAACTGGATCAAGATGAGAAGCTGGGATCTGTACAGATGAACACGACCCACTCCAAAATAGGAACAAGTTAAATTTTACAATCTGACAAGGCCCCAAAGGAAACAAACAAACAAAAATACTCCAAAACTTCAAAATATGAAGGGAATAATTTACATTCTTTATCTAGTCTTGGCACCAATTTTGTGCTTTAAAAATTAGACTGCACTGGAAGACTGGGGGGAAAGGTACCTACAGCAGCTGTTTAAAACGATGCTTACAAATATATATATATGTAAATATATTAAACATTTTCAACATAAAGTCATTTATTGTACCTGTGCAGAAATGAGCAAAGCTCAGACTTGATTGGAGTTGGTTTCTTTTCTTTTTCTGTTTTTAAGAGGACAAGTTTCACACAGTCCTGGGTGGCCACCAACTCAGCATGCAGCTGGATTCCTGGTCTTCCCGCCTCCACCTCCTGAGTTCTGGGATCACGGGTGGTTCATCATGCCTGATTTTCCTTAGTACGGGGATGGAACCTGAGCTTCCTGCAGGCTAGGCAAGCACGCTACCAACTGGGCTACATTTCCAATTTAGGGAGCTGATTTCAAAGTAAAAGAAAGGGCAAGAGATCAGAAGCAGGTGCTGGAATGCTCCAATAAGGTGCTGCTGGGGACAGACAGCCATCAGCTGCTGCCATCCTACACCCCACTCCCGAGGCTCGAGGGTGTGTGTGGTGGGGTCATGAGTGCTGCTCCATATGGCTCTTGAGCCTCGAGGCGTGGGGTTTCACAATGCTCCACTCTGCTCTTGGTCTCTTTCATCCTGCTTTGCCTATAGCTTCCCTAGTGGCTGGGAACCCCACTCGCCCTGCTTATCCTGATGGCCCTCCAGGCCCAGAGTTCAAGGATGCCCATAGGAAACACCGGAAAAATCAGGTGCGAAATTCAAATCTCATGGAAGACAAGAGACCCAGACACACGCAATGATGTATGAACGCCCAAGGTAAGCAGCTACCTGGGGACGTGCGGACTTGCGCAGTCCTCTAATTCTCCTTGGGGCCTGATCCCGTGCTGGTGCAGAGCCCTTTGGAAACTGGGCCAAGGGATCTACACAATGACACCCTTGTGTCTGTGCACGCCAGTTCATATGCCAAAGGCATGTCCCAGGAAAAGGGACAGGTGTGGCATACACATTCCTGGGAAGTGGCAGGTGTGTGTGGGGGAGCAACAGAACACACAAAGGGAGGTGACCCAACCAGGTTTCCTTTCTAAATGGAATAAATAAATGGCCTTTGTTACTGCTTAAAGAATAAATACAGGGCATGGAGCACCGACAGCTGGCAATGAAGCCGGCACGCATTGGCCCAAGGGAGGTCCAACCTGGGGTCGTGTCTCAGTGTCCATGGTATGTGACATCCTGAGCTTCATCTGAGTGCCTTGTCCTGGCCATTCCTGCTTTGGGAATCTGCCCTGGAGCCCTGGCATCTCCCACTAATCTCTCCTCCCAGGACCCCCAGGGGGCTGCAGGGTAGGAGCAGCCCCCTCCGTGAGAGCAGTCAGGAGCCTGACAGAGGCTTCCATAGAAGTTTATTCTCTGCATCTGTTCACGGGAGGGCCTGGATGCTGCTGCTTCAGCCAGTGTTGGGAAGGGAGGAGAGAAGTCCGCTGGCATTGGCCCACCTAGCAGAGGCAGCTGGTAGGATGAGAGGACACATCTGCCCATGGCTGGGGGTGGACATCCATCCCAGGCGCAGGGGTCGGAGGACTCCAACGGCCTGGTGAGTTGGCACCAGGTGGCTGTGGTATGGCGGTCCTGGGATGTGGGTCACTGGTAGAGGAGGTAGGCCTTGAGCGAGGCAGGTAGCGGCAGAGCGGGGATGGCACCCAGGCGCTCCTTTCCTAGAGCGAGGCGCACCGAGCGCCGACACAGGTCCATGAGTGGCAGGGGCTCAGCTGGGAAAACCAGGAAAGAGAAGGAGAACCTTAGCAAAGTTCAGGAAGGTTCTAGAACAGATGAGACAACCCTTACAGCATGTCCAGGGTTAGCACTGAACCGAGGGGATTTTAACAAGCAGATCATTAACAAATGCGATTTTAGATTCTGACCTGTGGTGGTGGCTGCAGAGAAAGTTGCATTAGGCCAGGTAGGTTCAGAAGCCCTCTGCGGACAGGGATTCATCTGCTCTCCCAACAGTGACCAACTATAGTGGAGTAACCAGAGAGGCCGCTGCTGCTCATGTTCCCTTTACAGAAAAAGGAACTGAAAGCATCTAGAGAACTTGCCTACGCTTGCCCTGCTGGAAGGGATGGGGCTGGGACCTAAAGGAGCTGTGCCTGGTCACATGCGGGGCTACCTTCTGTGTGAACGGCTCCAGGGCAAATGAGAGTCTGTTCTCAGCACTCCCCCATTCCAGCGCCAGGGCCCCAGGCAGGATCTGGAAGGGAGGTCCTTGTGTGCCACCTAGCTTCTGCCTTCAAGAGCCTCTCAGGTACTGTCCTTGCCTTCGTTTTAAAGCAGAGGATGATACGGAATAGAAAAAGTAAAGGTTCAGATCCAATTCCGGGCACCCTGTGTTCTGTATTGGCATCCATGTTCTGTATTGCCCAGGATATACAGAGAACTGGCCTGGTGCTAACTCAGTGGATAAAGACTCGTCACCAAGTCTGATGACCCAAGATCAATCTCTGGAGGGTGAACATGGCGGAAGGAGATTCAACACCCACATGTTGTCCTCTGATCTTCACATGTGTGCAAAGTACACATATATGTGAAATAAATAAAACAAACGAGTAAGCAAAATTATTAAAAAAGAAATGATAGCCAAAGTCATGTGTACCCAGTGGCAGAGCCAAGGTGGTGTTCAGAGTTATGGTGACCAATAGGTCAGAGCTGGAGGAACCCCAGGTCTCTGGGCTTCCTTCAGCCTGACAGGGAAACTGGGAACACCAGCTTAGCTGCAGCTAGAGCACCAAAGTACTCGAAGTCACCTCCCTGCACTGCCCCAAGCATCTGACTAGGATGCTTTCCAGTCAGAGCTGTTTCCGGGGTCCAGATTAAAGAGGAGACCGCTGCCCCTCGCGGTCTCCGAGGTCCCTCTGTCCTGCCCGCTGAGAGCCCAGGCCCCGCATCCTGCAGAGAAGGCCCTGGCCAGCTGGCACCCCAAAGAGTTCTTCAGCCTTTCTCCCAGCGTTCTGAACGTCCCGGGGGTGGGCAGACCCTTCTCACTCTGCTTGGGACCAGGCACAAACGCACACGTGGGACCACTCAGTGCTCCCCCACATCCTGGGACTAGAAAGAGCACAAACAAATGGACTGTGGTTTGGTCCATGTCCACCCCTTGATGGCAAGTCTGTTGTGAGCCAAAAAAAAAAAAAAAGCCCAGAATGAAAACTTCCCCTCCAAATCTCACTCCACTGAAAAAGTGGGTTCTTTTATCAATGTGTGCACTTATTCTTTTGTGTACACATACATGCTCATGTGTGTGCAGATGAACATGGTGGGGGGCACACATGCATGTGTGCGAATGTGACGGCCAAAGGACAGCCTTAGCCAGCGTTCCTCAGGACAATCATCCACCACATTGCTGTCTGTTTTGAGACAGAGTCATTAGCCTGAAATTCACCAAGTGGATAGGCTGGCTAGCTAGCCTCAGACATCTGCCTGGTTCTCTGCCTCTCTAGTGCTGGGATTACATGTGCACACATCATACCTGGATGTCTTATGTGTGTTCTGGGGCAGTCAAACTCACGTCCGCATTCTTGTAAGGCAAGCATTTTACACAGCCATTTCCATAACGCTAAGTGCATTCTTCTGAATTTCAACATTCACCAATGTGCCTCAAAACATTAAAAATAACCCCTTTGTGGGCTGGAGACATAGCCCAGTGGTAGGGCATGTGCTTAGCATGTACAAGGCTCTGGACTCAGACCTCATCACCAAATGAATAAATAACATTAAACATTATTGAAGGTTGGGTTCTCTGTCTGAGAGAACATGGAACCTGCTAACAGGCGCAAGATTCTTTGGGAGTCAGAGAACGGTCTGACGCTGATTGCAGTGAAGCCACTGGGTGCTTCAGACAAACGAATTAGAATGGTACCTAAGCTGCACCTTACAGCAGCTGTACTGAAAAAGAACAAACTGGGCTGGGGAGATGGCTCAGTCTAGAAGGTGGTCGCCATCAAAGAACAAGGCCCTGAGTTCAGTTTCCAGAGCGCATGAGAAAAGCTAGGCATGGCGGCACACACTCGTAATCCCAGTGCTGGGGAGGCAGACAAGGGAGGATCCCCGGGGCTCACTAGCTAGCTAGTTTAGCCAACTGGGGAATCCCAGGTAAAGAGAGCATGGTGGAAAGTACTCAAGGAGCGACTCCTGAAGCTGCCCTCTGGCCTCCACATACATGTGCATAAGCACCCACTCACATGCATGTATGTGCATACACACCCACTCACATACATGTAGTGCATATGTACCTACTCACATCCATGTATGTCCATACGCACCCACCCACACTCACACCTGCCCACAGAATACACATGAGCCGACGGGATGGCTTAGTGTGTACAACTGCTTGCTGCAAACTTGATGACCAGAGTATGATCTGGTGGCATGGGTGTGCCAGCACTCACACACATACATTGCTCACTCGCTCACACGTATGCACACGCCCGCACATATGCATGCACGCATGCATGTAGGCATGGAAAACTTCAGCCACAGCTTCTCAGGAGAGAAACTCAAGTAGCAATGGTTTTTAATGGGAAGTTTTGAAATACAGCCTGTCCTAGACAATGCAGCGCCACCACCAGGAGCCTGGAGGCAGGAGGATGAAGTAAAGGAGTTCCATGTATCCATGGCCAACTAGGTTCTGAAACCAGAAGGCTTCACTGCAGCCTTTGGCCAGGACCTAGCAGTTATAAGATGGCCCTCCTGCATGGCAGAGTGGGGACCTCTGTACCTCCTCTTTGCCTGGGGACACTACCATCCGGTGTCACTAGGCAAAGGGCCTGGGGCTGCCAAGCGTAGTCTTCCTGAAGGATGTGGCTCAGTCCCACTTGGGAGGTAGAGAAGCTTCCCTACAGGCTGGAGGGCTGTTGCGGGAGCACCGGGAGTCACTGAATATGAACCAAGAGCCTCACCAGCACAGCTGATACTCCCACCATGCAGCCCTTGGCATTGTGATTTCACGTCACCTCGCAGATAGCCCCTGTGAAGAAAATTCCCAAACAAGAGGACTAGGACTCTACAAGACCCTGCTCCAGCTCCTGTGTTTCAGGACCGACACTGAAGCTGCCACCACTGCCACCATGGGTGGTGGAGCACATGCTATGGACCTGGGTAGAGATGGGGAAACAGACATCAGAAGCCCAAGGACAAAGGATCAAGGACTCTGAAGGGCGGCAGTAGCCAACTCATTCACCCACGCAGAAAGCAGGCACACAGCGGGTGGGGGTGGGGAGCTCTTGTAATACGGTCATGGGCTGTGGGGCCTTCCAGGACCAGCTACAGGAAGGGTAGCTAATGGCTGTGGTGATGCATCGAGATGCAAATACAATCAGAGTGAAACAGGCGCTCTAAACAAGAAAAAGCAGGTCGCATTTCCCTCCCTTGAAGGAGAGCAGTCCACAGAGCTTGCTCTAGGCAGACAGACACGTACCAATCTCAGCTGGTCACTACCAGGACCCAAGGAAGTCTTTCCCACCTCAGTACTTCTGGCCAAGCTTGCTCCCTGCTCCATCCATAGCCCAAGTACCCACTGCTGTCCCACTGACCTGGTGGGTGCGTCTTGCTGGCTGGGGCCTCTGGCCACTTATCTCAGGAGGTCACTGATATTTACCGTTTATAATAGATGAGGTGAATATGCAGCAATGACACCGGAAGTAAAACAGATATATTTCCAGGAGAAGGTCGAGGACCTGGAAGAGCCCACATGCCAACTTCTGCATTTCAAAGAGGAACAGCTTCCTAGTGGCCTAGTCAGATCTGCACTGTCCCAGAGCCCCAAACCTGTGACTCTTGGGGTATTCTGAAAAAAAAAACCTGACCCAAATGAAGCCTCAAAAACACAAGGCTAGCTGGGGAGACGGCTCAAGCAGGAGAAGCACTGTGCAAATCTGAGCCCCAGAATTTGGATCCCCAGGACCCAGTAAATGCAGTCTGCTTGTAATTCCAGCCTTGGAAGATAGAGATGGGTTCCCCAAGCAAGCTAGAACGATTAGTCACATCAGTGAGCTCTGAGTTTGACTGAGAAACCTGCCTCAATGATTAAGGTGGAATAGTTATTGAGGATGCTTCCTGATATCAATCTTGGACTTCCATAGGCACATGTACCCCAACACTTACCCCTGCAACGCACCCCCCACATGCACCCATGCAGTGCACCCCCACAACGCACCCCAATACATGTACCCCTGCAATGCATCCCCATACTTGCACCCCCACAATATATCACTGCACATGCATCACCACCCCTGCACCCCCTCAATGCACCACCACCCATGCAGTGCACCAAGTGCACCCTGCAGTGCATGCCTGCACGTGCACCCCTGCACACCCCACACTAAAGCAGTCATATGCACATGCACAAATGGGATTTTTAAAGAAAAAGGGCAAGTGTTGTATGCCCAGCCCATGACTTAAAGGATCAAGGAAAGTCACGTTCAGAGGGGCCTCCAGGTCATGCTGCCCACCCCCACGGTACCTATGGCTGACCTAGGGCTCACTCCTACAAGCAGCTGGCAGTGACAATACCCATGGGAATATTCTAGAATGTTCTGAGTGGAAGTAGCCATTGTGTTTATTCTTTGTATTCAGCAGTTCTAACAAGAGGAGCCAGGGAAGGACAACTGACATCTCTCCAAGTGATAGAGGCGCTCTTGGTCCCTGTCCTCCAAACCCTGAGTACCTGTTGTCCTCACGAGGCCAGTGTTTCTGAGAGAGGCACTAGAACATCTCCTGAATGGGGTGACTCCCTGAAGGAAGTCCTGGCAGGGCAGGGTAACGTGTCTCCCCAGAGCAAGGAGCAGTTTCCGCGGTGGTGGGGCAGCCAGAGCAGCAGTAGGAGAGGGCGGGTACACTGAGAACTGGGCAAGAGCAGAGAGAGGCCGGGAGGGCATGACAGCTACAGACTGAGCAACAGCAGTCAAGCCTGCTGGCGGCAGGGAACTGATTCTCCCCCAGAGCCTCTGAGGTCCGAGGACCCCGCTGGACAGCTTCATCTCGGACAGCTGGCCTCCTGGACTGTGACAGAATATATCTCTGCTGTTTTAGATGCCTGGCTCAGGGTAATTTGTTCCGGCAGTGCCAGGAAATGAGTATAGCATCCTTCCTCCATCAGGCACCAGGCCTTAACCCTGCTCCACCCACATGACTCCTGGCGAGGTCCCTAACAACCTTCTTGTTGCCAAGGCAGCTGCCAGTGCTCCTGACCTGCCATTACTTTGTCTTTCTTGAAACCCTTCCTTCCCTTGGCACACAAGAGCATCTCCTGGGATCCTCTGCACACATGGCCTGCTTCTCCTGGGCCTCCTGCTTCTAACAGGAGTCCAGCGTCAGCCCTCAGGCCCAGCTCTCCCATCCCTCTGAGTGCTCTCATCCAGGGTCACGGTGTAGTTATTGTTTTAGTGTGCTGGGGATGGAACCCAGAACCTTGTGCATGCCAGGCGAGCTTGTTACCCTTAAGCAATACCCCCAATACCATATATATATATGGATGAATGCCCGGGATCTCCAACTCCAGGCTTGTAGGTCCACCTGTCCATGGTCCTCCCTCTAGTTTTGTCCCATCTTTCCGATTGTGGATATATCCTTAGACCTGCTCAGGCCAAATACCTGGAGTCATATCCTTAGCAAGCTTTCTCATTTCCTACACACAATTTCCTGAGGTGCGCACTCTGGAATACGGTTGCCTCTATCATCACTACAGCTCTTGCCTTGCCTCAAGCTCAGTCATCTCTTACCAGACAACTGTCATGGCAGCCACTCTTGCCTACCATCAGCCAAGGGATCCTCGTAAGGCATGAGTCACCCCTCAACAATGCCCTGAGGTGCCAGTGTAAGCAGGTGCAATCTCTCCCTCCTCTCTCCTGGCATTAGCAGGGCTAATGATAACACGCCACCCTCAGATGTCCTGCTCAGCACCCCAGGAAATGGCCACATCCATGTTCCTATCTGCATCTTCCAGGGTCAAACATACACAACCAGGACTATGGAAAAGGAGAAGCCAAGTGTCTTGGTGCTTTCTGGCACTCAGTTAGGTTGGAGAGCACCCAGAGTGTGTATCACTGATCAGGAAGTAATTTGATGTGACATTCTGAGTCTATCTGGATCTTAGCTGCCATGATAGATGCTCCGGTTCTCACACTCCCACCCGGCCAGTAGGGCTGGAGCTCTAGACTGAAGAAAAAAGAGAAAGCAGGCATTCACCTTCCTCTGCTTCCCGACTATGGGTGTAATGTTACTAGCTGTCTCATGCCTTCCCTACATGATGGACTGGACCCCTTGACCTGTGAGCCAAGGCTCCTTCCCTCACTTGCACTGCTCGGGTGTTTGTCCTAGCAACAGGGAAAGGAGCTAGCTTGGCGTGCAGACCCCACACCTGATGCACAGCTAAGCAGAGTTCCATCTGCTCAAAGAACATGTGTCTAGGCCTCTGGGATGCCACTGCTGAAAATGTCATGTGTGCTATGCGTGGCTTTCTGAGGGCAAACCAAGGGCAAACACACCCCAGGCCCCTCCATGCAAATCCTCAGGGCTCATGAAAACTTTGGCAGGCCTGTCTGTTTCCAAATGACAAGGTTGGGGAGTTCTCATGGAGCCCAGATGTGGCCTCTGGGAGACAACAGTAGCCCGGCAACCCTCCCATCTATCATCTGTCAGTCTGCAGTGAAGGAACATAACCTCCCTGCTGCGTTACTGACCACTCCTCCACGGGGAGGTGGCGGGCAAGCCCAAAGCCAGGCTTCCTCGAGAACCTCAGCCCGGACACCTGTGCCTAGCGGTCCCAGTCCCCGCCCACCCCTGCGAATCTGGCTGTGGACTGATGCCACCTATTTCTGTGATCGAGGGAGACTGACTCCCAGGACTGGCTCTGCCAGCTCCCAGTCCAGGCCCGAGACAACTTCCTCAGGGGGTTCCCTTCTAGGTGCACGCTGGGCCGCTCTGCCAGGGGTACCATGCCCCTCATGCTGCGCTGCACAGGGTTCTGGGTGCTCTCGACATTCCAGTGTCTCCCAAAGGTAGACTCTGGGGATCCTGCAGGGTCAGAGATGACAGGCCAGTGGAGGACTGTCTCCTGACATCAGTGAGAGCCACACCTATCACTCACCACAGGCTGGGGCTAGGATTTGAAGGGTCAGGCAAATCTGCCTTAAAACCAGCCATGGGTGGTTGGTGCTTTCTGGCTCACCCCCTTCTGGAGATGAAAACACACAGACCACAGGAGACACCCCTGTAGGAAATGAGCTCCCAGAGAGGGGGTCTGGCCTGAGGTGGGTGGCTCTGGAGCACCAGGACCCCAGTTAACACAGCTCCGGGTTCCACCCATGCTGGGTCATCACAGACCTGCTGCCACCAGCATAGCTATTTCATGCTGCTGCATGCAAACTACTTCAGCACAGAGAAAGGCCACACCCCTTTCCAAAAGGACAGGCAGAAGTCACTGCTGACTCAGCGCAGTCCCCACTCTGAGACTAAGCAAGTCTTTCTCGGGACTTACGTGCAAAGGAGTGTCGAGCTCTGGGAGAGAAACTCAGAATCTGGGTCATGATTGAAAAAGGTCCTTGGCTTTCACTTATCTAAGAAGCCAGAGCATCCCCAAGGCTACAAAGCTCACCTAGTGACACTGGCTACTGTGCTAGAATATGGACAACTACAGGTCAAGGCTGGAAGCATGTTAATCAGAGAATAATAAAAACCGTTCATATATTTATCCGCTCATTATACCATGACCTATTCATCCATCCGACTGCTCCATCATCCATGTATCCATCCATTCGTACATCTGTCCGTCCGTCTGTCCATCCAGCCATCCTCTGCTTATTCATGAACCACTGCCAGGTACTTCAGCAGGCTCTGGACAGACTTTCTCATTTAGCCAGCTATAGATCAAGAATGGTGTGGTGTTTGAATGTATTTGGTACCCATAATCTTATAGAAAGAGGCAGTATTAGGAGGTGTAGCTTTGTTGGAGTGTGTATGGCCTTGTTGGAGGAAGGGTGTCACTGTGGGGGTGGGCTTTGGTTTTCCAATGCTCAGGACACCACCCAGACTTTTGTAGTCTGCAAGATGTAGGACTCTGAGCTATTCACTCCAGCACCATGTCTGCCTGCACTGCCATGCTCCCCACCATGATTATAGTGGACTGAACCTCTGAAACTGTAAGTGAGCCACCCCAATTAAATGTTTCCTTTCCAAGAGTTGCTGTGGTCCTGGTGTTTCTTCACAGCAATAGAAGCTAAGACACACGGCCCATGTGGATTTACAAACACTGGGCTATTGACTTGAAGACATTCTAAGTCCAACAACTCCATAACTAGCCAGGACCACAGGGATGTGTGGGAGGACACTGCTTTAGACAAGGCAGGGAACACTTACGATCAAGTCCGTTCAAGTAGCGCATGCGGATCTCACAGTGGCCCCAGACGGCGCTCACTACAGGATACAGTTTTTTACCCTTAAGTCCCCGAAAAGCCACTCCCATGTACTGTCCATCCACAATGAAACTCAGGGTCCCATCATCCATGTCCAAGGCCACAAGAAAGGAGTCAGGGACAATGAACGTCTCATCCGGCCCCAGAAAGGCTGGGTACGTTTTACTTGGCTGGTTCTTGCCATCATGGTAGAGACGGTTTCGCCCCAAGTCCCAGCCCCAGGACTCGTGGTTATTTCCTATGAGGGTTGTGTACCCAACAGAGTGCAGAGGGGCGTCCGCTGTGGCCACCCCCACCACAGCATGCGTGCCTCGTTGCCTCATGGCCCATGTGATCTGCCACACATGCAGTCCACGTGTGTACCCAATTTTGCCCCTGATAGCGTCTGTGCTCTGGGCCACCGGATGCCGGTGAAAGATCAACTTGTCATCTTCCTTCACGAAGACATTGAGCGAGCGGTCATTATTGTTCCAGGAGTGGAGCAGCTGGACATCATAAGACACGGGGGGCATATCGAGCAACAGGTCCAGCCGGGTGGGCTTGCAGTAATCCAGACCCTGGAGCTCCTGCTTCAGAGGTCGGTATGTGGGGTCCCGCATGTCCACAGTCTTGATCCCTCCCGTGACCTTCTGACCCATGTTGACCTTTGGTTTCACCTTTTCACTGACTCCCAAGGCAAACTCATCAATCTTGGGGCCTTGACTCCAGATTTCTAATCAGGGCCAGACAGAATTCCTAAGGACGGTTGCTAGGTGATCTCTGAAGGTTGTGAAGCATTCAGTATTGCCTAATGGATGGAAAGAAAAACAGGAGAGTGGGTGAGTGGGGTGCAGAAGGGGAAAGATTAAAGAGGAACGCAGAGTTGCACACACCAATTCGTCTCAGCAGCTTGGAACCCTGGTGCAGAATGAAATGCCCCCCTCCCTGTGGCTATATTGTCACAAAGGAAAACGGGCCATCTGCCCCACGGCCTGTGTGGAGAGGTAGAGGTGGGCTTGGGGATTGGGACCTGCACTCAATGTGCTGGGTCAGTCTGAGACACCATTGGGGCTTCTAGGTGGTGTCTCACAGCCAGAAGGCCAAGGTGGTGACACGGACGCTGGAGTAAGCCTCAACTCAGAGACACCTCGGTCAGAACGAGGGGATGCACTGCTTCCCTGTGTGGAACCCGCAGCGCGGCACAGGCAGATGAGGACACCGAGCGCACCCTCCCCTCTTCTACTCCAGAAGAGTTATCTCTGATAGACGGGAACCAAGTGGCCCTAGGGAGGAAATCCCGACGCAGACATCAGGTTGGCTAAGGAACTGCGTGCACATGCACACCGGGCCAGGCGCTGAGGCCCAGAGGTCCATACCCTACCCAGACTGGTGCCATCAACAAGGCTTTCCTCAAGGCCCCCGGCTGGGCCCTGGACTCGGATGGACATGGAAGGGCAAGGCTCATCCACTCACCCACACGTGGTTCTGGGCTAACTTGCAGATGGTCAACCGCTTTGTTAGAAGTCAGCCTTCACCTAGAGGGCAATTCTTCACGCTTGGGTCTCCCTGCTACAGCATGGTAACAGGAATGCTGTGGCAGGGACCTAACTGCACACTGCCTTTTTCTTTTCTGACTTCATCATCCCCAGGGTCTGTTAACGAGGATGGGGAAGCGGGACCAAGGGGAGCCCTCCCAACATCTGTCTACTCCATCTCTAGGAGATGACTGAGAGGAGGAGGAGGCTAAGAGCAGAGCAGACAGCACCTCCTCCACCTGTCCCTGCCCAGCTTGGCATCAGGGAAGACGGCAAAGCATTTGCATTCCTAGGTCCTCCTCATGAGCAGGTGCTCTCTGCTGCCCAAACCTGGAGGGTTGGAAAGATGGCTCAGAGGCTAAAGGGACTGCCTTGTGAGTGTGAGGACCAGAATTCAGATCCTCAGAGCCCACATAGGAGCTGGGTGGTTGTGGCAGCCCCCACTGTGACCCTGGTGCACCTGGAAGTGGAGACAGGCTCCCTCCAGAGCAAGCTGGTTGGATCACTAGCAAAAGCAGTGAATTCAGAGAAACACCCTCAACATACAAGGTGGAGAGGTGAGAAAGAACCCACTGCCATCCTTCAGTCTCGAAACACATGTACATGTACATACATACACGTACACACACACACACACACACACACACACACACTGCACATACATTTACAAACCCAAAGAACCCTTCTCGGCCTCCAGAGGGACTTCTCCCCACTCTGAAGAGGTGCCTATGATCAACAGGATAATGAGGGCAGCCTCCTGGCTCCATAATCTAACAGAATGAGCATCAGCCAAGATGGGTGAGGGCCACTGAGACTCGGCTGTTGGGAAACAGGGTCATGCTGAGTCACCTGTCCCAAGGGGCTCTGGGACACCCGAATAAAGCAGATGAAAGAAGTGGGAAGGAGTCTAGTGTGAGAAGGCTGTGGGGTGCCAGGCTGAGCATCTGGGGACCAGAGAGCACTGGTCCTCGTCAGTGAGCACAGGTCCTGGAGGTGGGACAGGTCTGCTATGGGACCAGCATAAGCCGCTGTCCTCTTGGCTGGGAAAGACCACCATGAGAATGTTGCCTTCAGGGTGGAAAGGTCTCCTGGAGGCTCAGTCCCAGGGACGGATCTAGGTGGATGCGTGTGCCCATTATCCTCATCCTGTGGCTGCCATTCCTTCTTAGTGCCAGAGAGAGCACATGGCACACCCACCCTAGCTCCCAATCCCAAGGACACAGACATCTCTACAGGGACAAGGCAGGACCTGGGCCCAAATCTACTTAGACCTGAAATGTCCCTTTGCAGCTGAGGACTACACTGGTTCCACAAAGCCCCATGGATTCTGTGACCCTACTTCACAGAATGTCTAGGTACAATAATCCTCATTTCTCTCATCTTTCTTTGTGATACCGGGGGGTAAATCTATTGCTTTGTAGCCTCTGATCCCAGCACTAGGGAGGCAGAGGCAGGTGGATCGCTGTGAGTTTGAGGCCAGCCTGGTTTACAGTGTGGGTTCTAGGACAGCCAGGGCTGTCACATAGACAATCCCTGTCTTGGAAAAAAACCAAAAAACTAAACAAATACAAGGACAACAAACCCCATGCTTTGTACACGCTAGGCAAGACTTCTGCCACTGGACAACATCATCAGACCTTTGAAAGACTTTAAATGACCCAGGGTCTCACACTGCTGGCTCCATCATTCATCTGTGGTTTTTTGCTTTAAACTCCTTGAGTTACGGCCCTGACATTCCTCAGTGACAGAGCTTTCCTCACCTAAATTGCTTCTGGTCCGAGTGTTTTATCATAGCAGTAGAGATCAAGTGAAAATGACCAGAAATGGCAAATTTTCTGTGTAAAGGATCCATGCTAACTGTCTTGGGCTTTGTGGGACAGACTACAGCTGTTCAACTTCATCAGAGCACAAAAGCACCTATGAAAGGCAGACAAACTAATGTCCATGGCTGCATTCCGATAAAACTTTATGTATAAAAACAGGCCAGCCCACAGCCTGCCAGTCACCAGCGAGATTATGGCTCCTACTCTGTCTCTTCTGAATGAAGTTTTGCGAAGGCCGCAGCAGGCAAGCATGCAGCAGGATGAGAAAGGATGTCCTGGCAGCCTTAGATGAACAATCGAAAGAGTGACCTGAGGGTGGAGCGTCCACTCTGTCCAGGTCAGTTCCACATGCTCCTCTACTGAGATGTTTCCAGTGGTCTGTGTAGGGCCCACTGAGTCTACTACCACCCATGCTGTGCTGAGCTGTGGAAAGGGTGAGAGCCCCAGGCATGGAACGGCTGTGAAGGTGTGTGTCCACGAGAGGGAAGGTGTGGGAAGGAGGAACTGGAGAGGGTAACACTGGGGAAAGTATCCACAGTATTGTGAAATGACCCTTGCGGAAGGGCAGGCTAGAGGACACGGTCCAAGCCCTCTACTGTATGTGTGCCACCATGCCGTCATCTGAGTCACCTTCTGAGTGGGCAGTTGCCATGGCAATCCTCGAGTCACTCCTGACTCATCTTTCCTGTGTGTCCAGGTTGTTGGCTGAAGATGACACTGTTCTATTGTGCATAGCTAGCCACCTCCTAGCCTACACAAGGTGCCAAAGCCGTCCAGCTTCCCTTCTCTCGTCCACTTTAAAACTGCCCATGCAGGGAGCTGGGAAGATGGTTCAAAGGTTAAAAGTACACACTGTTCTTACAGAGGACCCAAGTTCCACGCCCAGCACCCACACCAGGCGGTTCACAACTGACTGCGGTGCCAGCCTGGTACCTCTGGCCTCTGTGGGGACCTGCACTCAAGTGCACATTCCCCTCCCCACACACATACACATAACTTAAAAAAAACACCCCCATGCAGACATACCCTTCCATCCTTACCTTCCCCTGGGCTGTGGCCCGAAAGACATGTCCCTGGCCCGTCTCCAAGGCTCCCGAACTCACTCAGGATGACTGTGCCTTGAATATACCAGCTAAGATTCACCCTTGGTTTTGCTAATTTCCCATTTCTTCATTTATAACATGACATTCATCTGTGTCTCACATGCTTTTCTGAAACTCAATGGAGACAATGTCTTAGAGAGGGCCTGGCACAACTGGCATATTCCTTTTGATGTTCTAGAATGTGCTCATTCACTGAACAAAGACCACTGTGAGTCGCTCTTCCTGGTTACCGCACCTGGCCTAACAGATGGACCCTGCCTCAGGCCATGGTCTGGGCACTGGAATGCCATCCTACAGAGGACTAAGATGAAGGACTCTACTGAGCCAGGTTCAGTGGGCCTGGTTTGTGAATGGCCAGATAGTAACCACTAGGTTTTTCAGACAGTGTGTACATAAACGGGTGTGTCTATGTCCCAATAAAACTCTAAGAAAACAAAGAGCTGGATTTACCCCAGGGCCACAGTGACTGACTGACCCCACTTACGAAGCTGTGAAAACCTGCTGACCTGCTCCTCAAAGCACCTGGACACGGAGCTCGGGATGGGGTGGGTGTGTGGTATCCATGGGTGCTGAGTGACAGAAACATGGGTGGGTCTGCAGAGCTGTGGTTGACAATGGATGAGACAGGCTTCATTGAGCCAGCAGAGTCCAGCAGTGGGTACTACTGGTAGGAAGTGGGGAACCGGTACAGATGCCGGCTCTAGGTCACCCCCATTTCCTACTGTTCTAGGAACAAAGCAGAAGCTCAAGGGGTTCAAGTGTGCCACATGAGTGCCAGGGCCTAAGGTTACCAAGAGAGATGGCAGACCTCTATGAGGTGGGAGGACTCAGCCCTTGTCTCTACCCAGGAGACGCCAGACCGTGAAGGGCGGGAAGGGAGTGGGTATGTGTTTCCTGTAGGCTGAGTAGAAGGCTGACAGGGCTGGACCACCATCCCCACACTCCGCCACTCATGGCAGCCGTGGATGCCTCCACAGACAGGCATGCATGCCGTACACACGTGGGCACCGCTGAGTGTAGCCATGGCAATGGTCAGCCAGGCAAGGAGCCAGGATAGAAGCCTGGAAATTCAACTCCTACTTGAGTCCCTTAGCAATTTACCTGCTCAGAAAGGAAACTCCGGCATTCACCACCACGCCCTTCACACAGCACCTGCTGGCCATCCTCATGGCCAGCCAACTCCCAAACAAAGTCCTAGCTGGCACCCCTCTCACCCTATCAAACTCTGGCCACCCCAAATAATGAACACATCCTACTGTGCCTAGTCCTCAGGACCATACCAGCCAGCTGTCAGACAGTGCTGGTGATTCCCAAGGACCAGGGACACCCCTCAGAGAGAGCAGAGGAGGAGACACGCCATGTCGTGATCCCATCACCGCTCCCATAAAGCAGGGCAGCTATCCCAGCCAAGGGAGTGTGCACAGGTGTATGTGCACATCTGTGAGTGTGTGTGTGTTTGTGTTGTGTGTATGTAGGAGCTCTAACTACAGATCTGTCACTCTTACTGGGCAGCAGGGAGCATGGCCAGTCATTCTCCTGGCAATGTTTTTCTCCATGTAAAAACAGATTAAAGATCAACCAAGGACAGCAGGGAAACCATCAGCAGAGGGCGAGCAGGCTGCGTACGAGAGAAAGAATACTCTTCGCACAACACACTGAGAGCGTCCTGAGTCACAGAAGAGAACTCCTTCCTCTGGAGTCTGAGTTCTTGTTCCAGAGTCAAGACCAGTGACAGGGGCTGTGTGCCACTAAAGCTACCGGGATGATCACTCGGAAAATGCCATGTGAGCAGCCTCACGGGTCACAGCAGGTGAGGCATGCTCCTGCCATTGCCTGTATATTTTACTCTCTTGTTAGGGATGTGTGGCTGAATTTAAGCACACTGAAAAGGGGGCTATAGACTTAGGGTAGACCCCAAGGCTATGGGTGGGATATCCCAGAATTTCACAATTCTGACCCTTCTGCTACTCATTTCCCAGCTCAAGCCACGCTCCACCTGGCACAGTATTGGTCACAGCCTGGGAAGGGTGGAGACCTATTCACAGTATCAAAGCCAAGCACATGCTGAGATCTTGCTCTCTGACAGGAGGGTGGGATGGGTAAGAGAAGCATAGAAGGAAACCAACATGAGAAGCAGGGTCAGGACGATGGCGAACAAGAGCAAAGACATTTGCACCTAGACACTGGCCCTGTGAGCTGATATGCGACTCTGAAGCCAGTTTACACACACACATGCACACACGCACTCATACTTGCCGGTTTACACACGCACGCGCGCACACACACACACACACACACGGTTACCAGTTTATACACACACAGAGGCCCACATATACTTGCCTGTTTATACACAGAGGCCAGTTTACACACACACACACACACACACACACACACACACACACACACACACAGAGGCCTGTTGTTTACACACACCCCCAGACTGATTCTATATTTCTTTATGCTAGCGTGAAGCAGAGCAGAAGCGTAGGAGCTAAGGAAGGGGTGTCTGCATCCACCAGACCACACTAAACCTTGTGGTTTTAATTTCTTCCGCCTTCCACTAAGGAAGAACTCCCACCCCTCCCCCCACATCTGCCACACACAGAGTTGGGGTCATTGCTCAGTCCCGGGTTCACTGTGAGAGGCAGCAGCAGTTAGGGGCAAAGCTTTCAATGCAGACTCCCTACTAGATGCCGGAAGATTAGGTGGCCCGGGACACCAGGAGCCTACCAAAGACGCTGTGCGTTCAAACGTCTATTACAGGTGCCATGTGACAGCCGTTCAAACGCACAGCTTGGCTCTAACAAGACGGGAACTTCCTGAAGCCTCAGCTTCCCACGGCAGCCTTCTGTGCTCTTCTTAGTCAAGGACCCCTTGTTGCTATCCACGAAATCACAGAGGACAGAAGAGCTTGGCAGGAAATTATCAGCTAATGGACAGACCCCTAAATGGGACAACCTTCTCGGCAGGGACTGTGTAGGGGGGCATGCCTCCAACCAGGTGTCAAACACTCTTTCAGGAGCCTCATCTGTGAGCTCCCTTCTTCCCCCACCTCAAACCAGGCCTATACAAAAGAGCCTGCAGATGAAGACATCTCCACAGCGTAAAGTCCAGTTCGTCCATAGTGGGCAGAGGGACAGGCTGAGCAGTCCTGGGACTGAGGCAGCTTGGGACAGGCTGTGAAAATGTCCCGTGAGGCTGTTCCAAAGCAGACCATAAAACATGTAGTGTGTGCTCCCATCTCCAAAGAAACAGAATTTAAACAATCTCTTCACGTATGTGTGTCTGTTTGCAGGCATGGAGAACTACCCAGAAGAATAGATACCAGATATTTCACAGTAGTCACCCCGGGGTGCAGCGCTAGCAAAGTCATGACAGGTTCACACGTTCATCTTAGCCCCTTGCTGTCTGTGATTGACAGGAAAGCAGAGGTAAGGCTAAGAAGCCTGGTCAAGCTCTAGGCCACTGTACCTGGAACTGGTTCTCCAGGGTGCTGGTTGCACTCTTTCTAAGCCACCAATTCACTCTGTCCACCCAAAGTGCGGCAGCTATCTAGTGCCACTTGCCCCAACGCCACTCCTGTACCCTACGACTCAGCCAGGTGGGCTCTACTCCTGTCCTGCCCGTCATGGGCCTCATATTGCTGTTTCATAAAAGCCAGGACTGCTCTGACCTCAAGAGACCAACTCTAGAAAAGAGGAGGAGGAGGAAAAATGAGGAGAGGGACATCTGAGGGGACAACTTTCAACACTTGACTCAGGCAGGATTTCAGAGCTTGCCAGTACCGACTGGCAATCCTATCCTATCCCTTCAGTGAATGGCCCGGCAGACCTCACGGTTCCCCAAAGACCTTCCAATGACTTGGCTCAAAAGTTCCACCTCTGCGAAAAATTATCCTTTTACTGTAGGAGGCACTGCCAAGGTGACGGGGGGGGGGGGGGGGAACGACATGGCAGTGGATGGGTGTGGATAGAGGAGAGCCACCAGGGAGTAAGCAGACACATGCCCACCTCCTGAAGCTCGGTTCACCCTCACTACCTCTGACCCCAGAACAGTAAAACCATTGTTTTGACACAAGATGGAATGAAATTCAGGATGTGGAACAAGGTGACCTATTTATAAAAGCTTTCTTTCACCTGCAGATCAAACCGGCCCCTCCCTCCTGTGGCCTGCCTGCCCCACACACGGCAGCAGTGGCAGTCTAGAGTGTGGCAAGAGCAATATGCCTGGGGCAGAACCGCCTGTTATTCTACCACAGTGCAGCCTCTGCAGGCAGGCTGAGCCGCTGTCTGACCGCCTGCCCTGGGTGAACACGGGTGCTAGGATGGGTTAGGAGGGAGTGCTCGGGGCGTGCACAACAAGCTGGGCGACTGGGCGAAGGTGCCATCCCCATCTGGACTCCTGCCATGTGGCTGTAATCTGCTCCACCCAATCACCCGCTTGAGAGGACTTCTCAGGCAGGGATGTAAAATTAAGTCTTTGACTCTAGAACCATCAGGGTTATCAGGCCCTTCTGGGAAGTTCTGATAGGCGATTTTGGAAAGAAAATCCCACATGGTCCATAGCTCTAGCCTCTGGCCTCAAAAGAGCAAAAACGCACCTGCCGCAAACTCCTACGGAAGGACCCAGATTACTCACGGCGCTTTCAGAAAGGGCTCAAAGCAGTTGCACCGTGCCCCTGGGAAACCAGGGAGACATTCATACAGAGACCAAAAATTAAAATAACAGTTAGCTTGTAGTCTAGTTAGAGCTGGAGGGCTAGTCTTCGGCTCACTCAGAGAGGATCCGCTGCAGGAGGGGCAGCCATACTGTGTCATGTGCAACTTTAGTGGCAGTGGGGACAGTCTAGACTCTGGGCTACTGGTCCATATGGCCCAGGGAAGTCAGTCACAGACTGGGCTGCTACTGCTGGTGCAGAGGAAGCTGAGTGCCTCCAATCCAGCCTCGGAGAAGCAAGGGGAGCCCAGAGAACGCCTGGCTGCCCCTTACCCATCCATACCCTTACCAGCTCCAGAGGAAGGCAGGGAATGGGGTACTGGAGGTAGGTGCCGACAGTCCCCAAGTAGGTTTGGTGGCTCCAAAGAGCCTATATACCCTTGTGAGAAGGCTCCCCAGGGGAACACTCCCTAGGCTCCCTCTTGCATGGCTCTCCACCAGGCTGGCTCCAGGGCTGCCTGATCTAAGAAGAGGTTAACACAGCTCTGAGATAGGTTGCAGGCTTACAGCAAAGACAACTCAGCTTTTGGGGCCCAAGACCTAGTACAGGAGCAGGTGATAACTTGACCTCTTCCTTTGGAAAAGGTTGCTTCTAGAAGTGGGCCTCAGGAAGAATCTGTTCATGGGTCTGAGTGTCTAGGACCCAGGGGTACTTGTCCCATTCGACAGATTCATGTAGATACCCCCAAACTACCTGGGAGTGTACAGGGAGGAAGGAGCATGGTAGTTTTTATTTCAGCACACAATATGCAGCTCCAGCTTCAGATGACAGCATCTAGCACACAGCAGAAGCATCATACATGCAATGTCCTGCCTCCTCCTGTCTCTCTTTACTAAGAGATCCCTAAAAACAAGGAACCTGAAAGCCAAGTGCAGGGGTTCATGGAAAGTCACAGGTCCATGGTTCACACAGATAACTCCAGTTGCCCAGCTCTCAAGAAGGTGTCTCAGAGGGAAGACACAAGAGGTGAGATCCTGCACAGGGCACGCAAAAAGCAAGGAGGCTGAAGGACCCCTCGCACAACACCCCCTTAGCTTCCTCTGAATTCAGTCAGTCACATGAACCCCTTAGATAAAAAACAGCAGCAGTGGGAATCACCCCCAAAAGAGGCTGTATGGTTGCTCCCTGTAATTATGTATGTGAGAGGGGTTCTCAAAGTGAGGTATCAGCTGTGGTAGACCCTGGGAACCGTACAGATTCCCAGTTCTCCCGAATGCTGGGATTAAAGCTGTGCGTGCACCATCAAACTTGGATCCCCAGTCCGTATCAGTGGACTGGCTCTATGATTTGCATGTATTCAAGTATATGACTCACTGTCTGTGTGTGTGTGTGTATGTGTGTGTGTGCTGTCCCTTTGTGTGTGCGGGGTCTTTCTCGCTGAACCTGGACCTCACTGACTTGGCTAGGGTAGCCAATGTGCAGGAGTACCCTGTCTTCACCTCCCACGCACTGGGGTTACAAGGAGTAACTATGAACTGAACTCCAGTTCTCATGATAGTGTAGCAAGCACTTTATCCACTGAGCCATCTCTCCCCAACTCCTTTCACTTTCTAGAAAACTCTCCTTCTACCTTGATATGAATGAACTATTTCAAATGTCACATATAAGAAGTCATAAGATATGTATACGTCTGCCTTCTGGACCATTCTAGAGTACAGATACAATGATAGTCATTTACAACCAAAGGTCAAACCACACCCAGCACACAGGTTGTTTTTCCTAGTCATATCTTAGCTCTTGCATTGGTTTTATGTGTTAATGGTTGTATAAACAGCCCTTGGTAGACGCTTATCACATCTGAGTGATACCTAGGTTCTTTGTAAGGATGGTCACATATACAGTTAAGATTTTTTTCTTTAATAGACTGACCTGGAAGGATTTCCTTTAGTTCACTCTCACCCTCAAAATCTTGGCTCTCAGAACCCCCATTTCACAGTCATCATTTG
The DNA here is from genome assembly GCF_950005125.1 of Chionomys nivalis. NCBI lineage: Eukaryota > Metazoa > Chordata > Mammalia > Rodentia > Cricetidae > Chionomys > Chionomys nivalis. The sequence goes on along the minus strand of NC_080096.1, from coordinate 6,400,091 downwards.
TAGAAGACATTAAAGATGCCCCTGACTTGCCTAGAGGTCTCCTGGTCTCTGGACTACACGGTGGCAGGCTCCAGATGCTGGAGAGTTTCTGCTGAGTTAGTCTGTCAAACAGACTTCTAATAGACTGCTTCCGATAAACTAGCTAAGGATTCTAAACGGTAGCAGCTGCAGCACCAGTCCACAGAACTGAACAGGAGGCCTCGGAGAGGCAAGTCCTTGATCTCATGAGCACTGGGAAAACCAATGACTTTAACTTCTCAGTTCCTATGGCCTCCAGGAACTTCTTACCTGTCCTGGCCTTCCTGCTCCAAGCCCATTAGCCTGGAAAGACCTTGACCTCTAGAGGAGAGGCCCCAGCAAGTCCAAAGGTGGCAAACGAATGGATCTGGCACTTCAGACAAGGTTCTGGGGAGCAAATGTCCATGCACCAGCTTATTCCATGTAGAACGGAGCAAGGAGGGAGACAAATGACCTCTTGCCCAGTGCATGGACAGACTATTCATCACCTGTCAGAAACACTGGTCCCAAGTGCCCATCAACAGATGAACTAGGTTTACTAACTGCAGTTCACACATACAATAGAATGCTATTCGGCCATGAAAGAACAGTGTCCTGGTGTATGTCACCCTGTGACTAGACCTTGAAAACTTTAGGCTAAGTGAAAGCAGCCAGACACAAACCATCACACAGCCTATGGTTCCTTCTTATGGAATGACCAGAGTGGGAGAATCCATATAGACCAAAGCAGATTGTAGAGGTCAGTAAATGTCTGGGGACTAAGTGGGATGTGGGGTGTGTGTGTATGTGTGTGTACACAAGATACCACTGAATTGTGCTTTCTAAAAAGATTAATAGTGGGTTGGCAAGGTGGCATAGAAGGCACTTGCCACCAAACCTGATGACCTGAGTTTGGTCATGGGACCCACATGGTGGAGAGAACTGACTCCAAGTTGTCCTCTGATCTCCACTTGTACATACGATAGTGCACACACAGGCACACATGTGTACATGTACACACACGTTTTTAAAAATATAGATTAACCGTGGGCTGGGGAGAGAGCTCAGTTCCTAAAGTGCTTGCCACACAAGCATAAAGACCCTCATCCAACCCCAAGCACCATGGACAAAGCCAAGCTCTGCAGACGTGGAACAAGGAAGAGCCCTGGGGATCCAGGGGCCGGCCAGTCTAGGCTGACCAGTTAGTCCCAAGGCCATGGGACAGCCAGTCTAGGCTGATCATTTAGTCCCAAGGTCATGGGACAGCCAGTCCAGTCTGATCAGTTGGTCCCAGGGAGAGACCCTGACTCAAAAAGCAAAGCAGCTAACTCCTGATAATACCACTACAGATTGACTTGTGTCTTCCACACATACACACGTGTACTCTGCCACACATGTACGCACACACACACAGGTTAATGTTAGGCTATCTGAAGCACACTAAATGAAAGTATGCCACACTGCATGCTCATGATCACAGGAGGAGGGTAGGCCAGAGCTGCAAGGTTGAAGAACACCCAGAACCTACAGGGGACCTGGCTGACCGAGCACTGGCTTGCAGCCAATGCTTCAAACCAGCCACAGCTAATGGGCTAATGGTATAAGATGTGGGAGTTAAGAGCCTTCTAGAGCCTGCCTGCTGTGATCCTCTGGCCCTGCACCCACACACTTCTCTCTTTGCAAAAGAAAAGAGCACTGGGCTTGGCTGCCAGCTTTGCATCCTTGAGCAGGCACCGGTGAATCAAGCTTCTCTGGTGGAATCTGGAATGTATACCTGTGTCTCCCACCTGTGCTCAGAGGACTGGGGAGTGGTGACCAACACAGCCAAACTACAACAGTGTGGTGATGCTGGCCTGGGATGTATCAGGAAATCACTCCGGCTACTCAGCTCCTGCTTGCTCCCCTGCTGCAGATGTCTTAGCCTGGCCAGCAAAACTACACCACAGAACTGCCCACGCCCACGCTCAGACGAACCAGGCTTGTTCCCACACGCAAACTCATTCTAATGGACAAAGTGATGTGTTCTTGGACCATTACCACCGAGAGCCTGAGCACAGCCCAGGCATCTCGCACAGGTGCCGTCACTTCCCAGAGGCCCTTTCCAGCTGGGCTGGGCTCACACGAAACATGAAAGCTGGCTGCGAAACAGGGTCAATCAAGGGAGGTTTAGCCAAGTGCCTGTCAAACCATAGAGGCCATGTGTGCAGACTAGGGCTGGGCTGTCAAGTACCAACTTCTGAATGGCCGTACTTCCTCACCTCTCTGTGCTCTGGGTCCCCCATGCACCGAAGTGAAGGCAACGATGCTCCAAACTCACCAGCTGCTTAGAGGGTAAAATGTAGATCCCATGGGAAGTTCAGCATAAAATGAGCGTCCAGGGCCAAAGAGATGGCTCAGCGGGTATAGGGGCTTGCTACCAAGCTCAAGGACCTGAGTCCTTGGATTCCTGGGACCCGCATGGTAGGAAATACCTCCCCGTAACTTTTCCTCAGACCTCCAAGCATGCTCGGTGGCACTGCTGTGTAGCCGTTTCCTCCAGAGATGAAAACATTCCACCCTGCAGGGAAGCTCCTTAAGCAGGAAGGGAAACAACTCAAAACAGCTTCAGGAAGTCCTTGAAACTGATCAGATTCACTAGGGCCCCTGAGAGTCCCTCTCAGAGGGGCAAAACCAAGCCCCAAGGAAGACTGAGAGCAGAGCAGCTGCCTGGCAGGAACAGAAGCCAGCAGAGCTGCCTGGAAGAGCTTTAGCCCAACGGAGGCACCTGGAAAGAAGGCTCTCCAGCCTGCTCAGCTGCCTGCAGGCTGTGCTGTGTGCTCCAGGTTCCCAGCTTTGTGAGCTGTCACCCTATGGGTGGGCTTTGGTGATGCAGCTGGGTCTCTTCTGCTCCTGAAAGTGACCCCTCACCTATATTTCTGCCAGTAACCCAATAAAACTCATTAGTTCACCGAGCTGAACTCTGGTGGTGTCCACAGTTTGGTCTGTCATGGGTTTCCTGTCTGGGGTGATTGTACATTGATATTGCGTCTCCCCAGTAAAAGTTTTGTCACACAATAGGCATGTACATGCCAGTACACACACACACACACACACACACACACACACACACACGTAAAAACAGCTAAATAGCTAACATTGGAGATATACTTGTGTGAGGAAAAAGAGAGGAGGGCTATGTCTCCTGAGACAGGGTTTCAACACAGACATGCAAATTCAAAACCAACTCCTACCCCAAATTCAGCCATCTTGGCAAAGAGCAGCAGCCCTAAACTGCTGACTTAGCTCCGTGCTACTTTGGGCCATCTCAGGTTGGGTAACAGCCACAGAGCCCCTGGGGACTTCACCCAGTGTCTGGTGAATTAAATTTTCATCTCTGGAGGAAACTGCTACACAGCAGTGTCACAAAGCGTGCGTGGAGGTGCGTGGAGGTCCGAGGAAAAGTTACGGGGAGGTATTTCTCTCCTACCATGCGGGTCCCAGGAATCAAACTCAGGTCCTCGGGCTTGGTAGCAAGCCCCTGTAGCCCCTGAGCCATCTCTTTGGCCCGGGATGCTCATTTCATGCTTCCTCTGCTCCCTGACGCCAGGAAGTCAAGGACTGAGCACAAGGAAAGTTTCTCAGGAAAGCAGTTTGGATCTGGGGCCTGTTTATTCCAGTTCTGAAATCACGAGAGCACAAAGGGGAATGGGGAGAAGGTGGCCAGAGAGTTGTTTAATGGGTCAACCCAGGGCGACAACTGGTGCAGAGAAGGAGAGCACTCGCTAGTCCCAGCAACCAGCTCAGCCTTGGGAAGGCCCAGCTCCTGCCGCCCCAGGCATACTCTGCCCTTGCTGGCAGAAAGCTCTGGAAGCAGCAAGGCCCAGCTTCAGACAGGTACATCTGCAGTCGGCTGGATTTCCCATGACACAAGACAACAACATGCATGTTACTACGAAGGCACAAGCAGGAAGGCCTGGCACACCCCAGCTGGGCAGCTGCCACCAGACCAATTGTGGGAAGACCCCTCCTCAGGCCCTCCCTGCAGGCCTTCCTGCCAGACTCAGGTTCCCACAGCTGGAGCTGGACCGCAATCCCTGCTCCTACCGAAGGCACTGCCGAGCTCTCCTGCTGTCTGAGTTTCTGTTCCCATATCAAAAGCAGTTCTTTTCTGCTGAGGCGACAGGACCTGCCAACAAAACAAGCCGCTGGGACCTGCGTTTTCATAACACAGCGCACTACAATGAATCACTGAGGCTTAATGGTATTGGCAGCTGGGCTGGTGGCAGGGACCCGTGTGAAAGTTGCACAGCCTCCTCCCTGCACTCATCTCTCCTGATTGACAGCACCCTCTCCAGGCCCCCAAATAGAAAACCAGACAGCATAGAGATCCTGCACGTGGACCAGCCTGACTCTTATGGATACAACACAGGCACACTCCCTTTAAAAAGGAGGAGGGGACCAGTCACCTGGCACATCCTGCATCTTGTGATACCCAGCAAAGCCCAAGAGCTCGATGAAAATGCATAGCCAAGGTCCCGCAGAGGGGACCTGCAACAGACAGACCTCAGGTGACATGAGCTCAGGTGGCTTGGGACTGTTAGTGTGGGCTATTTGGGAAGGGAAGCTTGGAGGGCTTCATCTTCCTCTAGGAAGTTGGTCCTGAAACAACTGACCATGTGACAGAGGTGGCAGACAATGTTCCCTGTCCTGGGTCAGAGACGCCAGCCCTTTTGTAAGGCCCATAGAGGTAGACAGGGTAGGGCACAGACTGCGTTCCTAGACGGTACAGAAGGCAGTGGTCATAGCGATCTGGGAGGACTGTCATGGTGACGCCACCCTGAGGCTCCTCCCCTATTCACGGTTCAGTCTCCCTCTGCCCACCCTTCAGGCTTCAGCCGTCCGTTCAGGTCCTCCTACTTCAGATATCCCTTAGATTCCTATGGGTCAGGTAGACCCTGGGACTTCCCAGCACCACAACTGCTAGAAAAGTCTTTGCCCTTAAATGGCCTACAGTCAGCTGAAGCTCATCTCTCAAGGTCTACACTGGCTGCCTCCTCCATAGAGCCTTCCCTGGTTGGCCTCTCACCGCCATCTCTTCCAAACTCTGTCTGGGATTACCTCAGGACCCTGGGCCTGCAGAAACCTAGGCATGTGGTCAGTCACAACCCTGTATCTTGGCTGAAGTCCATGAGCCTGTCCAAGACCCGCCCACATGTGGCCAGCCAGCAAGTGGCCTCACAGTCTCCCAACACCTACCACAAAATCCAGAGTTCTGGAATGTTCCAGGCAAGTGCCTTGGGGAAAAGCCAGGAGAAAGGTCTTGTGGGTCTTCACCCCAGGGGGTGGGGGATAGAATTAGAGAGCAAAATGAAAGCAGCATCGGGCTGCTGAGACCTGGGGATCCTTCTGAACGTGGCTGCCTCACAGGGTCCCCCGGCCTGCTGTGCTGAGCTGCTTGATCACTCCTGGCCAGAGCCAGTTCCACCGTCACCAAGGGGAAACGGCCCTTGGTTACCACTGGCCTAACACAGAAGGCAAAACAAACACCAAGGCCTAGCAAGCCTCCCTCCTCACTGCTGGGAACAATTACAGGGGAATCGGCTCAGCAGTTTAAGGGCCCTCCAAGACTGGAGGCTGCAAGCCAGTGGGAGGCCAGTAGGTAACTCATTCCCTTCCTGTGCCTCTGAATATTTCCCAAGACCTGGGGACCCTGTGTCATCCCACTCAGGAAGACAGGGAAACACACGGAACCCCAGTAACTGCAGAGTCACGGCCAACACAGGCCACAGCACAGAGCACTGAGCTAAGTCCACAACACTATTTTCCACCAGTAAGCTTGGCAGGTGCACAGGTGATGCCCCCATCCATCAGACCTCAAGAAGGGACTCACCAGAAACATCAGCGCAGGCAGGGGCAGGCTGAGGACCGTCACAGTTCTCGCACAGCCTGCCAGCCATGACCAACCCTCTCACCCCCACCCACCTCCCACCCCTGGCCAAGCAGCTTGCCATCCGATGAGTAAACTCACCACCAGAGGAGCAAAGGCACTTCTCACCAGGCTCCAGCTCAACTTGGCAGAGGAGCGGCCAGGACTGCACCAGGGCTCGGCACTGTCCTCAGAGGTTGGGCAGTAGGGTTTCAGGTGCAGCCGGGCACAGTCAGGGCGCCGGTCCCCAATCTCTTCCTGCCCTAGCACATCCAGAACCTTCCCTTCAGAATCAGCCTCTCCTAGGACACAATCTCTCCCATTTAGGGACACCCCACTGCCAGGATCTTAGGACACCATAAGTAGACCCTGGAGGGAAGCTCAAGCAGCAAAGGAACAAGAAAGAGCTGGGTGACACACCTCATCCCTCCTCAGACCCTCTCTCCAAGTCTCCAGGCTCCCTGCAGCAGGGTGCCATGCAGGGAGAAGCATCTGTCCTTCCTCCACCCGATTCCTTACTACGTTCCAGGCACACATGCGAGTGAGCCATGCTTTCTCTTCCCCACACTTTGACTTGGAAGGCAGAGTAGCCCTATTCATTGCCTGGTGTTGGGGGGCATAGGGGCTCTAACCTTGGACAAGGTCCAAATCCTTGTCATATAGGAGCCACCAAACACCTGGAAGATGCTCTTAAATATTCCCTCAGTCCATCCTCAGGCTCACTTGGGTCCCCTACTCAGTAGCCTCCCTGGAGCTGTATTTTTCTCTGACCAGAACAGTACCTTGCTCTGGGTTCAGGGATTTGCCCAGGGGAGAGACAGAGAACAGGGAACGGGAAGCAGAATGAAGGCAGGGCAGAGGTTGGAGGCTCCAGCGTGGATGCACAGGGTGTCAGCGGCCTCCCAGTGTATGCGGAGCTAGACCCCTGCTCTGAACATAGTAAAGACATGATCCTCAAAACCGAGGGGGCGGGGCCAGCGGCTGGAGTACTGAAGTCCAAGTCTGGTGGGACTGAGGTCAGGGCCTTTCGTGTGCTCCACTCTCGGCTCCATCCTATTCTCTCGTCCTCCACAGAGGGTTTGTGCCCACGACCCACGACCCAGGGAGGGCTTAGGGCACAAGCAAGTGAGCCACAGCCTTCAGTCAGGCTGGGGGTCTGCCCCGGAGAAAGCAGAGGCCATACCTCACTGAAAGATGGCTTAAGTCTTTGGGCTCAACCCTGATCCTTGTGTGTCTCGGAGCAGGGGGTTCTCAACTTCCCTACCGCTGCGACCCTTTAGTACAGTTCCTCATGTTGTGGTGACCCCAACCATAAAATTATTTTCTTTCAACTCCATAACTGTAATTTTGTTATGAATCATAATGTAAATATCTGTGTTTTCCGACAGTCTTAGGCAACTCCTATGCAAGGGTGGTTAGACCCCCAAAGGGGTCACGGCCTATATGCTGAGAACTGCTACTTTAGAGGGACTTGAGGATCCACTGCCCCCTCATCCTGCCTCAGTCACAGACAGGAAGGCCACTGAACTTAAGAGCGGGCGGAGGGGGGTAGGTCAGAGTTTAGATTTTGATACGGTTGTGCTGAAAATTTAAACAGCACATTCCCAAGACAACCAGCCAGAAGCTATCAGAAACCCCCTGGAGAAGTTGCAAGAATATGAAACCCTGTCTGGAGCCCAGTGGCAAGGACATTGGGCCTCATCACAGCAGGAAGCAGGGTCTGGACATCGGGCAGTGATCCAGGGAGTGGCAGGGAAGACAGCGCCCAGCACAAAGTCCACTAGTACATTTGCTCCCCTGGGCTTCTGGGTGGGAACCAGAAAGCAGAACACGTGGAGAGCCATGTCCTCTCCCCACAGAGCGGTTAGAGTCACATTCCCTGTTGCAAAGGGCAGGGCAGGGCGGCAGGTCCATAAACATGGCAGCTGGGCTCAGTCTGGCAAGCTAAAGTGAGGGACCTGCCAGTACATATGGAGACTGGTACTCTGACCTGTCCCTGAGAAGCCATCACAAACAGCTGATGTGCCACCTTCCTCTCCCTTTCCTTTTCTATTTTCCTTCTTTTTTGCTTTGGGGAAAGGAGGTTAAGAACCAAGAGGGGGGGGGCGGGCGGTGTGGTAAAGTGCTTGCCCTCCAAGCAGGAAGACTTGATTTGATGCCCACAGCCCACATTTAAAAGTCGGGCACACCTTTCTGAGCCAATCCACACATCTCCCCCATCTTTCTGTTCCACTTGCTGCTCCCTGCCACCAAAGGCCGGATGAGAGCGGTTAATAACCACACCACAGTGTAAAGATGCTAACCTTTCTTGAAATTTCTTCTGCCAGATAAACTGGCTCGTCATCTTTAAGTCTCACTCAGATTCTCAGGACACAGGTAGAATGCAGACATAACTTTAGTTGCCAGAATAAAATACGAATGGCTTCAGGCCTACTTCCCAACACAGTATCTGTTCCTCTCTGAAACCTCCTAATGCAGGTCTCCACTGCCCACATTTCTCTCTGCATTCTTCCAAACCCCCACAAGGACAATTCCGCTTACAGCATGCTGGCCCACGGCTCCAAACCCTCACAAGGACAATTCCGCTTACAGCATGCTGGCCCACGGCTCCAAACCCTCACAAGGACAATTCCGCTTACAGCATGCTGGCCCACGGCTCCAAACTCTTCCGCTTTTCCCTGCGAACTAGTTCCCAAGGCCTGTGAACCACCCGGCCGGGTGCATCACAGCAGCGGCCCACCGAATTAGGTGCTCTTCTTGCTGCTGTGCCAGCATGCCCAACAAACCCGGCTTCTAGAAGGATTCATTCTGGCTCACAGACTGGGGTACAGTCCATCATGGCAGAAAGTACGGTAGCGGGAACGTGAGGTGGCTAGTCACATCACACCTACAGTCAGGAAACTAAAAGAGACCAATGCTCGGGCTCAGCTCACCTCCTTTTACTCAGTTCGGTACCACAGCCCACGGGATGGTGCTACTGCACTCAGGGTGGGTCTCCCTCCTCAGTTAGCTCTTCTGAAGATGCGTTCGTGGACATGCTCAGCATGTGTTTCCATGGCAATTCTAAATCCAGTCAAGTTAACCATGAAGATGAACCATCACGGTGTCCAAAAGAACTGAAAGTCGTGCTCATGGCATTGCACAACTCATTGGAGCCAGGGGCGGGAGCAACCCATACGTCTACTGATGATGGGCACATGGATGGACAACTGCAATCTGTGCCGACAGTGAGTTACAATTCAGACTTAGAAGGGCAGGTAATTCTGACATTTGCTCAAAGACGAACCTTGAGAGTATTTTGGAAAATGAAGTAAGTCACAAAAAGACAAATATAGTATGTTTTCACTTCTACGTGGTCCTCATAGAGGATGAATTCAGAGACTGATCTAGATTGGTGGGTGTTGGGGCTCAGGGTGGGGTGGTAGAGATGGAGAGTGAGGGCTGCTTGGGACAGACTTTCAATGGGGACCATGAGAAGGTTCTGGAGCAGGCAATGGTGACAGATGCATGATGACATGCACATTACTGCTCCCTCTGAACTTAGCCTGCACACACACATTTGTTTGTTAGTGTGTTGTATGGGGGCTGTGCATGCCAAGGCAGGCCTGTGAAGGTCAGCAGACATTGTGGGAACCAGTTCTCCCCTTTCACCGCTTGGTTCCGAGTACTGAGCTCAGGTGATCAGGCTTGGGGACAAGTGCCTTCGTCCACTGAGCTATCTCATCAGCCTGAGCTTACTCTTTAAAATGGCTGGGAGCTGGAGATGGGGCTCAGGGGTAGAGCACTTGCCTGGGATGCATGCGGCATTGGGTTTGAGCCTAGGATTCAAGCAGTAAATTTTAGGTCATCTATCTTTGCCACAATAAACACTTATTTTTTTTAAAAAAAAATATTTATTTACTTATTTATTATGTATACAATATTCTGTCTGTGTATATGCCTGCTGGCCAGAAGAGGGCACCAGACCCCATTACAAGATGGTTATGAGCCACCATGTGGTTGCTGGGAATTGAACTCAGGACCTTTGGAAGAGCAGGCAATGCTCTTAACTTCTGAGCCATCTCTCCAGCCCCCATAAACACTTATTTTATATGAATTTTATATTTTGTATTTTCATATTTTATATGAAAATAAAGGAAAACTTGTGGCATAGAAATCTAAAAGGAATGGAGGAAGAACTCTTTAATCCTGGTATTCTGGGACAGATGCTCAAACTGCTAAGAAATGTGCCCCTGGCAGTGCCCTCTGTCTCTTTAAGCCGACCATTGGCCAATACTGTCTGTCCTCCCAAGAGCAGCCGTGCTGAAAAGGACAGGAGGCTAAGCACAAAGGGAAGGGCACCGTTCACCTGATGACCATTTCCCAGGGCTCTCTGCACCATCCTTTCCTTCCAGTCACAGTTCCCAGACTGCATCTGGGTCCAATCTGGGCCACTCTGGGCAGCCCATGTGCAGGTGCAGGTCTCACTAAACAGGCAAGGAGACAAGTGGCAGGAGGTAGAAGCCAGTTCAAAAAAAGCCGAATCAAGCCTCAAGTAGCAAAAAGCTCACATCTCTCCTGAGCACAGGGCTCCTCTGTCGGGGAGACAATGGACAGGGTATCAACCAGGACCACATATGGAAAGCAGCTTGGAGACACCTGGGTGCTGCTGGTGCCCAATACACCCACTTGTTGGAGAGAATTAAGCTGAATCTAAGTGTAGTGGCCATAATCCTAGCACTTGGGGTAGGCTGAGGCAGAATGGACGGGAGTTTGAAGCCAGCTCCCACTATATGGAGAGTTCAAGGCAAGGCAGGGTTACAAGAGACTCTGTTGCATAAAACAAAACAAACAGACAAATCATTGATGTCAAGTCTGAGGCAGAGCGCCCAGGAGTGGGCTGAGAGTGCCAATGTTATTCTGGCTCCCAGTGCCCTCTCTGCTGCCCACACTTCCTGTGGCCTCTGTTCCCATCCGCACTCAGCCTGCAGAAGCAGGCTACTCAGGCCCAGTCCAGCTGCCCTTCAAGGTCATGGACTCCTAATCAATACATTGAACAGCCTAAGAAAAGCTTCCGCCATACTTCTCAGACTCATCTGGAACTCTTGCCATGTCCTTGACACAGACGCTGTACTCTCCGTGACGCATAGCCTCGCTGCCCAGTGCCCCACTCCAGCAATGCTGCAGGCCTCTGCTGCCCTTCTGCTTCAGTGGCTCCATATCTACCCACAAACAATATCTCTCATAAGGACGCAATCAGACACCCCCTGCCCTCCAGTCTCTATGTATCTGTCAGTTTCTGTCCTCAACCCGACTCACCTTAGTCCTAACACAGAGGTTTTCCTCGCTGGGCGTCCCTCACACCACAGGTCGGGGCCAAGTTCCCTCTGACACTACAGTTCAAATTGGTCCCCTTTGCCCGCCTGAGTCCTCAGTGTGAAATTACTGCAGGGGGTGGCTCTCGCTACACTGGCTTTTGGATCTGCTAACACAGAGACGTGATGCGGCCAGAGGATGCGGACAGTCCACTCACAAACAAAAACAAACGGCAAACAGACTCCAGACTTGCTTGAAAAGATATTCAAACTCAAGTTGACAGGTATTGTGGGATATTTACACTGTGTGAAGATATATGGCTGTGATTGGTTTAATAAAGAGCTGAACAGCCAATAACTAGGCAGGAGGTATAGGCAGGACTTCCAGGCAGAGAGAGGAAGTAGGGGGAGGAAATCTAGGGGTCAGAGAGAGATGCAAGGAGACATGGAGAGGAAATGGGATATGCACGATGGGAGAGAGGTAATGAATGCCACATGGCAGAACATAGATTAATGGAAATGAGTTCATTTAAGTTAGAAGAGCTGGTTAGCAACAAGCCTAAGCTATAGGCTGAGCTTTCATAATTAATAAGAAGTCTCATTATTTGGGAGCTGGCTGATGGAAAAGAGAAAGACTTGTTACAGACAGGGGAACCCCAAATTAAAATGAGACATCATGTGCACACTCCAGATTTCTAGCAGGCAGAGATCCTCCTTCCTCTGGGCAGTACAAGAGCTAGCGCCGCATGGTTTGAACAGGGAAATAAACTCCAGTCAACACTGTTCGACTCCAGGTACTTGAGCTGTAAGAATGAAGCCCCAGAAGGCAGGGTGTCTGGGGATCTACTGGTAACAAAGTGCTGCCCTCGGCAGTGGATCACCATTGCCAGGAGATGGACAATGGCGGTTTACTAGCCAGACTCTAAGTTGCTGGCCCTTGAGTGGCCAAACTTTCACCCAAACTTGGGTCTTCCAGGCCCAGACTCAAGTGGGAGGACCAGCTACATCGGCAGAGAAGTGTGGCATCTAGCTGTTTGTCACTCTTCCCATAGCCTTCCTTCTCTTGGTCCGGCTTCCCTTGCCCAGAAGAAGCATCTCCCCAAATTACTTAGGCCACTCACAGCACCCATTCCTTTCATTAACCAGAGCCTCTTTTGTACCAGAATCCACCATGTTTTCCAGTTTTTATACCTATGTGACAAAGTGTCCATTTTTAAACAATTACTCCCAAAACACACACACACAGATGATATAGACTAATAATATATACTATGGTCACAATAATGCTACATCGACTAAGTTCAAACATCATGAAACACACACACCCACCCCAGAAACTTAAACGGACACAGTTTATTTATACAGAAATAAAGCTGTATTTTCTTCCCCATCCCCGTGGGTCATCCTGTGAGGGCTACTCAGGAGGGCACAGAGGGTCACCCAGCCTGTCTGATGCACTACACCTGTGCACAAGGGTCATGCTGGACTCTCAGCTAAGAAACAACAGCAGAGTCCTCTAAACACAAGAAACCACCCCATTACCCAGCCCTGAAACACCAGTCCTAAAGCAAAGACCCTCAGATGGAGAAGGGGATGCCTTTGGGACATGGTACCTCCTAGAGAGCTGGCCAGGGCAGCAGGCAGAAAAGGCTTAGAGAATGTTCTAGTTGTCCCCTCCCTCCAACACCCTCTTCCCTCACAGCCAACAATCTCTATAATGCATCCAGGGGGATTTTTAATGTTTTGACTCAAAAGCAATGCATCTTTGAAATAAACCAAAGTAGACTAAACTTTAGGAATAAAGAAAGCCCCTTGGAAAGTTGGGCTTGCTGCGTCTGCTCAGCTACACCAGGGTGCTGTTTATCTCCAGGGGGTGAATGTGCAGGGTCCCTCTGGCCTCCAGCTCTCTCTGAGTAAGTAGATACAGCTGCTGCAGCAGGGCCGTGTGGGTATCCCAACTCCTTGAAACTCTTAGATTTTTCCCGCAGCTCCTGTGCCAGATCTCCACAGCCCTCCAAGGAGGCCATTCACAGAGCCATCTAGGCCAAGCTCCTCCTACCTCTGCATCTATTCTGATCATGTCTCTGACCCCCATGCAAAGCACAATGGAGCGGACTGTGGGACACCACTCCGGACTCTTCTTGGCAGGGTGTGTGTTTGCGCCTCCAGTGGTTTGAGAATTTGTGCAGGGTGGAATCTCAGTGGCCCATGGGTGTCTATCTCTGTGGCAGGGGGAGACTTGAGTCTCTTGGCGGTGTTCTGAGTAGATTCTGATCACCATTAGGGGACTCTCTTCCCATGAGCACCAGAGGCCCAACCATTCAATGGCAGAGAGAAGCAAATTCTGCCCTGCATGGGAATGCTCCCACCTGATGTCAGCAGCTGGCCCCGTCATGTTCTTGGGGACAGCTGGGACAATGGCAGTATTAGACTGGGCCAGTTATCTGACTCAGATCTTTCTGGTTGGACCTGAGATACTCTGTCTCTGACACCACTCTTTGATACATTGACCTTTAACCCTGACAAATCAAGCACTCTGCAATGAGGTGTATACGACTGGCTTTCCGAGCAGCACAACAGACATCTTCCTTGCTACTCAAGAGGAGCCAGGAATGCCAAGGAGAGCCAGCTCTAACTTCCCTCCAGGATTTATGGAGAAACAAAGTTCAATGGCAGGCCAGAAAGTAAAACACCCAAGTGAGAACGCAGCTCAGGTTTTAGAAACACGCCCTGCTCATCTTCCATGAACTATGTCAAAGTTAAAACCAGGTGTGACCTCTCCAGGATGCTGAGACTGCGGGGGCATGCTAATGGCAGGTTCCATTTTGTCACCCAAAATGATGCAGGTAGCTTCACATGGAGAAGGGTGTCAGGAGTGGGCAGAGACTAAACCGGCTTTCAGGGTGTAGACTGTGCTGAGCCCTTCTCTTGAGGTCCTCCCAGACCCTCCCAATCAGCCCCCAGAACTCAGCATCTTCGCGGTGCAGTCTCCTATGTCCCTATGTTAAACTGTCTGGTGGTCACCCATGAAGTATGCAGATGACCTTTGTAAGTCTGCCAGGGACAGGTCACTTCAAGGACAGCAGTCAACAGTAATTTGTGACATCCTTCTAGATTCCTTCCTGCCTCCCTTCATGACTACCCTATGAGAATGATCTATGTCCCCAACACAAAGCATCTGATGTCTTTGCCCAGAACCTGCTTTGTCTCACTTTGGTGATATGCCTCAGTTCTGATTTTGAAGACCCTCCTGTCCCTAGTCACAAAGTAGGCCTTGATCGACTGCTGGGCCCTGGGAGTTGGGACATGACCCCAAACTGCTGCATCAGGAGATTTACATGGCCCTAGAACAGTGAAGATAGGGGACCAGTCAAAACGATCCTGGGACTTTTGCCTAAATGACCTTCTGAGAAAGAGGCCAGAAGGAATGAAATTAGATGCTTAAATAGCAAGAGACACAGTTGGTGACGCCAAGGCTGGAACCCCTGGGCCCAGATTCTTCCTCCTTGTCTTTTCTTTTTCTTCTTTTTTAAGCAACCTTACAGTTTACCAAAGCATTTTTTCCCCCTTTTTAGATTTTATTTTCTGATGCGGAAAAGTCCCTGCTGACAAGCAGGTTAAGCTTTGGGGTGTGTCCCCGTGTGTGTGTGTCCATGTGGAGGCCAGAGGTCAACCCTGAGCATCTTCCTTACTCACTCCTTAGGGCAGGGTTTCCTTCTGAACCTGGAGCTCAGTGACTGAGCCTGCCTGGCTGGCTACAAGCCCCAGGGCTCCTCCTGTCTCTGCCTCCCCAGCACTGGGACTGCAGGCGCATGCTGTGAGTTCTGGGGGATTAAACTCAGCCTCTTGTGTGTGCATGGCAAGCTCTTTAACATCTGAACCATTTTCCCAGGTTGAGGGCTTTCAGATTGTTTGCTTATGAATATTTTAAACTATTTATTTATGGTGCTGGGAACTGAGCACAGGGCCACTGGCATGCTGAGTGAGAACTCTTCCATGGTTCCAAGCTGAACTTGACAAAGACTATTTCTGGCCCATGCAGTTTCTTCCACCAGGCATGTCCTGTTTCCTCATTGAGTTTTGCCCCAGAGAGCCTTTGACACTGGAAAGTCTTACGGCATCTCCCCCGTGTGACACCGTTCCTGTGCCTTCGCGGGCTTTTGCGAGCTTTCTGTCATTGACCTGTTTCGCATCATCCCGTCTGTGCTGAGCCGTGGACCCCCGTCCCCTGGTGCCTACTTCAGCACAGCAGCGGAGTGCAGTAACTGCTAGTACTAAACCTTCTCAAAGTTAGTGCCAGGCACATAGCACACGTCAGACAATCATCCAGATGGAGCACCTGCCACCTGGTGACACTTATTTGATGTCACATCATGTGTAAGTTTGAAGGCAGAAATCCGGTCAGTCTAGGAAGAACCAGGTTGTTATCCCCACCTCTGCTCCTTCTAAGGGCCAGCACAAGTCCCTCACGCCACAGTCCTTCTGTGGCTCCTACGCCAGATCTTGTCTTTCCATCGCCCACACTCTCCCGTGGCTGCCTTCAGGCATGAGCTAGTGTCTCACAGGGCCTGTAGGTCTTCTATTTGGGTCGCATCACCTGCTTTTCCTCACCTGCCACACCTCATCCAGTCTCTGCACCACCAAGGGTTGTCCTTCATTCAGAGGGCTCTCCCTCTCCCATCAGGCCTCGCTCTGAGGGCAACATACCACAGAGGCCTGCCAGCCATCACCTGGGATTGCCGGCACGTCTGCCCCAGTCCTCCTACCTCAGGAGCCCAGCCCGTGCTTCTCCAGAAACATTATGTTCACGGAGACAGCGGCCTGAGACAGTCTTCACCAGAACAGGAACTCCACGCGGGCAGGAAGTTCATCTTGCCCACCACATCCCAGGGTCTGGAATAGTGCCTGGAGTGGTAATAAAACATGCCTGTGGGGTGAATGAGAGGCTCTTTCTGTCTGATACACTGTGCTCCCCAAAAATACTGCACAATACTCCCAGGGAAGCAGGGCCTAGCACCTCCCCAAGATATACCACCGTCCTGAAGGGCTCTCTCTGCATTCCTCTGCCTGTCCCCAACTGACTGGCTGTAAATGCCGCTTTAGCCCCAGCTTGCCTTCCAGGCCCCCCATTTCTAGAGACTCAGACTCAATTCTCTGCAGCCAAAACTATCTCTAGTGGGGAGAGCTGGTTGTGCCTAGGAAGCAGGCAGCAGCTTCGGTTCCTCGCTCCCTGACTTCTCCCTGGCCCAGAACCAAGAGTGTCAGCTGAGGGCTGGACAACAGAGTGTTGGTCCTTCTAGGCACCCTGTCCCAGCTTGGAGAATCGACATCCACACTGGGCACAGAAGAGGCCCAATATATCCCCTCCATCCACACAAACCTTCTCTTTGGGAGCAACAGCCAGCAAGTACTGTCCTTCCAGACAGGACAGCCAACCACAGCACCTGCACCTGACCGCCTTCCCATCCACCAGCCGGAGAGGCCAGTGCCCCTGCCTTCTCAGAAAGAAGAACGCATCTGCACTGGATCCGGCCACACAGCCCTCTCCCCCACCCCCCATTCCCCACAGAGAAAACAGACCTCTTGTCTCAAACATGACCGCCTAGCCTGGTGTCAGCTCTGAGAAATCAAGGGTCACAGAGTTATCGCCATGGTACATGCACCATGGCTTCAAGGCTGTCACACCCATCCCAGAGTCTCTGGTCATTAGGAGGCACTGACCAGCGGCTGACTCCCACCAGGAGCCAAACACAAAGTTCTCTTTATGGGAAGACAGGATGGCCACTGGCTAATCCAGGGTCAGGAAAAGCCAGGTTTGAACTTTCTCCAAGGACACAATAAGTTTTTGTCTTGACTCCTACCCCACGCCCACCCATCCAGCTTCCCCAGCAGGTACAGTCCAAGACCCCCTAGGCTGCCACACCTCCTCATAAAGGCACTGAGGATAGACAAGCACATGCAGTCAGCACTGGGCATCTTCACACTCCCTAGAAGCTTACTGAGGACCTACTATGTGCTGAGCAGAGCCTGCATAGAGCAGAGCAGACAGAATGACACTGCTGGCCACTGAAAATGTCATTCACGGCTTCCATAGGCTTGCTTCACAGTGTGTGCACACGGTGATGAGGACAAGCCTGCTCACTTGGGGTCTGGTCCAGCTGTATCATGGGGGGCCAGACTGGCTGACTGAGAAAAATATAGGGATGAGATTATTGGAAGTTAGTGTCCCTTGGCCTGAGGATGGAACTCGCCTGGTAGGGGCTTAGCTAGCATGCATGAATCCCTGGAACTCACAGCATAGCACGTGAGAACCAACCCCCCACCGCAAGTTGTCCTTTAACCTCCACATTCAAGCTATCTCACACACACACACACACACACATACACACACACACACACACACACACACACACACACACTCCACAAGCTGAGACAGTCTGGGGAGGGATAAATAAAGGTCCTAATAGAGCTACATAAAACAGGTAGGAACTAGAAGAAGGGAAGAGAAGTAGCCTAGAAAACCGAAAAATCGTGACCAAGATGGAGCCACCAGATACCCTGGGAGGAATCCTGTGGCTCAGATAAAGTAACCCCCTCCTTGGGGTTCATACCTCAGTTTTCCTCGCTAGAAGAAAGCCCCCTGAGCTTTCTCTCTGGTTCTCAGGAACCAGGACCTGAGAGAGAGGCAGGGGAAGGTCTATGGTTCCAAGAATGGCCTCTACCATCCATGGGCTGATCTCCTAAAGCCCCAGCCAAAAGGTCTGGGGGTTGGGGGACTGAGAAAGCAAGCCAGGGAGAAATGGAAAACCCCAGGATTCTGTGGGAGGCAAAGGGGTAGGGGACCAGAGAGGGGCTATATCAAGCCCCAGCAACCCTTGGCTTCGGCTCAGCAGGAACTGTTTCATCCAGAGACTGGGAGCCGCCAGCCCAGCCAGGGCTCTCATGAGAGCAGAAGAGGTCAAGGCTGGATTTCCCCTTTCCAATATGGCAGAGGGGAGGAGGGGCTGACTGAAAGAGCATGCAGAGTGCTGTGGCTGAGATGACAAAGTCTTCAAAGGCCAAGCTGGGAAGAGATGGCCACCTGGTCCCTCCACTGCCAGCATCAAAGAGTTACACTCAGACAGAGATACCGTCACACGGGGCAGGTCACATCTAGGTCAGTGCTGGCTACACGGGAAGGGAGTGACCTATTTCTAAGATCCCTCATCAGGAACCTCCCTGGGAGCCCAGACGTCTGTCAGAGCCAGACAACAAAAGGTGTCTGGGAAGAGCCTTGGGAAGGGTGTGGTGAGGGTGAGAGGCTGCTGTGTCTGGTGACTTAAGCCAGAGCTGCCCTCCAGGCAAAGGACCTCTGCCTCCTGCTAGCTGCCAGAGTCACCAAAGCCAGGTTCAACGTCATAAACCACTGTCCCTCTATAATACCTGCACCCGCATGTGGCTCCTCGCGGCCCTCCAAAATAATCTACTAAGTTTCAACCACAATGGAACCAGCAGGTGCCCTGATTGCCTCGGAACCCCTGAGCACAGTGCTCCCCAGTCCCCCTTTACACTCTGTCCAGAGATGAAGCTATTTCTTCTCCAGCTTTGAAGAAAACTTACTAGCGCAGCCCCTCGGTCCTGCTCACACATGTTTCCTCTTGGTCAGTTTTCAGTGGGGGCTTCCAATCCCACCTGCTAATAGCTGGTGAACACACCACACAGAGGGCCCAGCTAATGGATAGTTCTCCAAACAGGAACAGATAAGAGTCTGTGAGAAATTTGCCAATTATCAGAAAGACTCATGAGCTTTGAAATTTTCAGTGTGCTCTGCAAGCATAGGTCAGCTATAACCTGTGATATTGTGGGTCTCAGTTTCCCCTTTCTGTAAACTGGATAGCAGCCCCTGTCTTATAAGAATGACTTGAATATTAGATGAGACAATGCGGGCACCCACTGAGTCCTGAGCCTGGTGTGTATTAGGAGCTGATGAGAGACAAGCCACTGGGAGAGGACGGGGTAAGACTCCATCTCCGGGGCTAAACCCAGGGGCTCAGGGGGTAATAAAGACCCTTTGTGCCTCCTACAGGATGGGAGTTCAGAGGGAGGCATTTCACCAGTCTGTCCAACATGAGCCGGCTGTGTATTTCCCAAGGACAGACGGACAGCTTTTTCCCATGTATAAAACAGATACCAGACAGGCTCCTTCATAGGATAAGAGGCCAGAGGGGGGCATCATAGGTGGCACACTTTTCCTGTGGCTGTCATCCTCTCTGGCCACCACTGGAGACACCCAGCTCTGCAGCCCCATGCCTACGACAGTTTCTTGCCTACGGTGGAACTGTATCTTGACCCAGAGCAGAGGTGGTTGGTAGTCTTCCTCCACAGTCCATAAAAATCCCTCGCCATGACCTTGGCCTGCCCAGCACCACCTACCTGTCTAACGTGCTCATCTCCCCCCCCCCAACTCCGTCATGGGACCTGCATCTTACTGTCTCTGCCATTAGACTGGTCCTGAGGACAATGGCACCTTACAGTGACCATCAGGTGACTCCAACCCTAATGGCCTTTGATGTGATAGGACAGGAACAACCCCGTGTCTGTCTCTCACTGCTAGTTACTTCCCCAAAGCCTCTCACCCCTTCTCAGCTGTGCCCCCCAACACACAGTGAACGTGCTATAAGGGTCTGAAGGCCCAACTAGGCGACATGTCTCTCTCTAGCACAAGAGTGCGTTTCCATGGTCTTGGTGCTGAAGGAGGCCACCCATGCCTGGCAGGATATTTGTAATTCCAACACACACACACACTCACACACATACACACACACACACACTCTCTCTCTCTCTCTCTCTCTCTCACACACACACACACACACACACACACACATTCTTCGTAAGGAGCTCTGACTCCATCTTGGTGGACCACTAACCCAGAAACTCTACACCCAAAGAGCCAGCTAAGCCCCAGGAATGCAAATGTTTAAGGCACCCCCCCACCCAAGGCCCTTCCCGACCAACCACGCAGACTAAACTAGAGAGGTTTAAGAATTCTTTCGGCTTGGTGTTTTGGGGAAGTTTTTGTTTTGTTTTGATTTCATTTTTATTTTTTTAATTTTCTTCTAGTGGGACAGAGAAGGCCGAGAGGAAATAAGATTACTTCCAGTAACAGTAATTACTCTGCTGCCTCCGTCTCTAGAATCACGGCCAAGGTTACTCCCCTTGCTGTAGCCTAGTGGGTGGGAGTGGGGATCTCAGGAATTCAGACATTTAAACAGTTCATAGGAATTGGGGGGGGGGGCTGGTTTCAGAGGGGGGCTTCCCCTGAAACCTGGTAAAGCTTGGTTCCTCCTGCCCCACTGAACTTGTACAGTGAGAGTCTACTGGAACTCCACCCCTCTCATTTCACCCCAGGATGTACGGTCTCCAAACCACCAGCGAGATAAACAAAAAGCCCTGCATGAAGAAGTAAGACACACAGAGTCCGCCTTCAGCGGCCCTGCAGGAGGAAGATGGTCAGCCTGTGTGGGGAGAGCCGAGCAGGGATCCGCCCTCAGTCCACCTTCAGGAGGAGGGTGGGGATGTGTGTGTAGGGAGGAAGGAGACAGACCCGATCCTTTAGGAGCAACGCAAAGGCTAGAGAGCCAAGGCAACCTTGTCCATCGTACTAGGTCAAAAGACTCAATCCCACGGTAAGCCAGACACTGTTCTAGACACAGCAGCTTCAGAACACGATGGGTGGAGCCCCTGAGAGCCAGTCAGTGGACATCCATAAAGCATGACCTGGCTAGATAAAGGTGCTAGCTCCATCATCAGTGAGGAGATGGCCTTGCTCACTCCCTCGCTCAGCCCTTCATTTCCATTTCTACCATGTACCCACCATGTGCAGCCGCCATGTCCCAGCTACTGTATAAGATGGGCAATTCTGACAGTGATTAAGCCATGTCTGAACCTGAAGTGTACTCTGGCCCTTCCTTCAGGGTCTCGGGGCAGATACTGAGGGAGTGATCAACAGCCCCAGCTGGGTCTTCTCGGCTCCTCCAGGGTCTTACTGTGCTACCGCATACAACACTCAGAGATGGAAGGAGTGGGGACTTACTTCTCGATGTTATAAGGACTAACCGAGGCATGCCAAACAAACTGATCATACCTGAGGACAAAGGGGCTCCTGTGGCCACCCCACACCCATACGCACCTGAGGTGAGGCAGAGGTGGAAGGAACCTGAGAGGAGGCAAAGTCTTCTAGGGGACTAAGCCTCTGGCTTGGCTAGCCAAACCAGCGGATGTGTCTAACATGCAGAGGGCAGACCTGTCCTGAGACGGCGATGGCTAATCACGACCCTCTAGTCTTTCTCCCAGAGTGCTCCCCACACCGCTGTAAGGACAACACAGAGCGGCAGTGGATCTCCACACCTCTCTGTAGGAGGAAGTTCTTGTCGTGAAAGATCGGAAGAGGCAAAGAAACTGCAGTAGATGCAACCTGGACGTCCAATCTCTATGCCTTGTCCCCTGATCCAGTGGGCTTAAAAGTAGAGTTCCTTGCCTGCTTCTTATATTCTGGACGCTGGGTCTTGCTACACAGCCTAGGCCAGCCACAGATATGTAGCGACCCTCTTGCTTTAGCCTCCCAAGAGTTTATTACAGGTGTGTAGCTAAGAGGGTCCCTATACCTCCTTATATCAACTCAGCTTCAAAAGAGAGCAGGGGGTCTACACTCCAGTATCCCAGAGTGGTGGGGCTAGCTTGAAGGGAACTGGTGTTGCAGGGCTATGAAGTCAGGTGATCAGTGGCCTGGGAGACTTACATAGGCCCACCCACTGCTGCCCCACAGACTTCTGCCTCTGCAGCTCCTGACTCCTCATTAGGACCTGTTCTAGGGCACCATCGCAGGCTGGGCTCCTGCCAGAGTGGCTTCTGCACAGTTACACTGCGTTCTAATCACCAGCTCATATGACTGTCCCCACCAGGGAAGGCCAATCCTTAGGGCCAAGAACCCTGCCTTGTCTGGCAGAGCAACTCACAAAGGTACAATTGTCTGAACGATGGCACAGTGGCCCACAGGCAGGCATCAGCCACACATCTGTGTCTATGCTCAGTCCAGCTGTGGTTCTGCAGAAGGGGCCTCACGCCCTTATCAACAGCTGTGGAAGGCAGGGCACAGTGTTTTCAGGACACGGGAAGGGAAGGTGTGCAGGGCGGGGGGGGGGGGGGAGAGACCGACAACGAAGAACAGCATGACAGAGGACGGCTACACCAGTACTTCTATTCTCTCCTGCCTGCTACCCAGAGAGCTTGCAAACACTGCCTCTCGGGCAGGACTTATGCTGCCAAGGGAGAAAGCAAGAAAGCCAGAGAGAAGGCACAGTAATAGGCATGGGTGTGGAGGGAGTCTATCACCATCAGCCACCCCCTTAGCTGAGGGTCTGGCAGGGCACTATAAGCCTCCAATGCCCACGCCCACCTCCAGCCCTTGCCTCAGCCCTAAGGCTCCACCCTCACTGGCCACAGGAAACCCAGGCGCTGTCCAAGTTGAGCTTCCCAGAACAATCACCGTGCTTCCCTAACCTGCCCGGAAAGGGGGAAAGAGTGCAGCTGCTTCCTGTCTCCACCTGGCTTCACTGCCCACAACTGTCCACTCTGCTTCCTATGGCTGGGGAGGGGACTGGTTCATGGCCAAGTCTGGTACACAGACACCCTTAATATGCAGTGTGATAAATGGGAGGTCGGAGAAGAATAAAAAGCTCAGACTCGAGGAACCAATCGACTTGTAGGGGGAAGGGAAAGACAAAGACGGACATACAGACAAGACACACACACTCACACCCACACACATGCACGCGCCTCCCAAGTATCAAATTGAAAATCCAGGCATCATAGTGCCTTCTCCGATGACATCTCCCAGGCACCGATTACCCAAGTCTTAGGTACACCCCTGAAGACTCTGCATATACACGGCCCTCGCTCAGCCCTCTCAGACCTAAGACCCAGTGTCAGAGACACGGCCCCCACATAGCTTTCCCATAGTCACCTGTGTAAATCCTGACTGCCATTAAAATTCAACCCAAACACTGCTGGTCCCTTTGCCCACCTCCACTAGTGTTATATTTGGGGAGAGTTATCTGGCTATCCGCCCTCTTTATGATAAGCTGCCTCATTTCCAATAGGCAGGGCACCCCCAGGCAACTCACCTACATGTATCAATTCCATAGGGCATTCTGACACTCCCACTTCGCAGGGGGAAACTGGAGGCTCAGAGGAGTGACCAGCACACTCAGGTCACAGAAGCAGGAAGTGCCAACGCTAGAATGCAGTCATCTCTCTGATTCCCAGCCAAGCTCAAAACAGCATCAACCTCCTCCACACACAGACTAAACCCAGCTTCCCCTGTGGCCTGATCCAGACAAGAGTCTGCCACCCTGGAGAAGAGCAACTATCCGCTGCACTCTGAGCGACCCCTGTGCGGCCTGTTTATGCCCGTGTTCTAAGACAGGGACACACAGGGGCTACAAGGTACCAAACCTCCCATGTCCGCCACCCAAGTAATCAGTCTCTGCCGTCACTTGTGCTCCCTCACTGTAGGGTGACTAAAAGGGGCTCTACCTTTAGTTTAGGACCTAGCAGAGGCTCCTCGTATCCTGCCAATATCAGCACCGAAGTAGGCTCTGCTTTGATAGTGCCTGGACCCAACCAGGTGTAGTGATGCCATGGATGAAGCTATGTGGAAATATCCATGCGGACACACACACGGTCTCTTGGAACTGCCTTGTACACTCTCCAGTAGAACCTAAGCAGCCTAGGCACGCCCCGATCTCCAAACTACTCCAACAGCAGTAGGCAGCTGGCCTGCATCAGCTGAGCGCACCTTCTTGCCAGGCCACCTCCCTTGGGAGTGCCATGAGCCCCAAGGGTCTGGGTGGCTGTCTCACCTGCCACCTTCTTCTTTGCCCAGTTCTCCTCCTGCAGTCTGGGGCAGGGCTGAGCAGGAGGGAGCACCCAGCTGTTATGGTTCCTTGGGCAGGGCAGGGCCTCTTGTGCCCCACAGCCCCTCCACCTCCCTGACCTCCCTGCACCTGGATCTGCTTGCAAATGACTAAGCGCTTTCTCCCTGGAGCCGGCCAAGAGGCCCTGCTGGCTGCAGAAACGCACAGGATGCCCTGAGCCACCAGTCCTCTTCTTGGGAAAGAAAACCCCTCCATGTTTTGTTTTGTTTCATTTTCCCCTTTAGTGAAACAAATCCACCCACGTGGTTACTGGAAGCGCAAGCCTGTGAAACAACCCTTTGCAAAGAGAATTAGTCAGCACCCCTCAGAGGTGGGGCAGCCTGTGTACCTTAGGTTCCCAACTGGAGAGGAGCGAGGGGGGCCTCAACCTCCAATCCCAGTGCCCTTCAAGTGATGGGTGATGATGCCTGCCAGTGGATATAATTAGAACGCAGCCATGGCCCAGGGGCAAGGTCATTGGCACCAGACAAGAGTACTGCGTACTTATTTAACAGGCAGACAAGGGAATCAGACTTGTACTCAAATCCCACCCACCAGAGGGGGTGGAGCCTCAGCAGGTCACAGTTTGCTTATCTGCAGTGTAAAGATAATGGATTATCTACCAGGTGTATGCATTAGATCCCCCAAACTGAGAAAAACCGACCTGAGAGGCTCTGTGCAGGGTACCCAGGAAGACATCACACAAACACCATCTCTTCATGAGCAGGCAGCTGTCCCCTCGGTGTCAGCATGCGGCTCTTGCCGGAGGATCTGCTGAGTCACTACTCAGTTTTACCCACAATGCAACCTGGGCAAGTGGGCAGGGGGTTGGACCAGGTGCAGAAACAGTTCCCATCTCAGCTGCCCTGGACCCTAACTGTGTGACCCCATGGGCTCCCCAGTCTTGTCCTCCATCTCATCGTAGAGATTGTATTTCCAACCAGGGCAGTTTGGGCACTTCTCAAACAAAACTCGCTGAATCATCTGTGTCAAAGTTTTTATTGAAAAAAAAAATCAAATCTAGACTCTTGGCAACGCTGCCACACCACTGGGCTCTACTGTCAAGCTACTACTTAGCCAGGACACACACTTCTTTGCCTCAGTCTTCCCGATGCCCTGCCGCCTCCCTTCCCAGCCTCTGGGAGCATGTGAGCTTATGACCCAGTTAAAACCCTAATTTTATTTAGGAGCTCAGTCTCAGCCACTCATCACTAGAAATATCCACAGGAAGCGCCCCTCGGGAAGGTAATTAAAGCCTGACGCTCAGGGCTGGTTTTCTCAGAGAAAGACGTGGCACTACAAGGGAAGCCCAGCGGCAAGGCCTCCGTTTTCTCAGTTTTGTTTTAATGTGAATTCTTAGACAAAGAGCATAAGTAAGTGTGAGAACCCTGCTCCCTCCCCCACTTCCCTCCACCTCCTGGTTACCAACTCAAGTCCGCTACACCTCTGGCTGATGTCCCTGTAGACATGCAGAAGACAGGCAGAAGAGTAAATCACTGATGTCAGCTCCCAGCTCTGGGCTCGTCTTCCCACCAGGAAAGACCGAGGGTAGCTGTGAGAAGCCTTCCAGCTTTCCCAGCCAGCAGCTGCTCTAGGTATTCGTGAGAATGTGGAAGATTCGCTGGATGTGGCTGGATCTGCTGACAGCCCAGCAGAACCACTAAACATGTCCAGGGCTGTCTGTGGAAAGTGCAAGCCTCGGGATCTTTTCCTTACCTCTCTGAGATGCTGGTGTCGCTCACGCGGCCACCACCAACATCTGCTGAGGACCACACACTGGGGATCGGGAGTAGGTGAGCTGAACTCGCTGCTACTCACTCTCCCACCTCCTCCTTAACCTGGGCCCAGTCATGTGCATCATCCACCCCTTTGCCTCCCTCCGCCAGAAACTCTCCCTACACAGCCCGGCACATCCCACCACAGGGCTGTACTGTGGTTCTGTGGTGACTGAGTCTCACCACCCCCATCCTGACTGGCTTCCAGCTCAGTGGTAGGCAGAGGGTGATGATACACTGGGGGGCTGGGGAAGATGGCTTAGGGGGTGACGGGGAGTATGAGGATCAGAGCATGGGTCCCCAAAACCACATACATGCCAGATGGCCATGGTGGCCCACCTGTCATGGCATCCTCAGAAGGTGACGACAGGCAGTCCCTGGAACAAGTGGGCTAACAAGACTAACCAGATTGGTGCAGTCTGGGCCTGACCAGGAAACTGACTTAGGAATAACGTGGAAGGGTGATGGAGGATGGCTCCCAACATCAGCCTGAGGCTTCTACATGCATACATACTCGCGAGTGCACACCTGCACACGCAAACACACATGTGTGTGCTCAATAAAAATGCATTCACAACACATACACAGAAAAAAATGAAAAAAACATACAACAAAACAGGGACTGCTTGCATCCACATTACTGTGTCAGCAGGAATTCTTATGTGACTCCATTAAGCTTTCGATTTTGATTTTTTTTCTTTTCTTTGGCAACAGGATCACTATGTAGTCCACACTGGCCTAGAATTTACAAATCTCCTGCCTCAGCTTCTCAAGTCCTGGAATTACAGGCATGCAATGCACCTCCATGTGCAGCACTCGGCTTGTTTTTAGCTGTCTGTGAACGGACTGAAGAGTCTGCATCTCGTGTTAGTGGGAAGACTTAGAAGGAAATCCGACACAGATGCTCCCTCTGCGCCAAAGAACTGGACTCCTTCCTAAGCCCAGGAAGGAAATAAGTGATTCACACCCAGGACCACCCCAAACTCACAATGGGTCTAGCGTGGACAATCTTCACATGCCACCCTTGGTCACATCCTGGGGACAGCTTTCCCTGGGGGCTTTCCAAAGCTGTGCCACTTTTACAGGATGAGTCAAAGTGATACTGTTCAAGTGACAGGAAATTTAGTTCATAAGTGTCTTGTCCAAGAGATCACATTAGTGCCCACCTGGACCGCAGCCAGCAGCCAAGCAACCTGAGAGCACTGTCTCCCCCAACTTTCCTCGCTCGCAAGGATGCTGCCGTTGTGAGGAGAAACAGGACTCATAAATGTTAATGAAGCCAGGTGCAGTGCCGCACACCTGTAAAACAAGCACTGGGAGGCAGAGACAGGCAGATCTCTGTGAGTTCAAGGCCAGCCTGGTCTACAGAGATAGTTATAGGATAACCATAGCCACAGAGAGACCCTGTCTCTGTCACAGACACACATAGACACAGACACACACACACACTGAGAGAGAGTGAGAGTGAGAGAGAGAGAGAGAGAGAGAGAGAGAGAGAGAGCATCAATGGCTATCCACCTGTGTACTATGTCTTAAAAATCAACGTGGACACTTAGATCAGGCAAACTGTGCCTCATAAATCACACCACAGTTAAGACCTGAGAAGCACGGCTTGCACTACGTCCTACTGCATATACTGGGCCCTGTGAGACAGTGGCATGTGCTGACAGCATGCGCTGTGCACATTATAAAATATTCAGAAAGACAGCAGGGAGCCAGCTATACCAACAGGAAGTCTGGTCCTCCTGAAGGGTCATGAGTCTCAACTCACTGACACGCTTAGGAGAGAGACATAGAGCCCCGGTTTCTAAAAGGTCTAAGTACAGCTGCTTCACCTGGCTGGGGGGGAAGGACACACGGCTCAGTACCAAAGAGAAAGTTCTTTTTCCTCGGGTTACTCTAAACCCACCTTCTCAGGAAGAAACAGACATAGCACCCCATGCACACTCAAAACACGCCAGGTGAAGTCATGTGTCATACCTGACACCCAGCAACTTGCAGAAACAGCAGGGCACTGCCTGCCTGGCCCTGGTATGGTTTGCGTCTATTGATTCCTGCCAGGTTCCTGGAAGCATTTCAGAGAGAAGACAGAGACAGAGAAGGAGGGAGAAGGCTTCTCAGAGTCGGCTTCTCTGGGGATGGACTCCAAATCCATGCTGAGCAGAGCAAACTACCACTCAAAAAAAAAAAGAATTCATCTTGTAGAGATCCCTAAACTGCTCAAGTACCCCCCTCCAGTTCAAATGGACCCAAGACTCTGTAGAAACTGGGGAAAGTGTCCAAAAACGCAGGTTCAGGGAATGCTCGGTGTAAACCTCCAAGGCCCCAGAGCCCTTCTAATTTTTCAGAACACCAGTGCTATTCCTGAACCTGATGGCCTTCCTAGGAGGATGACCATGCCTGCTGAAGAAGGCAGTGAGCAGGAGTCCTGGACACTGTTGTCAGGTATCTGTGCCTGCCAGTCTCTGAGGTGAACATCTGACCGTAATGCAAACCTCAGCTGTGGCAAGATCATTACAGGGAAGACAGAGAGCCAGTCATGCGGGCTCGGCTCAGACGCGACCTCCGGGTTAGCTCTGTCTGGGCATCTCCCTTGGTGCAGACACCAGGACGGCCTGGACAGAGCAGGCATTCAGGGGACAGTGGTTGAAGGATGAAGGAATTTTTAAAGGGGGGGGGCGCATTTTATCTTGAGCTTTCCAGACAGTCCTGAAAGCAGGTTGGTGGCAGGAAGGCTGGCTTTGAGGGACCTTAGAGGGCAAATGGTGTGTGTGTGTGGGGGGGGGGGGTGATCATAGGAGTCAACACATAGGACAGAGCAATGATCATCACTCTGAGGAAAGTCTTTTCAAAGAAACCCTAACACATAAATATAAC
The DNA here is from genome assembly GCF_950005125.1 of Chionomys nivalis. Classification (NCBI taxonomy): domain Eukaryota; kingdom Metazoa; phylum Chordata; class Mammalia; order Rodentia; family Cricetidae; genus Chionomys; species Chionomys nivalis. Next base: position 6,371,290 of record NC_080096.1, on the reverse strand, counting down.
CTATAGATAATTACCATAACTGAACACTGCTGCGTGTCTTTAGGAAGCTCTCCCCTCCCCCATTTCCATGTATCCCAGACAAACACAGCCAACCGTTCTTGTGAGCCCTAAAATCGCCCAACTGAGGAGAGCTTGGGATCCGGAAAGAATGTGAAGGTCTCCCTCCTTTGCAGAGGACTCAAGCCACATGACTCTGTTTCTGCGGGCTTTCTGCCTGTCTACAGGGCTCATTCAGAAACCCCTGAAGGGTTTCACAGAGCAAAGGACAGGTAGGGCTCACTCTTCACAAAGTCTAGCACTCGCTGACTCCTGTGTTAATTTTGGGTCTGCAGGCTTCCTGTGATCCCCTAACGGATGGACGAACCCCTCTGACAGCTGGTTTCCTCTGTGGCCGCCCACAACAGCTGCAGGAGTATCTTATCATCACAGACCCCACAAGAGAAAGACTTGAGGCAAGAGCGACACCACACAGCTAGACACCTACGCCTTGGTCGGTGGACGGCAGCACTGCCAAGGGGGCATTGATGACCTGACTCGGGAAGTCAGCCAGTTGGAAGGAGCAGGGATTTGAATTTGGGTCTTCTGAGAGACACTGTCCAGGATCCCCACTTGCTATGTTTTATTTCATTTTACTTATTTATTTATTTTTTTGATTTTTCGAGACAGGATTTCTCTGTAGTTTTTTGGTTCCCGTCCTGGAACTAGCTCTTGTAGACCAGGTTGGCCTCGAACTCACAGAGATTCGCCTGCCTCTGCCTCCCTAGTGCTGGGATTAAAGGCGTGCGCCACCACTGACTGGCCGCTATGTTTTATTTTATATGCAAGGTAAAACAGGCAAGTTGAGAAAGAAAAAAAAAATTCATCAATTAACACATCTCAGAAACAACTTGGGGAGAGATGGTGAAAGACGGGTACAAGAGCACCCTGAGCCCACAAACGACCTGAGCCTGACAGAGAATGCCACCTGCTAAACAGTAATGCAGCCACTTCTAAGTCTTCTCCATGAGGGCCAGTTTCCCTGCGCCAACCAAGAAAACTCCCCAGCCTGGCAGGACCCTCCTCATGGGCACATGTGTCTGGGCTCCACATATTCCTGGGGTCCACCAGGCACCTGGAAGCTGTCCACAGCTCAGGGAACATCTCTGTACTTCGCTCTTCTCACCCATAAACAGGGCAGCAGTATCTGCCTCCCAGGGCCATTGGAGGGAGGCAAGCACAGAGCCCGGCAGAGGCACCTGACAAGGATTCTGACTTCTAGCAGAACCATCTCTAGAGAAGCTGGGACTTCAGACAGCCCACACTGAACGCCGGACTGAGTAGGGAAAGAATGCAAGAAGCTGTCAGGAAGAAATGGAGAGAGGATGGTGTAGCCGTCCGCATGCCAGTCTCTGCGCTTCCCAGCAGCTGTGAGGTGTGCACTTTCGCTCGTCACATGCCCTACTGCTCATGAGAGGTGCAAATTCACACGGGCCCAGAAGCAGCAGAGCTGAGTGACCACGGACTACAAAATCTGAAACCACCAGCCCCAAATCCATCTGTCTTTTTCTGGGTTGTTTCTCACACATAGTTGTCTCAGCAACCAAAAGCCAGTTGATGAACAGGAAGGTCTCAGGGTTGGGGATCAGTGCCAGGAAGCAGTGATGCAAACAGGGTCTGGTAGCAGCAGGAGAGACCCAAGGAGGGGCCAGGAAGCCCTAACACAGGGAAGGGCAAGGGTACCCCCAAGTGTGTGGGTCATGGGGACAGGTCATTGGTGACCTCTGCTGAGTAGGTCTAGTAACAAAGGTGCTGGATCAGGCTTAGGGGGGTTAGGACGGTAAAGGAAGTTAGGAGGCAGAGGCCAGAGTGTTGACCACAGTCCAGAGACCTGGGAATGGAGGCTGGGCCATGACTGGTGTTATTCCTCTCGTTCCAGGACCAGGCTGGAGAGGCACTTAAAGGCCAAGAAGTCAGAGCCATATCTCTCTGGCACCCAGACTTGCGGACCACAAAGCCACCTTCCCCCTGGCTGGAGATGTAGCCTGGCTGGTAAAGTACTAGTCCAAAGACTTGGGTTCTATTTCTACCATCATACAAACTGAGCATACCTGTAACTCCAGCACCCTGGAAGCTGAGGCTGGAGGATCACAAGTTCCAGGTCAATCTAAGCTAAAACAAGACTCTGTCTCAAAAACCCAGGGGCCGAAAGTGTGGCTCAGTGGTAGAACTTTTCCCCAGCACGCACAAGGCTCTGGGTTCAATCCCCAAGACTGGAAAGAAGAAATGTTAAGACAGTCGATTTTAGAGTTTTCTCTCGAAATTTTAAAAATGGAAACAGAAGCATAAAACCATAAACAGAAAGGTTTTCCAGAGGGTTCTCGGACACTCTGATACTCATCTTAGAGGCCCCGACACACATCAGGTAGCAAGTACCTGCTGATGTTCAAGAGTGGTCACTCCTCAGACATGGAGTACCAGGTAGGAGCACCAGGAGGGAACACCCAGCCTGAGAAGCCACCACAGGTCTGCCCAGTTCTGGAAGAAGATGCCCAACATGGCTCCATCTCCCCACGGCATCTCACCTCATGCCATGCAATATGTTTGCAGAGAAACCTCCTTACAAAGAAGCTCCAGTTCCTAGCTGCTAGTCCAGGTCTCTCTCTCACCCCAAGTCTTCCTGTCTATGTGGACAGGTCTACTCGGGCCATGTTCACCAGGACAGGATGGAAGGGCCTCCGTGGACCTAGTCTCTAGACCTCGCTCTAGGCTCTGGATCCACGATGACCTCATTAGCTGGGTTTCTCGGAAACACCTATAGTTCTTCAGCCTTCTTTAACATCCCATGTCCAATGAGCTCCCAAAGTCTGCCCACTGTACCCCAGGAGTGCTACCAGCTCACCTCCCAACTTGCAGGTCTGGGTTAGACAGCTACCTCCCCTGACCTTTCAGCTCCAGCCTCCTCACCAGACGCCGTGTGTGTGCGTGCGTGCGTGTGTGTCCGTGTCCACTTTCATGGATGGATGTGTGCATGCATGCATGTCTGTGCATGCAGAGCTAGCGGTCAACCTCACATGTCATTCCTCAGGAGCTGTCAGCCCCTTTCACCAGGCAGAAACAAACCATGAATGCATGTTACATACATAATTCCCAAGCGTCAGTCTTTCTGTTTCTCACACAGCGTTCTTCTCTGGCACCACGGCTACTTTAGGACATCATTGGGCAATAGGAAAGAAGCTGGCCAGTTATCTTCAAAACAAATCATCCCTGTCCACTTGAACACTAACATCCCCTTTACTGAGATCATCTTTTAGGGGCCATTTACTTGAACATATATCTAGCTACATGTCTTCCATCTACTGAGACACGCTTGAGCCTTCAGGCACCACTCAGATGCATATAAATACCTTTTGCTGGTCACAGACTGCTCCCATGTACATATCCATCGTGATGGCTTAGGGCAGTCTAATAACACCAGCTCATATGCGTAGCTCCGATCAAATGACAAAGTGGTGGCCCATGGTCAAAGGTTGGCTTTCCAGTAAGACCCAGCAGCATGCCAAGGGAGGCTCAAAAGGAGAGTAGTTATTTGGGGATAGCAGCTGGGCCATGCTCCAAAATCCCAAACACTTGTGCAGTGATTCACATGTGGAGCTGCCAAGGGCTCCAAATAGCATCCTTATCTACCACCACACCTCAAGGATCACTGGAGCTTCTGGATCATGCAGCCCAAACACAAAAGCAGTCGGTAGGGGAGCCTGGATCTGTTGCAGAGCCTTCTCCCAGTCCGGTCCAGCTCAAATCCAGCAGCTTGAAGAGTCCCTCAATAGATGGGCCAGAGTAACACACCCAACCGAGGAATGTACTATCTCCAAAGTCCAAAATGTCTGCTTGCTAACATTATGCTCCTTTCTGGGTTGGAGACAGGGCAAGGCACAACAACTTATTCTTTGCCTAGGAAGGGGTGTTCCGGCATGCCTCAAACCACTAACTCACACAAACTTCATTGATGCAAAGGGCCCTCTAAACTTCAGTAGGTCTTATTTCCAACTTCTGTCATGAAGCTGTCTTACTAGTAATTCAGGGTGGTTTTCACCTCTTGCTGTGTTAATCCAATCAGCATCATATTATTAACACCATTACAACGCGGGGTGTATGGTAGAAGGGAAAGGTAAGCAGGACTGTCCCCGGGAATGAAACTGTGCCACAGCACAGGGGAGCTGACTGCCCCTCAGGTGGAACCACGCATTGTATTACTGGCCTTGCCCGCTGAAAGGTCTGGAAGGTCTTATGGACTGGTCTGGAGAAAAAGGCATTTGCCAGGTCAATAGCTATATGCCAGGTACCAGATGTGTGCATTTGTGTAAACAAGAAAGTCACATCTGTAATGGCAGCTAAGCTGGAGTGGACACTTGGTCCAGTTAATGGTGGGCAGCATTATTCTCTGAGACCCATACGTGTTTTGCATAGGCTGCGTGTCTTTTGTTGAGTTGAATGGGGATCTGGGTGGAGAGACCGTCACCCTTGGCATCTCTCAAACCCATGATGGGGGTGCTCATCTCTGAAATCCCCCTAAAGGGGATGGCATTGCTTCCGATGTATGATCTCCCTGGGCGGGCACATATCTAAAGGATTCCATTTGACTTTGGTCCCCGTAGCAGGCCCTGACTCCGCAGGTCAGAGTCAATGTGCTGATTCTGCCAGCTGCTATACTTTCTGCTCCAATTACACTCTGGGGTTGGGAAAAAAATAACCACAGGATATGTTCAGGGACCCACAGCACCCTCCGAGTTGGATCTAAACTGAAAATCCATGAATCACATGACTTCCATCAGCCCCTGTCGGAAGGGAGGACCACAATGACAATTCCAGTCTCCTGGACTCAAGTCAGCTCACGGCAACATCCAGGAGGCCCGGGGTACTCTGTTCCTTTCTCCCAGTGCACAGTCATCCTGCTCAAAGGGCCTCCGGGAGGCCTGGCCAAAAGATTAACAGTATAAGTTTTCGCGAGTGATACTGGGTGTACTCAGGTAGGCCTGGCCTCCCTGTCATTGAGCTCAGGGCCTGAAAACTGGTTCAAGCTGGAAACAGTGGAGGAGCCACGCTTCCGCTTCCGTTGTTATGATTTGAGCCTGTCTTCAGTTCACCCACCCCAGAGGCTTTCTGCTTGCACGGTCAAGAATGCAGCAGGCTTCCCATCTATTTCACTTCTAGGAACATGGTGATTAACTCGCCAGCCCCATAAGTCTGCACGAGCCAGACGCCTGTGATTGCTGCTCTGCGCCGCCTCTATTACCATAATTACTGATTACACCCACCTGGGCTTTGGAGGCTGCGAGCCACCACTCGGCCTCCTTCTGCCCCATCCAATTACTCCCACTGATCTCAGAGTCCTCAGGGTTCCACATAAGGCCTGAGAAGAGCAACCAGCACATCAGGAGTGGTGGGTCTCTTCTCCCGAATCCGTTTCCGAGAGTACTGGTGGGAAGTTCAACTTTTGGACCTTCCCAGGATGGGCGGTGAGGTTTAAGTGGGAGATCTGCCTGCCCCTCTGGAATTCCAATCTTTCCAGCTGCCGATTCTTTCCTTCATTAAACCCAGGGAGATTTGGCATCTCCTTTCCAACACAGAGTGCCAGCTTTTCATGTTTCAGCCAGCCAGTCAACCTGTTAGCGTCCTTCATAACTCTTAGAACTGCAATACTAAATTAAAACTCTCAGCACCAATCAGTTCAGCAGACCCAACTCTGTGCCCCCTGCCACCATGGCCCCATACCCACAAAGTCCGTCCCCATAGGCTTATGGGTTCTTTCCAGTGAACATAAGTTGTTCTGGAGGGCAGGTCACCTTGCACAGGTAAGGTGACCCAAAGGGCAAGAGCCTTTGCTCCTTAGGGATGAGGTGAGAAGCAGACACAGATGTTCACAAGATAGGGGTGCTATGATATTTAGCTTGCCTGGTCAACTTATAATGGGATTTAGACTCACCTAGGAGACGCTTCTCTGGGTGTGCCGTGAGGTTATTTCAAGAGAGGTATAGCTAAGGCGGGAAACCCACCTTGAGTGTGAGTGGCAATGTCTGGGATGCTCTTGGGCTAAAGAAATATGAGAAAGCGAGCTGAGTCCCAGCACCGTCTTTCCATGTTTTCTGATTATGTGACCACCACAGGACCAGACACCTCAGGCTTCTGCGCCACACCTTCCCCAAAATGACGAAATAACCCTTTCTTTAAGCTGCTTTTGTCCAGTATTCTGTCTTAGCAACAAGAAAAGTAACTCAGAAAGCTGTAACTTTACCCATCAAGGTGGCCCAAAACACAGCCAGCAGCTTCAGGTAACCTGGTAAGCAGGGTTCACAGTGAGGGGCAGACTGGAGACCTTGTCACGGGCAGGGCACCTTGAGTGGCTGGAGTCCCACTCTGCTGCCCTTTTCTGAGTGTGAGGTCACATCCCAATCTCCTCCACACTTGGCCCCGGCGGCCCAGAGCTACTCTTCTTTTCCCGAACGTTGCATGGGGGAAGCAGAGGCCCCCAGACCCACTCCAGCCACGGACGGCACTGCACCAGCTGAAGAGCTAAGCTTGGGTTGAGGTCTGGTCCAGAATTTGTTGACAAATCATTTCTCTTACCCTGACGCCGGACCCCCGGCACCAGCATTGCACAAGGCCTGGGCCTCCACAGCAGGCAGAGCTGGCTGTGCCTCGGCGGCTTCTCTTGCCCAACTCTTCAGGGAGGCCGAGGGAGCCTAAGCTGATGTGGTTTGCCTCATGACCCTCAGACTCATTCATTTTAATATTAGGCAATGCACAGAACATTTACAAGGCTAAATAAGCAAGATGCGGCCCAGAGGTTCTGAAGAGTGGCACCAAGCTGGAGGCCCTGACTGGCTGCGCAATCTTCTTGACCGGAATATAGATAAGTGTCAACGTCACCTCCAAAGTGCTGGCGGCACACTGACCCAAATCTTACCCTCATAAGGAGTGACACGGTCACTTATAAATTCGATTCCCCCCTTAAGTTCGTCTTAAAAGGTAGCTACAGGTAAACTGACAACATAGTTCTGCTTCAGAATATCCCAACATGTATGTGTACATGCATGTGCTCATACGGGCATCCATGTAGGTGCCTGTGTTGGTCCTTGAAACTGGTGAGGGAATGTAGGGACCTATTCAGTATATTCTCCTTTCCACTGATGCAAGCTTAGATTTTTTTTTTTGTAACAACAAAAAAAATCATTTAAAAAAATTAACAAGGCCGTCAAGATGTTTCGGCAGACAAGGCTAGCTACACAGGCTTGACAACCTGAGTTTGATCCCCAGCACCTACATAATGTAGAGAGAAGAGATTCTCCAAGGTTGTCCTCTGACCTCTGCACACACACACACACGCACACACACACACACACCATATACACATAAACACACAATAATAAAAACTTTAAAAGTTAACACAAACTTGCTGAGGGGACAGGAAAGGCAGAAGAGGGAGACGCCATTCTGGTGACTAAAGTCTGGACTGGAATTTTGACTTCACCATTGAATGGCAAACAGATCTTGACTACGTAACCTGCCAGCTGGGGCAAAGAGGGACGGAAGGAGGGAGAGCCCACAGTCCAGAGCTTCCGGGAAGTGTAGACAAGTTAACGTGTCAAAGGCTTCAATCAGAGTACCAGGACATTGCTCAAGCCTCTGCCCACCAAGAGTAAGACAAAGGCTTGTATCAGAGCCCTGGCAGCATGGGCATCACTCAGACTCTCCGATGGAGAGGATGCCAATGGGGGAAAGGGGTGCACTGAAAGCCCTAGATGACAGACAGCCATGTGCTCTGTGTTCACTGACCTGGCCTGCAGTGAATGCAGGGTCTGTGCACTTACACCTAGACAGACTGAGGCACACCTGTCACGCGTTGTACACCCATAACACGAGGATGAATCAATTCACGCATACCGGCCACACCCTGTTTCTGAAAGGGAGTGGTGTGAAATTCCTAGACTAAACTTGGAACCCAGTAAGAAGCAAAGACTTGGCTAAAGTGAAGATACCTCTGCCTGCAAGCTTCATCCGCCCAGGAAGGAGAAGATGGCAGGTTCTAGAAGGGTGCACCCACATCTCCATGAGCAGCAGCACCTCCTAAGAGCAAGGAGAATTCTATGCTGATTCCGAGGGGCCCAGTTTTACGCAGTAGCTGTGAGGAACCCATTGAAGGGTGTGTCCACCCTGCCTGGCACAACCTCACACTCAGGCAGCCTCATTTACCCCCTAAGTGACCTCACCCAGGGCCCCAGGCAAGACCACTCCTTCCTGAGACTCTAACAGCTGTGGCTTCTCCCCAGGGCTTGGTCTGGCTGATTTAAGTAGGATCTAGGCTAAGTCAAGAAAAAGACTTGTAAAGTTTCTGGATTCAGCAACTCCACACCTCCCATCCAGATAACCACCATCTACTGGAAGAGCTCCCTGCAGAAAGAGGGGGAGCAGAAATGGTTCAAATGATCTAATCCAGTTCATCACTCCGCAGCTGCCTGGCCTATGACCTCAGTGCCGGGGACACTAACCAACAACAGCCAGGAGAGGACTTGGAGCTTGGTCCATAGCCCTTTGGGTAAGCCACCCAACCTCTCCACTGGGCTTCCACTGGGAAAGGGCTGGTCTAGCTGGATATTCTCTAAGTGATGTAGTGTTTTCCCCGACTCCATGATTCCTTCTGTCTGTGCCACTAATGTTGGCGTAATGATCTCTACCTCCCAGGGATGGAAGTTAGAAAAGCCGTCTACTCTCCTCAGACCTAACAAATATGAAGAAAGCTAACTCCCTCCAGGCCATCCTACCTCAGTGTGTACAAACACACACACACACCTTCAAGGACACCAAGCCTTCGCATGGGGGACAGCACTGTTCCTATAAACACCTGTTGGAACTCAGCTCATGAGCAGCTTCTGATGCTACTAACTCGAGTATTTAATTAAATATTACTCACTCAGGAAGCAGCCTCTGCCAGCTCACCACCACACTGCACAGTTTACTTTCAGAGAAAAAGAGAGGAAGAGAGAAAGAAGAGCCTGAGCCCTGGTCAGATGGTACTCACAGGGGCTTCCCTGGATGGGTGCCAGCTAACGCTCCAGCAATACCCCACTTACCAAAACCAAACAAGCAAGGGGGTCATACTCCATAGCCTGGAGAGCCAATGGCCAGCCCCACTGGTTACCCCAGATGGCGCGCGCGCGCACACACACACAGCACATGCTCATGCCACAGAAATATGTGAATACGCAAGAACACTTAGAAAACACATATTCACAAGGATACACTGACAGACACTCACACAAACACACGAGGACACACGCCCATACTCAAAAGCACACAACTTCCTGGCCGGCCAGCATCTTTAAAGGCACCATTTGACGAAAATTCAGAGCCTTTGCCATCGCACATTGGTAAACTTGGAAACTAACGACTCTTTACACACTCGGCAGGAGCGGGGCAATCCATCCCGCTGCTTCACCAGCGACTCAGGCTGCTCCTGTTTCTCTGTTTCCATCGATTTCCTGACATAACCTCGGTTGCCGGGAGAAGCATCGGCGGCTCCGGGGTGGCTGGCGCCAAGCGCAGTGACACCAGGCGGTCTCCCATAGAGAGGCGCTACGGGGCCGCAGCAAGAGGGGGACCGGGACAGTAGTAACCGCTGCAAATAAGAACCCAGACTGGCGGGAAAAGCGAAACTAACTCAGCAGGGTCGCGATGCTCGCTGCAGAAGGGGTCCACTCTACTTGGGCAACCAAAGTCAGAACCCTAGGGCGCCCGGAGACTATCGCGCGCCCCAGGCTTCTTTCCGTTCTGCAGCCGCCGCGGATCATCCCACGGCGCGACAGTCCCCGCTCCACTGAGGCCCCCGCCCAGTGCCGCCCCCGCAGGTGGAACCCTGGAGCCTCCAGGAGCCGCCCTCAGCAGCACAGGCAGCAGCGCGCTGGGCGGCGCCCGGCCCCTCTCCAGGGACCCACAGCGAACAGGGCTCCAGAGCCAGCGCTTCGCGCCGGGTGCCCACCCTATACCCACGCTCTGTCCCGCGCCCACCCTCTCAGTTCCCACAGCGCGGCGGTCCCCACGTTGCCTCCTCCTCGGGTCCCAGAGGCCCACCGCGCGCCCACCCACCCGGTCTTCGGCGTCCCGCGCCACCTACCGTGCAGAGAGGCCGCAGCCCCTGGAGCTCTGGACGCTCGCGGGGCTCCGGGCCGCGCCCGCTGCTGCAGAGAACGAAATAGCTTCCTTCCCGCGGCCCCGGCGCCAGCGCCTGGAGCTGATTCCTGCTGCAAGCCCGCGGGCCGCTCGAGCGCGACTCGTGCACTGAGAAAAAAAACCAACGGACCGCTCTAAAGTGGGGGGTGGAGGGACAGAGGGACGTGCCAGGGGCGGGGTTTGCACGCCCTGCCACGCCCCTTGTCGAGTCCCTTACGCCACGCCCTCCCTCGGGTCACGCCCTTTACCCCCGCCCTCTCGGCTTCTGCCAGCCACGCCCATGCCGTGTCCCGCCCCTTCTCCCCGCCACGCCCCTCTACTCTCCCGGCCAAGTCGTGGGTTTCCCAGCGCTGAGCGCTGCGAGGAGCCCGAGAGCGCAGGGCGCACAGGGTGCTGAGGCGGGGCGGGGCGGGACGGCGGGCGGGCGAGCTCTGCAGCCCCCGCCCCCGCCCTCTTGCGGAGGCTCCCTGGGGTGGTGGAGGCTGCAGCCAGGCATCTCTACCCTGGCGTCTGCACCAACAGCTTCGATCCCTCTGGAGGAGTTTTTGAGAAAGGCTGGGCCTGAAGCCGGGATTGTAATAACGGAAAGCCTGCGGGGGGCTGCGGTAGTGCCAGGCCCTGCATTGGGGAGTTGAGGTTCATTCATGGGGGCGGGGGCACGTTTGGCAGGGTGAGGTTATAACAATAATCACAGGAGCAAAACCTTGCTTAATTCGTTTGAAACTCTGAGATTTTTAAAAAAAATTTTTTTTAGAGGCTGTATAGCCCTGGCTGTCCTGGAAATCACTCTGTAGACCATGCTGGCCTCGAACTCACAGAGATCTACCTGCCTCTGCCTCCCAAGTGCTGGGATTAAATGTGCGCGCCACCACCGCCCTAAACTCCGAGTTTTAAGGTTCTGTAATGCCTACGTGCAAAGGGGCAGTAAGTATATGAATCAATTAGTAATCCTACTGGACTGTTCTCACTCTTTCTGCACCCATCGGGCCAGGCAGGCATCTCAAGACTTCCAAACCCCCAGGGGCTGGTTACATGGGTATCCACAGTACCCCTAGCTTAGGACCGCATGAGCGACAGGCAGTCTCCACCTTTATGAGCCTCTAGTCTGGAAGAAATCTTTCTTTCCCTCACTGTGCACAGAGAGTGGTCACAGGTGACTGGGGGGATTTCACATTCCTGTCTAGACGAAATCCCCCTAAGATTTCCCCACTCTTCACCTGTGGGTGGTAGGGAATGCCAGAGGAGGTGCTATAAATACTGTGGCCGGTGAAGATGAAACCCTAAGGGCCAGAGTAATTATGTTACAGATAAGTTTAGTTTTGTTTGAAAACCCACAGATGTTTCCACCTGCAATGGACAAGGTGGGCCTGCAAGGGGGGGGGAGTGTATGTGGCCCCTCTGGGGGCCCTATAGGTTTAAGTTCACAGCTATTTAGAGGGGCAGCCTTGTCGGTACCTCGGGGTGTTTGCCCTTGGCTGATCATCATGACTCTCTCCCATCAGCCCTTTCACAGTTTGAAGACTTGTAGCATTCTGGAGTGATCACAGCAGCCACCGACCTCCTCCAGCATGGGAGGACAGCCACACACCAGGGGCCCACATACGTTCAGGTTCCCCAAAAAGTATTCTTCCAGGCCTTGCCTTTTGCCTGGGGGACAGTTTCCAGGACAGACTGGGGGCACATTTCAAATGATTAGAATGGCCCCAAGAAAGAGTTCTCAAAAGTCTTGAACTCTTAAGTTCCGATACTGTTGGGTACCTAGGTACTGACAGTCTTCTTCTCCCGGCCCCCGAACACCGGGAAGGTAGGCTAGATGTCAGATGCTAAGTCACGTAGCAGTGACCCCGGTGACTCAGAGCCAGCACTATCACAGACTCCTCAAGGCCAGACTGTGAGGAGTAACAGGGCCTGATGCTATTGTTTGCTACGAAGTCATGTTCTCGCAACAGTGTAACACCAGCTGATAAACGCCGTTGGAAGGTCAGCTGATGAATGCTTGAAGCCTGAGTCAGGCCTGTGAGCCACGGGGAGGAGATTCCCAGTTCTGCCCTCCCACACCCACTCCACATCTTTGTATCATGGACACTGCGATAGAGTTTGCTCACTTCTTTAATCTTGAGGAAATGATAAGACTGCATCACTAGGGAACAAACTTGCACAGGCTTGCTTTTTCTGATGATGGTCCGAGGTCTAGCTTGAGATGTCTCGGACAGTTGGGGTCAGAAGGGAAGAATCCTGCTGTTCTCAAAAGACCATAGGCTCCCATCTTCTCCGAGGTCCTTGGGAATAGGAGTAGCCAAGGGTAAACTCCAACTCTGTCGTTCACCCACTGAGTGTCCATGGCCTATGGACAATCCCCGTAACCTATGGGGATTGTTTGTTTTGAGGGTATTTTGGGTGCTTGCTGGTGTATGGAAATGTGGGTACCAATGTACCACAGCATGCATGTGGAGGTCAGGACAACCTCAGGCATTGGTCCTCACCTTCCACCTCATCTGAGACAAGGGTCTCTTACTTGCTTCTGCATACACCAGGCTAACTTGGGGTTACAAATTGTGTTTCAAATCAGGCCAGCCACCCGTCCTCAATAAGCCAATTAACAGAGCCAAATTAAACATGGGAGGCAGAAAAAGAAGATGTATTCATATGGTTGCACTGGGAAGAGGGACAAAGAGAGCTTATAAATCCCACAAGTTCATTTGGGGGGCTCTGAGGTGAGACAGAAGCCAAGAATATGGACAGCATCTAAGCTGTCCCAGTCAAAACGCGGCTCCACCCGTCACTGGCCCGTCACTGGCCCGTCACTGGCCCATCACTGGCCCGTCACTGGCCCGTCATCACTGGCCTGTCACTGGCCCGTCACTGGCCCGTCATCACTGGCCCGTCACTGGCCCGTCACTGGCCCGTCATCACTGGCCCGTCATCACTGGCCCGTCACTGGCCCGTCATCACTGGCCCATCATCACTGGCCCGTCATCACTGGCCCGTCACTGGCCCGTCACTGGCCCGTCATCACTGGCCCGTCACTGGCCCGTCGTCACTGGCCCGTCGTCACTGGCCCGTCACTGGCCCGTCACTGGCCCGTCATCACTGGCCCGTCATCACTGGCCCGTCATCACTGGCCCATCATCACTGGCCTGTCACTGGCCCGTCATCACTGGCCCGTCATCACTGGCCCGTCATCACTGGCCCGTCATCACTGGCCCGTCACTGGCCCGTCATCACTGGCCCGTCATCACTGGCCCGTCACTGGCAGGGCTTCAGTGTCATCCCGTGGGAGGACTGATGAGTTCTTAGGAACTGTGAGAAATCTCTCTGGGAGACAAGCCCTCCCACCCCCCACGGCTGGTGTCCTTTCCTTCTGCCAGCATGAGATTCCTGGGGACATTTCCATTTCTCTGGGGTCCACTGTTTCAATAGTCTGACAGTCATACTGAGAGACGGTGTGTCTCTTTAGAATGGCTTCCTTTCTGCCAGGCCTTTGCCAGAGCTTCTGGGGATTCTCCAGCCTCCACCTCCCATCTCGAAGTATTAGTGTCGAAATGAGATTATAGACGATCATGACCACGGCCTACTGTGCATGGATGCTGGGGATTTGAACTCAGGTCTTCACAGTTGTGTGGTGTTTTACTCAGCCCGAGAGATTCAGCTTTGTTATCCACAAAACTGTTCTACGTGTGTTTTCCAGGGTTCACAGGGGCACCTCCTCCTAGGTGTGTGTTCCTTTAACAAATGTGAGTGCAGGGCATTGTGTTAGGATGAAATCAAAAGGTTTTGAGGTGTTTAGAGATTCCCAGAGATTTGTGAGAGCAATCCAAGACACAGACAAGTGGCAAGAGCTACCAAATCAGAAAGAACAAACACTGAGGCACATAAATAAATGTAGGTCATTGGGCACCCGTAGTCTAAGCTTTCTCTCACAAAGTAAACCTAGATTTGTTCTTTCACAGATTTTGATCTTGTGACTTTTATGAATTGGTGTGTCCATCCTTCCTACATTTGTCCGGGGTGGGGGTTGCGCAGGACCACATGTTATTGAACACGGTGCTGGTTCAGCATCATATGTTATTGAACAGTGACACCTGCTGGCAGAATGTGAGATTGCAGTATAGCTCTATCAAACATTCAGAGAAAAGTTTCCGTTAAACTATGCCAGGCTTTGGGTAGGACCCAGGCTTGAAGAGTTCCTAAGACTCTGAGAAGGTGTTGAGAGAGAAACAGTCATTCTGTGCAACTGGGATTCAGCTCAGTTGGTAGAGTGCTTAGCATAACATAAACCTGGCCTTGCTGGCATAATACCTGTAAACCCAGTACTTGGGAGGTAGAGGCAGGAAGATCTGAAGTTCAAGGTCAGAATCCTTTACATAATGAGTTCAAGGCCAGCTTGGGCTACATAAAATCCTAAAGAGATGGGGGATAGAGTGTAGGGTCTGAGGAGATGCTGAAGAAAGACCCCAGACTCAAATAGTATGTAAGAGCAAAGAGCGCTTATTAATATCCCAGCATGCATGTGGGGTCGTTCACCAGTACAAAACGGCAAGAACCCTGAGAGGAATGTGCAGATTCTTTTTAAGCAAAGCTAAGGGGAGTTCCAGGAACAGTTAGGTCATCTCAAATATGATTAGTTAACAAGCAGAGTTATATTAGTATATTTTTAAATGGCTGAGGTTTAGTCTTATCATTTTTGGACATACTTGCACAAAATTGGGCAAGTTTGGATGTGACTCAGAAGGGGCTTCTGGATTTGTCCTTGAGACACTGTGAGGCTGGCTCAGGCTTTGTCCCTGAATACAAGGGCATTGTGGATAAATGGCTCTTTGTGGGAGAGACACCTGTTCTGCCCTTCTCTGAGAACTGAAACCTAAACTCAGTTGTGAGAATAGGAATTTAACCCCTTCTGGGGGAATCCTGGGACAACAGTTATTGCAATGTTTGTTTTTTACGGAACCAGAAATGAGTTCCCTCTTGAGGAAAAGGCCTCCGGTCCAAACAGAAAGCAGTGGTTACTACTCTAGCTTGATGCCACTATTGTGCCAGTAGGCACACCTTTCCTGGCAGGCCAGTATTGTAACTTCAGCACCCAGCACACTGGGTAAGACCAGTGCTTTTTCACCTCAGCCCTGCACAGAACCTTCTTGTGCTGTTCTGCACACTGGTAAGTGGTAAACAAAACAGAACAAGCCCCTGGCTTTAGAGAGTTTCCATGTAAACGGGAAAGGCTGCAATGGGATCATTCAGGGCTGGGGAGCTGGATCATTTGGTCAAATGAAGACCTGGTAAGAAAGTGGCCATAGCAGCACACCTGTACCCCAAAGCTGGAGAGGCAAAGACGGGAGGATCCCGAGGCTCCTGCCAGAGCTGGAGAGGCAAAGATAGGAGGATCCCGAGGCTCCTGCCAGCCAGGCTCGTTAATTAGCGAGCTCTGGGTTCAGTGAGAGACCCTGTCTCAAAATATAAGATAGAGATTTAAAATAACACACAATGTTGACTTCTGGCCTCTACACACAAGTTACACACACCTGAACACACACCACACACACACATGTGGGCGGGCACACACACACACAGGTGTACAAATACACAGGGCAAGTAGCATCATTCAGATAGTAGGAGAGAGAATGAAGACTCACTTCATGGGACTGGAGAGATGGTTGAATGGTTAAGACCAGGTTTGGTCTGCAGCACCCAGGTGGTGGCTCATGACTATCCATAATTCTAGTTTCAGGGATAATGCCTTATTCTGACCTCTGAAGGTACCAGGATTGACCGTTGTGTCCAGATATACAGGCAACACACACACACACACACACAAGAATCTTTTATTTATTTGTTTGTTTGTTTGTTTGTTTGTTTCTTGAGACAGGGTTTCTCAGTAGTTTTGGAGCCTGACCTGGAACTAGCTCTTGTAGACCATGCTAGCCTCCAACTCACAGAGATCCGCCTGCCTCTGCCTCCCGAGTGCTGAAATTAAAGGTGTGTGCCACCACTGCCCAGCTGTATCATTTTTTATTAAATCATTTTTTTAAAAAAAGACTCATTTTAGGTGTATTTGTTCAATGGTCTGTTTTTCTTTTACTTAGAAGCTTGGGGCGAGAACACCTCTACTCAGGACTCTGGCTCAGAATTTTAAGACTCTATATCAGTGCTTCTTATCCTATGGGTTACAACCCCTGTGGGGGTCGAATGACCCTTTCACAGTGACCTCTTACGACAATTGGAAACACAGATATTTACATTACAATTTGTAACATTAGCAAAATTACAGTTATTAAGTAGCAACAAAAATAATGTTATGGTTGGGGGTCACCGCAGCATGAAGAACTGTACTAAGCATTAGGAAGGTTGAGAACCACTGCTCCATATAAAGAATCTAGAAAAGCCACTCTGTTGTCCCCAGACACCTCTGGCAGCTAGGGACTCAATCTCTCTCCAGTCCCCACCACAGAGTTTGCTGTGTTTGGTAGATATCTTGATCATGAGCCCAGACCCCCAGATCTGGACTTTTTTTCATCCTCACACCTAACAAGAATCTGTTTCCTCATTCACCCAGCACTGGCATTTATTGGGCATGAGCCATAGGCCCTGCTGCATGCTGGGAGCTTGTTGGATGGAGCAAGAAGAAAAGGATGGAGGATGAAACTGAGTCAGCTCCAGTTCTACCTCACACCAAGAGCTTGAAGCATCAGTCCTGCCACCCTCTGCACACAGCCTAGAACATTCTAGAATGTTCCTTGAAGATGGCCTGAATCTTCCCAGAGAAGATCAGCATGGAAGAAGAGTAATTAAAATGTCCAGCTTCATCAAATCTCTTTCAAGCTACATTTGTTATATGCTTACCACCTCCAGGAATTACGCGTGTTACCTGCATCCTCCCACAGGGCCCTCCCAGGAAGTACATGCTGTGATTTTCTCTGTTTTGTCATGAAGCTAAAGAAACCCAAACTGGGGCTGGAGAGATGGTTCAGCGGTTAAGAACATTGCCTGCTCTTCCAAAGGTCCTGAGTTCAATTCCCAGCAACCACATGGTGGCTCACAACCATCTGTAATGAGGTCTGGTGCCCTCTTCTGGCCTTCAGGCATACACGCAGAAAGAATATTGTATACACAATAAATAAATAAATATTTAAAAAAAAAAAAAGAAACCCAAACTGTCAATATTCATGGGGTTGGAAGTGGCAAGAAAGGAATATTTCCTAGAACCTGAGACACCTTTGCCTTGCCTTTGGCCTTGACAGGAAACTGGTATGCACGCCCTCCTCACCCCTCAGCCGTCTGGTGCTGGCCCTTCATTCTCGTCCCTTTGGGAACTCAGCCCTTCAGTCACTCAGCAACAGAAATGGTCTCTGCAATGCCAACTTCCACCATCCCACTCTGTTATTAACATGGAGCCCAAAGGCAGTCAGGATGGCTCAGCAGGTGAAGTGCTTGGTGCCAAGCTCAAGGCCTGGGTTTGATCCCCAGAACTCACGTGGTGGAAGGAGAGAACAGATTCCCTCAGGTTGTCCTCCATATTCATTGCACCGAATGCATGAATGTGTGGGCATGCACACACACACACACACACACACACACACACACACCCCACAATCAATCAATATTTTTAAAACAGACTACTTCCAGAGGTCCTGAGTTCAATCCCCAGTAACCACATGGTGACTCACAGTCATCTGTACTGAGATCTGGTGCCCTCTTCTGGCCTCTTCTGCCTACACACAGGCAGAAAGCTGTATATATAATTAATAAATAAATCTTTAAAAAAAAAATCAACCAATGTTTTTAAAACAGAGTCCCAAAACCTGACCACGTCAACAAGGCCCTCGATGGCCAGTCTTCTGTCCCCTCTGCACCTGGCACCCTCTCACCATCTCTCCAGCCCCACCACTCTTCCCTTCATTTCTTCATCCTCCTGCTTCCTCCCACGACAGCCACGGGCCTCTCTCCAGGAGCATCCCCTCCTCTCCTGCTCTACTCTGGCTCCCAGCTCCCATCTGCCCTTCTTGGCTTGAATACACCCAACTCTCCCACCCGGCCCTCCCTCACAACACCTGTCAGAGAGATTGCAGTCTGTTTGAATCTCTGATGAACCCCAATCTCATCGGACTATTACATGAGGGGCTATGTTGCCCTCCCACAAATGCCCAAGGCTCATCTGGGTCCGAGACGATACATGATATCTCTGTCATTGCCATGAAACAAACCACCCCCAAACCTAGCAGCTAAAGCAATAAAAGCAATCGTTTATTCTGTCACGTGTGCTGAGTGGCTGGGGATGAGCTGGTTCTCCTGGCCTTGGGCTCCAGGGTTATCTGAGCCTGACTCACAAATGAGCAACCCTGGACCTGAGTTGAAAGGGCAGCGGAACCCTGTGGAAGTTCTGATGGCAGAAAACCTGGAGCTTGTGTGCCTTTTAAGTCTCTGATCTGCTCCCTTCCAGGACAAGAGGAAGTCACAGGGTGGAGGACGAAGATGCCCCAGTGGGTGGGACTGAGGGAACAGTGACTCTTTCCTTAACAATCTCAGTCCCCACTGTCCTCAAAGAGTATTGGATGAATTAATGAAGATGTTCAATTGAATAAGCTTACTCTACAAAGGGACAGCCCAGCGAAGAAGGAAGGGAGCAGCCTGACGTCGTCAGTGTGACATGCTCCATGCCCGGTACTCCCGAGGCGGCTTCTGGGCTGTGGCATGTTTAAAGCCTTGGTTGTAGTTCCCAGGTTCTTCCCAGTTAGAATAAATGAATTTTTAAAGAAAAACCTTGTTTAAAGGGCCAGCCACAGCAGCCTGACAATCCCAGCCAGTGGGAATCAGAGGCAGGAGGATCAGCCGTTCAAGGCCAGCCTGCTGCACAAGAGACTGCCTCAAACAAAACAAAAGGAAACCTCATTTGGTTAATCCTCACAGGAGTCTTCTGGTGTGGATGCGGAAATGGGAGGCACAGACTGAAATCAATGGTTTGTTCAGGACAGTGTAGCCACTAGTCAAGTTACTGACAAACTTATAGCGTGGCTTTGAACCCACCACCTAGCTTCAAAATCAGCACAGACACTGAAAACTTTTATTATGGCTATGAGTAAAATACCTCACAGAAGCAATGCGTGGGAGGAAAGTTTGGTTTGGGCTCCCAGTCTCGGTGGCTCTCCCAGTGGGGAAGGCAGGACTGTAGGACCGGTCGGTTGGTTCACGGCTGGCAACAGCTTATATGGAGGCTGTCTCGGTGGGACAAGAGGCAGAGGGCTCAGGCTAGAAGCAGAAGCAGATATCAGCTTCAAGGCTCCTAAACAATAACCCATTTCTGCCAGGCAGGCCACTGCCCCATCGATACCACCTCCAAAAAAAGAGAGAGAGAAAAAAAAAGGCTCCATGAGGGCACTTCACATCCCAGCTGTTGGCAGCACCTCATCCTGGTCTCTACCTGAGATCGCGTGTTTAGGTTATGTCAAAAACAAAAATGTGGGGCTGGAGAGACGGCTCAGCAGTTAAGAGCATGCGCGGCTGTTCCTCAGCACCCAGCAACCAGCATCAAGTGCTCACCATCACCTGTCATTCCAGCTCCAGGGGCTCTGGTGCCTCCTCTGGCCTCCTCAAAAACTTTACTCAGGCTTGCACACACAAAATAAATAAAATAAAATAAACCTTATGAAGGAGCAATCAAGGAAGACTATCGAAAAATATGAGAGTAAATAACAGAACAATAAAAAAAATTCTAGTAGCCACCCTTGGGTGTAGCAACTGGGTGTGGGGGTGGGCAGGGAACCACTGGGGAGGGGTATTGTTTTGCTTGTATCTTTTTCATATTTAAAAAAGTATTTGTGACTAGGAACATAGCCCAGTGTTAGGTCATGTTCCTAGTGGCCCCATGTCTGATACCTGGGATTGTAGAATCAAATAAACAAACGACTTGCATGTATTTTAAATAGTTCATGTCTATAATAAAATGCCACAGGGATTTCCTCCCCAGAGTTCTGGAGGCTGGAAGGACTGGGAGGAAGTCCAAATCGCTCTGTCTGGGGAAGGCCCGTGTCTCATTTTGTTTTCTACATCTGTGATCAACACCTTGAACAAAAGCAGTGTCAGGAGGAAAGGGTTTAACTGGCCTACAGGTTAGAATCATCACTGAGGGAAGTCAGGGCAGGAACGCAAGGCAGGAACCTGGAGGCAGGAACTGATGCAGAGGCCATGAAGGAACGCTGCTTACTGGTTTGCTCTCTGTGACTTTTCCTGCTTGATGTCTTAATCAGTCCAGAACCACCTGTCTAGGGGTGGCATTACCCACAGTGAGCTGGACCCTCCCACATCTGTCATTAGTCAAGGAAATGTCCCACAGACTAGTCTTCAGGCTAATCTTATAGAGTTGTTTTCTCAGCTGTGGGTCCCTCTTCTCAGACGACCCTAGCTCATGACACAGTGGCAAACACTTAACAAACATAGCATGCTTGCCAGACAGTTGTAACCTCCTGTGTGACCTGGCCTTGCTGTGGAAGAGTGTGCAAAGTCTCTCGGGCCTCTCTTATAGGGACACTAATTTCATTCATGAGGGTACCACCCATCTCTGAGGACACAAACATGCAGATAGCAACAGTCTGTGTTGTCCTGCTTACAGCACAAATCAAGAAAAGTCAACTCCAACAGTCCCCTTCCCCAGAGGTGGCCTTCTCATGGTCACCTGGGCATACCCCAGGGAGCAGCAGGCCTTCTGTGTGCTCTGCTGGAGGGGCCACAAGCCATACACTGGCCTCCTGCTCTTCCTCCTAAGCATTGACCATGGAGCTGGCTCCAGTCAGGGGATAGAGGCACAGTTGGGGGTCAGAATTGAGGGTTCCCAGCTATCATGGCCCCTGGTTGGCTCTTCCTTCAAAAAAAAAAAAAAAAATCCCTTGGTCTCTCCTGCCAGACAGAGCTCAGAACCCAGGGCACAGCTTCCTGGCTCTCTCTGGCACCGCAGGAAGCAGACAGCCCTGGACAAGGCTCCCATAAGTACATCAGCTGCTCTGTCCCCTTTCCATTGTCACAGGTCCCCCCCCCCCCCCCCCCCCCCCGCCTCAATCCTGACCCTTGCCTCTCACCTGTGCTATGGTATGCCCTGGGCTTTGAAATAGGGTTCCTCTGGTACGTGATGCTCTGGGATGGCGGGGAAACCAAACACCAGTCTACCCTGTACTATCCAACCAGTTCTCAGGAGTGGACCAGCCACAGAACCACGACTCACCCCACCCGACCCTGCTCCATCTCTGAGCCATGGCAGCACAGCGTGGGGACCGCTGAATCTGGTTGAGGTCCCCGGCGCCCACCCAGAACGGAGAAGGCGGAGGCCTGGCAGGGATCAAGCTGAAGGGCCTTTCTATTTAAGGGGAAAACACAAGGCAATATTTTTAGGTGCCCGCTAAGTTGTCTGCTGTGTGGCTTAGTGGCGGAGGCCCCCGTCTGCAGCGAGGAGGAAGAGGTGAGCTGGCGCCTCCTGTCTCTGAGTGGCTCGGGAGAAATTCTGACATCTGGTTTCAAGTGTGGGGTCTGTTTTTTTCCTGTTCAACTGGTGGGTTTGCCTGGAGTCCTAGAAAAAAATCTCTCAGGAAATTGGTGGCAATCTGAACCCAGATCCTCTGGCCTCTGGGTCCCTGACACTAGACCACCCAGGATCTGGACCGTTCCATGAATGGGCTGAACCTTTTCCGGTGGCTGCATCCGGAAGCCACTCTGCAGCTGTTGGGGTTAGGAGGGGGCTGCACTGGTTCCAGGATGTCAGCCTGCCCTCCTCAGGTCTGGGCTTCACAGGGTTCCTGCTCCCGGAGGGGCCGATGGCACAAAGGGACACCAAGCCTTCTGTGGTTAGGCAGGGCCACACGGGCTCGGGAAGACATGAGAGCTACAGCTAAGGCTGGAAGAGAAGCAACGCCTCCCGTAGGAAATCCGGTGCCACTGTGGCCTGACCGGGTCACCTGCTTGGGGCTAGGTGCCTCCGTCATGAACCTGTTTCCACAAGCCAGCTCTCTGCATCAGGGCGCTCTCTGAAGGCACGGCTCCCGGAGCGAGCCTAAGATGTGGTGGTTGTGTGCCCCTAACCCCAGCACTTAGAAAGAGGAGGCAGGAGAATCAGGACTTCGACACCAGCTTCCTAGCGGGTTTGAGGACTATATGAGAGCCTGTCTCAAAAACCAGAAACTATCCCAGTTCACAGAGGAGGAAAACGAACCTCAGAGTGGTCACGTGACCCCGTGGCATTCACTGCTAAGGAGTGGAGCTGGGATCTGAACTCTGACCTTTCACGTTTAGAATCTTACAAGGTGCGAACAGGGGTCCCACATCCTTGTTCCTGGCTTCTGATGGAGAGCATAGAAAGTGTGTCACGGACAAAGCTGATCCTCCCTTGTGGACCTGGGAAGAGGAAATCACTGCTGGCAGGAGCTGGAGAAGGGGTGTGTGGGCGGAGTGCCAGCAGCCCAGCATGAGCCAGACCGCTACTGAGCAAGCCCATGGGAAGGAAATGTTCGTGGGCAGGGCAGCATGGTGGTCTGGCCCAAAGGCCTGACTCACTTTCTGAGTGCCCAACGGCACACCAGGCAGGGTGTGCGACAAAAAACAGCAAGCCTTTGCCCCTAACTGGGGAGATTTGTCACAATATGGCAAAGAAACGGAGGGCCTGGCCTGCTTCCTCAAAGCCAGGGACCCAGCATCTGCCATTGCGCCTGAACTGAAGAATTCCAGGGGGAGGAATCCATGAGTGAGTGAATGAAAGGTGTGTTGATGGGCAGATCAACCCGCCTCTGGATCCCGGAGCATTTGTACAGCAGCTGCACGGGCTGGACCCCTGCTGTAAGCGAGCCGTGCCCCAAACATCGCCAAACACGTTTGTATCTTCCTACAATGTCACAATAAATTCAACCAGTTCTCTTGAGTCATGCTCCTTCAGCCCCAAGAGAAGATGCTCATGAACCCAGCTAGAGGGGTGCTGGTGGCCCACAGAGCTGCTGGGGTCCACCTCAGAGTGGAGTTGAGCTGCAGAGGATTGGACTGTGGGCATGAGACACAGAAACAAGATGGGATAGAGGGCAGCAATGTGGTGACCCAGCAGACAGACTCAAGCAGGGGGACTGAGCTGAGCTGGAGCCCTGGGGACAGTAGGGAGTTCTCTGCCTGTCAGTCCCTTGACACACATCAGGTGGTGAGATCACAGGTCAAGGGGACCATCCATCTCATTGTCAAGTGCCCTCCTCACCATGGAGTCCAGGGAGGCTACATCATCCCTTCACACATGTGGCGTGTTCGGCAAGTTCTCAGGCCTGGTTTTTCTGATACGGTTTTTGTATTTTACTTTTTATTATTTACATGTGTGGGGGTCAGAGGACAGCTTTGTGGGGTCAGTTTTCTCCTTCCACCTTTCCACGAGTTCCAGAGAGGGAACACAACGCTGTCATGTTTGACCGATGGCAATGGTGAGCCTTCTTGCCAGGCCTATTTGAATTTCATTTGCCGCTCTAGCACTGTTTTAGGGCAAAGTCATTTCTAACCACTCTTGGATATGGTTTTTGTCTGGGAGACGGTCCCCTATCCCTTGTACCTTCATATCTCCAAGTCTATGGGGTGACCTGGTCAGAGAGGACTGAACAGCCTTCAAGGCTGTGTAGGTCTGTCTTCTCTCAGCCTCCGTAGCCCAAGCTGCCCACCTGGAACCATCCTGTCTAGCAGTTCAGAACCTCCTGTGTCTCCCACCTGAGACATGCTGCTTCCGGCTTCCTGCCTGAGAAGCCCATGCTCTATCCTAGTCCCTTCTCCTGGCAGGGGTCTTCAGGACACAACCATTGCTTTCCGCTCTTCCTTCTGTGGCCGGCGCCCTGCTTTGGGATCTCCATATCATTGGACTTCTAAGACAGAAACTAGAATCCTGTTTTTCTGTGTCTAGAGATACATCTCAGTTGGCAGAATGCTTGCCCAACAGGCTTGAAGCCTTGGGTTTCATCCACAACGCTGCATAAACAAGAGTGGCTGTCTGTGTCTATAGTGTGTACTCTGAAAATGGTGAGTTCAAGGCCAGCCTGAGCTGTGTGAGATCCTGTCTCAAAAGCAAACAATAACAACAAATCTGTTTTTCTCTATATACACAGTCCTAGGGTTAACCCCTAGCCCTGCAAAAATAAAATAAATAAATACATAAACTCAATATAATAAGGATATGAAGAACCCTAAGTCCCGAACATTCTCCTGGGCTGGGGATGTGTCTTGGTGGTTCTCGGCGGTGGAGCTCTGGGCTGGGGATATGTTCTGTTCTGTGTCTGTCTGCTCCATTGTCCAGGGGTTCTTTCCTTAGGGGTGAAAAAACCCAGTTCAAAGCAGTTTAAGCTGGGAAAGAAGCCGGACGGATTGGTTTACAGGCAAGGGAAGGCGTGGGCAGAGCCTTGGGCACCAAAGGCTGGCTGGAGACCTCAGGCCCCCTGTCTGCTGGGCTTCCTTCTCTGGGCCCAGCAATCAATGGGGGAGAAAAGAGACTGGCTGCCTGCTCTTTAGGCTTGAAGCAGGACCAACTCTTAGTCAAAAAGAGAAATGCGCTTTTCCTCCCAACTCCAGGTAGAAAATGCCAGGAGACAGTGCTCAGTCCTGGCCCCAGCCTTTGGCACATGCCTCATAGGAGTGCCCTGGTGGGCAGGAGTCTGGTGGGCAGGAGTCTGGTGGGTGGGAGTGCCGGGGCCTCTTATTCTCCTTTCTGAAATAAAGGAAAGGACCTGCAGGGAGCAGACCTGCCCGGGACGGATGCCCACGGATGGCTCAAACCTTGTTTAGGGCCAAGGACTGTTTGTGAGATCAGCTTCTCTCAGATCCAGTTGTGACAGGATGGAGGGAAAGTTACTGGGTAGGGCAGGGCAGGGCAGGGCAGGACACCCAGGGAGGCTAAGCAGCCTGCTGCTACCCCCTCTCCCTGGGTATCTGTGGTCAGGGGAGAAGATCCAAATATAACTGGCCTAGGGCTTCCACCCTAGTGAGAAGGGCTCAGAGTTGAAATCAGGGGAGAGAAAGGGGGCTGGGAAGTCAAAGCCATGGCCACTACACTTCCTGACACAAGGCTTCCCTTCCTGTCCCTAGTGCTGTCCTTTCTCTCTCTTCCTTCATCTTCACTCAAGGCAGATAAATAAGTCAAAGGGATGAATGAGGCAGTCTCAACGCCTTGGCACTCGGGACACTGTAGGGCATGGACTCAGATTTGGGGAGAGCCAGAGGGTGTGTTCTTCTGTTCTCTTATATACTCACTAAAACTGTAATTTTAAAAAATGGCACAAGAGAGAAACACGTACGCCATATGATGGAACTCACATGGAGGGGTTTTTATTGGAGGAAAGGGAATGGGAAAAAGGCAGGGAGGTAAGGGGAGGGGAAGTGGGGGAGGGGAGGGGAGGGGGAGATCAGCCTCTGGTGACAGGAACAGAAGAAGTAGAGGAGGAGGAGGAGGAGAGGGAGGGAGGGAGAGGGAGAGAGAGAGAAGGTGGGCAAGGCCTACCTTTTAAAAGGGAACATAATAAATGTGCAGAGGGGATGCGCTTAGTGACTGCAGCTGAGGACATATCCTGTCAGGACCAAGGGCAGGCCAGTGCAGATGCCTGAACACTAACATTAACTCCTGGGGCAGGGGCAGAAGACCCAGGTACCCTGAGATCCAGCCCAGGGGAGGCCCTGGACTACTTGTCTGCTCTACGGAGCTGACTGGTACCTGGGGACACATACTTATAGGAAGCCACTGAGTGACATTTGGGGTGAGAAGGGAAGAGAGATAGGACACCTGGAGACTACAGATGGGCGAGGGGGGAGGGGGAGGTCAGGGAAGGGCAAGAAATGATCGAGGGGAAGCCCGTTTGTCTGTCCCTGGAACATTCTTTCTTGGTCACTCCCCACAGTGGGGTTGTGTGCAGGGGCACCATCTGCTTCTGTCACTTGATGTCTGGCTCCAGGAGCTCCTACGTCTCACACATGCACTGGCCAGCTTGCCCTGTCACTTATACCTAAGACACCCATAGCCTGCCTCCCAGGCATCTTAGGGTTTTGTGAAGCTCCTCCACCACAGCACATGAAGACACAATAGCTATAAGAAATCAAAAGTGGGCCGGGCGGTGGTGGTGCCACCTTTAATCCCAGCACTCTGGAGGCAGAGGCAGGCAGATCTCTGTGAGTTCGAGGCCAGCCTGGTCTACAAGAGCTAGTTCCAGGACAGGAACCAAAAGCTATGGAGAAACCCTGTCTCGAAAATCCAAAAAAAAAAAAAAAAAAGAAAAAAAAAAGAAATCAAAAGTGGGTAAGAGCAGAGTGGCTGTGGCAGCCTTGGAAGTTTTCAGGTACCAGAAGGCATTTAAGCATTTGGCCTTAGAGACTAAGGAAAACATCAGACCGGGGTAGACGACTTGGTGGGTATTTGCCTAATGGTTTGAGTTCAATTCTTGGGACTCATATGGTGGAAGGAGAGAACCAGGTTTCCATAAGTTGTCTTCACACTTTGTGTGCCTTTACACACACACACACACACACACACACACACACACACACTGAAAACTTCAACATATTGGAAAGGAAACCAAAGCTGGGGACGGTAGCCTTTAATTCCAGCACTCTGGAGGCAGAAGTAGACAGATCTCTAGGACTTCATAAAGAGATCCTATCTCAAAACAAAACAAAAAAAGGAAAAGTGAGAAAAGAAACCAACAAAGAGGAAACTGGATAATGGAAACACTACCTACGGCTCTGGATTGGCAGTGTAGTGTAATGAAAATGGCTCTACTCCCAAAATTAATCGAGATCGTTGTAGCGGGTACAGAGTCCTGTGCTCACAGTTAAGCACTAGGTGAACCGGGAATGTTAATCATGGCAGGGTTGTTCCTTCCAAGTAATGGATGCATAATCTGTTATCCACACAGAAGGCTGGGAGTGGATGTGGTTTAAATAGCTTGGTGACCTTTGGTCTCTCTGTGTGGCCAAGACCACACTGAAACCTCCCAGATCCGTATGGTGAGCTTGGTTTTTTTCCCCCAGTCAATCTGTAGAACCTATCTTTATGGCCGGTGTCCCATGTACTTCACAAAGAGTTTCAATGTAGTCATGTCTGGTCTTTATTTAGCCTACTTTGTTTGTCAGAGATTTATGTGTGCTTTGTTGTACACGTGAGACTAAGTTAATTGGCACCAGAAAAGTTTTCACCAAATTGTGCTGTGCTTAAATACGCCTAAAATAAACCACTAGGGGTCAGATTTCTGAAGTTTGAACCCAAATTGGTTATTTGGTCATGTTCAATCAAACTGCTTTCTTGCCCATCCCACAGACTGTCACTCTGCTAGCCATGGAGGCTGCAGAGACTGCAGCAGTCATTCAATGCAGTACTCATTAAAATTCTGACAACGTTTCTTTTTCCTAGACAGGGTTTCTCTGTGTAACCCTGGCTGTCCTGGAACTCACTCTGTAGACCAGGCTGGCCTCGAACTCAGAGATCCACCTGCCTCTGCCTTCCAAGTGCTGGGATTAAAGAGGTGTACCTCCATGCCTGGCTCTGACAATATTCTTCACAGATCTTGAAAAAAAAGAAAAGCCTAAGAATTCATGTAGAACCACAAAAAAAAATCACAAAGAGCCAAAGCAATCCTTAGCGGTAAGAACATAGCTGGTTATATACTTGATCTCAAATTATACTACAGAGCTACAGTGACAAATACAATTTGATTTGGCATGAAACAGGCATTTAGACCAATAGAATAGAACAGAAGATGTCAAAATCAAGCCACAAAGCTATGGGAACCTAATTTTGGACAAAGGAGGCCAAACATGTGGGGTGGTGGGGAAGGAGACGCGCTAGTCAAGAGGAAATGCCAGTAAAACTGGGTTTCCATCCACAGAAAAATGAAATCATATTTATGTCTTTTACTCTGTGTAAAGATGAACATGAGGTGATTAAAGACCCTTAGTTTAAAACCTGAAATGCTAGACATTCTGGAAGAAAACATAGGGACTATTCCTCAAGGCATTGGGGTAGGCAAGAACTGCCCAAATAGAACAGGAACAGCCAGGAACCAGCCTTAAGCATCAACACACAGGACAATGTGAAAACAAGTTCCTGCACGGCAAAGGCAATGTCCAGCCGAGCAGTCACACAGCCCACTGCATGGGGAAACCCCTGGTCAGCTGGACCTCGGGTGAGGCTCCCATCCAGAGTTTATCAAGGACCGCAGAGATGAAACACCGAGGAAATAAAACGGCGGAACAACAGATGAGCTGATGAAGAGAGCAGAGTTGTAAACAGAAGAAACACACACAGAAACAAGAACTACTTTAAAGGGCTCACCATCCCCAGTCACTGGAGAAATGCAAATTAAAATTACTCCAAGACGCCACCTCATCTCACTCAAGATGGCTATCGCCAAGAAAGTCCACAACACTGTCTTAGTTAGGATTGCTACTTCTGTGTGATGCAACCCCGTCACTAAAAGCGGATTGGGGGACGAGAAAGGGTTTATTTGGCACACACTTCCATATCACAGTTCATCATTGGAGGAAGTCAGGACAGGAACTCAAACAGGGCAGGAACCTGAAGACAGGAGCTGATGCAGAGGCCACAGAGGGGTGCTGCTTACTGGCTTGCTTCTGGTGACTGCTCAACCTGCTGTCTTATAGAACCCAGGACCGCCATTCTAAGGTTGATCCCACTCACCTGGGCTGGGCCCTCCCTGGGCAATCTCTAATTGAGAAAATGCCCTCCAGGCTTGCCTACAACCCAATCTCATGGAGGTATTTTCTCAATAGATGCTCATTCCTCTTTGATGACTCTGGCTTGTTGACTTAAAACTGGCCAGTACACACTCCCACTGTTGGCTTCTGGGGAACGGAAAGCCAGTTTTCTTTAAGGGTGTGGCCCCTAGTAGGTTGACCATGGCCTGGTGGATGACTCCACCCATGAGTATTTAGGAGCAGAAATTGGACTCAGTGAGTTATTTAAAAAAAAAAAAAAAAAAGGATACAAGGGCTGGAGAGATGGCTCAGCAGTGAAAAACACTGGCTGCTCTTCCAGAGGACGGGTTCAACTCCCAGTACCCACATAGTCGCTCATAATGGTTTGTAATGCCAGATCCAGAAGATCAGATGCCCTCTTCTGGCCTTCTTGGGTATTACACACATGGGTACACAGAAATACAGGCAGGCAACTACTACAAACAAATTTAAAAATAGTTTTTCAAAAGATACAAAGTTGGGAGAGGTGGAGAAGTAGATGTGGAATCAGGGGGAAGTTAGGGGTGGATTCCATCAAAATACATGTGTGGAGTTCACAAAGAATTAATAAAAATATCATTTATAAAAGAAGTCTGACAATAAATGCTGGGAAGGGTATGGGGAAAGGGAACCTTTATTCACTGCTGGGGTGCAAATCAATGCAGCCAGTGTGGAAATCAGCTTGGAGGTTCCTGAAGGACGCCTAAAAGAAATCCCACACTAGCTCAGAATTGGGTATAATAGAGGGTTATAGCAGATCACAATCCTCTGCTAGAATGGGGAACAGCAACCGAATCCTGCAGCCGGAAAAGAGGCCAGACGCGCGCTTTACATTGGCATAAATAGTATAAAAGACCACACCCAAGTGGGCAGGTAACTTAAAGGCTACTGGTGATAGGAATTCCTACAACACCTCCCCCTTTTGTTTAAATAAGAAAGTTCTAAGCCTAATACAAAGTTATATACAATAAGAACAAATATCAGGTATAAAAATGAAAATTACAACCAGCATAAACAATAGCAAGCAAGAAACATATGGTAAATGTTTCAATAATTATCCTAATGAGCTTAAATCTTGTATATAAATAACTTGGCCAAGTCATGAGAGAAAAGTAACTACAACTATCTAGTCTTCAACTCCAGTGAAGACCCTAGAAGGGAAATGATATTACTTTAATAAGCAGAAAGTGCAATCAAGCAACTTCCAAAATGTGCAACAAATGACAGAGACAACTGGCTCCCTGGGCAATCACCCAACGTCACATTTGCAACATTGGAGCAACCAACTTGGGCTAAGTCCTAGAGTAACTGACAGACCATTTTCAGAGGCAGGACAATTTTCAAAGCCATCTTACCCTGTCTGCTGCCTCCCACTACAGGTTCCTCCAAAACCGCAGAACTGACTTATGCTCCACCCATCACACTCTTGGGCATTGACCAACAATCTCCATGCTCCATCGCAAAAATGTTTGCGCGTTCGTGTTTATTGTTGAACTAGTCACAAGATCAAGGACATGGAACCAGAACAGATGTCCATCAACAGATGGATGGATGATGCAAATGGGTGTATTTATACACAGAACGCTACTCAAGCAGTTTACAAATGAAATTGTGAGCTGTGTTCAGGAAAATGGGTAGACCTGGAAAGTGTAACATTACACAGGGTGATCCAACCCCAAAACATGTTCTCTGTCACATTCCAATCACAGCCGGCAATGTATTCATGCGCATATGTAAAAGGAGTCGCTCCATATAGCCTACAATTTTAAAAGGAGATCAATAGAATATTAGGTGATAAGAAAGGGTGGAATGTAGGCCAAAGGTCACAGGAGACACGAGAGAGGAGCATTTTTTTCTTAGTTTCAGTTCTGTCATAGTTGTTTTGCATGGTGGATATGTAAAGTCAATTGTGTTCTGAGTAGCATTTTTTGCATTCCAAAAGAATACAATTTTTAAAAAGTTGTTTATGGCCAGGCGGTGGTGGCACACGCCTTTAATCCCAGCACTCAAGAGGCAGAGGCAGGCGGATCTCTGAGTTCGAGGCCAGCCTGGTCTACAAGAGCTAGTTCCAGGACCGTCAGGGATGTACAGAAAAACTGTCTCAGAAAAAAAAAAATCATTTATGTATATGAATGTGCGTATGTGTGTGCATTGTGTGTTTCTGTGTGTGCACACATGCATGTGTGTCTGTGTGTGTGCATGTGTTTCTGTGTGTGTGCATGTGTGTCTGTGAGCATGGAGGTGCCCCAGGGAACCACAACATGGTCTCTCTCTTCCCAGGGAACTCTAGCCTGCGTCTGGTTGGCAAGCACTAACCAGCAGCATCTTTGCCCCATGTCTCCTCCCCTGTCACATGAGTCAGGCTCACACCCTCTTCACTCCATGCCCCAAAGGAAGAAACTTGAAATTTGGCATATAAACAAGTTTATTGTTAAAAAAAAAAAACAACACAAAACAATGTGACATTTGATACAGAGAAAGACATAAAGGGTCTCAGCTGTTTAAAAAGGCATTTGTTCTGATGTCTCTCGTTCTCTGGGGCAGGTGCCAGTCTCCATAAGATCGAGACAGTTTCCCCCGGGGGTGGGGGAACCCCACATTCTTG
The DNA here is from genome assembly GCF_950005125.1 of Chionomys nivalis. Taxonomy (NCBI): domain Eukaryota; kingdom Metazoa; phylum Chordata; class Mammalia; order Rodentia; family Cricetidae; genus Chionomys; species Chionomys nivalis. The sequence continues at coordinate 6,339,759 of NC_080096.1, read as the reverse complement.
TTCCTGGACATTCCCTCTGCCATTCCTACCTGACAAAGACTGAGACCCCCAAGTTCCTTTCTATAGGACAGAGTGAGGACATACCCGAGTCACAAGCCCCGGCCCAGGCCCTCAGTATGGCAGTGGCTTGACCTGTGATGCTGTGTGTGGAGTCTGTCTGCAGACTCAGGCACTGGGGGCTGGATTGCTAGCTGGTGGCCTTTGGGGAACTGTGTCCTGAAGGCTCTCACGTCATGATGCATTAATCCCTTGGTGACTTTATAATAAGAGAGCATTCTCCGAGGTGGGAGGAGGAGGTCAGTGTCCACTGGAGAAAGCAGGTTCCCCAGAGTGTGCTTTTGAAGGACATGTTTTGTCTCTTCCCCCTTCCCTGCCTATTTAATCCCACTTCTGGGTCACCATGCTCCTGCCCTGATGTTCTGCCTCAGTTCTGGCCCACAAACAACACCGCCAAGTGACCTTGGGCTAAAATAATCTATGAGCCAAAATAAACCCTTACTCCTTTGGGGCTTATCACAGTGACTCAGAAGTCTAACTTTCCTTGGGGACTCGGGCTCCTCACTGCACGGGTGGGCAGCAGAAGCCGTGGTGATTACTGGATTCCCCTTACCCGGCTCTCCCAAGTGGATGGTGCCAGACCCCCAGAACAGAGGGAAACAGCTCGGGGGTTCTCACTTCTGCCTAACCCAGCCCTTACCTTCTGCACTCACAAGGCGACAGGATCTCACCTATCCCAAGCTGGTTTGACCTTGTGATGTAGCCAAGGACAGTCTTGAGTTCTTGGTCCTCCTGCCTCCACCTTCTAAGTGTTAGGATTACAGATGTGTTCCACCATTCCCAGTTTATGTGGCACTGGGCATGGAACCCAGGGCTTTTGCATGGTGGGCAAGTGCTCTAGCAGTTGAGCTACAGTCCCATAATGCACCATAATCAGCCCGTGGAGGCCTCTGTGATGCTCAGCCAAAGACCACACACACACACACACACACACACACACACACACACACACACACACACGTGCGCGCGCACACACACACATGGTGTCTCTGTACACCTGCACTCTCAATGGCAACTCCCAGCTGTTTTATGGACTCAATCGTGTTTGACAAATACAGATATTTGCCACTCAACAGAAAGGGACAAAAAGATATATAGACTTCCCTTAAAACCCCAGGCACTGAAACAACGCAGGGCTTGAACAAGCTCACCCTTGGAGGCGAAAGAACGAACAGAATGTCATTAATTTGGGGTCCTGTCCATGGTCACACACAGATATGGCCATCCCCTGTGATGCAAATAAATATACCCACAATGTTGGCTGGCTGGAGGGACAGAACATCCGAGCCATCCCCAACCCCAGGGCTTGTTAGATCACAGCAAAGCATACGCAGATCACTTGCCAGGATGTCTTGTTGGTGATAGCAGTGGTGAACTGACATCCCGCTCAGCTAGGAGCTGAAGAATTCTCGGGGTTCCTCACACCCATCTCTAAGTGTGAGGAGCCTGCAGTCGGCGTGAACAGCCTGCAGAAGGCAGGATTTGGTATTCCCGGAAGACATCTGCCCCTTACATCTTCCAGGAACACATTGATTCCTGCTCCCCTTCCCAGAAGCTGCATCCTTACAAGGAATCTTTAGATACCTGGAGGACCAGCTCTGCTGTGGGGTGGGAAGGGCCGGAAGCAGGGCAGCTGTGTGTCTAGAGAGCCCACATGGGATATGACATGAGGGAAACAAAAGATACGCGTGCCACCAACTGAATGGCGGCGCAGCTAAGTTAGCCCGGTTCTGAAGGGCTCAAGATAAGTGCAGCCAGGGCTGAGTCCGGAACAGATGACTCTCATCTGCAGCTGCGCATCCCTGGCCGCTGCAATTAAACTGGGCCCAGACAGGGCAGTGCAGACCCACCCTGACTAACTGCTGGTTCGGGTTGGGTTCTGACTAACTCCTGAATGCAATCCTTTCCCTCATGGATATGCTGCCAAACCAAGCCATGAGCATGTCTTCAAGTGCCAAGGTCCCTGGGCAACAGCGTGACCTTGGGGACTGAGGCTCTGGTGCAGAACTGTCTGCCTCAGAAGAGTTGGGAGCTGGAGAGAGGGAGAGCAGAGAGTGAAAGGGCCTGTTTCCTCCCAGTTTGGCCAGCAGATAGCCTCATGACCCATGCAATCTGTGACACCTGGGGCAGCAGTTTGTTCAGGCCCTTGGTTCCTCTGGAGTGTCATTCCCAGGGCAGGCAGGTGCTGACCACTTTGGCCAACCAATGTGACTTCATTCCACAACTTGTGGCTCGTCCCTGACACTGGATGTTGCCAGGTGGTTTTTTCTACCAACGGACTGAGGCCTGCGGGAGCCCCAGATGTTTAAGATTAAAAACACAGCTGGGGATCTGCTGCAGATCCACTCTCTGGGGGCTGCACACACTCTGTGGGGCTACACACATTCTCTGGTGTCTGCACACACTCTGTGGGGCTGCACACACTCCGTGAGGCTGCACACTCTCTGGGGGGAGACAAAAAACAAAATTCCTGAAAATGAAATTCCAAGAAATAGCCCCAGTTAGGTTTTCTGGAAGCTTCTCCATCCCCTTCTCCACCACACACCCCTGGCTCTAGGTCAGGATAGGGGAAAGAAGGGAAGTAGGCAACCAAGAACCCGGAGATCAAGCCCTCGGGGGAAAGGGCCAAGGTACTGGCCCAAGAACAGGGAGCTCTGAGTACACTGAGAATTTGGGGACCAAAGTGAGAAGAGGGTTTTGTGGAGCGAGGAGAAGCCGGGAATATGGGCTGGAGAGATGGCTCAGTGGTTAAGAGCACTGTCTGCTCTTCCAGAGGACCCAGGTTCAATTCCCAACACCCACATGGCAGCTCACAACTGTCTGTAACTAGTTCCAAGGGATCTGACACCCTCATACAGACACATATGCAGGCAAAACATCAATGCATGTAAAATAAGGAAAAAAAATCATAAAAAGAAGCAGAAGATTAAGAGGATGGGACCATTTATAACATGCAATCAATTAGCAGGAACATTTGCCCAGGACTGGAAATCAGAATCCTGTCACAAGCATCAGAGTTTGTGCTGGAAATGCTAACTGGCATGTCACCCCAAGGGCTCCTTCTGCCATTCATATGTCCCTATGTCCTTCCCACGAAGGGCTCATTCAGGGAGCCCGACTTTGCCACGGGATGCCCTTGTGGGTCCCCTGAAAACAAACAAACAAACAAACAAACAAACAAACAAAAATCAGGTTCCCAGGGTGCTGGGAACGGGCTCTAGAATCTAACCGTTTCTGGTTGCCACTGGACTTATTTCAAATCATCAGTCACTGAAGTCCCACCGGCAGCAAAGTGGGTTGTCACCAGGACAAGGTATGACCTGCATGGAGTTTAGTATCTGCTTGGCCACAGGGGACACCTGAGAGCCACCCAAGCAAGAGGCAGGCTTCCGCTTCTGCTGTTTCACCCCCCCCCCCCCCTATCCCCATGGGAATGATGGGGATGCAGGCAGCAGCATCCACTGGCTCTGAGCCAGCCCAGGGCGAATGCCTACAAGGTCAGAGTTCCCCACAGTGGCGGCAGGGACCTCACTTCACTGGGGGAGCCTGAAGGAAGGAGGGCTGTGTCCCACACAACAAGTGACCATACGTCCCCCTCTCCCCAGTCTCAGATCTCCACGTCCAGACAGGCAGGAAACTGGCTGAGGCTGTCTTCTTCACACTGTAATCAACTCAAGTGAGTCGTTTGCAAGCAACAATTTCTTTTAATGGAAAATAGAAAATTCAGGGTATCCCAGGTCCCAAGGCTGAGAACTCCTTCCTGAGACACTGCTTGCCGTGGACGATGGTCCACAAGGTCTGAAGAGCAGTTCCTAACCCCGGGGCAGAAGGGGAAAGGGCAGCACAGGTGCATGCCAAAGGACACTGACAATGTCTCCCCCCAGCTTTCCCAACGCGATTTTATTAGCGCTTGCTTCCGGAAAGAAAATCTTTGGTATTTCCCCACACTGGCCTCCCCTGTGCAAACTCCCCACAGATAAAGGCGAGTCATTCTTCTGGGTAAGAACAGGACATTCTAGGCTCAGGCTGGGCAGTGACTCACTGTTATTCAGAACGGTGACACAAAGCCTGTTCACCCTCTCTCCCGAGTCATGCAAGGCCTTCGGAGGGCTGAGTCCTAACGAACAGATGAGAACGCACTGGGGCTAAGAAGCCAGAGAGGCAGACCAAAAAAACAAAGGAACGACATTTGGCACTAAACTTGCCGCCTGGGTGGAATGTGAGTGGTGGCGCGTGGGCTCCCCCACATGGCCAAATGTGGGAGCTCACCCGCAACTACCTGTGACGCCAGCCAGAAAAGTGAGCAAGCCCACCCAGAAAAGAACCCCAGGGCATTCATTATGTGAACTTTCTGCCCAGGGTAGCTCTCTGGCAATAGAGGTGTTCTGTCAGTCTGGGTCACCGGAGGCCAGAGAAAGCAGAATTTTAACAAGAGTGCCTTTCATACAGAGCCCCCAGCTCAGGCTACACTGTGCACGCACCTCTAGTGAAAGTGAGGGTCTTTTCCATGTTCTGCCTGGGAGAAAAGTACGATCAATCAAAAGTAGAGAAACAGATTTCCTGATGCTCCTCATCAAACGAAAGCCCCTCTCTGGGAAAGTTGTGAAAGACACCGAGACTGTGTGACTGACGCAGCGTGGCTGTGACGCAGGGGCCATGGTAGCCCTTCTATGCCCTCCCTTGTCCACGTGACCAAACCAGAGGCTGAAACAAAACTGCATGTGCCCTGAGAAGGTTGCTCTACATTGTCGGCTTTCTTTTTTTAAAAAATTAAAAATTCGGAGGCCCCGGAGGAGGCTGGATTTAGGAGCTGCCTAGCCTGTTCCCAGTGGTACCAGGTTAAGGATGAAGAGAGGTGGAGGAGACACAGGCAGAGTCAGCTGCCAGGCTTGGAGCCCAAGAGAGGTAGCAAGAAGACCTAGATGCAGCCTGCCCCCTAGTGTAGGGAATTGGCCATACATGCCCCAGAAAGAAGCTGTGAGCTGTAATCCCCACCTCCAGGAGCAGAGAGCCCTATCTAATAGATCAGAAACACCTGATGGCCCAGTGATGGCAACAGTTCTCAGTGGGGGAAGGGGAGCCTGGGTCTTTAGATTTTGGAGGGGGGGAACCTTTCTGACATGGCAGTGTCTGTAGCTGTCCCTCCTTAGTGTATAGGGGGAGGCTGAGGGCAGCAGGAATGCAGAGGGCAGTGGCTGTCAGGCACAGAGAAGGCAGACGCTGCCTGAAGGAGGACCAAGCAGACGCTGCCTGAAGGAGGGCCAGGCGTCAGCTAGATGCATGGAGGGATGAAGGGATTCTGGAAGGGGCAGACTGCCCAGAGGGAGCAGTCTCAGGACCAGTTCTACTCTTCTTGCCTGGCTCAGAGCACTGCATTCTCCAGGAGTCTCTCCACCAACTCTGGCCCCTCTTCCTGCAGGAACCAGTGAAAGGATCTCTGTCTTGTTCTGTGTTGTAGATAGTGATGAGGGTCTCTTTCTTGATGGGTTTGAAGGCCTCTCCACAGCAGAGGTCTGAGTTCTGCCTTGTTTTTTTGTCTAGGCACCATAATTACACAGAACCAGGGGGCCCAGGAAGCAGGGTAGAATTTTGTCCTCCCTTCTCTGGGGCCTGATTCTGGCACCAGGCTCTGGAGAGCTGGGGCACATTGAGCGGGTGACAGAAAGCTGGAGAGTGACCTAGGCCAGGGTGCTCCTGTCATCCCAGAAAGGCCTCATAATCCATGTACCAAACAAGCTGCCCAGAAAGAGGCAGCACGCCTGAGATGGGCCACTTCTTGGGCTCATGGCCCACACGGCTCACCAGCGTGGTGATCTCCCGTTTTGTCCTCCCCATGACCAGGACAGCTACCTTCTTGGCACGGTTGATGAGGGGCAGGCTGAGGCTCATGCGCTGGTGTGGCCTGAACGGGCTCTCCGTCAGCACCACCAGCTGATCGCCATCTAGGCCAGCGGGGGACTGCGGGAAAAGGGAGGCCGTGTGCCCGTCGGTGCCCATGCCCAGCAGTACCAGGTCAAAGCTGCTGTTAGCCACCAGGGCTGAGATCTCCCTGGCGTAGGACTGGGCGCCCTGGTCCTCTTCAGCACAGAGCCGCTGGTGCAGGTGCACCGGCATGGGGTGGATGTTGTAGTAGGGAACCCTGACATGCTGCAGCAGGTGAGCCTGCAGGCCCTGGAAGTTGGACTCTGGGTCTGAGAGCGGGACACAGCGCTCGTCAACCAGCCACAGGTGTGTGTGGGCCCAGGGGAAGCTGTAGTGCCCCATGGCCAGCTGCTGGAAGAGGGCGATGGGGCTCGACCCACCTGACAATGCCAGGTGGAACTTGCCAAAGAGCCGTACGGACTGCACTGCGGTGGCTTCGATGTCACTGGCTAGCCTAGAGATCAGCTCCTCTGGCCAAGCAGTGACCAGCGGGCTCTGTCTATACTGGGCCCTGAGGACCTGGAAGTCACTGGGCTTTGGGACTGACCCTAACTCTGGCATCAGCACCTCTAGCTGCTGCTGGGAGAAGGACAGCTGGCCACCACTGAACTCAAAATCCAACAGATGGCCATTCTCTGCTCCCCCTGGGTAGAGGCGTGGCACTTCGAGGGCCAGGCTGTCCAGTAAGGGGGTCCAGAAGACCCAGGAGGCCAGCAGATTCTCTGTGGTGATGAAGGACTCCTTTCGACCGTGGAAGATGTGAGACAAGAGGGTGGAGTAGGCATCTTGCTCCCGCACAGGTCTGTAGGCATAGTAATCAGACAGAGGGCGGCCGAAAAGGCGGAGCCCAGGCTCGCCGTGCACCTCCTTCCAGCTCTGGGTAGGTAGATGGGGCTTGAACAGGTTCTGGCTGACCAAGATGGTGGGGTGGCCCAGCTCTCCATGTCCGATGTAGAAGACAATCTGCTGGGGCAGGCACCGACTCTGCTCCGACGCCCAGCGTCTCTCGCTCTGGGTGCAGTACGCCCGGTTCTTAAACAAGATCCGAACATAGCCCACTCTCTCATCCAAGGCCTTGCCAGACATCAGGATGAAAGGCACACCCTCCCAGCGCAGGTTGTCAATGTAGACGAGGACACCTGGGGCGGGGAGAGAGCAGACAGTGCTAGCACAGCCTGGAGCCCGCTAAGCCGCCCACCCTGCACCTGGTGCCCCTGTCCAGCCTGTCTTGCTGTGCCTTCAGCCTTCTGCTATTTCTTCTTCCCAGGCAGGGATGGAAACAGCCAGTGGGGTTAATTCTATGGCCACAACACCAGCTCTCTGAGGTCCCTAGGCTTGGAGCCTGCCATGGAAGGCTCTCTGGTGGGACAGAAGAGGTGAGAGGCAGGTTGGATCTTGATGGGGAAGGGCAGTTCCCTTTGCGTGAGGCCCCCAGAATGCCAAACAAAGTTACGCGTGAGGGGAAGCTAGGTGGGCGGGGGAGGGTAAAAAGGAGTTTGTGAGTAGGAGTAGTGTGTGTGCATGTGTGCATGTGTACATGCATGTGTGTGCGTGCCACAGTCACAGATGCTGGGCGCTGACATACTACACACGAATTCAAGCCTGGCCGAGGCTTTGCCTTTTTGCCTCCCCTCTTGTATCCTCACTGAGGACAACAACTGCGCCTGCCTCCAGGGTGTGTGAGTGCTGAGTGAGAAGAGGCACACCCACTGCCTGGCACATCAAACAGCCTCTATACAGGGGCTGTCCCTTGACCATAGTCTCTTCCTACCAGGAGCCAGCAGCTCTCCCCAAAAGCTTCTGGGACTTTCCAGGTGGCTCTAGCAGGTATCTGCTGGCCAATGTGGTGTCTGTCCTCATGGACATTCCCTGGCTGTAGCTGAATAAAGGTTTCCCATATTATGGAAGCCATATACACAGCCGATGAAGGTGGCACCTATCTGAGCCCCCAGGAGACTTTTCTGGAACTGAATGGAGGCTGATGTGGGTGACCTGAAGCTTCAAAATGGAGAAGGCCTGGGGGTGGTAATCACCACGCACTGAGTACTCTTGTAAAGATTCTTGGTTAGTCTGAGCTGCCACACTTAAAGGGCACTGGGTGGGACAGCTGCTTCCTGCTGTCGGTGGACCCACAGCTGGTGCTGGCCTCGCGGTTGATGGCCCTACCGCTGATGGCTCTAATGCCTACCTGCAAAGGTTGGTGTCAGGCTCTGGTAGCTGTCTGGCTTCTGCAGCTCCTGGCGCACCTGCCCACTGTAGGCCTGGTACTGGCCCAGGATGGCGTTGTTCTTCTGCAGCCCCCGCAGGGCCTGAAAGGCCTGGAGCTTGTGCTGCAGCACGGCAGCCGAGCTGCTGATGTTGTGGGGCAGCTCCATGGCCACCAGGGTGAGGATCTCCGTCAGATGGTTCTGCAGCGTGTCACGGATGACGCCGTACTCCTCGTAGAAGCTGGCTCGGCCTGAGTGACAAGGGGGCTGTCAGCAGGGTCCTCAGGGTGGTGAGACACTACAGTCCCCGCCACTCGTCCTCACACCTCATTCCTTCATCTGAAGAACCTACGACAAGGTGTGCTGCTGCAACCTCAACTTGAGACAGCCAAGGGGACAGTTGGGGCAACGTCCCTCCATCAAGAACCACTCTCAGGAAAGGGATCATCCCACTGGGCTGTTCTAGTCTCAGGGCGAGGCAGAAAACATCTGTGTATCTTGGCTGGCCTCCTTGCCTCCCTCCCTCCCCGGGCACTGACCAACAGCGGAGGGGGGTACCCTGGCCAGGACGAGAGGAGGGTGGGATGGCAGAGAACAGACTAGGATGGCTCTGACATCCTCCTCCGAGTGTGCGTTGCTTAGTTAACTGGTTGGGTATCTGACCACTAGACAGAAACAAAAACGCCGCCCCATGATCCACTGCGAGAGTCCACTGAGCCAGGGCACATGGGAAAGTGAAAAAGTGGGAGAGAAGAACGAGGAAATAAAACTGTTAGCTATGACAGAGGATCGTGGGAGGCTCCCTGAGGCCAGAGCACTGCAGGTGAAGAGACCCTCAAGTGCACAGCTCTGGGGCAGAAGAGACAGGCCTGCTGGGGCTGAACCACGAGAAACAAGGAGATGGCAGAGACAAGGTTGGAGCGGAGTTAGGTCCTGTGGGAAGAGGTAAAGGGACAGTGCTGTGGACTCCAAGGGAAGCCCCTGGACGACCCCAGTGGAGCAGACCTGAGTCACACTGAGAGCGGGGTCCTGGCCTGCTATGTGGCAAGGCTGCGGAGGCTGGAAGATGGAAGGGAGGGCCAGGCTTCCGCTAGAGCAGTGGCCCAGGAGCTAGAGTCATTTCCATCTGGAACTGACTGCACTGGCCAACAGAAGAGGACAGCATGAGTGACAGGAGGCAAGGAGGGGGCAAAGGCAGACCCTCAGACTGGACCTAAGCAACAGGGGGGCCGGCGGTAACACTCACGGCGATGGGAGGATGCTGATTCCTGTGTACTCTCAGCTGCAGGCCTGCCTTCTCCAGCCCACCTGATGCTGGCCGTTCAGGTCTGCACCTGAGGCCCACAGTGGGGACAGAGCTGTCGTGTGCCTGCTACTTAGCTGTTGCCACCTTCACACGAGAGACTGTGGAAGGGATGAATGCACACATCCTGGCCCATGATATCACAAGAAGACAGCATTGCTTTGATTGAGAAGGAACTTATTGGAGAGGATCTAGGGGCTGAAAAGATGGGTCAGTAGTTAAGGGGATCAGAGTTCAATTCCTGATACCCACAGCAGTCAGCCCACACCTGCCTGTAACGCCAGCTTCAGGAGTTGCACCTGGCAGCACCCTCTTCTGGCCTCTGAGGGTAGCCGCACAAACATGTGCGTACACAGACGTGAGTGCAAACACGCACACACACACACACAAAAGTCAAGTCATAATAAATAAACAGGCTATGAACTTGCCCACATGGGCAGGATTTCAATAAGCAATCATCACTGAAGTGGGGGTTAATTACAGATCAGAAGGGGCCGGGAGAGTCAGAGTAGAAGAGACACGTGATGCCGCAAAGGGGGGCAGGATGAGAGCTGAGAGGAAGGCTGGGTGGAGCCTGGCAGCAGAATCTTACCCAGCACACATGTAGCCCTGAGCTCCAACCTCAGCACCACAAAGAAGAAACAAAAAGTTGCTGTACCACGTGTGGCTCCACACTAAAATCTAACAGTGCATTGTTTAAGAACACGGACATCTATGACAGGAGTAAGGAGAAATGAGGGCTGGCTGAGATGGGGAAGATGACTCAGCCAGCGACATGCATGTCATGTACACATGAGTATCTCTGTTCAGATTCCTGGCACCCATGTAAGAAGCTGGGCATGGCAGTTCACACCTGCATCTCCAGCCCTGAGGAGGTGGAGGCAGGGGAGCCCTAGTAGCAGCTGGCTGGTCACAAAGAGACCCTAACTCAAATTAAGTGCTGTGGGGAATGACTGAGGAAGACACTTGGCTCCCCGCAAGTACACATATGTACACACACATGTACTTACAAAAATGTACAAACATACAAACAGATGTAAGCACACTCAAAATTGGGACCAACAGAGAACAGGAATAGGACAGAGTCCAAGGAGATGGACCCAAGGGCTGTTACCATGCTTTTAACTAGGGGGAGGCTGTAAGAGTGACCAGTGGAGACGGGGGCCTGCAGACAGCCTGGCAACCCAAGTTCAATCCGCAGGTCCCAGAAGATGGAAAGCGGAACCTCCCACAAGTTATCATCTGACCTTCACATATGTGACACGGCATGCACACACCCATACGCGCACATAAATAAGTAAATAAGTGTACTAAAGGGTTTCTGAAGTATAGAACTAGTAGGAAGGAGTTTGGATGTGGAGCAGTGGTAGGATGTTTATTTATCAAGCTCGAGGCTCCAGGCTCATTCCCAGGAGGGCAAAATAAAAAATTTAAATTAAAACCCGTTTGCATTGCTTATCACAGAGTTATATTTACCTTGCATGTATTTTCTGAGCACTATTTTACCTGGAATCTAGTTAATATTTAATGCAAACAGATAGAGGGGAGGCAATGCCAGGTTAGACTTGTGGAGCCGAGCATGCTTGTCCTGAGCAGGCTCCCTGAGTCGGCAGAACCCGCCCTGCTGGAGAGACACGGTGACCATTGGGAATTGAAAAGGGCAGCTGGGGGGCTAGAGAGGTGGTCAGAGGCTAAGAGCACTTGCCACTCTTACAGAAGATCTGAGTTCAGTTCCCACACCCTCAACTACCTAAACTCCAGCACCACACACACACACACACACACACACACACATACACACACAGAGTTAAAAGTAAAAATAGAGACTGGCAGTGGTGGCCCAACCTTTAATTCCAGCACTTGGGAGGCAAACTTCTGTGAGTTTGAGGCCAGCCTGGTGTACATAGTGAGCTCCAGGACAGCCAGGGTTACATATTCAGATCCTCTCTTGAAAAGAAAAAGCAACCCAAAAAATAAAAGTAGAAGCCTTTAAAGAGATGTGTGTCTTTTAAAAATGGTAGTTTCAGGGAGCTGGAGATGGCAGAATTTGTAGCTCTTACAGAAGACCAGGGTTCAGTTCCCAGCACCCACATGGTAGCTCACAACCATTCCTAATTCCAGTTCCAGGGGTCTGACCCGTCTTCTGACTCCCATAGGCACCAGGCACTCATGCAATGCACAGACGTATATTTAAGCAAGATGCTTATATGCATACAATAGAAACATATAATTTTTTGTTTGTTTGTTTTTTGTTTTTTTTGAGACAGGGTTTCTCTGTGGTTTTGGAGCCTGTCCTGGAACTAGCTCTTGTAGACCAGGCTGGTCTCGAACTCACAGAGATCCGCCTGCCTCTGCCTCCCGAGTGCTGGGATTAAAGGCGTGTGCCACCACCGCCCGGCACAAATAATTTTTTTAAAAGGTAGTTGGCATTTTATGAGAAAAGTGCAAGGACACCACGATAATGTCCATTTAAAATCGCTGATTCTGAAGAGTGCTGGCGTGGCTTCTGGTGGCCATCCCTGAAGGGTCACCGGAGGTATAAGGTGAGGCAACAACAGACTTCGCCAAGCCCAAGATTCGAACCCTGCTAATTATAGCCTCAGGAAGAAGCTGGCTGCTGGCTCAGCCTGGCACCCTCAATGGTAAGCCCAGCTTCAGAGATGCTCAAAGATGAAAACCCGTACCTGATAAAATCAATGAATTAGAGCAGATTGAAGCAGAGAGAGGGTGGTTACAGCTTTAAGAAGGATGCATTTTTGATGGAGAGAGAGCACCGGCGTCCTTAAAAGCCCGCTTTCTGCTTACTATTCATTAATTTCCTAAACCCCTGAGTGGCCCCTTTCCTATTTTTATCCACCCGCTGCTGGATTCTGGGAGATTGTTTGCCTGGGGTTCACTACCTGCCGAGTGGAAGAGAGTTGTCTTTATTTCTTCATTGCAGACTCAGGGGTGTACCTGTGTTAGCACAACCCATAGATTTGTGGTCTTGTGTCTCTGCTCCCAGCGTGGTCAGCTATGAAGGAGCAGGGCTATGGCCTGAGCCACATGTGAACAAGAAAGAGACCGTGTACGGGGCTCAGCAGCTGAGCAGCGGGTGGAAAGCCAGACACTGGCGCTCCCATGGTGCTCAGTGTGCTGACTTGTCCAGGAACTGCCAGTTGTTGGGGACTGATGTTTCTTTCCCCTAAAGGGGGTGTGTATTGGCTTTATGCACCCTTTCCTAGGTTAAAGGTAGCCAGCTAACATCCACATTGTTGAGAAGAGAAAGGGCAAGCAGTATGGCCAACTCAAAGAAAGACCCTGTGAACTCAGCTCCTAACTGCGAGTCCAGAGTGGATCATGACTTTGCCCTCTGTCATCCTGCTCAGTCTAAGGGAAGGAAGATGGCTCCAAACTGCTCAGCATCCCAGGGACCCCACTGTGGAGATATACCAGAGGAGAAATAGTTAAGATCATAAGTGTTCTAGAAGTCAAGACGAGCTGCACGATATTGCAAAGTACTAAAACATACTGAGTCACAAAGTTTAAGTTGTGAATTTTACAGAGTGTGAATCTGATTTCAGAAAAAAATTCAGAAAGTACTGTTTAAAATAGCAAAAACTGGAAACAGCCAAAATGCCTAGTTATAGAATTTAAACTACATATTCTGTGATATAAATAGAACTGAACAAAATATAGAGCTGTTAAAAATATATTACTCAGATTATCAATATATGGAAAGGTAGATGGGGCTCACTAAGAAAGGACAAAGAGTATTTTAGACCAATCACAGGTTGTCACACATCAAGCCAACCTTGGTGGGAACAGGCATTTTACGATCGTTCCTCTCCTGGTAAACTTGGAGAGCATCTCTATTTGTTAATTACGCCCATGGATATTATCTAATTTAATACAGAAAAACACCCAGAGAACACTACCAGGCTTCTCCGCCACTATAAAAGGTGAGCTGAGGGTCACGCCTCCAGAAATGATCTAATACCCCTCCCATTGCTTTGGTGCTTTGGGAGAGCTGGGTTTCCCAGCTAAAATAGATACTTTAACGAAACAAAGGAAAAACTACTAAAAGCCAGCAGCAGTCCCTATCAATGTCTTCTGGGACCGCTAAAAATAAAGACGGTGAGAGTGGAGCAGTGGAGAGACTGTCTGACTGCAGGCTGCTTCTCCCCTTCTCCCCGTCGCCCTCCCTCTGCACAGGAGGATGCAGCCACCCCAGCTCAGCCTGCAGACAGCACAGCAGATGGGTCACACCGGTGAAGGAAAGCAGGACAACTAGTGTTACCTGGGAGAACCCTGGCTGTTTTGGTCCCTTGGTGAGAGGCACAGGGCAGTCACTCTAACTCACGCATCCTTTCCCTAGAGCCTGGATAGAGACCCTGCCCAGGAGAGACAGCCTCAGGAAGTGCCCTGTGCAGAGGGACGCTGGGTTGGTATGGAGTGCCCATAAATACAAGGTAGTGAGGGAGGCCAATTCCTGGGGCCTGGGCACTGAGAGGATGAGGAACACAATGGCTAGAGGCTTGGGTTCTGATGATCCAGAGGCTGCTTCAAACCCAGAGCACACACTACTGAACCTTTGCTGTTAAAGATGGGATTCCTCCGCCAGCCATCTGGAGTCACTGTCACACTGCAGCAGGTGACCTCACCAAGGTCATACCCACAGCCCGTACTGCCACAGCAGGAGACCCCCCTGAGGACCCCAGGGCATCTGCGACTGGGGGAAGGGGTCAGGACCTCCTGCAGGTTGAACCCAGATCAGACACTGCAGGGTTACTGCTGGCTCCTTCCTTTCTTCTCCAGTGTGCCCCCAGCCTGTGCTGCAGCCTCTACAGCAAGATCCACTGAGCCAAAGGCTGCGGCAGAAGCTGTGGAGGGGAGGGAGCTGGGAAGCTGCTGCCATCCAGGTGGGTGGGGTGGGAGAGAAAGAGCCAAATGACCTTGCAGTTCAAAAGTTCCTTCCCAGCTACTGCAAAGCAGGGGAGGGGCCAGGGGAGAACAGGCCTGGGTAGTGGCTCCTCCCCTCCCAGAAGGCAGGGTACAGTGTAGACTCACCAGCATCTACCCCTAGGTAGGAATAATGGAGGAGTGGTTGGGGGGCAGTGGACAGGGAATGGCTTGTGACCTTGGTCTTTTTGCTTAAAATTCAAACTGTAGGACTCAGCCCTGGAAACACTGAGCCCACACTGAGGCCAACAGGAACCACCACTCATCGAAGCCCACCATGGCCACCAGATGTTGGCACCTGGGTGGATCTGCAGTTCCTGTCCAGAAGGTGGGGGAGGGAACTGTACTTGAGTCACAGAGCTTCTGTAGGCACCTCCTGAGGGTGCCAATAAGACTGCCCTCCCAGCACTCACGTGTGCTCACCCTATGGCCAAAGTGGCCCATGGCAGAGGCCCTCCTGCTGGGCTAGAGGTTTGGTGGCAGAATTTCCCATTATTCTCTGGGCCTGTACCCAGCAGGGCAGCAGCCCCGCCAGCCAGCTACAACAACAACAGACACCAGAAGAGCGAAGTGGTAGCACTTGGGAGCCTGAGGCAGGAGGATTTCTGTGAGTTCAAGGCCAGCCTGAGCTATATTGTAAGATGGAGGCCAGCCTAGGCTACACTGAGAGACACTGTCTCAAACCAAACAATGGTTAAAGGAAGCAAGCCCAGAGAGCAGGCCAGTCCCACACAGCAGCCTCTTCTGTTACTAGGTGTAGGGGCTTGGAACAAGGGGGAGCCTGGCTGCCTGGCCTACCACTGAGAGGGAGAGTGTCATGCTGGAGGCTTAGGAACAGTGGAATCCACCTGCTACAGCAGCCTTGTGGCCAGAGCCCTGACCCGTCCCTAGGCACAACCACCCCGGTAGCAGCTGCTGCTTAGACCACGCTGTCACTGCTGCAGGCTCAACTCAGCAAGTCCACCTGCCCAGGCACCCCACCTGGCTTCTGTCTGATCTCTGGCTTCTACGTTCTAACTGTCAAAGGCACCTTTGCTGTAGCCTGTCTGGCCCCTGTCTCCACAGACATTCTAGTCCATAGAGGATGTGTAGGATATGGAGGAGGAAATGGGCAGAAGGTTGAGGTGAGAGGACCACAGCCAACTCCACACATGGAACTCTTCCCTGCCCCATGGTGAGCACAGGGAAGAACGCCAGGCAGAGGGAGCGAGACCCAGCCTCCCAGCCTAGGCAGAAACAGACCAAGTCTAGAGAGCAGAAGCAGGGGTAGATGCTGCTGCTGGTCTGCTCAGGAGTGGTCGCTGCACCTCCCACTGGATCTCCACTCTCGGGACCAGATCTGCAGCTCAGCTCTGCAGATAAAGCAAGAACGAGGTGCAGCATACTCTCCTGCTTGGACATCAGACACTTGAAAGGGCTCCAGTGACTTCCTGAGACCCAGGTGAAGTCACCAGAAGGGGCTGGTACCTGTTCTCTGCCATGGATCCTGGAGGAGGGGGAGCCAGGACCTCCTGATGGAGAGACGCTTGTGGAAGCCTGTCTGGGAAGCCCTGTCTAGCCTCCTGCCCCTCACTCCTCCACCACCCAGCACAGTCTGCCTGCAGCCTCCATACTGGAGTTTCTCACCCCCACCCCAGCCTCCCAGGGGCTGGGTCTCACCTCTCTGACCCTACCACCCACCCGGCCCAGAGCTTCCAGCACTAACTACACACTCCAAGAGAGGAGAAAAGCCAGAGTTACCGAGGGGAAGAGAAAGATGAAGCAGAAAGGACAGATGGAGGAGAGAAGAGGACAGGCCTCTGCCCACCTTTGGTCCAGGAGCTTGGAGACCTCTCCTCTAGCCAAGTCATGCATTGGGGTGTGAGAGGGGGCCCTGGAAATTCCTGCAGCTGCAGAAGGTGGGCATACATCTGTGTGGGGTGGTGGCACTGTGCAGTGTGCCACAGTGCTGGCCTAGAGGCAGACTCCTTCACTCCAGCCAAGGACTGGACAGAGAACTATCCACTTCATTTAGAGAAGGAAGTAATTGGCCAGGGATTGTCCCATCTCATACGGTTACTGGAGACATAGCAACAGTTAGTCTGTTTAAATTATTATTATATGATTGTTATTATATGATGATGTAAGAACCCATGTTGTAAATGCAGTGATCAAAATTTTTAATAACAGGGGCTGGAGAGATTTTAACCCCTGGGCTCAGTGGTTAAAAACACTTATTGCTCTTGCCGAGGATCTGCATTCAGTTCCCAGCACCCGCGTGGTGATGCACAACTGTCTATGTCTCCAGTCCCAGGGGACCCAGCGTCCTCTCCTGACCTCCCTGGGCAAAATGCTAATACACATAACATAATGACATAAATATAAAAATAGTTTTAATTTAACAGGACCAGAAAGTTGGCTTGGTGAGCAATGTGCTGGCCACCAAGCCTGATGATCTGAGTTCAACATCTAGGAGACACACAGAGAAAAGAACTGACTCCAAAGACTGCCCTCTAACCTCCACAAGATCACAAGACCCTATGTGTATGCGCGAGCGCACACGTGCGCGCACACACACACACACATTTCTAAAAATTTTGTACCAACATTGTAGAATGTCAGAGCTCAAAGCCACCTTATCTGTCATCACCTGCAAAACCTACTCTTGCCAGAGATGTAAAAGTGACAGACTGAGGTCACCTCGCTAGAGGCAGAGACAAGTATAACACTGTCTCCTGAGCCCGGACTGACACCATTCACATGGCACTTTGTAAGATGGGTGCCCTCCTGGCACCCACAAGCATGTGAGAGACACAGTGAGGCCAGCACCGGAGAAGAGAGGCCCTGCAGAGAGCAATGGAAGTCTGTGGCTTCCGGAAGGAGTGGCCAGTAAAGGCCCCTATACAGGAAAAGCAAGGGCGCTAGAGGTCACCTGAGAGGGAGAAGGGCATAAGAGTGGCTGCCACCTCCCAGGCGGTGGCATCACTCACGCAAGCACAAAACCTCACAGCTGCAATGGCCCACATTACAGCAGCGCAAAGCCCACATTAGCTGACTGTGGCAGCGCATCCCCAGAGTCCAGCACCAGGAAAGCAGAGGCTAACGGACCAGAAGTTCAAGGTCATCCCTGGCTATGTAGCAGTTTTGAGGCAGGTCTGGGCTACAAGACTCTGTCTCAGAAAAATACACACACACATACAGAAAGACAGACAGACTCACATAGACACACACACACACACACCTGGAGTAACCTCCAGCACTGACTTCTTGTCAGCAGTTTCAAGGGTCTGCACCAGGTGCACGTCAACTGCACCAAATGCCTCCGATGGCATCACTGACAACTCGGGCTTTGCCACCAGGTCCCTGCAGGTCAGCTCCTGCAGCACACAGCAGGAGGCCTGGAGGGAGGTCACATACCAACAGAAATCCTCCCTCCAAGCAGAGCTGGCCACGGGGCACAGGCGTGGTTGGCACTCCAGACCGCAGAGCCTGGCATGCCACCGAATACCAGGCAGGCAAGGCTGAGGAGCCGTGGGCACCGGAGCTCTCACGCACCTTCCGCATCCACCATCTCCTTCAGGACAATCTCCACCCGCTCCACATGGTGCCTGTCCCAGAGGCTGTCCAGGGCCTTGCGGTTCTGATCTCGGAAGGGCAGGATCTGAGCCACGGCCTGTCAGGGAGGAAGACTGGTCATCCCAGGTTCTTGGGTGAAAGAGGCCTGGCTCTCGAGCCCAGGGAGAAAGTCGTCTGTGGGCACCAGCTTCCTAGACCTCAGGACGCACAGTTCCATGGAAATGCTCAAAACTAAATGACCTAAACGGTTCCCAGCCAAGAAAGAGCATGCTTTAAATTGACTGTCTTCCTGTGCTGTAGCCCAGTGGTGGGTGCGGGCCTCACATGCATGAGACCCTAGGTTCAATCTGCAGTACAAAAAGGGTGGAAAAGGAAAGGAAAAAATGAACCCCCTCTCTTAAGACTATCAATTTTTAATAAAATCATTTAATGACAAAATTGTAACATGAAAAACTTTAAACTGTATACATTTAATACTTACTATTCCTTTCTGTTTCCAGGCCAGTGAAACCTTATCGAGCCTGGCCTTGGTCTGGGGACTGCAATCTGAGACTATCTCCATGACAGACGCAAAGGGTTGGATGGAAAATGAAGCACCTGCCTGGGGAGTTAGCTCTCTACCCAGTGTGTGGCCCAGCTCAGCAGTCTGGGTACCAAAGAGTACAGGCGCAGTGCGGTCTACACTGGCGATGCTGGCGCTTGATGAGCGGAGTGGACCGATGCTGCCCTCTATCTCCAGGGGATCCTCCAAGCTCCTGTCTACGCTTCACTGAAGTGCTTGAACTCGGGGTCCACTTCCCTTTCTCAGGTCTAAGTTGTTATCAGCTTTGTGCCTCAAGACAGAATTCAAGATGACAAAGATTTTTATTTTAAAAAGGCAGATGGGTGAGTGTAGTGATATTTCATTTGTATTTTAATAAGTGAAGCTTGCTTGAAGTTCAGAGAGTAAAACAGCCATGCTAGTCAGCCTTACTGTAGACCAGGCAGTGGTGACATACACTTTAAATCCCAGTAGCCACACTAGTTTGCCAAAGAAACGGGGCGGTAATGGTGCACACCTTTAATCCCAGCACTAGAGAAGATTATAAAACGGGAGGAGGCAGCTCTCAGACACAATCTCATTCTGAGATTCCTGGAGGCAGAATCACCATTTTGGACTGAGGTAGAGGTAAGAGCCAGTGGCCGGCTGTTTTGCTTTTCTGACCTTCTAATTGAACTCCAATTTCTGTCTCTGGGTTTTTATTAATCGTGCTATAGGTGAGGGACTTAAGCTAACTCTAATTCCTATAGCATTCCCAAATGAAAGCTGGTTCCAGACATCAGAGTCCCTGGACCACTTCTGCAGAGAAGGCAGGCCAATACGGAGGAATGAGAATGCACTCTCTCTCTCTGGGAAGCCAAGACAAGGAGACAGAAAGTGGTCTTGCCTGCTATTCACTGGCTCCCCTGCTTCCACATCTCCCGTGTCCCTTCAGGAAGACTATGGGTGCCGAGGGATCCCAACACCCTAACCCAATTCTACATTCGATAGTAAGTCCTTGATGTCAGCCCCATGGTACCCCATATAGCACAGCCATGCCAGGCTCCAAGCTGCAGCTCACCTGCTTGCCCAGGTAATGGTCTACTCGATACATCTCCTCTTCCTGGAAAAAGCTCCCAAGCTCTGAAGCCAGCTGCTGGGCTGAGGGGTAGTCATGGCCAAAGGGCTTTTCAAAAACAACCCGTAGCCAGGCGCCTGGGTGTGGTCGGCAGCTGCTGTTGATGTTGCGGGCAATGTCTGCATAGGCAAAGGGAGGCACAGAAAAGTAGAAGATCCTGCCAGCTTCCCAGAGCCCATCCTGCTGGACCTGGGTCTCAATGTCCTTGTTCAGGGTCTGATAGTCCTCAGCTGTCTTCAGCTGGCGGTACTGGCTCAGCTGCAGAAACTGACCCTTGAGTTCATCACAGCGACTGGGTGCCAAGTCCTTGGGGCAGGAGAGGGATTCCAAGGCCTTGTCCATGAGCTTCTGGCCCTGCTGGGGGGCTGTCAGGGCGGCCCCATGGAAGCTGAAACTATGGCCCTTCCCAGCCTCGTCCAGGTACAGCTGGAACAGGCCCTGCCACAGGTACTTCTTAGCGAGGTCCCCAGTTGCTCCCAGCAGGATTATGGAAACATGCCCCTTGAATTCCTGGGCCTGCAGGCAGCCCAGAAGGGCCAAGCACATTGCTGCTATGAGCATCTTCCAAATTTTGGGGTACCTGGGAAGAACAGACAAGGAAGGAGGAAGCATCAGACACGGCTCAGGAGGTTAGGATGTGGAAATAACACAGCTAGGGCATCAAACATTTCCTGCCTGGCAAGAAACAACCACACATTACTCGGGGAAACATTATAGTCACTCAGCATTCCCTCCCTCCCGAGCAGCCTGGCTTCTGTGCCAGGAAGTCGGTGTTTAGGAGCTTGCTCTGCAAGCAGGAAATGTGCCCGGGAAAGTCCTAGGCCATGTGATGGAACCAGGACATTCTGCTGCTTAGGAGCACCAGAGAGGCCCCCAGTGCTGAGAGAGGAGTGGACCCCTTCACAGCCACAACCAGCCTCTGCCATGAGCACAGGCTAGCTGGACAGCAGGGGAACCCTAACCCAGGAAGAGCAGCAGGCGAGAGGGCACGACCACCTTCTCGCACCCACCACTCAGCTCTTTCCCATGTCTACTGGACTCCATGCACAAAATCCCAACTACTCGAGGGTGTGGGGGCCAGCAAGACGGTTCAGTGTAAAAATACACCAGCACCCCACCCCAACCTGGCAATCCAAGTCCATTCCCTGGGACCCGCATGGTGGAAGGAGAGAATCAGCTCCTGCAAGCTGTCCTCTGACCTCCTCCATGTATATATGCGTGCACATGTGCACACACACACACACATGGAAATGTAACAGAGAAAGCACAGACTCTGGGGGTGGGGTGGGGTGTGTGTAGCTCAGTTATAAACTGTTCAGTATAACAAGGACACTGGGTCCCATCCTCAACATAGGAGGGAAAAAGAAAAGGTATGTGGGTGGTGCGTGCCTTTGGTCCCAACGGCAGAGGCAGGCAGATCTCTGTGAGTTCGAGGCCAGCCTGGTCTATAGAGCTAGTTCCAGGACAGTCAGGACTACACCGAGAAACCATGTCTGAAAAACAAACAAAACCAAACCAATAATAAAATCGAAAACCACAACAAACAAGTAAACCAAAGAATGTGCAGCAGTGCCTGAGTGCGACCCCAGCTCTGCTCCTTAAGAACTCATCGGCTTAACGGGCGACACCCAGTTTCCGCTGACATGGGAACGAGAGTGCTGCCTCCATCACAGGTTTGTAGCAAAAATAAACACATTTCCGCGATGCTTAGGGGAGCACCTGCTGCCTTTTAGTCACTGTTTACAGGAGAGCTGATGGCATAAACGGTATTTGCAGTGGCATTCATTTGATTTTAACAAACAAAGCTTGCCAAAGTTACGTGTTACTTAGTAGGTTTTTTAATTTTCAGGGGTGTTATATGTGCTACTTGGTTTTTTATTTATTCTTTGTGTCTTTCACATCATGCCTTCCAATCCTACCCATCTCCCTCCTACCCATCCATAATAAAACAAAATAAAATTTAAAAGAAAAAAGAAAAAGAAGGGGAAAAAGGAAGATCAGAGAGTAAAACAGCCACACTGGTTAGCCTCGCAGACCAGGCAGTGGTAACACCATTAATCCCAGTAGCCACACTAGTTTGCCATAGAAACCGGGCGGTAATGTTGCATGCCTTTAATCACAGCCCTAGAGAGGAATATAAAATGGGAGGAGACAGCGCTCACACACAGTCACAGTCTCATTCTGAAATTCCTGGAGGCAGGGTTGCCATTTTGGACTGAGGTAGAGATAAGAGCCAATGACCGGCTGTTTTGCTTTTCTGACCTTCAGGCTGAACTCTAATATCTGTCTCTGGGTTTTGATTAGAAGTGCTAATATATGTGTCAATCACAAACCCAAACGCTCTCAGTCCGGTCTTACTGGATCCAGACCAGGCCCTGAGGACCCATACAGGACAGTTTAACTACAGTCCCCTTTGCATGTGGAAAGGCTGAGGTGCTTGGGATGAAGCTTCCATGGTGACAGAGTGGCAAGCTGGGTCCTTGCAATTGCTTACCTGGCCTTCCACAGGCAAGCATGCCTTCCTGGCCAGCTTTTCCAGACTGACTTGTGGCAGCTGGCATATCCAAGAGGCAAGAGGCCTGGATCAAGTCACAAGAGCACCTGGGTATTTACTGGGTTGGTTTTCTGTTCTGGCCCAGCGCTGTGTTTATATCACCATAGTCCTCAGGGTCTCTACTGAATCTGGGCTTTGGGAAAGGGCAGAAGGAATCAAAGAGGACCCACAGCTAAGGGAAGTAAAGGTGGAAACAGGGCGTAGTACAGAGGTGTAAAGGTGAAGGCAATGACAGAAACTGGCTGAACACCATTCATAAACCAGACAGCATGAACAGAATAAACACGGCCACACAGATGGGAGACTGGAGTTTACAGAGATCATCGAACATATAAAAGCTCCCACAGAGTTGACCAGCCTACCAGCACTGTGCAGTTGATATTAAATTTACCTGTTTATTTGATTGTTGTTGCTATTATATGAAACAGGGTCTTACTTTGTAGCCCAGGCTGGCCTCATACTCATGGCAATCCCCCTGCCTCAGTCTCTGAAGTGCTAGGATTACAGGTGTGAGCCATGCACCTGCTTTTACCTGGTCCTAGTCTTCCTTCCTCATCTCTCTGGGGACCCACCGCCAAGATGGCTCTAGTGACAGCCAAGTAAGACAAAGGTTCAATAACAGTGTCTGTGCCAGCATCCACAAGACACACTTTCCTCCGCTCAAAGAGCCTGAGCAGCTCCAGCCTTCCTCTCCTGCTCACCCTGGATCTCTGCTAGTTCTCAAACACCAGACAGATTACAGGGCATTCCATTTTTCTCTGCTTCCCAATTCCTGTCCTTGGCACCTGAGCCTTTCTTTCTCCACTGGCAACAGCTCTGCCCCGGGGGAAGGAAAAGCTGCAAGGTCAGTGCAGGAGAAATCTGAAGCCCAGAGAACAGCCTGGAGAAGGAGGAGGCGCCAGCTGGCAAGCGGCTCGCCAAACTCCTGATCAGGTCCTGGGAGCCAGGGCTTGGGATGTGCTGGTACAGAGAGAAGCTGGGGAGTCTTGCAGGGGCTGGCAGGTGGGGGAGCCCAAGGCCGCCTCTCTGAGGACAATGGGAGTGGATGGCACCTGACCCACACTGCTTTCTGACCCTCAACCACACCGGTTTCCTCTGACGGGTGTGTTCTGGACCTAATGCCCAGGTAAACCCGTCTTCTCTCTTGCATTCCAGAATTCCTGAAGCAAGCAACACTGGGAATTACAACAGCATTGTTTGCAGAGTGATTACTAAACACCTACACAACTACTCTTCCTGAAAGCAGCTTTACGTGTTGCTTAGTTTTTTAACTTTCAGGGGTGTTATACGTGTTACTTGGTTTTTTAACTTTCTATCTATTTCTTGTGTCTTTCACATCATGCCTCCCAATCCCACCCATCTCCCTCCCACCCCTCCAGAATAAAACAAAATAAAATTTAAGAGAAAAAAGGAAAAGAAGGTGAGAAAGGGAAAATCTCGACCTGGAAGCTGCGCTGTGACACGGCGAGTTGAGCAGTAAATCCTTTATCCGCACATTTTTACACGCAGGCGTTCATCGCCAAGAATCATTGGTCTGATTCAAGGCCCCTGGTTTGTGCTATACCATCAATGCTGGGCCCTCTCTGGAACTCTTCCTGGATATCCTGTTGCTACCACCGGCCCCACCCCCACCCCTCACTCCTGTCCAGCAGATCACAGATAGGGTGAATGTTGGGGTGGGCCAACACAGAACCCTGGCTCTGGGCCTGGGTAGTTGCGGGGTTGGTCAGCCCACCAGCTCTCCCGTCTTCACCACCAAGGTGAGCTCTCCTGCATTGCCCTGGCCAGTTCACCCCTTGCTGAGGGGATAAGTAAGGGGTGGGGCCAGTTCTCTGGCTTTCGCATCGCATCTTCAGGGTCAGTTCTTCCACACCTACACCTTCAGGGACAGCTCTACTGTTGCCCAGGTGAGATGTGGAGGCCACTCTCCCGAATGCTACAGCTGATGAAGGGCAGGGACAGCTCCCCTACTCTTAGGACCTTGGGGCATGCTCTTCCAACTGCCTCAGGATTTGATGGGGGTGCTGCTGCCACAAGACAGATGAGTACTGGGGACAGCTCCCCCATGCTCACAACTAGGGGCTGGCTCACCCACATGTCCGCCAACATGGTCAGCTCTACTGTCCTGCCCAGGTGAGGTGCAGAGCCTGCTCTCTGGAACGTTACAGCTGTTGGAGGCAGGGACATGTATCCTGCTCTACTGACCTCAGGTGTTGATGGGGAGGGGGTAGGCATGTTACTTGTTTTTATTATGACCCT
Organism: Chionomys nivalis; assembly: GCF_950005125.1. Taxonomy (NCBI): domain Eukaryota; kingdom Metazoa; phylum Chordata; class Mammalia; order Rodentia; family Cricetidae; genus Chionomys; species Chionomys nivalis. The sequence continues at coordinate 6,315,303 of NC_080096.1, read as the reverse complement.
GTTTTTTAACCTTAACAGCATAGCTCAGGCTGTAGTGTGTGCTTGAGTTCCCTGGGGAACTGTTTAAGACGCAGATTCTGATGGAGAGGCCAAAGCTGCCAGGTTCCAGAACACTGAGCACAGGAGGCATCTGCATCCAAACAGACAGCCGGAGAGTCCACCTGGTGGCAAAGAGCACTAGTTGCTTCCAGAGTTAGATCCCAGCACCCACAAGGCAGGTCACAACTCTAACTCCGGTCGCAGGGGATGCAATGCCCTTTCTAGCCTCTGCAGACGCCAGGCAGGCACGTGGTGCATGTGAGACACCCATACACACAAAAGGAAAAGGCCTGGCCTCCTATTCTCATCACCACATCAGAACGATCCTGTTCGAGCTTGACCTGAGACGCTTTAGTTGACATAAATGGCTTTGACTAAGTCCTGTGTTGACTGTGGAAGCCGACATGAACTGGCCTCAGCCCACTGGTTCTGACATGATTCTTATACTACAGTTGAGGAGACTAGGAGGAATGAATTACGAACTATAAAGCTCACGCTACCACGCTAACCCCGTTCTCAGTCAATCACGGCATGGAGGCTCCAAGCCTCCACCCTCCTAGTGGCAGGACCCTCGGAAACAACTTCATCCATTTTGGTACTGACTTCTTCACCTATAAAACATGGCAGAAACCAGGCATGGTGGATCGTGTCTACAGTCCTAGTCCTTGAGATGTTGAGGCAGGAGAGTCAAAAGTTCAAGGCCAGCTTGGGCTACAGATGGAGTTTGAGGTCAGTCTAGACAACTTAGAGAGACCCTATCTCAAAAGTAAGAGTGGGAAAGGGCTGAAGAACCCAGTCGGTGGCAGAGCATCTGTCTATCGGGAGTGAGGCCTGGGTCCAGTCTCTAGCGCGCGCGCGCACACACACACACACACACACACACACACACAAATAAATAAATTTAAAAAAAAAACAAAAAAAAAAACAACAAATCATGACAGATTCTGCTGACCTGAAAGAGGGAAGGGTTAGAAAGACTGACAGAGATGAGGATGTGACCCAAAGCAAAGCAAAACAAAACAAAAACATGCACAGCCATGTACCTGGGCACATGCCTGTCATCCCAACAGTCAGAAGACTAAGGCCTTCTGAATTACTAAATTACTAAAAGTTCAAGGCAGCCTAGGCTACATAGTAAGACTCTCTCCAAACCAAAACTGAACAATATAACAGACACACGCGTGCGCGCGCGCATACACACACACACACACACACACACAATCTCTCGCTCCTTCCTCCACCCTCTTTCACTCACCCACCCCCCAGGTGGATGAGATGGTTCAGTGGGTAAAGGCCCTTGCTGCAGAGAAGCATGACGACCCAATCGCAGCCCCTGGAACCAGCATAACAGAAGGAGAAATTTCACTCCACGGATTTGTTTTCTGACCCCCCCCCACATCCAAGCCATGGCAAGTATATGCATGTGCATACGTGTAACACACACTAAAGAGTAATAAAAAGTCTTTTAAAAATGATACTAGCCGGGCGGTGGTGGCGCACGCCTTTAATCCCAGCACTTGGGAGGCAGAGGCAGGCGGATCTCTGTGAGTTCGAGGCCATCCTGGTCTACAAAGCAAAAGCAAGTTCGGCTGTTACACAAAGAAACCATGTCTTGAAAAACCAGAGAGAGACTGCCCCTGTGACCCAGCACCTGGAAGGTGAGATCAGGGCGGTCAGAAATGCAAAGCCAGCCTGCAATATAAGTGGTTGCAGACCCTGTCTCAGGGAGAAAAATAAAAAAAGGAATGAAAGTTAATTGAGTATAAAGTGACTCCCTGCCCTAGAGCGGCACAGCATTGCTGTGAGATACAGGGCCACCGCCCTCACCTCTAGGCTGCAGAGCCAACCCCGCCAGACACCCTGATGAGCAAAGCCTCCCAGGACAGGCCGGTGAGACCTGGGCTCAGCTCTCCTCCCTGCCGCTACACCTTCCCTCCCTCCCTTCGCCGCTGCAGTCTGAGGAGGTTTACAGTCTGAGGAGGTTTACAGTCTGAGGAGGTTTACAGTCTGAGGAGGCTGCAGTCTGAGGAGGTTTACACAAGCACTCCTCCCTCTGGGCTCTGGGCTCTGCACCAACTGAGATGAACCTACCAGAGCTGTGCACACGACGCTAGACATTGGTCACGAGGCAGGACAAACGCCCACTTAGGACTTTGTTTCTCCCTTGCTTTCTTTGTTGTCTAATTAAACAATCAGTCAGGAAGCCATCACTCAACAGGCTGAGAAGCTGGAGGAGAGGACAGAGATGTCAACAGGGACACTGGAAAATGTCGTTCTCAGCCACGCTCTTGCCTTCATCCTAAACAACCACACAACTGTGAAGAAGGCATTTAATCTGCCAAGGCCTCAGCCTCCTTGCCTGGGAAATGAACTAAGTGGGTCCAGGTACCTTACCGGCCCTTGGTTCCATGCTTTGCCAGGGAGGTCCTGCCCTACTATCAAGGAGACGCTACATAGACAGAGAAGGGCTAGGGGAGACCTCTGTAAGGGGTCACAGGGCCAAGAAATATAAATCCAAGTCTACAACCTGGTCTACAGAGTGAGTTCTAGGACAGCCAGGAGAAACAAAACAAACAAAAAGAGTATAGAGAAAACAATTTCATATATTTTTTTTATTCAAGAAACAGAATAGGACATGGCAACTCACCTACAATCTCAGTCCTTGGGAGTCAGGAGGATTGTGAGTTCAGGGTTAGCCTGGGCTACACAGCAACCCCATATCAAAAGAAAGAAAAGTAAGGAAGAAGAGAGAGGGTAGAGGCTGGAGAGACGGCTCAGCAGTTTAGAGCACTTGTTGTTCTTGCAGAGGGTCCGTTCCCAGCACCCACATGATGGCTCACAACCATCCTAAACTCCAGTTCCAGGGAAACCTACATGAAGCATGCACATGGTGCACATACGGACATGCAGGCAAAGCCCTCTACACACAAAATAAAATAAGTGAAAAGGAGGTGGAGTCAGCAAGCAGGAAGACAGGCGGCCTCCTCTGGGCGACAATACATGGCTCTGACGGGCTCGTGTTAGAATCAGGACTGAGTGTGCACACAGGGATCTGATTCCAACACCCTTGGCTCTCCAAGCCCAACTAAGGGAGGTCATTAGAGCGTCTGCCCATTTAGACAAAGGCCCTGCTCACACTGCAAAAGGTGAAAGGCGGACTTGGCCAGCCATGGTGAACAGGGCAGTGTCCAGCTCCATCTTCCGTTTACCCTCACACGCAAGGGGACAAGGCCAGTCCACAGCTGTCCCGCTCAGGCCAGCAGAGAGAGGGAAAATCAGGGGTCATACCTACCCCCATTCCCTTTTCTAGCTCCCACAGATGCCACTGACAGAGCTGACTCCTGGGGATGGAGCTAGAAGAGGGGATGCGCCTCAAATCACAGACCAGAAAGCTGGACTTTGTAAAAGAAGTAGGAAGGAAACAAGATTTCAAATGAAAGGACACTTTTTGAGAATTGCCCTTATCAACCAAAGGTCCCCTCTAGTTCTGAGGCCCTGACGCCAGACTCACCAGAGCAGGCAAAGACAGAACTTGTGGCATTCAACCTTGATCTGCATTTGGTCCACTGCGGCCAATCTGAGGACCAGGGTTTCCAGATCGAGCTCTTTCCAAAGAGCCCTTTCCCTGGCCTCCTCTGAGGGTAGCTAGAAGCAGTGATGAAACCCAAAGCCCCTTTGGACCAGTCTCCAAGGTTCGATTGCTCAATTTCCGGGTATTTTCACATCTGGTTGTCAAGCACAGTTATTACTAAATCTGAGTTACATTACTGAATAACCAGCTGAATTCTATAAAGAGCAAACAAAGGTCACCACACACTCAGAACAGCGTCTCCTAGCCATGAGACCACTTTTTTGCTATGTGCCCTTGACTGGCTGAGCAGAGGACATCTGTAACATGGAGATTGGCAAAGATCTTAAATCAGGTTCCCCAGCCCATCCTCGCCTCCTACACAGCAGTTGTTCAAAGTTGACCAGCCAGTTGCTCTCTGTGCAGCCAAGCCTGTATGTCCAGTTTGAACCCTCCCACCTCACCTCTAGAGTAATCAATCAACCTACACTCAAATCATCTGATCCCACTAGCTGAATGCTGACTAGGCTTAACCACATCAACATCCACCTGACTTCTTTACCCCAAATCTCCTCTCTTCCTTTTCCTTCCCTCCCCTCCTTTTGCTTCCCCTCCCTCCCCTCCTTCAGGTCTGTGTTTCTTTATTTTTGAGACAAGGCATCTCTCTGTAGCCCAGGCTGGCCTCAACTCTTATCCTCCAGCCTCATCCTCCCTAGCACCGGGGTTACAGGCGTTAACCAACACACCTCTCAACCTACTTCAAATGCAGCTTCCACAAGTCCCAGTAAACACACACATGTTCAGATTATAAACCTTAAGAGGTGTCTGGTCTGTTGGAAAATACCAGTATCGACCTTCAAATTATATCTGGGGGCAGCTATAGGCACCTGTCACCAAGACTGATGATCTGAACTCAATTCACAGGCCGGAAGAGGAGCTCCAACTCCAGTACTTGTTCTATGACCTCCATGTGCACACACACATATGCACACACATGTGTATACAGGAATGCACACACAAACACAATAAGAGTCACAGAGAGCCGGGCGGTGGTGGCGCACGCCTTTAATCCCAGCACTCGGGAGGCAGAGGCAGGCGGATCTCTGTGAGTTCGAGACCAGCCTGGTCTACAAGAGCTAGTTCCAGGACAGGCTCCAAAGCCACAGAGAAACCCTGTCTCGAAAAACCAAAAAAAAAAAAAAAAAAAAGTCACAGAGGTTTGGAGTACAGTATTTCCCACCGTCCTCGTCTATTCTGCTGGCACCTCTGCCTGGATTACTACAGAACACCCTTCCTCCCTCCTATGTCTCCCTCGGGCCCTGCACAATTGAGTCTAGCACAGGGTCCAACACGACCCTCCCAGCGGTGGTAGGATCATGTCCCCAGGTCTACACATTCTAGCTTCTCACTATCATTTCTTTACCTCTTATACAATTCTGCGCACCCTCCTGCCTCAGGACCTCTGTACCGGCTCTTCTCTGTCTGACCTGCTTTCCTCGCAGGTGCCATATGGTGCATTCCTTCACTAACTTCAGCAGGACCACTTTCTCAGTCAGAATTTCTCAGACCACTCCACAAAATACTAGAACTGCCACCTCCACTTCATGCCTCCTCCCTCCTCCCCACTCTATTCTCTCTGGAGTCTCTCCTTCCTTCCTTCCTTCCTTCCTTCCTTCCTTCCTTCCTTCCTTCCTTCCTTCCTTCTGTCCTCCCTTGCCTTCCTTCCTTCCTTTTCTTCCTTCCCAGCTTCCTGTATCCTAGGCTGCCCGCATATGTAGTTGGGGATTACCTTAACTTTCCTTGTTTTATTTGATGTGTGTGGGTGCTGTGTGTGATTGTGTGCTATATGCATGCCTGGTGCCTGGAAAGGCCAGAATAAGGCTTCAGGTGCCCTGGAATGAAAGTTACAAACAGTTGTGAGCTGCCATGTGAGTGCTGGGAATTGAACCCAGGTCCTCTGGAAAAGCAGTCAGTATTCTTAACTGCTGAACCATCTCTCAAGACCCATGGACTTCTGTTCTTCCCTCCTCTATCTCCTGAACGCTAGGATGACAGGCATGAGTCACCATGTTTAGTTTTGTGCCGTGTTGGATATGTTATATATGCTAGGCAAGCATGCCACCAAATGAGCCACATCCCCAGCCCTATGTCTATACGATGATGACGTCTGTCCTGAGGCAAGGAGAGGTATGTTCCCTTCAGTGCAGTGTCTCTGGCATCCAAAACAGGGCCAAGCACTCAGCAAGCTCCGTGTGACATTTGCCAATGACCAAATAAATACCATTTGCACAGGATCACTGTAACCCCATGAACAAGGTGCCCAGGACTGAACATTGGCATGGAAACATTGCGTTGTAACGGCCACGTCAGGCGCCATGCCGCTGCAACCCACCAGCAGCTGCTTCTTGCGAATGACAACACTTCGGTAGTGTGAGCTATTTATGGTGCGAATGCCATCTGCCAAATGCTAGGCTTGGAGTTGACAAGCGACGAACCCTTGCACTCTTGCTACTGTTCTGTGAGGTAGGTGCTGCCATCAACCATTTCAGAGCAGTGAACTAAGACACGGGAAGGTAAACTATCTTGCTGATGGCCAGACAACCTTAGAGGTGACAGGCCTGGTAGTGGAGCTAACTACCGATGCCACTATAAAGTGTGTGGCTAAAGGCTGGAGGCGGCTCAGCAATTAAGAGCAGTTGCTGTTCTTGCAGAGGACACAGGTTCAGCTCCCAGCACCCACATGATGGCTTATAACCATCTGTGACTCCAGTTCCAGAGAACTCAGTGACCTCTTTTGGCCTCTGCAGGCACCGTACACACGTGGTATTCATACATATATGCAGACAAAAACTCATACCTGGAAATAAAAATAATAAGCCTTAAAAAAAGAGAAAAAAGAATTCCCAAACAATGAAATGGCAGATAGCAGCATGGTGTACCATTACTGGTTTTCCTGATAGTGGCTGCTCACATAAGCCAGCTGGCCAGGAACTGCTCTAAACTGCCACGTTACCCCGAACACTAGTGGCCTCTCACTGGTCTCTGCTAAGGCCCCATGTCCACTTGCCTAATAGTGACTCAAATGCCCTCCTTCTGATATAGGAAGACATGGAGTCGATACCCAAGCGAACCCGAAGAGCCCTGTGGGCTAAGACACTGAGTATACACCTGGGATTGTGTATTCCAGGCCTCTCTGCAGCTGGGTGACCTGAGGCAATGTCTAACCTGTGTTCTCAACCACAAAACAGAAAAGCAAGTCCGTCACACGCACACACGAAGACGATCCATGTAAGGCACTCCGGCGCCACACTTGGCAAGCTGTAGGCTGTCCCAAAATGCTAGCTTCTGCCACTGAACATGAGTGTCATGAAGTTGGCTCCCACCAAGCCTTGGAAGCAACGAACCACTTTGCCACAGGAAACCTGCAAGGCATGGTTCCATCTGACCACACTGACGAAAGGCTGAAGAGCTACAGGGCTGGCATGGCCCCTTCTCAGCTCTTGAGAAGTCTACCATCCAGCCAGAAGAACAGAGTATGATAGGCGGGTGTGGTAGCACCTGTCCACAGCCCCGTAACCCAAGAAGCTGAGGGATAAGGGCTAAGAGCTTGAGACCAGCCTGGGATACAAAACAAGACCCTGTTCCCTAAACACACAGCAGGGCTGGAGAGATGACTCGGCAGTTACGAGTACCTGCTGCTCTTGCAGAGGACCTGAATTCAGTTCCCAGCATGTACGTGGCAGCTCACAACCATCTGTAACTCCAGCCCTCGCCTGGCCTCCGGGGTTCCAGGCACATGTGTGGCATACAGATATGCATGGAGATAAAACACCCAACCACACACACAAAATAAATAAATAAGATAAAAACAAAACAAACTGGGGTGGAGGAGGACGACCTAGAGAATTTGCTCAGCGGTTAATAGCACTTGCTGTTCTGGTAGAAGACTGAGATTCGGTTCCTAGCACTGCAACTCCCTCTTCCGTTCTCCACAGGCATGCGAATATACACGCACGTACACACGCACATACAAATAAAATAAATGAGGCTGGAGAGACGGGTCGGTGGTTAAAAGCACATGCCGCTCTTGCAGAGGACTCAGGTTTGATTCCCCACATCCACACGGCCGCTCATAACCATCTACAACTCCAGTTCCAGGAGAGCCCATACCCTCTTTTAGCCGAACACGGCACACACATGGTATGCTTACACACATGCAGGTGAAATACTCATATGCACAAATTTTTTAAAAATCTTTTAAAAATAACATATTTGCAAAGGAGTATGAGCTGGGGCTGTAGCCAAAGGTCTGGGGCTTGCCTAGTGCGTACAATGTTCTAGGTGGAAAACAATGGCCCCAGTGAGAAGAGTGAGGCTGAGATTGCACAGCTCTAATCCCTGGCTTACTTCTGGATTACCTTCCGTGCTGTAAAATGGGGATGAACGACCTCATTTTAGCGGCTAGCCAGAAGAAACCTGATCGGGGAACAAAACGTACTTCGTGAGGACATGGTCTAAGGGGTTTTCCTGACTTTACAGCCCAGGACAGCTGCTCCAGGCAGCCCTGGAGCACTGGGCCACTGACAGCCAAAGCAATCTTCCTAATTCTCCTTTACGGTTTTTTTTTGTTTGGTTTTGAAAAAAAAGAGTGTGGCCAGGTAGCCCAGACTGGCCTTGGCTGGATATTCTTCTGCCTCGGTCTCGGAAATGCTGCGACAATGGATGGGCCCCACCACTCCGGCTTTCTTTCTCTTTAAAATGGCCCCTGATCTACCCAAACAGCCAATAGTAATCTGTTGCTTTCTGTTAAATCACATTGTACTTAAAATTTGTTGTTGTTGTTAAATACAAAACTCTTTTAAAAATGAGCCCTGCTCAAGTCAAACACAGTAATTTTTTTTTTTTATCTTTTTTTTTTTTGGTTTTTCGAGACAGGGTTTCTCTGTGGCTTTGGAGCCTGTCCTGGAACTAGCTCTGTAGACCAGGCTGGTCTCGAACTCACAGAGATCCGCCTGCCTCTAGGTTGGGTCTCACTGTGTGGCTAGCCTAGAATGCTAATTGCAGAAAAGGCTACGAGCTTCCACCTCAGAGATCTTCCCGCTTCTGCCCCCTCCCTCCAAGTGCTGGGATTAAAGATGTACACCACTATGCCCCTCTTAAACAGACGCTTTTCTGGGATGTGCTCCCAAAATAAGGATTAGCCTCATCAATTCAAAAGATTCGTCCAGTCATGCATCACGGCAGAGACTATAGGAGTCCTGGTTTTCCTTCTGGTTACCTTTCAAGGGCCACGATAGAGGGGTGGACTAGCTACTTGTATCAGCCATATGGAATTTTCAGTTCTTACTTCCGGCTAAGCATTCAAGGCTGGGGAAGCCGGCTTTCAGAGGCCCCGTGTCCCTGGAAAAGAATTTGCTGGGTCGGTATGCAGGAAACGCTCATGCGATAGTAGCTGCCAAAGTTTAAGCATTGGGAAATCACCGGCTCGCTCTCTGCGGCACGTTCCGGGAAGCCTAGGGACAAGGGCGCGCTGGGCCCCCAGGGCTGCCGGGGAAGGGGCCTGGCCGCCTCCTACTGGCCCATCACCTAACTGCATCGCATCCCCAGGCCCTGCAGAGGTGGAGTGGGGTGGGGTGGGGTGATGATGCCTTTATTCCGCGGAAGGAGGAGCGTGCGGGTGAGGGTTCGATGACTCGGGCGAGCACCGTGGGACTCGAGCCATTTCCATGGCCGGCTGGCAAGCGTGCCGTTGGATGCAAGAAGTGCGCAGCCCAGAGCAAGCAGGGGGGGTGCAGCTTACTTCATTTCGCTCCTCCGGGAAGTGGCCCGGGCTGGCTAGCACGACAGGCGGCTGGGGTCGGGGGTGGAGTGGGAGGGACCTGCGACCCCCCTGCCCGCGCTTCGTCTTCGGCAGGTGCGCGCTTCACTCGGGGCCGCGCTTCGGTCCTCCGAGAGCGCCCGGGCGCGAGGCCAAATTCAACCCTGGATGCCGCAGTATTTCAGGCTGCGTAGCGACAGGGCCCAGCGGGCAGGCCTCTGGCCACCGCGGCCCCGCGCTGCGGTCACCCGGGCTCCAGGAGCGCGCGCAGTGGGGCCTAGGGCGAAGCGCGCGCAGGAGGCGGAGCCTCGGGCCTGGGCACGCCTCCTATCTCGCGGGCTCGTTAGAGGAGGCGGGGCCTCCGAGTGCTTCCTAACGTCCAGCTGCTACACTTGGGCTCCTTCTGCCATGCTTCCGTGGTCCTTTCTGCTATCCGGGTCATACTCTCAATGGCAGGGCTGCCCTGCTGCGCGGGAAAGCGCGTGTGCCCCTAAAGATTGCTAGGGGTGGAGATAGTGGATGTGTTGTTGAGAAAATTCAGAGGATGAGCAGTGTCTCTGACTTGTCGTCTGGAAGCTGGAACAGGTTACCTGCTGTCCCCAGGCCTCATGGTCCCCCGTCTGTAGAGTGAATAGCTTGGTCCACTGTACCCAGAGGAGTGAGTTAAACGCCGGAGTGTACACCCTTCCCATACCTTTGCCAGCTGGCTCCAGATCTCTGACGCCCCTAACTGTAAGGGGCTTGGGACTCTCTGTGTTCTGATGAGGGTTATCTTGAGGCTACGAGGCCTTAAGTAAGACAGGAAATAAACAGTGCTTTATGAAGAGTAGCCGCTGTGTAAAAGACATCTTGGCTCCACCCACCCCCTATCCATTTTGCTGCACTGTTCCCAACCTTGTGCCCATTTCAGTGTTAACCCTACAGAGTCCCCATGATCCTGACGCTGAAGATGAAGCTGCTTCTTCCCTCCGTGACCCTCAAGCAACTTTTGGCTAACGAAGGCAGGGATGGCGCTGCACCGACGGCAGGATGCCCCTGGGCCCCTCCTGGATGAGGGTGCCCATCTTTACTCTTGGAGCACCATTGCTCTGTTCCTTCTTCAGAGGTTCCTCCGAGCCACCACACAGGCAGAACGGCTGCATGGCCACCTCTGAGCCACCTGGAAAGCCTCCTGGTGTGAGAGAAAACACAAACCAGTCTGGCTTCTCTCTGCCCGCAGAGCACTAGCAGAGGAATTTGGCAGGACCAGAAGGACAAAGTGAGGCCAACAGGCTTGATTTCCATGATTACCATGGTCTATCTGCCATACTTATATTCCAGGCCATTGACCACTGTGTCCGGCCTTTTTATGTAGGTGCTAGGGATCCAAACTTGGGTCCTCAAACCCGCACAGCAGTCTCTGTACCCACAGACCCATCTACCCTGCGTCTTCTTGTTTGATCTGAACAATTTATTAAATTTCTTCAGAGAATCAATCCATTTATGTCAAAAATCCAATAGTTTAGGTAGAAGACCACTGCCTCCCCAAATCAACCCTGGGAACCTTGTCTGTGCCTGCCGTGGGATTGGTTCCAGTGCCTTTGCCTGCCTGGAATTTCTCATCTCTGTGCTAGCAGCTACTACCCACTCCAAACCTTATGGCAAAGGTGTGCTCTCAGTAGGAAGGTGGGGCTGGGGAGGAAAGTGCCTCTGCGGGGAAGGCTTCTACGGGCAGATTGCATCAGGTTTATCTTGCCCTGGGTAAAGAAGTCACCAGGGGCTCCGCCTAAGAAGCACATTGGTGGGGACTTTGCTTCCTCATCACACAGCATACTGGGTAAACAGAAGTCGGGGGTTAACTCAACCTGCCTTGCAGACGCGGAAAGTGAAACCCAGAGAGATGAATGACTCACAGACATGTCTATGGAGTTAGAAATAAAATCACGTTGCAGTTTCTATTTTCAGGCACCATGCCCCTAGTCGGCTCTACTTGCTGGCTCCTTGCTTCTCACAGGGGAGGGAAGGGAGGGAGGGAACAGGTGTCGTACGTTTTTCAGCCATGGGTAGACATTTTCATCCCCAGATGAGAAACCTCCAAATGACTTCTTATGTTTTAAGATTGGCTCCGTAAAGGAGCGATTATTTCATTCTCTTTTGCTGCCATAATAGGGTACCACATTTAAACAGCATAGAGCTGTCATCTTACCGCTCGCTGGCTCAGGTCTGGCTGGGCTACGGGGCACAAGACTCGGGTCCTTTGTAGAGAAGCCATTTTCTTGCTCGGTCTTGCTCCATCCATCCATCATCTTCTGCTCGTGGCACAGCTCGGTGCCTTGTGATCTAAGGAATCCCCAGTTTTCCTCCTGATTTCACTGAGAACTGTTCTCAGTTTGAAAATTCCTTGGCCTGGGAATTTTCTTATCTTCAAGGTTTAGATAAAAAATTGAGAATTGAAAATTTGTCTTACTCTATCAGGGTGCAATTTCTGACTCAGCCAGGAAAGGGCATCTGATTTAAGGGCTTGTGATAATAAACTAGGTGGGGGACACTTGTATAATCCCAAATTATAATATTTCTCATTTTAGATTTTCCATATTTGGGGGAAGGGGCTGGAACTCTCTACGTAGACCAGGCTGTCCTTGAACTCACAGAGATCTGCCAGCCTCTGTCTCCTCAAGTAATGGGATTAAAGCTGTGTGCACCACCATTGTTTATTATTATTATTTATTAGCGTTATGTGCATGGGTGCTTTGCCTGCATGGTGCCTGTGTTCCACATGCACACCTGGTGCCCTTAGAGGTCAGAAGAGGCCATCACAGCCCCTGGAACTGGAGTTACAGATGGTTGGGAGCCACCATACGTTTCTGGGAACCAAACCTGGATTCTCTGCAAGAGCAGGCAGTGCCCTTGACCTCTGAGCCATTTCTCTAGTCCCCCAAAAGTATTTTCAAGATTATTTTTACTTATGTGTATATACATGTGTGTACAAGTGCTTGAAGAGGCTAGAAGAGGGCACAGGATGCCCTGGAACTGGAGTTATGTATGGGCTGTGCGGGCACCCCAATCCGTGTGCTGGTGTCTTAGTTAGGGTTCTCATTGCTGTGAAGAGACAGTAGGACCACAGGAACTCTTACAAAGGAAAACATTTAATTGGGGTGGCTCGCTTGCAGTTTCAGGGGCTCAGTCCATTATCATCATGGCGGGGAGCACAGCCAGATGTGGTGCGGAAGTAGTAGCTTAGAGCCCTACATCTTTCAGGCAACAGGAAGTCGACTGAGGTACTGGGCAGTATCCTGAGCGTAGGAAACCTCAAAGCCCACCCCCACAGTGACACACTTCCTCCAACAAAGCCACACCTCCCTGTGAGATTATGGGGGCCTATTACATTCAAACCACCACAGTTGAGAACCAAACTCCAGCCCACTTCAGGAGTGAGCACCAAGCTTCCTTGACCACTAAACCAACTCTTCAGTTCCCAATAATGTTTAATTGCATGGGTGAGCTTTGTCTGGTTGATGCCATCATCATTAGACAGATATTTGGATTATTTCTGCTTTTTGGCTCTTGAGAACAATGTAGTTATGAACATGTGTGCATGTCTTAATGTAAACACAGCTTTCATTTGTCTTGGGTGTATACTCGTGGTGGAACGGCAGGGTCACAGGGCAGTTCTGTGCATGACCTTTGAGGACCTGACCCACTGTTTTCCTAAACGGTTTGTACTTTTTCCCCAAACCCTGCAATGCAGCAAGGCTTGTGGTTGTCTGGATCTTGATTGTAGCCATCCATTCTCGAGGCCGCAAAGGGGGACCTATTTGTGGTGCCTATCTGTATTTTCTCTAGTAGCTCATGATGCTGAAGACCATTGTCTGTCTTATTTATCATCTGTTTCCTGAGGAAATGTCTAGCTAGGTTCTTTGCCCACTTTGGTCTTGAGTGTATCTGTTTGGGTACTTGAGGAGAAGCCAGAGGCTTCAGATCCATGGAGCTAGAGTTACAGGTTGTTGTGAGCCATCTGGTGTGGATGCCAGGAATGGACCTCGGGTTCTCTGGAAGAGCAGTAGGTAAGCTGAACTGCTGAGCCGTCTCTCCAGCCTGAGTTTTAAAAATGTTCTAAGTACAAATCCCTCGCCAGGTAAGTTATTTGCATTTTTTGTGAGAACTAGGTGTCTTAGTTCACTTTCTTCCGCTGTGACAAAGACCGTGACCCCATGACCAAAACAACTTTGGGAAGAGAAGATTTATTTCAGCTTCTATTTCCTAATCCAAGATTAACTCAAAGTAGGAACCTGGAGACAGGAACTGAATCAGAAACCATGAAGGAAAGTCCCTCACTGACTTCTCCATGGCTTGCTCAACCTGCTTTTTTATACAACCCAGGACCATCTGCCCAGAGACAACACCATCTACAGTGAGCTGGGCCCTCCCATACCAACCACTATTCAGGAAAGTGCCCCCGCAGGCTTGCTTACGGGTCAGTCAGATTAACCAGCACAGGGCCTCGACTTCACCACGTAGCCGAGGCTGGCCTCGACTTTACCACGTAGCTAAGGCTGGCCTCGACTTTACCACGTAGCTAAGACTGGCCTTGACTTCACCATGTAGCTGAGCCTGACCTCGACTTTACCACGTAGCTAAGGCTGGCCTCAACTTCACCATGTAGCTGAGGATGATTTTGAGCTTCTGAACCTCCTGCCTTCATCTCTAGAATACTGGGATTACAGGTATACACCAGCAGGCTTTGTTTATGAAGACTGGAGACAGAACCCGGGGTCCGTGCATGCTAGGCAAGCGCTTTATCACTTGAGCTGTGTCGCCCCAGCCCCGATTGCAAATGTTCTCCCTCGTTTTTTTAGCCATCTCTTCATTTTCCTGATGGTGTCCTTTAAGACATAAAAGTTTTTAATTCTGATGATGTCCACTTTATCTATTTTTACTTTTGCTGTCTTTGCTCTTAGTGTCCTGTCTAAGAAGGCTTACTTAGGCTAACCCGATATTATAAAGAGTGTGTGTGTGTGTGTGTGTGTGTGTGTGGTATTGTGGAGGAAATCCGGGGCCTCGTGCACACTAAAGCAAGTGTTCTGCCTGCCACAGAGTCACACCACTGAGCCACAGCACAGTGCCACACCACTGAACACACACACTACCGAGCCACGCCACAGACCACACCACAGAGCCACAGCACAGTCTTGCCAGGGAAATGCGTGCTGTGCATTCGGTCCTAGAAGGAAATCTTTCCGGCTCCTGTATTTAGGTTTGTTTGCCGTCTTTGTCTTTTTCATTATTGGGGATAAAACCCAGGACATTGAGCTTATGACAAGAGCAGTCTACCCCTGAGTTCCACCCCTAGCCCGACACACATTTCAGGTCATTTTCGGTTAATGTCTGTGGCATGTGGATAACTGCCAGTCTCAGGATGTGCACGGTGCACCTTTGAAACATCTGCTCCCAGACGGACAACACACGCATGATCAAAATGCCTGTCCCATCCCGTGAGGCTGACCCGGGAAACCAGGGCCTAACAAATAAAATACCCTCAAGACAACTGCCCACAGAGTGAGGGTTTGCTGAGGAGTCAGAGTTACCAAGCCCAGGTGCTGGGGGGAACGGGGGTTCCTTTGCTCTGCCCGTGGCCGCGAAGACGGAGAGGATGTTTGTCTACAGAGCACTGCGACGCATTTGGACAGAAGGGGCACAAGAACAATGCGGTCCTTGCTGGAGTCAGATGGGGGGAGAAGAATCCCTAGGGGTTGGGAGCAAAGGGTTAGGCAGACAGAGATCAGGAGCAGTTGACCTGGGTGTGAGCCAGGGCAGGACCTTGGGTAAGAGAAGAGAAGCACCTGTCCCCAAGGCTGCCATCCCTTGCCTTGAGCTTGGGGGGTGGGGGCAGGGGTGGGAAGAGGACAAGCTCTCAGTTGGCAAACACAACAAAAAGATAAAAGTGTTGGCGGCCGTCCCAGACATCACTGCACCAGCAAGAGCTGCATCGTAGCCTGTGGGCCAAGAGAAGACACAGCCCAGCTATGGTCAAGCGACTGGCAAGCCCAGGGTCCTGGGGGAAGGACAAGGCATCCTTGTAGGGGAAATGTGATGGTCAGCAGGACCTCATGAGACAGCGGCTTCTCCAGGAAGCAGGCTCTGTCTGCCTTTCCCCAGACTGCCACTGCAGTGGCCTGGTCTGGGGCCAAGAGTTTGGAAGCCGCTGGTGAGCCAGCAGTTCCCAAGTGGCTGCAGGGTCACAGCGGGAGACAGGTCCACATTCAAGGACTCCTTGTATTCTTCCTGTGCTGAAAATGCAGGTAAGACTCCCCCAAGACACCCTCATCCCTTCAATCAGTAGAACCTGCCAAGCTCTGCCAGGCTCAGGGGCACAGCGAAGGGCCCCGTTCTCAGGCAGCCTCTAGTCTGTTCTCGGTCTGCATAAGGAACAGACAGAAATCCAATGGGGAATCAGAGTGTGGCTAGGGCCAGGAAGGAAAGACAACTGAGTGATGGGTTGGGTTTCACTGGGTGCTTAGAGAGGAGATCTCCATGAGGAGACACTGGACAGCGGCTGGAGAGAAAGAAGCTGGTACCCAAAAGCTGACGAAAAATGTCCCAGGAAAAACATACACAAAGGCGTCCCGTGGGATCAACTCAGCACCTCTGAAGAGCTAGAAGGCAGCGAGCATCATCTGGTCCCTTAGCAGAGGCTTCCTGAGGGCAGGGTCTGAGATGCACGGGACCTGAGAAGCCACACATGGCATTGATGCCAGTTGCCAGCGGAAGGCTCTGTGGGGTTTCAAATGGCAGAATGACACAACTGGGGTTCATTTTAGAACCTCTGTAGGTGTGAATTGGGGGAGACAGGGGACTGGAGAAGGCAGAGTTCAAGGCCGTCTCAGGCTACATAGTGAGTTTGATGTAAACCTGGGATACAGAGTTCAGGCTCTGTCTCAAAACAAGTAAATGAATAAGGGCTAGGGATGGTGTTCAGTTGGTAGAGGGTGACCTTGCCTGCAGGAAGCCCTGGGTTTGATACCCAGTACCTTGTAAACTAGGTGTGGTGGCACATATCTGTAATGCCAGTGCTAGGGAGGTGACTGCAGGAAGATCAGAAGTTCAGAGTCATCCTTAGCCACCTGAGGTCAGCCCATGCTTTATAGGACCCTGCCTCACAAATAAATAAATAGGAAGCAAGTTGTAAACAGAGATTGCTCATTTTTTCCCGGCCACCCATACCTGAGTAATCACACAGAAATTGTATTAATTACAACACTGACCAATAGCTTTGGCATATTCCTAGCTCGCTCTCATATCTTAAATTCACCCATTTCTATTATTCTGTGTATCAACACAAGGCTGTGACCTATGGATATGGTTCCAGCATCTGTCTCCTTAGGCAGCTACATGGTGTCTCTCTGACTCTGCCTACTCTCTCTCTATATCTCTTCCAGTCTGGCTATTTTCTGCCCCGCCATAGGCAAAAGCAACTTTATTCATTAACCAATAAGAGCAACACATATACAGAAGGACATCCCACATCAACAAGATATTTTAGATTCTTGGATTATAGAAAAGCATGCTGGGTAGAACTCATAGCAGAGCCATGCAGGCGAGCTGCACGGCTCTAAGGTGCATTGTCTCGGCATGGTGTCACATGTCTTCAGTCCTAGCACTTGAGGAGACAGAAGCTTGGGGCTGAGTTCAGGGCCAGCCTGGTTTACTTAGTGAGTTCCAGGCCAGCCAAAATTTCATAGAGAGACCCTCTCTCTAACAAACTAATAAACAAGCCAGTGTAAGTTTGGGGCTGGAAACATAGTTTCACAGTAGAATGCTTGATTACATAGCGTGGATGAGGACCTTGGTTTCGATCTCCAGGACGGAAGAAGGGTCCCGCAGATTTTTCATATATTCCAGCAGGGCAGGGTAACAGATCCGGAGACGACTGACATGGAAAGACAGCTTTTGTCTTCAAAGTCCCCCAACAAGTGGGAGAGAGGACACCACGCAAGGAAGTGTCCGCGTTTCTCAGGAGGCAAAGCAAGCAAGAGAACAATGAGTGAGGTTTCTGCGATGAGGGATAGTGACTCCGGGGAGGCCGGTCTAGGAATGGATAGTGTTCTAGGCAGGAAAGACCCATTAGCCCATTTCTGTCACTTCGGTGAAATACCTGGACCCGTCCTTTATAATGAAAACAGACTTATTTGGTTCATAGTGTCGTCTTTATTTGGGGGAGGGGGGGCACGGGTGTTTGTTTCTGTATTTGTTGTTTTTGTTTCTGTCCCAGAACTCACTCTGTAGACCAGGCTGACCTCGAACTCACAGAGTTCCGCCTGTCTCTGCCTCCAGAGTGTTGGGATTAAAGGCGTGCGCCACCCCACCCACACAGTACATAATTTTCAAAGGATCAAGAGCACTGCGATCCTTTGGCCACATCAAACGGTAGTAGCCAGCATCATAGCAGAATCATGTATAAGGGGAACAGATCCCAGAGAGACGGGAAGTTAGAAAATGCAAGCGGTAGGCTTTCCCTTTGACAACAAACTGCTTTTGCAAGAATAACCAGGAGCCCTTGAGAACCGCTTTCAACCCCTCTGAGAGCAGAGGCCAAGCACCCACAGGCCCCACGTCCCTCCCAACATCACCACCCTGAGGACCATGCTTCCAACACACATACTTGCATAACCCAGCCTGCCCCTCTGCTGTCCATGCCCGGCCTGGGGTGATGAAGGCAGAGGCATGATGGTCTTGGGGTGGTGTGGGGCTCTAGGCTGCTCAATGTGCACATAAAAAGCTCCCAGGCAAACTCTTGGTAACCTCTATTAACTAACTTGACCTGAGGCTCAGGGCCGTCTGCATTAGCAGACATCAGAACACTGGAAACACACAGTATAAACAAGACTTCTGAGTCCTATGGAATGGCCCTAGGGAAGAGAAATTAACAGAACTGACTGATAGACAGACACCAACCAGGGAAGAGGAGAACCCAAAGACAGTGCCTGCAAGTGAATCTCCTGGTCCTGTTTTTGGCTTTGTTTTAAACATCTTTTAAGGGGACTGGAGAAATGGCACAGGGGTTAAGCGCACTGACTGTTCTTCCAGAGGACCGGGGTTCAATTCCCAGCACCCACATGGTAACTCACAACTGTCTGTAACTCCAGTTCCAGAGAATCCAGTGCCCTCTTCTGGCCTCTGTGGGCATCAGACACACATGCAGGCAGAACATCTATATATGTAAAACGAATAACTTAGAAACACACATGTAGCGGACTCTCCTGACTGTGTAAATAATTGCTTTCTAACTTTTTTGCTTTATTAGAGCTCATTTTATTGAATTTAATTATATATATGTATATGTAAATGTCCGTAACTATTTTTTTTTAAGACAAAGTATAGTTATGTAGCCCATGCTAGCCTCCTGCTGCCTCAGTCTCCCACAGTGCTGGGATTACACATATGTGTCACACCTAAGGATGTCATTCTTATTTGTTTGCCTATTTATTAAGAAGCAGGGTCTCGCTATATAGCCCAGGCCAGACTCAACCTTGCGAGCATCCGTTTCTGCAGTAGCTGCAATTACAGGTATACACTACCACACCTCTCTGGCTTTTGACGGCTCAGTCCCCTTGGAAGGAAGGGCAGGTGATGTTTTTGTGCCTGACTGGTCGGTTTTTACTGTCTATTGACGCAGTCTAGAGTCCCCTGGGAAGAGGGAACCTTAATTAAAGAAGTGTTCAGATCTGAGAGATTGTCTTGATTGATGGCTGCTGTGGGCGGGCCCAGCCCACTGTGGGCGGCAGCATCCCTAAGCAAGTTGGCCTGGGCTGTGTTAAGGAATCCAGCTGAGTGAGGCCATAAGCAACATTCTCGCACCATTTCTGCTTCATTTCGGCCTGAGATTTCATCCTGACCTCCCTCAGTGATGAGCTGTGACCTAGAAGAGTAAACCAGCTAAACCTTTCCCTTTCTGAAGTTGCTTTGGTCATGGTGTTGATTGCAGCAATGGAACGTCAAACTAGGACAGACTCCTCTAGAACACGACCTTGACCTGGTAAGAGACTCAACGAGGCGGGGTGCCACAACACCTGACGTCAATGCTCGCTGATCTAGATGTCCCTCGGCATCTGCCATGTGGGTGGAATATTGATTCTTGGTGAGAAATTGGATTGTGTGGTTTAGGACCAATGAAGGACTCAGGTGGTTTTTGTGACACTGGAGCCTCCCGTCACACCAGCTGACAGATGCACACATAGAGGTGACCGTGTGGCACCTTCAAGCTTCATTGTTTACGGGGGAGAAAATATAATCGCAGTGGGTTGCAGCCTTCCCGTGTTAACCAGACTGTAAACACTTTGCAGACAAGGTGTCCAGTGCTCCCAGCCTTACCTGGCGCCCCCCCCCCCCAAGGCTCTTTTATCTACGTTGGTTGGTTCCACGCGTGACTTAATTAGCGGAGCATAGTTGTTAGCGGACTAGATCTTTGTCAGATAAACGTCTGCTTTTCACGTATGGAAAACTCTCACTTGGTTGCGTTCAAAGGGTTAGAGCAGGAGCGCGACAGAGCAGAGCGGGGAAGATGGCTCAGGGGATCAAGTCTTTGCTGAGCAAGCTTGGGGTCCAGGGCCCCAGAACTCAGGGAAAGCTGGCCTAGGACATAGCATGGGTCTGTATCCTAGAGCTCTTACTGTGAGATGAGAAGCCTAAGGGCCAGTTGGTCCAGAACACAGCAACAACAAGAGACCTTGCCCCAAATAAAGTGGTAGGTGAGACCCAGAAGCCGAGATTGTCCTCTGACCTCCGCACACATACCATGGTGTTCACTCAAGCACGCACCACACCACATCACACACGCATGCACACATGCACGCGCGCACACACACACAGTGTGGACCAGGCTGTCCTCATGTTCACAGAGCTCTGCCTGCATCTGCCATGAGTGCTGGGATTAAAGGTGTCCACTGCCACACCCAGCACCAAAGATTTTTTCTACAGAGTGAAGAAGCAGAATGGGAGGAGGTGTTTGGAAACAGTATCTCTGCTGAAAAAATTAACATTCGAAATTCATAAAGGCCTCTGGCACCATAATAACAATAACTTCCACGGAGAAATATCAATCAGTCCTAGGCTTGCCCGGATCAGAAGGAAGGAGGAAGGGAAGAGGGATGGGAGAGGAAATTGGAACGTCCTCCTGTTAAAGAGCCTTGAATGTTCCTTCAATGTGTCCCAACTGAAAAAGTAGTTTTATGTTGGGGCATCGGACCCCGACACTTTAGACACCTATCTGTTCCTGTGTCATCTGCAGAAGGAGGCAAAAGTGCTACCAGGAGGAGGGAAAAACGGTGGGAAGACACAGAGTGTGTAGGGGAGGGGCTATGACTTAAGGATTGCAGATCCTCTGTGCTACTGGGGAAGGGGCCAACAGGTCCAGGGCCTAGCCTTAGATGTCATTCAAGGGGCATGGGAGCCATTTTTATGGACTGGGCTCCCCATGAGTTCCACTTGCTCAGTGCCGGAAGCTAGAGGCGAAGGCTTTAGAAATGCCTACAGGGGCTCATCTCGCCAGGGCAGCTAAGGCAATTAGCACATGTATTAATGAGGGCTGTTGTTTGCACTGCCTGCCTCACCTCTGCCTGCTTTCAGCAGACCAGACAGTGCTCACTCCAAACGATGGGATTCCTTCAAGAGGCAGAGCCTGAAGCTAGCTGGTGAGGTCCAGTGTCCTGGAACTTAATAGAGAGAAGCAGGTTCAGGTCGGGCCTCATCCAGGGATTGCTTGAGTCAGAAGAGAAGCATCCTGCTAGCTTCTTGAGCCCCTTCAAGGGAGGAAGCATTTCAGTGGCCTCAACCTAGGTTGGGGTTCCTTCCTTCTTCTCTTCCTCCCTTTCTTTCCTTCCCTTCCCTTCCTTTCTTTCTTTACTTTTCAGACGGAATCTCATGTAGCCCAGGCTATGTAGCCAAAGATGACCTTGAGCTCCCCATTCTCCTGCCCTCCCTTCCCCAGTGCTGGGATGATGGGCATGAGCCGCCATCCCAAGTTTATCCCATGCTGGGGATGAAACCCAGGGCTTCCAGCAAGTTCACCAGCTGCCTTTCACCCTCAGGTCCCTAGATTTGAATGGCACATGCCTTGCCTGTAGAGAAGTGGACTCTCAACACCCTTCCTGAGCTTGGGACTAAGGAGAGCTGCCTGGCTAACACTAACTCTAACCACCTTCTGCATGAAAATGCAGATGGATTGGGAGCTGGAGAAATGGCAGCAGTTAAGAGAGCTGGATGCTCTTCCAGATAATCAGGGTTCGGGTCCCGCACCTACATGTCAACTCATAGCCATTTGTAATTCCAGTTTCAGGGGCTCCCATAGCCTTTTCTGGCCACTATGGGCCCAGGAACATGTGTGGTACACAGACATACATGCAAACAAAACCACCCATGCACATAAAAAAATATTTTTAATTGCAACTGGACAAGGCTTTTTCCAGGCATTGGAATGGGGCCTTCGGAAAGATTACTGTTCTTGCTGTTCTGATACAGAGTCTGTCCCAGCTGTGATAAATGTCTGCCATGGGGATAAATGCTCCATGTCTCCGATCCTCTCCACACAAGTGCAGCCACGTGGCGGCTCAGCCTAGGGGGAGGGAAGCCTGCTGTATATGATGCTGTAGCTGCCCAGGGTCTCTCAGTTTCTAACTCACAGGACACAACTAATGTGATACTTTTCTCCTCGTTTTCAGCAACTAAAAACGCAAACTGTATCATTTTGCTTACTGTAAGTTCACGTTTTGGAAACGTTAAGTCAGTGTTCACAGTGCCTAGTGACTCTCCTCAGCATTCCCCTCCAAAACGCTTCCATCTCCTGCAACAAAACCGTCCCCATTAAACACCAGTTCACAGTATGTAGGGCTTTGATGACTGGCGTCTTCCATTTAATTTAATGTCCCCCAGTTCGATCATGTGGAAGCAATTGCCTCTATCCCTTTCCTTTTGATGGCTGAATAATATTCCACTGTGCGGCTATGCCATATTTTGTTGATCTGTTCATTCGTTTATAGACACCCCGGTTCTTTCCACATCTTGATTATTGCATGCCTGTGAGTCCAATCCTTGGTAGGTTGAGGCAGGAGGAATGTGAGTTTCAGGCTACCCTGGGCTACATAGCAAGACCCTGTCTCAAAAGAAGAAGAAGGAGAAAAACAAAACAAAACAAAACAGGATCTGGGTGTTTGGGGTGTGCATCTCAGTAGTAGAGGACCGCTTAGCTGTACCAAGCCCTGGATTTAACCCTAACATCAACAATAGTAATAATTTAATAGTTTTGAGTCATGCAAAATCTAAAAGGTGAAAAATTGTCAGCAGACTCAAGGGACCCATGTGAATCACCAAACAACTTACTGAGGCCCAGGAAGGACACTGCTCAAGGACAAGTCACCGCTAAGAGCCCTCATTCTGAGGCTGCGCCACACTGCAGCTCCGAGTCTTCCTCCTCCACCAATACTGAAGGCACCCCAACCACCCTCCTTCCTCTCAGCTCTACAGCATGGGTGTGGTCTCCTCACCTGCCCTAATTACGAAGGGGCCTAGGCTGGAGTCGCACCATCTGGGTGAGCAGGTACAGCACTGACAAGCAGGCCACCTTAGTCCCAATCCCATGCCAGTCCCTTCCTAGGATCAGGCTGAGGTGGTGGGGGGCACAGAGACCAGGAATCTTACTCTTCAAGGAGCTCTCTCTTCTCTTTAAAAACAGCCTTTTAATTAGATTCTAGTCATAGAAAATTCAATCTGCTTTCTTTTTATTACTCTTCTGCTATTTGAGATTGTGCCCTTGGTGCCTGAGAATGGTGATGAGCAGAAGTCAACAGACGTTCAAAGAGACTGTGTTAGAACAAAAGAAAGAAAGAAAGAAAGAAAGAAAGAAAGAAAGAAAGAAAGAAAGAAAGAAAGAAAGAAAGAGGAAAGGAAAGAAAGCCCCTGATCCCTCCGCCCCAGAAGAGAAGGCTGGGATTCCTCGCTGACTTGGCAGTCCCTGGAGGCCACTGGCCCACCCAATGCTTGACTGCCCTTTCCCTAGTTACAGACCCTCGTTTTTCTTCTGTGTGGCAATGTTCATAGTTGTACCACTGTTTCCCCAAGCTTCTTTTGCAGCTGGGTGCGACCACATGCCTAAGTTCTGCCCAACAAAGTGCAAACAAAATCGATCAAGTAGAATTATGACGAGGATTTGACTTTTGGCCCCTAGTTTTCTCTTCCCTGCCTCTTCTTGTTTGAAATGTTGACAGGGCAGATGGCACTCCAGCCTCTCTTCCGGCTCAGGCTGAGGATGGCAGAAGAGAAGGGTGGGGCTGCCAGGGTCTCTGGTGACACACAGGGGCTACCATAAGCTACAAAGAATGGTTAAAATATTTTTGATCTTTACAATACTTTTTAAATTAAACAGTCAGAAAATTTCTGTGTCTATTTGGGGACCAGGAACCCGGAACTGCACATACGCCAACGATACATGCCTGGAAGTCAGAGGGCAACTAGCAGGAGTGGGTTCTCTCCTCCTACACTGTGTGGGTCCCAGGGAATGAAGCAGCAAGCACCTCTAATCGACTGAGCCATCTCACCGGCCCCTCGACAGCATTTTAAGTGAAATAGAAATTAGTTCATGCTGTGCTGAGCTCACCCAGAAGCCCCAACCCCAAGTTTCTCTCCACGCGACCAATCTGCAGACAGGGAGAGACCAGCTTTCAAAAGGTGTATTTGCTCACCTGAGGTCCTTAGGATAGGCCTGACCTCTCACCACTGCTGTACAGTCTTGAATAAAGAGACCAGGACAGACAGAGGGACATCCCCCAGAGCACATTCTACCTTCAGGCCAACAGAGAAGCTTCAGGAGGAAACAGCCTCACCAACACCTTCCTCTGGAACTCCCAAACTCCCAGAGCTGTGGAAAGAAGAGATTTCGGCCGTTTCTGCCGTCCAGTCTCTGGTACGCTGATAAAGCAGTGGGAACGGAGGAACAGACAGACAGGGGCATCGGGAGAGAAGAGGGTGGGAAGCCAGCCGCTGGCCAGCAAGGAAGCAGCCATGCTAAGTCTATGTTTGTCGTTGTTTGTCGAGGGGCATCTCTCTCAGACTAGAGTTTCTTGGTGGAGAAACTTCACGGCCTCTGTCTACACAATGGTGCCACCCCACTGAAAAAAGACAGAGCCACGCATGAGCCAGGGAACCAGGGAACCCAGGGCAGCAGCAGCCGCCAGACTGCAGGGACTATGGCAAATGGCGCGAGGAGCAGAGATATGGAAAGAGCGTGGTGGCTGGGGAGCATATGGAGACCGACAGGGGAGATTGTGAAGGCTAGATCTTGTAGCCTTTGGCCTTAGCGGGGTTGCAGAGTTCGGGCTGCAGGAACCAGTTCTCCCAGCTCGTTCACGAGGACACGGCAGGGGTGACGTCTATGTCTGTGACCAGTAGCTGTGACACAGGAGGGTGTAAGAAGCAGTTTTCACTCACAGTGCTGCAAGAGGATTTTACGAGTAGTGTGGGGGCACAGATTGGCCTGGAAGTGGGCAGTTTGACTCAGCCACGTAGAGAAGAGCAGAAGTCGGCTTCTCCACTTACTCACAAGCCCAATGGATCCTATTGTGCTCCTGGCTGTTGCTGGGGGCTCAGCAGGAATGAAGTAACCGTCCCACATCTTGTCCCATGACAGGGACCCCCTGAGAGAACCTGTCAGCAAAAGGCAGGTTCAGGGGACGTTTCTGGTGCAGCTGAAGAAATGCAGGCACATGCGCAGGAAGGTACTCGAGGGCCCTGGAAGGCTGCCTTGTGATAAAAATAGCTTCCATTTGGCTACTGGGGCCTGAAGATGCACCCACCATTCCTTTTGTAGTTAAAGTGTCTTTTTCTTCTGTTAAACACAAACTCCCTTGAGGAGAAGGCTCCCAGAAGCCAACTAACTACCTTAGCGAAACAGTTTAACCCACGAGGATGTGCAAGCTAAACCTGGTTGACTTGGGACCAGGGAGACAGCAGTGGAGACTCTCAGTGAGGAGAACTATATTTCTCCTCTGCTCTGCACATGGCACCTGCCTGATATAAACAGTGAGCAAGTGAGGGACCCCAACGATGCGGGCCCAAGCTGGCCTTTCTGCTCCTTAGACAATGCATGTTTAAATACATCAAGAGCTGTCCGTGGCTGGAGATAGAGGAACACTCAGTTATGGTAGGTGGGGGTCTCACCAAGGATGTGATGCATTCGGCTCTGTCACCCGGGTGTCCTTGGAGCAGAAGGGTCCCCACGTGAGGTCATCAACATCAGTGACATAAGGGACCCAGAATGAGAAAACCTTCATCCTCTGCTGACCACGACCACCTTGCTCCCCTTCCGGGTGACTGTGGTTTGGTGTTGGTGGGGGAAAAGCTTAGGATGTTGAGGTCCTCCGAGGCTTTGCTCAGCAGGAAGGGAAAGCTGTGGTCCATTTTACTTTTTCCGCTCCCAATCCAGACATGTGGTAATCCACAGGCCAGGGGACTTTTTATGATTTAATGACAAGAGAATCTAGGGATGCTCTTGACTTCCGATGGTGCTAGCCCTGGGCTACCGCAGCGTGAGAGCCTGCTTCATCCTTAAAAGGAGCAGCCCAGTCATTCTCCCTGAGCGTATGTTGGAGAGAGAGACCTCCCACCAGAACTTCCCCTAGCTTCAATCTAGTTTTCCCCCAACGTTACTGAAAATATAAGCACCAGTAGGATCGGTGTCCCACACATGGCCATGGCTGCCTTGAGCCCCTGTGTGCCGGAACCTCCTGTCCTGTTGCCCTAGTAGACCCCAAGCAGGAGTGAAATAGCACACATAGTTTGTCTTCTTTTCAAGGGCCAAGTTAACTGAACACTTCTGTGGCAAAGCTCAAAGATTTGGGGGCCAAGGAGAAGTCATTTACAACTCATTTACAACTGTCCGAATGACTGTCATTGCCCTAAGTGTCCTCTCGTTTTTATTTCAAAGGCAATGATTGGGGCTGGGAGATACAGTTCAGTGGTCGGCTGCTTGCCTAGGCTGGGAGAAGGCCCGTGTTCCACCACCAGCGTTACAAAACGGGAGGGGCAGAGAAGGAGGAAGATGAGGGCTGGAGGAAGAGAAGGAAGAAGAGGAGAAACAGAAGGAGGACTAAGAGGAGGGAAAGGGGGAGGAGAAGGAGGAAGAAGAAGAGAAAGGATGAACATGGCTTGTCCCCTCTGGCTCAGTACCACCCAGCCAGTGTTGTGCTAACACGTTCACGTGGGATTCTGGGTCTTGTTAATCACAGCTGACCAAGTTCAGTGTGCAGCGACAGCTCTCCTCCATTCTCAGTCTCAGCATGACCTTGGCCACTGTGCCTTCACCTATCTGTAAAAAAACGCAACAGAAACCACGCCCACCGAGGACACCAGATGAAGAGGCCAGTGCAGAGAGCACATCCCAAAATGGTCGGTGAAAGACATGTGTCGGAGCCAGCTGAAAATCAACGGCATAAATAGAGACAGGAGCATTTGCAGCCAGGGTGTGGTGAGACAGCAGTGTGGGCAAGAGTCAAATGGCTTCAAGTCTGCCATTATTACTTGTATGGCGCACACCTCTTTGTGCCTTTCTGTAAAGTGGGCTGATGGTAGCACCTATGCAGAGGGCTGTAGGAGTCAAAGGAGTCGATACTAAAAACACAAGGACGACCACAGGGGCCACTGTCACTGCCCTCCTGAGGACTGTGACGGGGGTGGGGTGGGATGAGAGGATTAAGTCCATCCCTTTCACTGACTGCTGCTCTTCTCGGGGGAGAGTTTATTGCAAGGTGCAGAGGTAAATTATGGCTGGGCAAAGAGAGCTCTAGCTAGACCCTGTGAGTGTGTCCTGGCTGGGGAAAAGAGTCTCTGCAGATATAATTAAACTAAGGACCAGAGGGGCTGGAGAGATGGCTCGGTGGTTAAAAGCCCTTACTGCTGTTGTAGAGAAACACCTACTTGGTGGGGGTGGGGGAAGACAAGCCAGGAGAACTGTGTTAATGAGTTGGAGAGGGCCCCAGGGCTGGAGAGAGGCTGGACCTCAGTCTACTCAAGACTCCTGAGCCAAGCTACCCTACCCACCCCTCCAATTCAGATTTTGGCTTCTTGAAATGGGGGATCATATACTTTTGTGTGTCAGGCAAGCACTCTACCACTGAGCCACTTCCACGGCACCTATGGACCACGTTTTTGTTGCCATATACCTCCAGATTTGTGGTCAATTTCAAGGAAACCTAAAGAAACCGATGTTGACAGCACTGTACGTTTCTTGTATGGTAGGAAGGAAAGAAATGCTGCTTTGGGTCCCCACGTGTCTCGCCACCGTTGGTCGTAGAACTAATACTCTTTCCTGCTTTCAGAGAGCTG
This sequence comes from Chionomys nivalis, assembly GCF_950005125.1. Classification (NCBI taxonomy): domain Eukaryota; kingdom Metazoa; phylum Chordata; class Mammalia; order Rodentia; family Cricetidae; genus Chionomys; species Chionomys nivalis. Next base: position 6,287,533 of record NC_080096.1, on the reverse strand, counting down.
GAATTCTTGGCTCTTTGCTTGTCATTGATCACAACATTTACAGGAGGAATCTGCATAGCAGAGCGGAGGGGAATGTCAAGGTCATTTGAGGTCACAGTCAAAGCAGATCAGTTATTCAAGGGTCTGATGATAGGAGTCGCAAGAATTTTTACAGGACCAAGAACCCGAAGACCCAGGATCTAATTCAGGCTGCAATTCACTGGCCAAGTGACCTTGAGGGTATCCTCCCAATTCTCAGGTGTCAGATTTCCTACTTACAAAAGGGGAAAGGTTTGGCTATGTATTTTCTGGGTCCCTTCTGCTATGACAGATACCTCAGGTATGATATCCCAGGCATCTCAGGGGTCTCTACAGCTTTCCTCCCCTCAGCCAGGAAGGAGTGCCGTGAGGAAGAAGAGGACAGGCCAGTCTGGTTGTGGGTGGTGCTGGGTCATATCCCCCAGCATAGCTCATTCTGTACAAAGCCCACAGGCTAGGAAGGTGGACGAGGGCGCCGGCACAAGGTGGTGCCCATTGGCCATGGTGCACTGCAGCAGTATGGCTGTGTCCCAGGCGGGCTGCGGGCTGCAGAGGAGCCCCTCCTGGTCTCTTATCTTGGGACTGAAGAAGACACAGAATTGGTGCAATTTTTCCTCCTGCAGGCTATTTAAAGGGAGAGTTTTGCTTTACCTTTTTGCGTGTATACATGTGTGTGCATGTGTGCACACGCACACAGACAGACATACACATATGTGCACTTTCTCCTTCGCTGTCCTTTCTCATACTCTTGAGTTTATAATAAATTCAAAACCTGAGAATACCTACATCCCCCTCACCCTCTGCCCTCTCTCGGTGTGTCTGTTCTGAGCAATCCCCTGTGGGTTATAGCGGAATGAGCTATTTAACCATATCTGCATTTAAAGTGCATTCTCTCCTGGAACTTTCTCAATTAAATCCCTGCCTCGATCCTAGATGATATCGATTTACACAGAGGTGGGAGCACAAACTTTAGGAACCGAAGACACCTCAGGATAAAACTAACACTCCTTGGCCTCCGTCTACATTAAATGTCTGAATGTTTTGAAAATTTTCTTTTCAGCGGAAATGCAAAAACAGGTGCCTTCCAAACTGTTGAGGATTTGCTGGTGTGCAGAGAGGAGCTGTCCCCTTTCTCACTGTCCTACCCCGATCTTTCTAGAGAAAGCACCTATCTGAAGTCCAGCAGACTAGTACCTTTGCCTCAACCCTGGCCAGCACGCTTTAATTCTGAAACAAGTCCCACCTTCCCTGAAAATCCCAGCTACAGGATTCTAAAGAGCCCCCCCTTCCCCACCCCCACTCATCTTCATCGCCAGGTGAGCAAACCCAGCTGGTTGAACAAAGCCCCAGTCCTGGCATGAGGGGAGGTGAAGGCTCTGGAGATGTGCCTCCAGGAGTGGGCATCCTGCAGTGTCGGGGTTTAAACTGGGGAGGGATGTGTGCGGGCGACACTGCCTGCAGCCCTCTACTCCCTGCACCCAGCTGACACTTTGGTTTTGGGTCCGGCCCCTCCGGCGGCAGTCTGCAACTTGCCAGCCATCCGGATAGTTCAGCAGCGGCAGCTGAGCAGGAGAGAGAGGTAACTTTTCGGGCATGGGTGTGCTGCCGCGGGGTGCTCGTTACATCTTTTGTGTCCCTTTGGGTTTTCAAAAAGCCTTCTCCCCTAAGGAGCTGGAGTCCTCTGTCCCTGCACTTTACAGAAACTCTGGCTTCAATGAACTCCATCCAGGTTCTTTCCTGCATGACTTGCTAGCCGAGCGGCATAGGGAAAGCTGAGTCAGTCGCTCGCGGGAGTCAATTTAAAAATAATTTTAAATGCTATTTAAATTCTTTAGGGTGAAAAAGCAGGGGGTGTTCTTTCTCCTGTGGGCTTCACGTATGTGCATCTTGTGTTTTAATTAGCTGCAGAAAATGTAAGTTTGTGGAGGAAATCACGATGGGGGTTTATGATTTAAAAAAAAAAAAAAAAAAAAAAACTACTCCATTGCAGTCTCCGCTGCAGTCCCAGCAACCTGGTTTAACTGCGGAGGCTCTCGGCAGTCTCCTTTCTCTTTACCCTTGCCAGAGTCTGGGCGTTTGGTCCCCACCTGCAGGACTGCTCCAAGCTTCCTCTCAACAGTCTCGTCCCCTAGCCCACCCACCCTCTGCAGAGGACCGAGGGTAAGTAAGCTGATGTCGGGGACAGCTGGGCTTTGAAGGAGAATTTGGACACTGCAGCTTTAAGAATGCCGTACTGCGAAATCTTTCTCCTTCAAGTGACTGCAGAACCTCGGCGGTGGCTGCAGTGGGAGGAGGTGGCTGGAGGTGGGGTTGGGGGAGAGAAAGGGGTACCCACTCATGGATGGGTCAGCTCGTCGGGTGCCTTGACCTGCGATGCACTCAGCCCCACGTAAACCCTAAGCGTTAGTTTCTTTCCCACACGCTGGGGGCGGGGACCCTGTGGACTTCCTGATGAGTTTGGGCTCAGTCCTGCCCGGGTGCGTGTCTTCTGCTGCCTCGTGCATGAGTGAGGCTCGCTGGCTCTTTAAGACCTGTGCAGTAGCGCTGGAGCAGACTGGTCTAAGCCCCGCTTGCACCCCACCCCGGGGATGCAGAGGCAGCCTTCATTGCCTCTTCTCAGAGGGGGAGGTTTTATTTTTCCTGGATTTACTGAGAGGAGCGTTGGAGGGAAACTCAAACAGAGCGATGTACTGTTCCTGGGGCAGAGGCTTACATGTGAAAGAAAGGATGAAACCCCTTTGGTTGGCAGCTAGGGCTGAATGGTGGGTGCTCCGGAGTGGGGGAGGGGGCCCCATGAAGAGTTCCCTGAGACGGACTCACCTGCACAGAAACCGGGACGAAATGCATTCTGGTTATGGGCTCTTTCTGGGGGAGGTCCAGGCACCCTGAGGCACCAGAGCTGTGTCTCTGGTACCCAGACTTCTGTGCGCCTGGCCAGAGCGCCACCCCAAAGCTGAGGTGCCAGCTGGCAGAGTTCCAGGCTGGTACTGCTGGCTTGGCATCCCAGACACACAGTACTTGGGTCCAGGTCTGCATTGGGGGTGACATCTGTCCGGGACTGAAGGACTCAATTTCTTGTGATTCCTCTTTTGACCAAGAGGAAAAATCCTAAGTCTCATCAAACTTCAGTTCAAAAGCTATGCAGCAAAACCTCTTAGATACAAATTATCCAGGTAGCCTCTAAAACGGCAATTGGGCTGAGCGGATGGAGGGGAGTGACCTCCATGGGTGTCTGCATGATATTCTGGGTCTGCACTCTGCAGGGGGCTGCTGGCAGGCACCCTGCTCACGCCACACACTGCAGTCTTCAGGGAAATGGACAAGTATTTAGACAAGTATTTTATGGGCTGTTGGACCACATGCTTATTTTGCCTGGAAAAGCACTGGGGGGAGGTGTGAACCAGGGGTTGACCGCCTATTGGCTTTGCACACATTCCTCGTTCCCTTACAGACCACTTTCTTGGTCCATTTTTCAAAATGCGTTCCCAGTATATTCAAAAGTGTCTTTGATTTCTGCCCATTAATCAACGACTTTAATCCATCAGGCTAATATCTTTGGTGCAACCGTTTCTGAGCCAGCCCAATGCATCTGTTCATGTCATCAGAGTCCCCCACACCAGGATCTTTTGAGGCCAGCATCCTGGGCTGCCTAAGGCGAACCTCACTTATATATCACTAGGCCCAATTCTAGCTCATCCCGGCTCCACCCCACAACCCCAGAAGCTGTCGGGGCGTGTCATTTGGCTCTGGACTGATCATTTCTCCTCATCAGCGAGATGAGCATCTCTGTGACCTCACCAGTGGCAGGGGATGGAGGGGTAAGGGAATGGAGCAGGTGTGCCCAGGAAAACAGTGCTCCGTTCTGTACCTTCCTGCAGCATGGACGACAAATGAGTGTCCTTGCCATGGGTTATTAGCCACCAGTGGGTCCACTGGCCTCCTAAAGAGACATCAGATGAGAAGGAAGTTCTGAGTGAGAGCAGGTGACCCCAGTGCCCAGCAATCCCAGTGCCCAAACAGTGCATACTGCCAGTTTGAAATGAACAATGGGGGCAGCCACCTAGCTTCCCCAAGTGTCTCACTGCAAGAGGTCCTTGCCTTAGACGGTGTCAGGGCCGAAGTGACTACTACCATCCTGGCTGAAGGGGAGATGTTGCAGAGGTGACACAGCACCTTCAGAGCTAGGCAGGGTCCGGGGACACTTCATCTCCCAGCAGCAGGGCCAGGGAACCACTGCTGAGAGCAGAGATGGTCCTGAGATCCCTGTGTCTTCCAGGTTTCTCAGACAGAAAATCCAGTGCAGGTGTTGACAGCCTCCATGCCACCCAGTGACCCTTTTGAGAGACAGATTGGTGTGGGGACTGTCTCAGATCTCATGGCCTGGTGCTTCACCCAGTGGTCCAGGTGGAGACTTAGATGGGTCTGAGTAGAACTGGAAAGGTCTCTTTCTGTGTCCCTTTCTCTCTGTGTGTCTCTCCCTGTGTCTTTCTGTGTCTCTCTGTTTCTCTCTGCTGCTCTCTGTCTCTCTCGCTCTCTCTGTGTCTCTCAATGTGTGTCTCTCTGTCTCTTTTTCTGTCTCTCTCTGTCTCTCTGTCTCTCTCTGCATCATCCAGAGTCCCCAGAACAGTGAATTATAGTACAGCAACGCTAATGAGGGGAAATGAGGCTAGCACAGTTTCCCTGAATCAGGTGGGGGTGGGTGCAGTAAGATGCTGAAGGCTGTACACTCTGGTCCCAGGTCAGGGGGAGCCATCCATCCTGTGCACAGGCTCCTGGGACACCTCAACTGCACCAGCGCTGACTCAGGGCCCTTTTCTCCAGCTCTTTTACCCCAGCCTTGGCCAGCCAAGCCCTTGAAGCTAGACTCTCCCAAGCTCCTTGCGCAGGGGCAGTTGGAGCCCAGGCTGCTGCAGGCCCTCCCCCCCACCCCCGCCCTCTCCTCCTGGGCCAAGTCAGCAGTGCTGACGGCTGCGGGGCTGCAGCAGCGGAGGCGATGCAGAGACCCTGCACCACTGCTCAGGGAGGGCGCAGCGCTCTGCCCGCACCCGCGTCCCGACGGCCACCTCCTGGCGGCTGCGCGCAACCCGCGCCGGGTAGACCCGACCGGACGGCGGCGCTGATTGGTGCAGCGAGTGAGTCCCTGGCTTTATTTAGACCACCTTTTCTGGAAGACAATACTTCTCTAGAGTCGAGGGCTGGGGGCAGGAGGCAACCCTCCCCGGCGACGGGAGAATGATAAATGAGCAGTTCTGCGCCTGGTGGCTTTTAAATCCAGTGGCTTTGCGCATCCTCGGACCGACCAATCCCACAGCTGCTTTGGGACTGCACACCCAAGTGCGGGTGTGCTTTGAGGGAACTCCAGTCAAGAGCAAGACAGATCCTCAGGAGGGATAGGAGGGCTTGGGACCAGACCAGGGAAGCTGTGTCCGGCCACCGGCTTTGGATCTTCTGTTCTGAGACGCCAGCTTGGAAGACAAGGTTGCCTTCTTTCTGGGGGGTAAGGAGAGGGTATCCAACTCAGGCATCTGATAGGTGAGGTGAAGGGACCTACTGAGACCCTATCCTTGAATGTTCTTCTTTGGCATTTCTGGGACAGTCTGTGGTGAGAAAGGCTTGGAAGTGGTGGGGGAAAGAATCGCTCACCCTGTGGCATGTAGGCTGTTTGCGGAAGGCTGAACTTGGATGTGAAGTCCGGCTTCCCCTGCAGAGGGACAGCAACACAGTGAATGTGGGTGGGGTCTTGCAGCTGCTGGCCCTCTTGGGTGATGGAATGGGCTTCAGTGACAGGAGCCAAGGGCCTGGAAACAGAGAGGGAAACCTCCGAGGTTCAGGCAGCATCTTCTACCCAGAGTAGCGGATGGTGGGAAAAGTCTCTAATCGAGCAGATAGCATGAAACTGTCACCCAGGAGCCCATTCCTGGCAAAAGTCTGATCTCCCAGCCAATATGGGAAGTCATAGCATGCTGCACACCAGACAGCTGGCTTTTGTGGCATCACAGTTATGAGATTCTTCAGAGACTGGGCCTCTCGCGGTCCAGGACCCTGAACTTAATGCTGCCGGAGCTGCTGCCCTGTGACTGCCTTTTCCTGCACTGAGTTGAGTGTGTCTCCATCTCACAGGTTGCCCTTGAGGCCTGCACTGCACTTGGGGGAGGAGGGAAGTTGGGGAGAAGGTACCGGGATAGCTGTAGTAACAGGGCCAGCAGACCCTGCTCTTTCCGTTGCTGATGTCATCAGTTTTAGGGACTGCCCAGGCTTGTGGCTGTCCCAAGAACTGACACCTGGAACCCTCTTGTTCAGTCCAGGACAGCACAGCATTGCGGCTGTGTCTCCCTGCCAAGGACACAGAGTAAGGTGGTTTCTCCAGAAGAGCTGCACCCTTCAGGCAGAGCCAAGTGATCACTCCAGGGACTGTGGAGTAAGAAAGGGCAGGGGGGCTACACGAGGTTGGCCTCCAGCAGGCAATGGGGTGCTGGTAGATGTGACCTGGTGAAGAGGCAGCACGCAGACTCCGGGAGTTAGGCGAGATTACCAAGTTACTAGTGGGATCAAGGCCCGAAGCAGGACATCCTCTCCTCTGCACGTCGTCCTCCCCGATGCTGCTTTGTCTCCACTGGGGTCAGCAGTGCCCCACTGTCCCTCCTCTGCAGAGCTGATAAAGAATCAGGCCTTGTCATTCCTCTTATGCACTTAAACTTTAACCCTGAGGCCCAAAGCACAGTAACTTTGCAGACAAAACCATAAGATCTCTGGATATTATCCACCGAAGCCCTGAGCTGAGCTTGGAGCTGAAGACAGCAAGGCCAGAGGAGAACTGACTTTCCCAAGGACACAGAAGGCTCAGGGCTGACCTGGGATCCCCTAGGACATGTTCCAACCTGGCATATGGGGTAAAGATGAGATCATCAGTGCCCTACCCACCAGGTGCCCCGATGGTGAAATAGGACAAGGTAAAGAAATTGGGGAACTGGAGGGAGCTCAGGCCTGGGATCTTAAGTGTGGTGAGCAAAACCCGGCGGATACGAGACAATTCTGCTTCACTCCCTTCGAGCGCCTCTGCAGCGCCCCTGGTTTACAACCGTCACCGGGCAATGCGCCAAGGGGAGAAGCCATTCTGCTGCTTTTATAGTTCCTCCTCTGCGAGTCTGGAAAATCAGGGCCACTTGGGTCTGGCTGCTCTCTGATTATCAGTGTTGTAATTCAGACTTTACCCAGCAGGTGGCTCCCGAGAACACGGGAAGGAAATGAAGCGGGCGCTCAGCTTGGCAAGGCGGTTTGCAAGAAAGGGGTTTTCGGTTTTCCATGGTCGGGTGAGTTGAAGCAGACAATTGTTTCAAATTTTTCTTTCGATTAATAAGAACAAGAAGTTTGCTTAGAATTGTCCGGAGCAGTTTGGTGTCTGTCATCTGAGCCCACCCTCGTCTTATTTTGACAACACAGAGGGTTTGTTTGCGGGAATTTCATAGCCCCTTCTCATTTCTTAGAGCTGATCCAACCTGTCATTTGTATATCAACAATTACTGGAAATTTAACAATATTCCCAAGAAAGGTTCATCATTCTATAGCGTGGCCAAAGCATGTTCTGAACTCAGCTTCTGGTGATTCCCCTCTCCGGGGCTCAGTTTACCCCAGGCTAGCAGAATATAACCAAAGACAGACAAGCGCAGATACGGACACCACAGGAATCTGCCCCGGGCTTTGCTACCATTTTTATCCCATCAACTTCTGCCTCAAGGGTCTGTCTTTCTGTCTTTGGGAGCTTGTGTTGGGAGTCTCAGCTCACTTTTGCATCCAGAGAGGTCCCTGTTCCTTCTCAAATGGTCCCTTGTGGTCCGTGCCCCTTGATGGTCTTCAGCTGTGCAGAGGTGACTAACAGCGATTCTCTAGGAACCCGCCTATTTGCTTAGGTTGGACTGTCTTGCTTCTGTGCAGTGTCTGAGTTGGATGGTCATGTCTTGGTCACTTCCGGTTTAGTCCAGGTGGGTGTCAGTCCCGAGGCAGCCTGAGAGCACTGCAGAACGGGAGAGCTGCCAGACCCCTGCTGAGATCTAGGTGGCATTTAGGTGACCTTGACAGTGTTGCAGAGAAGAGACCGAGAAACTTGAACAGAACAGAGTCACCTTAAATGGGACCAATAAGTGAACTGCAGTTTTGAGTTGTTTTAATTTTTTAAACTCCCTTTAACAATATATTTTTATTCATTGTTTGAGTGGAAATATCCACACATAGAAGTTAGAAGATAATGAGCAGGAGTTAGTTCTGGCCTGCTTTCTATCCAGTGGGTGCTGTTCTGGGGTTCGAACTCAAGTCCTCAGGTTTAGTGGCAAGCCCTTTAAGCCATCTCTCTGGCCCAGTTAGTCTCTCTAATGGTGCTAAATCATGACATCTTCCACGGAATTCTTTGAGACGAGGTTTCATACTATAGCAGAGGAATCCTCATGATTTAGAAAGCATATATTTCCCAAGTGCTGGAATCACGGGCACGAGCCACCAACACTCAACTGTACCTTCTGAGCAACTCAGTTTAGCACAAAGAATAGACTGGGGGTTGAGGTTGCTCCTCTATAGGAGAACACTTACCCAGCATGCATGAGGCCTTGGGTTCAATGCCCAGCACTAAATAAAGAAGAGAAGAGCAATGGACTGTGTATCATGGTCGTGAGATTCACAGGAAGATGCGTGGAAGGCAAGGTCTCAATGCCTTTAGAAATCAACACGAAGGGTGGCCCAGCAGAGAAAGATGCTTGCGACCAAGCCTGCTGTCCTGTTTAACCCCCAAGGCCCCCGTGGGGGAAGGAAAGTACTGGACTCCCACAAGGGATCCTCTGACCTCCACGCTCCCGACATAGCAATGCCCTCACACTCAATAAACTAACCAATAAATAGACATTTACATCAATGCAGGGAAGAAGGCTGGGGTATAGCTCAGCAGATAGTGTTTCTCTAGGATCAACAGGGATGGAGAGAGGTTGGTGGGCCCTTCCTGTAAGCCTAGCATTCATTTGAGGCAAAGGCAGGAAAGGATGGCGGTGCCTCCCAGCGGTCGGCAGTCGCTGTCACTGAGCTCCATCCCCAGAGCTCTGTTAATCTGTTAATTGCTTTTTTTTTGTTTGTTTGTTTGTTTTTGTTTTTAGAAACAGGGTTTTACTGTAATTTTAGAGCCTGTCCTGGAACTAGCTCTTGTAGACCAGGCTGGCCTCAAACTCACAGAGATCCGCCTGCCTCTGCCTCCCCAGTGCTGGGATTAAAGGCGTGTGCCACCACTATCTGGCTTATTGTTTCATTTTTATATTTCAGACAGTATCTAGCTAAATTGCCAGACTGGCCTTGAACTTGCTGTGTAGCCTAGGCAAGCCTTGGGCTGTGGTTCTCCGGCCTCAGCTCCCCAAACAGCTGGGATTACAGGCTTGAACCATCATACCTGGCAAGATTGTGAGTCTGAGACCAACCTGGCCTTACATAGACGTTCAAGGCTGCGGATGGTGGTGGCACACACCTTTGATCCCAGCGCTTGGGAGGCAGAGGCAGGCGGATCTCGTGAGTTCGAGGCCAGCCTGGTCTACAAGAGCTAGTTCCAGGATAGGCTCCAAAGTTACAGGGAAACCCTGTTTGTTTGTTTAAAATAAGTTCAAGGCCATTATGAGCGGTGAGACTTGCTAAGAGCAAAAAAAGAAAGCAAGTCAGCGGCAAGCTGAGTGTTCTACTGTTTGTCTAGGGCCTCCAAGGCTTGGGCATCCATCCCCAGCTCAAAGTGTGTGTGTGTGTGTGTGTGTGTGTGTGTGTGTGTGTAAGAATCAATAGCATTGCACTTTATTACAAGAAGGAGACGAAAGACCAAGTCTGCTCTGGATGCTAGAGTTGGGGTAGCTCCTGCCCACTCCTTGATCCATATCCTGGGTAGGCAGCGTTGCTGGTAGACAGGTCCAGTCCTGGGGCTCAGCTCCCCTTTGCACAGCTGTGCCCATCCCTGCGGCTTGTGCTCTTGCGCATCTTGCTGTGGGGCTGTCTGCTGGGGGTGGGGCTGTTCTCCTGGGCCCGGTGTGCTTTATAGGGCTGAGTTAACAGCATGATTACTGCTCTTCAGCTATACGGGAGGAAAGCGGTCCATTTCAATGTTTAAATCAGGCTGGGTTTCCAATGCTGTTTTGACATCTCTTTCTTTGTTAACACCATCTCAAGTGCCCTAAGATGTGGCGGTGGCCTTAATGCCTCGTGTCATCTGAAATACTGTGCCCCCTCCCCATATTCCATTTGTGATCCTGCAGCCCAAATCTTGTAAATAGCCCATGCAAAGTCTCCAAGAGTCTAGGCTGCCCCCGCATAATAGGATTTTGGGGTTTTTTTGGAGGGGGGCTCTTTGTTCGTTTGTTTGTTTAAGACAGGGTCATGGTGTGTAGCTTCTAGCTTGGAGCTCACTAGGCAGACCAGGCTGGTCTTGAACTCACAGACATCTATCTGCCTCTCCCTCCGAAGTGCTGAGATTAAAGGCGCGTGAAACCATACTGGGCAAATTTTGGTTATTTCACATCAATAACCAACATAAATGCATAAGTAATTTTCTTTTCCTTTTTTTTTATTTTTTTTTTCAAGACAGGGTTTCTCTGTAGCTTTGGAGCCTGTCCTGAAGCTAACTTTTGTAGACTAGGCTGACCTCAAATTCATAGAGATCCACCTTCTCTGCCTCCTGAGTGCTGGGATTAAAGGCATGCACCATCACCACCCGGCGTAATTTCTTCTAAATACACAATCTTGGCTTTTCCTCCAAACGGGAATCAGAGAGGTCCAGCTCACGATAAAATCGCGTAAGGGAGCTGATGCATGCCTGAGATTCCAGCTACTCAGAAGGCTGAAGCAGGAGGACCAAAAGTTCAAAGCCACCTGAGCAACTTAGTGAGCTTCTGTCTCAAATTTATACTTCCACTCACCCCCAAAAAACAAAAACAAAACTTTAAAGGGCTGGGGTTGTAAGCCAGTCAATAGCAGCGTACTTGGCTGGGGTCTGGGAGACCTGGGCTCCACCTCCAGGGGAAAGAAAGTGGGAATTGTGATGAGGGTGGGGCTTATCTGTGACCTTCCAGCTGTCCTTGACCCGCCAGCCACCCAGGCCACCCAATAGGTTCAGAAGGAATCTAGCTGACCTTACCGAGCACCTCTGCTCAACTTAGTGTCCCTAAAACCACACTTGGGTCACCTCGGATCCACCTCTCTTTACAAGTTGGCACATCTGTCTGTCTGTCGGGGACACTGGTATTCATATGTTGTTGGTAAGAAGCAGGGTCCTTCAGGGACATCCCAAGACTGCCACCCCTTCTCTGAGAGGAGGGAGGGCATTCCTCCTGGGGAGGGAAGGTGGAGAGGTATGCTCCTAGGAGCCCTTGGAACTGGGGTCGCCTTCCTAACTGCACTGTCTTTTTGCTTCTTTAGGTCCTAGTGGCCCAAAGTGGCTTCTGTCCCAAGGCGTTCCTGTAGAGCCAGAGAGGCGCAGCCCGGTGAGTGCTCTTATCTCTCTATCTGGGAATCTGGAAGCTTCCTAAGTGCAGTTCCCACAGCACAGCACCATTAACAGCCTTCCGACGACGGGGTGGGGCTAAGCCTGCAGCTTCCTGCATCCCCACAACTCTGCAGGTCTGTCTGTCAGCAGACAGGATGGTAGGGCAGGCAGGACAGAAGGACCTTGCCATGGGGAATTGTGGGAACCTTTCCTGGTGGTTTCGTGTTGGAAGTATTCCCTCCTAGGAGCTGGTGCTGTCATCTCTGGCTTGCTCTTTGGGCCTCTACTGTCCCTTTGCAGTAGATTTACCTTGGGTGGGCAATCTTAGAGGAGCTCTATTTAGTGAGTATCCTGTTTCTATCCTAGACACCCCTATAGCATCTCCCTCCTCCCCCAACTCTGGGGTCTCAATGCTAGGGTGTCTCCCTCCGTTCTGCAGAATAACCCCAAGTCCCTCCTGGCACGGTCCCCCTTCCGTTCCCTGATGAATGGATGGAGTCCTCAGGGAACATGCATGAGAGATCAGCTGTCTGTGCTGATGCTTCATTTAGGAGAGAACTGTTTGCCTTCTGTGTCCCTTTGGTGAAAAGAAGCAGGGGTGTACATGGCTGGGGTAGGGTGGGGTGTACAAGGCTGGGGTAGGGTGGGGTGTACATGGCTGGGGTAGGTAGGGTGGGGTGTACAGGGCTGGGGTAGGGTGGGGTGTACAAGGCTGGGGTAGGGTGGAGTGTACAAAGCTGGGGTAGGGTGGGGACTGGGATGCAGCTAGGTGGACAGAGCACTTACCTAGGCTTGTGCAGAGGCACGGGTTCTATCAACAGCGCTGGCTCAGCCTGTATAGAGGCACTCAAAAGCAGAACCAGAAGGGTCAGAAGTTTAAAGTCAACCTCAATTACATTGTGAGCTCAAGGTCAGGTCAGTCTGGACCACCGAGACCACTTCCTAAAAAAAAAAAAAGAAGGCCCAACATGATGGCGAAAGCCAATTGACAGGCAGAGGCAGGAGGGTCTCAGTGAGTTCAGACCAGCCTGGTCTACATTTTCAGCTCCAGGATAGTCACTACCACAAAGAGTGGCCCCTGTCTCAAAACAAAACAAACAAAAACAAAAAGAAAAGGAAAACCTGAGATCAGTGAGATGATTCAGTCTGTAAGAGTGCTTGGTGTGGGCTAGAGAGATGTTAAGAGCATTGCCTGCTATTCCAAAGGTCCTGAGTTCAATTCCCAGCAACCACACGGTGGCTCAGATCATCTGTCTGGTGCCGTTTTCTGGCCTGCAGGCATATACGCAGACAGAATATTGTATACATAATAAATAAATAAATAATTTAAAAAAAAGAGTGCTTGGCGCCAGGGCTGGAGAGATGGCTCAATGGTCAAGAGCACTGGCTGCTCTTCCAGAGGACCTGGGTTCAATTCTCAGCACCCACGTGGCAGCTTACAACTGTCTGTAATTGCAACTCCAGGAGTTCCAACACCTTCACACAGACACACATGCAGGCAAAAACACCAACACACATTTAAAAAATGAAAAGTGCTTGCCAACATACATGATGACCTGAGTTCAGGCCCCAGAACCCACGTGATCACAGGGGCTTCATAAACGAACATTTATATGAGGGACTGTACTGCTGTCGCTGTCACTCTCTCCACAGTGCAGAGTCCCTGAGGACTGAGGAGGAATCTGTACTAGGGTAGCCACTGTGGTGGCAGCGAGACGGGCTGCCCATTCAGGGAGGGCTCCATACCGTGGAATATATATATCCTTCTACAGTGTAATAGAAGGCTGATGTCACACACACATCATGCTGCTCATGCTACAAATGAGGAAGCAGAGGTTCAGGGAGAGTAAATAAGTGTTTCGAAGGTCACGTGAGGCACCTAAGTGGGTAGCAGAGAACTGACTTCCAAAATATGTTCTCTGATTGCCACATACATTTGCAAGTTGTCCTCTGACCCCCGCTCCCCAACACACACCATAAAAATAAACAAATAAATGTAAGAAGAAAAAAGAGAGGAAGGAAGGCAAACAGGTATGGTGGTGCGTGTCTGTGATCCCAGCTCTCTCTAGAGGCAGGAGGATCAGGAGTTCAAGGTCATCCTCAGCTACACAGTGCTTTATAAAGAGAAAAAAGGAAGAAAGAAGGAAAGAAAGAGAGAGAAAGAAAGAAAGAGAGAGAGAAAGAGAGAAAGAAAAAGAGAAGGCTTGGAGTGAGTTGGGGGCAAGTTCATTCAGGTTTTGACTCTCGGTAAAATGAGGGCCCACAGGAAGGTTTTCCATACATGAGTGATGTGAGCTGCCCCCCCTTTATATAATTCACTCCTGGATGCTTGCTGCGTCAAAGTTGGACGCTGGTGAGCAAGGGTCGAGTGAAACCAGGTAGGACACCATGGCAGTCACACAAGCAGGAGCACTGAGCGACTTGGAAGAGATCTGTAAATGAGTGTGTCAGGAAGGTAGAGAAGCCCTGACAGCAGTGTGCTTCGGCTGGGAGCAACAGGCTTGGCTGATGGATGGAGTGGCCTGTGGTGTGTGTGCATGCTTGCATGTGTGTGTGTGTGTAATAGATCTGAGGTGGTGTGTGATGGATCTGAGGTTGTGTGTGATGGATTTGAGGTTTTGTGTGTGTGTGTGTATGTAATGGATCTGAGGTGTTGTGTGTATGATCGATCTGAGGGTGTGTGTGTGTGCGTGCGTGCGTGTGTGTAATAGATCTGAGGTAGTGTGTGTGTGTGTGATGGATTTGAGGTTTTGTGTGCATGTGTGTGTATGTAATGGATCTGAGGGGTTATGTTTGTGATCGATCTGAGGGTGTGTGTGTGTGTAACTCTAGAAGGTGGCAGTTGCTATCCTCAGAGCTAGGATGACCCCAGGGGAGCACTGTGTATAGGCAGACAGGGTGCTGCTGGGATCTAAGCTTTGTGTGTGATTCCTGTACACATCCTGGGACTTTGCATTAATATTTGTTGGAGTTGGAGGATAGGGTGTGACTTCAGGTGTCCGTCTACCATGTGCGATCTAGGGACCAAACTCAGTTCATCCAGCTTTGCAGCAAGCACCTTTACCCACCCAGCCATCTTGTCAGCCCAGATCTGGGGACTGCATGGAGCTGGGGAGGGGACAAATGTGATGCAGACACAGAATGGTCCTGGCCAGTGGGGTTTATGTATCTGTATGTTTATTGATGAAATGGCTGCCCATCTAGCTACTGACCGATAATCGATTCCGTCCTTGGTCCCTGATCAGAGAAAGGTTGATCTGACTCAGGAACCACAAGGCAGCTTTAGGGGCTGGCAAACTGGCAGGACCTTCGGGCTGCTGAGTCCAGGTATCCAGTAAACAGTGCAGGGGCACGGCCAACACCACTGAAGTTGGCGCAGTGTGCCGGCCGCTTTCGGTCTTTAATCCGGTGTGATCTGTTTGCCAAGCCAAGTCAAGATGGCTTTGTTATCAGAGGCAAAGCCTGGAGAATTGTACTTGATGGTGGCCATGGGTCTCTACGTGCCCTGTAGGCTCCTTGGAGCATCTCTCGTTGTGCCACGCGTACACATGCATGCACACATACGCAAACACAAGTATGACCTGTGTGTCTCTGCATCAACAGTACTCTGATATGAGGCAGTAATGAAGAAAACCCCTCTCCCACGTCACTGTTCTTCTGCGGGGTCCAGTTTGGGAGGATATCCCTGGAGTCCTGTCTGAGGAGGGGAAGAAACAGGCTACCTGGCTCTCTGTTGACTCAGGGCCTCAGATCAGGGGCAGCCACAGGACGCCTGATTTCCTGTCCCCTACCAACAGATGAGAGCACTGAAGCAAGCACAGTGAGCACCCATTTCTCCCTTGAGTGCAGGGCAGGGTCAGAGGCTTCAGGGGTTGCTTACCTGGCCTGTGGGCCAGAGGGACCAGAGAAAGAAAAAGCTGGTATACAGTAAATCGGTTGAAATCCCGCTGTGGTTCCCATAAACGCAAGGCTAGGGGCAGCACTTGCTCTTGTTTCAACCTGTGTAGCATGAATAATAAAAACCCAGAGACAGATATTGGGGTTCAACCTGAAGGTCAGAAAAGCAAAACAGCCAGTCACTGGCTCTTACCCAGTCCGAAATGGCGATCCTGCCTCCAGGAATCCTCAGAATGAGACTGAGATCTGTCTCCTCCCGTTTTATAATCCTCTCTAAGGCTGAGATTATAGGTGGTTTCTATGGCAAACGAGTGTGGCTACTGGGATTAAAGGTGTGTGCCTCCACTGCCTGCTCTGTGAGCCTGACCAGGGGGGCTGTTTTACTCTCTGACCTTCAGGCAAGCTTTGTTTATGAAAATACAAATGGAATATCACTACCAACCTGAAAAACTGTAACTGAAGGTAGAGAAAGCGCATTATTGGCTTGAATTTTCGCTACCTAAACTTGGAAGCCGTAGGAAATGCCTGGAAACAAGCTATAGTCCATTACGACGCTTGCCGAATCACTCGAGTTTTGCTTAAGGCATTTTAGGGGAAAATAGTATAGGGGAGTGGGTAAACTTTCAGGGAACCAGTTGTGTCGGGAAGAAATAATGCAAAGATGGCCTTGTCCCCCTTCTTCTTTTGATGCTAGGGAAAGACTATGGGGCCTCCTGATGCTGGACAAGCAAACTGCTACTAAGGCCCCTTCACTTATTCCTTTTCAGTCTTGTGCGTGTGTGCGTGAGCACATGCGTGTGTGTGTGTGTGCACCCCACAGCACAGGTGTAGTGGTCCGAGGACCACCAGAGATCCTCCCCTCCCACCTTGCCTGAGACATGGCCTCTTGTTTTTGGCCCAAGAACTTACAGGGACTCTTCTGTCTCCATCTCCCACCTCACCACAGGAACGCTAAAATTACAGATGTGTGCAGCCTCCCCAAACAATGCTACTAACTGGGGACCAAGCCCTCAAATGCCCCAGACTATGGGGAATATCACATCCAAACCGCTACCTCATACAACCATCGTGTTCTTTAATTCTAGAACATTTCAAACACTTTTGAAAATCTCCCCCTTCCTACACCGTATCTTCACAGCTGACCAGTATTCCTTGGCTTCCTAGATGACTTAGATCTAGAAACATTGAGAGCTCGCTATAGATCATGTCAGAGAGGAAAGCAAGCAGTAGCCTTACGCACTTCTGGCATCAGGGGTCATATAGGAGACACCAAGTTTTCCTGGAGCACCATATGACATCTGTGTCTGGGGACATGGCCCGGTGTTCCTGGGTGCTCAGCTGATATTGTTCCTGCTTTTCTGAAATTTCCTCTCTCTAGAGACCTCCTATGTCGCCTGGAGGTCAGGTGCAGGGCTCCAACTGTAGATTGATTATTGAAAGGTTCTTGTAGGACTGAGCTTGTCTATCGAGAGGCCTCCCTAAAACAGACATTAGTCGGGTATCAAAGCCCATCTCTGTCAATCCAGCAAGCAAGGAGCTGAGGCAGGAGGATTATGAGTTTAAGGCTAGCCCGTGCTGCATAGCCTCAAAAACAAAACAAAATCAAGAGCTTGGATCTGCTTCTTAGCAGGAACAAGGCCCCGGGTGTGTTCCCGACATGGGGGGAGGGGAACCTTATTTCTACAGTGATGTCATTAAGAAGAGAAGGGGGTCTAGATTGATGCTGCCTCTGAGGATGGGGGAGTGAGTACAAATTGGGCGTTTTAGTTTCCTATTGGTGGAATCTGGTATCTAGACAATGTGTCTATCTTACCGTTAGCTGCTCACATCCAGGTGTTTTGGTAGTTCTCGGAGAAAAGTAGGGTATAGAAAAGCCAGTGGGGATGGAGCACCCAGATATGAGTGCTCCCATGGGTCTGTCCCTAAGGAGAAGAGAATGGAGGGTGCTCTTCAAGTCCATGACCATAGTAGGTGCTCCCCAGAGGCTCTTAGATGAGCAGAGGACTGCATGGCAGTGTCCTCTGTGTGCCAGCACTTACTGTTGTCCTTATGACCCTTTGCCCATCCCAGGGAGGGCTCGTGTGGTCATTCATTCTCTCCCCCACTGCCACAAGGGCAAGTTTTACTCTTCTGGTCCTCACTTGTAAAGTGAGAAAGGACCAGGGATTATCTCAAAAGAGTCTTTGAAAAATTGACCAAAATCTCCAGGAAAGAGTTAAGATGATGCCTAGTGCTACAAGGACCTACACGGGGAAAGGTGTGTGTGTGTGTGTGTGTGTTAGTTAGTTAGTTAGTTAGTTAGTTAGTTAGTTAGTTAGCTGAAGGTCGCACAGTGAGTCAGAAAGGGAACCCACTTTGCCTGTCCACATAATCTTGCCCTAGCTGCATGTGGTGGAACACTCATTTAATCTCAATACTCAAGAGCAGAGGCATGCAGATCTCTGTGCATTTGAAGTCAACTTAGTCTACAGAGTGAGTTCCAAGCCAACCAGGGTTCCATAGAGAGACCCTATCTTAAAAGACAGCCACCTCGTTGCGTGCTGCCTCCCTGGCCCACCAGCCTCTTTTTATAGGGGCTCTGAAGACCTGCACAGAAGGTGAGAATGGGAATGTGGGATTCCTACCGCCCCTGCAATAGCTGGGCCTGCTCAGCTGCCATTCACCTGTGCCTGGCATCTGTCCTGAGTGTCTGGGCTCACTCTAGGTCTCTTGAGACATCCCAGATACTAGAAGCTTGGGAAAATAGAACACCCAGACTCATCCCAATGCGCTCAGTATACTCATCTGTAAAATGGAGACAGCTCAAGTGGGCACTGCCCACGTATCCTTGTATGCCTGGGCAGTGTTTTCTCTCTTCCCCACACCCCTTTTCCTCCCATGTAGGAGGAATGGGGTCTCTCCCTCTTCCTACAGAGAGCTTTTCTCTGACGATCAGGGGACAGCTTCGGTCTCAGTGTCCTGTGCTCATAGAGCCGGGCTGAAGTGTGAATTCCAAGTGTGTGTTGGGCTGGAGGTGGTGTGCGTGGGTGTGGCTCTGCAAGGAGGATCTGCAGCTGCCTAAAGGGTTTCTGTCATGTGACCACCCAAAACTGAGGTTTTTATAGTCTGTGAGCCTGTGGCTTTAGTACCCAATGGTCAGTTTGTCTCTGGAGCATCCAGGCCCAGTCTGGGATGTATAATGGCTGAGGGCAGGATGAGAGGTGGAGTCCCCCTTCCCACGGGGCAGGGCGGTCTTCAGGACTGTCCATTCTGGGCCTCTCTACCAACTTCAAGGGAGTCCTGTGTCATAGACCCTGGATATAGAAGAAACCGTGCGAAATGGGAGGCGCGTGCCTGGCGCGCTGCCCAGACTCCTCCCTGCAGCTCTCAGCTCTGTACTTCAGTCGAGTTCGTACAAAAGCCCTGCCCCACTCGTGGTCTCTCGCCCTGCGCTCCCAGCTCAAGAGCGCCATGCACCCGGTGCGGTGCGCCTTCTTCACTCCTGGGACCAGCTCGCAGAGCTAAGAGGTGAGCCGGGTTACCCCAGCGTCTGACGGTGCCAGAACTTGGCGCACGGTGAGTGGGACAGGACGCAGGCAGGTCAAACGGGAGGTGTCCTCAGCAGGGTGCTTGTTCCTGGCCTTAGAATCTGGGGCTGCATAGGACATCTGAACATTCTTAGCTGACAGTGTCGCAGAGAGGACGCTTCCATACTTTAGTGACATGGACGTGAGACTCTTCTGCCCTCTTCCCGGGGAGCTACCCCGCGAGCTGGGCATTGTGGCGAGTGTCCTCGTGGTTTCTATTTACTTGTTATAGACTCACTCGGGCTTCGGTCTCAACACAGAGAGGCGAGGGGTCCCCGGAAGGATCGTGATGGCCGGGGTGCACACTGATATCGGCCCTAGGGTGGCACGCCCTGGGACTGAGCAGGAAGATGAGGCGAGGGGCGCCGCGCAAACTCTGAGCTCTTGCTGGGGAAGAGTCAACTCCAGCAGAGCAGCAGAGCAGCAGAGCGGCAGAGGAGCGGAGGCGGAGGCCCGGAACCCAATGTCTGCAACTCGCGCAATAGGACCCCAGCCCTGCTTGGTCTCTCTGCGGTGTCTGGCCACCTCTCCCCAGGCCTGGCCAGCATACGGACCAGCGTGACCCCGGCGACCCGCAGTGCCTTCCGGGGAGGGGGGGGAGGCAGCGCTCGCTAGCACCGCCCTCGGGCGCCCTGCCTTTGGCCCACCTTGCCCCGTTTACTTTTTCATGTGATGGAAATGTGGCTGCACCAACTATCTGGAGCGACCCCCAACTCACGTGATGCCGGGCTAGAGAGGTGCTTCCATCCCGGGATCCTCGCGGTGCCTCTAGGAAGACTGAGCAGGGGCTGTGCCTGGGCTTGCCTGGACTTGTTCAGAGCGGGGCTGCTCCCCTCTGTGACTGCATTTGGGGGCTTTGGGAGACGTTGCCAGAGTTTGGAGCCAAGGCCGGGGCTATAGGGGCCCAGGGGCTGCGCACCTGCTCGTCGCGGAGCTCAGGTAACTACTGAGCTGGTTGGTGCTCCTATCTGTGTGAAAGTGTGCGATGGAGGCAGGAACTAGGCCGAATACTTTAGTGATAATTACAGAAAACTGCTGGGTTGTGCAGCCCTTGAAAGGCGAAGAACTTCCAAGAAATAACAAAATGTCCTTTGCTATCATCTTCTCTGGAAAGAAAAGATTTCTTTGGGGGAGTTTCGCTTGGGGTAATTTTTTTTTTCTCCTTTTATCTGTCTTGAGCGTGAGAAAGGCTTTGGTGCCCCTGTGTTAACCAGCCTGGGAGCTAGAGCCGGTGACTCCAAGGTCCTCTTCCCCACCCACAAGTGGGGCACTAACTCTGTCTCCCAGAATTGTACTGAGAATTTTATTAGGGAGGGAAAAAAAATGCTTGGGTTTCTAAAGTTGTACTCTATATGAGATTTAGTCTTTAGACAGTACATATGTGTTTGTATTTGTGTGTGTGTGTGTGAAAGTATTACCTTGTAGCCTAAGCTGGTCTTGAGTTCAAGGCATCTTCCTGTCTCAGCCTCCTGCGTGTAGATTAATGTTCTAATGTTGGAGCAGGAACATTTTAGCCTCCATCCCCAGTCCCCCACGGTAATGTGAGTGCTCCTGCTGGGAAGAGCTCTGCCTAGCCCACTGCCCCCCAACACAGGGCTCTTTTGTTCCTTAGTGCTACCTGCCTGTTCTGTTCCCAGAGCAGTAAGGCCAAGGTCGCAGGTGATCCCCTTCCGCGGACTTAGCACTAAAGGTTTCCCTTTTGGGTTATTAGTGTCGTTAATAAATGAATTTAAGAATGGACTCAGAAGGCAGCCCAAGGACGATTTTATCAGAATGTGGGAGAAATCAACAGGGCAAGCAAGCTGAAACTTTGACGGGTACCAGGAGGAGGGAGAAGCAGAAGAGCAAGCCATGCCTTTTGCACTGGAGGTGGCCAGTAGTTGCATGGCAGGAGTGGAGGGTTTCAGAGAGAGAGAGGTGGCGGGGGAGTGAGAGCCTAGGGTGCTGTTGAGAAAAAGGAGGCCTGCTTCCCCGAGGTAGGATCAGAGCAGCTGACTCTAGTGCTTCTCTCAGAAGCTGTGTAAGATGGAAGCTCCGCCAGAGACTTCACGGAGGAAGGCACTTCCAGGAAGGGCAGTGCGTCATCTCCTTAAGGGATAACTCTTTCTCCCTTCTTCTTAGCGCGTCTTCCGGAGAATCAGGTTTCCTGGATGTGGGGGGGGGATGGCGAGGGGGTTAGACTTCAGGCCTGGCAATTGACAGGCCCCATTGGATTAACTCTTTAGAAAAGGAGGAGACAAGACTATGCCATGTTTTGGGGTAGCTTAGGATGTCAGAGCTCCACCACCAGCCAGGGGTGGAGCTTCTATTCTGTTAACCAGGAGGAATTAGCTTTCCCTTAATGAGCCTCAACAAACCAAGGTTCTTTCACCCTTTTATTTGGTGTTTTACATCTTAAGAAGGTAATTAAATGTTCCATTTGTAGCATTATCAGGGAAACAGGAAGGAGGGGCTCATCCTCAGCGGCCAATAAGCCCCCTGATATTTAGCTGCCTAACATTAGATGACCATCTAGCAGCACCTACAGGATGGATGCTGCCATGCCTCCCCTCCCCCGCCCCATGTCTGGCAGGCTACAGGAGCAGGGCTCTGCAGAGACCTGTAGTAGAAGCCTGCTTGTTTGTTCCCGGCTGCTCAGCCCCAAAATAATCACATAGAAACCATATTATTTGCAATACTGTTTGGCCAATAGCTTAAGCATATTTCTGCCTAACTCATATCTTAAATTAACTCATCCCCATTAATCTGTGTATCACCATTAGGCTTACCTGGTATAGTTCAGCACTGTTTCTGGTGGGGCTTCTCTGACTCCGCCTTCTTTCTCCCAGCATTCAGTTTAATTTTCCTCACCTAGTTCTGTTCTGCCTTGCTCTGCTATAGGCTCAAAGCAGTTTCTTTATTCACCAATGGTATTCACAGCATACAGAGTGGAATCCCACATCATGTGGCCTCTTGACAATCTATACTTGGGCTCATGAACCTAGACATGACTGGGCCTCTTGTATAAAATGTCCCATCTAGGTACAAATTGGTACAGCGTAGGTTATGTGCAACCAGTCCTGCCTCTGTCTGCAGTTCTGAGAGAACTCAAGGCAGATGGCTGCTCCTTGAGCCACAGAACTCCACAGTAACAGCCAGCATGCTATGCTATGCTATGCTATGAAGGTTCATCTGGGCTGTTTGGGATAGGATCAACTGGTACCCTAGGCCCTACTGGATCAGATGTTGGGTATTAGTGACTGGCCATTTTGGCAGCCATAAGGATGTGTTTGCATCTCACCCTGAATCCTTAGTATACATTACCAACTAATCATGCTAAACCTAGACAAGTCCCTGGATTCTCTCCTTATAGCATCCAGGCAATGCCTCCTAGTAATTCGGTACCCTCTTGTCATACTGCGATACCTTGGTGAGTGGCCTAGGAGGTGTAGCAGGATGCTAGTGTGAAAAGAGGCCCCTGTGGTTAGAGGACACATGACCTCTGACTTAAGGAGATCAGGTGGATACACCAGAAAATAGGCAGGCAGGACTCATTCACTTCTTCACCAGACGGTCAGTCACTATGTGCGGGAAGTCACTCAGGACAGAGAGGAAGGTGGGAGTTCTGTAGACAGAGGGCCAGCGTGGGCAAAGGCCCTGCATCTAGTGGATTTGAGAAACATGAAGGATGATGTGAGACTGGAGGTGGATGCATGACACCCAGTAACAAACACCGGAAGGAAAGATGGACGCGATTCGATATACCAGACATGGCTGATAGACCCACTCCTCCCAGAGAGCACAGCTCAGCCCTGCAGGCTCAAGGGTTCAGCAGATCTGTGAACCACTGTTTTAGTGGAAGCCTGGGAGGTAGTGCCATGCAGGTACCAATGCACCTCATGCAGCTCATTTTTCTCTCCTTTGGAGCCCTAGCATCCCGGTCTAGACGTGACTTTAGGCTCAAGGACCTGTCACATCTCTCCTTCCCATCCCTGTCATTAGCTTTGTGAATCTGGAAATAGAAACTGACCTTCTTGGGTTTTCATGGAATCAGGCTTAAGGGCTAGGTGTGGTTCCATGTGCCTGTAATCCCAGTACTCGGGAGCTCAGACTGGAGGACCAAGAGTCAGAAGCTGAAGCAGGCTGCAGAGTGAGACCTGATTCAGAGGGAAAGAGAGAAGATATATTGGGCTTATGTTAGGATGTACTGTGTAGAGGTAGCCGTCAAGCGGGGTGCCCCTGCAGGTGTGGGCGGGGCCTCGGTGGTGTCCTTACTCAATGTATTCAATGCATCAGACTAAGACAGAGGAAGCCTTCTCCATGATAGAATCCAGTGCATTGGAGGATGTTTTTGTTTGTTTGTTTATTTGATTGATGGATGGATGTTTTTTAAAATTTTGTGTTGTAAATATTTCTCTCTTCCCCTTTCTAAGAGTTACGGCTTTAGTCGTTTTTAGATGTAGTTCTGTAGATATTTAAATGAAGTAAAATGCCATGAGTCGGCGGGAAAAAAAAAAAAAGGACTGAGAAGGGTCTATAGAGAGACCCTTTGCATGTATGAAGTTAGGGGCCCAGTGGTAGTTGACCTTTGAACCATGTTCATTCTTTGGCTTGTTCTTTCATAAGATAATTGGCTTTGATTTTATTGCTTATGGCCATGTGTGTGTGTCATGTAGTTATGTATTTGTTTTTTTTATATTTATTTATTATGTATACAATATTCTGTCTGTGTGTATGCCTGCAGGCCAGAAGAGGGCATCAGACCCCATTACAGATGGTTGTGAGCCACCATGTGGTTGCTGGGAATTGAACTCCGGACCTTTGGAAGAGCAGGCAATGCTCTTAACCTCTGAGCCATCTCTCCAGCCCTAGTTATATATTTGAACATGTGTGCACACATGCCCGTGTGAGCTTCTAGTGCCCAGAAAAGGTCCTGTGTCTCCTCTACTATCTACTTGAGACAGGGTTTCTCACCTACCCTGGAGCTAGCCTGTCAGCCAGCAAACACTGAGAGCTTGCAGATAAGGGTAGCTGAGCATTCTTATGCCCTGAGCCATCTCCCTAATTCCCTGGTTGATTATTTTCTTCTTTTTCTTTCTTTCTCTCTCTTTTTTTTTTTTTTGGTTTTTCGAGACAGGGTTTCTCTGTGGTTTTGGAGCCTGTCCTGGAACTAGCTCTTGTAGACCAGGCTGGTCTCGAACTCACAGAGATCCACCTGCCTCTGCCTCCCAAGTCTGGGATTAAAGGCGTGCGCCACCACCGCCTGGCTCTCCTTTCTTTTTTGAGACTGAGTATGTAGTCATGACTACCCTGGAACTCATTATGTAGAGCAGGCTAACCCCAAACCACAAGGATCCATCTGTCTCTGCCTCCTGAATTCCAGGATTAAAAGTATGCACCATACCTGACTTGATTCTTAATCCCAGTGTTAAACTTCCTCAGGTGATCATCTCATCTTGCAACATTATTGATTAAAATGGATTGGAACAACAGCGGGCAAGATGGCCACTTCCACTCTGCTCTTGTAAAGCCTTCCACCATCCCACCAACACAACCATCCCATAAAGTGAGTTTAGGATCTTGGATCATCTGGCCCCACTGGTCCCTACAGTCACAGTGAAGGTCTGCAGACGCTTCTATCCCTACCTCATCTCCACTGCAGGAGTCAGGGCCTCACACATACTGGGCAAGTACTCTGTCATCAAGCTACACCCCCCCCCACATGCCCTCTTTTTGCTTTTTATCGTTTATTTTTCTTTTCAGTTTTTACATGCATGCATAAATGCATGTGTAGGTATATATCTGTTTGCATATATAGGAGCACACATTGGGGTGTACATGTATGTGGAAGTCATCCTCAATGGCTCATCCATCTTTAATCAATGGACAGGGTCTCTCAATCAGCCTTAGAGCTCTCACGCGCACTCCAGTCCCCTAGCTTTCTCTCTTCACGCTCTAACCATTAGTGCCATCTCTGTAGTCCTCTAAGCTTTGTTTTGAGACAGGGTCTCTCTAAGTTCTCCATGCTGGCCTTGAACTTGCCATCCTCCGGCCTCTGACTCCTGGCTAGCTAGGGTTACAGACACGGCCATGCTATCTTCCCGGCCAGAGGATGGGTTCTTGAGAACTTGCAGCCCAGGACTGTGCTGAAAGTACAGTCAGGGCCTCTCCTGCTCTCTCTGCTCTGGGTATCGAAGGACTCCGCAGAGCTAGAACTGAGACAGTTGTGGTGGCCTTCCGAGGATCAGGTAGTGGCTGTTTGGTCCTGACGCTTTGGTTCTTGTCCACTGCCACAGCTGCCCTGTGGGAACTGTAGCTCTGCAGGAACCCCACTTTGGCATCTGCTGAGGATTTTGTTGTGCCCTCAAGAACCACTTAGGGGCTGGAATTCGATAGATAGAGTGCTTGCCTGGCATGCACAAAGCCTTGGGTTCAGTTGATCCCTAACCCTGCATAAGCTGGACATGGTGGCACGGACCTGTAATCCCAGGACTCCGGAGGTGGAGGCAGAAGGCTCATGAGTTCAAGGTCATTTTTTCTTTGTCTTTTTCTTTCTTTCCCTTTCTTCCTTCCTTTCCTTCCTTTCTCTCTTCTCTCTCTGTTTCTGTCTCTCTCTTTCTCTCTTTCCTTTTTTTCTTTTGAGACAAGGTCTCACTCTCTATGTAGACAAGGCTGACCTAAACTCACAGAGACGTAACCACCTCTACTTCCCCAGTGCTGACCTAGCCACCATGCCCAGTCAAGGTCATTCTTGAGTGTATAACAAATTCCAGACCAGTCAGAACTAGAAACGACATCCAAAATTAAAATTAGCCAGATGCGGTAGCTCACATCTTTAATTCCAATACTCTAGAGGCAGAGGCAGGTGGATTTCTGTGAGTTCCAGACCAGCCTGATACCCCCTGGCCCCACGTGTGTGTGTGTGCATGCACGTGCACACATACATGTGCGCGCACATAAAAAAGAAAACATTTAACAGACCGAGTCGTAGCTCAGTAATAGCGTGTGCAAGGCTTTGTATTCAGCCCCTAGGACTGTAGAAACCCCCAGTACAGCAACATCCATTCTTTTGAAGGCGCTCACAAGCTACATCACCCCACACTGATGACAGGATGAGGACAAGCCCTGCCTGCCTCTGCCATTCATTCATTCTCTCTCCCTCTCTCTGTCTGAAGGATCACGCCTCTCCAAAGTGTCCAGAAATGCACCCTCAGACAGCCCACTTACACTGCTAATTATTTTCATTCTCGTAGATTGTTTTCACATAAGCCTAATGACTGTACTGGGGCCAACACTTCTGCTCCTCCTCAGATATGTGCCATATTACCTCAAGTCTGTGGAATAAGCTAAAAGCACACAGTCTGGGTATGAGATTGTACCCCACTGTACCCCTCGTTTCCTCAGTATTCCCGGGCCAGAGTTCAACATCTCTCGACTCATCTTACAATGACTCCTTCCCATCTGGTCTCCCTCTCGAAGTTGCTAGTAGGTTCTAATGAGGAGGGCTACTCATTCCCAGATACCCCATCCACCCACATCCAAGGCTTTGTGCTCCAGGTTCCCCAAAAGCAAGACGTTGTGTGTGTGCCTCACAAACTTTAGAACGTGGTCAGATCGACAGAGGGTGAAGTATGTATGAAGAGCAAGCATTTCTTGAGCTCCTTAATGCTGTCAAGCGTGTTGCAGACATTACCTTACTGAATGCAGCCGCCATGTTCTGAAGTCCCTGATGTGTCCTGAGGACACTGAGAGGTAGGTAGGCTACATCATCAGGAATAAGTGTGGTCATAGTGAGATGGCTTGGCTTTGTGTCACATTCAGTGAAGGAACTAAATGGGTGTGATGGTGCCTAGAGCCTTAGGCCTCGTGATTGGTGGAGACTGTGGTCACTTGCCGTCTGTTGTCTCGGTGGGTGTCTGTGTTAGTTTTCTATCGCTGGTTGTCAGGTCGTCACCGATTCAGCGGCGTTAAAAACACCTCACTCCTCTGGGTCAGGAGTGCTGGCACAGCTCCACCAGGTCCTGCTCTGGGCTGTCAGCAGGTCTTATCTACTGACTGGGACTCTACCAGGGAAGGGTTCAAGGTCACTCAGCTGCTTGGCTGATTTCACAGGTTCAGTTGCTCTGGAGTCACTGGCTTCTCCGACTGCTGACCAGGGCTTTCTTCAGCTTCCGGAGGCCTCTGACCCCATGCAGCCCCTTCCCTCTCAAAAATCAGTGCTCCTTTCTTTAAAGTGGACAAGGAGAAGGCGTTAGCCTCTGTCTTCCAGCAAGGGAGAGAGCTGTTGCTTGTTTTGAGATTGGAATTTGCCGAACTCAGATGCAATCCTGCTGCTTCAGATCCCTGAAGGTAGAAATCCCAGACACTTACCACCAGGCCCTGGCAGTGCTGGGAGAGGGGTCCCCAGCCTCTTAAATGCTTTGGGTGTGATGCCTCATGCCCATGATCTGAGCAATTGGATGGCTTGGGCAGGGGGATTACCACAAGTTCAAGGGCATCTTAGACTACACAATAGATTCAGGCCAGCCTGGGCTACAGAGTATGAAGACCAGCTCCAAAAAGGAGATGAGGGGTGGAACTGGGATGTAGCTGAGTTTGTAGCGTGTTGCCTAGTACGAACAGGTCCTGGGTTTAATCCCCAGCACCACGTAAGCCAGACGTGATGGTGCACATTTATAATCCCAGAATGAGGAGAGGGAAGCGGGAGGATCAAAATTCAAGGCCATCCTTGGCCATATATTGAATTTTAGGCCATCCTGGGCTACTTTGAACCGTATCTCCAAAAAGCCAAACTAAACAAAAGAATTCTATTCGGATAAAGAGAAAATCACCTCTTCTCCCCTAGCCAGACTGAGCACGAGCCGCTCACGGGACTATGGCGTGATCATCAGCCTGAAGCTGGCCGTGGGTCACAGAGCTTTTTACACACGCCCAGGTGTGTTCGGAACATCTTCATTGCTTCCGTTGATCTCACCTTTGCATTTGTCTCCCCCTGGGTCTCAAAGTGAATGTGATTTCGGCGGCCCTCTCCTTCCCTTTTGCGGCTGCTTGATTCACTGAGGGTCAGCACTTCCCGGGTGGGTTGCCACTGAGTGTGAAGTCACCTGCAGTGCCAGGAAGAGGCAGGCTCAGCTGCACACAAAGCTGGCTTTCATTCCTCAACTGCGCACACTCGGTGGGAAGTGCATTATTTACTCCTCGTCCAGTGTCAGCTAACTGCAGAGTTGGGAAGAATGGAGTGTGTTTGCCCATGAAGAGAACCGATAGCAGAACACCCGGTGGGGGTGACGACACTCTGAGGTAAGGCAGGACGGGAGTTTGGGCTGACCAGAGACTCTCCTGCCTCACACACCCCTCTCCATCACTGCAGTTGTTGAACGAACTCGTCCTTGGCTTCAGGAGTGTGTTTGGACAAATGACCAAACCTAACAGTTAAAGCAAGAAAAATGTGTTCTCTCCCAGTCCTGGAGGCCTTAAGTCTGAAACACAGCAGAGTCTGCTCCCCCTGCGGTGTCTTGGGGAAGGGTCTTGCCTGGGTCATAGACGCAACAACTGTGCTGTGTGCCTGCCTTAATCTGTCCTAATCTTGCCTGTCCACAAGGACACTTGTTACTGGATTGGCTCCAGTAGTCCTTAAAGCCGTAAAGCTACCTACACAGGCTCCAGGGTCTTTGGGAATGATTTGTTGCTGTTGTTGTTGTTGGTGGTGGTGGTGGTGGTTGGTTTATTTGGTTTTGTTTTGTTGCTGTTTTCTACATACGGGTGTTCCTGTTTGTGCACCATGTGCATGCAGTTCCTGTGGGAGCCAGAAGATGGTGTCAGATCTCCTGGGACTAGAGTTACAGATGGTTGTGAGCTGCCATGTGGGTGCTGGGAATCAAACCCAGGTCCTAGGCTTTTGTAGCCAGTACGCTTAACTATGCTCTCTCTCTCTCTCTCTCTCTCTCTCTCTCTCTCTCTCTCTCTCTCCCTCTCTCTGGCCTCCTACACTGTATCATTTGAATGTGACCTCTTTAGGCCCATACCATTGTGTTTCTTGATGTACCAATGATGTTAGGGGGACAGAAGCTCTGCTTATTGACAGAACTCACACAGAGCTGCCCCGTGGATGAGCCTCCCTGCTCTGGCCCTGCCTCTGAGTACCTGGACAGGTGGGCAGCTGAGAGGCTATCTGTGTGTTTACCCACACTGGCTATGGGTAACAGAGCAAGAAGAGGGCCCCTGAGCTCCCCTGACGTCTGCCTGAACCACAGAATCACTGGTAAAGCATGAAGTCTGAAACTGGGGTGAGAGCATGGGTAGAAAGGCAGGGGTTGGGTTTGGAATGTGGCAGCAAGTCTGACAATTGTCAACAGGGGTGCATGAGGGAATCTATCTTCCTGTGTTGTGAGAGCAGACTGGGTGGCATGGAGGCACCAGGGGTCTGGTGGGCAGGGCATGGTGGCAGTGTGCAATTCTTGTCACAACCCTGGAGGCGAGCAGGGGTCTAGGACCTCACAAGGCTTCCTCTGTGCAGGTGGCTCGGAATGCAAGCCACTGGGAAGTGGTTTATCTCATTCCTGAGTTTCAGCTCTTGCCTTTGGGAACGACGCCCTCCCTGATTTGCCTGCACCCCAAAAAGGAGCTTCAGGGCCTGTTGCCCCGGCTTGGTTGGGAGCTGGACTTTCCCCACTCGGATGCCCTCTTGCTGCAAGTTCTTGATCTGAGGGGACGGGCGGTGGTGGCAGGCCACTTGCTCACAGGAGATGTGGAGATGCTGAGTGGCCAGCATCCCCCTCTCCCAGGTGTCCTTCTGTGGTGTATAGGTCCACTTTAGCTAGAGATAGAGGACTTCTCTGCTCCAGGCTCTATTTCTCATTCCTTCTGCCTTTGGTCCTCTCAGAGTCTCATTTAAGGGCAGTTTTCTAGAATCCGATGAACAGGATCAACAATGCAGATTTTCTCAGTCGAAACACCCATGGGGACTTTCCTAAGCAAGTGAAGTCCGGTTTCCCAGGATGGAATAGCCTTTGTTACTTTATTTCTAATGTGTGTGTTGAGGGGTATTTTGCCTACATGCATGTCTGTGCATCTGTCTGCATGCAATGTCCATGAAGACCAGCAGAGGACCTTGGATATGCTGGAACTAGAGTTACAGACAGTTGTGAGTCTCCATGTGGGTGCCTGGAATCAAACCTAAGTCCTCCAAAAGAGCAGCTGCTTCTCTTAATCACTGAGGCATCTCTCCAGTTCCCCCTTCTGATATCTTGTTAAAATTATAGAACCAATTACAGTACTAGTAAAAAAAAAAATCAGCTGAAGCTGGGAGGTACAGTTTAGAGTGATCCCACAGGTGCAGGCAGGAGGGTGAGAAGTTCAAGGTCATTCTCCGATCCACAGAGTAAATTAGAGGTCGAGGCCAGCCTGTGCTACCGGAGACAGTAAAACAAGAATCAGGAGATTCAGTTGTAAATGAAGGTCACAGGTTGGACCCATTTCTGCCCCAAGTGCCCAAGCCCACTGTCTATCCTGGATGTCTGTCCTTCCTATCCATAGGTCTAGCTTTTATGTGCCTTTGCGGAGCCTTTGGTAACTCAGGCAGACCTCCAGGGGGCACGGCGTGCATCTTGGGTTTCTATACCTCAGTCTCAGTAAGACCTGTCTCCCACTAGAGAGCTAGGCCCCCCATGGCAGGGGCCTGCCACAGACACTTCGGAGCTCCATCTGTCCTGGTCCATAAACAGACTGCCATTGTCTCTGCCCAGTTCTGTGCTTTGAGGGTTCTCGAGGACAGTATGACTCTAGGCACCCGTGCCTCCTCCTAGCCTTGCCATAGGCTGTCCCTACAGGTCCTAGAGATTGCTCAACCCCCTGTTTTCTTCTACACACTGTCTCTAACTTCTGTGAAAGCAGACATGTAGGAATTGCAAGGGTCAGAAGAAGAAATACACACATCTCTTCCTTAGGACGAAGAATGAGTGTTCCTAGTCACCTAGGGCGTGTCAGCTAGCTGTGAGGTCACTAGTGTGTTGGTAGTGAGTGCCATGGATCCTCAGAATTGGGTGACAGGAGGTAAGCTGGCCTGGCAGATCACCCCAGGCTGGGGTCTGCTCCCTTCTGGAGACACTGAGCCCACAGGCCTGGTCTTGCTGCAGGAAGGAGCTCTTACCACCAAGGACCCTCCTAACTCCTAACTGAGAGTCACATGAGTAACTCTAGGTGAATTCTACAGAAGGGAAGGGGTTTTCAGGGGATCAGGGCAGTTTCTCCACCGCAGGGCTGTTGGCATTTAGATCATAGTCCTTGTTTGTGTGGGACTGTCCCGCGTGCTAGGATGCTGAACATCTCCAGCCCCCACCCAGTGCAGCAAACACGTTTTCCGGCATTGCCAAAGCCCCTGAGGGGACAAACTATCCTGTGCTGGACAAGTCTGGATCCGAGGCTTCAGCAGTGAGCTTTCTGGGACAACTGCTCAGTGCCTAAAGTAGCTACTCTCTTGGTCCAGCTTCCTTTGTCCTTCCCAAAAAGCTGAACTCATTGCCTCAGTGGGTGTCTCATTGACTCACCAGCTGTAACCACAAGCAGCCTTCTTACTTGGGGAGATCCCAGATGACTTATCATGGGACTCGGTATGTAAATACATAATTCTAGGTTTTGCTAAATTGAATCTAGTAAACACCCCCAAACATACACATTTCTTTTTGAGCCTAGCCTGATAAGTTTCCTTACCCCATTAAGGGCATGCTGCGTTGCACCTTTGCCTTGAGGTTTTCTGCAGGCAATAAGCATTTTGTTCTCACTGATTTGGGCCCTAGCCCTGGGGCTGGTGGATGATGTAAGAGCCAGAAAAGTCTGAAGTTGGTAGTGATTGTGGGTTTTCTTTTAGACCTTTGATCCAGGGAGTGGCGTGAGATGAAGGCAGAAGCCAGACTATGAGAAAAGAGGGGTCAGAATCCCATATGGACCACCGGGACTCTGTCGGGGATACTGACCCAGTGTGAACCACCGACTCCTTAAACGAGGCTTGGTACATTTGTCAGTTCCTCCTGGGGCAGCAGAGTCAAGGTGTTGGCTTTAGTTGAGGCTTTGTAAAGTGTCCCTTGGAAGGCGGGCGCACCCTGAGTGAGGTCTGAGACCTGCGGGGCCACACCCAGCAGCAGGCAGCTGCCTCCTGTTGCCAAGGCTCTGTGGATTCCATCAGTGCTCCTCTCTGCAACTTCCTCATCCTCTGCTATCTTAGGAAAAGGGGGTCTGCTTTTCCGGTTTGAGTCTTACAGTTTGGAACCCACCCTGCATCCAGTGGAAAACCCTGCGTGTGTCTACAGCTTCCCCACCGAGGCTTGCTGTTTCTCTTCTACTGTGACTCTCAAAGGCTCCCCTTCTGTGGCCAGCTCAGAAGCACATGCTCAGAACCCAGGAGTCAGATGCCCAGCTGGCTTCATTGCAGACACTGTGTCTGTGACCTTCCACCCAGACAGGGCTGTGTGTTCAGATGCTCCCATTGACTTGCCAGGCATAGGGGCCAGAGGGCAAACGGGAAGAGAAGCAAAATCTGCCTGCTCAGGCCTCTTGGTCTTGGGTAACAAGGAAATTGTCAATGATGCTACCAGCCCCAGTGCCCCCGCCCCCGGCTATGCCCATCAGCACCCTGGTGAGTCCATGAGATGTACCCATGCTCGTAACAAACCAGCAGTACCCAAGAACCCAGGCATTCTTATTGAAGGCTAGGAGCAGAGGGTTAGGTGGGCCCTGTATGCTCAGAGCAGAGTCTGGGGGAGGAACCCGGCATAGCTAACAGTGGCTCGGTGCTCCTGGAGGCAGCTGCCTCTGCCTTTCCGCCATGGACAGCTCCAAGTCCTGTGGATTCCAGTGTTCGGGGTAGGTGGAGTCAACCCACATATGGATGGTGAAACTGCTCTCTTCAAATAGAGAAAGAGATAAAGAAGACCTGAGATCTGGCCTTGACCATGGCCAGGCACTGCTCCAGCCCCACCCAGTCTCCCCCCCCCCCAACCAACTGGACAGGCAGGCTGAGGTGTGAACACTGGGGATTTTCCTCCCTCTCCCTCCTTCCTCCTTTCCCTTTGTTCTGTTCTTTCTCTGCCAGCTTTTGGGTTAGCTTCTAGATGACTCATGGGAGGTGTTCTAGGGCCTGCTTCCCTGGGCACAGAAGCAATGGGGGGAGGGACAAGGGACAGGTGAGTGCACACCTCTGGAGGGGCCCAGGGAGCTCCTGGCAGCAGGCCCAGCTCCTAGCAGCTGTGCCAGGCCTGAGGGGGCAGTGAGCTGAGCAGGTCATACAGGTGGAGCCTGCCGGCCTGGCTGCCCATCCCCAGCAGCCCAGGGCCTCTGCTGGTTTACTGAAGAGAGAACTACCCTTTTCTTTTCTCTGCCTTAGCTCCCTGGCCCCTTCAGGGACCATTTATAGCATCTGAATAGGATGTTGGGGGGGGGGGGGGGATGGACCATGAATTTGCTTGGAGAGACGCTCGTTGAGTACAAGTGTGGACAGTGGTCTTGGCCTTGGAGAAGCACTTCTGGTTTCCAGGCCCTCGGTTCTGAGACGCAGATGTCACAAGGAGCCCAAATGTTGAGTGACAAATTGAGGCCACAGGTCTGGAAGCCTTAGGGAGATTTGTCTCTGGGAGAGAACTCATGGGCGCGTTATTGGGTGGTGTGGGCTTTTCCTTCTGCGGGGGCTGCCTCTGCTCAGCGCCAGCACCTGGCTTTGGGGGTGACCCTCTTGGGTTCCTGTGCGGGGAAGGGCTAGACTTCCTCAAACACAAACATAAATTACAGACCCTTACTGGGGTGGATCCTCCTTTGCCATTGTTTCAGGTAGTGGTATCCCCTCTTCTGTGACTCCACTCTCTTCGCTGAAGGCCGAATCTCAGCCGATCCTGCTTCTCCAGACACAGTCTCTGGTGATGTCTGGCTGAGGATGGGGGTTGGGGGTTAGCTTCAATAGAAAGCTAGCTCATGGTGCCTCCCCCTGGATCAAATGGCCGTGTCTGCCTGGGAATCCTGCATTGGGACTGTGTTGATGGTCTCTCAGTGGCTCACATCCTCTTTGCCAGTCTTGTGGGGCATCCACAGGCCAAGCTGTGAGGGAGAACAGCCTCTTTGATGTAATATTTAACACTAAAAACAGGCATTGGGCTTTGTGTTGTTGTTATTTGATGAGTTGCCATTTTTCTGAGTTCTTTTGAGGACAGGGTCCTACTTTGTAGCTCAGGATGGTTTGGAGCTCACTCAGTAGCCTAGGCTAGCCTTGAGCTTGTGATAGCCTTCCTGTCTCAGTCTCCCAGGAGTCCGAATCAGAGGTGTACAGAACTGTCAGCGCGTGCAGAGATGATCACACCTTACCGAGCATAGTCATGCTGTAGACAGGGACAGCGGCGGGTTTTGCTTTTTGTTTTGTTTTGTTGTTCTGCTAACCGAGCTCCCTGTCACGAAAGCTTTGCTGACCAAGTGGTCTATCTCGTTAGGTTTGGGTTTTTTCAAGTGGGGTTCAAACTGGTCGATCCTCCTGCTTTAGCCTCCAAAATAGCTGCATAGCAAGTAGGCAGGTGACATCATTGTCCTCGCTATAAACCAGTCTCTCTCTCACCCACCACCCCCAACCTAAGGCCTCAGGAGTGCTAGCTCAGTCACTGAACGACACTCCCGGCCTACACATGAATTTCATAAAACGAGGCCCAAAAGTAGGACAACTTTGTGATGGCTTCCTCAAGACATCTTCAGTTCCATCCTCTACTCCTGCCGGCCCCACCTCACCCAGGTCTGTTTTCTCTCTGTTGATAGGTCTCTCTCTTTCCCCAAAGTCCAAAGACTTTTCATACATCCCCTCGGCTAGAATTACATTTCACGCCAGCCCCATGCCTGTCAGCATGGGGAGAAGGTGCTCCCACAGTTCTCTGACCAGTGTGAGTGCGGGTACAGAGGCAGTCGAGAAGGTGCAAATCTGCCAGGGCTTCGGTTACTGGTGGTTGTAAACTGCTTGACATCAGAGCTGGGAACCGAACTTGGGTCTTCTAAGAAGAGCAGCAAATGCTCTTAACCACTGAGCCCTTGCATTTTGTTTTTGAATTAGCTGTTTAGGTTAGCACACAAGGGGACTTTGCTCACTACACATCGTCCCTATGTGTCTTTCTATTGTATTCTCATTCTCTCCCCTCCCCACCTCCCCCAACTCTTGGTTTCCCTCCCTTCCCCAGCCAGCCCCTTCTGCTTTCCTGCATTGTGTGCTCCATGGCTACCTCTATTTCTCCCTTAAGATCTCTTCCTCCCTTACGATCCCCTTTCCAGCTTTGGGGACCCCCTCCCTCAACACACACACATAGACTGGTATTTTAAAGATAGGTTCTACACCTACAAAGCATACAGGACTTGTCTGCGTCTGGCTGCTCTTGCTTAGTGATTTTCAGTTGCATCCCTGTTCCTGCCAATGTTATGATTTCGTCTTTCTTGATGGCTGCACGAAATCATTCTGTAAAGCCAGGTGTAAGCCAGCACCTTTAATCCAGGACTCGGGAGGTAGGCAGGAGGAGCTCTGTGACTCTGATCTTTCTGGTTTCTCTTTCCATCTTTCTTTTTCTTTCCTTCTTTCTTTCTTTCCTTCCTTCTTCCCTCCCAACCTCCCTACCCCCCCCCCCATTGTTGTTCTTTGGTATTCCAAGACAGGGTTTCTCTGTGTAGCCTTGGCTATCCTGGAACTCACTCTGTAGACCACATTTTCTTTATCCGTTTATTTCTCTGCATGGACATCTATTCTGGCCCCTGTGCCCACTGTGAATGGGCAGGAATGACCGTGGATGTGCAAATGTCTCTCTGATAGGGTAGAGTCCTTTGGGCAATACCCTCTGGGTATGTATCTGGGTCACATGGGACCTCTATTTTTAGCTTTTTGAGGAACGTCCATACTGATTTCCATAGTGTCAGCTCCCTCTTCATGTGATATTCAAGCAGCATGGCCTATTCTTAATCTTTCACTGTGCAGAGAGACTTTTCTTTCCTCTCTTCCTCTCCTTTCTCCTCCTCCCTCCTTTCCTTTGCTTCTGCTTTCCCTTTGAATAACCATCCAGTGTTGGCTGCTTAATACTCCGTCTCTAAGACCCAGCAAGGGCTGAGACTGGAGAACTGGCTCAGTGGTTAAGATGCTTGTTGCTCTTGCACAGGACCTGGATTTGGTTCCCAGAACCCATATGGCAGCTTACAGTGATCTGTAAGTCCAGTTCCAGAGGCTCCAGGTCTTCTGGGCTCCCCAGAACTGCACGGACGTGGTACATATACACGCACGCAGGCAAAGCACTCAATGCGCTAAAATGTTTGGAAAAGAGTCAGTAAAGGGAAACACAAAATCCTAAAGACTAAGAGGTTGGCAGCTGAGTGCCCAGCTCTCCTAGAGCAGGGGCCACAAGCTGCTGGCTGGCAGCCCCAGAAGCTAGGAAGTCCTCTGCCATTTACCAGGGCCTGCCGTAGGGACCAGCAGAGTGGCAAGCATTCACTACCTTGCTCTTTTCTCCTGGGAAGAACAGACAGCTGCTGCACTGCCTCCTCTGGGCAGCAGGCAATGGTGTCTACTCAGAGGGCTCATTCCAGAAAGCAAACCTGAGGGCCTTTGTTGTTTCCATATGGGTCTCCTGGCCTGCCTGGAGCTCCCTGTGTAGCCCAAGGTGTCCTTGAACTTGCCTTGATCACCCTGCTCCCCCACCCCCGTTCTGAGTGCTGTCTCTATATGCACAGGTCATTCGCTGGAGCACAGGCAACCTCTCGGGGACTGTATCCTTGAAGGACCTGATACCCCACCCTGCATCCTCAGCAGCCACCCATTGCCAATAACTCCTCAGCTGGGGGAAGGGGGGTCCTTCATGAGCCCCTCTGCCATCCATGCTGGGTTTTGGGTGGCTATCCTTGTACAGGACTTATGAATATAGTCACAGCCACTGAGTTCATTTGTGTGTGCACTGACCCTGTTATGTCCCGCAGACACCATTTCGCTACCTCCGACTCTTACAGTCTTCTTGCCCCACCCCCTTCTGTGATGATCCCTGAGCCTGTGACGTAGATGTCACGTTTAAGAGTTGATCGCCCCACAACCGTATTCTCTGCATACAGTCCAGTTGTGTGTCTCTGTGTTAATTTCCATTGACCACAAAAAGCAGATTCTCTAATGGCAGTTGAAAGATTCACTAATCTGGGCCTTTTTTGTCTACAGTGCTGGTGATGAACCCCAAAGTTTCAAATCTGTCAAACAAGAGCTCCACCAACTGATCAACTGCCCCGGCCCAGTCACTGGCTCTGAAGGCGACCCGAAGGTCATGGTCAGTTTTCTGTGTAACTGGAGGCTGGAGTCCCAGGTGATCCACTCAAACACGGGCCTAGGAGTGGCCGTGGAGGACTCCAGCTTCCTGAGTCACGGCCTTGAAGTAAGGGTATCTTCTACCCTCTGACTGTGGGCTGGGCGTCATCTAATCGGTTAAGGAGTATATGAGGTTTCCCTGGAGAAGAATCACTTCCCAGTGACCCCAGTGTCAGCTCTTCAGGCCTGACCAGCCACACTGGTTATTTGGGTTTGGTTGGGGGAAGGTTGCTATTGTTTTACGTTTCTTTGTTTGTTTGATTTTGGAGGGTAGGGGTGGGTAAGGTGGGGTGGGTGCATGCGCATGCCATAGCGTGTGTGTGTGTGTGTGTGTGTGTGTGTGTGTGTGTGTGTGTAGGTCAGAGGACAGCTTACAGGAATCAGTGCTGTCCTGTCATATGGGTTCTGGGAATCAAACTCAGGTCTTTATGCTCGGTAGTGAGTGCCCTTACCCCGCTGACCTATCTCACTGGCCCTGGTTAATGTGTATAAGTGTGTCGCCTGATAGATGTACGCTCTGTGTGTGCCTGGTGCCCCCGGAAGCCAGAAGAGGGCATCAGACTCCCTGTACCGCAGTCACAGATGGCTATGAGCTGCCACGTGGGAGCTCAAAGCTGAACCCGGGTCCTCTGCAAGAGCAGCAGGTGTTCTTAATCACTAGCCTCCTGTTTGTGCTTCCTTTAGCCTTGCTGCATTGCCCAGACTGGTGTCGAACTCCTGAACTCAAGGAATCTCCTGACTCAGCCTCCTAGTGGAAGCCGGAAGGAGTCTGTGATGATCTCCTGGTGCTGCTGGCCCTCAGGCTGGACTCAGACTAGTCAGTGTGTCCTCTGTGGACTTCAAACCGCTGGGGTAGTCTGTTGTGCTTTGCAGGATCTATTGCACACAGCTTTCTCCACAGCCTCCCCATCCATCCTCCTGCAACTTCCGGCCTGTGGCGGATCTTCACTCCCTGCCGCCTGTCCACAGATCCTCACTCCGTGCGGCCATCCACAGACCACCAGTCTGGCCGGCCGGCTGTGAGTGCTTCTTTGGCAGTGTCTTAGCTGGTTGTTGTGAGTAATAGCAAAGGAAGCAATCAGCAAGTATACTGCCCTAGAAGTGCTGCACGTTATTGGCCGAGAAGGAAGAAGAAGGTGAGAGAGGCCCAGATCTTCGAGAGGCGCCAGGACTTTGGAAGCCAGTGGGTAAGGGCCGCTGGAGGGGGGAGGGGGCTGGCTTTAGCACCCAAAGAGAAGCATGTTGAGTGGCAGGAGGCAGCACAGGGACTGGGGTGTAAGCCATTTCTGGCTAAGAGACACTTGCATGTAGAGGTAAGAATTACAGCATTTATGGGGCATGTATATTGTATGTTTAGCCTCCTAGCCAAGCAGCTGCCATCTTGGGAAATTCAGCTGCACCCCCTTGCAAAAGGATTATTCCAGCTGGGCTTGTTGACTGTCTGCACTTCCATAGCTGAGGAGTGTCACAAGACCCTCACCTGGGTATCCGTCTGCTCCCTTCCACATGCTCTATGCAACTCGATCTTCGGTGCACATGGCCTCAGGAAGGGGCTAGGCTCTATAGGCTGGGGAAGACTAGGGGAGCAGGCGGCCATTTGTGTGGCTACAGGGAGGTCCTCATCCCTGCTGGGGAAAGACTTCCCACATGTGGCCTGTTGAGGAGGCAGCCCACACTTTATGTCAGCAGCAGCAGCAGCCTGCCTCTGTGTCCAAAGCATCATCACCTGTCGCCAGGAGCCTTTCCTCCATCAGCTGTTCCTTCCACATGTGCACCCTTAAAGGTGCCTGCCGGGCACAGCTTGCTCTCTCTGTCTCTTTCTTCTCTTGCCTCTTGCTCCTCTCTTGTCTCTCCTTTACTCTCTTGCCTTTCTTGTCTCTTGTTCCTCTTCCCTCTTCTCTACCTGCCTGTCTTGTTCCTCTTCCTTGTTCTGTCTGCCTGCCTGACTGCCTCACTCATGATGTCCCCACTCCAACACAGCCTTTTGCTCTTTCCCTCCCCCAATAAACCTCTTGCACTAATTCTGTTGTGCGTGGTGTGTTTGCTTAGTTTGCTTACCTTGGCGGGGCCCACTAAAAGGTACCCACTCCGCCATTTCTTTCTTTCTTTTTTTTTTTAAAAATATTTATTTATGTATTTATTATGCATACAATATTTTGTCTGTGTGTATGCCTGCAGGCCAGTGCACCCCATTACAGATGGTTGTGAGCCACCACATGGTTGCTGGGAATTGAACTCAGGACCTTTGGAAGAGCAGGCAATGCTCTTAACCTCTGAGCCATCTCTCCAGCCCCCGCCATTTCTTTCTTGATCATTACACAGACCCCTGTAAGTCTCCCCTCTTCTGTGCACCGTATGAACCCATCGGTTCCCCAGAGTCAACGTTGGCACAGTCGTGCCTTAGTTTATCTCTGTGACCTTAGGAGGTAGGGTAGATGTTCGCAGTAGTAGACTAGCTGTGAAGCCCATGCTGAGTGTCCCAAGTACGTTCCCTAACAGCCAGGGTCTGCTGTGATCTGCATCTTACAGAGCAACCCAGAGCATCTAAACAGGAAGGATGGCTAAGGATGCGGGTCACAGTGAGGGACTGAGTATAGAACCTAAGCCTCCAGCTGTATCCCTGGAGATGGGTCCAGGGCTCAGATCTGCCTTGCTGAATGAACCCACGTGGTCTCCTCTCATGGGCGTGCGTATGCAAGATGCATCTCAGAAAACCTGCTAGAGTCAGGTGGCGTGGCTTAGACCGGCCATCCCAGCTTTTCTCTCAGAAGAGAAATCACTAGTTGAAGGTCAGCCTGAACTAGTGTGAAACCCTCAAAAAAAGGGGGGGGAGGGGTACCTGGTGTAAGTTTTTCTTTGCTGATGGCCTTGAGGCCCCTGGGGTAACCTCTGCCATTTGGGGTCTAACCTTAGACTGGACACCCTCTGAAGATCGCTACCCCTCTCATCTCTGTGTCTTTCTCTTATTATGTGCGTATGGGAAGGTGAGCATGTGCCACGGCTCCTGGGTGGAGGTCAGAGGGCTAGAGGGCTGCTATATGAACTAAGTTTTCTCCTTCCACCTTTGGTGGGTTCCAGACCAGTCGCCAGGCTGGTCAGGCTTGTGTGGCAAGAACCTTTACCCACTGAACCATCCCCCGTGGATCTCTGGTTTCTAGAGGCAGGTCTCACTGCGTACCCCAAACCAACCGCATGGCTCTCTGGTTCTAAAGTTAGGCTACAACTTGTCATGCAGACCAGGTGGGCCTCAAACTTGAAGCAATCCTCCTGTCTCAGCCTCCCGAGTGCTAGGATTGCAGGCACCGGCCATCAAGGAGGAGGTGTGCAGCCACACCCTTCAGCAAGCCCCTCTCCACAGGAATTGTTCTTGTCCCTAAAGAGACCTTTAGAGAGAGTGCCTTTGTAATGAGGCCTCTGGGTGGACCGTGCACCATGCCCACCCCACCACACACGCCCTCAGCTCCCCATATGAACCGAGCACCGTGCCCACCCCACCACACACGCCCTTAGATCCAGATGGACCGTGCACCATGGCCACCCCACCACACATGCCCTCAGCTCCCCAGATGGACCCTGCACCGTGCCCACCCCACCACACACACCCCCAGCTCCCCAGCACTGTGGAACCAGGCCTGGGCTAAAGTGGGCCCTGCTGAAATGCCAGGAATGCCGGGCAGTGAGGGCGAAGCTCGGAGTCCTCCAGGAGGTTTGCCTGCAGCCACACAGGAAAGAGCCTCCGAGCATTGACAATCTTCACATTTTTGCAGTCCGTCCCCCCCCCCCCCCCCCCCCCCCCGCAGAAGTCAAGAATGTCTGACACCCCTCCCCCCCCAGCAATCGACTTGCTGGGAACTTGTAAATTAAAGGGGCCACACTCTGTATTATCTTGAATTCAAGTGAGGTCATTTTCAAGAATCTTTTTTTTTTCCAACCCAGCTTGGTTTTTATCTGTGTCAATAGAACAATAAGAAAAATTGTCCCTTTTAGGGAGAATTCACCTGCAAAAAAATGTCTGGATTGTAGGCCGTGTTGACACTAGCCCTTAATCGCAGCCTCTGGGGGCAGAAGCGGGTGGATCTCTGTAAGTTCAAGCCTGTCTGAACTACGTATTGACCAGACCTGCCCAAGCTGCAGAGTGAGACTCTGCCTAAATAAATAGGAAAGTTTCTTAAATGTCTAGATAATAAAGACTCAGAAATGGCAGCTTGGTGGGGCGGTTCATACCAGTAATTCCAACACTCGAGGGGGTGGAGGCAGGAGGATCGGTGCAAGGCCAACTCAGAAAGCAGGAAAAGTGGACCTGGGTAGTGGCTCAGTGGTTACTGTTTGTTGGGAGCACCTGGGTTTAATTGCCAGCACCCACATGGTGGTTCATCCGACACCCTCTTCTGGCCTCCATGAATAGAGCATGCATGTGTGCACAGACACACAAGCAGAAAAAAACTCATGCACATAAAATCATAAAGTAGTCATTAAAAAGTTTTAAAAAAGAATAACAGAAAAGTAATGTGCTAGTGTTAGTTTGTTTAGTGCTGGTGTTGAGTCCAGGGCCTCAGTCATGCTAAGTAGCTCTGCACCTTTGTGTGCAAAGTTCCCAGCCCCTGTATAGCATCTTTTTATTTTATTTATTTATTTTTGGTGCCTGGAGGGAGCATCTTCATTTTGAGACATAGTTGGAGCCGGTGTAAGGTCACACTAGAGGAAGCAGGGCGAAAGGCAAGTGTGCAGTTCTGTCCTTTCTTTGTTCTGTCTAAGAGTATTCCAAAATAAAATGTTTATTAAAAGAAAAAAAAATAAGTATCTGCATTTGTGAACATACATATTTATACTTGAATACATATAGATTCCTTGGGTTCTTAAAAAATTCCCCGTCTTTAGATCTCCTGAGTTTGAGGCCAGCTTGGTCTACATAGTGAGTTCCAGGCCAGAGAAGGTTCTTTGGTGCTGGAGAGATAGCTCAGCAGTTAAGAGCACTGGCTGCTCTTCCAGAGGACAGGGGTTCAATTCCAGCACCCACATGGAAGCTCAGAACTGTCTGTAACTCCAGTTCCAGATCTGACACCATCACACAGATATACATGCAGGCAAAACACCAATGCACATAAATAAATAACTTTTAAAAATATACTCCAGGTCGTGGTGCACACCTTTAATCCCAGCAGTCAGGAGGCAGGCGGATCTCTGTGAGTTAGAGACCACCCTGATCTTCAGAGTGAGTTCCAGGATAGGCTCCAAAGCTACACAGAGAAAACCTGTCTAAAAAAAAAAACAGGAAAAAAATTTATTCCTTAAAAAAAAGGCCTTTAATATACATTAAACAAGTAAAATCTTTTTTTTTTAAGACAAAAACAAAACAAAGCAGAACAGCAGTTAAATAGAAGCCTGCCCCAATGACCTCATTTTAATCTAATCACCTCTTGAAAAGTTCCAGTCACACTGGGAGGCAGAAGTCAGCATCTCAGCTATGGCT
This sequence comes from Chionomys nivalis, assembly GCF_950005125.1. Taxonomy (NCBI): domain Eukaryota; kingdom Metazoa; phylum Chordata; class Mammalia; order Rodentia; family Cricetidae; genus Chionomys; species Chionomys nivalis. Next base: position 6,244,772 of record NC_080096.1, on the reverse strand, counting down.
TAGAGAGCAGCGTGTTGAAGACAAGCCCCGTCCACACAAGATCTTTCTGGACACTTCATAGACTAGTTAGAATATCTCCACAGTATACTCCCGGTCTGAGGCCAGATGCCAACCCAGGGCCTGTCTCCTACTCCAGGAAGAGGCCTCAGTGAGTCTGTGTCACAGACAATGGTGGGTCTCAAGAGCGTGAGGCTGCCGAAATTCATCCTGGCTTTCTATGCCACCGGAAGAGAGCCTGGAGAGCGCTTTCTCATTCCTGAGGGGCGGAGCAAGATGACTTGAGTGGGCAGCGGAGGATTCCGGTCAGACAAGGGCAATGGGCAGGCTTGGATGCAGAGGGAGACTTTGGGATCACGCTGGGACCCTAGTGTGGAGGTCTGGGAGACCAGACCAGGCTTAGGATGCGTGCTGTCGGATCCTGAGCCTACCGGACCCTGGACAGCAGGAGTGTTCAACAGGCAGGGTGTAGATTGGTTCTCGGCTCCCTGAGGCTCATATACTTTGTACATGCGTGAAATTCCCATAACATATATTTTTGCAAAATGAAAAAATATCCAAGTGCCCAGCTCTCTTCCCCGCCCCCCAGGAGGGTAGTGATCGGTGTCCTCTGACATGGGGGAAGCGTCGCCACCTGGTGGTCACCAGAGGGCATTGCCAGCACAAAAGAGAGATCTAGCCTTGGCACCCGGCAAGGGTTACTAGCGCCATGCTCCTTCCTAGGGTTGCAGGGAGGGAAGGGAAGCAGGTCCCTCACAGCAAGATCTCTTTTTCTTTTTTTCTTCTCTCCTTTCCTTCTCCCTCTCTGTCCCCTCTCCCTCTCTTAGACAGGATCTCACTATGTAGCTTTAGCTGTCTTGGAACTCTCTGTATAGACCAGGTTGGCCTTAAACTCATAAGGATCCACACGACCTCTGCCTCTCAAACATCTCTGCTTCCTCCTCCTCTTTTCTTTCTTGCTTTCTTAAAAACAAAAACTAAGTTGGGCAGTGGTGGCACATGCCTTTAATCTCAGCACTTGGGAGGCAGAGACGGGTAGATCTCTGTGAGTTCAAGGCCGGCCTGGTCTATAGAGGAATTTCCAGGACAGGCTCCTGTCTCAGAAAACTAAAAGCAAAAGAAAGCAAGGAAAAAAAAAAACAAAAACAACCCAGGTACTCACTATGGAACCCTCTCTGGCCTCAATATCATGATTCTTCTGTCTCAGTCTCCTGAGTATTAGAATTACAGACACCCATTACCATGTCAAACTTCAAAGTAATAATCATATTTTCTCTCCCTCTCTCCCTCTCCGTCTCTCTCTCCTGAGATGGGATCTTTATTTGTCCCCTTGGCTGACCTGGGACTCCTTGTTCTCCTGGTCCTCCTCCCATCACCTCCCAAGTTCTAGGATCACAGGCCTTTGCCATTGCACCTGGCCAGAGCCAACTCACACCCTTGGCTTTATTTCACGCCCCTCTGATGGCCTAGCAAATCCCATGGGCCCTTGAAACCAGTGTCAGGTACACAGGAAGCCAGGTATGGTGGTGCAGTCCTGTGGGAGCCTGAGACCACAGCACTGCAAGTTCAGGGCCAGTCCAAGCAATTTAGTGAGACTCTATTTTAGGATTTATCAATATGTTACAGAACCCGTGGAATGGGATGACCCGTGTGGTGGAGGGACAAAGCAGACTCCCAAGACATGTTCTCTGACCTCCGTGTGCACACACAATTGCATACATACACATACACAAATTAATAAATAAATTCACGGTGGTGCATGTCTTTAATCCCAGCACTCAAAGGCAGAGGCAGGCAGGTCTTTCTAAGTTCCTGGCTGCCTAAGGCCACATAGTGAGACCCTGTGTCAAAATCAACCGCAAACCAAAACAACAAAACCCCAAGATGATAGATGAAAAGAAAAAAAGAAAAGAAGTATATCGCACACCTTGGTCTTTGGCTAAGACCAAGGGTAAAGGTAAAAGGTAAAAAGGGATGGCTGGGCGGTGGGGGGCTTGCTTAATACAGGCGAGGCTCTGGGTTCCATGCCCAGAACAAAAAATACATGGATGGTACAACTGAGCACCTACAGTGAACACGAGCACTCAGACGCATGCTGAAAGTAGAGCGGCAGGTGTGTGTCTTACTGACACGCTGCTCGCCAGAAATCAGCCTAATACGGATCTCTGTGAGTTCGAGGCCAACCTGGTCTACAGAGTCAGTTAAAGGCCAATCAGGGCTACAGAGTGAGACTGTTTCAAAAGATAAATTAAATAAAATTAGTGATGAGCATTAGTGACATTTTGGGAATTTGATTTTTTTTTTTTTTTTTCGAGACAGGGTTTCTCTGTGGTTTTGGAGCCTGTCCTGGAACTAGCTCTTGTAGACCAGGCTGGTCTCGAACTCACAGAGATCCGCCTGCCTCTGCCTCCCAAGTGCTGGGATTAAAGGCGTGCGCCACCACCGCCCGGCTCCATTTTGGGAATTTGAAACATATGAGCTGGGCGGTGGTGGTGCATGCCTTTAATCCCAGCACTTGGGAGGCAGAGGCAGGCAGATCTCTGAGTTTGAGGTCAGCCTGGTCTACAGAATAGTCTCCAAAGCTACAGAGAAACCCTGTCTCAAAAACCCAATATGTGTGTGTGGGGGGGGGTGTAAAACATATAATAGTGTCTATTGCTTTTTAAAAATTTTTTATGTAGGGGCTGGAGAGATGGCTCAGTGGCTAAGAGCATTGCCTGCTCTTCCAAAGGTCCTGAGTTCAATTCCCGGCAACCACATGGTGGCTCACAACCATCTGTAAAGAGATCTGGTGCCCTCTTCCGGCCTGCAGGCATACACACAGACAGAATATTGTATACATAATAAATAAATAAAATAAATATTTAAAAAAAATTTATGTATACTTTAAAGGAATTGCCCAGGCTAACTCCACCTGTAAGCCAAGCTATCCTCCTGGCTCAACCTCCGAAAAAGCTGGGACTACAGGCACGCACCATTGCCCTCAGCTTAGGGTGTTTGTTACTAACACAACTGTAAGTATTGCTAAAATACAAAGAAAAAATGTGTTGCTAAAGACAGGAAATGTTCCATGCCTATGAGCCTTGGTAAAAGCGTGTGGCCATCCTCTAGACTGCTGGACTGTAGGTCAGGCCCCTAGGCAGCCAGGTTGGCATCTGGCTGCCCCACATTGGCCGTTTACCCCATAGGTACTGGTACAGGGCCAACTGCCCTAGACCATTGAGGTCGCTGCCCCTACCGATTGACTGTTCAGCACAGCAGACACAAAAACAGAACGGGTTCTACAAACCGAACATGCAGGCGAAAGGATCCGAGCAGATATCCTATGTGCTGTGTGACAATGTCTGAGGCATAGTTAACTATAATTCTTATAACGGAAGGTTTCCATTCAATCCCATTTGCTTTAAAGCCAGGGATTTAGACCTAGTTTAGCATATGTTGTTGGGGTTCTTTTTTATAAGACACACGCACATGTGAACACAAGCACAAAAACCTCCCACATTCTCAGTTTTTTTCTTTTTTTTTCACCACCTATATTAAAGAGCTAGACTGAGTGTAGTGTCCTGGAATCCCAGCATTTGAGAGGATCAGAAGTTCAAAACCAGCCTGAGCTACAAGAGTCTGAAGAAACTGAGGAGTGTCTGTCCATCAGTGCATGAGAGGATGGAGAAAATGTGGTCTTCTCTGCACAGTGGCGCATCTCTGGAGATCCAGCTACTCAGGAGAACGAGGCAAGAATTAATCCCTGAGATTCAAGCCAGCCTGGGCCACATAGTAGTACTTCATCTTAAAACCAACCAAACAGGGGGCTGGAGAGATGGCTCAGTGGTTAAGAGCATTGCCTGCTCTTCCAAAGGTCCTGAGTTCGATTCCCAGCAACCACATGGTGGCTCACAACCATCTAGAATGAGGCCTGCAGGAAGAATACTGTATACATAATAAATAAATAAATAAATATTTAAAAAAAACAACCAAACAACTGGGTAGTGGAGGCAGAGGCAGATGGATCTCTGTGAGTTCAAGGCCAGCCTGGTCTACAAAGTGAGTTTCAAGACAGGCTCCAAAGCTACACAGAGAAACCTTGTCTTGAAAAACTAAAAAGAAAAAACAAAACAAACGAAAACTCCCACAAACAAAATGTGACCTTGTCATACATTATAATATTGTTTGGCCACAAAAGGGCACAAGATTCTGACACATGCCACAGCAGGGATGAGCCTGAAGACCTGGCGTGATGAAGAAAGCCAGAGGTCACAGGACAAATGTTACAGAAAGTCGAGCAGGGGAGGGGTGATGGGGCGCTGTTGCTTAAGGCCCATAAAGCTTCTGTTGGGAGTGATGAAAGCATTTTGGAAATAGATGGTGGTGATCATTGCCCAACCCTGACTGCCACTGCACGAAACGCTTCAGCACTGTGTGCTGAAGAATCGTTATATTAAAGAACAGGGTGGGTGTGATGGTGCACACAGATAATCCCAGTGCTTGGGAGGTAGAGGCAGGAAGATCAAGGTCATCTTCACCTACACAGCCAGTTTGAGCCCAGCCAGGGATACACGAGAGCCTGTCTCAAACCAGTCAAATAGTAGCAGATTGTGTGTGTGTGTGTGTGTGTATGTGTGTGTGTGTGTAGTTTGTTTGTTTGTTTCAGACAGGGTTCCTCTGTGTAGCCCTGACTGTCCTGGAACTCATTCTGCAGATCAGGTTGACCTCAAACTCACAGAGATCTGCCTGCCTCTGCCTTCTGAGTGCTGGGATTGAAGGTGTGTGCTATCACACCTGACATATTCCTTCAAATTTCTATTGATAGATTTTTTATTTTAAGTGTATGAGTATTTTGCACATGCATGTGTATACCATAGGTGCCCCTAACCTAACCAGAGAGGTTAGAAGAGAGCGTTGGATCCCCTGGAACTGAATACCAAGTGGCGGTGATTGTGAATTGCCATGTGGGTGCTGGGAACTGAACTCAGGTCCTCTGCGAGAGCAAGCACTCTTAACCACTGAGGCATAACTCCAGCCCTTTACAGGCCGTCCTGATGCCGGCTGTTCACTGCCAGAGCCCTAACTGAGAAGGGAGGTCCCCCACCCCCTTCATTCCCCCACTCCTGTTTCCCCAGCACTCCATACCTCTCCCCTGAGGAGCTGCAGACACCGCCCCTTTGACTTGTCTACTAGAACTCTAATGTTTCTGACCTGTTAAACCTGCTCTCTTGAACTGGGAATTTGGCAAACCCTGCAATCCTAACATTGTAATCCCAGACATCTAGAACCTTCTCCCTTCATGCATCCCGGGCTTATACTCACAAATGATCCCAATAAATCTTATCAACTCCTGAGCACAGCCTCCCACATTCATGCTTGACTGAATAATCAGGATTGCAGGCTTGGGGCGGGTTGGATCTCTAAAATCCTGCCCACCAAACATGGCCAGCACAGAGGGGTGGGGCCAGAGCTGGAGTCTTCCTCCACACACTAACATGTTTCTTCGGCTACCGACTGTATCTTAAGGCGGTTTTACCTGGAAGAACGAGACCCTGAATAGAGGAGCATCCTTCCCCTTAGGTGGTTTGGCTGATTTTTAATTTGGCCAGCTCTCCTTGGCCCACACGAGGAGTAACACTGAGGCAGTGGCCACTCCCTGGGAGGACCAGGGTCTATCTGCAGGCAAGTAGATTGGTACTTAGCAAGGTGGGAGCAATGGCCTTAAGAGAAGGGTAGAGATAAGGATAGCATTGGGTGCTGGGGGTGGTATACACCCTGACCTCCCATCAGCCTCTGGGTGCTGCTCCTTGAAGACCAGGGCCCCCAGTTCCAGAAATGCAATGGCCAGGGTTGGCATCTGCACTGGGGATGCTGGAGGCAGAGGAGAGGGCAGGAGGCTGTAGGTCCTGTTTCCTCTTCCTGAGGTGAGGCACGGGGGTAGAGGCAAAGGAACAACTGCTCAGCGTAGGGCCTGTGTCCTGCTCACCTTCAAATAGGGAAGTGGGACAGGTGGCCATGGTGGCTTTTTCCAGGAGCACAAGGAAAGTCCCTCTCTGTTCTGGTTTTGAGAACCACATACGTGGCCTGTTGTATCAGAACAGGCCTCAGAAAAGTCACTCAGCTCCTCCAACTTAGAGGTCCTGAGACCTCTCTCTCTCTCTCTCTCTCTCTCTCTCTCTCTCTCTCTCTCTCTCTCTCTCTCCCTCCCTCCCTCCCTTCCTCCCTCCCTCTCCCTCTCCCTCTCTCTCTCTCTCTCACTCTCTCTCTCTCTCTCACACACACACACACACAACCCTGCTGCACTGGAGGCAGAGACTACTGAATCCCTTCTAGGGATAAGATGTGTGAGAAAGTGCAAAGGGAAGCTGGCCTTCTTCTGGGGCAGCTAGCCTCAGTGATAGGGCTTCTCTGGGTCTGGGTCTCCAGCTCTCAAGCCAGACAATGGGATCCAAGGAGTTGGTGAGAGGAAGTGGTAGGACATTGGTCATGGCCCCTGGAGGCAGAGCAATGGACAGCTGTCTGCTGGCTCAGCACAGCCACTGGAGAAACACCTCAAGGTCAAGTCTGAGTGCCTCCATGATAGGAGAAGGTAGGGTCTGATAAACTGACCAGAAGTAAGTCCCCAACGCGGTGACAGTGAGCCCGCCCGCCAAGGATTGGGACTGCGGAAGCAGCTGCAAGTCTGTGGCTTCTCTTAGTATGCTATTCTGGAACCACAGCCCCTGCAGAGGAGAAGCAGAAACTCAGAAGCGCCAGTCGTTAGTTCCTGGCTCTTGGGCGGAGGCCACACTCATGGCTTTACAATCACCCAGCAAGCTGGGAGCCAGGATCCTTGCTGGATGTAAGCACCGGTGAGTCTGAAAGGAGATTTGGCTTCAAGCTCAGCAGATGAAAGCCACACAGGGGCACATCTCAGCAATTTTCCCTACGAAGAGAGTGGTTGGCCTGCTCTTTCCCGAGACAATCAAGCAGCCTCCTGATCCAAAGAGCCAGCTGCGTCCTCAAGGTATCACTTGAGGTGCTTACACCTCCATAACCCAGGGAAGATGCAGCCAGCACGGATCGATCTCTTGTCCTCCCTAGTGCCATGGCACAGTACTGGTTGCAAAGCTTTACACACCAGTAAAAACAGCAATAACGACGACTAAGGGGATTCAATGACTCAACAGCAACCCCTATCCAGAGTGATTCTGTGACAAGGAACGTTCATGCGGGGGTTAGGGGACTTTTGAACAATTCAGAGTGACTCGAAAGGACAGCAGCTGTTCTTGGGCTCTGCAGAGCAAGCTCCATAAATAGGTTTGCTGACACTACTAAAAATTGCTTTTAGTAGCTTTTTTGCGTTCTGAAAGAATATGCGCTCATTCTCTCTTAAAGTAGCTAAACTTTGGAAACAACCCAAATGTCCTAAACCAATTGTATATCATTTGTCTTAGTCAGGGTTTCTATTGCTGTGAAGAGACACCATGACCATGGCAACTCATACAAAGAGAATATTTAATTAGGGTGGTGTAAGCACAGTTTTAGAGGTTCAGTCCATTATCATGGCGGGGAGCACGGCTGTGTGCAGGCAGATGTGGTGCTGGCTACATCTTGATATGCAGGCCACAGGAAGTCGACTGTCACACTGGGCAGTATCCTGAGCATAGGAAACTCTCTTTCCAAGTGGGTCCCGAAAATCAAACTCCGATTGTTGGTCTTGCTTTGCTAGGGCCATTACTCAAAGTCATCTCACAGGCACTACTGTTTCATTTCTTTTTTCTTTCTTTCTTTTTTGTTTTTTTTTGGTTTTTCAAGACAGGGTTTCTCTGTGGTTTTGGAGCCTGTCCTGGAACTAGCTCTTGTAGACCAGGCTGGTCTCAAACTCACAGAGATCCGCCTGCCTCTGCCTCCTGAGTGCTGGGATTAAAGGCGTGTGCCACCACTGCCCAGCTACTGTTTCATTTCTTAAAAATCTCACCTCTGGAGGGAGAGAAGGCCACTTGCTGCTCTTCCATAGGACTGGGTTCAATTCCAGCACCCACATGGTGTAGGGGGTATGACGCCCTCTTCCGGCCTCTGTAGGCACGTGATACGCAGACATCCATGGAGGCAAACTATCCGTTCAAGTAAAATATTAAAATGTATTTTTAAATCGCACCAAATAAGCCAGAGAGAATAACTAGGAACTAAAAGTATACAGTTCATTAGGAGAACACTTTATTGGGATGTGTGAAGCCCCGAGTTCCATTTCCAACTCCACAAAAATAATAAGTTTATTGTAACAAAAGTCAGAAACTTCTCCAAATCACCACCGCAGATCTTGGGAACACTACAAGTAACCCAGGCTTCAGGAATGTGGGTCATGCTCTGAACCTGTTTTTGCCACCATCGGAAAGAATGTCTCCAACAACGGCCCCTCCCCGCCCCGCACACACGTAAGCTGGCCTGGCTGACCCCGAGGAAAGTAACTTTAGCCCTAAAAAATGTCATTCTCCCCTCCCCGCCAGAACGGGATGTCCTAGCCGGTTGCTAGCCTTCCAGAGTAGCTTCGGGAGGCGGAAGGCAGCGACGGCGACCAGAACCGGGAGTAACTGGGGTGGAGAGAGGTGTAGGGGCGCAGAGGCGTGGGGAAGCACGTGAGCGTGGTGCTGAAAGAGCATCAGGGGTGGAGCAGTTCGCGAGTGGGGGTCACGGGAGGAGCTTGGAAGGTACTGGGCGGTGCCCTGGAGCCACGGGGCGGAGCGCTGGAGCTCCGGAGCGCTGTGTGTTAGTGCGCAGGGGCGGAGCGCGGGCGAGAGCGCTCAGCGTTACAGAGGCGGAGCGTGGAGGGCTGGGGGGAGAGGGGGGCGGGGCGGGACGCGGGAGCTGGGCTCTGGAGCTTGGGGTGGGAGAAGTGGAAAATTTAGGAGCAAGGTGTAGGGACTGATTCTGAGCAAGGAGATCGCAGGGGCGGGCGCCAGGGCTGGGTGCTGAGGCTACTCGGGTGGAGTGTGGACAGCGCTGAGACAGGAGCGTAGCGCGGGAGGCAGACTCAAGGCGTGGAGAGCTCAGGGGCGGGGATTAGGGAAATCAGGGAGGGGTGTGGGGGCGCCGAGTAGGAACGGGGAGAGCTCAGGGGCGGGATTAGAGAGCGCAGGGGTGGACCCGGGAGAGCTCAGCTGCCCGTGGCAGAGAGCACAGGGGTGGGGTGGACGTTGAGAGCCTTGGGCTGAGACGGCGGCGGCAGAGTCTATAGCCTGGGCGGGGCTGGGACGCAGGCGGGACCCGTGGGCACTCGATCCCCGGGCGTCTAGATGCCCAGACAGAGGCGACCGCGGGCTCGGCTTGGCCTCGACCTCTCTGCACCTTTGTCCCTCTGCACCCTGGCGGTCTGCCCTGGGTCTCCAGCCGACAATGCCATCCCCCGCGCCTCCCACCGTGCTGCTGCCGTGGGAGCGCGCCGTGGTACTGCTGTCGTGCGTGCTGTCAGCGCTGGGCTCGGGCCTCTTGGTGGTCACGCACGCCCTGTGGCCTGACCTGCGTAGCCGGGCGCGGCGCCTGCTACTCTTCCTGTCGCTAGCGGACCTGCTCTCGGCTGCCTCGTATTTCTACGGGGTGCTGAAGGACTTTGCGGGGCCTTCGTGGGACTGCGTGCTGCAGGGCGCGCTCTCTACTTTCGCCAACACCAGCTCCTTCTTCTGGACGGTGGCCATCGCTCTCTACCTGTACCTCAGCATCGTCCGAGATGCGCGCGGGCCCAGCACGGACCATCTGCTCTGGGCTTTTCATCTCATCAGGTGAGTGGGAGACGCTGCTTTGCCTCCAGGCCCCAGACCCAGGCTTACTGGTCCCTGGCCTTGCCTACTGCACTGTGGCACTTGTGCGTCCTCCATCTAGGTGGCAAGGTGGCGTGTCCTACTGGCGGTCATGCCCCCGGGCATCCCTGAACCACGGAAGGATGCCCTGCTTGCCCAAGAGATTGGAGCCAATGTGTTAGAGCATCCCTGAAGAGGGTGGTCTGTGGTGTCTGCCCCAGTTGGAACCTTCAGGCAAAGTGGGAGTGGGTGCAAAGCTTGCCCACAGGGGTGAGCCCTGCCATTTAGAAAGGAACTGGGGACAATGACACTGTGCCTTTGCCTCCTTCTTCACCGTGACTTGGCAGTCTCTGCTGCATATGGAGAGAAACTCCAATCTGCAGGCTGAGAGATGATTAGGTGTTCGTCCTGGCGGAAGAGCCCACAACTTCCAATTCTCTACCACAGTGGGTGTGATACATCCAGCCACTCCCAGACCACAGCGTCTCAACCATAAAACACACAAATGTATGCTTTTTAAGTTTTTCATGCCGTTTATAGACTTCGGGCCCAAGTCACCAGAATTTTTATTATAAGTTTTTTTTAAAGATTAATTTATTTTATGTGTGAGTATTGACTGCATGTATGTATGTGTGCCACATGTATGTAGGTGTGCTTGGTGCCCTTGAAGGTCAGAAGAGGGCATCAGCCCCTCCCCCAACCAGAGTTACAGGTGGTTGTGAACCATCATGTGGGGACTGGGAATTGAACCCAAGTCCTCTACAAGAGCAACAAGTGCTTTTAACCACCAAGCCTCCTGTCCAGTTCCTCTTAGGAGGACTTGACTGTCTAGAATTCAGGATCTTCAAAACTAAGGTCAGTGGCAAAGGGCTGGTCAGGATCAGGGCTGTCAGCCACCTGGAGTCTCTGAGAGTGGGGAAATGAAGGCCTTTGCTGTCCTGTCCTGCCTTGTCCTGCCCTGCTTTCAAGCATGTCAGCAAAAAAGCTGTACCCAGAGGCCAGCTTCACCTGTGTCTTTTCAGAGTTCCAAATTCCCGGTGTCCTGTAATGAACCCAAGACAGGAATCCTAAGGCCATTTCCTTGTCTCTTTGCCTGAGTGCAAGGCCCCAGAGTCTGCCCTAATTATAGGTTCTTTCTAAAAACTTGAGTGTTTTCCAAGGGCTAAGAGGGTAGTCCGTGCTTCAGTAGAGACAGGTCACCTGGTTGTCACACGCTGGGACAAGCTGGGAAGAGTCACTTGACCTGCTGCTCTTGCAACTGTTGGAAGGAGACCAGCTGGTCCCAAAGAAATGAAAGAGCCCACTTCTCAGCTGCTCAGGCAAAATCTTTATCCATGTCATTCGCAGTGGAGGGACCTACTGCAAAGGGGACTCGGTTTCTCTCCCCTCCAACACACATCAGACACCAACTATGTCAGAGACCAGAAGTCTTCCATGGTTGGAGTCTGAACACAGTTGGTCATTGGCACCTGAAAAGGGACCCAAGCTGGACCTCTCTTTGCAAGACCTTCTCCTGACTGCACTCTTTCCAAACTGATAGATAAGGTCTATTTTTTAAGCAATGGAACAAGGCCTTCTCTGTAGCCCCTACAGCAGACGATTTTCCTAGCCAACCTGAGCGAGGAATGCCCTGCTCAGTTCTCATCAGTGACCCTCTAGGAAGGTTCTGGGATGCTTGGGGAAGTCTTTCTAGGGAAGGCCTGTGTTCCAGAGACTCGCTGGAACCTGCTCAACAGGTTCAGTTATGACCCAGATCCTCCCACGCTGGTTGCTAAGGCCTCTCTGCTCTATACTATAGCCTTAGAGTATTCGGTCATTGCTGCCGAAGGATCTGTGGTATGAGGAATCCTCCTCCCTGGACACAGGCTACCTGACTACCCACTATGTGTTTGTTGAGTTATTAGGCAAGGCCTCCCTGTAACCCTGGCTGGCCTGGAACCTCCTATCTCTGCCTCCCGTAGGTGCTGAGATTAAAGGTGTGCTCTGCCACACCCATCAATGATCCACGCCCCACCCCACCCCCCACCCCAGCTCACTACTAAAACTCAAGCCTCTTCTTCAAGCCTTCCAGCCTTGGAAAGGATTTTAATTAATTTATTTATTTATTTTTTTTATTTTCGAGACAGGGTTTCTCTGTAGTTTTTGGTGCCTGTCCTGAACTAGCTCTTGTAGACCAGGCTGACCTCCAACTCACAGAGATCCTCCTGCCTCTGCCTCCCGAGTGCTGGGATTAAAGGCGTACACCACCATCACCCGGCAGGATTTTAAAATGTTAACAGCACACATGGTGGCTTTCTCTCTGTGAAGGGTTCTGAAGAACAGTCGGGGTTGATGGCACATTCCTGGAATCCCAGGGGAGGTAGAAGCGGGAGAATCAGGAGCTCAAAATCTGCTTCAGTGCTATTTAAACTTCAGGTCAGTCCGCCATCCGGGGCTGCACGGGATCCTGTCCCCACCCACCCACCCCCAAACAATAGTTACTGGGAATTGATCATATAACAGGGTGGCATTTTCTCATTAAATTAGAAGAAGAAATAATGAGAACACTAATTTGCAAAAGCTAGTGAAGCTGAGGCGCCTGCTTTATTGGTTTTGTAAACGGGATAATCCTTGTAGGAAGCACTTGGTTCCTAACTTCCATCTGGTAATCCTACCGACAGGAGCCTCGTCTAAGAAGAAAGTGCAAAGCGCACACAAGGCTGTGTGCACTCAGGACTCCTGAGGTGGCTGTTGCCTACCCAAAATGCCATCCAGCTGCTAAACGCCGGTGGCCTGTGCTCTAACTCATGTTTTTAATGGCATAATAGCATGTGGCACGGAAAAGGAATCTTTATGGCTTGTTTTCTGGAAATGCCGGGGACTGAAGCCGGTGCTACCTCCCCGGACCTGAGAAATCCCATCTCTAAAAACAGCTACAGGCATGAAACACAGAATCCCAGAGAGGCTGTGCACACACAAGTTCCCAGGAAAGCACATGAGGCCCCTTGCCTTCCTCTTAGTACTCAACAGGGTCCCATCCCCGGGGAACTCTCCGTGACTGGAGGAGGACAGCTGAGACCCCATCATCTGGCTCCCAAAGCCTTCACAAAGAGCTGCCCCATTATTAGATCACCAATGCTCCAGCCAGATGGGCAGGGCCATCACCCACCACTCACAGAAGACAGATGGCCCAAGCCACAGAGCTCGGAAGTCAGGGGTGCAGGGGTAGGCGCTAATTCTGACCCTGAGTCCGTGCGTTTCATGATTCTACCTGGCTGGGATAACAATGACTTTAAAAAAAACTTATTTACGCTGTGCAGGTTTCCCAGTTGTTAGCATTTTGTGTTCTCCCATTATTTTTCTTGAGTAGACGCAATGCCACCTCGTGTGTGTATGCTTGTGTATGTGGCTTTCCCGCAGACGTACACATACCGACACATAACCAACCATCAGGGTGGCACTGCCACCTGACTGGTGGACTTCGTCACTGAGGAAAATTCTGAATTACGTGTTAACCTATTTTCCATGTCTTCTTATCCCCTTGCAAATCTTCCATTTCCCCACCAGTTTTCTTTATAACTCTGACTTTAAATTTTATTTTTACTTATTGCTTAGGGGGGTTGTGTGTGTCATGGCACCTGTGTGTAGAGGTCAGAAGGCAAAAACTTTGTGGACTTCACTCTTGCCTCCCACCTTTATGTGGATTCAAGGGATTGAGTCACCAGGTTTTACACCTGAGTCATCTTGCTAGCCCAACCTTGGCTATTTTGTTCACTTATTTTTGTTTCTGTTTCTGAGTCCGGTCCTCCTGCCCCCACCTTCCTAGTGCTGTGATTATAGGGATGAGTGCCTCTCTACCCGTTCTCTGCAGTGCCGAGGGTCGGGATGAGACCCAGGCAAGTGCTCTACCAATAGAGCTAAACCCCAGCTCCTAGTTATGTTTTGTTTAGGCGGGGCCTTTGTGTGTAGTCTAGGCTGGCCTGAAATTCACCGTGTAGCCCAGGTAGCTTCAGACTCAGCCTCCTGAGAGCTGAGGTTACAGACACGTGTCACTCACTGTCCTGGCTCATGACGTTGGCATTGGGGAGAGTACAGCATGGTAGCTTGTAGGATGCCCGTCAGTTTTTGTATGCCCGATGCTTCTTCACAGGGCTTCAAGTCTGCACTCTGACAGGTTTCAGAAGCGCTTTGGTATTGACCTGGCTAAGGTCACATCTGCCAGGCATGGTGCAGTTATTTTTTTTTCTCTCTCTCTCTGTTTGGATGTTTTGCCTGCATGTATGTTTGTACCACATGTGTGCAGTGCCCAAGGAGGCCAGAAGAGGGTATGGAACTCCTGGGACTGGAGTTACAGACAGTTGGGAGCCACTATGTGGGAGCTGGGAATTGAACCCTGGTCGTCCGGAAGAGCAGCCAGTGCTCTTAACCTTCTCTCCAGCTCTGCTTTTGCTTTGTAATTCCTTTAGTGCATCCGCGTGACTGTGTCTCTGTGGTCATTTGATTAGGGTGCCCACCCGAGTTGCCTGAGTGGGTCATTTCCCATTCTTCCTCTACAGCAACTGTCTCCACCCTCAGCAGGGGCCAGCTAGCCACCCTCACCCCTGCCCCTGTTCTACCAGATCAGTTCTAGAGTCCTTGAATAGGGCTGGGAGGTAGGGTGTTGTCTCTTGAGGTCAGAGGTAAGGGTCCTGAGTGAGCTGGCTACCAGCAGTCTGGACTTCTGGCTCCACTTCTGGGTGTGACTGAATGCAAAACAGCTGTATTGCTCTCTCTCTCTCTCTCCCTCTTCTCTCTCTCTCTCTCTCTCTCTCTCTCTCTCTCTCTCTCTCTCCCTCTCCCTCTCCCTCTCCCTCTCCCTCTTCTCTCTCTCTCTCTCTCCCTCTCCCTCTCCCCCCCCCTCTCTCTTTCTCTCTCTCTCTCTCTCCAAGTTCAAGGGCAGAGCTGGATTTCGGGGTTCTTCCTGCCGTGTCTCAGTGTTTTCTCCAAGACCCATGCTGGAGAGGGGGACCAGGGGAAAGAATGAATGAATTCACTTGTGTTTTTAGAGGTAGAGTCTCAGCTTAGCCTGGCCTCAACCTTGTTCTGTAGCCCAGTATTCTCTCAGACTCTTGACCTTCTGTCACACTCCCCAGAGCAAGGATTACAGGCGCCATGCCCCATGCCTACCTTGGCATCTGTTTTAGACAAGGTCTCCTACTGTAGCCCAGACTAGCCTAGAACTCACCGTGTAACCCAGGAGACTGGCTTTGCATTAAGGTCAGCCTTCCTTGCCTCCCGGGCGCCATGCCCACCTCTTGCTCAGTTGCTGTTGTAGGGGTCTGTAGACTGGGGGCTTTTAGAGCCGGTAAATGCTGATAAGGGAAGGGGAGACTCCACGAAAGGATGTCTGACCTCCACATTTTCTTTCCTGTGGCTTGTTTTTTTGTTTGGTTGGGTCTTTTGGGTTTTTTGTTTGTTTGTTTGTTTTTGTTTTTGTTTTTTTTTTTTGAGAGATAGTTCTCTACTTAGCCTTGGCTGGCCTGGAACTCACTACATAGATCAAGCTAGGCTTGAACTCTTAGAGAAACCTGCATGTCTCTGGCCTTTCTTGGCCTCCGAAGTGCTGGGATTTAAGCCATGTGTCACCATGCCCTGCTCATCCTTAAGTATTTTAAACAACAAAGATTCTTTCCAGGTCTGGGAGAGAGATGTTGAGGGAGGAGGATTGCTGGTGAAACATCCTTTGGTTCTGCCAGCCACTCATGGTGGGGTTGGGGGGATTGGGGGCAGGCGGGGAGATGGGAGGGGGCTGGTATAGGCCATTCAATAGCAATCCACAGGACAAGGGGAATTCCTTTATAGACTTTAGAGTGGGGGTCTCTGTGCTTAGAGGGGAGCAGCCTCTGAGTTTGGCCATTCTGTGAGGCTGCCAGAAAGGCTGTGACTAGAAAGTGAGTCCTGTTGCCCCACCCTGTCTTGGGGCTGCTGCTGCTGAATGCTAGGAATTTAGCTGCTTAGGGAAGGGCCTGGATGGCAGGTAAGACTCCTATGGTTTCCTCCACAGTCCACAGGGCGGCCTCTGATCTAACACTGGGCAGGCAGCCTCTTGAGCAGCATGCCAGGGCACCAGTGCTCCCCACATTGGAGCTGGTTTGTGTCTATACTACTCAGTGTCTTTCCCCAAGATTATATGGTAAGATCTTACAGTGCGAAACCCAGGGCAAGAGCCTCAGGGACAGCGCAGGTTACTCTTGATTCTTCCGAGAGTATCAAACTGCTTCTCTTCCCCCAGGACGTAAGTGGGCAGGGGCATCTGCTGAGGGGCAGTGTCATCAGGTGGGTCCTGCATTGCACAGGGTACCCCTCCCCCTCCCACAGCTGAATTCACAGAATGACCTCATGGTGACCTCCTAGAGACTGACCCCCTGAACCTCTCCCACGTCCTAGCTCTGCCCCACGAGAGGGACAATAAGTAACCATTGTCCTGGGGAAGCTGCCTCTGCACCCTGGCTCTGTTCCGCTGGGCTTCCCTCTGGCTCCTCCCCAGAGCGTTGTTGCTGGGCAGTCTCCTCTACCCCCTCCCCCGTTCTGTTAACACTTTAAGGCTGCCTATAACCACCGGGTCCTTAAACCAGGAATTGTCATTTGATGCACAGAGGTGGGGGAGGAAGACCCCACCCACACTTTGTTTCCTACCCAGAGGTTGCCAGCCTTCAAGGATCAGGAGAGAAACACAGGAATCTGACTGTGGGAGTAACTGATGGCATAAATGATGCCTGGAACCCACTTACAACCGGGGCCCTTCGTGGGACGGACTGGGGCCCTGGCTAATGGTTCAAATGCTCTTTGGAAAGCAGTGGGCAGCTTTTCCACTGGACTCTGCGAAGGGGGAGGAGTGCCCCCACTCTATAACAGAACGTCCCCAGATGGGCAGAGCTGGGATCCCCAAGGGGCCTGCTTCCAGCGGTCATCCAGCACATTGCTATTCTGAGGACAGCCACCTGCCTGAGGCCATCACACGAATGCCAGGGGATTCCTAGCATGAAGGTGGCTTGCCTCTTTCCTGTGTGACTGCTTCTAGTTTCGCTTCCCTGGGGATTTAAAGCTAGAATGAATGGTCAAGAGTCCCCAGAGAGGCTTGACTGGAGAAAGCCAAGTGACTTTGTTTCAGTTTTCTCTTCTCTAAGTTCTTCTAGTTCATTCCTTTGACTCTGGAGCCCGGCTCCCCGGGAGCTGGGGTAGTGACCCCTCTGCCCTGCACGGGGTATCAACAACAACCCGCTAGAAGCTCAAGGTGTGGGACAGGAGATGGTTGGCTCACAAGTTGTTGCTCTGTGCTTGTCAGAGTTAAAATCTGCTCCTATCAGATACCTGCTCTTGGGTGTGGACCCTCTGGCAGCCACCTCATTTGAATTTAGTTAACTCTTGAAGGACCTTGTCTCCAAACAGTCATTTTCTCAGGTTCTGAGGGTCAGGGCGTCAAGAGACAGACCTGGAATGGAGCACAATTTCGGTCTGTAACTGCCTGAGAAGGGAGGAAGCCAATGCAGAGCCTGACCTTGGGTTCCAGGTGAACACAAACTAGGAGCCCAGGCACTGCAAGAAGGTGCCTTTGGTGCCGCTCCAAGTGAGAGATGGGCTCGGGGTGTGGTGCGCTGGCTTTCTTCCCCCTGGACAGACCCTGATCTGTGAGGTCCCCTGCTTCAGAATCAGAGGTTTGGAGAGCCGAGGCGGCACCCAGTCTCATCAGCTCGGCCCACATGAGACTCTGTCTCAAAAAAACTTAAGCCATGGAGGTAACTTTAATAATACCAAGAACTGTGGGGCAGAGGCAGCTGAAGAGATGGTTCAGCAGTTAAGAGCACTTGCTACTCTTGCATAGGACCTGGGTTTGGTTCCCAGCACCCACATGGCTGCTCACAACCGCCTGAAACTCCCATTCTGGGGGATATGACGCTCTCTTCTGGCCTCCATGTGATATGCACACATACATGCAGGCAAAACACGCTCACATTCATGAAATAAATAGATCTTTAAAACATAAAGAGTAAAAGTGTCACTAGCCCCAGATTGAAGCAGAAACAGTGCCCTGTGGGGGCAGACAGGAAGCTGAGTGTCCAGCAGGGAGGCCACGAGAAGAATGGGGGCGGAAGGAACAAGGAAGCATTTGAGTAACCCAGGAGCACGGTGCTTCGTCTGGCGAAGAAGTCTCTTAGTCATGGTCTGGTGAACTTACAGTCTGTGTTTTCTGTTTCTGAAGAGGGGGTCTCACTCTGCAGCCCAAGCTGGCTTCAGACTCCCAGCAATCCCCCTGCTTCAGCTTCCCTAGTGCTGGGGTTACAGGGCCTAGCTTTCACTTTCTTTTAGATGCTACAGAAAATGAAAGTTATGAGCTCACTTTGTGTGACGGGATCACTCTTAATTCCTGAGCATGACTGGTCGGGCAGAGTGGGGTTCCCCAGAAGCATCCCTGGAGATTCTATCAGCTGTATGGACTTGACGCATACTTGGTATAAAAACATGAATATGTGTTTTTGCTTGTAGATCTTTTAAAATTACATTTATTTTTTTTGAGGGGCGTGCACAAATGTGCCATGACACACATGTGGAGGTCAGAGGGCAACTTATAGAAGTCCGTCAGTCCTTCCACCATGTGGGTCCCAGGGACGGAACTCAGGTCATCAGGTTTAGTACTTTTACCCACTAAGCTGTCCCAGCAGCCCCAAGTACTGTATATTTTCATATCGCGTATGGCTGCTGTCGTGATTGTCCTGAGCCTACTTATCCCAGCCGGGCCTGCTGACCATTAGCATTCCTTCATGAGGAGGTTGAGAGGTCACAAGACCCTCACCTGAGTGTCCAGCCGCTTCCTGCCACCTGTTGTTTGTCCCTCTGCCTTACCTGCGTGTGTCCTTAGGGGAGGGATGGAGCACATAGGAAGACTAAGGGGTGGGGGCCTCCATCTAGATGACGCATGGGGAAGTCCTCATCCCTGCTGGCTAAAGGAACCGTTTTCTGATACGGCCTTTTAGGAGGGAGCTTCCACACCCCTATAAGTCACCCCCCACCTATGAGCTGTAAGGAACCCCCAATAAATTCATTGGTTCTTCAGAGGGAACTTTGGCAGAAATGTGTCTCAGTTTGGGACCTTAGGGGAAGGAGTAGATAGATATTGCTTATGTAGCCTCGCCCTGAGGAATTTTAGCTTAGAACTGTGTGCTTTCCATCCTTCTGTCAGTGACATGTATGATAAATGTACGTATGTGTGTATGTATGTATGTATGTGTGTATGTATGTAGTGTATATATATGTATGTGTGTATACACACGCCACACATCCACCTGCTTTATTCTGATGAACACTGAAACATTACTGTAGATGAGGTCTCACCTCAGAGCCCAGGTTGGCCTCCCGAGCGTCTACCTTCCCAGTGCTGGGATTACAGGTGTGCACTGCCAAGCCTGCCTCTAATCACAGTCTTCCCTGCAGCTGGCACATGTGTGGCTGCCTGGGCTTGTGGGAGCTGCACGGATGCTCATCTGGCTTTCCTCAGATGGTGCCATCATCACCCCCACCCTGTGGAGATGCTGGCGTGCCAAAGCTAAGCAGCTTGCCCAAGTGGCCACAGAGTGGTAGTTTGGACCCAGCCCATTGCATCAAAGTCGGAGCACTCAACCCCTGTGTCACCTCCATAAGAGGCGTCCCTTTGATAAGGTGTCTTGGAAGGAGACTGGGCAGGGATTCTTGGAAAGGAGACTTGGGGCTTGGACCTAATTCCAGTTGTGTTGTGGTGGGGGCGTTCTCCAAATGGCGGAGCCAGGTAGGGTCCCCAGTGGTGCACCACCTGACCAGATGTTCTAGACGGTCACTTTGACCCTTGCCAGGCTACACTTGCTCTGTGTGAGAAAGGAGGTCTCAGAGCCAAGGGGATTTGCCTACACATAACCCACGATTCTAGACCCTGGATTCTCCCAATTCCTGAAACCCAAGATCCCGCAAGTTGCCAGGGGACTGACTGAGGGTATGAATGTTGAAGCCTAGACACGTAGGCTGATGTTGGCGTACTGGGCCACACCCCTGTGGGTGCAGGGAGAGGAGCCAGCTGGGGCGTGTAAAAGCTGGCTCTCTCTGGCCACACCCCTCTCTGAGGAGCACTGAACCTTTATTTATTTCTATTTATTTATTTATTTATTTTGGATTTTTCGAGACAGGGTTTCTCCGTGGCTTTTGGTTCCTGTCCTGGAATTAGCTCTTCTAGACCAGGCTGGCCTCAAACTCACAAAGATCCGCCTGCCTCTGCCTCCCGAGTGCTGGGATTAAAGGTGTGCGCCACCACCGCCCGGCCCTGGACCTTTATTTTTTAATTATTTTTCTATACAAGTATTTGCCTGCATTGGTACCTAAGTCTAAGTACTCACAACCTCAGTCAGTCCCCTGGCAACCTAGGAGATCTTGGGGTACAGAAGTTGGGAGTGGATTCCGTAGGCCTGGATGGGAGATCACAGGCCATGGGCAGGCAGGTGCCCTTGGCCCCAGATGGTTGTGAGGTACCAAACTCACATCTTTTGCAGGTTGTGTCATTTGGGAGATTGTTTTGAGAGTGTCTCAGTCTGTAGCTCAGGCTAGCATTTTACTATGTAGTCCAGGTTACCCTGAAACTTACTGTGATCTATCTGCTTCCACCTCCCAAGCACTGAGGTTATAGACATGCCACTGTGCCCGGTTTCTGCGGTGTGAGAGATTGAACCCAGGGCTTCATCCATCTACACAATCAATCGCTCTTCTGACCAAGCCAAACGTTCTGAAATTCTAAATCAGAGCAGTCTCCCCCATGTCCTCCCTTGATTTGATTTACAGGAACACACTATCTGATGCTGGTTTGGGGAGCACTGTTCTCTGCAGGGATAACACTGCAGGGGTAGGGGCTAACCTTGGCACCCCTCTTTTCATGTATTCTTCAGCTGGGGTGTCCCGCTGGCCATTACAGCAGCAGCTGTCTCTCTGAAGAAGATAGGCTACGATGCCTCCGACGTGTCCGTGGGCTGGTGCTGGGTGAACCTGGAGGCTGAGGACCGTGTCATGTGGATGCTCCTGACTGGGAAGCTGTGGGAGATGCTGGCTTATGTCTTACTGCCTCTACTGTACCTTCTGGTCAGAAAACACATCAACAGAGCGGTAGGTGTCTGATGTGCTGGCCCTTCGGGGACAGACTAATTCTCTAAGGGACCAAACTAGTGCCAGGCCATAGGAACTCTGTGCTTGGACTGAATACGGGATCGTGAATAAGCTTGTTGGCTAAATAGTCCTGGTATAGGTGAGACAGGTAGCTGGACCACAGAGCTGCGTTCTCAACCGCGGTCCTGCACTGCCACCGTGTGGCCATCCCAGTATTACACTAAGGAGTTCAAAGTCAAGAATGGTGGTCACAGACAATTTCACCTACCCTTGGTGGTCAAAATTGTGTCTCAAGTGTCAGCCTTTTCAGGAGGTCATAAGTCAATAGGGCTGTCCAGAAAGGGAGACTTATCCTCAGAGAGGATCTTGAAGCCTAAGCAATCAAGGTCAAAGATAAACTGATGGTGACAGAAGCAGTCATAGCTTTGCCCTGAATTTGGAATTCACTATACTGTCAAGAATGACCTTGAGCTTCTTATGGTCCTCCTGTCTCCACCCCTTGGGTACTAGGATTGCAGGTGTGCACCACCACGCCAGTTCCTGCAGTGCTGGGAATTGAACCCAGGGCTTCATATGTGATGTGAGTGCTCTATCAAATGTATTGTATCCCTTTGCCCTGGACACAGACACGGGGTCTGATGTGGCCCAGACTGGCCTAGACTTTGTAGCCGAGGACAGCTGTAAACTTCTGATCCCCCTGCCTCTACTTCTTTTTTTTTTTTTTTTTTTTTTTTTTTTTTTTGTTTTGTTTTGTTTTTGTTTTTTTTTTTTTTTGTTTTTCGAGACAGGGTTTCTCTGTGGCTTTGGAGCCTGTCCTGGAACTAGCTCTGTAGACCAGGCTGGTCTCGAACTCACAGAGATCCGCCTGCCTCTGCCTCCCAAGTGCTGGGATTAAAGGCGTGCGCCACCACCGCCTGGCTCCCCTGCCTCTACTTCTAACGGAGTGGAACTATAAGCATGCCTGGCTCATTTTTTTGCCCAAGTCTTACTGGGATGTTTTGTTTTGTGTTACTAGAGACTGAACTCAGGACCTCTGCTTGCTTAAATACTCTTATCACTCAGCCACACCCGTAGGCGTGGGTTCTTCTGACTTAGCAGTTCATTTCCTTTGTACTCTTTCTTTCTTTCTTCCTTCCTTCCTTCCTTCCTTCCTTCCTTCCTTCCTTCCTTCCTTTCTTCTTTTGAGACAGTCTCACCGTGTAGCACTGGCTGGCCTTGAACTCTCACAGAGATCCACCTGCCTCTGTCTCCCCAGTGCTGGGATTAAAGACTTGTCACACCTGACCCTAAGCAGCCACTCCTGAGTTAGGATGCTCCTTGTGGGCATCTATGTTCTTGGGACACCTCATCCTGGCCAGCACCTACACCTCTGTCTGCTGAGACTCCAGTTCTCCATTTAGCCAATCGTCACCTGCCCTGTGTCCTCGCTGGGCCCTGGACTGGACTCCAGTCTGGAGTCTGACTGGAGAGCAGAGCTACCAGTGCGTTCCCACACAGTCAACCTCTTCTGCATGCTCTTCTTCCCACTGGCCTGGGAAGATGGGGGCTGCTCCTGGAGAATAAAATCCCCCACGCCCCCTGCAGCTCTACCAGGCTCTACCCCAGTGTGTGCGCTTTTTGTCCTTCCTAGATCAGGCTGGCCCTGGCATGTGACAATTAGCTCTTGCGATTTGTCAAGGGGTTTCAGAAAAGCACAAGTATGAAGTGGGCAGGAGGTGAGGACATAGTCATTCTCTGCCTGGAGATGGGGAAGGGAGTTGAGAATGAATGGGGAGGCAAGCTTGGTTCTGAGGAGCAGCCAAGTGGTCCAGCTTCTCCAGGCTGCACCACCTCCCGCTGACCTCTCTGCCCTGCCCTCCCCATCTGTGGGAGATGGGCACTTAGTGCCCTGGGCTGCTGTCACGGACCCTTAGGGGAGGAGGAGGCGGGACCTTTAATCAGGTATGTTGTTGAAGCTTGCCACTCAGATACCGGGCATATGGTTAGTCCCTCACCAGGCTTCAGTGTCCTCAACACATGGCCAGCCTCAAGCCTCTCATTGGCCAGTTCAATTGACTTTACCAATTTGATTGTGATTTGAAATTGAGCAACCTTCCTGCCATGACAAACATCCCTCAGGAATGCAAGTGCCAAGGCTTGCCCCTTCCTTTCCTCCGCCCCAGGGATCTTGTGTTGTGGAGGGGGAGGGGAATAGCAGCGAGAAGCTGAGCATTGAGGGTGAGCGAAGTCAGGGGTGGAGGTGGGGAAGAATGGTTGGCTGGAATGGGCAAAATGGCTGTCTGTGAGCTTCACCCAGAATGTGACCCTGGGGAAGGACTTGAAGCCGAGGGAACTGCAAGTGACTGAGTGCTCCAGATGCAAAGACCAGCTAAGACCTGGGGCTTGAGGAGACCCAGAGCAAGGGAGGGAATGGACTGAGTTCCGGACGGAGCGGACTCACCATCAGGGACCAACGTAAGGAAGGGTTGAAGTGGGGCCACCAAGAGCTTGGGATAACGGGCTCGGCAGACCTGCCGTATGCCCTCTGAGAACTTGCCTCCTGCTTTGGGGACGACCTGCCGTGGGAAGGAGGGAGACCAAGTAGACATGGTGACCATGCCTGGCCCAAGCTGGGGTGGTGTGTCAAAGTATCCAGTTTCTGGGTCCGTTCTGCAGGTGTGGCCTTTACGACTTGCCTATAGGTCAGGTGTGCCTGGGGAAGAAAAGACTAAAAGATGATGCCCAAGTCACACGGGTGACAGGAAGGATGAAGTGTCATTTGTCTGAAATGAGGGTTGTGATGACTTGTTTATCCTGGGCAGGGTTTATGACATCTCAGAGATGATGGAGTAGGAGTAGAGATGTGGAGTAGGCAGGGGGTCCGATCTGAGAGTTGGCGGTTGTGGGGATGACTCCTGGTTTATCTGATAGACTCCAGACCTCCTCAGCGTCCAAGTGGAAAAGGCCACAGTGCCCCCTCTCTCACCTCCCCGGGCTGGTGGGTTGTGTGGATGTGCGTGGGTGGTTGCCGGCAGAGACCTGCCTGGCTCAGGTCTTTGCTCCCTGTCTTTCACACAGCACCAGGCCCTCTCCGAGTACCGGCCCATCTGTGAGGCGCGCCAGCTGCAGCGAGGCTCCGCCACCTCCATGGCTGATAAGAAACTGATCCTGATTCCACTCATATTCATCTGTCTTCGCGTCTGGAGCACCGTGCGCTTCGTCCTGACCCTCTGCGGCTCCCCAGCTGTCAAGTCTCCTGTGCTGGTTGTTTTGCACGTATGTCTGTCCCCGTGGGCCCTGCTACCCCACAGTGGCATGGCCAGATCCCTTCCCTACAGACTGATACATCTAAGGTCCCAGGATGGGCCTATGGGAAGCGGGGTAGCTCAGTGTAAACAAGCGTGGGTTTGCAGTTAGGGACGGGGAGAAATCTGTGTGGTTGTTCTGAGCAACCTAGAGAAGCCATTGTAGAGTTAACTGATACCGGATCTTTCTCACTGCAGAAGGCCTAAATGCAAGTCTGGCTAGGTGGCCAGCCACTTCTGGCCTGTCCAGAACTCTGCTTAAGGCCACCTATCTGAGCTCATCCCGCGACAATGTAGAGGCTGGGACTGGAAAGGTCATAGGATTCATAGCAGCCCACTGAGTCCCATCGACTGTATTTCTGGGATACTCCCAGCCCTGTGTTTATGCCTCTCCCCTTCCACCAGGGCATTGGGAACACTTTCCAGGGAGGGGCCAACTGCATCATGTTCGCCCTCTGCACCCGCGCAGTCCGCACAAGGCTCTTGTCTCTCTTCTGCTGCCGCTGCTGTCCTCAGCCCTCTACCCAGAACCCTCTTGGGGCTCCTACTCCCCCCAAGATGAGAGAATCTCAGGAATCCAGACGGACTCCAGAAGTTCCCAGCACCTGATTGGTGGACTTCTCTACTTGTTCTCACCGGTGCTGCCTTCCTGGTTCCTGCTGCTGCTCCGCCAGATACAGGGTCGCCCACCGGAAGCCTTGAATAGGGAAGCTCCGCCCCGTGAAGGAACGGCCCTTAGGGCAGCCTCATCTACCTCCTAGACTCTCAGGCAGGCGTAAGCCCAAAGATGTGGGATGCAGGGAAGCCAGTAATGCAGGATCCCATCAGGACACTGGTTCTCAGTCCTGAAGCCACCAGCACTGTTTACAGTTTGAGGGACCCATACCTATGGACTCCTCGGAGAGATGCACCCCAACCCAGACATCACAGTATGGGGTCCAGGTTTGTCACGGTGTTGAGATTCACAGAGAACCTGGAGAAGTTAGAGCTCAACAGCAGAGCCATTTCCCTTAAACCAGGTCCCAAGTCCGCTACGATCACAGGAGACGCCGTCATTGACCCAAACCACCCAGGCACACACTCGAGGGCATCTCACGGATTCTCTGCTTGGCTCATCAACCCTCAATATTTATTGCATTTGAACTTCAGCACAGGCCAGAGTCCAGAGTTCTGCCCATGAGTCAATCACTCAACACTCAGGTCCTTTCTGGGACCAAGACAGAAGCAGCTCGGCTCCAGTCCCTGAGAACGACATACGGTTTCTGCCTGCTGTTTTCATAGAACTTTTGTTCGCAGTGATTATTACAGGAGTGACTCAGGACGGTGTCTGGCTTGGCGCCTTGTTTAGTTAGTTTTGGTTTGCTTGTTTTGTTTTGTGGTCAGGGGGTTGGTGAATGGTCCAAACACCAACTCCTCCCCAAAGGGGAGCCTTTGGAGATTCAGCCTTGGGCTGGGATGTAGCTCACTGTGCTTCCAGGTTGGTCCCTGTACCAAAACTATTTAAAAAGTTTTTTTCTTGGTAGTTATTTATGGGATATAGAAAGAGGATTTTGAGGTGATTACATTTTATTTAATTTATTTGAGATAGGGTCTCATTATTATAGCCCTGGCTGGTCTGGAACTTGCTGTGTAGACCAAGCTGGCCTCGAACTCACAGAGATCCACTTGCCTCTGCCTCCCGATAATTACATTTTTTTAAAAAAGATTTTGTTTTGTGTTGTGCTTCCTGTACTAGGGCCTTGCTCTGCCACTGGGTTCTACCCCAAGCCTTCCTTTTGTTCCTTTTGTTCTTTTGTTTTGAGCAGGGTCTCACTAAGTTGCCTCGACTGGCCATGAACTTTCTGTCAGCCAGGCTAGACTTGAACTTGCGTTTTCCCTACCTCAACCTCCCAGGAAGCTAGTACTAAAGCCTTGGGGCAGCGTGCCCAACCAAAGAAGGGCGTAAGAGAGCTGTGTTTCTGCTTCCACTCGGCGGCTCTTCTAGCAAGCCTTCCCTCATTTCAGAGAGCTAGGTACTCCGCGTCTCAGGCCCGCCACCTTGCAGGCAAGTGGAAGAAATGTTCTGCTATGCCTGTAGACAGTGCCCTTGGGTTCTGTCCGTACCCCACAAAGCAGAGCGGATTCGCAGAGCCTGGTAAAGGGGCTGAGGATGAGGAGGACAGAGCCACACTGGGCCGTCGATTCCCATTTTGTTCTCAAACAACGTCTCTCTCAGAAAAGGACTCGTCAGAGGACTGTGTCCATATGCTCCTTTTCTGATTTCCTTGGGAAGTGTTTCTTTAGGAAAATCTACACGAGGTGGGTTCCCTCATGGGCATCAAAGAAAGCTCCTCAGCCGGGGGCTGTCTGTTTACAGAAACAGCCTATGTCAGGCAAAGGGCGTGCTGAGGTCCTAAGACATTACTGCCGATTGTACGTTGTCAGCATGCTGCCAGTAATGATCTCCCGGCTTCTAAAATGGAACGGAAATTCTAGGAACTTGTTTCCTGCAGAGGAGAAAATGATCTACAGAATACCACAGAGGAAATGATGTGGGAACAAACCCAGCTGGGCAGGGCTTTGGGGAGCCCTGGCTGTTGGAGATCCAGGAGCCTGGGGCTCACTCGAGCTCTCTCTGATGACTGATGCCATCGGCCAGGATTGCTGTCTGTAAATCCCTCCGCAAAATAAACACTTTGGCTCTTTCCACCTGTTTCCCACACTGCCCTGCTGCTGCAGGGGAATGGCGGCGACCCAAGGCTTGGTACCTTGCCTCTAGCCCTGTGAGCACACAGGCTGATCTCAACCTTAGCTCTTCTCAGAGCTGGTGACCAAATGGTTTCAGAACTGAAGACAAAAGGAAGGTGAGCCTTCAGTGAGCCCCAGGAGGAGGCCCTAGAGGCTGCCAGCTCCCATTACGCCTCGTTCAGCCTGGTGGCTTTTTATCTCTCTTAGCATTACTCGTATTATCTCCCCGTGCCCCCTCGGTCACCGAAATGTGACCTCAGCCTTAACGGGAGCTACAGCCTTTGCTCCCCCTTCTTCAGCACTTTGTGGTTCTTGTTCTCCCAGTCAGTTGTCAGCTGCTTCCTGCCTCTGTCCGTCTGGACACACACACACACACACACACACAGACACACATTAGTTTTGGAGATACCAGGGGATTAAACCTAGGCCCTTGTGCAAACTAGACAAGTGTCTAGCATTTAGCTATTCCCTCAGTCCTTTTATTTTCTATATTTTGAAGCAAGGGATTCTCACTAGTTGTCCAGTTGTCCAGGAAGGCCTTGAACTTGAGATTCTCCCGTCTCAGTTTCACGGTTTCTGGAATTACAGACCCGTGCCTTGGTTTCCCAGCTGCGCAGACCAGAATAATCACACAGAAAAGCCAGGAAATGAATGAGCAGTCTGTTTACACAGGCCTCTGCCATCAAACTCATCCAACTTTCAGAGCCTGGGTTTGTTCTTTCTGTCTCTCTCTTAAAAGAATAAAAGAAACCCTTCATTTGTCTTTGCTCTGTTTTTATGTGTGTGAATGTTCTTGTGTGTGTAAGCACACCGTATGTGTGCAGCACCCTTGGAGGCCTTGGGAGTCTGAGCCCCAGAACCTGGGGTTACAGGTGGTTGTGGGCAGCAGATAAAGGGAACTAAACCTGAGTCCTGCACAAGAACAGCAAATGCTCTTAGCTGCTGAGCTACCTCCCCAGCACCCTCTTCTTTTGTTTTTGGAACTCACAGCTGTGGAATAATGAAGCCTAGCGTGAGATTTTTTTGGAAGTGTGATTTTTTTTTTGGACTGGGTGAAAGTCCAAAAGCTCTTTGCTGCTTTAAATTAGATGAATCATTTTATTTTCTCCTGTGTGATTGCTAAACTAATTAGCACTGAATTGGGGAAGGGTAGATGGCAGCTGAGGCCTGGAGAACCCTTGCTTTTAAGATATGTAGCCACGGGTCACATGCCTGGGCTTCACAGATAGACACTTGAGAAGGTGTGGGTACCTGTTTTTCTTGGCTGCAGACACCTACCCTCTTGTCCAGCTTCTGTCCTTAAGTCCTGGGCAAGCTGCACTCTGTAATTCTGGATCATACACCCCCTTCTTCCATCCATCAGAACCTTCTACCTTTGCTAGTTAGTTCTCATACACACTGTTTTCTACCTTATCTCACCCTCCACGACCCTCTCTGACCCTCCCTGGTTCTTCACAGCCCTCTCTAACCTTCCATGACCTTCCATGACCCTCTATGACCCCCATGGCCCTCTACGGCCCTCTCTGGCCCTCCATGACCCTCCACTCTTCACTGACTGACATGCCTCTCTCCCTTTCCGTCCATTCCTTCCTCCTGACCTGACTGCCAGCCTTATTCTGAT
Source organism: Chionomys nivalis (assembly GCF_950005125.1). NCBI lineage: Eukaryota > Metazoa > Chordata > Mammalia > Rodentia > Cricetidae > Chionomys > Chionomys nivalis. Next base: position 6,216,252 of record NC_080096.1, on the reverse strand, counting down.
GCTGCCTCTATCTTCTTTTCCTGCTCAGTCCTCTGAAACACCCAACTCCATTTAGACCATAAGTCCAAACTTCAGCTTCTCATTGCTGGGATCACAGGCCTTGCACATCAGTGCCGTGATTTACTGGGGTTCGTTTATGTAAGCACAAAGAGGTGGGCTTCAGGGAAGCCAGACATGCAGGAGCCACGCATCCAGCCCCTGACTGTGAGAAACAATTAATGCAGGAGCAATGCATGCATCCAGCCCCTGACTGTGGGAAACCAGTCATGTAGGGTCCATGCATCCAGCCCCTGGCTGTGGGAAGTCAGCTGTGCAGGGTCCATGCATTCAGCCCCTGGCTGTGGCATTCTAGGCTCCCCTTACCTGGCACTTTTCCCTGTCTCCCAATCTCTCTCCGACCTTCTCCCTGCAGGAAATGCAGCTTGCTGCTTCTCTCTGCTCCACACTGCCCCTATGCTTGGTGGCCTCTTTCTGCCCTTATCCAATGGACACCTAACAGGGTGACCTCTTGTTCTCACAAATTTCCCAGCAGACCTCTAAATAATATCCCTTTAAGCCCAGTGCCTGGGTGGTAGAGGCAGGTGAATCTCTGGGAGTTCAAGACCAGCCTCGTCTACATAGAGAGTTGTAGGCAAGCCATGGCTACATAGTGTCTCCAGAAAACAACAAAAAGCAGCATAGGAAAAGGGTTTATTTTAACTGACAATTCAGGTTAGAGATAGTCTATCATTTCAGGAGGCTCACAGCTGCAGAAACTCAAAGCAGCTGCTTATAGCACAACCACAGAATAGCAGAGAGCGATGCTTGCAAGCATGCTTAATAATCTTAGACAGACTAGGGTGCTGATTGCTTTCAGGCTAGGGTTCCTATGTCTTTTAAGGCAAGCAAGATAATTCGCATAGACATGCTGTCTCAGTGGGCAAATCACTCAGTGCTTGCTGAGTGACTATGGGAACCAGCGTTCAAGTCCCAGCACCCACTGAAAAAGTAAAGCATATTGGTGTGTGTTGATAATCCCAGCACTAGGGAGGCAGAGACAGGAGGACTCCTGGGGCTTACTGGACAGCCAGTCTAATCAGCGAGGGCCAGGTCCCAGTGAGAGACCCTTTCTCAAAAGAGCGAGGTGGATAGTACTGGAGAAATGATACCTGATGTTGTCCTCTGCCCCTACAGGTGTGCACACACATGCGCACACATGCACATGAGCACCCATGTGTACACATATGTACACACACACTCCTATACACATACACAAAGAAGCAAGTGAGGGCTGGCGGTGTGGCTGGAGCAGGGTATTTTCCTTGAGTGCATGTTTGCAGAGCCCAGGCCACGGAAAAGGAAAAGAGAAAAGAGGGTGTGTCCCTGCTACCAGACCTGTGAGCCTCCATTTCTGCTCTGGAGAGAGACTACATCCAAGCACAGTCTCTCTCCTGCTAATATTAGATCACTGTGTGTCAGTGCTGGCCTCCCAAGCTCAGGTGTTGTAACTAGGTAACAGTGAGACCAAACTGATCCCAAGACATCACTCAAAGACACCTGGAGAAAGTCTGTGACCCAGGATGTCACCTGGCTGTTACTCAGCCTGTCTTGGGCAATTGAAGTCATCCTGAAGATTCCAGTCCCTGCCGCGCCCTGCACAGAAGACATCACAGTTGAGAGCCCAGGAACAGCTGCAGGCATCAGTGGTGACCCCAAAGAGACAATTTTTTTTTCTTCTCCTGGAACAAGGTGTTATCATTTGTAAAGACATGGCAGACTGGAGGCCCATGCCATGAGGGGCAGTGGCAGGTCACTCGAGGTCTCAGAGGGTCCCCTTGGCGGGTGGGAGACTGCGGCAGATGAGAGACAGATGCGCCATGCAGGAAGAGTTTGGGTATGGAGTTTATTTAGTGGGTTATGGAGGGGAAAGGGAAGGGGAGAAGGGGGGAAGGGGAGAAAAGGAGGGAAAAGGGAGAGAGGCAGAAGCTCCAAAAGGAGAGAGGGAGAGGAGAGAGAGAGAGAGAGAGAGAGAGAGAGAGAGAGAGAGAGAGAGAGAGAGAGAGTCCACTTGCCAGAATGGGGGAGGTTGGGAGTGGGTGGAACTTGTCTCTTAAAGGGTCAGGATACACAGGTGACAGACTAGGCCAGCAGATTATAACACAAGGTCTCACTCTGTAGCTTTAACTGCCTTGGAACTCACTCTGTAGACCCGGCTGACTTCAAACTTGCAGAGATCTGCCTGCCTCCCAAGTGCTGGGTTTAAAGGTTGGTATCACCACACCTGGCTAATTAAAATATTTTATTTACGTATCTGTGTTTTGCCTGCTTGTATGTTTATGTGCATACCAGGCACTCTTGGAGGTCAGAAGAAGGATCAGATCCCTGGAATTGGATTTACAGGAAGTTGTGGGTGCTCAGAACTGAGCCTGGATCCCCTGGAAGAACAACCAGTGCTCTAACATCTGAGCCATCTCCCCAGCTCCAACAAAGGCTTCTTTTTACATTTTAATTATTTATTTTTATGTGTATGGTATTTTACCTGCATGTGTGTCTGTGCACCATTGCACACCTCTGTCAAGGGGAGACCAGAATAAGGCATTGGATCCCCAGAGTCTGGAGCTAAAGAGACTTATAAGCTGCCATGTGGGTGCTGGGAATTGAACCTGGGTCCTCTGGAAGAGCAGTCAGTGCTCTTAACCACTGAGCCATCTCTCCAGCCTAATACTTACTGTTGTTGGTGCCTCTTTCTATGTAAGAATTCCCGGCAATTTCTTACACCCATGCTGCCAGAGGAGGAGGCAGGCCCTCCCACTCTCTGGTCCTCCCTATCACTTTTCTTCCTGGCAGACAGCGGAGCTTGCCTGAGGACATTGTGAGGGTATAGTCACCAAAGTTAAAAGACTCCAAGGTTTGCTAGAACAAGCTGACAAAGACAAATTTGTTACAGAATATACAAACTTACTACATCAGAAAGACAATCCGTGAAATTACCCACTAGCATAATTCAGAACTTGTGTATTTCTGTTTGTGTAGAGAACCGGAATGTAGACAAATTTCAGGAGTAAAACTGGTTGTGGGGGGATAGTGACCCCCGGAGGCAGGAGTTAGCTTGTAAACATTGTATTTGTGGCACATCTAGGTCTGGTGTTATGGATGGACTCCAGGGCCTCCCGTACTGGGCGAGTGCTCTCTGAGCCACACCCCAGACCTGGGCTACTTTGTTCAGCTTGCTGAGGTTTTGTTTTGGTAATTCAGCAGACCACAGACCTTCGCACAACGGTTTCTATGATGGAACTACCATTCAGGATATAATGGCACACAGACAGCACTACTTGCCACAATGAGAACAAAAAGCTAATCCATCGAAGTCCATAGTTCTGGGAAGTCTCTAAATGTAGCTTGCTTTTTGGCTTCTGCAGCTCAGAGTCTGGCTAACTGCTCTTGTTCACCGAAGTGTGTCAACCCACAACATGGTTTTTGTACTTAAAAGCTCACCCTGAGAAAGACTCAGTGCTCCGTGAGGATCCGGAACACCAGTGTAATCGAGAACTGGTTAATAAAATCTATCGGTTTATACCTGTGCCCAAGTAGCCAACTCGGGTGGATACCTCCCACGGTAGCTGTCCTGATTAGTTACTTTGTTTCGTTTGTTTTACCAACTTGACACAGGCTAGAGCCACTTGGGAAGAGGGAACCTCAAATGAGAAAATGCCTCCATCAGATCAGCTGCTAGGCAAGCCCTGTAGTATTTTCTTGATTAATGATTGATATGGGAGGGTCCAGCTCAAGTGTAGGCGGTGCCAACCCCCAGTGGGCGGTCCTGGGTTTAGGAAAGCCAAGGGAGCAGCTAAGTGGTCTCTGCCTTAGCTCCTGTTGCCCCAGGTTCCTGCCTTGAGTCTCTGCCCTGGTGTCCCACCACGATGGACTGTAAGCTGAGACATGAAATAAACCTTTCCTCCCCAAAACGCTTTTGGTCAGTGCTTGTCACAGCAGTAGGAAGCAAACTAAGACATGGTTATTGAGACAGGCTCTTATGTAGCCCAGGCTGGCCTCAAACTCACTATATAGCTAAGGATGGCCTTGAACTCTTGCTCCCTCTGCCTCTACCTCCCCAGAGCTAAGATTACAGGTATGCACCACTATCCCCAGATGACTTTTTTTTTCATTGTGTTGTCTGGACTTTAATCAAGCTTCAGAATCAAGTATCCTCCTGCCTCTGTGGCTGGGATTGCAGGCATGTGTATACCACTGCCCCCCAGCCTCCAGCAGCCTTCCTTTGTGTGGACCATGAGAGCACAGGTACAAGGCGGTCATGTTTCCTCTCTCGGGGCTGCCTTTCTGAAGAAAAGATGCCAGAGAGAGCCACTCACTGGGGCTCTCCCCTTCATCACCCCCTTGGCTACCATCCCAGGGGGAAGTGCAGACCCGCCTGAGAGTCCTCGTATGATTGGCTGAAGAAACATCTAGGGGAGCTGTGAGGGTGAGTTGCCCGCAGGCTGGGCACAGATCTGGGAGGAACTGTTGTGGATGTTTTGAGTCAAGTCCTCATTCTGTAGAGTTCAGGCAGGCCTAGAAATCCTGGTCATCTTCCTGCCAGGGCCTCCCAGGGTTGGAAGTACCAGCTTGTGCCACCATACCCAACCTGAAATTATCAATGGGTGGCCTTCAGGAAAAGCAGAGGGCAGTGCTTCTCGATGTTTGCGTCAGTCTTAACCAACTGGAGATCTGCGGAAATGTGGTCTGTTAGCATCCTGGCGCCCCCTGGGAACCTGACACAGTCACCTCTCTGCATAAGGCAAGCAGGCCCTAATTCATACAGGGGCAAAGGTCCCTTTAAGAGACAAGACCTACCCTGATATCTCTCTTCCTAGCCAGCTGAGTCAAGCAGGTCTCTGCCTCTCCCCCTCTTCCTCTTCTCTCCCTCTCCCCTTCCTCTCTCCTTCTCTCTCTCTTTCTCTGTCTCTGTGTCTCTCCCTTCCCTCCCTCCTCCCTCCTCTCCCAATACCCTCTTTTCAATAAACTCCACACTCAAGCTCTCTCTGCGTGGCATATGCTGTCAGCTGCTGTGGTCCTCACCCAACCTGCCAAGGTCCCATATTGCACCATATTTTAACACAGACTTTGTAGGTCTGTGTGTCTGTGTGCCTCATAATCAAGATTTGCAGTATTAAAGGATCAAACCCAGGTTCATATGGATGCTAGGTAACAGCGCTACCACTGAGCGGCAATCCCACCTTCTCTTTATTTCTCTCTTTCTCTTTTCCCACTTGTGTGCATTTATGCGCACACACACACACACACACTCTCATGGCCTTACTATATAATCTAGGCTGGCCTCAAATTCACTTGCCTTCCCAGAGGTGGGATGCCAGGCATATTTGCAGTACTGGCCAGTGAACCAAGAGTCTTACCCATCTAGGCAAGTGCCCACTGCTGAGGGACACCCCCAGCCCTCTTCTAACTGAGACAGGGTCTCACTAAGTTACCCAGGTTGGCCTGGAACTCATCCTATAGTCCACCCACAAGGACCGGAATTTGTTTGCTCCTCCTTCCTCAGCCTCCCAAGGGGTTAAAGGTGTGCATCACTCTGCTCAGCTACAAGACTGCCTTTCCTACAATCCCCTGTGCTGATGTAGCCCACAGACTCAGCTGCCTGGGGGAACTTCCATCTCCCGGAGCCCTAAGCATGTGGGCTGTTGCTCATAGTCTGGATGCAAGGGGGAGCCATGTAGCCCCCACAATGCTTATGGCTTCCACAATACAATCCCCAGGCCGTGAAGGTGGGAAAGGGAATTATCTGGCTGTAGCTCTGTCCTGTGCTGGTGGATGACGTACGGCTCGGCAAGGCTGTAGGCTGCAGTGCTCGCTGATCAAAGTACTCTAGGGTACGTATGTGCGCTCCCTGTCTTGCCTTCCCACAGCCTTGAAGCACACAGAGTCACGCTGTAGTTAACTGAGGCTCTCACGTAGTACTGTGAGGACCCCTTCCCTGAAGAGATGCAAACTGTGTCTACCTCCGCCTCCTAAGGTCCCATTTAAATCATGTGACAGTCTTCTAGGTGGATTTTTTTTTTACTGAGCATTATGCTTTTTTAAAATATGTTTTTATTGAAACAGAATTATGTCAATTTCCCCCTTCCTTTCCTCCCTCCAGGCCCTCTCAGATACCCTCTCTCCAACAGCAAATAACAGTGATTTGCTGCTTGCTTGGAAATGCTGGGGATCGAATTTGGGCAACATGAAATGCTTAGTAAGTGCTTTGCCACTGGGCAGCATCCCCACCCTTGAGATGAACCCACTAAAGGGGCTAAGATGGGGCCACATTGCCAGCTCAGAGGGTTAGAGCACTGGCTGCTCTTTTAGAGGACCCTGGTTTGATTACCAGCACACGGCAGCTCACAACCATCAATAACTCCAGTTCCGGGGGATCCAGGGCCCTTCTTCTGACCTCCTCAAATATATACTTACACTGCACACAGATCGACATGAAGACAAAACATTCTTACACATTAAAAAAATGTATAAAGTGTTTTAAGATGGCTGAGGTGGTACATACCTGTTATCCCAACACTGAGGAAACACACCAGGCTGGGGTACATCCTGAGGCCATGGCTCAAAACACCAAAAACAGCAGCTATATCCCAGAGACAGAACACTTGCTTAAACACGCCAAGGCAGTCCTGGGTCCTATCCCCCAGCATAGCCATAAGAAGGCTAAAGGGCCAGAGGGAGAGCTCAGTCATTAAGTACTTGTTTTGCCAGCATGAGTACCCGAGTTCAATCCACAGAGCTCCTGTTAAAAAACTGGGGAGGTGGAGACAGGAGGATTGCTGGGGTGGCTAGCCGGCCTGTCTAGTCTAAGTTGTGAGCTCCAGGCCCCAGGAAGATGCTCCCCTCACAGGAGGTGGGCGGTGCTTCTGAGAATGACAGCCCGGGTGTCTTCTGGCCTCCGCAGGTGTGTGCACACATGCACGCGCACCACACACGCATCCAAATAAAAAAGTAAATAAATATAACCCTTATGTATTTTTTAACCACAGATTGAAAAGTGATGACCTTGGGAGGGAGGGACGACTAGCGAGATGGGTCCATAGTAAAAGTATTTCCTGCCCTTCCAGAGACTCCGAGCTGGGTTCCTAACACCCACGTCTGGCATCTCTCAGCAATTTGTAACTTCAGCTCCAAAGTGAAGCTATCTCTGGCATCCAAGGGCACCTGCACACACATGACGTGTGCACAAGCACACACAAATAAAACTAAAAATAGTAAATCTTAAACAGTTATCTATAACAAAGAGGCTGTGCTTAATCATCAGAAAACATGCTGGTTGCTGAGGAACTGTGACAACATGGCTCTCATGCCCCAGGCCCATGGTTCTGAGGAACGCACCCTTCTATACTGTCCCCTGAACTCTGGGATAGATGAGGTCAAATTCTGTTCTTGGTACAAAAAGAACAGAGCAAGCTGATCGTGACTTGGGAACTTCCCCTCCAGGGTCTGAGTCAGAGCGTGGATGGCAGCCTCCCTGCTTCGGAGACATTGGTCAGAAGCGTGGACAGGTGCTGAGTGTTTGGAGCAGACTCCCATTCTGGCCTTTCTCCTCCCTTACTACTCAGCATTTTGGCCTTGGGTTCTCCCAGCCAGGGGACACACCTCTGCTGGGTAGAGCTGGGGGCAGGGCACAGGTGAGGAGATGCCTGAGGCAGGCATTGGACTTTAGACATCTTGTGTCAACCCCTCTCTAGACAAAGTGCGACCCAACAGCTCTGCTGAAGAGCAAGTGCTCTTGATTGGACCTCGCCACGATCCTTTCCTTATCTTGACGACTGCCTGACTGACCAACCGCTGCCAATCCTTGCCTCAGTGCAACCCCCAGCACACACCCGCCTACCTCAGTTTGTATCCAGGGCTTTCCACAACGCTGTGTGTACATGAATAACCTGCCATGCCACCCCTTGACATAGAAAGAATAAAGGAGAGATGTTCGTGCTCACTAGAATGCTATATATAATTTGAATGTAAGCAAAAGCGATTGCAATTGTGATAAAGTAGGAGCCAAGAAACCTCCAGCGGCATCCAGTGGCATGCTGGGGTCCTCAGACCACCCACTGCCAGGGGAAGACTATACCACTGGCTTTAAAATCTGCAGGGGTGGCAGTGTGGCACAGTGATAAGAGCTGTGGCTATCTTCACAGGCATGGAAAATAAAACCAAACCTGATCGCATCTCTTCCCACCTCCTCCAGTTAGTTGAGACAGGTAACCCAGCACTCTGTGGTGGAGGCAGGGGGACCAGGAGTTTAAGGTCGTCTTCACTACATATGGTGTTTTAGGCCAACCTGGGTGACATGCAGTAACCAACCACCAAGGGACTGGAGGTATGACTCCAAAGGACTCGGGGCCAGTTCCCAGCACCCACAGGGTGGCTCACAACCATCTTTAACTCCTGTCTGAAGGGTCTGATGTCCTCTTCTTGGCTCCTTCAGGCACCAGGCATGCACGTGATGCACATACATACATGCAGGCATCAAAGTTAAGTAAAAATTAAGTTTTTTTTTTTCAAAAGAACAACCTCCACTCAAGGTCACGTGTTGAATCATTTTATTAAATACTTTCTTTCCCCTTTGCAGTGCTGCAGGGGAACCCAGGGCCTTCTTCACGGTGGGCATCTGAACTTCATGCCCATTCCTTTCCCAAATGTTCCTCTTGGAGACCAAGTCTCAGGATAAAGTTCAGACTGGCTGCTACTCAGATCTTCTCACCTCAGCATTCCCAGTCTTGGGAGATAGATAGATAGATAGATAGATAGATAGATAGATAGATAGATAGATAGATAGATAGATAGATATTTGTTACAAAGCCCAGTGTGATGGGTAGTTTTAAATGTCAACTGTGTCAACATAAAATCATCTGAGGCAAGAGCCTCGGCTACAGATCAGGGCTGTGGGCATGCCTTTATGGGACTGTCTTGATTGTTGATTGACAAGTCCCAGTCCATTGTGGGCACTCCCTAGGCAGGAGCTCCTGCACTATATATACCGAACAAGAAAAGGCTCCCTGAGAGCAGTAGGCGGCTTCGGTGCGCTTGTTTCTTTCTGCTTTTGACCGTGACTATGATGTGTCTGACTACGGACTGAGTGCCTGCCCTGATCTCCCCTCATGATGTACTGTGACCCAGAAATGTAAGCCAAATAAATCCTTCCTCTCCTAAGTTGCATTTGGTTTGGAGTTTTTTAACGCAGCAACAGAAAGGAAACCAGGACTCCCAGCTTCTCCAAATTCTTAATTCCTTCCCTATGTTTCTAACGAGAAGCAAGCTCCTGAACTCAGGAGGCAGAGGCAGCTGGATCTCTGTTAGTTTGAGGCCAGCCTCATCTACATAGATTCTGGAGAGTCAGGGCTGTGTAGAGAGACCCTGTCTTAAAAACAAACACAAACACAAACCAAAACAAAAAGGTCCAGAAAGCAAGGCTACAAGCCCCGCCAGTTGTCCGCCTGTCCATCTTGCCAGTCTCCTCCTGTTCCCTTTTTGCACTTCAGACAACCTGATTTTGCAATTCCTTCTTTGCGACACACATGCTTAGTGTGTTACCAATAGCTTAGTACATACTGTCCCCCTTCCAGTGCCCACCACCACCACAGAACTCTTCACCTTCCCCTACTTCCAGCTCAACTCCTACCCCGACTTCCCCACCCCTGCCAAGGGCCATTAACAGCCCTGAGTTGCTCAACGTGTTGACGTGACTATACTCCGTACGTGACTATACTCAGTACGCCGCTTTGTTTCTTGTCAATTGACTTGGGAAGAGTGGCCTCAACTGAGAGACTGCCTTCAAGGCTTGTGGCAAGTCTCTGGGGCATTTCCTCGAATAGTGATCCATGCTGGGAGGTGCCACCTTTGGGGCGATGGTCCTGGGATGGATAAAAGAAGCTAGCCATGGAGACCAGACAGTAACCAACCATGCTCCTCCATGGTCTCTGCTCGGTTCCTTTTCTACTTTTCACCTTGAGTCTCTGCCTTGGCTTCCCTCAAGGGCACTGGTTTCAGGAGGTGTAAGATGAAATAACCCCTTTCCTTCCTAAGTTGCTTTTGGTCGTGGTCTTTATCACAGCACTAGGAAGTAGAGTAGGGCATTCTGTCTCCCCAGAGAGAGTCCGAGCCCCAGGAGCCAAGCCTATGTTTTTGTGCCCATTACCTCTCCTCTCTGCTGTAACAAAAGGCCCAGTAAACACCAACACTGACTGACTTAAAGGAAAATCGTACGTAAACTCACAGCCCAGGAAAAGTAGCTCCAAAATTCTAAGTTTTCCTTCTCCACCCCTGTCCTGCCCCTTCCTTTCCTTTCTTGCTTCCTTTTTGTTTTAGATCTTGGTGCAGAAGAATTGTCTATATTCTGTCAATCTTGTTTTAAATAAACACTGATTGGCCAGGCAGGAAATATAGGCGGGAAAACCAGACAGGAAGTAGAAATGATACTAGGAGAACAAGAGAATTCTGGGAAGGAGGAAGTTGATTCCTCCCCCTCTCCTGCTCAGACCACCGAAGCAGCAGGATGTGATCTGTAACCACTGAAAAAGGTACTGAGCCACATGGCTAACATAGATCAGAAAAATGGGTTAATCAAGATGTGAAAGTTAGCCAGTGAGAGGCTAGAGCTAATGGGCCAATCAGCTTATAATTTATGGAGACCGATGTGTGATTTTCTTTGGGGTTAAACAGTTGTGGGGTACTGGGCAGGTCAAAAACCCCAACAAACAAGCAGCCAGCCCCTCCTGTTACATCTGGTCTTACACAGCTGTCTATCCAAAGGTGACCTTGATCTGATGACCTGCCTCCACCTCCCAAGTGCTGGGGTTACAGCTGTGACCACACCAGGCAAGACCTTCTCTACAGCTGTGCTCTGGCGGTTTCTGGGTTGTCTTACTAATCATGATTTTGGAATTGAGATCTGAGACCTGCACCTTCATCCCAGAACTCTTGGCAAAGTTCTTCCATTTAGAAGCAACTTGAGGGGCTGGGAGGTGGCTCAGCAGTTAAGAGCACTTGCTCTTCCCAGCACCCACAGGGTGGCTCCTGACCTTCTGGAACCTAGTTCCAGGGGATCTGTCTCCCTCTTCTGACCTGAGCAGGCACCAAGCACACACGTGGTACACACACATACATGAAGGCAAAACATTCACATACATAGAATGAAATAAATCTTTTAGAACATTTTGGAGACAGAAGCAAGGGCAGAATGGCCAGGGAAGGCTCCGTAGGCCACTGATCATGAAAGTGGGGGGGAGGGGAGAGACAATAAGAGGGGCAATCTGAAAACTGTGAAGATCCACACACTCCCCAGCCAGAAACATCTAGGGTGCTGTGTCCCCAAGAGTGCCCACTGCCCTCCTTCCACCCCTAGAGACTGTTAACTGTGGCATTGCTGGATCCTGAACTCAGGACAGGTCTTCAGGGGACACAAAGGACGGGACTATAGACCGGCCTCTGGGAGTAGCCAGAAGTGGCCTTGGGGCAATGGCCGTGGTTTCTGTGCCACAGGTAGGTTGCGTTTGTGGCCAGAAGGACGGTTCAGAATGAAGAGGACGAGACAGAAGTGCGGCTCCATCCCGGGGACACAGGGTCCCGCCAGCTGCGCTCCTCTCTTCCCAGGCTCAGCTCGGCCTCCACCGCGAGCCCTTGGGACTGAGGATGAGCGTTGGTTACGCAGAACTGCGACTGCGCAGGAACTAGATACCCGCTGGATATTATCTCAGGGTCTGAACATGGGCCTGTGCGTGCCCTGTTGGGGAAGTCAAGGCAGGGATTGAACCCTCAGCTTTCAGATCCCTTCTTACCGCAAAACGGACAGAGAAAAGCGAAATAAGGGGGGCTAAGGCTAAGAAGCCGGTCTCGGGCCTCTGCACGCCCCAGACGGCAAACTTGACCTTTCTTTTCGTTTCTATAACCCCACTTCTTACTCCCCAAGTAAGTGACACCGCCAACCACCCTCAATTTTCGTGCATTTTTTTTTGGGGGGGGAGGTCTTTTTCAAACTCTGTGATATACACGGAAAGCTCTGGTCCTGCCACGCCTTAGTTGAGACCCTTGTGTTGGAGTTGTGTGGGAAGAAAACAGCGAAGTTTTGCTGAAGGGAGATATCCCCCACACACACACTCCATCGCCACCTGAGAGGGCCTACATTCCTGGACTCATAGTGGGCACCGAATAAACTGCTGAAGGGGAAGGAGCGCGCAAGATGCCGGCCGATTGGACTTGAGCCTCAGCAATAGATCAAAGAGCATGTCTGACAAGGACGAACATCTGCGGGCCTGGTGGGACTTTGCTCTGGGTTTTGGCCATTTGGCCTGCTCAGCGCCCTGGCAACTACACACGTGTTGAGCGCAGGAGCAGGCAGTGGTCAAGCTGTGGGCAGAGCCGCCTGCGGAGACTTACCCTGTCCTGCAGAGAAGGAGTGAGGTATTTACTGCTTTCCCCATAGTGATGAGCATACCTCTCTGGGCCACTCAGGGTTCCTTAAAAAGACAAAATAAAAATTTCTCCTCAAAAAGTGTTCCTTGGGGCCAGGACATAGCTCAGCATTAGAGTGCTTGCATTCAGCTTGGTCTCCAGCACCAATAATAATAGTAATAGTAAAGATGATGACGATAATAATAATAGTAATAATAATAATAATAATAATAATAATAGTCTCCAGCACCAATAATAATGGGCATGGTTCCTTGGGCAATCACTGACTCTCCACTAGGGACACTCGACTGTAGACCTCGTCCTGGGGACCACTCTGCTAAGTCTCTATGGCCCCATCTGTCGCCCATTAGCTAACATTAAGCATACTGGGCTGGTGACAGCTGCTTGGGTCCTTGTGTTCCAGACAGAAATAACCTCTCTAGTCACTCTGGGAGAGCGGGACTGGTGGAAACCTGAGCAGTGAGGACACACTGAGGGCTGCTTCCTCCGGGTCCCATGCTGAGCCGGCAGTTTCAGGGGACAGACACACTGGTTTAGCCAAACTTTAGAGGTTTTACTCAAAAAGCAGAAGTGAAAGGAAGGGCCGGTTTCTCGGTGCCCGAAAGGGTTATTCTGATTTAGACTGGCAATAAAAATGCAATTGGCTGGGAGTTGGCATGACCAAAGTGCATTCTAAATGTCTTCCCCTCCGCACACAGCACAGCTGGCACTTTGAGGAGCTGAGCTGCAGACTGCCCTTGTGGAGCAACGATGGAGAAAGAAGAGCAAGAGAAGAAGGAAGGGGTGAGTGTATGGTTGCCAGCAGCCAGAGCTGTGGGCCTGCCCAGCCATCCTTGAGACTCCCCGGGGCTCTGGTGTTGCAGGTCCAGCCTTCAGCGGGATGGTCTCTCTCTGGAAGAGGACGCTCACTCAGAAGCCCAATGCTTTTATAGTAGGAGGCGTGATTTGTGTTAATAGACAGATGGCTGTTAGGAATCATGCCCCTGGAACAGCTGTTGAGAAAGCACCAGGAATTGGGCTGCCAGGGAGGGGGGAGGTGGGGAGTGGATTTCAACTTGTAGAGTGCTTACCTAGGATGCATGAAGTCTGAGGTCTAACCAGGTGTGGCGGCACACACTTGTGTCTTAGCAGTTGGGAGGTAGAGGTAGGGGTTAGCCTCAGCTACAAAGGGAATTCAAAGCCAGCTTAGGATAGAGACCCTGTCACAAAATAGGGTTTGGGGTTTTTTTTGTTGTTGTTGTTGTTGTTTGTTTTTTTTCTGTTCCAAACGCACACAGTACAGCTGGAGGTTAGGTATAGATTTCTTTGACTGAAGAAAATCTACTGTGCCAAGAAGGTGACATGAATCAGTGAATACTTGCAAGGAATTTGCATTTTAATCCTTCCAGGAGCATTTGCTCCTAAGTGGGTGAGAAACATGCATTTGTGCCAAATAGTGTTTATTGAGGTCCATAAGACATACAGTCAGGAAGCCTGGCCTGCAGCATAGAGAGTGGGAGTGGGCTTGGGAGGGAGAAGTGACTGTTATTGAGGCCAGCTCCTTCCCATCTGAGCTGTGGCTAGAACTTTGGCAAGATATTTAATTGCAGTAACTTAGTTATTGAGATAGTACAACCGAGACTGGCCTCAAACTCCTGATCCCCCTGCCTCTACCTCTTAAGGACTAGGAGTGTAGGTGCGTGTCATCTCACCTTGTTTAACTCTTTTAGTGTCTTCCCACCTAGAAAATGACCTGATGGTCACCCCCTCTCCTGGGTGCCAGAACAGTTAGATGATGCATGGGAAGTGTCTGGCCAGGAGGAAAGGCCCCTCTTGATATTACTGCTCGGTTTATCCTATGGAGTCAGTGACCTCACTATTGACACTGGGCACCAGGTATCTCTGGGGCTGTCTAGAGCTATGGGGGACCATCGGGGCCTCTGACTCACTTTATTTCAGGTATGATAAACAAATGTCCTCTAGGAGGCAGAATCAACCCCTCCCTGCACCCAGGGACCTCACTTGGATTATCTTGTTTTGTTGTTGTTGTTGTTTATTTGTTGATTTCCCAGTGCTGGGGACTTAACCCAGAGACTCACGCATGCTAGGCAAGTGCTCTCCCACTGAACTGCACCCCCAGTCATTTTCTCACTTTCAATTTAAAATAGGGGCTCTCTAAATTGTCCAGACTGGCCTTAAACTTGTGATCCCCCTCCCTCAGCCTCCCAGATGGCTGAGATTCCAGGCCTGTGCTGCCACCACGCACACTTCTCTGGGGTTGTCAGGGCTGAGAAAGGGTTTGACCGGTCAAATGCCATCACCTGTATTTGATATTTGATAGGAAGGCACCTAAGGCTAAGGACTTGAATGTTCAGGGTCACAGAAACGCTGTGCCCACTGCTCAAGGAGAAATGAAAAGAATGGGGGTGTCCGCGTGTGGTGCACTCTGCAGATGAGTGCTCGGTGGAGGGAGACAGCTCAGACAGCCCCTAGCACGGGGCATGGGTTGACCTCGACTGCCCGCACCCTACTTGCCCAGGCCTGAAGCCAGGCATGGAGCCTGGGGATTAGGAGAAACCAGGGAGGCAGAGACGGCGCGATCTTCTGGGAAGATGCCAGGCAGCAGTTGGGCCCAGCTGTCCCTCGGGAGCTGTGCAGCTCAGGACTCAAAACTACTTCAGAACTGTTGAGTGCAATCTCCTCTTTTCCCTACAAAGCAGCACTTTGGGCAATGAAGACATGTTCTGTGACGTCTCTGACACGGCTGCGTTTCTGTCCTGAAGGGAATCACTTGCCCTCTGTCCTCCCCAGGTCCTCCCTGTTGTCTTGGTATTAACTCACTAATGAGCTCACCCACATGTGACACTTACCATATATAGATCAGCTGGGTCGCGGGGAGGGGCTTCTTCCCTTCCCTGTACTTTTTTTTTTCACATTTAGCATTTAATAGATGTTTTCATATGTCCCTTGCTTTGGTATTAAGCATTATGTCATCAGCTTTCTGAAAATCACTCCCCTCTTTTCAGAGCATTATAAAATGTTTAACTCATTTGTAAGTGATAATTGATTTGCTTTTTAGCAGCAAACAACATTCTCAATAGTATTTCAGTGAATGGGGAAAAGGGCACTTCCATAGAGGTGTTCCGTCACTGCCATAAATCCTGTGGATGCTCTGAGGCTCATGGCACCCAACAGGGCCAACCCCAATGGTGGCTAATTTACTGAAGCCTCAAGATGTTTCCCCAGGAATTTGGTAAGAGTGGGGTGCTGAGGAGGGAATCCAGGGCCTCGGCCGTGCTCAGCAAGTGCCCTGTCACTGAGCCACGTCCTAGTCCCCAATTCTTTTTCCTCCCTTACCTTGAAAGGAGGAAAAGAGAGAAAGAGAAAGTTGAGGTGAGACTGTAACTCGCGTCACACAGGATTCAACCATGTAAAGATACACAGTTAATCGCTCTCAAAAGATGGAGGAGTCCCACTGCTTTGCAGCCTGGATGCTAAGTGGCAGAGGCAAGAATAGAAAGACACAAGCTGCATTATCAGACTCGGGCGCCAACCAGAAGAGCCGTTGCCAGGGCCTGGGGAAGAGGTACCTGGCAGGCTCAAGAGTACAAAGTTTCTGCTGGGATGCGCGAGCCCTGGGGCTGCACGGCAGGGCCTGTGGTTGCAGGGAGTGTCGCGGGGACGCGCAGCAGGCTCACCGTGGTTGCAGGGAGTGTCGCGGGGACGCGCAGCAGGCTGGCCGTGTTGATTGGAGCTAGTCCTCCTTGGTTGCTTGAGATTCACTGAGTACATTTTACACGCCTTCACCACACACAGACACAAAGATAACGACGTGAGGTGGTGAGCGTACTGATAAGCTAAACGGTGCTAACCGTTTCACAAAGAGTGCGCAAACACCACGGTACACACCGTAAAGAAAAGCCAGACCTGCCTGCTGCTTGGAAGGAGGGGTCACAAGGAACACAAATTCAGTGGAAGACTGGGCTGCAGAGAGAATTCAAGGCAGCCCAGTCAGCCTAGGCAACTTAATGAAACCCTCCCTCCATCTAAAAAATTTAAAAAAGGTAAAGGGGAGGGTTAATTTGTAAATCTTTCCCCCACTACTATTTTTGGTCAAGAATAAAAGCCTCTTTCATTGTTAGTTGGTGCTCAGTCTTTTTGGCCCTATAGTTCCAGGCGGGGAAGGAGAAAGGACCTAGCTTGGGGGCAAAAACTGGTCAGTTTTGGTATTGCAGGTGGGATGTAGCCTCGTGAGCCACACTCCTCATCAGAGGATCAAAAAGCTGCTGAAGAGATAGCTCAGCATTAAGAATGCTTGCTGCCCTTCCAAAGGACACAAGTTCAATTCCCAGCACCCACACTGGGCAGCCCACAGCTGTCAGTAAGTCCAGTTCCAGCAGCTCTGACCTCTGGCCTCTTGGAGCGCCTGTATTCACGTGCACATAATTAAATCAATCTAATTTTTTTTTTTAAAGACAGGGCTTCTCTGTATAGCCCTGGCTGTCCTGAAACTCACTTTGTAGACTAGACTGACCTCAAACTCACAGACATCTGCCTGCTTCTGCCTCCCAAGTGCTGAGACTAAAGGTGTGCTCTAGCACTACCCAGCTGTAAATCTAGTTTTTAAACACTGCAGGTCAGCAGTGAAAGAATGCTCATGGCATCCACTGTTAGGCAGAGACTATTGGGGACCCCCTCTGCTGTGAGGGCCCCCAGCCCGTGCAGCTCTCTTCTTGGAGATTGAGAGAAATCTCTAGAGCTGGAGAAATACATGAAAGCCTAGAACTCTTCTAAGAGCTTTTCCATCATCAAGATCTCTTCTTGACAGTTCACGGATTAAGTGTGGTGTCGCACGCCTTTAATCCCAACACTGCAGAGGGAGAGGCAGACAGATCTCTGTGAGTTCAAGGCCAGCCTGGTCCAGGTAGTAGAGAGACTCTGAGAGAGAGGGGGAGAGAGAGAGAGAGAGCAAGCTAGCCAGCCAGGCATGTAGCTCACACCTCACACATCTACAATGCTAGAATCCAGAGAGATTAAGGCAAGATGATCAAAAATTCAAGGCCTGGGCAACTTAACAAGACCTGCCTCAAAACACAACAACAAAAACAAAAAACAAACCTAAATGGTGGTGGAAAGCTTGATTAGCATGTACAAGAACCAGTCAATGTCTAATACACCTGTCCATCCACTCGTTCACCCGACCACCCAGACATCTACCCATCCATTCACTCACCTATCCGTCCACCCACCCATCCACCCACCCACCCATTCATCCATCCATCCACCCACCCATCTATCTATCCATCTACCCACCCACCCATCTATCTATCCATCTACCCACCCACCCACCCATCCACCCATCGACCCACCTATCCCCCCATCCATCCATCCATCCATCCATCCATCCACCCACCCATCCATCCACTCACTCATCCATCCATCCACCCACCCACCCATCCATCCATCCACCCATCGACCCACCTACCCACCCATCCATCCATCCATCCATCCATCCATCCACCCAACTAGCAACTAATTGTAGCATGAAAAATAAAAGCCCAAAGACAGATATAGGGGTTAAAACTGAAGATCAGAGAAGCAGAGCAGTAAAGCTACTAGAGAGACCTTTTACCTCCACCAATGCTCAGACCAAAGGGGCGACCCTCAGACTGCCCAGACTGCACTGTGTCTCCACCAAACCCCAGACTCCAACTCCAGTGAGTGCCTGTCTCTTCCCCTTTATATTCCTCTCTCCACCCAGCCATATCTCCTGCCTCCACCTCCTTAGTGCTGGGATTAAAGGTGTGTGACTCCCAAACACTGGGATTAAAGGTGTGAGCCACCACCACCTGGGTCAGTTTCTAGATAGCCCAGGGTAGCCCTGACTTCACAGAGGTCCATCTGCCTCTATCTCCTGA
The DNA here is from genome assembly GCF_950005125.1 of Chionomys nivalis. Taxonomy (NCBI): domain Eukaryota; kingdom Metazoa; phylum Chordata; class Mammalia; order Rodentia; family Cricetidae; genus Chionomys; species Chionomys nivalis. The sequence goes on along the minus strand of NC_080096.1, from coordinate 6,197,908 downwards.
GTCCTGGAGTGTGCCACCACTCCCTGGCCTCTAGTGGGTTAGCTTTGCACTCTGATCTTCAGGCAAGCTTTATTTATTTATTTTTAATTTTTTTTATTTTTGGATTTTCGAGACAGGGTTTCTCCGTAGCTTTTGGTTCCTGTCCTGGAACTAGCTCTTGTAGACCAGGCTGGCCTCGAACTCACAGAGATCCACCTGCCTCTGCCTCCCGAGTGCTGGGATTAAAGGCGTGCACCACCACCGCCCGGCTGCTTTATTTATTAAAATACAAATAAAATATCACTACAGCCAGTAAAGCCAGGCATCAGCCAAGGTGCTAGTTGGTACAGTGGTGAGCAAAAATGACAAAAGTCCTGCCCTGTGGTTGTTGGTTTTGTCTGGAAAGAAGGAAGAGATCAAGCTGTGGCTCAGAAGGTAAAAGCACTTAGCAAGCAAACCTGCTGGTCTGAGCTTGATGTCTGGAACCCATGTGATAGTGGAAAAGAAGAACCAACTCCTCAAAAGCTGACTGCATGTATCTCTGGAGCACACATGCACACACGAACGCACACACTTGTGCTCCTGGTGCCTACACACAGACCCCACACGCACAGTTCCCACATACACACATTCAGGAGTTTCTGGTGTACACGCACACACACACACACACAAAGTACCCCTGGTGCACACACATATGTAACAGCCCCTACGGACAGATGCTCCTGGTGCACACACACACACACAACCACATACAGGTGCTCCTGGTACACACAAGCACACAGACCCACACATAGGTGCGCCCTGGTGTGCGTGTATACGTGTGCACACACACACATGTGCAGGTGCCCCTGGTGCACACACACACACATGAACAGACCTACACACAGATGCTGCTGGTACACATACATGCACAGACCGACACAAGGTGCCCCTAGCACACGCACACACCTACACACAGGTGCTCCTGGTGCACATAAGCACATGCAGATCCACACACAGGTGCCCCTGGTGTGTGAGGAATCCTTGGGAAACACTACAGCTTTGGAAAGCACTTGAGCTGAGGAGTTGGAGAACAGTCTGGATAACACGGGGTTGGAGGAGTGCCTGGCTGAGAGCCTGTTCTAGCCTCAGTGAGTCAGTCTTTGGGTAGAGAGTAGATGGAAGACTAAGGGTGATGCTAAAATGGCTGTGTGCACACTAGAAGTACAGCAGGAGACCTCCCATGCCTGCTCCCTGACATCCACCCTACCTCTCACAGAAACTGACCCTGGTGCTGGCCCTGGCAACATTGATAGCTGCCTTCGGTTCATCTTTCCAATATGGGTACAACGTGTCTGCTGTTAACTCACCGTCAGAGGTAGGTAGGCCACTGTGGTAAGTGAGCCACAGCTGCGGACAGAGGGAGGGGCTTAGAGATGCATGTGGTCCCCAGAGAGCAAACACAGCCAAGGACCCTTGGCCGTCAGGACCCAGGCCAAGCCAGTGACCAAGTCCTCAGACCTCAGGTTCTCATCCCTCTTCTGGGATGGCAGTGTGTGGAGTCACCTGGAGGGCAGTGGCCACACCATCTGGATGGCTGCAGCCATTCCAGGGTGTGAGAAACACTGCAGGGGTTGGCCTGCCAGAGTTCTTCCCATGGATGTTCCAACCTACGCACTACCCAGGCAGCTCTGTCCCTGTCTCCAGAAGGGCTGTCTCCATCTGGCTAAGCACCTCCATTAATTCTTTCTGCAAAATGAACTCATCTGGTTCTGTCGGTCTGTGCTCTTCGCCCCCAGTTCATGCAACAATTTTACAACAACACCCACAACGAAAGAACCGGGGATTTCCTTGATTCCTTCACCCTGACGCTTCTGTGGTCCGTGACGGTGTCCATGTTCCCCTTTGGGGGCTTCATAGGCTCTCTCCTGGTTGGACCCTTGGTAGATAAATTGGGCAGGTAAGAGATGAATAGGTTGTCTTGGGCTACATTTGCATGCCTGTGAACATGTGTGTGTGCATGCATGCACGTGTGTGCATGCGAGCATACATGTATGTGTTATGGTGTATGTACTTACTGGTGTTGGTGTGTGCATGTAAGCATAGTTGTGCAAGTGCAAACTCATGTGTGTGCTTGAGGAAGCTAGCAGTAAATGTTGCTGTCTTTCCTCTATTGATCTCCCCTTTTAGAAAAACATTGTTTTTTTTTTTTTTTTATGTGTGTGAGTGTTCTGCCTGCCTGCATGTATGTATGTGCACTGCTTGTGTGCCTGGTGCCTGATAAGGCCAGAAGAGGGCACTGGATCCCCTGGAACTGGAGTTAAGAACTGCTGTGTGAGCTGCCATGGGAGTACTGGGAAGGGAACCCCAGGTCCTCTGTGTAAATTGAAGTTTCTGTCCCATCCGGTCCTGCAGCTGTTCAATTTCAAAGAAACACACAGAGGCTTATATTAATTATAAACCATTTGGCCTATTAGCTCAGTCTTATTATAACTAGCTCTTACAACTTAAATTAATCCATAATTCTTTTTTTGCTTTTTTATTGATTTTTATTGAGCTCTACATTTTTCTCTGCTCCCCTCCCTACCTCCCCCCTCCCCCTAATCCATAATTCTTATCTATGTTTAGTCACATAATTTGGTACCTTTTATCAGTGAGACATTCTCATCTTGCTTCCTCTGTGTCTGGCTGATGGCTGCCTCTCTACCTTTCCTCTTCCCAGAATTCTCCTAGTCTGGTCACCCCACTCATACTTCCTGCCTGGCTGCTGACCAATCAGTGTTTTATTAAGCCAATATGAGTGACAAATCTTTACAGGGTACAGAGCCTTATCCCACAGCGCCTCTGCAAGAGCAGCAAGAATTCTTAACCACTAGGCTGTCTATCCATCCTCTTCCCCATCTTTTTTTTAAAAGATAGGGTCTCACTATGTAGCCCAGGCTGACCTCAAACTCACAGACATCCCCATGCGGCTACTCCCCAAGTGCTGGGATTACAGGCCTTCTTCCACGGCAGCCCCACCTTTGTTCACCTCCCTGAATCTCGAGGCTGCTGGATTCGGTTTAGCCGGCTGCCCAGTGTATGTCAGAAGCCGGCTGCTCAGTGTATGCCAGTTTTCCTGCCTCCCCTTCCCTGTGGCCCCTGCCCCCATCCCTTCTACCTCCATTCCTGGGGCCACAGCCACGTGCCACTGTCCCTAGCTTTTTGAATGTATTCTGGAGATCAGAATGCGGGTCTCCGCATTTGTCCAGCAGGCCCTTCACTAGCTGGACCACTCACTGTGTAGTCAAGGGTGATCTTGAGCTCCCAATCGATGGGACTGCGGTCATGTGCCAGCATGCCCCATCAGGACAGATAGATTTTTATTACCCCAAACTTGTAGATATTCATCATCAGCTTTTTCCCTCCTGAATATTATCCTCTATTGTTAGATAATCCATTTCATCATTCACATTCCATTGACTTTTCTTCATATCTTTTTATTTAAAAAATTAACTTTCCATTTTACATACCAACCCAAGTTCCCCCTTCCTACCCTTCTCTTGCCCCACCTCCTTCTTCCCATCCCTCATCCACTCCTCAGAGTAGGGGTAAGGCCTTCCTTGGGGAGTCAGCAAGGTGTAGGATACCAACTTGAGGCAGGACCAAGCCCTTCCCCCATATATCAAGGCTGAGCAAAGTATCCCACCATAGGAGGTGGGCTCCAAAAAGTCAGTTCATGTCCCTGGGATAGGTCCTGGCGCTTTTAAACACGGGCCTAAAACTGAAGGCCTTGTCATGAGAGGAAGGTAATGACCGGGATAGCAAATCTTATCTTCTTTTGGGGTTATTCAAATGACTAATGTTTGGGAACCTAGACAAGAGACCTAGGTCCCAGGGATGGCTGGGGACACCCCCAGGAATGAGCATTGTGTGCAGAGAAGACACAAGTCAAGTCCTTTGCCTCACTTAAACCAAAAACTACTTCCTCATTGGTGTTTTTGACTTTGGAAGAGTTAAGTGCACATATGCAGGCATGCGTCCTACAATCTCAGGACTCGGTGGGTGGAGGCAGAAGGGTCTTGGATTTAATGCCAGCCTGGTCTACAAAGTAAAACCCAGTCATGATCTCGAATCAAGACCAGAATCTGGAACATTCCTTCTTCAGTAGTTTTGAAAAGAGTCTTGGGGCTGAAGAAACGGCTCTGTGGTTAAGAGCACTTGCTGCTCTCTTGCAGAGGACCCAGGTTTGGTTCCCAGCACTCACATGGCTGCTCCCAATCCATCTGCAACTGCACTGTAGGGGATCTGATGCCCTCTTCTGACTTCCACAGGCACCAGGCACGTACACAGTGCACAAGCATGCATTCAGGCAAAATATTCATACACATAAAATTAAATATTTAAATGAATCTTTAAATTTTTTTTCTTAAGTATACAACCTCTGGTTGGGGATCTGGGACCCTAAGATTGTCCTGTGAGGTTAGTGTTGAACCCATTGTCTCCTCCATGGGCCCCGGTATGAGTCACATCTGCCGAACGCAGTGAGCGCTTGCTCAGGAGGGCCCAGTGTTGCTCACTGAGCTGTCCACTTGGAATTTAATCAGGGTGCACTCACTTGTTTACAGATACCTTAAATATTTGCAGGTATTTTAAAAACAGCAACAGTGACTTGGTTTATGGATGGTTTCTGTGTTCCAAACACTACCCAAAGCACTTCAAGAGATGCATTCACAGCTGAGCAGGGTAGCTCACTCCTGTGGCCCCAGCACTTCTGGGGCAGCAAAGGCTAAAGTCATAGGCTAGCCTATATGGCATAGTGAGATCTTTTTTAATCACCTTTAATCCCAGCACTCAGGAGGCAGAGGCAGGTGGAGTTCTGTGAGTTCGCGGCCAGCCTGGTCTACAAAGAGTTCCAGGACAGCCAGAGCTGTTACATAGAGAAACCTTGTTTTGAAAAACAAAACAACAAAAAAATTTCTTAAGTAGTATGTATGTGTGCATATGCACAGCTCTTTCTTCTTCAGTGTAAACAGCGGTTCTTACTCTTGTGTTATGATTGGTGCTGTATGTAAAAACACCTTGAGAAGCCACCTAGATTTTTATACTCCTAGAATATTTCAGTTTTACTTTTTTTTTTTTTTGGATTTTTCGAGACAGGGTTTCTCCGTAGCTTTTTGGTTCCTGTCCTGGAACTAGCTCTTGTAGACCAGGATGGCCTCAAACTCACAGAGATCTGCCTGCCTCTGCCTCCTGAGTGCTGGGATTAAAGGCGTGCGCCACCACTGCCCGGCTTCAGCTTTACTTTTTTGTCTTTTATCTTATTGAATTACTATTTGCGAAGGGTACAAAATCCGTGTCTAGATTCATTTTTTATTGTTTGTTTGTTTAATTTTTGTTCTTCATTTTATTTTATATGTCTGGGTGTTTTCCCTGAATGTGAATCTGATGCCCAAGAGACCAGAAGAGGGTATCAGTTCCTCTGGAACTGGAGATTCAGACAGTTGTGAGCCACCATGTCGGTGCTGGGAATTGAACTCGGGTCCTCTGCAAGAGCAGAACGGTCTTAACCATGGCGCCATCTCTGCAGTCCGCATGTTCTGTTTTTGGTGTTTTGGTTGTTATGCTGGAACTCAATCAGGGCCTCAGCACAGGCTCGGCAGCTACTCTCCCGCCCGAGCCACATCCCCAAGACTCGCTTGTTTTTGGACAATCTCCACAATGTGCCACCAGGTTTGGTCTAAACCAATGGGCTCTGGGGATCCATGACCACAGCCCACTGATGCCATAGCAGACTGATTTTACTGTATCTTAGGGCAAGTCTGTTCCCTCTGCTCCCGTCATCGATGCCCTCTGTCCTCGGCTCCCACAGCAGGATTGTTCTGTCAGTCTCAGGTCCCGGGGAAGCTCACTGCTCTGAGCAGACACTGAGTGTGTATTGACTGCGTGAATTCGTGCGGAGGACGTGAATGAATGAGTCCTCACGCTGATCTGACTTCTTTCACACTCGCTACAGAAAGGGGGCCCTGCTCTTCAACAATATATTCTCCATCATCCCAGCCATCCTAATGGGGTGCAGCAAAGTTGCCAAAACCTATGAGCTTATCATTGTTTCCAGACTTCTGGTTGGAATATGTGCAGGTAAGGAGCCCTGCCCGGCAGTGCCGTTCAGCATGGGGTAGGCAGAACCGGCTCCCAGGGATTTGTTGCAGTCTGGGGCTTCAGGAACACAGAGACTGAAATGGACCCTACATAGGCACTTGAGTCTGTGCCTCATCCTCATGAGTGGGCACTGGGCAGACCCTCACTGTAATGCTTCCTGCAGGGAACGCTGTCTTTGGCTTGTTTTTCCAAGGCGAGGATTGAACCTAGGGCCGTGAGAGCTAGATGAGCACTCTATCCCTGAGCCACAATTCCCAGCCAAAGAAAGCTGTTCTCTGTAAGAAAAAACTACAAAGCCTGAGTTTAGAACGGTCCTTCCAGTCTCGTCCCTTTATCAGAATCTCAGCATCAACTATGAAAATGGTCAGATGGAGGGTAGCGTTGGCCGGAGGGTAGTGTCTGTCAGAGGGAAGTGTCTGTCAGAGGGTAGTGTCTGTCGGAGGGTAGTGTCTGTCAGAGGGTAGTGTCTGTCAGAGGGTAGCGTCAGTCAGAGGGTAGTGTCTGTCAGAGGGTAGTGTCTGTCAGAGGGTAGTGTCTGTCGGAGGGTAGTGTCTGTCAGAGGGTAGCGTCAGCCAGAGGGTATTGCCAGTCAGAGGGTAGTGTCGGCCGGAGGGTAGTGTCGGACAAGGGTAGTGTCGGGCGGGGGTAGTGCCGTCTACTTAGTGAGCAGCTCCTTTGTTTGAGAATAGACCGTCCTACGTCATGTCACAAGAACAGAAAAGGCTAATGAAATTTTGTTTCAGTTGTTGCTCATCTGTGTATCTGTGGGAGAAACAAGTTGAACAATAGATTTCTGGGTTTCTTTTTAAAACTATAGTTAAATATAGTTTTAAAAAGTTGTGGAACTAGCCGGGCGGTGGTGGCACACGCCTTTAATCCCAGCACTCAGGAGGCAGAGGCAGGCGGATCTCTGTGAGTTCGAGACCAGCCTGGTCTACAAAGGGAGTTCCAGGACAGGCTCCAAAGCTACAGAGAAACCCTGTCTTGAAAAACAAAAAAACAAAAAACAAAACAAAAAAAAAGTTGTGGAACTTGGGCTGGGCAATGGTGGCGTGTGCCTTTAAACCCAGCACTCAGGAGGCAGGGGCAGGACAGTCAGGCTTAGACAGAAAAACCCTGTTGGGGGGTGTGGGGGCGGTGTGTGAAACTGGTTTGTGAACGTCACCTACCGCCTTCTCAGCCCAGGCTGCCTGGGATCTGCTACATTGGTTTCAGAAAGTTCTTCCCTAATTGTCTAGAAATGGAGACACTTTTAGGACATTTGAAAACCACACTTGTAGCTTCCCCAACCGTCAGTCTTTCCCAGTGCCCAATCAGGAGTGGCTTTGCCAATTCTCAGGGTCCTTCAGAAGCAGGGTGGGCACTCCCTGAACTCTGCCCTCAGCCGTCTCCTTCTAGAGGGTCTCAGAGAAGGCTTTCCTTCCAGATGTGGGGTAGGGATGGCTGACATAGGAAAATCCCTGCAGCTCCTCAGCAGGCAGAGAAGGCCACAGGCTGGTGAGGCAGAGGTGGCACACCTTTGATTCAAGTGCTTGGGAGGCGGAGACAGGTGGATCTCTGTGAGTTTGAGGCCAGCCTGATGTACAAAACTTAGCTCAGGCTAGCCAGAGTGAAGAACTGCCAGACAGTGTGGCGGGGGGAGAAATAGCCACATTAGGAGAAAACTAGCCATGGGGCAAACTTCACTCAGAACTGAGTTCTTGTTCCTTATCCCTCCCCTCCCCCCCACACACACCCCTATCCCTGAGAGTACCCGGGGAAGCCATCCCTGCCATCATGGCCTCACCTGGCTTGGCTCTGCCTTTGGTTTTCCCTGCAGAAACTTCTAGATGTTGTCAGCTATAAGCTAGTACAGTCTCTTTCCCACTGATCGTAAGCATCCAGGATGGGTTTCCAAAAATAATAAGAAAATATTAAAAATGCTGATCAATAAATCAGAGCTAAAAATGCAAACCTAGGACTGGTAAAGATGGCTCATCAAGTGGAGGCAACTGGGCACCAAGCCTGACCACCTGAATTCTATCCCAGGAACCTGCGTGATGGAAGCCTGGCTCCCCAAAAGCACACACACGCACACACACACACACACACACACACAAATGTAATTTAAAAATCTTGACCTAAGCTGGACCTGGTGGCATGTACCTATGATTTCAGCCACCTAATAGGCAAAGGTAAGAGGATTTCAGGTTCAAGATCTGCTTGGGCTACAGAATAAGGTCTTGATTAGCTCATGCATACCCTGTCTCAAAACAAAACAAAATGTAAAAGACCGCAGGGAATACAGCTCAGTGGTAGAGCATTTGCCTGGCAAGATCAAGGGCCTGGCTTCATTCACAGCACACACACAAATAAATTCCAGCCTGTGGAGATGGGGTCTCCTCACTACAGTCTAACACTGAGGCAGGAGGATTACCAGTTTGAGGTAGCCTGGACTGTGTATGTGTAGCAAGACCTCAATTGTTTTCTTTCATTTGTTCGTATTTGCTTTTGAGACAAGGTCTCCTCTGTAGCCCACGATGACTTCAAACTTTCAGCAATCCTCCTGCACCAAGCTTGGAAGTACTGGGATTATTGGGCGTGCACCAGCACACAAGTTTCGTAAAAAGAAAGGCTTGCTCCACATGCTCACAACTCCCTTCAATGTCTTAACAGCAGACAGTTGGATTTCCTTCTTGTTTTCATGAGACACATGATATTTATACAGGAAATAAGTCAGCAAAAGTACAAACCCGACCACCATCCCTAGGACCAAGAAGCATCTCATGAATTCCTCTGGGGAGTTCAGGAAGGGCATGGTGGCATGGGCAGCACACACGGCAATGGCCAGCAACCTTGCGACCAGTGCAATGGGTAACAGGGATGTGTGCGGTTGGTCCGTGGGAGAAAGGAGCCCAGTGGCCATGGGATGGGACCACAGTCAGAAGGCCTCTTGTAATCCACTGCCTAATCACAGGCCCAGCTGGATTTTCAAATCTGCCCCTGTTCAGTTAGTGGTGACAGTAGATGGCTGCGGTTTCTGGGAAAGCCCACACTGTGCTCCAATATGGAAAAGGGTAAAGAACACCTCGAGACAGTAGGAAAAGTAGTTCCAACCTCAGAGACACCCTGGAAAGGTCCTCAGCTCACACTTGGACCCAGAGGTGCCGTACCGCTCTGTTTGGGCTCTGCTTCTCGCTCACACCTGGAAGTCAGTCAGGTGATCAGGTGTCCTGCCCCTTGGACCACCTGCACCAAGCACATGGCTCACTGAGAATGAAGTACACAGCCCTGCTGTGGGTGAGGAGCAAAGGTAGCTGAGCCTTGCCTTCCGGAGGCTCACGGATCAAGGGTTCGTTGTTGATCAACCCCTTGACAGGAAGACCGAAGGCTTTCCCTGGCCAGAAGGAATGAACGCAGACATTGCAAACCCCCAGCTCCAACTCTAGGGTCTTCCCAGCTCGGTCTGGAGAGTCTGCCCCAACAGAGCGAGGGCTATCCCTGTCTTTTTAGCACTGGCTGCCTGAGGCAGAAGGAGCTCTAGTTTGAGGTTAACATGGGCTACACAGCAAGACCCCTTCCCCCCAAAATACTCAAAGAGATTGCTTCCCACCTTGTAAGTGTCCTAACTCTTCAGTTGGTTTTCACTTTGCTGCTTTTATTTTATTTTATTTTTTTGGTTTTTCGAGACAGGGTTTCTCTGTGGTTTTGGAGCCTGTCCTGGAACTAGCTCTTGTAGACCAGGCTGGTCTCGAACTCACAGAGATCCGCCTGCCTCTGCCTCCCAAGTGCTGGGATTAAAGGCGTGCGCCACCACCGCCCGTCTTGCTGCTTTTATTTTTTACATTTATTTGTTGAGTGTGTATTATGTGGATGCGAGGGGCACGCGTATACCACTCCAAGTCTGTGGAGGTCAGAGAAGAACTTGGAGGGGTCATTTCTCCCTTTCCACCATATGGGACCCAGGAAGCAAATTCAGGTTGTTAGATTTTGCATCAAGTGCCTTTACCCAATGAACCATCTTGTCGGCCCTCCTTTGGCTTTTGTGACAGGGCCCTCCTTTGGCTTTTGTGACAGGGTTTACTACATGGTCCTGGCTGACCTGGAACTTGCTATATGGACCAGACTGACTTAGAACTTGCAGTAATCCTCCTGCTCAAGTGCTGAAGTAGAGGTGTACACCACAGTATTGGGCAAATTTACAAACCTACTTACTTTCCAAAGCCTTGTGCAGACCAGTAAGCACTCTACCAATGAACTATACTCCCATCATTCCAGCTAGTCTTTTTTGTTTAATATTTACTTTTATTTTATGTGCATTGGTGTTTTGCCTGCATATGTGTCTGGGTAAAGGTGTCATGTCAGATCTTGAAGTTATAGACAGTTGTTAGCTGTCGTGTGGGTGCTGGGAATTGAACCCAGGTCCTCTGGACAAGCAGTCAGTGCTCTTAACCACTGAGCCATCTCTCCAGTCCCCCACCTATGCTTTTACTATTTAGTTTATTATTGAGTGGAGGGGCTAGGGGCTGGCTCTGTGCATATGAGTGCAGGTGCTTGCAGAGGTCAGAAGAGGGCGTCAGATCCAATGGAAGTGGAGCTACAGGCTGTGAGCTGCCTGGTGCAAGAGCAACCAGTTCTCTTTACTGCCAAGCCACCATTTTTTAATTTCTCAAGGAGATTATATATAATTTATTTATTTATTTTGCTCTGCACATTGCTCTTTGAGACAAGGTCTTTCATTGAACCAGGTTGGCTGGCCTGCAAGTTCTGCGATCTGCCTGCCTCCCCAGCCCCCTGCACTGGGATTACCAGTATAGGTCCCCATATCCAGCTTTATGTGGAAATTGAACTCAGGTCCTCATTCTTTTTTTTTTTTTTTTTTTATTTATTTATTAAAGATTTCTGCCTTCTCCCTGCCACCACCTCCCATTTCCCTCCCCCTCCCCCATCAAGTTCCCCTCCCTCATCATCCCTAAGAGTAATCCGGGTTCCCTGCCCTGTGGGAAGTCCAAGGACCACCCACCTCCATCCAGGTCTAGTAAGGTGAGCATCCAAACTGCCTAGGCTCCCACAAAGCCAGTACATGCAGTAGGATCAAAAACCCATTGCCATTGTTCTTGAGTTCTCAGTAGTCCTCATGGTCCATTATGTTCAGCAAGTCCGGTTTTATCCCATGCTTTTTCAGACCCAGGCCAGCTGGCCTTGGTGAGTTCCTGATAGAACATCCCCATTGTCTCAGTGTGTGGGTGCACCCCTTGCGGTCCTGAGTTCCTTGCTCGTGCTCTGTTTCCTGCTCTTGATTTTCAGGTCCTCATTCTTGCACAGCAAGTACCAGCCGAGTTCTCCCCCATTTTAAGGGAGGGCTAGGCTAGAGAGCATGCTTGGTAAGGTAGGGTGGGTCCTTAAAGACTAAATCTGTCTCCCCGACTCTTTCCTGGTTAAATTCTTATCTCAATTCTCCTTCAGGGGTATCTTCCAATGTGGTCCCTATGTACTTAGGGGAACTGGCCCCTAAAAACCTGCGAGGGGCTCTTGGGGTGGTGCCCCAGCTCTTCATCACCATCGGCATCCTTGTGGCCCAGCTGTTTGGCTTTCGGGATCTCTTGGCCAATGAGGAAGGTGAGAACGGAGCCCTGCCCTTGCCCTCTGCTCCCCCACCCCAAAACTACTGACTTTGCTGACTTCCCCGCTCTGTCCAGGAAGACAGTGCTTGGTGCCATGCTCCGTCCATAGCCTGCCAATCACTTTGTGGGCCCTGAACAAGCATGTGGCGACACATTCCTTTTAGGAGACGGCAAGGTGTCTTGACTGAACAGGAAGGGCCTATGTCCCTTGAACTACTAAGTGACTGTCCACATGCTCAGAAGCACACAATAACTTATAAATGGCCTCATTATCTCCTCTTTCTCTGTCTTGAGTCTTGAGCCACTTTTTTTGTTTTTGAGGCACTATCTCATGTAACCCAGGCTGTCCTTGAACTCATATTGTAGTCAAAGACGACCTGGAACTCCTCATCTCCTCATCGCCACAAGTACTGAGATTACGGGTATGCAAAACCACGGCTGTTTTATGCAGTGCTGAAGACCAAATCCAGAGATCTCTGCAAATGCTAGAAAATACCCTACCAACAGAGGCCAGCCCAACCAACTCCCTCTCCTCTCCTCTCCTTTCTTCTCCTCTCCTCCCCTCTTCTCTCCTCTTCCTGTCTCTTCTCTTCTCTTCCCATCTCTTCTCTTCTTCCCTTTCCTTCTTTTCTTTCTGATTCTTGGGCTTCTAAGAGGGAGACCAGTCTCACTGATCACACCAGTCAGAACATGGCGCTTGCTTGCGATGGCCCCAGACACCATGTCTCCTGCAGTAGCTCATCTGCTCCTCCCAGTAGCCCATGTGGTCATGGACTTTAAATGCGCCCACTTTACAGATACAGACCCGAGACTCAGCGGATTGGAAACTTGTCCAATGTCCTGGGCCTGGCTCTGGGTTGCACTGCCACCCCCTCCCATCTTTCCATCAGTCCTGCATGTGTCCAGAACACCCCTGTCAAGGGGCCACATTCTCCCTAGGAGCTCCTAGGAGCTGAGACCCCAAATGAATGGACTCAGGTGGAGTCTCAGGTCACCACAGCCAACAGGACTCAAAGCCAGGAGCCAACGTCTGCACTGCACAGCATTGACAGAAGGGCAGGGACAGTCCTATCCAAGGAGGGAACATTCTAGACCTGGGCAGAGACACCAAAGGTGTCAAAATCCATTTTACTCTTAGGGGACTTCAAAATGGTGGCATTGCCGGGCGGTGGTGGCGCACGCCTTTAATCCCAGCACTTGGGAGGCAGAGGCAGGCGGATCTCTGTGAGTTCGAGACCAGCCTGGTCTACAAGAGCTAGTTCCAGGACAGGCTCCAAAACCACAGAGAAACCCTGTCTCGAAAAAACCAAAAAAAAAAAAAAAAATGGTGGCATGCTAGCCCTCCGCCCTTCTCTGTGACCCTACTGTAGTACAAGGCTGGGTCTTGACCATCCCCACTTTATCGTCCTCCGTCTGATCCCTGGCGTAGACCAGCTGCTTTGTTCAAACAGGGATGGCGAGCAGGCGTGAAGTCAGAGGAGGCGCAGGAAGAGGCACCCCAGTATCAAGGCTGCACAGTCGGGTCTGGATTACTGTCTGGGGATCTTTGGTGACTCCGTACAGAGAGCTGCAGCGTAGGGCCTGGGAGGAAGGGCCCAGAGGCTGGTGACTATGGCTCCCACGGGAGACAGGACAGCAGCACTTGCTGCAGAGAGGGCAAGGGGATAGGCACAGGGTCCCAGGATCATCTGGGGCCTGGTTCTGATCAAGGGACAGCAGAGGGATGGTGGGAGGAGATGCTCGGGCCTAGACAGTGGTGAGGCTGAAGCTGAACTTACCGCTGGATGGAATTCGTAGTCTAGAAGCTAGAAGCCAATTTCCTGGCCAGGAGCAATGGATTTGGGATGGGGTGAAGGTTCAGAGGTTCACACGGGCCTTGAGGAAGATTGCAGCTAAATGAGGGTGCCTCGGACCTGTTTCTCTTCTATGGAATCAACTACTAAGAACCCAGGGAAGTTAGAACTAGTGGCACATATCTGTAATCCCGGAACTCAGAAGGTAGAGGAAGGAGGCCCAGGAATTTAAAATCAGCTTGAGATACAGAGTAAGCCTGAAGCCAGCCTGAGTTACATTCTATTTTCTTTAAAAAAAAAAAAAAAAAAAATTCAGTAGTTAGAGGCACTTGCTGCGAAATCGATGACCAGAGGACCCGCATGGTAGAGGAAGAGAAACAAGTTCAGCCTCAGCCTCCAGCCTCACCGCTGTCTAGGCGGAGCCTCTCCTCCCGCCATCCCTCCGCTGCCCCTTGTAACACATCTTAAACATGCAGGTCAAGGGCTCTCATGGCCTCTTCTGGTTTCTACAGGCACCAGGCGTACACATGGTGCACAGACAGACAACGTTTAGGCAAAACACCCATGTGCTTAGAACAAAATAAGAATAAGTGACTGAAAAAGCAAGCAAACAATTCCGTCCCCCGCTTGAGTATCTGTTGTTTCTCTCTTGAGTATGTGTGTTGTGACACCATGTGGGTGCCAGAAACTGTACCAGGCTTTTTGTTTCAGGCCACCAACCAGCTCCCAAACCATGACACAGAGACTTCTTAGTTATGAGTGCTCAACCTGGCTTAGGCTCTTTTCTGGCTAGCTCTTTTAACTTAAATTAACCTGTTTCTCTTTATCTACCTTTTGCCTCGGGGCTTATTACCTTTCTTCCTTCTGTATGCCTTACTTTCACTGCTTCTCATGTCTGGGGGGCATCTCCCTCCTTCTCTCCCCCCCTCTTTCTTGTTCCTCTCTCTTCTCCACTCCCCTTCTGCCTGCCAGCCCTGCCTATCCTTCTGCCTGGCTATTGGCCGTTCAGCTCTTTATTAGACCAGTCAGTCAGGTGCCTCAGGCAAGCAAGGTGAAACAAATGCATCCCATCTTTACATAATTAGACACATATCCTTACATCCCTAAAGAAATGCAGCACAGGGGCTGGAGAGATGGCTCAGAGGTTAAGAGCACTGCCTGCTCTTCCAAAGGTCCTGAGTTCAATTCCCAGCAACCACATGGTGGCTCACAACCATCTGAAATGAGATCTGATGCCCTCTTCTGGCTGCAGACACACAGACAGAATATTGTATACATAATAAATAAATAAATATGAAAAAAAGAAATGCAGCACAAACGTAACACGTCTTTGTCCAGAAATAATATTCTACAACAAGAAACTGAATCCAGATCGCTGCAAGAGCAGCAAGTTCCCTTAACCACTGAGCCATCCCCCAACCCCTTTATTTAGTTATTTTTATTATGAACATATCATGTATGATTCCCAGTAAACATAAAGGAGAAAGAAACCAGACACTGTGACCATTCTGCAGATCAAGAGAGAGCTGCATCAGACCCATCAATAACATCTCCCTTCCCAGAAGCGGGGTGCGGGGAACGGGCTGACATACACCCTTCTTTTCTTTCTTTGTGTCTAGGCTCCTCTCCTTTGGAGACAGTAGGGTTGATTTATCTGCTTCTGAACTTGATGTAAGGGCATTGGACATTAAGTTTTTCTGCTCCATGTCACACTGGACAGCTGTTTCCAGGTCACCACTGTTTCCCTTGCAGTGCTGAAGAACATTCTAGAAACACAGAACTGCTGCCGTATTCGTTCTATGAGGACTATAATGGGCATCTGCACTGTTGCTGGTTTTGTGTCTGAGTTTATCGGGGCTGCTTTGGCCACCCCAGTTGAGGTGTCCTTGTGTCCCCTGCACAAGCCTCTCTGGACATACACCTGGGGTGGGATCACAGTGTTAGCCTCAGTCCCCTCCGGCCAGCTGGTCCCTGAAGGACAATGCATTACCCTCAGGGTGATGGTTTGGACTGCCTGGCATCGTGTAAGGGGCCGAGGCAGAGGGCACAGGCCCAGGCTTCTGTGACAGGAGACCTTTGCTTGCAGGCTGGCCAATCCTCTTGGGGCTGACTGGGGTGCCCGCAGCCTTGCAGCTCATTCTCCTGCCCTTCTTCCCCGAGAGCCCCCGCTACCTGCTGATTCAGAAGAAAGACGAATCAGCCGCCGAGAAAGGTGAGGGCTGCTGTGGTTTCCTCTTGACCCCTGATCCCCAGGCTCCTCAGCCCTGAGCTCATGCCCTGTCCGTCTCTCCCTCAGCCCTGCAGAGGCTTCGAGGTTGGGAAGATGTGCAGTGGGAAATAGAGGAGATCCGGAAGGAGGACGAGGCTGAGAAGGCCGCGGGCTTTATCTCTGTGTGGAAGTTGTTCAAGATGCGGTCCCTGCGCTGGCAGCTCATCTCCATCATTGCCCTTATGGCCGGTCAGCAGCTGTCAGGAGTGAACGCGGTACGGTACCGGTGGGCATCCCGCGGGCGTAGGGGCAGCAGCAGGCAGTGTGTGACCAGGTGCTGAAACTGAGCCTTGCCTATGGCTCTGAGGGGCTGGGGTGCAGTGGGTCACTGGCCACCCTCCGCCAAACCCACGGTTGCCTTCCAGATCTACTACTACGCTGACGAGATCTACCTCAGTGCAGGTGTGAAAAGCAACGACGTCCAGTTTGTGACAGCTGGGACAGGGGCAGTCAATGTGTTCATGACCATCGTCACGGTGAGTGTCCGTGAGTCTGCAGTCCCATCAGCCTCCAAGGGGGGAGCGATATCTGGGGACTGAAGAAGGTACCAACTTTGGAGAGAGATGAGGCTGAGGTATGCAACGTGCCCCTTGGGCTCTGAGGTCTCAGCCTCAAAGTTCTGGCATGAGGCTATGCCTGACTCCCATGGGGAGCAGCTGTGGATTCCTAGAAGCAGAGGCCCAAACCCAACTGCAGATGCTCCCACTATGTTCCGTGACTCTGACCTCTTAGGGCTGGGGCTGCGGAGCACAGCAGAAATGGGGCGGGTCTCTGCACAGGGCGACGCAGTGGCCCTGCAAGGGGCTATTGCCCATGACTCGCTTCTTAGGTAGTACTTGAGAGAGACTTGTCCTGCTGTTCAGAGGAGCCAGCCAGGCCTCCACAAGGGCAGGATCTCTCAAGTTTACCCCAATGCCTGGCTCCTTCCTTGCAGAAGGCCTGAGGCTCAGAGTCATGGGACTGAGGCCCTTAAGTTGGGCTCTCATTTACGAGTGGACATCTGGAGCCCTAGTGACTCAGCTGGACCACCCAAAGACACATGCTCTGTGCATGCATGTGCGACTGTGTATGTACCAGTGGTTTGGCACACACTCCTCCTGACCCCTCAAAAGTTGGTTAAGGGATAGTGAGGTTTCCCACGATGGCAGCCCTAGGCAGGGGTTCTCTGTCCCACAGAAACACTGGGCACTGGCTCAAGTACCTCATTTCCTCCCTCCCACACTTCCAGGTATTTGTGGTAGAGCTTTGGGGACGGCGACTTCTGCTCCTCCTTGGCTTCTCCACCTGCCTCATCGCCTGTATCGTGGTAACAGTCGCACTGGTGCTGCAGGTAAGGAACACTGCGATTATTACAACTTAAAGAAGCCTTAGAGAAGGCGCTAAAACGCACTGCTGTCTCATCAAGAAATGGAGAAAGGGAGAGAGAAAGAGAGGGGGGGACTTCCTCTTGGGATGCTTTGAACTAAGAGTGAAACCCAAATTTAAATTCTCCACTTCTCTCCTGTGTCTTGCACCTATAATCTCTGTGTCTGATGTCTGTCCCTAACATAGCCCTGGCTTGTCCTGGAACTCACTATGTAGACCAGGCTGACCTCAAACTCCCAAGTGCTGGGATGAAAGATGTGCACCACCACCACCCGGCTATTTTACAGAAATTTTTATTATTTACTTACCCCAACTGGCCCAGAATAGCATTCAAAGTCACACGTAAATATTATCCACCTATATCCATGTTACTTCCGACACGTGAGATATTTGTTGTTCAAGTGTGCTTGCTGGCTACTTTCAGCAAGCAATTACCAACACACAGACACACAGACACACACACACACTGCTCGTATGGACATGCAAGGTCATGGAAAGACAAGGCATGGAAGATTAAAGCTATGCATTTAACATAGGTTGTAAGAGCTGATTGTATAGGAAGTCAAGGTATAGTCAGGTCTGTGACATGGCTCTATCAATGAGAAAATAAGCTTTTACAGGCTGAACACACAGTAGGAGAGCAGCTTAGCCATCAAGGATCTCAAGACCTGTTAGTAACTTAGCTGCAAGGTATTTTCAGAAAAAGCCCACCACAGCAGCTACCAGCCATGCTGGTGGCCCCGCTCAGGAACAATACCATATTGTTCCCCACCTGTGTTCTCACCGTAGTAAAGGCACTAGACACCAAAAATGAACTTACTTTAACAAGTATAGTCTTTGTCAGATGTCTTAGAAATGTGTGTCCCTCCCTCAGCAGATCTAGCCTCTCTCAGACAACTTCTAAGATCTCATCAAGTGGCATAGTAGAGTCACCGCTGGCTCCTTGCAGACCCAGCAGTACCACCTCTGCTCTGAGGTCCCCAAGGCCCCTGGTCCCAACAGGTCTCTGCTTTGCCAAGTACTAACTGCCTGTCTTGCCACCCCTACAGAACACCATCACCTGGATGCCTTATGTCAGCATCGTCTGCGTCATTGTCTACGTCATCGGACATGCTGTGGGGCCCAGTACGTATCCCTAAACTGGTGTCATAGTTTCAGTGCCCCACATCCTGGTCCTCTGTGAGCTTCTCTAAGAATCCCCAGGGACGGTGGGTACATCCCAAGTGGCTTCTCCCTTGCTCCTTTTAGCCCAGGATGGAAGGGGCTGCAATTAGCACGACGGGTTGAAGGTGTTGCCATGTTAGTCTGGCAGAGTGAGCGCCACAGGCAGCCTCTACCATCCACCACACCCGACATCCTTATGACTTCCTCACTCAGCCACGCCCCCCAAAGTCCTGTGCCTTAGAGATATGTACTGCCCCCGTGGCCAGGTAACCAGGGTGCCAAAACACCCATGGGCTCAAGGATCCTTAGTGAGTCATTCTGTCTTCAGGGAGTGTGTCTCCCTATAACCTAACTGTCATCCTCCCTCTTCTCTCCCTCATCCCTCTATCTTTCCTCTCTCAGGTCCCATCCCTGCCCTGTTCATCACCGAGATCTTCCTACAATCCTCCAGGCCAGCTGCCTACATGATCGGGGGCAGCGTCCACTGGCTCTCCAACTTCGCCGTGGGGCTTATCTTCCCATTCATTCAAGTGAGTGGCACCCGAATCCCCAATCTGCCAAGCCAGAACCTTCCAGCACCTCCTAATGTGTATAACCTCCCCCACTGGTCCCTCCTTCCCACAGGTGGGTCTCGGCGCCTACAGCTTCATCATCTTCGCGGTAATCTGTCTCCTCACCACCGTCTACATCTTCATGGTCATCCCTGAGACCAAGGGCAAGTCATTCATTGAGATCAACCAGATTTTCGCCAAGAAGAACAAGGTGTCGGACGTCCACCCAGACAAGGAGGAGCTCCAAGACCTCCCACCCGCCATGGTTCAGTAGCAGCCGAGCCCACAGAGCTGGTCTGCGTGGACCTTTCTCCTGGACTTTGGTTCTGGCTTCTTGTTGTCTGTGACATTGGAAGTGAGACGAGCCTGGCGGGGAATGCCAGCGCTGTCACCAGCCTCCATCCAGTGGGGACATCTGACCTCTCTCTCCTTTTGTGCTTTTCTGATGTCTCTAAGCATAGAAGCCAGTCACAGGCTCTCATCACCCTCAACGCCGTCCTTCCTCTTTGCTGAGCTGACTGTGGTGGGGGTCCTGTAACATAGCCTTTCTAACAAAAACAGATGTGAGGGTCATATTGTACCAGCAAGGTGACCCTTCTGTGGCCCCCGGTGCCTCGGGGGTCACTGGCCTTTGCTCGGGAGTGAAGTCATCCTTTCTCCTGACCCAGCGTTGTCACCGAGCTTGGGAAGAGACCACGGGAAGAGACTCACTGAGCATGAGTTGTTAACTATACATGATAGTATTAGTGGAACATGGTGTCACCTCCATATAGCCAATAAAACACATCTGATCACTTTTCACCAAGACATACCAATTCTCTGTTGAGCAGAAGAGGGCTGTAGGGGAGACCCCCGCCGCTGAGAGTGGCTGGTCTCTCGAGCACAAGATCAGGCATAGAGAGGCTCTTGGACACTCTCTGCTGAAGGGTAAGAGCTGAAGGGCATAGAGAGGCTCTTGGACACTCTCTGCAAAGCTGTGGGATGGTTTGTATAAAGGCGGGGGAGGGGCTCTGCCTGTCCGCAGTCACAGGGTGAATGCCAAGGAGGCCTAAAGCTGCAGGAAGGGGACGTGGGAAAAATAGGCTGCCCCTTACATCAACACGTCAGAACTGGATTCTTGGTGACATAGGTGTGTATGTGTGTGCATGTATGCGCACGTGTGTGTGTGTATGTTACACAAGTATAGAGAGAGCCTTGAGGTGTGGGGAAGGAAGTGCTGAACGGGCTATGGGCTGTTGTGCAGTAGTCAGGATGGCAGGGAACAGCTATGGGAGGCAGAAGCAGTTTTTACAGACATGGAATAGGGATTCTACTGGCATTGAGTCATGCAACCGGCAAGAGCAGTCTTGACACACAGGAAGTACATGCTCTGATTGAGCCATCCTTGACCTACCACAACATATGAGCAACACAGAAAGACGGATTCTGTATATGCTGAGGAGTTGCGACGTCAGAACTAGGAGGTGAGGACTGAGGACTGTTGTGAACTCGGTTCACAGGAATAGTACCTGGAGCCAGGGGAGCCCTGAATCCACTCTCTGGTCCAAACCTTGGTTCTTCCATTTATCATTCATGCAAAATGCCAAGTTACTTAGCCTTTCTGCACTTCAAGTAAAAGCGGAACCGACAGGACATGCCCTGAGTGGCTGCCGCAGGAATTAAATGACTTCATATGTCTGAGGCCTGGAGGGTGCATGCTTGGTACTCTCTGCTATGCTGATGTGCTTGGGAACAAACCTTCATCTCGAGACAACAGAAACCCACGCGTGGAACCCACTGGGAGAGAACAATTGCATGAGTGGGTGGCAGACAGTGAGAGTCGTTCGACTATGGTCGTGGGGAAAGGACAGGTGGGATCCTGGGATATGCCATGTGGCGATAGATTAGAGACCTTGCTGTGAGCTCACAGCAGTTTAAGACTTGCACAGTTATACCTAGAAATGTCTAGAATTCTGCTTGCGCGGGTGGGTTATATAGCAAGAGGTATGAGGCCTGTACGTAGGGTGGTAAAGACTTAGAAAATATGAAGGATTCTCCAATTAGTGAGGAGTCAATAAAAGTAGGACATTCTGTTCAGAGGAGCCCTCAGTAGTTTGGTCTAGAAGGAAACCCAGGAAGTTAAGGCCTATAAGAGAACCTAGAAGTGTCTTTGAGGAGGGAACTGGGTCTCACTATATATCCCTGACTGGATTGGAACTCACTTTGTAGACCAAGCTGGCCTTGAACTCACAGAGGTCTGCCTGCCTCTGCCTCCTGAGGACTGGGATTAAATGGGTGCTCTGGCATACTCAGTGACCCTTTAGTCTTGAGAGCCACTCTGATAAGAACCTGGTTCCAGGCTGAGTATGTAGCTCAGTGGTAGGACCTAGCATACGTGAGGCCCTGGGTTCCATCCCCGACACTGCAAAGCGATCAAGGTAACTTTGGTGCTGGAGGAACAGAGTTTCCAGCAGATCCAGGTGGGGCTGGAGAGGGGGAGACCAACTGGTAAATAAGAGGGTCAAACAAAGAGAAGGTTAGTGAGACAGACAGAGTGGGAGATGGAAGCGAGAGGGAAGAGAGGCCGCTGAACACTAAGGGAGGACTCGAGGGTGATGGCAGTCCATGGGCTGTGCAGACAAGACCCCCAGGCTGGTCGACCGCCCCACAGAAGAGTTGGGGAGCCCTGGAGGAAGCTAGTCCCCCAAGCTTTTCTGATACTGAGTTCAGACTTCATTTCTGTGAGAGTGCCTTGGATGTTTACAGAAGTTATGGGTTGCATGGAAGCCACAAGGAAGATCCAGTGACCAGTCTGCCATCTGCTGGGGCGAGAGGAAGAGGCTCATTGGATTTGGTGGTCAGTGACCCCAAGGGGCACAGTTTGTTGGGAGTGAGGGCAGAGAGTAAGTCCTTAGGCTAAGGACTGTTCCAAAGGCAGGAATGGTCACAACAGCTACCTCTCCCTGCCCTCTGTCTCCCTGTCCTCCATCTGTCTGCCTGTCCTCCATCTGCTTCCCTGTCCTCTGTCTGTCTGTCCTCCATCTGTCTCCCTGTCCTCTGACTCCCCCTCCTCTAGCTCCCTGTCCTCAGGTTTCCTGTCCGTCTGTCTCCCTGTCCTCAATCTGTCTGCCTGTCCTCCACCTCTCTGTCCTCTAGCTTGAGCGCTTTCTCACAGGCATCAGAGCAGTGTGGTCAGAGCTTATGGGAAATAAATACCCAGACTGTAGAGGTTCGACCTCAAACCCTTCCGAAGGCTAAGCCAGGCGTGGTAGCGAATGTCTGACACCAGCACTCGCGAGGGGAAGGCGGATTAGGAGTTCAAGGTCATCCTTGGCTTCATAGTGAGCTCCAGGTTAGCCTGGGATACACGAGAATCTATCTCCAAAATCCAAACCAATCCCCTCCCCTAGAAATGGCATTTTGTGAATCAGAACGGAAATGTATCGGGAGTAGTGAGTCTTGACAGGGAGGGTTCCAGGTGCTGCCAACAGAGGTAGGAAAGGCAGGCCTGGGAAAGGGTTTCTAGCCCCCAAAGCCAGACACGTTGGAGCCCAAATCAGGCCTAGAATCTCCTCTGGCCAGAAATTTCCACACTGTTTCATGGATCAAAATGTAGACTAACCTTGGTCACCTGCTTTTCAACCTTGGAAATGAGAACATGAAACAAACATTGGCGTCTCGTGCACAATCAAAATGAAGAAAATGACTGGAGAGGTGGCTCAGTGGTTAAGAACACTGGCTGCCCTTCCAGAGGACCCAGGTTGGAGGAAATATTTCTTGTTTCCTGGCAGGCCGCCAGGCTAGCTTAGACCTGAAATAATCACACAGAAACTGCATTAATTAAATCACTGCTTGTCCCATTAGCTCTACCTTCTTATTGGCTAACTCCTACATATTAATTTAACCCATTTCTATTAATATGTGCATCGCCACGAGGTCATGGCCTACCAGCAAAGTTTCAGCATACCAGCGAAGTTTCAGCATGTCTGTCTTTGGTGGCAGCTTCATGGCTTCTCTCTGACTCCACCCTTATTTCTCCCAGCATTCAGCTTAGTTTTCCCCGCCTAGCTAAGTTCTGCCCTGCTATAGGTCCAAAACAGTTTCTTTGTTCATTTAACAGTAATCACAGCATACAGAGGGGACTCCCACATCAATCTGCAAGCATCTATAATTCCAGGGTATCCAATACCTCTTTTGGCCTCTGTGATGCACAGACGTATATGCAGGCAAAACACCCACACATGTAACATATAATCATGATTTTTCAGTGAGGAAAAGATGTTCTGGAAAAAAAACAGGAAATACACAACCATGAAGACAGATGTGCGCATAAACACATTCCCACCTCACCCTGAGTCTGGGAGGAAGACACCAGGAAAGGCAGGAGGCTAGGGCACACGGGAAGGGCTCAGATGAAGACTGAGGCTGTAATCTGAACCCTGGTGGGGTAAAGCTGTGCTGTTTCCAGACTTTCTCTAAGGCTATTCCTGGCCTCTGGAGAAAGAAGAGGAAAGAGGAGCCAGCCAGCCAACCCCTTGTTTGGTCAGGTTATGAAATTTGGTTCTTTCTCTTGTTTGTTTATGAGACAATGCCTCACGCAGCCTCAGGTGGCCTCAAAATCACTATGTAGGAGTCAGTGAGGTCACTCACAGGGACTTTATCCTGTGTCACCGGCCACCAAGCCTGAAAACCTGAGTTCAATCCTTGGGACCCATGTGATAGAAGAAGAGAACCAGGGCTTACATAGGCACACATTGATATGTAACTAGTATGTAGCACACTAACATGTAACCAGGGCTTACATGTACACCCTAGATACAAAATAACTGAAGAGAAAAACAGTTATGATGCCCACAAAGGGCTCAAAGCAGCCCCAGCCACAAGAGAGTGAAGAACAAGGAAAAGAAGGTTGGAGGAGTGAACCCTTCACTAGTTCAGAGTGTGAGCTGCCTGCTCACACTGAGGGTGGACCGTCCCCACAGGATCCTCTGCAGACAGTCCCGTAATCAACCTGGAAGTCACACTCACCAAATATACTGTCACTTAAAACTGTCACAGATGTCATTTAAAAGACATCTTTGGGGACCCAGAGGACCCAGGTTCAATTCCCCCAGCAGCCGTTCATCAACTGCCAATAACTCCTCAGCTGTGGCAGAGCCTGTGAGCCCCTCCTCCTCTAGGCTGGAATTTTGCCCAGACTGATCTTGTACAGGTCTCACATAGGCAGACACAGCTGCTTTGAGTTCATGAGTGGAAGACCATGCATGTCCAGAAGACAGCATTCCATAGCTCCGCCTCCATCCTCCAACTCTCGTGTCCCTTCTTCCCCTTCTTCCAGGGCGTTCCTGAGCGTGGAGGGTGCCGATAAAGACATCCCTTTGAAGTTGGAACACGCATGCTATTTTCAACATTTGGATAACATTTGTCAGTCTCTGTCTTGACCTCTCTGCCCACTGCAGAAAGAAACTTCCTCAACCAAGATTGTGAGCAGTACTAATCTATGAATGTAAACACACACACACATACACACACACACACCATAGGGCTTTGAATGAGAAATGTCCCCTGGGGCTCCAGTAGTGGGCTGTGAGAGAATGTATCCCCCCCCCCCGACTTCTAATTTACCCACTCTGCTTTGTCCTCCCTTAAAGAGGTGAGCTCTAGACCCCCTGTTCCACAGCTTGCCTCATGCTGCTGTCTCCCCGCGTTGATGGGCTCTCATTTCTCCGGAACCATAGTCCAAATAGTCTCTCTCTTCTTTAAGTGGCCTCTGGCCATCATGTTTTATCACAAAGACAGCAAAGTAACTAATACACACAGAGAACCAAACACAGAAGGCCCAGGAGCGGCTCAGCTGGGAAAGACACTCGTCAAGGCCGACAACCTCGCTTCCAGCCCAGTGACCAACACGGTGGCAGGAGAGAACTGTCTCCAGCAGGTTACCCTCTGACCTTCACTTGTGCACTGTGACACATGCAAACCCCCACAAGTACACAACGATAATCATGATATTAATGATAATTAAATAAAAATGTAAAGTTATTAAGGTTGCCTTGTCTTGTCTTGTTTTGCAATGTTGGGGATGGAATCCAGAGTCTTTTTATGTTCTGTTTTGGTTTTTTGAGACAGGGTTTCTCCGTGTAGCCCTGGCTATCCTGGAACTGCTCTGCAGACCAGGCTGGCCTTGAACTCACAGAGATCCTCCTGCCTCTGCCTCCTGAGAGCTGAGATTAAAGGCGTGTGCCACCACTGCCTGGCTGAAATCCAGAGTTTTATACACACTAAGCAGCTGATCGATTGCCTCTGAGCTCCCCCCCCCCAGTCTTTGGATTTCGTCTTTTGTTCTTTTAATACAAGGCCTTATTGTATTTCCTGGAGAGACCTCAAACCATGGTCTTCCTGTCCCTTCCCCCCAAGTGCTGAGGTCATAGGAGTTTGCCACTCTGACCAGCAAAGTTGCACTAGAAAAAACTGGGGTGCTTTCCCCTAATAGACAATTAGCCCAGGGCATGAGGAGGCACATCTGGAGAAGGAACACAAGAGAAGTCTGTGAGGTTCAAGTTGCAGCTTGCTTTGATTTCCGCAACTCATTTCGGAGGACCAAGCAGCGTCTTTTCTCTCCCTGTGGCAACTGGGAGGCTACTGGCTGGGAGCTGTAGGATGCAAACACATAGCCCCTCTGCACGTGGATGCCACTGGCAAGGCGTCAACATATATCTTATCAAGGAGAATGGGCTCCTGTAGAAAGCAATTAAGGTCCAGAGGGCAGAAGGATCATATGCTAAGCCAGCCTTGGGGAAACTCAGCAGATCAGTTGGCAGCCAGAACAGAGCAGGGTCTGGTGGCCTCGGAGAGGCAGAGTGTACCTGCTTGCCTACCTGATGAAGATGGAGAACAAGGGGACAGAGACACCTCTGCCCAAGCCACACACGAAAGGAGTAAGTGCCAATTTTGGAAACCGCCTGTCCCACCAATCCGGAGACCTTTGTATGTAGATGAGGGACGTGGAATCAGTCTATCAAGGAGAGGTTGGAGGGGAGATTGCCTACACAGAAGGTCGCAAGGGGACTGCCACTCCCAAACGCCGTGGCTCAGAGCAAGCACGCTCCAGCAAAGCTTTGGGGAGGCCAGATGGTGCTGCTTCACAACCCTCATCTACCCTGTCCCTTCCCTTCACCCTCAAGGGCAAAGGCAGGAGGGAGGCCCCAGCTCCGGCAGCATCTGCTTGGGTTGCTTTCCCAAACAGCTCCCTCCTCTTCCTCCCAGGATCATAGTCTGCTCCCATCCAGACCTTCCTTTCCATCTAAGGAGAAAACGGAGGCCTACCCTCCCTGCCCCGTACCCCATCCTAGAAGCTTCAGGAACCAACCCTCCCAGAGTCCCTAATCTTGGAAATCTCTCCTGCAGCGCCTCCAGCCCACCCTGATCCTGACTACGCTAAGCGCAGCCTTTGGCTCAGCCTTCCAATATGGCTACAACATCTCTGTGATCAACACACCTCACAAGGTGGGCACGAGGCGGGTCTCATGGGTAAAAGTCAGCTGCTGTTTCACTTCTGCAAACCTCCATCTTCTCCTAGGACTCCCCTAGATGCCCACCTCTGAGGACCAGAGGCAACTAGAGGCATTTTCCCCAGAAATGGCATCTTTTTTTTTTTTAAACATACCAATCCCAGTTCCCCCTCCCTCCTTTCCTCCCACTTCCCCACCTTCCCCCAACCTCATCCCCATCCGCTCCTCTGAGAGGGCAAGGCTTCCCTTGGGAAGTCAACTAAATCTGTCCCATCACCTCTTTGAGGCAGGACCAAGCCCCTGCCCCACCCCCCAGCTGTACCGAGGCTGAGCAAGGTCTCTCTCCATAGAGAATGGGTTCCACCAAGTCACCTCATGCATTAGGGTTAGATCTTGGTCCCTGCCAGGGTAGACTGATGGGAGACTTGAGGTCCAGAGGGAGAGACCAAGGAAGCAGGACTCCCAAGGACCGATGCAGAAAGGATGTCCCTGGAGGGGCAAAGAGGACAAGCGCCTTGGTTGGCGTGGTCTATTCACTTAAGTGTGTAAATTCAGCAGTATTTTTTTAAGACTCAGTGTCACAGGAGGCAGGCACAGCAAGGCTCACCTGTCATCCCAGACACTGAGGATGAGAAGTATAGCATTGCTTATAGGAAGGAAAGCAAGCAGTCCCGCACAGTATATATACATAGGTGAATCTGTATGCATATGGACTGCGTTTATATACACTATATATTATCATTGATGGAGCATCTTTGATCTTATGAAGGTTTGGGTGGTATTTTATTTTGCAATACTGAGAATCAAACTCAGGGCCTCAGGCACACCAGAAAAGTACTCCACCACAGAACAACATCCCTAGCCAGGGGATTTTTTTTTTTTTAATATTTTATTTCACCATAGTGGTGAACACCTCTCATCTCAGCACTGGAAAGGCAGAGGCAGGAGGATGTCTTGTGAGTTCAAGGCTAGCCTGGTCTACACAGAAAGCTCCAGTACAGCCATGACTATGTAGAGAGACCCTGTCTCAAAAGAACAAAGAGGAAAACACACACATGTATAATCACATTTATTTGTTTATATTTATCCAGTCTGTCTGGAGTGTGTCTGAGGATGTGTGGGGCATGTACTTGCCACAGCGAGTGTGCAAGCTCAGAAGACAGCTCACAGGAATCCTCTCTCTGCTTCTACCTCGAGGGTCTGGCTCAGGTCATCCGCTTTGGCAGTGACCACTGAGCCACCTTACCGGTCCCAGTCCTAGGTTTATTGAGACATTTTATACATTAAGCTGGCCCCGAACCATCCTCCTGCCTCAACCTTTCCAGTGTGGTGATTAGAGGCATGAACCACTGCCGGTGGCCCTGTCAGAGAAGCAACAGGTAGTAATTGAAGCTCCAGGTGTCAGCCCACCAGGAGGAGAAAATCCCTGATGGGTGAGTCTTCAATAGGCAAGGCCCCGAGACCACAGACTCCAGAATGTCTTTGGCTTCTGCTGTGCCTTTACAGGTTGGCCGCTGCCATCTTTCTCTGGCATGGTGTGAATGGGTGTGGGGAGTTTATCTCATTGAAATATCCCATTCTACTGGGCATTTTTACTTGTGGATTATTATGAAGATGATTTCTATCTAATCTGTGCGGTCTAATTAATACTAACAATAATGTTAGTTTAAATAGAGTTCTGATGATTGAAAATAAATACAAGAAAACGCCACACAGCTCGGGCCTTGGAGTTTTACTTAAGGAGCTGCATAGATGGTTAAGGATTAAGTTGAATTCTGGTTAATTATTAAGGAAAACAACTGAGTCCCAGGAGGCAGCTTGGCTCAAATCTTTAAACCTTAATGTTGAAAGACATAGTCACAGGTTTCAGAGTGCATCACAGCCGAAACAAAGCTGAAACTGGCCTCAGGGTAGATTGAGATGTTTTGATAATCGCTTTGAGATGAAAAACCGTGGAAAACTGCCTAAAGCTCACAAGGACACAGAGCTGAGGGATTCATTAAGCTAGAGGTCAAATAACAAAGCAGCCCAATTATTACTCCTTAACGTACTTTCTGTGCTAAAACTGATCAGTGACCAAAGACAACGATTAAGTCCTTGTACCCATTCCTGCCCTCAGTCTCCTAACATAAAAGGCCATCGCTGAGTGGGTATGGACCCTAAAGATTTAAAGTAGAGCTGACTGTTTTTCATGCATAAAAGTTTAGGTTTGTGACTTCTTTAAGATTCCTCATAAGATTACCCTTCAATATACAAAATCAAGTGATTGATTCTTTCTTCGAAATGGAAATATGCAGCCTGCCAGCAAAAGAACCAGCTGAGAAAAATACCGCTTGCTCACACTCCGTTAATCTATAACAAGGTGCTCGGGTCCAAGTGAAAGAACGAACAGATGAACATGAGTTCTTGGGACAGCTTGTTTTTCACCTGTAATACATAAAGTGTTTAATTGTATAAGAAAAACATGCTGTTTTTTACTTGTATTCATTGTAATCATTCACTTGAAAAATACAATGAAACCACATTGAAATTTTTACATTGCTTGAAAGATTTTGCTGGGGTCTATATAACAGGAAAAAAATAAAGTGAGTTAGAAGGAAGACATCAAGACAGAGGGACATTTCTGGATAGAGATAAGAATGCAGAATGGAGAACACAGAACGGAAGAAGAGTGTGTGAGTGTCTTTCCCCTCAGATAAAAAAAGTCATAGGCCTACTGGGGGATCCCTTTAGAGCCCTGCCCTGCTGGAGGCTGGCCCCCAGGCAGCAGAAAATCTCTTTGCCCAGTGTTGTGGCTTATTGGTTTGTTTCTGTGGTGCCCAGAATTAAACCCGAGGCCTGGAAGGATAAGCCAGTGCTCCACCACTGAGCTACACCCCGGTTTGGGATCCGATTTGTTTTGTTTTTTAAATCTCTCTGTGTGTGCCCCAATAGTGGCTAGAAGAGTCTCTGAAGCAGGTGGTTGTGAGCCACCTGACATGGGTGTCACCTGACGCGGGTGTCACCTAACATGGGCGCTAGGAACCAAACTTCAGTCCCCTGCAAGAGCTGCTCTTAACTGCTACAATCTCTCCAGCCTCCCCCCTCCACACCACATTTTAAGGCAGAATCTTGTGTGTAGCTGAAGCTGACCTTGAAGTTCTGATCCTCCTGCCTCTACCTCCCCCAAGTGCTGAGATTACAAGTGGGCACCACCATAGCTGATCTTACTCAGGGTTGGAGATGGAATCAGGGCTTCATGCGCGCTGGGTAAGTGTTCTACTCTCTGAGCTGCATGCCCAGCCCTGAACATCTCCTCTAAGTCCCACACAGGCTAAGTGCTGTCACTATTATAATTAATGTGCTGGCTGGTTTTATGTCAACTTGATACAAGCTAGAGTTACTTGGGAAGATGCTGTAGAGTATTATTTTAAGGTGTGTTGCTTTTGTTTATGCTGGATTTGTTTAACTCTGCGAAGCTGTGGTTCTTTGCATGTCTAAAACACCTGATGGTCTAATAAAGAGCTGAACGACCAATAGCAAGGCAGGAGAAAGGATAGGCGGGGCTGGCAGGCAGAGAGAATAAATACAAGGAGAACTCTGGAAGAAAGAATTAGCCAGAGAAGGAGGAGGACTCCAGGATGGGGGTGGGGAGCTAGCTACCCAGCTACACAGCAAACCATGGAGTAAGAAACAAAGAAAGGTATACAGGAATAGAAAAGGAAAAGCCCAGAGGTAAAAGATAGATGGCTAATTTAAGAAAAGATGGCAAAGGCCAGGCGGTGGTGGCACACACCTTTAATTCCAGCACTTGGGAGGCAGAGGCAGGTGGATCTCTGTGAGTTCAAGGCCAGCCTGGTCTACAAGAGCTAGTTCCACGACAGGTTCCAAAGCTACAGAGAACCCCTGTCTCAAAGAAAAAAGAAAAGAAAAAAAAGATGTCAAGAAACAAGCTAAGCTAAGCCAGGCCTTTATAATTAAGAATAAGCCTTGGTGTCTGGTTTATTTGGGAGCTGGGTGGCAGACCCCCAAAAGAGTAAAAACAACATCAGGAAGAGGGAACATAACTTGAGAAAATACTCCCACTAGATTGGCCTGTGGGCGAACGTGTTCTTGATTAATGATTGACGTGAGAGAACACAGCCCTGGGCAGGTGGTCCAGGGTGCTAGAAGAAAGCAGGCTGAGCAAGCTAGAGAAGCAAGCCAGTGAGCAGCGTTCCTGCATGGCCTCTGCTTCAGTTCCTGCCTTGAGTTCCTGCCCTGACTTCCCTCCGTGATGAGGCATGACCCGAGAGCTGTAGCATGAAATCAGTCTTTTCTTCCCAAGCTGCTTCCGGTGTTCTGTCGTAGCTTTGGAAGCCTGTCTCAAACGGAAGCAGACGCTCTGTTGAACCGGTGAGGAGATGAAGGTTCTGGAGGTCCACCCAAGGTCACCCAGTTAGTGTGACTCCCACATTGCCTCCGGCAGAATAAGACTCTGAAAGGGAATTTTTAGCAATTTTTGTTGAGTCCAGCTTCCCATCTCTACCCCTCACACAGAGTTTGATTTTGCTCCCAGACACCAACAGAGCCCTACGAGGCTCCACTGTGTCCTGTGGGTACTGGCAGGAGCAGTCCTCTATGAGACAGCCAGGGACATCTAAGAACACTTATGTCGCCGTTTCTGTGAGTGGCACAGTAGCTTGAGCAATGGATGGGGTCCTGTCTTTCAGGTCTTCAAGTCGTTTTACAACGACACGCACTTTGAGCGGTATGGAACATTCATGGACGAGAATTCCCTGCTGCTCCTGTGGTCCTGTACGGTCTCCATGTTCCCTCTGGGAGGCTTGTTGGGGTCCTTGATTGTTGGCCCAATGGTCAATAAATGGGGCAGGTAAATAGTAGACGTTATTCCCAAACTTGAAGCTCATCACAAGCCACAGGCTCTCCTGAGGACTGAGCTCCTGCTGAGTAGCTGAGATACCCTGAAATCAGATCTGCAAGCAAGCTTCAGCACGGCCGCAGGCATCAGAGCTAGCCAGGCAGATGCCTAGGAGAAGCCCCAGAGGGCTGCATCCTCTGAGAGGAAGGTGCTGATGGAGCTTAGCTGGGTGCCTCCCTGTAAGCCCTGTGGAAGAGCGCAGAAAGGCCACCCCAGGAGGTTCATTCTGGGTTCAGGCGGCTTCCGGTACTAACAGCGCTCTTCACATGGGCTCAGCAGGTGTCCTGAAGTTGGGAACAGGGCTGAGTGAATCACCACATGTGCCTTGCTAGGTCTCAAATCTCCAATGGAGGTGAAGCCCATATCGGTGCACTTTGCTTGACTGCTCACTGGCCCAGGTTGCGGAGGCGTGACTGAAGATAAGGAGGGTGCACAGGTCAAGGTCCCCAGGGAGGTGAAGTCTGAGTTGAGGTCACAGGGTGGGGCACAGATGCCTTCTGCTTGGGCAGGCCGTACTCACTGGAACTTGTTACACACCAAGTTAGGCTGTGTGAGGATGGGAGTGGAGAACCCATAATGAAAAACAGCTCTAAGAAATAGCGATTTCCCTTCCATGCGTTAGACAGTTGGAAACTCTGTTTATGAAAACTGGACACAGAAGCGTCTCCTTGCAAATACTTGGTGGAGAGTGAACTTGTCCTTTCTTGTGTTTGAGTGAAGGAAGGATTCAATGGCTTCTAACCAATCATGTCGCTGGTCAGGCTGGTCAGGCTATGCATGCTTATTGCCTTGCCAACATCCATTAGGTTGTTCTAGAAACCCAAGCTTTCCTTCCTCCTCCTCCTCAGTTATGAAACTTTGACTGTAGAGGAAACTTAAAGACCTTTTGTTTTGTTTTGAGATAGTGTCTCCTATGTAGACCAGGCTGTCCTGTCACTCACAGAGATCCACCTGCCTCAGCCTCCCAGGAGCTGAGATCACACCCATGCTCTTAGAGACAGTCTCCCCAGACTCATATTGCAAATGAGAAACCAGGAGCTGGAGTGGGGTCAGCCTGCCTAGTAGGGGCCCATCAGCCTCAGCCTCCCTGAGGCCCACAGACTTCTTGGGGATGGGGGGGGTAATCAGGAATATAGGACCGCTATGTGCTGTTTATCCTCCTGGGTCTTCAGGGGCTCCAGGGGGAAGCTGCGGGCTGTGGTAGCTCTAGGGAGAGAAAGGCGGCCAGAGAAATCCAGAGTGCACACCTGTGTGTTGACTACCAGAGGACATTTTCATTAGGACCCTATCAGCCCTGCTGCACCTGCAACAATCTGGGCCCCCAAACATGTCTGAGCTGGGGAGCCATTAGCAGCCCCTGGAGGGGTGTGGCCGGACACAACTGTAATCTAGCCCTCTCAGAGGCAGAGGCCAGAGCACTGGCTACAAAGCAAATCTAAGGCGGGTACGTGAGGCCCTATTTCAAAGAAACTAAAGGAAGCAAGCCGCAAAAGGTGGCTTCTGGGGCCTGGAGGGCAGGCACCCAGCTTGGTGCTACTTAAGAGACCTCCCCTCCCCCCTTTACAGACCATTGGGTTTCATGGTAGAGGCATCTATTCTCATTCTGCACCCCATCTGTTATGGGGATCTATTCGGTCAACATCCCTGGCCAGCATCAGAGATGCTAGACATCACCAGTGGGCTTGACTAACCCCAGCCACCTCAAGCTCGAACCCAGTACAGCTGCCCTGTTGGGAACACACCGCCCCCTCCACCGCTCCTGCTAGAGAGCCCTCTCACTCCTAGAACTTTGACACACACTTCTTTTACTGCTTTCCCGTTCTTGGTCAGCTTGAGCTTCCTTCAGTAAATGTGGAGAGAGCGTCATGTATTATAAGAGCCCTAGTCCCGTAATGAGAAGTACCCCCCTGAGGGGCAGGGATTGCTGCACACACACGACCCTGGGGGACACTCCGGGTCCCAGTCCCGTCCACCAGCCCTCCTCAGGCACAGTGTAGGTCCTTTGCAGGGGACAGCCTGGAACACTGGGTTTGATGGGAAAAACCTGTGCTGGTCACTCCTGTCCCCTGCTGTCTTGCAGAAAAGGAACTCTGCTGATCAACAATGTCTTCGCTATCACCCCTGCCATCCTGATGGGGGTCAGCAAAGTGGCCCGGGTTTATGAGCTGATCATCTTGTCTCGAGTGCTGGTGGGAATCTGTGCAGGTACCAAGAGTGGCCAGCTCAGTCCCTGGGCTGGAGAAGTTTAGCATAGGAGGCGGCACAGGCCGGCCAGGAGGACCCCATAACAAGCGGGGATGCTGGGAGAACCTGGCAGCCAGAGACTGCCTTGATATGTTAAATAAGCACCTCAGCCATTTCTCCAGGGTTTGAGACCTAACTATCAGGAGAGCTAGTCTGGAAAGAAAGGAACAGAGGGAAGGGAGGGACAGAAGGAGGGAGGAGGGAGGGAAGGAGAGGGGGGGGAAGAGGGGGGAGGAAGGAGACATTTTACTGTAAAGAACATATAACAACCCAGTTTTGCAGGTATCTTCCAAGGAGGATAAATGACTTCAAAGGAAAAGACTACAAAATCTAGTGCCTCTGTCTCAGGCAACAGTTAGGATCTCCCCCCTCCCCCCCTCCCCAAGACAGGGTTTCTCTATGCAATAGTCCTACCTGTCTTGGAACTCACTCTGTAGACCAGGCTGACCTCAAGCTCACAGAGATCTGCCTACCTCTGCTTCCCAGAGTGCTGGGATTAAAGGCGTGCGCCGCCACCGACCGCTGGCAGTTAGCATTCTTAACTATAGTGCTTTCTCTTATTTCTTAAAGTGGAGAGAGCCAGGGCTGGCAATGTGGCTCAGTGGAAGAGTACTTACCTTGTATATATACAAAGCCCTGGGTCCAATCCCCAGAACCACACCCACAGGGAATAACAAAAGAAAGGGCTGAACATAGCTCAGTGGTAGGGGATTTGCCTTGTGTGCATCTATACCACAGGCAAGACAAAACAAAAAAGGCTATGTAAGGGATGTGTGCATAAGAAATAATAGAAATCAACCAAAATAAGACTTGAGTATTTAAGTTCACATAAAGAGTGACCACACAGCATAGACCCCTTCACTCAACAGTAGTCTAGCCCAGAAGCCAGGAAGGTAACAGTATCATTTTTGAATGATGCTGTAAAGAAACCAAAATAGCTACTCTGTGGATGAAAAGGAAAATTTATTCCAAACTGCCAAGGCTTTCTTTCAGGGAAAGCAGAGAGAAGCAACTGGGGTGGTGGGGGGTGGGGGGGGTGATGGTGGTGGCAGCAGCCGCAGCAGTAGGGGTGATGGGTGGTGTAGGTAGTGGTGGGTACTGGTGGAGGGTGATGGTGATGAGTGGAGATGGGGGTGAGATATTTCTAGGGTTTTAAGGGAACAGGTACCTGACCTGGGGTGGAGGGGAGTCTGTGAGCTGGCGTGGAGGGCGCTGAAGCCTACAGCAGGTACTTGTGAGTAAGGATTGATGGAACCTAGAGGCCAGCAGAGACCCTGATATGCTGATAGGTATAGGTTAATGGAAGAGCCATAGGTCCTGGTTGCCAGAGAAGAATCACTCCTTTTAGTGGGTAGGGACTGTTTCTCTGCTCCGGAGGGACTGCTGGCTTTTGTCTAAATGCCAGACTTTGGAGAAAGGGATTTCTTGGCAGACAACTTTCACGCTCTAGCAGGGCTGAAAGGGGAGGGTTGGGAGAGGCGGTGGTAGCAGGTTCAAACTGAATGATCAACACCACCCTCTTCCTGTCCCAGCGAGACTCAAGGATTAAGAGTTGGGTTGAGTCAGCCTTAGGCACGGGGTTCTGAGAGCCTGGGAACGGCTCCTGGTGACCCCAATTCCCATGTTGTTTGAACCAGGCATCTCCTACAGCGCTCTTCCCATGTACCTGGGAGAAGTGGCTCCCAAGAACCTGAGGGGCACCTTAGGAACAATGACTGAGGTATTCGTCATCATTGGAGTCCTCTTGGCACAGATCTTCAGTCTACAGGCCATCCTGGGCAATACCACAGGTAACCAGCAGCATGTAGGGTGTGGTGGGGAGCGGTAAACAGTCAATACGCATGTGCAGCCCTGGATCATTTGAGCCCAAATTTACCAATGGTCCAAACAGGATGGTTTTTGGTGACCTTTAGGTCAGCTTGTGGATATAAGACCTTGCCCAGGGCAGTGTTGCTGAGTCCTAGAGATAGCAGAAGGCTCAGGTGTAAGTGAGGCTAGGCTGGTCATTCAATGAACTCCCTTGATCTGCTTGCCACAGCTCCCCCACCCCAACCCCAATGGCCAGCAGGAATGTTGGGGTCATGGGCATACACAGACACTTTTTTTTTTTTTAAAGATTTATTTATTAATTGTGTATACAGTATTCTCAGTATTCTCTCTGCAAGCCAGAAGAGGGCACCAGATCTTATTACAGATGGTT
Organism: Chionomys nivalis; assembly: GCF_950005125.1. NCBI lineage: Eukaryota > Metazoa > Chordata > Mammalia > Rodentia > Cricetidae > Chionomys > Chionomys nivalis. The sequence continues at coordinate 6,162,230 of NC_080096.1, read as the reverse complement.
GTGAGCCACCATGTGGTTGCTGGGAACTGAAATCAGGACCTTTGGAAGAGCAAGCAGCGCTCTTAACCATTGAGCCATCTCTCCAGCCCCCCAGACACAGTTTTTTAGGTAGGTGCTGGGGACGCAGCAGGGGTCTTCATGCAAGTGTTCTTCCTCCCCACCAAGCCCTCTCCTCTCTTTTAACAGGTATGCCCTTTGTGGGCAGCCACATTTTGGCAAGGACTAGGTGCCCACCACCCTCGTTTATCACCTGGTTGGGCAAGGTGGGGGCCAAGGCAGGAGGGAAATATCTGTGCCCCTATGGGACCCCTGCAGCAGATTCAAGTCTGAAGCCGTCCTGTTTGTCCTGTCCAGGTTGGCCTATCCTCTTGGCTCTCACGGGGGTCCCGGCACTGATTCAGCTTCTCTCGCTGCCCTTCTTCCCCGAGAGCCCCCGTTACATTCTAATTGAGAAAGGAGATGAAGAGACAGCAAGGCGAGGTACTGGGACACTGGTACTGGGGGCTACTCACCCACAGCCCCCAGTGCACAAACGGCACGAAATGGGCAGATGCCATCTGGCGAGATCGCGATCGGGGTCAGGGTCATGGTGGACAGGGTTTGAGAGCTGAGAGCGTGTGCTGGGTAGACAGGGGGCGGGGCCTGGGCTCTGGAGAAGGGCCTGGCTGCGGTACAGTAATAGCAGAGGGTGGATGTGGTATGATGCCTCTCTGCCCTGTAGCTCTAAGGAGGCTGCGAGGCTGCAACTACGACGTGGAGGCCGAGATGGAAGAAATGCGCGAGGAGGAGCGCAAGGAGCAGGCGGAGGGTCGCCTATCGGTGCTCAACCTCTTCACCTTTCGGCCCTTGCGCTGGCAGCTGATCTCCATCATCGTGCTCATGGCGGGCCAGCAGCTGTCCGGGATCAACGCGGTGCGCAGGACCACCTCTCCCAGAGTCTGGATCCCCTTGGGTCTTTTTTTTCTTTTTTAAGGAATTCACAAAAGGCTCAAGAGTAATATTTTGCATTTTGACGCCTGTGAAACTCAGTCTGACCTTCAGAAGGGATGAGCTGCAAAGTTGAGGCTGGGTGGAGGGGTTCAGGGAGCACAGTGCATGCTATTACTCTGGGTGTTTTCTGTGCGAGAACAGGACCTAGGCTGCAAGGTGGTTCAGTATTAAGGCGCTTGCTGCCAAGAGTGACAACCTGAGTTTGGTCCCTGGGACCCACACAGCGGAATGAGAGAAACAACTCCTCTGACCTCCACTCAAATGCCATAGAATGTGTGTAGGCTGCTGCCTGCTGCTGCAACCCTGATTCCTGCTGCTGCCTGCTGCCTGCTGCCTGCTGCTGCAACCCTGATTCCTGCTGCTGCCTGCTGCCTGCCGCTGCAACCCTGATTCCTGCTGCCCTGTTGCCTGCACATGCATACACAGACACACACACATATATTCACAGGATGGCAGCAAAGGGAGGGAGAGAGAATAAATGAATACAATAAAGATGAAGAGACTTGGCCAAGCTGCTACCAGAGCACAGTGGCCTGTAAGCCGACATCGACAAGACTCCAAGGTAGGCTCTTGTCCTCAGCCAACAGCTAATGGCAGGAGACAGAACCAAGTATTAAGAGCTGAACCAAGAGAAATATGAATGGTTCATAATAACATGAAGGTCATCTGCTGGAGGACAGTGCCGTGGGCACCTCCAAACTCATGTATAGGTTTCTCCTGGGTGATTCCAGCCACAGCATCTGTCCATGGATGTTTTGACTCCATATAAGCACACGGCCACAGTAACGGAAGACGATCTTGTGGACTTCTGGGATACAGCAGACTAGGAGCAATTCCAGAGCACGCATGCTTTCTCCTACCCCAAGGTTCATGCCTGCATGGGGGTCTTTGGTGTCTAGAAGTAAATCACCTAGAAGACCCTGGGTATCTGGTATTCAGAACTTCAGGAGTTCAGGTTAGAGATCCCATGCAACCTGGTGGCCAATAAAACTGATGCAGACGTGGAGATGATTCAAATGAACTTCGGTTTTGCCAAGACGTTCTCCTTGCCCCTGTACTTTGCCTCAGCCGCCGCCGGTACTAGTGTCATGGAGCTCTTCAATGACGCAACTTGATGAGCCGTGGTTTGCAAAGAAAGTCCTGGGGGACTTCGTGGATGAGGTCAAACAGGAGCTGAAGAATTCCAAGTGGAGCAGAAATCAGAGACAACACCAGAGAGCGCAGAGCGGCATGCTCAAGAGCACATCTTCGTTTTGTTTTTCGAGGCAGGACTTTCTGTGTGACCCTGGCTGTCCCAGAACTTGCTCTGTGGACCAGGCTGATCTCCAGCTCACAGAGACCCACCTGCTTTTGCCTCCTGAGTGCTGGGATTAAAGGAGTGCGCCACCACCCATCCCTGTCTCCTTGATCAGAAGACATCCAGCTATGGCTAAGTTGGGGTATCTGGGAGTCATTTGCAGTACCCTATGTCTGGAGAACCTCTCCAGGTTACCCCTGCTCAACTTCCTGCAAACCCACCGTTCTGTGGCCCATGATGAGGGGGTCACAAACACGCTGGAGAGGCGTGACACCCATGGACTCCAACAGCAGAATGAGGATCCATGTCCTTCATATCTCCCCAGCCCAGCCGCAGCCTGGCAGTGTAGACTCCGTGCGCATGTTCGTGTCTTCCTAGTAGACATTTAATGTTTGCTGTCATCCAAATGGACCTTAGGGACTCTGCCTTGCGCTCCTGCTGATAGAAGGACCGCTAACCCCTACCTTCTCCTCTGTGTTCTGCAGAATCCGTGACACCTCTGTCCCTTTTCCTTCTGAGTCTCCCAACCAACCTTTTAAACAATATTTTTGACAGACAACAGTGAAAATTCCGGGAGTTGTTTGTTTGTTCTGTGTTGTTTAAGGAGCTCTTCCAGGTCGGGGTGAGAGCACAGGGGCAGGACTCTGTTGCAGTCGAGCGAAAACACCACAAATCTGGCTGCATTTGGTCACACACACATTACTATCCCCCACCAAATGAACAACAGCCTCTTTTAAAGCCTCCACCTCAGGGCAGAAAGCTTCCTCCACCTCTCCAGAGCAAGTTAAATCTGCATCTTTTGTGAGTGACAGAAAATGGAAGAGGAAGAGCTACCCGGCTGCCCACCGCTGCCCCGCCGTCCGCCACTGCCCTGCTGCCCATCACTGCCCCGCTGCCCCCTGCTGCCCCCCTGCCCACTGCTGCCCCCCTGCCCACCGCTGTCCCACTGTCTGCCACTGCCCTGCTGCCCACCACTGCCCCGCTGCCTGCCGCTGCCCCACTGCCCGCTGCTGCCCTGTTTCCTGCTGCCCTGCTGCCCGCCACTGCCCTGCTGCCCGCCGCTGCCCCACTGCCCGCCACTGCCCTATTTCCTGCTGCCCCCCTGCCCACCGCTGCCCCACTGCCCGCTGCTGCCCTGTTTCCTGCTGCCCCCTGCCCACTGCTGCCCCACTGCCCGCTGCTGCCCTGTTTCCTGCTGCCCCCTGCCCACCGCTGCCCCACTGCCCGCTGCTGCCCCACTGCCCCGCTGCCCTGTTTCCTGCTGCCAGTCTGCTTTTCTGATGGTCTTGAGCATCATTTGCTTTGTCTTTGTTGTTTTGTTAGTATCGTTTCCTTTTCTACAATGGAGATTAAATTTCATAAACAAAAACAAAGAAAGATGGATAAACAGATAAATGTAGCTAGCTCATCAGTTAAGACCACTGGCTCCATTCCCAGCCCCCACGTGGTTACTTACAACCACCTGTATGTCTAGTTCCAGGCAGTTCCAACACCCTCTTCTGGATGCCATGGGCACCACAGGCACACAGAGCACAGACACATACATGCAGGCTAAACACCTATGAACATAAGATAAAAATAAGTACATCTTCTAAAAAGAGAGAACAGAGAGAGGAAACAAAATCAGACCTTATTTACAAAACTGGGGTCTGCACTAAGGAGGGTCAGCCACAGGCGTGGTCCTTGGAGCTGGGACAGGACATCCAGGGTGAAGAGGCAGTTCAGGCACTCGGCCTCTCCCTACCCTTTACACTTTTCTTGCTATATACCTTTTCTCTTTGCTTCTTAGTCCCCAAAGAAAATCTCCTGCCTGTAGTTTTTTTTTGTTTTGGTTTTGGTTTGTTTTTAGCCCTCTCCATAGTGGCTAAAACTACAGTAGCCTTCTCCACAGAGAAGTGCCTGGCCTCTGGTCCCAGTCACAGGCTCCAGGGAAAGGTCATAGATTGGTCCATCCTGGGTCAGGAGGTCCTGGTGGGCTCATTTGCTGTGGAACTATGATGTCATGTTCTATGGATGCTGTTTTCGCTCTCTCTGTGGATGGGCAAATACCTGGAGAATGGCAAATGTCCATTCTGGACCCGTTGGAGAAAGGACAGGTGACCCTGCTGGTGTGTAAGAGAAGTAACAGGAAGAGGCGACACCTGGTCTGCAAGAGTTGAATTGTTTAGCAAGTTATTTTGAGTGCCACCCAGTGGGGACCCTCCCAGGACTGGGCCAGGGTTGGCCCCAAACAAGGGAGAACCTGAGTTTGCAGGGTGTAAAGTCAGGTGGGGAAAGATGCCTGATTTCACTGCTACCTTCTGCCTCCATCCTAAACCAGACTCCCCACCCAGTCTTCCCTACCCAAGCTCCCCAAACTGCTCACCATTCAAAGTGAGAGCAGTAGCCTAGTGACAAGTCTCAGGCCTCTGACCACAGCCCTGTCTGTGTTTTAGATCAACTACTATGCAGACACCATCTACACATCGGTTGGTGTGGACCCCACCCAGTCCCAGTACGTGACAGTGGGTTCTGGCGTGATCAACTTAGTGATGACTATCGTCTCGGTGAGTTACTGGAGAGAAGCCTCTCTCTCATTGCAGGGTCTCCAAACAGCTCCCTTCAGGCCAGTTAGCATGCAGGTGACCCTAGTCCTGGAGGCAAGCTCAGTTGGTAAAGTGCGTGCCTAGCATGCACAAGTTCCTGGGTTCAATCCCCAGCACCAGTGTCAAACTGCACACGATGGCTCAGACTTAACAGCTCAACACTTGGGAGGTGAAGGCAGAAGGATCAGAAGTTCAAAGTCATCCTTGATGATATCGTGAGTTCAGTCCCAGCCTGGGCAACATGAGACTCAGAAGCTAACAAATGCTCCAAAGCCAGCTATGACGGCAATTCTTGGCCCTTGACTACATCTGGAATTAACTAAAACCCAAGCAAATGAGCACACGTGAAGGATTTTTTTCTTAGTTAAACCATTTGAAGGGAAAATCTTTTTTGTTTGTTTTGTTTTTCGGTTTTGCTGTTATTATTTTGTTTGCTTTTGGGTTTTTGTTTTTGATTTTGGAGTTTTTTGTTTGTTTTTGGGTTTGTGTGTGTGTGTGTGTGTGTGTGTGTGTGTTTTGGTTTTTCAAGACAGGGTTTCCTAGTAGTTATGGAGCCTGTTCTGGAACTCTCTCTGTAGATCTGGCTGGCCTTTAACTCATAGAGATCATCTCTGCCTCCGGAGTGCTGAGATTAAAGGCATACGGCACCACTGCCAGGCTGGAAAACCCACTTCTAATTCAGATCTTTTGAGTCAGGAAGGTCTGCCTCTAATCTGGGCCACACCTCTGCTGGCAGCCTATGTAAGGGGCACTGAAGAAGGAAACTTGCTCGCTCTGCCTGCTCGCTCTCACCCTTGCTGCCAAGCAATTCCTTTCCTGGCATTAGAGCCTATTTCTTCGGGACTCCAGCATAGGCTGAAGACCAGCTGAGACACCCAGCCTTGTGTACTGAACAACTGCTAGATTCTTGGACCTTCTGTTGGTAGACAGTCATTGTTGGACAAGCTGGACCACAGTCTGTGAGATTATTCTATCAAATCCATATTCTAGAGAGCCCTGTTCTTCCGGAAAACCCTGACTAATATAGACTTTGGTACCAGAAGTAGGGTATTGATATGACAGACCTAAGGACTTTGGGACTTTGGGCTCGGAAGGCCACTGAGTGTTCAAAGCTTGGTGAGCTGTGTGGGAGCTCGGGCGATAAGAACGTTGAGAACAGAGCAGATGACAGAGGCCTGGCTCGTGCATTTCCAGGGGGAAGCTTGAGAGCCGCTTATGACTCTCCCAGAGTTGCTGGCTGTTTTGGGTTGAGAATCTGCAGTTCTGGTCAGCTGAACCAATCAGCTGTGATTAAGGAAAGACCAGCATCAACGCAGTGAAGGTCTTCTGGGAAGTGTTTCCTCAATGCCAGCACGCAGAGGCTGTGTTCCACAGGTGGCCAAGGTTGTACCTCCTGCTGGCAGCTGAAGTCCTGCAGTGGTGCTGGTTTTGAAGGCCTGAGGGGGTCGTGAAGGCAGCTGAGGCTCGACACTGGGAGAGATCAGGAGAGCCCGGGAGAGGCTGCTGGTGAAGGCACAGCCCAGTGGCAGCAGAGACCCCAGCTTTTTGTAGGCACCAGTACCGTCGTGTGATTGCCAAGGACAGGATAGCTGTGGAGTGAGACCTGCCCAAGCTTAGAAGACAGGCTGTGTGTTCTGCAGAGAACTGAGACAGAGAAGCGACCAGGTCCTATGGAGGAGCCGGAAGGTTATGAGTAAATCTCAGCTATTAGACACTGGGTTATTTACAGTGCTGGAGTTGGGGGTGCTTTTTAGATGGAGACTGCGACCCCGCTTCTTTTTTTTGAAGGAATAAAGTACTTCATTTTTTTTTTATTTTACTCTATCCCGTAGTTGAGAGACTTTAAACTTTTTTTTAAAAAAAAAAAAAAAAGACATTTTGGAGTTTTACAGAGACTGAGTTCTAAAAGAGACTGGATATGTGTTTGTTTTTGTTTTTTGAGGCAGGGTTTCTCTATGTAGTCCAGCTGTCCTGCAATTCACGCTATAGACCAGGCCGGCCTTGAACTCACAGAGATTTACCTGCCTCTGCTTCCTGACTGCTTGGATTAAAGAGGGGTCACACCACACCTGTTTGAGACTGGATATTTTGGTCTGAAGATGACTCAGCAGTTACGCTGCTCTAGCCCACTGTAGCTCTAGTTCCAGGAACTCCAGCTCCCTCTTCTGTCCTCCGCGGGTACTGCATGCACATAGAGTACATTATAAGTCAAGCAGGCTCACACATCCACATAAAAATATAATGTGGTTATGATAAGGACAGCGTAGATATCCAGGGGTCTGCAAATGACAAAGACAGTGTTGTGGAATCCCAAGGTATAACTTACACCAAATAGGTCACCTGATGTAGCAGAGGTGAATAAGAAGAACCTAAGGAGGGCCGCGCAGGAGAGGGTGGAGGTTCGGCCTTGGGGTCAATCCTTAGTACTAAGAGCCTCCTCCTCATCCACTCCCCTGCAGGCAGTCGCTGTAGAGCGTCTGGGGCGGCGGATTCTCCTGCTGTCTGGCTATGGCATCTGTGGCTTGGCCTGCGTGGTGCTGACCGTGGCTCTCCTCCTCCAGGTCTGTTCTCAGGTCCTGCCCTGTGGGCTAGGGTATCACCATAGGGTTTCAAGGTCCCAACTGCAGGGGAGGATCTCAGTGCTTTCCAGCTGCCTCCTTTCATGGACAACTGCTTCATAAAACCCATTCCCAATGTGAAGTCCATGAGGGATTTTGCTCTACGGGGCCCGCAAATACAGGCGTGTAACTCAGTATGATGCTAGAACCGCAGCAGTCGGGAGCCACCTGATAGGTGCTGGGAACGGAACGGGAGTCTTCTAGAAGAGCAACAACAGTTCTTAACCACTGAGCCATCTCTGTAGTCCCTAGACTCTGATGTATAAATGCAGTCTTGAGGTAATCCCCTGCAATGGGGACAGCTGGGCCCAGATCCTCTCTTGGAATCCTGCCAGATGTCAAGAGCGCCAAATCCCAGTGTTCAAAATATCTTGAAGACTAGAGCTGGATAAACCTGGAAAGGAAACAGTTATAACAGGGACTATAAAATTCTTAGGGATGCCAGGCAGTGGTGGCGCACCACACCTTAATCCCAGCACTTAGGAGACAAAGGCAGATGGAGCTCTGTGAGTTCAAGGCCAGCCTGGTCCACAAAGCAAGTTCCAGGACAGCCAGGCTACACAGAGAAATTCTGTCTCAAAAAACCATAAAAAGAATATAAATAACAAATAAAGAAATACTTGGGAACTATTTGCCCTGGCTGGCCAGGAACTCATATAAACCAGAAGGAAGTAATAGAAGGGAAGAGATTATGTCCTCTGTCAGAAGCCCTGGCGACTGTCCATCTTCTGACCCTCCATGGCATCCTACCCCACCATCACTGGCTCCCTCAGCATCCATCCTACCCTGCCATCGATGGCTCCCTTCAGCATCCATCCTACCCCGCCATCGATGGCTCCCTCAGCATCCATCCTAATTTTCACTAGCTAGCCATTTAGCTTGGAGCCTGCCATATAGTTCAGTTTAAGCCTGTTAACCTGGTTTTGTATTGGTCATCAAGAGCAGGGAACAGAGAGCAGGTCTGGGACTCCCTTGTCCTTGGGACCCCTAAAAGGATCCTCCCCAGACAGTTGTCAAATAAGTTGAAACCCCACTCAGTCACCTCAAGACTGTGACCACTGTTGCTCTGTCCCTGAGGGACTGAGGTTCTCCTGGTCTGTGTTCAGGGATCTATGGGCTCCGAGAAACAGTGTTAACCACACTCATAGAGGGCAACATGAAGATTTGTGGGATAGAAACAAAGCTATCCACACTCAGAGAGGGCGACAGGAAGATAAAGCACAAAGCCGCCTGACTCAAACATGACAGAAAGGCAGCTCTCCCCTCAACCCCACCACTGTCAGGTAAGGCTGTGGAAGCCTTGATGAACGGGAACGTTCTGGCTCCATCCTATCTCTGCGGCCTCCGTGGGGCTCAGAATTCCTGCAGCAGGAGGGTGGGAGTCACAGGTAGACTCAGCTTCCCGTGAGGCTCTTGGCTTGAGGCCCACAGCGCTGCTTCTCCCACAGAGCACGGTCCCTGAGCTGTCTTACCTTGGCATCGTTTGTGTCTTCGCCTACATCGTGGGACATTCCATAGGGCCCAGTGAGTTCTTGCACATCTCAACAGGGACATCCCATATGGCCCAGTGAGCTCTTGCCCACCTCGATAAGGGGCATTCCATAGGGCCCAGTGAGATCTTGCACACCTCGATGGGGGACATTCCATAGGGCCCAGTGAGTTCTTGCCCACCTTGATGGGGGACATTCTATAGGGTCCAGTGAGTCCTTGCACACCTTGATGGGGAACATTCTATAGGACCCAGTGAGCTCTTGTACACCTTGATGGGGAACATTCCATAGGGCCCAGTGAGATCTTGCACACCTCGATGGGGGGCATTCCATTGGGGCCCAGTGAGATCTTGCACACCTCGATGGGGACATTCCATGGGGTCCAGTGAGATCTTGCACACCTCGATGGGGACATTCCATGGGGCCCAGTGAGTTCTTGCACACCTCGATGGGGGCATCCCATGGGGTCTAGTGAGATCTTGCACACCTCAATGGGGGGTCAATATGGAGCAAGGGCTGGAGAGGGTTTACACTGTGAAGTTTCCATCTGCTGCGTTGCTACAAACCTTCACTAGCATCCAATTGAAGAAATAGCGCAAGCTATCACTCCCTACTCTCCAACCCTCTGCCGTAATTTGAGGGTAGAATGGGGTTTCTTTTCAGCCCCCAGTCCCCAGCAAGGGTGATCCACACAGGAAGGTAAGGTGCTCCGAGGGTCTGAGGTTCAAAGTGAGGTCCTAGGAGCCCATCTGAACCTTCCTTCCACCCAGGTCCTGTCCCCTCGGTGGTGAGGACAGAGATCGTCCTGCAGTCCTCTCGGACAGCTGCGTTCACGGTAGATGGGGCCGTGCACTGGCTCACCAACTTCATCGTCGGCTTGGCGTTCCCATCCATCCAGGTGAGTGGCCCTTCGTGCCGTCCTTGGCCACCCTGCCTTACCTCAAGACGATGAGTAGCTTCTCCTTTCTGAAAAGCACCTCCTGGGGCTGGGGATGTAGTTCAGTTTCTGCTGAGTTTGCCAAAAGGCTTTGGGTTGGATCCCAGCATAGCATAACCTGCTTACGGTGGTATAGGGCTGTAAAACCAACCCTTGGAAGGTGGATACAGGAACATCAGACGTTCAGAGCCGTCCTTAACTACATAGAGAGTTTGAGGCCCACCTGGGATATGTGAACTCTCATCTCAAAACAGCGACAATCCCCCCAGCATCTACCAACTCAAAGCTACCACAAGGAGCTCTCAAGTGCTTGGTGTGAGACTCGCTTCGGCCCGGTTCTTTTTATTTGCTTGTTTTCCTGGGCTGGCAATTCAACCCAGAACCTACTGTGCCAGATAGGCAATGCCTCCCCACTGCATGGTATCCTCAACCTGGAACTCTTAGTCCCCCTGCCTCAGCACCCATAGTGCTGGAATTAGAAGCGCACACTATGGCACCCAATTCGAAATCTTTTAGTATGCCGTGCCCCTCTTACAGAGGGGATTGCCCCTCAGAGTTGGAAATGGTTCTTTGTTAAAGATCAAAAATGGTAGTGTTCCAGAAGAGGAGCAAACCCCTGCTACTTCCCTCCCCTGGGTCAACCAGACCTCAGCTTCCAGTGCAGGAAGGACCCAGAGCCTGTGAAGTCCGTGGGAGCCCAGCACTAAAGGTCCCTTTTGGAGGTTAGGGATGGGCCCAGTTTGCCCGCTGTTTTTCCCTCTAGGAGTGGAATAAAAGTGACCATGAAGAAAATCCCTGTGACTCGCAGAGGCACCAAGTGTGTTGTCTGAAGGGTCTCCCCACTTCGCCCCCTCTCTGCTCTAGGTGGCCATCGGGGCCTACAGTTTTCTCATCTTCGCTGCGCTCTGCCTCCTCACCGCTGTTTACATCTTCATGATAATTCCTGAGACCAAAGGCAAGACATTTGTGGAGATCAACTGTGCCTTCGCCAAGAGAAATGGAGTGGAGCTTCCAGAAGAGAAAGGAGGAGCGACGGCCGAGTCTCACACACCCTCTCTGCCTGACAAGCAGACGTCCTTTTGATGGCTCTGCAGACCCACACGTAATCCAGCTTCTTTTTTGGAGAAGGACACTTGGGGACCAGGCCTTCTGAGGCTTTGGTGTTCCCTTGGCAACTGGAAGACTTTGGAAGACACAGCACTGATTTACTCGACAAGCGGTTAGTTTCCAAGAGTAACCATGAGAGGGCGGTGTAGATGGGTCAGAGCTGATTCTCTGATTCTACATCAGTTCCAAAACTTACATGAGGTAGGGATGCTAAGGCTTCACAAGTTCTGGGTCTTAGCTTCATATTACTGTAACAAAATAACTGGGCCAACTAGCTGATTTGGAAAAAAAATGATTTGGGCTCCTGTTTCTCAAGACTGGGCAGACCCCACAGCTTTAGGCCTCTGGCAAACGCGACACATCACGGTGGAAGGGTGTAGCAGAACAGACTGCTTACGTCATCATGATCCAGGAAGTGGAGAGCCACAAAGTCCCCTTCCAGAACACAACACAATACCTTACTAGCTCCGCCTCTCAAGAGTTCTGCTACCCTCCACCCAATAGCCAGCGCCGTGGGCTGAAGACCAAGCTTTCAACACATAAACTTTTGGGGACCTTCATCCAAACCATAGTCTTCAGTGTGCTATGGAGGGGTGGAAGATGGCTCAGTCAGCGACACACATGCTATGCAAGCCTAAGACCCTCTGCGTCCCTGGAGCTGGGTCGTGAGCATGGCTCACAGAGCTGGTGGTGAGCGTACCTCTGCCATGTTGGATGGGGTGAAGCCAACAGGCAAAGTCAGCAGCATTAGTTCTAGCCATGCCTCTGTTTGCCTCTAGCAAATCCTACTAGCTCAGTCAATAGAGCATGAGACTCTTAATCTCAGGGTCATAGGTTCGAGACTCATGTTGGGTGCCAATTGAATAAAAACTCAGAAAATGAAATTGGGGTTCAACTTGAAGATCCAAAATGCAAAACAGCCATCCACTGATAAAGTGGAATTCCCCTCTGTATGCTGTGAATACCATTGGTTAACAAAGAAACTGGCTTGGCTTGTGATAGGGCAAAAGAGTAGAGCTAGGTGGGGAAAACTAAAGTGAATGCTGGGAAGAAGAAGGCAGAATGAAAAGAAGCCATGAAGCCGCCGCCAGAGACAGATATGCTGAAACCTTGCTGGTAGGCCACGAGCCTCATGGTAAAATATAAAATAATGGAGATGGGTTAATTCTAGATGTAAGAGCTAGCTAGCAGTATGCTTAAGTAATTGGTCAAGCAGTGATTTAATTAATATAGTTTCTGTGTGGTTATTTTGGGAGTCTGAGTAGTCTGAGTAGCCAGGAAACGAACAAGCGGAGGGTGGCCAGGAACACACTAGCAGCCTCTTACTACACATTGGCTCTTACCTCTACCTCAGTCCAAAATGGCGATCCTGCCTCCAGGAATCTCAGAATGAGACTGAGAGCTGTCTCCTCCAGTTTTATAATCCTCTCTAGGGCTGGGATTAAGGCATGCGCTGCCCAGTTTCTATGGCAACTAGTGTGGCTACTAGGATTAAAGGTGTATGTCACCACTGCCTGGTCTGTGAGACTGATCAGTGCAGCTGTTTTAATCTCTGACCTTCACGCAGGGTTTATTTATTATAATACAAATGAAATGCCACTACAACTAGCCACCACAGCTCCTTTCTTAGACACATTCCTTTGCTACAAGGAGCTGAACACTCAGACACAGTGAATAGGAAGTGAAAGTCTTCGTTCCAGCCAGCAGGGACCTCACCCACTGAGGTGTGGCTCTGGAGTCTTTAAGGGCAGAGACTTTGTCCAAGCAGCTGCAGGGGGAGTTCACTGAGTAAGCAGTTTGAAGCAGTTTCAACAGAAGCTGAGATAAGTGGTTATCCAGCTGTGGGGAGTTTCTCACGAACAGAAAGCTAAGATAAACAGCCAGAGGGCAGTCTGCACAACTGGTTAGCTGAGATGGGTTAGCTAGGATGTCCTGACCTTTGGTTCCTAGAATGAAGTTGGTAGTTCTCCACGGGATTCTGCAGTAAAAACCCAGAGTCAGATATTAGGGGGTGATGATGAAAGATCAGAGAAGCAAAGCAACCAGGCCCTAGAGGCAAGGCACTCTTGCCCAGTGGCTAACTTTTGCCACAAAGAAAGCAAACTCCCTGTGGAGTTTCTTCAATGCCCATTATCTTCTCTGAAGTAGATTGGTGCCACCAAGAGCAGACATATCTCACTGTTATAACAACAACCAAAAAAAAAAAAAAAAACCTATGTTATTAAAACATCTTAAATGCCATATTCTGTAGATCTCTGAAGTGTTTGAAGACCACTTGTCTACCTAAAATATGTCTGTTTGACCTTGAAAACATACCTAATGTGACTACAAGATTAATTGTAATAGGTGACTACTAACCTGCATTTCTTTATTTTCCTAAATAGTTTATAATAATACCTTTTGAGGGCTAGAAATTTGCATTGCATTGTTAAATGAACTGTATAGGTATAATAGTTGAACAAAATTAGAAATGTTGCACAGTATATTTTAGCAAAAATAACCTGACATTTGTATCAATATACAAAAATCCATATCAATGTAAAATATTTAAGACTATTAAGTGTGTTTTTGTTTAAAAGTAGATTCAACAATCTATTCTTATACCCTATTATATCTATATAGCCCCTTTTCTCTTTTCAAAACAAGAATTCTGAATCTAATCTCCTTTGTTTTTACCTGATCATTACCAATAACAACTTGTAACCAACTCCCCTGAACTATAACAAATATCCATAACCCACTGAATGACCAAAAACCACCACCCCACCTCTTGGGAATGTGGGCCTTGTGTTCTTAAATTTACTTCCTATGTCTGGGGGTGATAGCATCTTTAGGGGATCCTTAATAGAAAATTTTGAGTTAATTGTCAAGTCCTGGGAGAGGTGGCTGTATCATTTGTGTCTCTGTGTACTGGAGAAGTGCAGGTTTGTCTCCTGTCCTGGCGAGAGCAGTCTGTGAGGCTGGATGGGCTCAGCCTAGCCACCTTGAAATTGTCCTGAGCAGTTTGTAGTCCAAAGCCAATCTTTAGGTGATATTTGTCTGCTTAGTGGTGTTGTCGCAGTCCTGGTGGAATTGTCATTGTGGGGCCCCATTCTTCTTTGGAGTCTTCAAAGGTCACTGTTAGACTTGGTCTTGGTTCATTTCACTACAGAAAACTTAAACATTTTAAAAGTCATATGCGCAGATCTCAACAAGGTTAAAGGATCAGTATTTGCCAGGGACATCCATGGTACACAAACTTAATTCCTAGTTACCTGATAGAGACTCAAGCCTGAAATCATGTACAGGCAGCTAGATAAAGCCTTTTTCTAGAATTAGTACTCTATATGATCATTACTATCTTGACACAAAGTTTATATATATATATATATATGTGTGTGTGTGTGTGTGTTTAAAATATATATTAATCACAAATTTTGAGATAATATTCATACCTTATGAAAAAAATTTAAAAACCTAAATATAACCAAAGAATTATGAGATAGTGGCAATAGAATAATCCCTAATTTTGGTTTTTCTTCTGTCTCATATCAGGATTCTCCATCAAGGAGATTAGATTCTAGCTCAGACATTCTCAACCTGGGGGTCTCAACTCCTTTGGGAGTCAAATGACCCTTTTATAGGGATCGAATATCAGATATCCAGATATTTACATTTGATTCATAACAATATCAAAATTACAGTGATGAAGCAGTGATGGAAATGGTTTTACTGTTGGAATCAATGCAACACAAGGGACTGTATTAAAGGGCTATGGCATGAGGAAGGCTGATATCCTAGTTAAACCTGAATTGACCTCAGCAAGAATACAAGATGGCCCAGCAGAGACAGGCAGATTTCTGTGAGTTCAAGGCCAGCCTGGTCTACAGAGCTAGTTCCAGGACAGCTAGGGCTGTTACACAGAGAGACCCTATCTCGAAAAAAAAAAAAAAAAAAAAGAGAAAGAAAAAGAAAAAAAAGAAGATGGAGGAACCTTTGCACTGTCTTGCCTCGTCACACCTTAGTCCCTCACTTTTGCATCCTTCCCTTCCCAGGAATCTCACTGCACCTCTGGGACATTATGCACTGCCCTGTCACCTAATAGTGACATACCTATTATCCCTGAACTCAGGAAGTAGAGGCAGGAAGATCAGGAGTTCAAGGCTAACCTGAGCAGCATAGCAAGACTGTCTCAAAACACAAGGTTTCCTCCTTGCTGTTTTGTTTATGTTTTGGTATCTAGAGAGATTCCACCGCCTCAGCCATCACCAGTCTCTAGGGTCTGGTCCTCAGCTGTGCCCTGGTGCAGAAAGGGACCTGCTGATCAATGGTATCTCCACAGTCAGCCTCACTCTCTGGTGTTTGGCTGGAGTTCTGCTCATGGGCACTGTGTAGTCCAGGCTAGCCTAGAACTCACTATGTAGCCCAAGGATGACCTCTGCTCTGATCTAGAAGCCCCTGTCTCCCAAGCGCTAGGATCACAGGCGTGCATCACCGAAACTTCAGAATTTGCTGATTTTTCATGACTAAGGATCATATGATGGATATTTTAAAATAAAAACATGTTTTGAATATTAATAGTATCTGTATTAAACGTCTCAAATCTTTGGTTATTTCTAATGTCATCAGAAGTTCACAGTGGCTCCCCAAGGAAGTCATGTGATTGCACCTGCCAGACACCAGGAGGTGCCATTGAGCTGAGTTTTTCTTTTCCTGAGGCTGAGAGAGGGAAAGGAAAGGAGAGGGAGACTTAAATCCAGAAGCCAGAGGACGGCCAGCTGTTGCTTATGACTGCTTGAGAGCCCCCTTGTCCCTTCTCTGGGTCTGAATCCTGGCTCAGTCTGTCATTGAGATGGAGGGTCCTGATAGCGGCTGAGGGTCTATAGAGTTCAATAACAGAATTCAATAATAGCCGGCATGACGCTCTAGATCCCATTCCTAATACACATATTTCTTAAAAATCAGACCAAGCCAAAATAACAAAAAGCAGCCTTTAGCAATGCAGGGCTTCCACTATGAGCTAGGCCATCTCACTCCCTGAGACCCGCTTCAGGGGTTCCCAGCAGGTAGAAGTCTCTGTGCCAGTTTTTTCTTCCATTCTGAGCTGAGCTCTCCGGCAGACAGGAGAGGACATTGGGGGAAGGTGACCTTGTCTCTGAGGACAGGCTAGGGTGCTGGAATCAGCTATCCTGAGGCCAGACCTCATGAGATTTTCAGCTATGGCCATCAGTGGGTTCTCTATGCTGTATACTCTGTCCCATATGGCAGATTTATTTTGGTTGATTTGTTTTGATGGGGGTGGGATGTGTCTCTAACGCGGCTCTCAGCCATGCTGATGCCGCACCTGAGGGTAGATTATTTTAGGTCTCCATCTCTTAGCAGCACAGCCCAGCTTTGACTTGCTGGGTTAAGAAATATTTTATCTGAGTCTTTTGCACCCCAAACCCCAGCTCTCGGGAGGCTAGCAGGAGGATCACTTGAGATCAAGTAAAAGTTCATCTGAGCCAGGCATGATGGTGCGGGCCTTTAATCCCAACACTCGGGAGGCAGAGGCAGGAGGATCTCTGAGTTCAAGGTCAGCCTGGTCTATAGAGCAAGTTCTGGGACAGCTAGGGCTACACAGAGAAACCCTATCTCCAGAAAAATAAAACAAAACAGAAGCTGGGGCTAGAGACGCCTCAGCAATCAAGAGCACAGGCTGCTCTTCCATGGGACCTAGGTTTGAATCCCAGCTTCCACATGGCAGTCCTTACACTCCAGTTCCAGGGAATCCGATGCCCTCTTCTGACCTCAGCAGACACTGCACACATGCGGTGAACAGAGCAAAGAACCTACATACATGAAATAAAGATAAATCTCCAAAACTACATATATTTAATGTCTGTTTATAGAAACGGAAAACCCGGATCAAGGCTGAGGTGTAGTCAGTGGTGAACACGTGTGCCAGGTTCTCCAGCAGACAGGGCTGAGGCAGAGCCGGTTCCACTGGCTCTCCCTGGGGCTGAGCGGGATGGTGAGTGTCAACCAGGGAGAAACACACACTGGAGTCTGTCAAAGCAGGATCTCACTTTATTGCATCAGGGCAGTGGGTGGAGTCTTGTGTTAGGTGAGGTGGAGTGAGGAATAAGGGCCAATAATATCCTGCTACAGTGGACAGAGTCAGGCCTAGGTCAGGCTGTGCTGAGTTACTCCTCTCCAAACTCAAGTTAGGCTCAAGAAGTTACACTGGGCCTCGCCAAACTCAAGTTGGGCTCAGGAAGTTACACCTGGACCTCACCAAACTCAAGTTGGGCTCAGGAAGTTATACCTGGGCCTCACCAAGCTCAAGTAAGGCTCAGGAAGTTACACTGGGCCTCATGAGGCCCAACACACGTGGAGACCATGATAAGGTCCTGGGTTCTGTCCCCAGAGCCAAAGCATCAACAGCATTTGTGGGATTGTTTGCATGGGTGTGGCCGCTAATATCAGTGTGATTGTTTGTGACACATTCTTGGTCGCCAACTCAACACGTCGGCAAAGAGGGAGCCTCGTTTATGATCCCCTCTCTCATTGGCCTATGGACTTGTCTGTGGGGCACATGTTTGCTTACCGATGGAGGAAGACCTGACCTGCTGGTGGTGATGCCACCCTGGGCACATGGCCCTGGGTTGTATAAAGAATCTGAGCTGAGTGGAAGCAAGAAGGGAGGAAGTATGTGTGTTCCCCTGTACTTCCTGCTTCCCGCTCCTGCCTTGGTTTCTCTTGACGAACTGTACCTTGTAAGCCAAATAAACCCTCTCTTCCCACAGCTGGTTTTAGTCCTAACGTTTAACCCAGCAACAGAAAGCTAACTGGGACAGTGTTTGGAGAGGCGGAGGCAGGAAGCTCACTTCCTCCTGTGGCAGGCAGTACCTAAGAAATTCCCCAGGGTTTTGGGGATCCCAGCTAGGGCCGAAATGGTATTCGTGGTTTGAGTACAGAAAAGAACTTTAGGTCTATCTACTTTATGAAGTGGGGTTGGGTGCTAATGATGATATTTTAATATAAGCTTGGGTGTGAGGGTGAAGAGAAAGAAAGGGAGACACAGCACGCGTTGGAGGGCATGGGTGTGGGCTCCCCAGAGGCGCTCTCTGGCTGTCTGCGGTGTACAGTGGTCGTGGGCAGGGTTTGGCACAGTGTGAGGATACTGTGTGGTTAAGAAGGCTGAGGTCACTGTGGTGGCACCTGAGGGGCCCCTGGGAGGACTACAGCTGACAGCTAAGAGTCTAGCCACTGAGGAACTAGAAGATAGGATTTTTTATTATTAAAAATTTTGCCTGAGATTCTGAGTTCTGGCCTGGGGAAGTAAACAATGCCCTAGACCCTAAACACCTTAAACACAGTCCTTGTTACTTTAATATAGAATAGCTCTATATGAGAATATTAAGACTATGCTTGGAGCAAACGCTGGGTTGTTTTGAATTTTATTTGTTTTGCCCTGTGTGTGAGTGTACCACAGTTCAAGTGTGGAGGTTAGGGAACAGTTTACAGAAGCCAATTCTCTCGATCCACAGGATCAAACCCAGGTCCTCAGGCTGTGCTGAGCCATCTTGCAGGCTCAGATGTTGCTGACTGTGCTGGAATTCTGGCTTCTCTGTTCCTGAGAGGCGTCAACCAGACCCTGGTGAGGGTTTTTCCTTCCTGTGGTCTCTCAATTCCTGTCTACCCCGCCTCAGTTAACATTATTTGATAACTTGACCCAGTAGACACATTTCTGGGTATGCCTGGGAGAATTTCTAAATCGAGTTAAGCGTTGTGATCCAGCACGAACGCGGACCACACTCTAGTAGATCTGTGCGCCTGTCCTCCACATGCGCACCCTCTGGGACGCGCAGGCTCGCACTGTGGGTGGGGCTGCCAGGCCTCCCAAGTCCTGCGCACACACCGGGCCCTCCCCACGGTGGCCGCTGGAGGGCAGCACCTTCTCCGCAAAGGCGGCCGGGTCGGCTGGACCGGAGGGGCAGCATAGGCTGGAGCTTCCGGTTTCCACAAATGGCCGCTGCACCGAAGACCTTTCAGAAGATTCTGGCGCTGGTGACGGGAACACGCACTTTGTGTGCCCTGGAAGAGCCCTCGCTATTTCTGAAGGATGGCCAGTTTCTCAAGGGCTCTAATGCCCATCTTGAGCCCGCTCTGTAACTGAAACCTCAGGGCCTGCCGTGGGCCCTCCTGGCTCCTGTCCCCCAGGCTGTCCCTACTGGAGGACAAAGTCGCCTGGTGACTTCATTCCCTCGACTGAAACTGTTTTCCTGGCAGTAAAGAACTTGGCACCCCCAGGCACCCCGGCGAAAACGTTTTTCAGAAAACAAAGCCGACCTCAGAAATTCGGTTTAAAATGTGTCATCCTCAAATTATCACCAGCAGCCCCACTCCCACCCCATCCTGGTTGGTGTTTGGGTGGTTTTGAAACAATTTCTGCTATGATGTTTGTAAAGGGGAAGTGGAGTTTATAAATTAACACACCATTATGTCCACAGGCAGTTTGGGTAGACGTCACAAAAGTATTATTGATGATTGTGCTGAGCCAGCCCTTTAAACTTTAACATGTATTTAATGTGTGTGTGGAGGGGTCGACACGTGCCAGATAAGCGGGGGGGCTCACACCAAGCCCATGTATGGGAGTCAGAGGACAGCTTTTGTGGGGTCAGTTCCTCTCCTTCCTTCTACCGTGAGGTAGTTTAAATTCAGGTTGTCAGGTTTAGCCAAAAATGCCCAGAAATTCTAAATACTGAAAAGTTTTGGGTGAGTTTATTTGACTTTAATACTTGCTTCTTTTTATAATAGAATCGGTGCTTTTGGGGGGGAAGGGGGGACATTATAATCTAACCAAACCATAGAAGACTCTTGCTATGGAACATTCTAGATCTCTTTATATGCATACACACACGCGCGCACGCGCACACACACACACACGCACACAATTTCAGACATGTCCTCATAACCCCCTAAAATAAAACAGATAATGGTCAGCTCTTGCTACTTCAAAACCAAGCAAGCCTTGTTGGGTGGTGGTGCATGCCTTTAATCCCAGCAGTTGGAAGGCGGAGGCAGGTGGATCTCGGTGAGTTCAAGGCCAATCTGGTCTGCAGAGGGAGTTCCAGGACAGGCTCCAAAGCCACACAGAGAAGCCTTACTGGCTAAAATCTACTGAAAATGTCTTAAGGAAGGAAAGATGGTTGAGCAGGTGAAGGCTCTCCCCACCGGGTGTGGTTGTGACCTGAGTTCTACTCCTGGGCCATAGGTAGAAGGAGGTGGCTGATTCCAGAGGTTATCCTTTGACCTCCACGTGTGTCATGGCGTGTGTGTCACCCCACAATAGGTAGGTAGACACACACATACACACATACACACATACATACATACATACATACATATATGCATGCATAGATACATAGATAGATAGACAGCTAGATATTGTTGGCATTGTGACACAGACCTTTAATCTAAACACTCAAGAGACAGAGGCAGGCAGATCTCTGTGAGTTCAAGGTCAGTCAGATTTATATAGTGCGTTCCAGGTCAGCTATAGTTACACTGTGAAACTCTATCTAAAATAAAATAATTTTAAAAATTAAAAAAGCTTTAAAAACTTAAATTGAACTCTTTCCTCTCAAATATTTCCTTCCTTGGAAGGAAGGGAGGCATGAACTCTTCCCTTCATTCTGCTGTCCCTTATAGGCCTCAATGGAGCTGCCCAGGCCCAGCTTCCCCAGTGGCTCACGGGAGGCCGTGGACTGATGGAAGCCAGACCTCACTTTACATTCTTCCTGACCCACTTCACACACACACACACACACACACACACACTCTCACATGCTCACACACTCGTACACGCACACACATGCACACACACATTCTCTCTCACACACACACACATTCACACACTTTCTCACACACTCACATGCTCACGCACACACTTGCACACACATTCACACACATACTCTCTCTCACACACACATTTACACACATTCACATTCTCTCACACACACACTCACATGCTCACACATTCGTGCCCGCACACACTCACATGCTCACACACTCACACATTCACACACACACTCTCTCACACACACATTCACACACTTTCTCACACACTCACATGCTCACTCACACCCCCCCCCACTTCTGCCTCTGATGATGGAGCTGTCCACCACAGTGCTGCTGGAAGGAGCCATGGTCCATTGTGAGTCTCTGGGGTGCACTAGATGTTTATCTGATATGGCTGGAGAAAACTGCAAGAAAGAATATTCCAGGGCTGGGGCAGTGGCTCAGTGGGTAAACTACTTACCTCATGTAGGTGGGTTTTCCTGTCCCTCCTGCCAGCTCCCAATCACGACATGAAGACTAATCAAGTATGAAAACTTGACCGAAAGCTTAGTCTTGTTTCTGACTCGCTCTTAGGACTTAAATTAACCATTTCTATTAATTTACTCTTTGCCTCATGGCGCCCACCTTTATGGGACTCCTGTGCTGCCGCCTCTGAGTCTCCTGGCATCTCTGTCTCTCTGCCCTTCTTCCCAGCATCATCTCTACCCCAAAAATCCTGCCTAGCAATTGGCTGTTCGGCTTTTTTATTAAACTGATCTGAATGGCAAATCTTCACAGTGTACATAAGGATTATTTCACAACATCCATACAAGAATGAGGATGTGAGTTCAAATCTCTAGGACTCGTGAGAAGCCAGGTGTGGTGGGTGTCTCTAACCCCAGTGCTCTGATGGTGAGATGGGGGCAGGAGAGTCCCCGAGGCTTACAGCCAGCCAGCAAGGGCCAACACCTGAGGTTGTCCTCTGAGCTCCAGGTGTCCTCCACCTCTGTCCTCTGACACCTGCTATGGCACATGCGCCTCCACACACTGAGACACGCACAGACACATATACACGGAGATATACACACACAGAGACATACACACACAGAGATACACATACACAGAGACACACATATACACAGAGACACACATACAAACACACAGAGACACAGACACATACACACAGAGACAGACACATATACACAGAGACACACATACAAACACAAAGAGACACACACACACATGCACACACACAGAGACACACATGCATACACAAACACACACATTTTCCAAGTTCCTGCAATTGGAACACCATGATCCAGAGTTCAGTGAGCAAAAAGAACTCAGTAAAAAGATGACAGTCAACAAAGCAACCAAGAGCTAAATGACGTAGCCCACAATTAAGGCTTTGGAATCAATTCCATGTAATGGAAAACCACTGGAGGGTTTTCAGTAGGAAAATGACATGATTAGGTTTGTATTTCAAGGGAATAAGCAGCAATAAAGACTAATGAATACCCACGTCTCCACTACGCACTCTCAGCAATAGGTCATTACAAACACAAAAGTGATGCTTTCCTCCAGCCCCCTGCCCCCTCCTTTTAATGGATATTACCACTGTTCTGCCTCAGGTAATTTTTATTATTATTGTCTTGTTATGTATCTTGCCACCTTGAAATTATGCATAGATCATGTTATATTGTTGAACATTTTATAAATAAGATTATGCTGTTTTTCTTGCCATTTGTGGTTCAACATTGCTTGTGAGTTTTGACCCTGTTGGTGTGTCTAAATTCCATCCCTTCGTTATTTTATGTTATGATCTATAAAGCATCATTATTCTACATTGTCTCTTGACGAACATTAGGTTTTCCCCGTTAATATTCAATTATGAGAAATGCTGCCCTGAGGGCCAGAGAGCTGACTCCGTTGGTAAAAGGGCTTGCTCAAGCTTGAAGACCTGACTTCAAGCCACAGCACCCACAAAAAAAGTCAGGCATGGTGACACACTTGTAACCCCAGTGCTGGAGAGGGAGAGATAGGTGGCTCACTGGGACTCCCTGGCTGGCCAGCATAGACTAATGATCAAGTCTCAGATCAGTGAGAAACCTTGTCTCAGAAGCCACGGCAGGAGGCTGGAGAGACGGCTGGTGATAGAGATCTCGTAGGACCCTCGCAGAGGACCTGGGGTCAAGGTTCCCAGCTCACACATGTCAGAACACAAACACTTGTAATTCAAGTTGCAGGAGATCTAACACCCTCTTCTAATTCTGAAGGGCTCCTACACTCATGGAGTGCACACCCAGTCACACACACTTAAGATAAAATATAAAATAATAAAATATGAGATGGACCACTCCTGAGGAAGGACACCCTAAGACCTGGATTGACCACAGGCCTCCACATGCATGTACACACACACACATGCACCTGCACACACACACACACACACGGAGGCTATATTGCAGGGCTGGGGAGATTGATAAAGTGATTGGCACACAGAAATGAGTACCTAAATTTGGATCTCCAGCACACACATAAAAGCTGGGGGTGCACATCTGTAATCCCAACACAGGAGGGGAGGAGGGGAGACAGGTAAATCCCTAGAGCGCATTGGCCAGTCAGTCCAGCTAACTGGTTCCATGAGAAGTTCAGGTTCCATAAGGAAACAACACTGTCTCAAAAAATAAGGTGGCTAATGATCTTCGAAGACACCAACCTCTGTTCTCCAAATACCCAGGCACAGAAGCGCGGGCGCATGCACACGCACACACAGAAATAGTACTGTGAACATCTTGTTCTTCATTGGTGCACACTTCTCTGCAAAAACACCTAGGAGCAGGATAATTTCTGCACCTAACAACATGTAGATGACCAGCTTGCCAAGGGATTCCACACTGCGCGCAGAGCTGCTAGGTACGCCGCCCACGCCCTGCCTGCATGGACAGCGCTGACGCCACAGCCTCAGAAACACGTGGTAACATCAGGCCTCCCTGCATGGTCTGGAAGTGCGAAAAACTCTATCCTTTACTTTTCCCCGAGTCATGAGTGAGGTGGAGTTTTTTTCTTTTCTTTTCTTTTTTAATATTTATTTATTTATTATGTATACAATATTCTGTTTGTGTGTATGCCTAAAGGCAGAAGAGGGCGCCAGACCTCTTTACAGATGGTTGTGAGCCACCATGTGGTTGCTGGGAATTGAACTCAGGACCTTTGGAAGCGCAGGCAATGCTCTTAACCACTGAGCCACCTCTCCAGCCCCCGGAGTTTTTTTCTTATGAATGTTTTGCCTACATGTATTTGTGTGTGCCATATGCATGCAATGACGGCAGAGGCCAGAAGAGGGCGCTATGTCCCTGAAACCGGAGTTAAGATGACTGAGCTGCCCATGGGGGTGCTCAGAAGTGAACACTGGTGGTCCTCGAGATGAGCGGTCAGTGCTCTTAACATCCGAGCCGTCTGTCTTCATGGATCCGAAAACCACTGCCTTCCCCTATCAACTGTCAATTTGTTCTTTTTGATGATCCCCCCCCCCCGCCTGTTTCCTTTCTTAACAATCTTTTAGGATTATTTTATAAACTACTCATCTGATTAGCATATTTGCACAGAGAATTTTACACCCCAGGCATTGTTCTGAAACACTAAAGAGTCAGCTGTGGGAAAGGAGAAAGCAGAAACTGCGTCTTTGCGGAGCTTACTGTATGCCCATGTGGACGCACATGTACACGCATGTGGAGGCCAGAGGTCCATGCTGCTACCCTCCTCCAGCGGTCTCCACTCCACTTCGTGAGACAGGATCTCTCTTGGGCTGGAGACGCTGGCCAGGGAGCCTCCTGTCCCAGCACTGTGATTAAGACTGTTCCTCTAGGCCTGGTGTTTTCTTTTTCTTTTCTTTTTTTTTTTCTTTCTCTTTCTTCTTTTTGGCTTTTTAAGACAGGGTTTCTCTGTGTAGCTTTGAACCTGTCCTGAAACTCGCTCTTTGACCAGACTGGCCTCAAACTCACAGAGATCTACCTGCCTCTGCCTCCCGAGTGCTGGGGTTAAAGGCATGTGCCACCACAGATAAAGCCCAAGTCCATTAAAGTGGTACACAAACTCCTTTAAGCCGCCCAGCTCCAGCCTTTTCTCCCCCTAACGGTGTCAGCTGCCGCGGTTGGAGCCTTTTCTGCGCGGTCTTTCTGCTTGTGCCTCTCACTTGTCTTAGAACCCGGATCTGACTTTTTGTTTCTGCCTGGGCTCTGAGAACTCCATGCGCTTTTGTAACAAGCACTCCTGGCTATCCTGAGCCGTCTCCTAAGCCCTCTTAGTGTTAAGATAGGTGTCCTGAGACACCGTGACTAGCAGCAGCTCCGGGAAGAGAGGGTTTATTTCACGCACAGTGCCACACCGCTGTTCATCATCAAAACCAGCAAAGCAGGAGCCCAAGCAGGAAAAGAGCCGATGCAGAGGCCATGGAGGAACGCTGCTTACTGGCCTACACCTCATCGCTTGCTCAACCTGCATCACCCACAGTGGGCTGGACCCTCCCCCATCAACTACTAATTAAGAAAATGTCCCACAGGCTTGCCTGCAGCCCGATCCTATGGAAGCATTTTCTCCATTGACTCTGGCTTGTATTGAGTTGACTTGAAACTCGCCAGTACAACTGGGTTGGTCTCATTGGCCTAAACTAGCTTGGAACCAACGAGTAGCCAAGGATGACCTTGAACTTCTGATTCTCTTGAATACTGGGATCTAGCCGTGTACTGCCTAGATTTTTTCTTCATTTTTTTAATTAAAATAATTTTTTCAGTTCTGGGGTTGCTCCCAAGCCCCTGAGCATGTTAAATGTTCTCTGATGGAGCTATGTTCAAACCCCTTGGGGTTCTGTCTTGTTTTGATCCAGGCTGTTCTCTTAATCTAGAGCCCTCTGCTTCAGCCTCCTGAATGCTGGGATGGCAGGGATGCACCCTGGACCTGTGGAGAGCCCTTCTTTGTGCTGAATGACACATTCTTCCAGGACCTGCATTCCCTGAAATCATGTGAGCTTGTGTCATGTTGTGATGGGAACGGCACTCTGTGTTTCCAAAAGTTATCACCATGAACTATCTCACATCCCACGACATAAGATATATGTAGTATGCTATGTACTGTGATTCATTGTTTAAGAAAGTTGCTTGTTGTGGGGGGCTGCGGGCTGGCGTTCCTGCCACCCAGCTCCCGGCCACCTGGCTAGCTCATGCCCCAAAATAACAACACACAAACTGTATTCTTTCAAACACTGCCTGGCCCATTATATCTAGCCTCTTCTAGGCTAATTCTCACGTATTAATTTAGCCCATTTCTAATAATCTGCGTAGCACCACTAGGTGCGCTTACTGGGAAAGATTCACCATGTCTGACCTGGCGGCTGGCTGCATCGCGTCTGGCTCTGAGAGAAGCTGCCCTGCATCTAAGCTCACTTCCTCTTCCTCCCAGCATTCTGTTCTGTTTACTCCACCCACCTATGTTCTAACCTATGAGTCTGGTCCCTGAACTCACATGGTGGAAAGAGGGAACTGACTCCCACATGGTGTCCTCAGCCCTCTACATTCATGGTGTGGGATGTTCATGTTTGTGCACCTGTACATACACAAATAAATGGTTAAAAAAAACTTTTAAACCTTTCCTAACAATTTGCCTTCTGCCAGATGTGATGGTGCATGCCAGCACTGAGGGAGCAAGAGGGAGCTGAGATGGAAGGATTCATAGTCCAAACACAGCCATATAACAAGATGCAGAAACAAAAAAACAAAAACAAAAAATTCAAACCCCTAAAGAAAAAGAGAATATATATGTAACTGGAAGTTTCCCTTCTGCCCACCAGTTCCTAAATAACCACTCTGAGGCTTAATATTAATTGCAAACTGTTTGGCCTGTTAGCACAGGCTTATTATTAACTAGCTCTTACAATTTAAATGAACCCATTTCTATTATTCTATTTTTTTACCATGAGACTCGTGGCTTGTTAAGTCACATCTTGCTTCTCTTGTGGTTGCTGGCAACTCTCTCAACTCTGCCTTCTTTATCGCTGCATCAGTTTGGATTTCTAGCCTAGCTATATTCTGCCCTACCATAGCTCAAAGCTTATTAACCAATGGTAATGAAACATATTCACAGCATACATATCCCACATCATATATGTGTTATGGAATATTAGTCTAAGATGTGCTACATTCTTTTCTGATGTGGAATATTTGTTTAATGATGCAAAAATGTGTTGCATTCTTTTATGTTGCATTTGTTTAACTCTGTGAAGCTGTGTTCCTTTACCTGTCTAAAATACCTGATTGGTCCAGCAAAGAGCTGAATGACTAATAGCAAGGCAGGAGAGTAGGATAGGTGGAGATGCCAGGCAGAGAGAATGAATAGGAGGAGAAAAAGAGAAGAGAGAGGGAAGAGAGAAGGATGCCAGGTGCCAGACACCTGGACACACCAGCCACGGAGTAAGAAGGGAAGAAAGAGATATAGAATAGAGAAAAGTAAAAGCCCAAAGGCAAAAGGTAGACAAGATAATTAGTTAATAAAAGTTAGATACAAATAAGCCAAGCTAAGGCCAGGCATTCATAAGTTTAAAAAAAAAAAAGTCTCTCTGTATGTATGTGGAAGCTGGGTGGCGAGACTCCAAAGATTAAAAGAAGAATTACAGACGTGGAAAGGGGGGCAAAGAATCCTTTTTTCTTCATGTCAGTCTTTGAAGTACACTTCCCTAGGGCTGGAGTGAAGGCTCAGCAGTTAAGAGCCCTGGCCACTCTTCCAAAAGACCTGGGTTCAATTCCCAGCACCCACATGGCAGTTCACAGTTGTCTGTAACTCCAGTTCCAGTGAATCTGGCATCCTCACACAGACATACCTGCATGCAAAATACCAATGTACATAAAATAAATAAATAAATCTTTGAAGAAAAACTAAAGGAAAGGAAGAAAACTGAAATACACTTCCCTCTGTAACCTCCGTGCCCTCCTCTGTCCCTCAGAATAGGCAAAAAAGGGTTATTCTTTGTTTGTTTGTTTGTTTTTGTTTTTCGAGACAGGGTTTCTCTGTAGCTTTGGAGCCTGTCCTGGAACTAGCTCTAGTAGACCAGGCTGGTCTCGAACTCACAGAGATCCACCTGCCTCTGCACCCAGAGTGCTGGGATTAAAGGCGTGCGCCACCACCGCCCTGCAAGAAGGGTTATTCAAATGACACCAGAGCGGTGGCTCCGTGGCCAAGATCTCTCATTGCAGAGGACATAGTTTGAGTCCTAACATCCATATGGCCGCTCACATCTGTAATTGCTGTTCCAGGTGGATTCACTGCCCTCTTCTGGCCTTTTTGTGTACTACCAACATGTTATACACAGACATAGAGGCAAAACACTCATAAAAAATAAATCTGAAGAGCAGTCAGGGTTCCCTGCACTGTGGGAAGTCCAAGGTCCTCCCCCCTCCATCTAGGTCTAGGAAGGTGAGCATCCAAACTGGCTAGGCTCCCACAAAGCCAGAACATGAAGTAGGATCAAAACCCCGTGCCATTGTCCTTGGCTTCTCATCAGCCCTCATTGTCTGCCGTGTTCAGAGAGTTCGGTTTTATCCCATGCTTTTCAGTTCCAGTCCAGCTGGCCTTGGTGAGCTCCCAATAGATCAGTCCCTCTGTCTCAGTGGGTGGGTGCACCCCTCGCGGTCCTGACTTCCTTGCTCATGTTCTCCCTCCTTCTGCTCCTCATTGGGACCTTGGGAGCTCAGTCCAGTGCTCCAATGTGGGTCTCTGTCTCTATCTCCATCCATCGCCAGATGAAGGTTCTATGGTGATATGCAAGATATTCATCAGTATGGCTATAGGATAGGGCCATTCTTCAGACTGGAGAGGGAGGGGGAAAGGAGTGGGGGGAGGGTGAGAGGAGTGGGAAGAGGGGGAGGGAAATGGGAGGCTGGGAGGAGGCAGAAATTTTTTTTTCAATAAAAAATAAAAAAAATAAATAAATCTGGCTTTTTTTGGGGGGGGGGTTCAAGACAGGGTTTCTCTGTGTAGCCCTAACTGTCTTGGAACTAGCTCTTGTAGACCTGACTGGCCTCGAACTCACAGAGATCCGCCTGCCTCTGCCTCCAGAGTGCTGGGATTAAAGACATGCACTACCACTGCCCGGCTAAACCTAATTTTTAAAAAAATAAAGTGGCACAAAAGAGTAGTAACACAGAATTTAAAAATGAAAATTTCAAAAATCACTTTATTACATCTAAATTCTAAAGGAAAGTTTGGCTGATTTACGACTTAGATCAAAGAAAATTATTTTCATTTTTTAGTGCTGGGGATCAAACCCAGGATCATGGCAAGTCAAGGTTTGCCAAGGGTCAAGGCTCTGTCACTGAGCCGCATCCCCAGCCCCCAAATTTAATGAATGATTGACAGGAGGTTGTGGAAGGCTTGATTCCTTTGCATGTCCACTCAGGTTTGTTTCCACCCGTGGCGTCTCACCCACTTCCCTTCTCTTCCATTTGATGTAGCTCACTTCCTTCTATGGGTGGTAACTCCCTGAGTTAGTCAGAGACTCACTGCAGGCGGCAAGGAGACCCACAAGACAGGATTCCTCAGAGGCAGGGCAGGGTGAGTACACAGGGCCAGTGTGCCAATTCCAGCTTATTAATTGTGCTTTCTCTTCTTAATTTTCTTTGGTCCAGCATGGTTTGCCAAGTTCTCATCAGTCTTTATCCGGTGGTGACCAACGAGACCTGTATCCTAGAATACATTCAATAAAAAGAAGAAGTCAGGCATAGTGGCACAGGCCTTTAGTCCCAACCCTCAGGAGGCAGAAGCAAGAGGATCTCAGAGTTTGAGGCCAGCCTGGTCTACAGAGTGAGTTCCAGGACAGCCAGAGGTATGTAAAGAAACACTGTCTCCCAACAGAAGAAGAAAGTGAAGAAGGAGGAGGAAAAGAAGCATTAAGGCCCATAGAGACAACTGAGCTGGCAGAATGCCGTGTCCTGCATAGCTTGGTCCTGGAAACTTGGCTGGGGCAGTAAGGGATCCAAGAAAGAAAGACACGCTTACAGGAAAGCTGGGATCAGGTGAGTCGTGCTTACTCTGGGGGGGTACATCTGCTACACACTACTCAGGCTCTTAGTGTGTTTATCACACGCAGCATAGAAGGAGGCCTTAGCTAGCGGCAGGAGTAGGAGGTCTCTGTCGGGAGCAGTGTCAGGCTGCGAACCCTGGAGGAGGAAGCTGCGGTTGCTAGCTTTTCACACCCTCATAGACACTCAGTTCTTACACATACTGCCAACACTCGCATTCAGACCCGAGGGAAGCTTTCGCATCCCTCTGGCCCCTCGCTTGGGGAAGGCTTTGCCATTGCCATCATCTGAGGATTTGAACCTTTGACACGACTGTGCCCATGTCAGACAACACACACATTCACTCAGGACTTCATTGATTTGTTTGTTTGTTTGTTTGTTTGTTTGTTTTTCAAGACAGGGTTTCTCTGTAGCTTTTGGAGCCTGTCCTGGAACACACTCTGTAGACCAGGCTGGCCTCGAACTCACAGACACATGCCTGCCTCTGCCTCCCCACTGCTGGAATTAAATGCAAGCACCACCACCACTGCCCGACTAACTTCATTGATTCTTTACATATTCACTCAAGGATTTCTGAGCTCCCCAAAATCAAGGACCTGCCATCGAGCATGGGGACGTGAGTCCAGATCCTCTGGGCACTGTGCATGCTCTGTAACTCTGGCACTAGAGGGGTGGGGACAGCCTAGTCAAATCAGTGGGTTCCCCCTGGAGAGCCAGGCATGATGGCGCACGCCTTTAATTTCAGCACTCAGGAGGCAGAGGCGGGCGGATCTCTGTGAGTCTGAGGCCAGCCTGGTCTACAGAGTGAGTTCCAGTCCAGACAGAGCAACATAGTGAGATCCTGTTTGAAAAATAAACAAATAAAATGACGAGCCACTGAAGAAGACATTCAGAGTTGACCTCGAGCTTCCACACTCACATTCATATATGTATATACCGCACACACACACACACACATACATCTTTTTTAAAAAAAAAATAGGTTTAAATGATCAAACTTAGAAGGACCTCATGGAAACAGAATGCAGCATGGCTCGTCACACTTCTCTGTGTGTGTGTGTGTATATGTGGTGTGTGTGTGTGCGTGTGTGTGTTGCTGGGGAAGCAAAGCAGAGACTCATGCATGCACAAGCATGAAATCATATCCCAAGTCCTCTGACCTGTGTACTTTTGATTCCTTGGTTTCTCCTGTATGATTAATTGATGTGGGATTTCCCTCTGTATGCTGTGAATACCATTGGTTAATAAAGAAACTGCTTTGAGCCTATAGCAGAGCAGGGCAGAACAGAGCTGGCGGGAGTGGGGAGGTTGACTAAACTGAATGCTAGGAGGAAGATGGCAGAGTCAGGAGAAGTCATGGAGTCGCTGCCAGAGACAGACATGCCCAGACTTTGCTCCTAAGCCACAGTCATGTGGCGATACACAGATTAATGGAGATGAATTAGTTTAGGATGAGTTAGCCAGAAATATGCTTAAGCTATTGGCCAAACAGTATTGCCAATAATATAGTCTCTGTGTGGTTATTTCGGGGCTGTGCAGCCCGTAACAAACAAGCAGCCTCTTACAACAATTAATTGATATGGTCAGTTAAGAAATGATCATATGAGGGGGGCTGGAGAGATGGCTCAGTGGTTAAGAGCACCGCCTGCTCTTCCAAAGGTCCTGAGTTCAATTCCCAGTCAACCACATGGTGGCTCACAACTCATCTGTAATGAGATCTGTGCTCTCTTCTGGCTTGCAGGCAGAGTACTGAGAATACTGTATACATAATAAATAAGTAAATAAGAAAAGACTTATTTAAAAAAAAAAAGAAAGAAAGAAATGATCATGTGAAATGCTATTATCAGTTAATATGATCCAGCGGGATGGAATTCTACAGAACTGTGGGCCTTGCAACATGGCTGAGCGGAGCTGCCCATGGCTGTGTAGAAGTCTGGATCTGAAGGAAGAACAAGACGATAGCTGTACTCTGCACTTTCTTAAGATCCTGTGGATGGGCCGGGCGGTGGTGGCGCACGCCTTTAATCCCAGCACTTGGGAGGCAGAGGCAAGCGGATCTCTGTGAGTTCGAGACCAGCCTGGTCTACAAGAGCTAGCTCCGGGACAGGCTCCAAAACCACAGAGAAACCCTGTCTCGAAAAACCAAAAAAAAAAAAAAGATCCTGTGGATGGGTGTGAGGGACACAGTCCCCTGCTGCCCCTGGAAGGTGAAGCAATCACCCCGCAGGGTGGGTTCTGATGGAGGACCTTGTGGACACCAGGGGGCATCCTGGTCCGGGTGATTATCTAGGACACGTGCACTCTCCTAAGGGTAAGTTGAAGAGTCTCCCTTGGAAAGCATTTGAGAAGAGGAATACAGAGCACCAAGTGGTCTCTTGGTACATGTTGCAAGAATAGTTTTTTTCTAAAAAAATAAGAACGGTAAAAAAAAATTTAGCAAGGAAAATTATGGGACAAAAGATGGATCTGTGAGTGAGCCCACTCTTTGTTTAACCTATATTCGAGTGACCCACACGACAGACATGAAGCTAGGAATAGGAATCGCCATGGCCAATGCTGTGAGACGGTGGACTGGATGGTTTTGTGTGTCAACTTGACACAAGCTGGAGTCAGCAGAGGAAGGAGCCTCGGCTGAGGAAAAGCCTCGAGGAGATCCAGCTGTAAGGCGTTTTCTCATTTAGTGATTGATGCCGGAGGGCCCAGCCCATGGTGGGTGGTGCCTTCCCTGGGCTGCTGGCCCTGGGTTCTATAAGAAGGTGGGATGAGGGGCTGCAGAGGTGGCTCCGTGGTGCAGATCACTCGTTGTGAACAGGACCCGGGTTCAAGCCCCAGTACCCACATGGTGGTTCACAACCATCTGTAACTCCACTCCCAGGGGCCTGATGCCCTCTTCTGACCGCCCTGGGCACCAGGCATTTAGGTACTCTGCATACACATGCTCGGGTACACACAAAAGTAGACACATCTTTAAATAAATAAATAATAAAAGAAGATGGACTGAGCAGACCATGGGAAGCAAGCCAAGAAGCAGCTCCCCTCCATGGCCTCTGCATCAGCTCCTGCCTTCAGGGTCCTGCCCTGCGTGGGCTCCTGTCCTGACTTCCTCCAGTGAAGAGCAACAGCAATGCTGAAGTAG
Source organism: Chionomys nivalis (assembly GCF_950005125.1). Classification (NCBI taxonomy): domain Eukaryota; kingdom Metazoa; phylum Chordata; class Mammalia; order Rodentia; family Cricetidae; genus Chionomys; species Chionomys nivalis. Next base: position 6,129,198 of record NC_080096.1, on the reverse strand, counting down.
AAGCCGAATGAACCCTTTCCTCCCAGAGCTTGCCCTTTGGTCCTGGTGTTTTGTCGCAGCAACAGAAACCCTAAGACACCGGCATAGTGGGGATGGCTGCAACACACCTGACCATGTTTTGGGGAGGATTGTGAAGGGACTTTGGGCTAGAAGAGCCACTGAGTGTTGAGGCCTCGACAGGATGTTGTGTGGGAAGATGAGAACGTTGAGAGCAGCACAGAAAATGGACGCCTGGCTTGCGGAGTTTCTGAGGGAAGTTTAGAGACTCTCTGGGGGCCATTGGTTATTTTGAATTATATTGACTAAGATCCTGCAGTTCTGGCTAGCTGGGGCTGAAGAATCAGCTGTGATTCACAAGATCCCAGAACTACTAAAGCAAACTTTTGTTTTGCTGGGATACTTGATGCTGGTCGGCTGGAGCTAAGAAATCAGCGGTGATGAAGAAGAGACCAGCATCACTGAGGTGAAATCTTCTGGGACGTGTTTCCTGAGAGCACAGAGGAACTGTGCTGCAGAGGCTGCCAAGGTTGAACCTCATTGCTGGCAGCCGAACTCGATAATGTGAAAGGTCACCCAGGTGGTACTGGGTTTGCAGGCGTGAAGGGGTCACAGAAAGCACCTAAGCTTGGCACTGTGAGAGGCCAAGAGAGATCATTGATGAGGGCACGGCCTCAGTGGCAGTTGAAGGCCCAGGATTGAAGGGGGTCGTGCAAAGACGTTGAGGCTTGGCACCCCGAGAGCCTATGAAAGGCTTTTAGTGAAAGCGCAGCCCAGTCGCAGCAGAAGACCCCAGCATTGGAGATGCCAGTACCACGGGATGTTCATCATAAAGTCCATCATCAATGGAGGAGTACCAGTCGGGATCTAGAAGACAAGTTGTGTGTGCTTTAGAGACAGAGAAATGACCCAAACCCTTTGCAGGAACCCAGAAGATCATGTGTGGATCTCAGACACTGCACAGTTGGAGTTGCTTGGCTTTGATTGCAGGGAAGGGGGTGAAAATGAACCTTAATTTGTATGTGGGTGAATAGAGGTGTGATTTTTTTAAAGATTTATTTGTTTGTTTATTATGCATACAGTATTCTGTCTGCATGTAAGCCTGCAGGCCAGAAGAGGGCACCAGATCTCATTACAGATGGTTGTGAGCCACCATGTGGTCGCTGGGAATTGAACTTAGGACCTTTGGAAGGGCAGCCAGTGCTTTCTTAACCTCTGAGCCATAACCTCTGAGCCATCTCTCCAACCTGAGATGTGATTTTTAAAGTGGACTGGGAGTGGATTTGTTATTCAGATGAAGGGAGGTAGTGGCTCTTGCGAAATCATCTCACTTGGGCTCAGTAAAGCTAACTTGAGGCTGCACACAGCCAAGAATCTGTGGATTGTCCTTGTCACTTGCTTCTACCACCCACCTATAGCCACGATCAGGGAGGCTGCACACCACGTGCTGTCTCCTCTGCAGTGCTCCCTGAGATGGGAGAAACGAGTGTTCGCCATCTTCTCCTGCCCTGCCTATGTTGGCCCACGTGAGTGTTCCTGCCTTGAAATGGCGTTCCTTCCTTCTCTGTAGCTAGAAGGGACCAGCCAGAGAGGGGAAGAACACTGTGGTCCACAAGTCATACAGCAGAAGTAAGACTTGGCGTCACTTACTCTTACTAAAGAAGTCTGGGAAATTGGCTTGCACCACTCTCTCGTTGAGGGCCTGGGTCTTGCGGTAGATGTTATGAAGGGTCTCGTTGTGGTCGTTCTTAATAGTGTTCTCCATATTCACAACCTGCAGACAACATGAGGTGACTTATGGGGGGAAAGCATTTGGTGAGTGATTGCATAGATGCTCCCATCTGTGTGATGCTGGCAGAGTGTCGGACCCCCTCGGGCGCAGCGCCCCGCGAGATCCTTTCCTCGGGATCTTGCCCATCTTTTTGTCTTCTCACAGGAGTGTTTGGTTAACAGAATAAAAGTAATGAGTAACAGAGATATATCAAGTGGCAAGCTCAGTGCTTGTTTTTCTAAAATTATTTCTGTCTACATCCTTGAAGCACTTGTTTCTTGTTTCTGCATGACAGTGTCTGGGTTCTTTGTTCATGTCCCTCCTTCTTTTTCAAGACAGGGTTTCTCTGTGTAACAGTCTGGCTGTCCTGGCACTCACTCTGTAGACCAGGCTGGCCTTGAACTCAGAGATCTGCCTGCCTCTACCTTGCAAGTGCTGGAATTAAAGGTGTGTGGGCTTTTATTTTATATTTTAGACAGGGTCTCACTACATGCTCCTGGCTGGCCTGGAGCTCACTCTGTAGACCAGGCTAGCCTCAAACTCAGAGATCTGCCTGCCTATGCCTCCCAGTTGCTGGAACTACAGCCATGCACCCCACACCTGGCTGACTCTCTCCTGGAACTTGAGACATCTGCTAGCTCTCTCCTCCACCCTCCATCTCTCCTTGCTGCTTTGCACATTTCCACCTCCAGTCCTCTTTGGGCCATGGTTAGACTGTTTTTCTACCTCTGTCTTCCAATTTACTAGCTGTCTCTTGAATTAAATCTAACATGTTGTTAACCCATTCATTCAGTTGCTAATTGTGGCTAATCTAGTTTCATTCCTAAAAATTCTATTTGGTTTTTATGCTCAAGTCTGGTTGATCATTTTGTACTTTTTTTTTTCTTTTCCCTATATTTAAATCTCTTATTTCTTTATACATATCAGATACCCTCACATTATTTGTCTGGTAATTCCCTGTCTGAAATCTTTGTAACTCTGCCTCAGATGGTCCTCATTCACACTGTCTTTCTCCTTGTGTTGGTAGGTTGGTAGGTAGGTAAGTTGGTAGATTAGTAGGTAGATAGGTAGTAGGTTAGTAGGTAGGTAGATAGGTTGGTTGGTAAGTAGGTTAGGAGGGAGAGAGGGAGGTTCGTAGGTAAGTGCATAGGTTGGTAGGTAGACAGGAAATTGGTAGGGAGGTTAGTAGGTAGGTTTGTAGGTAGGTTGGTAGATCAGTAGGTAGGTAAGTTGCTTGGTTGGTAGGTAGGTAGGTTGGTAGGTAAGCTGGTAGGCAGGTTGGTATGTTGACTGACTTGTGTCTGGACTATTTATTATTCTGAAAGGCCGAAGACCGCTGATAGAGCGGTTCTCCTCAAAAGGCTGAGTATAGGGCTGGAGACATGGCTCAGTGGTTATGAGCTCTTGTTGCTTTTGCAGAGAACCTAAGTTTGGTTCCCAGCACCCCACAGCAGCTTCTAAGTTTCTGTAACTCCACTTCCTGGAGCTCCGATGGCCTCCTGCAAGAACGTGGTTCACAAAGACACCTCCAGGACGACAGATGTACACTTGGGTGCACACACATACAAACTGGAATTAACTAACTGTTTAAAGATTGAATATAAAACTGTGTTTAACACGGCAAAGAACTGAAGCACCCCTTGGCCTAGGGCGTGTAAGAGACGGTGCGTGGCCAAGTCAGCTTGAGAACGTTTGTCTTCACCGTCTGCCTCTTTCACACGACTTGGACTCAGGACCTTTCACTGCATCGAATCCAAGTTCTTTGGATCAGCTGGGGCCTCCAATGCCCATGCCCAGCTCAGCGACTGAAAGTCACCCACAGTTCCATGGGCAGGGGGGTGGTAGCGTTTGTCCCGGCTAGTTTTATGTCAACATGACATAAGCTAAAGTCATCTGAAAGGAGGGAACCTCAATTGAAGCAATGCCTCCATAAGGTACAGCTATGGGGCCTTTTCTTAATTAGTGACTGATGGGGGAGGGCCCTACCCATTGAGGGTGGTGCCACCCCGACTAGTATCCTGGGTTCTATAAGAAAGCAAGCAGAGGGGACTGGAGAGATGGCTCAGTGGTTAAGAGCATTGACTGGTCTTCCAGAGGACCTGGGTTCAATTCCCAGCACCCACGTGGCAGCTCACAACTGTCTATAACTCCAGTTTCAGGGGACCCAACACCCATGGCAAAACACCCATGCACATAAAATAGAAAAAAGTTTAAAAAAGAAAAAGAAAGCAGGCTGAGGAAGCCACGAGAAGCAAACCAGTAGGCAGCAGCCCTCCATGGCCCCACATCAGCTCCTGTCCTGACTTCCTTCAGTGATGATCAGGGCTGTGGAAGTGTAAGCCAAATAAACCCTTTCCTCCCCAAATTTCTCTGGTCACGGTGTTTCACCACAGCAATAACAACCCTAAGACGCTATCATAGCCTGTGTGCGGCAAATACCGAAGAATGAGGCGGGCTCCTGGAAGAACCCTTGTTAGCCAGACAGTCACGGGGAGGCTTTGGGGACATGGAGCCCCTGTTACCTGGGTCTTAGAGAGCTTGACGGTATCATGGAGCACAAACCACTTGACGTTCTCGGTGCAGGGGGGAGTGGTGAGCGAGCCTTCGTAGGTGTAATAGTGGAACGTGTCTCCAGGCAGCAAGTTATAAATGTTAATGTTTTTCAGGGTTGTGATTTGTCCTAAGAGAGAAGACACGGTATGGAATGGGACGGACAGCTGCTGCCCCAGGAGGGACAGCTCGGGCTCTGCCTCAGCATGGGAGCGGTCAAGGCCTCTGCCGAAGCCCAAGGAGCTGATGATGGAAACACTACCCCCCCACCCCATCTCCCCACTCCTCACCCCCCCACCCCCGCTTACTGCTCTGTGGATGGGTGAAGATCAGAGAACAAAGCCTGGGGGTGCATGTGTGTAGTTCTAGCACTTGGGAGACTGAGGCAGGAGGATGTCCATTAATTCAAAGCCAGCCTGGATTCTAAATGACTTCCAGAGGCTTGAAGAAGCTCAGCAGTTAGGAGCATGTACTGCCCTCCCAGAAGCCCAGAGTTCAGCTCTTAGCACCCATCTCAGGTGACTTACACAGCCGGTCACTCCACCTCCAAGGGATCGTGGCTAAAGTTATAGGATCTGAGGGACACTCGGCTTGTGAGATGGGTCTGGGATCTGAACTCGGGTCCTGATGACTGTGGAACAGGCGCTCTTAACTGCTGAGTCATCTCTTCACCCTCTATATAGAACACTTTTTATGCGTATGTATGTGTATGTATACAGAATTTTAATGTGTATGTATGTGTGTGTATACAGAATTTATTTTATGTGTATGAGTGTTTTGCCTGCATGTATGTCTGTGCACCATGTGTTTGCCTGGTGCCTAGAGAGGTCAGAAGAGGACCCTGGATCCCCTGAAAGAGGAGTTACAGACAGTTGTAAGGAGCTAGGAATCAAACCCAGGTCTTCTGCAAGAGCAGCAAGTGCTCTTGACCACTGAGTGTGGAGACATTTCTGGCCTCTGCGGGTGTGCCTGAGCACACAAACACCCATACACATAAATAATTTAAAATTCCATATTTAAGGGCTGGAGAGATGGCAATGGACAGGAACTTATACACAGGTTTCTCAGAGGTCTGTTTCCCCCCTACACCTACAGCAGAAAAGGACTGGAACAAGGTCCCTCAGACAAAGAGACCCAAACCTCCCTCCAAAGGGCCGAGGCTTCCCTACCACCCCACACTCAATCCTCTCCCTGCCGTGGGCGTTCCTTACCTGTATACTGGATGTTGAGCAGCTCAGAAATGAGGGGACTGTAGTAGGTGTTTTCCTCGTATTCATTGATCTGGGAGAAAGCACAGAACACTCAGTATGAGGGAGAACTACCTCGCACAGACACACACGCACCAGCTGCTTGGTTTCCTAGCTGGGAAGGCTGAGCAGAAAACAGGGAGGTCATGTGACTCAGCTAGGCTGGGCGGGGAGACAAGATGACTGCTTCTTGCTACCACCTACCTGGGCTCTGACCTTGGGGCTTCTGTCAGACAAGATGTCCCAGGCAAAGCTGCTCCTGTAACCCTATTGCTAGGACACTCTTTGATGTGAATGTTGATTTCACTGACTTATTTTAATGTGTATCAGTTTGCCTGTGTGTCTGTATGTGTACCGTCTGCATGCAGTGCCCTTGGATCCCAGAAGAGGGCACCAGACCCACCTGAACTGGAGTCACAGGAGGTTGTGAGCTGTCATGTGGGTGCTGGGAACTGAACTACCATCCTCCACATGAGCAGCAAAGACTCTTAACCACTAAGCCATCTCTCCAGCTCAGTTTTTTGTTTGTTTTAAGATGAAAGTAAAAGTTGCTTTTGGTGTAAAAGGCATATTATATGTTTGTTTTCTGCTGCTGATGTGGTTGGCTTGGGTTTGATTTTGTTAGTTTTGTTTTGACAGGGTTTCTCTGTATAGTCCTGACTGTCCTGGAACTCACTCTGTAGACCAGGCTGGCCTCCGACTTGGAGATCCTCCTGCCTCTGCCTCCTGAGTGGTTGGATTAAAGGTGTGTGTGGCCACCACCCAGCTTGATTTTGGTGAGTTTTTGTTTTTTTGGGTGTTTGCTTTTTGCTTTTTTGTTTGTTTTGGTTTTTCAAGACAGGGTTTCATTGTTTAGCTCTGGCTGTCCTGGAACTCACATTGTAGACCAGGTGGTCTTGAACACACAGAGATCTGCCTCTGCCTTCCCTGTTCTGGGATTAGAGGCATGCACTGCCTGGCTTGATTTTGTTTTTTGAGGTAAGGTCTTGTTGTGTAGCCAGACCAGATGGCTGCAGACTTGCGGCGATCCCTCTGTTCCCCCAGGGCTGGGATTAGTCATGCACCACAGATCATTTAGATCTGATTGACTTTTTCTCTTGGGATTACAGGCTTACACCTTCACAACCAGCTTTGTTTTTATCTTTTGAGATAACTGTAGAACCAATTGGGTATTTCATTTTGTTTGTAAATTTATCCAGTTTAATGTTAAGCTTTTGGAGAATTCAATTCCTGTCTACTTTAAAACATTTTTTTTAGATTTATTTATTTTCATTTTATATGTATGGGTATTTTGCCTGCATGTGCGTCTGTGTACCACGTGTGTGCCTGGTGCCCTCAGAGACCAAAAGAAGACATCCGATCTCCGGGAAGTGGTTGCAAAGTGCCACGTGAGTGTTGCCACTGGAGCCTGGGTCTTCCGGTGCTCTCAAAGACTGAGCCTTCCCTGCAGCCCAGATTCCTGCCTGCTCCTAGTGACCTATCCCGAAGTCCATCACGCAGACTGTTTTAGAAGCACAGCGCTGGTGCCTTTGGCCGCACTGGAAGTTTCACACAGCTCATCGTCCAGCCTGTGTCCAGTCAACCCTTCTGCGCTCCCGGGTTTCTCTGAGTCCTCTTATTACCCAGGGTCTCAAGGTTCAAAACACAGGAGCAAGCAAGGACTGGCAAAGGTCAGCCCTCCACTGAGGGAGCTTTCCTGGGAGATCTTAGGACAGGACTGAGAGAAATAATGGAGAAAACGTATCATTCAGACCCTTGGGCTGCTATGCCCTCCTTTGGACGCGCAGGCCTAGGAGCCCGGGTGCGGACCCATGACATAGTTTCCGCTTACCTCCACAAGAACTGCCAGCACAGCCAAACCATCGGGCTGGCTCTTGGCCTCATCGAAGTTCTCGTACTTGGAATTGTAGTGAACAAAGTGAATCTGTGAGCGAGAGAAAGCAGGTCAAGGGCAGTGTATGAGGACTCCAGACCATGAAGGGTTCCCAGGGGGAAGGGAAAGGATGGAAAACAGTCCAGCATCGACTACTCCACACAAACAGCGCCGACCTCCCTTTGCCTGGGCAGGCTGCAAGCTCAACTGCTAAGACCAGAAACTTCTCTGAGAATAGAAAGAGGGAAGCAGGGTTCTGGAAGGTCGCTGTTCTGTTTGCCTTGACCCAACCTTCCTGCTGGTAGAGGCTGGAGCCACTCTGCCCTCCTCGGGCCTCTAGGGGGCTTGAGGAGTAAGTGAGCAATGAACTCCCCTCCCTCGGGAAGCCACTGTGAGCCTGAAGTCAGGGCAAGGAGGGATGCAGGCCAAAGAGGTTCTAAAATTCTAACACACAAATCCAGCGGAAGCAGAGGAAGGCCGGGCACCATGCAGGCGAGACAGTCCTGCCATGCTGCGAGTTTCTGAAGAGAGAATCCGTCTATGTTCCCTCACAGAGCAGTGCCCAGTAAGTTCTCAACGAACTGCAAATAAACCACAGGGTGACTGAACCATCACCACCACCACTGCGCAGTCGTATTGGCTAGTTCAGTAAGAAAGGGAGATGGCTCAGAGGCTAAGATCACTGGCTGCTCTTCCAGAGGTTCTGAGTTCAATTCCCAGCAACCACATGGCAGCTCACAACCATCTGTGATGAGATCTGAGGCCCTCTTTATTATTATTTAAGAGAGATGACTCAGTTGTAAAGCCGTTGTTGTGTGAGCAAACAAAGAGGAACTGGGCACAGCTGTAATCTCAGCGCTGAGGCCAGTAGTAATAGGATTCCCCAGGGTTCAATGCCAGTCAGTCTAGTTAATACCTGGAATCCAGACTCAGTGCAAGAGCCTAGATAGATAGATAGATAGATAGATAGATAGATAGATAGATGATAGGTAGATAGATAGATAGATAGATGATAGATTAGATGATAGATAGATAGATAGATAGATAGATGATAGTAGATAGATAGATAGATAGATAGATAGATAGATAGATTAGATGATAGATGATAGATAGATAGATAGATAGATGATAGTAGATAGATAGATAGATAGATAGATAGATAGATAGATAGATAGATAGATGATAGATAAATAGATAGATAGATGATGATAGTAGATAGATAGATAGATAGATAGATAGATAGATGATAGAAGATAGATAGATAGATAGATAGATAGATAGATAGATAGATGTGTCGTAGAAGAAGACAATGTCAACCCCTCCACACACATGCACATATATGTGCATGCACACTCACATGCATGTGTACATACATGACACCTGTATAACACAAACATACAAACACATAAAAAGTGACTATGGACCTTGAAGGACAGGGAACCCCGCTGGGGTCGTCACATACCTCTATCACACGCCTGATCCCATCGACGGTGTGCTCAGAGCCGCTGATTTCTGCGAAGTCCCCACCCCAGTGGAAGTGCATCTGCTCTGCTTTATACACGGTGCCATTAGAGTCTTTCAGGCTCATGGTGGAAGGCAGGGTGATCTGCACTGCAGGAGAGAACATAGCGCAGGGAGGCTCAGACTTCCCAGTAAGCAGCCTCCCAGGTCATCTCCCACCCCACACCTTTCTGAGCTTGTGGCTGTGCTAATGAAAAGCCCATGCCCAAATCTCTCTTGTCTCAGGACAGACAAGGCTACACAGAGAAAGTCTGTCCTGGTTAAAAAAAAAAAAAGAAAGAAAGAAAGAAAGAAAGAAAAGAAAGAAAGAAAAAAAGAAGAAGAAAGAGATGTTGACAATATAGCGGCCCTGCCCCAGTTCTGCCTTGCATGTGAAGGCCATAGGTTCTACTGTTAACCCTAGAAAACATTAACAACAACAAATTGTTTTATTGTTCTGCAAAAGACACTGGTCAGAGAAGGAAAGTATAGACAATAAACTGTAAGAAAGGATTTATAAACATCTGATAAAAGTCTACAGAAGCAATGACTCAGAGGTTAAGAGCACTGGCTGCCTTCCAGAGATCCTGCTTCAATTCCCAGCACCCACATGGCAGCTCATAACCATCTGTAATTCCAGTTCCAGGAGAACAGTGCCCTCTCCTGGCCTCCACAGGCGCTGCACACACATGGTACACATAACACATACAGGCAAACACTCATACACATAAAAATCTTTATAAAAAACAAAAGGCTCTTAAATTTCAACAATAAGACCAGACATGGCAGTGCCCACCTTTAATCCCAGCACTTAGGAGGCAGAGGCAGGTGGACCTCTGTAAGTTCAAGGCCAGCTTGGTCTACAGAGAGAGTTCCAGGACAGAAAAATCCTGTCTCAAATAAAAAAAAAAAAATCAGCAATAAGAAAATGAGCATGCTGATTTTGAAAATCAGCAAAACACCTTAGCAGACACTTTATCATTGAAGATATATAAGCTGGGTGTGTCTGTAGTCCCAAGACTCAGGAGGCCAAGACAGAAGGACCACTTGCACATAATTTTAAATCAACATGCACAACATGGAGACTCCTTCCCCATCTGTTACAGAAACAGACTGGATGCCTGAGAGCTGACTCAGCAATTAACGCGGACTTAACAAGACTTAAGCAATTAACAAGGCTGCTCTTGTGGAGGACACACATTCAATTCCCAGCACCCCTGTCAGGTGGCTCACAAATGCCTGTAGCTCAGGGAAGGAGCTGAGGCCCCTGGCATCCGAGGGCACCTGCACTCGTGTGCCCAGACCCACATACAGACACACGCACATACACATATAGCTGAAAACAATGAAATAACTCTTTAAAAATAGATGATGAATTTAGCCCAAAGCATGCACAGAGCCCTCCAATGCCTCAAAAGCTAATAGTCTGGGGATCTTAGTAGTCCCAGCCGCAGTACCTGGGGCCATTCACAGGCATGGCTCTGTTCTCCTCTTACCACTCACCCGACCCATAACTGGAATTTGGTTTTGTTGTCTCAATGAGGCAACACGCACCTGTGCATAGACAGTAAACTGATTCACCCAGGATCCAGGTGCAATAGGGCCGAGAACCAAACATCTGGGTCTGTGTCACTGGGCCACTGGTGACTGTGATCTTGAGTGAACCCGTGGCCTCCTGAGACCTCAGGTTTCCTGCCTGTAAATGGCCTCCCTTAGTCAAGCGTGGGGGTGGGGTGCAGGCGTCCAATCCCAGCACTTGGGAAGTAGAGACAGGACAGTCAAGAGCTCGAGGTGCGGGGTCTGGGACCAACCATGGTTAGCTGAGCTCAAAAATCAAAGACAGGCTAAGGAGCCAGCTCAGTGGCTGAAGTGCTTACCACACAGCAAGAGGACCCGAGTTTGGAACCCCAGCACTTTCATAAAAAGCCAGATACAGAGCTTCACACGTGTAATCCCAGCCCTAGGGAAGGTGACAGGCCAACCTAGCAGCCCGTCGAGCCAAGTCAGTGAGTGGCTGTCTCAAAAACTAAGATGGAGGGGCTGACAGGATAGCTCAGTGGTCAAGGCACTTGGGGCCAAGCCTGATGCCCGAGTCTGAGCTCTATGGCCATCATAATAGGAGGAGGCACTGCTGCACACGTACAAATAAATAAATAGGTGTAATAATCATAATAGAAGAAGGCACTGCTGCACACGTACAAATAAATAAATAGATGTAACAAAAATTTAAAAATTAAGAGAGCTATTGAAGAAGATACTGGATGTTAATCTCTGGATTTTATCTACATGTGCACATATGGACCTGTGTACCCACACACACGCATGCGTGCGCACACACACACACACACACACACATATTAATACACCCCATACAATGCCCCCCTCCTGAGGTTGCTATGAGGTTCAAAGACAAATCTAGTGGAGAATCAGAAGGACACACTATGTGGGTGTCACATCTGTCCTGAGAGGGCTCCCAAGATCCAGCTTTCCCGTCTGATATGCACATTCTCTCTCTCTCTCTCTCTCTCTCTCTCTCTCTCTATCTCCCTCCCTCCCTCCCTCCCTCCCTCCCTCCCTCAGGAGAAACTGAGGGGAATTGTTTTTGAACCTTTGAGAAACTGAGTTATCTCTCAGGTAGCTAATCAGATTCCATACAGAAACTATAGAAATCGGGGCACAGCTGCATAAAAACAGTAGGGAAGGTAAACAGAGCCACCTCTGTCAGAACTCCCTGCCGGGTAAACCGCAGTCACCCTCTGTCTGAAGGCCCTGCCGGTGCATCTGAACAGGCTCAGGTAAGGGTCTTTCGGTGTATTGTTTGGAGATCCACCTGCCTCTGCCTTTCAAATGTTGGAATTAAAAGTGTGTGCCCCCACACCTGGCAGGGTTTTTATCATTGTTGTTATTGCTATTACTATTATAAATTTATTTGGGGGTGGGCGTGGGGGAATGCCCTCCTTGGAGCCTGTGTGGAAATCAACCGGCTTTTGAGAGTCGACTCTTTCCTTTAACAGTGTAGGTCCCAGGGACTTGAACACAGGTTTTCAGGTTTCAAAACAGGTGTCTCTGAGGAGCCCACAAAGGGGTGAATTTAGGGACAGTTGATGCCCTTCTCTGGGAGAGTCCCCGGGGTTTCTGCTAGATGTGCTCTGGGTCTCCATACACGCTGCTCCCAGCATGCGCACAAACTACCAGCTTTCCACGAAGGCCCACTGCGCCCCCTTACCTGTGTGGCCGTTGTTAGTCATGGAGAACTCCAACCCATCCTCCCCGTAGCCACTCAGGGTCAGCGGCTTCAAGAACCGGTTGAACTTCACCTTCTTACTCTGAAGATTGATGGGCGACTGCCTCTGCCCACCGCAGTCAGGGTACGCCCTCGGCCAGTCGCTCTCTTCCAGGTTGCCCCCTGCAACAGGAGAGAGTGGAGCCCAGTTCAGAGCTACCCAGCTGACTTCCTGGCAGGCCAGGGTCTTCGAGGTGGAGGACCCGCAGGCCAGCCTTCTGGAAACAGAAGCAGAGCTTCCAGAGGGCCAGCCGGAAGAGCTCTAAACTAAGCCAAGGACTTGGCTTGGGGTGTGGCGATGGTGCCGACTTCCGACTCTTTCCTTGTGTCTACTGGCACAAGAACTGGAGCTCATGATTCGTCCAGGGGTCTCCTCTGCAGAGTAGATAGCTGGCCCTCTTCTTTCCAGTATTCATGGCTGATGAATGCCCTGAAGGGAGCCTAGGCCTACCAATAACCCCCAACCTCATTTTCAGAGAATATAGATTTCCTTCCAAGGCTGGTGCTTGAGGCCCTGGCTTCCCTTGTGCTGGAACCTTCCACAGACAGCAGCTGTTTTCTTGTTCCAACTTCTTCTTTGGGCCGACAGGAAGGCCAAGACAAGACCACCTAGGTGACCACATGGATACAGGGCATCTGAGAAGCATCCTGTTAAAGGGTGGTACAGGCCTGGAATCCCAGCACTGGGGAGGAAGAGGCAGGAGGAACAAAAGCACCAGACCATCCTTAGCTACAAACCAAGTTTAAGGCCAACCTGTGCAACATTCAGCCCCGTGTAGCAGGTGTTTGCTCCACCCATGACCTTGGGCTCCCTGGCGTGTGTAGGCAGTGCTTCTCACCTACCTACGTGACCTCTTAAAACCTCTTAAAAGGAAGGAGGGAGGGCCCAGCTAGCTCAGTTGGTAGAGCACAGGATTCTTTTTTTAATTATTTATTATTATTATTTTAAAAAGAAAACAAACTATCTTTTTATTTTCCATACTAATCCCAGTTCCCACTCCCTTCCCTCCTCCCATCCCTTCCACCTATCCTCCCATCCCACCCCCCATCCACTCCTCAGAGATGATAAGGCACATTGCTTTGGGGAAGGTCCAAGGCCCTCCCCTCCTATACCTAGGCTGAGCAAGGTGTCCATCCAAAGAGAATAGGTTCGAAAAGAGCCAATACAAGCAGTAGGGATAAATCTTGGTGCCACTGCCCCCCACATTCAGAGGGACTAGTTTGGATCTATGCTGTTTCCTTCCCTGTCCGGCTGGTGTTGGTGAGCTCCCATTAGCTCAGGTAGACTGTTTCAGTGGGTGAACCCATCACGGTCTTGACCTCTTTGCTCATATTCTCACCCCTCCCACTCTTCAACTGGACTTTGGGAGCTCAGCCCAGTGCTCTGCTGCAGGTCTCTGCCTCTGTTTCCATCAGTTGCTGGATAAAGGTTCTATGGTGGTGTTTAAGATCATCATCAGTCTGACCACGGGGCAAGACCAGTTCGGGCACCCTCATGTCTATTTCTCAGGGTCTTAGCTGGGGTCATCCTTGTGGATTCCTGGGAATTTCTCTACTGCCAGGTTTCTTGCTAGTCCCAAAATGGCTCCCTCAATCAAAATATCTTTTTCCTTGCTCTCATCTCTGTCCTTCCTTCATCCCATTCCCTCAAGTTCTCCTCCCCTCTCTCCTTCTCCCCTCTTCTTCCCCTTCTGCCTTCCCTACTTCTCCCACCCCCAGCGCATGGGATTCTTAATCCCAGGGTCATGGGTTCATACCCCACACTGGGAGCCACTTTTAGTGAGAAATCCATGTGTGTCTGTTTAAGGGGTATCAAGGATTTGTTAAGATATAAAAGGGGGTACTGGAAAGATGGCTTAGCGGTTAAGAGCACTGGCTGTTCTTCCAGAGGTCCTGAGTTCAATTCCCAGCAACCACATGGTGGCTCACAGCCATCTGTAATGAGATCTGCTGCCCTCTTCTGGCCTGCAGGCATATATGCAGACAGAACACTGTATACATAATAAATACATTTTTTTTTTAAAAAAAAGGAAAAAAGACATAAAAGGGGAAAATACATTCACAAAGACAGGATGTGATAAATCCAGTTGCCCGGTCCTTGGAAAGTTGGGGTCCAATCACACGCTGTTTCACGTCACCTGATCCAGTCTTTGCCATCCAAGAGAATGCATTTCCTGCCCTCCTTCCTTTTTAGAGGCCACTCGGGCCCGATAACCCAAGGTCATGGAAAGAGCGAACACGCACTACAATACTGTCTTAGAAAGCAACACAAACCAATAAACTTTGAGGTTCCAGCTTCTCAGGGGGGCTGAAGTGAGAGGTTTTTTTATTTTTTTTAGAGGCAGGAAACTCTTTTGAATCCAGGTGTTAGCTTGTTTTATGAGACATCTTACAATGTAGTCCTGACTGGTCTTGAACTTGTGGCAATCTTCCTGTCTCAGTCTTTGGGATTTTGGGATTACAGTCCTGTTATACCAGGTATAAATGAGCCCAGAGGTTCAAGGCCAGCCTGGGCAATGTAATGAGATAGATACTCTCTTTAAAAAAGAAGAGAAGAGAGAAAAGAAGGAAGAAGTTTGGGGAGGAGGAAGGGAGGGAAGAAGGAATAGAGGGAGGAGAGAGACAGAAAGAGAGAGAAGAGAAGGGAGGGAGGAAGGGAGGGAAGAAGGGAGAGAGGAGACAGAGAAAGAGAAGAGGAGGGAGGGAGGGAAGAACGGAGGGAGGGAGGGAGGCTGCAAAGTTTATCTTTTTGGAGATGGTTAATAATCCTGGGCTCAGAGGAATGTCGACCAGTCACTACAGATGACAGAGGCCCCACATCACTGAGGGGTTTGGTTTTGGTTTATAAGACAGGATCTCTCTATGTAGCCCAGGCTGTCTTTGAACTCACTGTTAGCCAGGCTGGCCTGAAACTCAGATCCACCTGCCTCTGCATCCTGAGTACTGGGATTAAAAGCATTTGCTAGCCGGGCGGTGGTGGCGCACGTCTTTAATCCCAGCACTTGGGAGGCAGAGGCAGGCGGATCTCTGTGAGTTCGAGGCCAGCCTGGTCTACAAAGGGAGTTCCAGGACAGGCTCCAAAGCTACAGAGAAACCCTGTCTCAAAAAAAAAAAAAAAAAAAAAACCAACAAAAAAAAAAAAAACAGCCATCTGCAGTCGAGGACCTGCAAGGGTAGCTCTCCGTGAGTGCATGATTTGTTCTAGGTAGGAACTGAGCTCCAATCGGGGCTTCATGATTTGCAATCCACAGAAAAGTTCATTCTCTTCTCGTCCCATTCAATAATTCAAACCAATTTTTAAACGATTCTTTCTTAGAGGTGAAATACCAAGATCAAGGAAAGAGGCCTGAGGCACACCCTTCTGTGACCCAAGTGCTTTGGGTCTGGGTCTCATGGACGCCGGGAAGAAGCCAGGGGCACAGCTCAACAGCAAAGCCTGCCCAGCACACGCAAAGCTCCAGTCCTAGTGCTAGGGGAGGGAAAACGTGGGGCAGCTTACACATTGTCCTCCTGGGCACTTACAAAAGTCACCCTGCATCCTCCAGGCCTCTGGACGCCAGGGCCAGTCTGAGAGTCTCTGCTACCATAAGGAAGACAAGAATTTGCCACCAGAACCCTCTGTCTTCTGTCACCTCTGCACCACCGCCAGTAAGACTGCTTGATGACACGGGCATGGGCTCCTTTTAGAACAGGATTATTAGTGGGGCTGCCCTATGAATTGGATTATCTGAGCCTCTACTATGTCCCTGAATCTGTCACCTTGATTTAGGACTTAGAATTCCCTCTGAATGATCAAGCGATGCAGGGCAGACTTTGTCCTGTGCAACTCTGGCCTCCTACACCATCCAGCGGTCTCCAGTCTCCCCCAGATACCCCAACTCCCAACCTGGTTCTTTGGGGATACAAGTGGGAAGATTCTCAAGTTCCCTTTGTGCAGTCTGACTGGACATCTCAAGGTAAGGTTCTGCAGAAGGCAAGGCATCCTCCATTGGATCCTGGGGGGACTGGAAGTATGCACATGTCTGAGGAGAATGCTATCTGTGGTCTAGTAGTCTTTTCTATGAGGCCATAGGTGTCCTTTCTAGAAGTCTCATTTGTCACACATTTGGATAACAACAGCTTTATAAGAAGACGTGGGTTCTTGGAGCAGCCAATACTGAGTGGAACAGATTTTAAAGCCGCCAGGTGAAGCTGGGCTGAGGCAGGGGAGTGCTGTCTCTTCTTCTCCTTCATCAGGGTTGAAAGTCTATTTGTTCATTCAGAGATAGCAAAACACATGTGAACCCAAAGAGCAGGTGGACCCCACCAGAGGACCTACACCCAGCACCGGAGGGCTGGCTTGTCACCCTGTCTAGAAGTACCAGGTGGCTGCTTACCTGAGTAGGTCCAGTGAATCTCGGCCTGGATGCCCAGGAGGAATAGGGACACCACAGTCACCAGAACCCTCATGGTAGATGCTGAAGGCCTGAAAGCAGCAAAACTCTGGGCAGCACTTCTTTTAAGAGCCCAGAAACTGTAAATAACAATTTACCGGGTCCAGCTGGCTGATCCGCCCTTACTGCACCCACTGAACAATAACACCCTCCCCACAATGGCCCTTCTGACTTGGTGCCTTGTGCACGTGTCTCACCTCCTCCCAGGACATTACCATAGCCAATTAACCCATGTCTGGTTGTTCAACATCTTTGGAAGCTCAGTCCAGGGGCCACACAGTGCAGCCATTGTGGGCCTTGAGTGATGAGTGATCTGGAGGGATATGAAGAGCCCGAGGCACAGCGCACCCGGAAACAGGGGCTTCCTGCAGGGTGGCATTTCCTCTGCCCTTTCTCCTGGCTGTTGGGGGGAATCATCAGTGTCTGAAAACCTTGCCAGATTCCAGTTGGTATTACCTGCCTCTTCCAGAGTAGACAGAACATCCCTAATGATTTAGGCTTGCCTACACACACACACACACACACACACACACACACACACACACACACGGCCAGCTAGGCAACTGGGAAGATAGTCTGGTACCCTAGATAGCTTTGGGCAAGAAATGGAAAGAGCAGCTGGAGGCAGGGATAGCGTTATCCTCAACCTAAATCAGCCATCAGCCGGGGACCTTGGGGCCATTGGGGAGGAGGGGGTGGAAGAGGTCTGGATCAGTTCTCACGTTTCTCCTGGGATTTGTCCTGCCAGTGCCGTACACTGGGCACACCCAAGCCGAACCAATGAGTTGTACGTCCACGTGGCTAGTGCCGGAGAAACGAGCATGTACACCCGCTGAGAAGCCAGCGTTTCCCATGCCTTTCAGAGAGGCAAAGACATAGGGCAGGTGGGGCTCCCAGAGGGCATCTGTCATGCTGGCCACTTGTGAAGAACTGATCTGCTCTGGCAAATGGCAAACCGCCTCGCCAGTTTCCTTTATCTCCCTGCCCGCTCGTCCCCAGTCTGAAAGATGTCAAAATGGTAGCATGAGGTCACAGCAGCTGTATGAGAAGCAGTGGGGTTGCACACTGCAAAGACCTCCCTGCATCCCTTGCTGTGAAGACCCCCCCTAAAATACTAGACCCATAAAGCTCAAGACCTCAAAGAATCTCAAGGAAGCGGTTACCCGTCTGTGCCTCAGTTTCCCCATCTTCAATAGGAGCTCTCTACAGTATTGCCCCCTCACACACACATCCAGGAATTCAGCAATAAGTTTGTGTGCAGTGCTCAAAGTGGGGCCTGATACATAGCAACTGGCATTATTTTTGAATTTCTCATTTTATGACAAGGAGGTGACTTGCCATTGTCACCCCACTAGTGATTGAGGGACCAGAGGGTGCAAAGCACTTGCTGTTCAGCTCATCGAGTTTCTCCAGGTTCAAAGCACACTGCCATCTCAGCTAAGTCAGTCTTGCCTGCTTTGCTGAGCCCCTGGCCCAGCATAAAGGGCCACCTTGTTATTGACCCCATGTCCTTGTTGACCCCATGAGCCTCCAGATCCGCTGAAGAGTTTAGCAGAGATCACCACAATTGGGAAACTGAGGCAGGAAGAGTGCTGTGAGTTTCAGGCAAGATGACTGCCAGGGGGATGAAGCCAGCCTGGGCTACAGAATGAAACCCTGTCGCAAGGAGGGTGGGGGTGCTGGCTAGAGAGATGGCTCAGCTGTTCAGATGGAATGCTACCCTTGCAGAGGACCCAAGTTCAGTTCCCAATAGCCACATCAGGCAGCTCACAACCACTTGTAACTCCAGATCCAGGGGATCTGCTACTCTTCCAGCCTCTGTGGGCCTTGGCACTGGCACATGCACACACACACATAAATAAATAAATAGAAACCAGAAGAAAAAGAGATGAGCATGCTATCGAAACCTGGGAATACAGCTCAGTTGGTAGTTCTTCCCCGGCATGCACAAGTTCCTGGTTCAGTCCTCACCATCGCATAACCCTGGTGTAGTATCATACGACTATATTCATAAGTTCAAACCATCCTGTGTGTACTGAGTTTGAGGTCAACCTGAACGACATGAGACACTGTTTCTAAAAAAAGGAGGGGGGAATGCAGATTCTCACCAACTCCAGACTGGAAAACACAAAACCCAGCCAGGGTCTTACTCATCTCAGGCTGGCCCTGAACTCAGACCCACCTGCCTCTGACTGCAGAGTGCTGGGATTAAAGGCGTGCGAATTTGCCTTGAAAATTTGCATGGGAAAGCAGTGTGTAGCTGAGGGTCGGGGGCAGTGGATCTGGGGAGATGCTGGAGTGGAGGGAAATCAGCAGGCTGGGCCTTGGAAGGGCAAGAGTGCCCAGGGAGGGAAAGAGGTGGAGGAGAGACCAGAATGTTTCTGAGGCAGGAGGACTCCAGGAAGTGGCAAAACAGATCGTGTTCACCACTCCCAGTAGCTCCCAGCCTCACCTCATCTCGCCTAAGGTTTGGCAACCCTGAGATTAGCATTTTGGGACAGACAGCCTTTGTGCTTCTGTGCCCACTCCCATGCACAGCTGCTCGATGCTGGCCTGTGTTAAAGATAGCAATTAAATTAATAAAGGGAGTAGAACTGACCAGCTCCTGAAATCCAGGAGCCACCTGCTAACAAGGGCACATCACTAGAGATGGGGTCCCCTCCCTCTTTCGGGTGTCATTACTCCCCATTACTTAGCACAGAATAAGAAAATGTCAATTTTGTTGCCTAATTTATTACTCACTGTCTTCTTTGATCCTAAAATTTTCCATCCATCGACTTTGAACAGGAAATATCTTGTGTTTGTGGGACGTACATACATGTGTGTGTGTATGTGTGTGTGTGAACGGGTGAGTGTGTGTGTGTGTGAATATAAATTCCTTCTATCCTCATACCACCATACCCCCAGCTCGCTGAAGCTTATTTGTATTCTGAATTCTTGTTTTCCACAGCTCATCGTTTGATTGACAGTTTGAGATGAGATGACAGGGGGATCATTTTCATCACAATGGAAAGTTAAGAGTGAGAAAGGAGTCTTTGTGTTTTCTGCATTTATGACTATCTGTTCCATGGAAAGGCCCCAAGAGGGGAAGAAGGAGAAGAGAGGGAGGCATAGTCACCCCAGGTGATGCGGAAGTGACAGCAGCCCAGGTAAACAGGCGGAAGGGCCACGTGCTCAACCCACATCTGTCCACACATGCATCAGGGAGGTGAGCACAGGTGAGCTGGAAGAGAGCCCAGGAGCCAACACACAGGTTCATACAGGACTGTGAGCACTCAGGGATCCTAAAGGCTGAGCCCTTCTGCACAGCTTTTAGGTTCTCTGCGTCATTTGGTCCCAGAGCAAGATGTTTGCTCTCTCCCTACTGAAGCCTCTTGCTTGCTTTGCTGTTTTCATCCGAGACAGAGTCTTTACCTGCATCTGGCTCTTCTGGAACTCACGATGTAGCCTGAGCTGTCCTCAAACTTGCTATAGTAGACCAGGTTGGCCACGAACTCAGAAGTCCACCCACCTCTGCCTCCTGAGCGCTGGAATTAAAGGTGCAGGCTACCACGCCTGGTGAAGCCTGCTTTCTTAACCCTCTTTGAGAACATCTCTAAGCTTTACTGAGCTGGAGGTTCAGCAGGGAACTTACCTAGGGCACAAGGTTCTAGCTGGATACCTAGGGGAAAAACGAGTAACTTTCTTCTGTTTAAGGTAGGGCTTCATGCACCCAAGACTGGCCTTAAACTCACTGTGTAGCCAAGGATAAGCTTGAACTTCTGATCTTCTTCTCTCTATTCCCAAGTGCTAATTCTAAGCGTGTCTGTGCCTCCATGATAATTTATGGAGTGCGGGGGATCAAACCTAAGGCATGCTGGGTAAGAACTCTACCAACTGAGCTACATCCCCAGGCCTGGCATACTTTCCTACCTTCCACCCTTCCATTTGTTTGGAAGCAGGGTCACACCGTGTATCTCTGTCTGTGTCCTTGAACTGGTCTGTAGACCAGGCTGGCCTTGAACTCAGAGATCCACCTGTGCTGATGAACTTGCTCAGTTTCAGAGACCACTGGTCTCATGTGTTCTAGAACTCAGCACCTGTCATAGGGTTTCTTTCTTTCTTTTCTTTTTTTTTTTTTTTGGAGCCTGTCCTGGAACTAGCTCTTAGCTCTTGTAGACCAGGCTGGCCTCGAACTCACAAAGATCTGCCTGCCTCTGCTTCCCTAGTGCTGAGATTAAAGGCGTGCGCCACCACTGCCCAGCTTGTCATAGGGTTTCTATAAGCAGGCATAGCCTCCATCTGATCAGTTCTTCCTGAGCATGGTGGCACGCATCTGGAATCCAGCAATCAGGAGATGGGGGCAGGGGAACCAAGAGTTTAAGGTCATCCTCGCTATATAGTGATTTAGAGGCCAGGCTGGAAGACAAGGGACTCTCCTTATAAACAAAACAGAGCCAGGCATGGTGGCACACGCCTTTAATCCTAGCACTTAAGAGTCAGGTAGGAGGATATTTGCAAGTTCGAGGCCAGCCTGGTCACTGTAGTGAGTTCAAGGCCAGTCTGGGCTACAACAGTGGAACCCTGTCTCAAGAAAACCAAACAAAGAAGAGGGCTGTGGAGGAGGCTTCGGGATCAGAGCACCTACTGAACAAATATGGAAACATGAGTGTGAATCCCCAGTGCCCATTTTATAAACAGCTGTGCAGGGTCATACGTACCCCCAGAACAAGAGGCAGACACAGGGGCTCACTGGGGTTTACTGACTGCCAGCTCAGCTCCAAGTTCAGTGAAGGTCCCTGTCTCAAGGGGATAAGGCAAGACTGAGAGAGCTGGATGCCTGACACTCTCCTCTGGCTTCCAAATGTGTGTGTAAGTCTAGACCACAGACACACATACACACACAACATACCCACACCCACGTACACGCACATTAGTCCACAATCCTTCCCTGTGGGTATCGGGAACACACATCCAAAAGATCTCCCATCCCAAAAGGTCTTCTCTACTATTAACTTAGGCATATGTAACACAGGACCCAAATATGAGGAGCTTTGCCCGACCCACACCCTTATGGGTACAAACCTAGCACAGTCCCAGCCACTGCGCTGGCTGCTCCCTGGCCTCCCGCTAGTTGGAGCAGTTGCTTGCCATGAAGCCTGGGTCCTGCTGGATTCATTTAGTGGATCTCTCCCTCAGTTTAGCTCTGCAGGATAAGTTTGTGTCTCTCTGGCCTACCCTTTGCTGATCAAACGATCCATTTCAAGTCTACGACAACCACTAACCTTTCTCTCATACCTCGCTTCTGTTGGCTTCTTGGAACCACATGAGCATACATATGTGTACTCCACAAGAGAAATAGGAACACAGACGCATTCTCTAACAGACCAGGAAGTCAAATCTCGGTGTTAGCTGGACTTCTTAGAGGCGTCAAGTAGAAAATACCCTCTTTAGCCTCTGGCGGGTTTGTGCTCTCAGCCTTAGGTCACTCAGATCTCTGGCCTCTGTCACCCCTACTCTTGGTCCTCCCCTTAATCCCCTGCCTCCATCTGATAACGGTTGCTAAGGGTTACAATCCTCACCTTCCTGATAACCCCAATAATCCCAACTCACTCATATTTTCAAGTCTTGTCTTAGAAGATGCTATGTAGTGGTTTTCCCTCTGGCTTTAACCTGATGCCATCTTGGAATAGAAGATGCTGTGACCTGGTAGCCATGGCAACTAGAACAGGGAAAAAAAACATACCTAGGTTTATGGTAATGATGATGGAGTCACTGACACAATTAGAAGTAGGAGGAGAGGGTCGAAAGACCCTAACCTGGGGTTTCAGTTCTTGCTCTTACTCCCTGAACCCCACTCCCAACAAAGTGATATTGGGAGAGGCTAGACAGTATAGAAAGGGGAAGTTTAACTGAATAGATAATTCCGTGGTGCGGCTTCCACCATGGAGTGGGACTTCGCAATGATGTAGCTATTTTGGGGTCACCCATGTTCCTGTAAGTAAACATAATAAACCCACTGGTTTCACCTGATAGAACTTAGGTGAAATTGCACTTTGGTCTGTCGCTGTTGCCCGTCTGGGTGAACAGAGGTTTCTTTAAAAAGCTCCCTGGGGAAAGTTAACGCAACAGCAGAAAGTGACCACAGTTCCCAGGGCAATCAGACAAGTCCTTAGCCGGCCACAATGATGGAAGGAACCACCGTCCAATTAAGTTACAAGGTGGTGGGTGGGGAGTGAGGGGTAGCTCATTTGTGCAGGGCTTGCTGTGCAAGCACAAGGACCTGAGCTGGATTGCCAGAACCCACGTAAAAAGCTGGGAATTTGTGCTCTGGGCCTGTAATCTCCACATAGGGCAGAGGCAGGCAGATCCGAGGCTCCCTGAACAACCAGCCTAGCCTACTTGGCAAAACTCAGGTGACATGAGAGACTTTGTCTCAAACACCAAGACGGGCAGCTGGGCATTAGTGGTGCCCACCTTTAATCCCAGCACTTGGGAGGCAGAAGCAGATGGATCTCTGTGAGCTCCAGGATAGCCTGGTCTACAGAACAGTCAGAGCTACACAAAGAAGCCCTGTCTGGAAAAACCAAAATACACACACACACACAAAACCAAAGATGGACAGCTCTTGAGAAATGACACCCAAGACTGACCTCTAGCCTCCACGTGTACCTACCTACATACATGAATATACACGTATACACACGCACACACACATAAAAGAAGGGTTTTCTGGAAATGGGATTCAAACTTCAGATTGCCTTGTCTTGAGGCACACAGGCACGGAGGGACCATGGAGGGGCAGAATGAACCACAGACAGCACAATAAGGAATGAGACGCCGAGTGCACAATCGCTGGGACTTTCCTGAGCTGTCCATGACCTCTAGGCTAGCCAGCTGAGTGGACTAGAACAGCCTGGGAGGCCTGGGAGATGGAGGAGGCACCAAGCAGGGGGCTCCAGGGCCCAACAGGTCTTTCTCCCAGCACTTGTCTGGCCCACTCTACTGCTGGAATAGACAACAGGACCAAAAGCAACTTGGAGAAGAAAGGGTTAATTTAGCTTCCAGCTCCCAGTCCATTCTGAAGGAAAGCCAGGTTGGAACTCCCAGAAGCAAGCTGGAGGCAGAACTCAGCAGAAGAAGAGGGCTTACTGGCTTGCTTTTTTAGGCAAGATGGATCAGTGAGTAAAGACACTTGCCATGAGTTTAATCCCCAGAACCCAAACGGAACAGGAAAAGAACCAACTCTCACATGTTGCCCTCTGATCTCTCCACGTGCTCCGTGACATATGTTCACTCTCTCTCTCTCTCTCTCTCTGTCTCTCTCTCTCTCTCTCTCTCTCTCTTTCTCTCTCTCACACACACACACACACACACAAGACTAACATTTTTAATATTAAAAAATTAGATCAAAACAGAAATATTCTCATGAATGGAAGGCAAACCCAGGATGTACTGGAGTCAAGTTTTCCCAAAGATTAAAAAAAAAAAAAAGACAAAAAAACCATAGGCTAGACAGGGTTGGGTAAACCGCAGCATGGGAGCCACACTTGGGCAGCCTGTCTGTCCTTTACGTACTGTCTGTGGCTGCTCTCCTCTGCAGCACTGCCTCTGTGCAGTCACAGCTGAGAGGCAGCCTGGAAGCCCACATGTTTACCAACATGGCCTTGTCTAGAGAGGTTTGCCATCCTGTTTGATGAAACCAGTGTATTTTTGATGTCTAAATCTAACAAAGGACAAAAGTCCTTTAGAAGAGAGCTTAGATAAGAATTCAAAACAAGCCAGGAACCAGTGAATGAGAGACCAGTACTCCTAGCTCTAACCTGGTTGCTTGTTAGGAATTTTTGGTCCTTTTATATAAATGTAATGTTTTTGCTGCTCAGTCTCTTCAGATTCATTTACTCAGACGCAACAGGGGTCACAACTGCTGGAGCTGCCTGACTTCCCGGTCCCCTCCTGGCGCCTTTCCCGTCTGACGTCAGCCTTAGCCTCATTTTCAGCCAACCAGACTCGTGGAAATCTGCTTGAGAGACTTCTGGGTGCTTTGCTTTATTTTTATTATCATCATCATCATCATGATCATATCAGAGTTTTGTTTGCATGTTTATCCACACAATGCTTGCATGCAATCCCCTTAGGACTAGAGTAACAGTTGTGAACACCCCTGTAGGGTCCAGTCCAATGGAAGAGCAGTCAGTGTTCTTAACCACTGAGCCATCTCCCCAGCTTACCCCCAGCTGCCTGGCCTCAAACTTGCTGTGTAAAACAGACTGGCCTTGAACTCACGGAGATCCTCCTGCCTCTGCTGCTACACTCCTAGCCCCTAGTTTTGCATTCTGATAAAAACAGAAGTAGGGCCGGGCGGTGGTGGCGCACACCTTTAATCCCAGCACTCAGGAGGCAGAGGCAGGCGGATCTCTGTGACTTCGAGACCAGCCTGGTCTACAAGAGCTAGTTCCAGGACAGGCTCCAAAACCACAGAGAAACCCTGTCTCGAAAAACCAAAAAAAAAAAAAAAAAAAAAAAAAAAAAAAAACAGAAGTAGTCGGAGCTGGGGATGTGGTTCAGTTGGCAGAGTGGTTGCCTAGTGTGTGTGTTGTCACAGGTTTCAATCCCTGGCACTGATAAGCCCGGCACCAAGCATGGTGATGTAATGCCTGTCCTCACAGCACGTGGGAGGTTCAGAAGTTCAAGGTCATCCTCCACTACATAGTGAATTCAAGGTCAGTGCCAGCCTGGAGAATGGTGGTAAACCCTTCTCTCGGTAATAATAATATAAGATTTGAGGCCAGGCTCTGGTGTGATCGCACACATCTTTAATCCCAGCACTCAGAACGCACAGGCAAGCAACCCTCTGTGAGTTTCAAGCTGGGTGGGGGGCTACATAATGAGATCCTGTCTTTAAAAAAATGAGAGCAGGTTTTGCTATGTAGCCCAGACTGGCCTTGATTTTGAGGCCCTTCTACCTCAGTCTCTCAAGTGCTAGACCTGCAGCTCTGTGTCCCCAGACCTGGCCTAGGGCAATTGTTTAAAAAGTCTTGGGAGCCAGATGTGTTGGGGCACACCTTTACTCCCAGCACTTAGGAAGCAGAGGCAAGTGGATCAATGTGAGTTCAAGGCTAGCCTGGTCTACTTAGTAAGTTCCAGGCTGCCCATGGTTACATAGTGAGACCCTGACTTAGAAGAAGCAAAGTCTTGGGCCTGGAGCTGGACCTCATCAGTTAAGAGCGCTCTCTGCTCCTGCGGAGGACCTGAGCTTGGTGTGTAGCACACATGGTGACTCACAAGCATCTGCAACTCAGGTTCCAGGGGATCCAGCACCCTCTTCTGACCCCACAGGCACTGTATGCATGTGGTGCACATATACACATGCAGGCAAACCTGTATGCATGTGGTGTACATACACGCAGGCAAACCTGTATGCATGTGGTGCACATATATGCATGCAAATACATACACATAAACTCTTTAAAGTGAAAGTCAAAGAAAGGTCTTACCCAAAGGCGAGGACATTCTTTTCTCAACCTCCTGTTTCCCATCTCCCTGGTATAGGAGGTTCTTCTGTCTATATGTTGTTTTCATTGATTAATAAATAAAGAAACTGCCTTGGCCTAGCTGATAGGGCAGAACTAAGGTAGGTGGAAAAGACAGAACCAAATTCTGGGAGGAAGAAAGCAGAGTCAGAGAGACGCCATGATCCTCCACCTGAGATGGACGCTGGTTAGAATCTTTCCCTGTAAGCCACTGCCACGTGGTGATATACAGATTAATAGAATGTGAGAGTTAGCCAATAAGAGGCTAGAGCGAATGGGCCAAGCAGTGGTTTGATTAATACAATTTTTGTGTGGTTATTCTGGGGCTAAGGTAGCTGGGCAGCTGGGAAGAACAAGCGGGCCCTCACCATACAACATCTCCCTATGCTCAGATTCCAGCCCTCCATTTCCTGAGTATGATTGTGCTTTAAAAAGTCAGCTTCAATCCTGCACAAAGGACTACAGGTGACTGAGGCGAGCTGGGAGCGGGAGAGGTGGTCTCCCTTAGAGAAGAGCACAGCAGCCAGAAGGCATCCCGAAAACACGCATACATAGACCGAACAGGTTATATTCAGGAATGTATATCTATATACATACAGATATATAATATGTGCAATTACAATCAATGAACAAAGAGGTTGTGAATTTGAGAGCAGAGAGAGGCATATGGGAGGGTTTGAAGGTTGGAAAGAGAAGGGGGAAATATAATTATATCAATCTCAAAAATAAAGCAAAACCCAGTAGGGCTTGGTGTGGTGGTACACACTTTCAGTTCCATTGGTATACCTGCATATCTACCACACAGACAGACATATGCATAAGTTAGAGATTTATTTTATTTTTTATGTGTCTGTGTGGATGCATGCCATGGTAGGTGTAGGGTATGTATGTGGAGCCCAGAAGAGAGCCAGAGCTCCAGGCAGTTGTGAGCTACCTGACGTGGTTGCAGAGAACCGAACTCAGGTCCTTTGAAAGAGGAGCAATCACTTTAACCCACTAAGCCATCTTTCTAGCCCCAAGAAAATAAATCTTATAAAGTTAGCTTAAGCTAGATGACAATGGTGGCACCCAGGACCGCCCTTCCAGCTACTGGAGAGCAGAGGCAAGAGTCCAGGTGTTTGCTACCAGCTTGAAGAACAATAAATGCTAAGGTGTCGTTGTCACACAAGTCCAAGCTTGCAGTCAGCCCTCCCTGACCTGCCCTCAAAAAGATGGAGCCAGGAATGCTTTTATCAGTGAGGAAATCCTGCCAAATCCATCTGTGGCCCTGAATCCTGCCATCACACAAATCTAAAGCAGGATGGACCGTTAGACCGTAGTCAGGATGATAACATGGACATTCCTCCCTTGTCAAACTGAGGACTAGATGTTGGGGAATAGGATAATGATAATGAGTGTTTAATTAGTTATTTTTGAGACAAGGTTACACGTAGCCCAGCCTAGCCTTGAACTCCTGATTTACTGGCCTCTAAGTGCTGGGATTCTGGGCATGCCTCACCATACCTGGTCTGTGTGGTGCTGGAGGGATTCACTAATGTTGGTAAGCACCCTGCTGAGCATCTTTTTCATTCTCCAGGTGCCGGAAGGTGTGAGCTGTCTGAGACCAAAGGGTCCTAGACCATTTCCCTCTCTTGGTCAAACCATTGTGAAGTATCTGAAGAACACTTTGTCTTAGATTTTTGTTTTTCTCACATCATTACCGCTCCCCTGAACTATTCAAGAAAGCACAACATCACACTTCCAAAAAGAAAAGAGCGTCTGATGGGCCCATCACTCCTCAGTGCCCTCTGCAGGGACAAGGAGAGCCACCGCCAGATGGCATGAAGCCACTTCCCTTAAGGCGATGGCTCTGTCCCAAGTATAGATTGTACACTCGTGACATCCAGTGGCCAGCGAGCACACATGCAGAAATGGTTTGTGGTTATGTTTTCATGAAAGACCCAGGACGTGACTACTGACAGCTGGTCTCTAGTGGTCTGAAGGACCAATGAGGGTACCACAAGAAGAGAGGCCTGACCTTGGTGGCTCTCTAGTCCCAAGGTGACCTCAGGCTGGCTAGCTGATGAGCGGGAAGATGTCTAGAAAAGGATGTTTGGAAATGTAAAAACTTTTCTAGATACCTGTTTATAGAGAAAGCAATAAAAAAAAATTGGAGTTGGGGGCGGGGTTCCGTGGTAGATCATGTGCTTAGCATAACAGAGACCCTGGACTCTGTGCATCTAGCACCTGCCTCTGTTTTATTGAAGTGAAATTAGCACTGTGCAATGTAACAGTAACCTTTTGTTGTTGTTGTTTTGATGGTACTGGAGACAGCTATGGGGGTGGAGATTCTGCCCCTGCCATGGTGTCTGTGTGAAGGTCAGAGGACAAGTTTGTGGAGTTAGGTCTCTCCTTCCATCTTTCTGTGAGTTCCAGAGGGTAGAACTCGGGTTGTCAGGCTTATGTGCTAGTATCTTCACCTGACAAGGCCTCCTGTTTGTTTTTGAGACAGCATCTTGCAATATAACCCAGACCGGCTTTGAACTCACTATGTATCACAAACCCATAATCCTCCTGCCTCAGGTTCCAGAGAACTGAGATCAGGACACATGACACCACACTAGGCTGGCATTAACCTTCTTAAAGAGTACAGTTCAGGGGTTGCAAAGATGGCTCAGAGGCTCTTCCAGAGGTCCTGAGTTTAATTCCCGGCAACCACATGGTGGCTCACAACGGTCTGTAATGAGATCTGGCGCCCTCAGAGGCCGAGGGTATACATCAGTTGGTAGAGCTCTTGCCTGGCATGTAAGAACCTTGGATCAGATTCTTGGCCCTGTGGAAACAGTGTGTGGTGGTGCTTGCTTGTAATTCCAGCATCAAGGAGGTGAAGGCAAGAGGATCAGAAGTTCAGAGTCATCTAGTCACCCTCGGAAACAGGCCAAGTTTGGGGCCAGGCGGACTACGAGTGAGCTTGTCTTAAATAAACAAAGAATAGAGCTCAGAGGGGATTGTAGGTGACCTAAACATTTCCCCTAGGCTGCAGACAAGGGGCCTCCTGCTCCTACCTCAGGTTTCCTTCCTCCCTGGCTTATCCTCTACCTTGCCACTTGTTTTAGAAGTCACTCAAGTCTTGGTGTCCACTCTGCTTTGGGGAACAAAATTAAGAAAATAACATTGGATGCTGGAGAGATGGCTGAGTTTACGGTCCCTGGCAGTTCTTGCAGAGGACCCAGGCAGGTTTGGTTCCCAGCACCCACGTGGTGGCTCACAACCAAAAATACTCCAGATCCAGGGACCAGATGCGCTCTTTTGACTTCCATGAGCATTGACTACTAATAGTGCACATACATAGATGCAGACACTCAACAGAGACATAAAATAAAAATGGATATATATAACCACGTCATTGGCTGGACATACTGGTACACAGCTTTAACCCCAGTACTCAGCAGACACAGGGGACCTCTGGGAGTTCCAGGCTAGTCAAGGCAACATAATGAGACCTGTCTTGTAGGAGGAGGAAAAAGAAGAAGCTGCAACTGTTTTAAGACATGCAGTGTGACCTGGTGTTGGGAGCACAGCACGGAAGCTCCTCGCACCTGCAGATCTCCAGAGAAACCAGGAATGTTAAGCACACAGGGTTGTCTTTCCAGTGGGAAAGATGAAAAACCTGTTTTTCCATCCAGAGAGCTGGGAAGAGATTAACAGCCTGGTGATCTGTGTCAACTGTTGGGACAGGCCCTATAAGCTCCTACAACCAGGACTGGAGGCGGCTGGTAATCTAAATGGCCCTGATAGCCAGAGGCTCCCCCACACTTCCACAACCAGGACCAGATGTGGCTAACTGTCCAAATGACCTCTGTGCTATCTCTATGACAGAGACCAGGCCTTTGGCCGGTAAACTAGTACGGGTAGCTTATCTCTACACCCCAACTGATTGGAGGGAATGGCATTACCCTGAGATGAGTGTCAATCTAATCACGCTTGCTTGTGCACTAGGGATTGCACAGTTTCCACCAGGAAACTTTCTCCAAACTCTATCGTGTGTCTTATTTAGGGTTTACTATTGCTATGAAGAAATACCATGACCACAGCAACTCTTATAAAGAAAACATTTAATTGTGGGGGCTCACTTACAGTTTCAGAGGTTCAATTATTGTCATGGTGGGGAACTTGGCGCCATGCAGGCAGAGATGGCACTGGAGCCAAGAGTGCTACATCTTGCAGGCAACAGGAAGTGTTTAACTACCCTGGGAATAAACGGCCTAGCATTAGACTTTCCATGCTCTGACCCAGGTTGACAAATCAGTCTACACCGGGTTTTCATCCTTAGCTTTTCATAGGATTCGCTTCCCTGTCAGTATGACACCTGCAGGGACCCCCTCAACCTGGAGCAGGGCACAGCCTGGCATCCAGGGTTACTTGCCCTGCATGTTTTCTATGCATGAAACCATACACCAGCAGCCTTTACGTAGGGTGTCTTTCACTCGGCTTGTTTGGAAGCTCATTCACACTCTATCATGTGTCCGTACTTCAGTGTCTGATGACAAGGTAATGTGCTGTGACACATATTACCCATATGTAAAATTACAATTTAGGGGGCTGGAGAGATGGTTCAGCGGTTAAGAGCACTGCCTGATCTTCCAAAGGTCCTGAGTTCAATTCCCGGCAACCACATGGTGGTTTACAACCATCCTGTAATGAGATCTGGTGCCCTCTTCTGGCCTGCAGGCATACATGCAGATAGAATACTGAGAATACTGTACACATAATAAATAAAAAAAAAATCCAAAACCCATTTAAAAAAAAATTACAATTTAGGTGAAAGACCATAATTGGCTTTATTGTCATTTCCAGAAGTAAATTATAGCTTTTATTCCATACTATAGGATCAAGTGATCTGAGAGAGGGCTGTCTTCAGAGACAGGTTAAAGGCTGAAGAAAACAGAACAGGGGCCAGAGAGATGCTTAGTGGGTACCTGCTGCCAAGCCAAATGACCTTAGTTCAATCCCATGGCCCATGCCGTGCTAGGGAAGAAACGACTCCCTAAAGTTGTCCTCTGACCCAAAGCACATGTGACTGCATACAACACACACAGATGCACAAAATAAATAAAATAACAAAGCACAGAAGGTGGATTGACGGCTCCGAAACGCTTCCCTTGTTAAACAGGGTCAGGGAGACATGGGGAGAACCACAGTGGAAGGATTAACAGCAGGTTGGTTGCTTAGGTCATTTTTTTGAAAAGATTAAGGCAGAAGGAATTCTGCCCAATTGAAGCTGTCAAGTTTGGGAAACTGGACTGTGACCTCTCTTTCATCTTGATTTCTTTGCTAAGACAAAGAGTTCATTTTACGTGGTGGAGGTGGCACTGGAGCGTGACTCCACATTGAATTTTAGCCTGGTCTGTTGGGGCTACTGGAAAAGTTTAGTGCAAAGCAATGGTATCTTCAGCTTTAACTAACATCATGAGCCAGGCACAGAGGTGTGCACCAGTAGCCCTGGGTTCAGGGACAGCCACGGAGAGCCACCTGACCCAGGAGCTGGAGGCTAGCCTGAGCAACACAGGACTCCATCTGTACGTTGGAGGGAGGAACAGTATATAGCATGTTTTTGCTTAGCCTTGTTCAACTGCAATTTCCATCTTTTGTTATTAACAACAAGCTCTTATGAAACTTTGTGTAATTATTTATAGCTTTAAAACTTTTTTCTAGTCGGGTGGTGGTGGTGCCCGCCTTTAATCCCAGCACTCGGGAGGCAGCGGCAGTTGGATCTCTGTAAGTTCGAGGCCAGCCTGGTCTACAAGAGCTAGTTCCAGGACAGGCACCAAAGCTACAGAGAAACTTTTTTCTATTACATTTTATGTGTGTGTGTGCCACATGTATGCACACATGTGGAGGTCAGAAGACACTGAGGGAGTTGGTTCTCTCCTTCCACGATGTCAATACCGGGACCAAAGCCTGGTCCTCAGGTTTGACAGCAGGTGCCATTACCTACCCATGGCAGCCATCCTGCCAGCCTGTTTGTAGCAGTTTTGATGGCCATTTCCTCTTCCTTTGGTTACATACCTACAAATGGAATCACTGGGTAATAATTCTGTGTTTAATTTTCTCCACCAACTGTTGATAGATTTTCTTTTTTAGGGGGCCTTACTATGTAGATTAGGCTGGTCTCAACTCACAGAAATCCTCCTGCCTCTGCCTCCTCTGCAGGAACCAAAGGTGTGCTAATATTACATTGATAGATTTTGTCATATTTTGTTTTGTTGCTTTTTTTGTTTGTTTGTTTTGGTTTTGGTTTTTCAAAACAGCTTTGGAGCCTGTCCTGGAACTAGCTCTTGTAGACCAGGCTGGCCTCAAACTCACAGAGATCTGCCTGCCTCTGCCTCCCGAGTGCTGGGATTAAAGGCGTGTGCCACCACCGCCCGGCTGTTTTATTGCTTTTTTTTAATATTTATTTATTTATTTAGTATACAATATATGCCTTCAGGCCAGAAGAGGGCACCTGACCTCATTATAGATGGTTGTGAGCCACCATGTGGTTGCTGGGAATTGAACTCAGGACCATCTCTCCAGCCCTATTTTGTTACTTTTTGAGGCAGGTTTTGTAGCAGGCTTTCTGTGGGCCACCAACAAGCTCTCAAATCATGACACAGACTTATTATTAGTTATGAATGCTCAATCTTAGCTTATGCTTGTCCCACCAGCTCTCATAACTTAATTTAATCGGTTTCTCTTCATCTATTTTTTTTTAAAGATTTATTTATTATGTATACAGTATTCTTGGTATTCTGTCTGCAGGCCAGAAGAGGACACCAGATCTCATTACAGATGGTTGTGAGCCACCATGTGGTTGCTGGGAATTGAACTCAGGACCTCTGGAAGAGCAGGCAGTGCTCTTAACCTCAGCCATCTCTCCAGCCCTCTTCATCTATCTTTTACCTCAGGACTTTTCACCTTTCTTTCACTCCATATGTCCTATTCAGTGTCTTGCTGGCTGGCATCTGCCTTGCTGGCTGTCCCTGGGCATCTCTCTCTTTCTTTCTCCCTTGTTTGTTATGCCCTGATCTGCAAAGGCTCCCCAAAAAACAACAAGGAGACCGATTTCCGTATGTAAAAGCAAAGAGCCTTTATTTTATACAAGTTTGTAAACCTAAGCCGGGCGGTAGAGGCGCACGCCTTTAATCCCAGCACTCAGGAGGCAGAGGCAGGCGAATCTCTATGAGTTCGAGGCCAGCCTGGTCTAGAAGAGCTAGTTCCAGGACAGGAACCAAAAAACTACAGAGAAACCCTGTCTCGAAAATAAAAAAAAATAAAAAAATAAAAAAAGTTTGCAAACCTGGTCTCTCCGTGTGTCCAATGTATTGGAATACACGGAGAGCCCTGAGCTCAGTGAGAATTGGGTTTTTTTAGTAGTAAAGGTGGGGGTGAGGGATTTCTAAGGTTCAGGACCCCTGATTAGCTGACATTTGTCTAGGGGTGTTCTAGTGAGTGTGTGCTGGAAGGTGATCCTATCTACAGCAGTTGGAATGTTAGGCATTTATTTGGATGGTCTGTTCTTGGGTGGTGCTTCGGTAATCTCAGTTTGTGGTCCTTCCTGCAACCAGGTATTGCTGCAGGGTAAACTCCTGAGAATCAGGCCTCCATTAAGCTTATCATGGCTGGGTCCAACACTGACAGGTGATAATGGTTGGTAGTAAAGAACTTCCTCTGGGTGGTCTGCTCCTATTAAGCTTATCATGGCTGGCTGAGTCCTACGGTCCTCCCCTTTGGCTCTCCTCTTTCTTTTCTTCTGAGTTTAGATTCCTCCTACTTAATCTCTCGGCCGGCCAGATCTGCCTATCCCTCTACTGCCCAGCTATTGGCCATTCATCTTTTTATTAGACAATTCAGGTACCTCAGGCAAGCAAGGTGAAACAGCAACACATCTCTACACAATTAAACAAATGTAGCGTAAACAAATGTAACACACCTTTACACAGCTAAAGTAATACTCCACAACAGGTTTGTGTAGCTCTGACTGTCCTAGAACTCACTTTGTAGACCGGGCTGACCTCTAACTCTGCCTCCTGAGTGCTTGGGTTAAAGGTGTGCACCACCACCTCCCAACATCTTTTATGTTTTTTAAAGACGGGATCTAATATACCCAGGCTGGCTTCAAACTCACTGTCACAGAATGCTGACCAACCAAAAATAATAGGCATTGCCATCTTCTGTGGCTTCAAGATGTACGACAGTCAAGACAGGGCTTGTTGGGCAAAGAGAGATGGCTCAGTGCTTAACGGCGCTTGCTGGTCTTGCAGAGAGTTCCCAGCCCCCACATGGTGGCTTATAACCACCTGTAACTCCAGTTCCTGGGGATCCAACACCCCCTTCTAACCTCCACACACATTAGACACACATGGTGCACATACATACGGGCAAAATGCTCATACACATAAGTAAATCTTTTTTTTTTTAAAGATTTTATTTATTATGTATACAGTACAGTGTGCTGCCTCCATGTATGACTGCATGCCAGAAGAGGGTACCAGATCTCATTTTAGATGGTTGTGAGCCACCATGTGGTTGCTGGGAATTGAACTCAGGACCTCTATAAGAACAGTCAGCGTCCTTAACCTCTGAGCCATCTCTCCAGCTCCCCACATAAGTAAATCTAAAACAAAACAAACAAAAACAAAATACAATTGGGCTTGTTGACGTTCCGTCAGAGGAGAGGTGGAGATCTCAAAGCCTCTCACCTGAGAGTCCAGCCATTCTAACCTATCCCTCCTCTTCCACACGCCCCACAGCTGTGTGTAATTCTGTCCACTTGCACGTGGTCTCGTGATCTCAGGAGGCGATGGAAGGGTAGCTGAAGCTCTGAGGACATTTTCATCCATGCTGAAGTGAGACTCTACAGTGATGTGGCTGTTTGGTGGGTCACCCACACTCATGTTATGTAAGGATAACCTTGAAATTCACATTTTTCTGCCTCTATTTTCTGAGTGCCGGAATTACAGGATATAGGCCAAAAATACCTGATCTATGCCGTGGTGGGGACCAAATGCAGGGCCTCATTGAGCAGCAGGCAACCAAACTACAACCTGGTTTATTTTTGCTTTTTGATACCAAATCTCACTATGACCTCAATCTCTCTGTTTTTCTTATTTGAGCAATTCCTTTCATGCGTGTGTGTTTGACTGGTCAGTTATGTAAATGGATGTGAAGACAGAGGAGATAAAAGACCCATTGAGAGGAAGTTAATTTGCCTGAAGATTCCCATTGACATTTGCTTAGCCTGAGTGACGGCTCGGCAAACAGAACAGCTTGTCCCAAATCTTTGGAATGACCTCTGTCATAACATTATGCTTTGAAATCGCCTCTAGCCTGAGATGAAACTGGATGGCAAACATGAGTTAACTAAGCTGAAGAGAGCCATCCAGACAGGCATTTCTCTAAGGCGTCTCTAGTCAAACCTTCCAGGTCACTAACTGGTCATGTTTCCTTTAAAAGGGAAGGTAATGAGGGGAAATATTGGGTGCAGTGTACAGCAAATATCCCCGAACCAACATCCACAGAGAAGGGGCCACTTGGCATACATGAATGTTTGAGAAAACTTGAACCGACTCCCAGAAGCTCCCATTATAAATATATTAAAAGTTTCAGACAAAGTTTTCACCTACCCAAGACAGGGTCTCATTATGTAACTCTGGCTGTCCTGGAACTCACTCTGTAGACCAGGCTAGCCTTGAACTCACAGAGATCCCCCTGCCTTTGCTGGGAGTGCTAAGTAGTGAAACCATCATGCCTGATTTCAGGAACAGTTTTCTAAAACTGTGTTCTGTCTGTCTGTCTGTCGTCTCTCTCTCTCTGTCATGTGTGTGTGTTGTGTGTTTGTGTGTCTTCATGAATACTCTCACACACCCACAACTGTGGCCAGAGGTCAAGGTTGGGGGTCCTCCTCCATTCCTCTCCTCCTTACTTTTTGAACAGCGTTTCTTGCTGAACCTAGAGCTGGCTGATTTGACTAGACAGGCTGGCCAGACGACACAGGTGTTTTCCTGTCTCTGCACCCTCAGCCCTAGGGTTAAGGTGCACGATCACACCCAACTTTTCACATGGGTGTTGGGTTCTGGTCTCAGGTTCTCAAGTTTGCATGGTAACCCTTTACTGACGGGTCATCCCCGGTCGTCCAGCCTTCTAAACAAGAAGAGTGAGGAGGAAGGCCGCCTGCTGGACACTGCCTGAGACCCACTGTGGTACTGAGAGCATGAGGAGGGGAACCCCTGCCTGCAGTGCCTCCCAAAACTGCCAGTGTAGCTTCCATTCGGACTACTTCCCAGAGGCCATCAGCTGCCCCCCATTGGGAGTGCAGAACCCTGGGGTGATTGCAGCCCATCTTTGAAAGACTGGATGAAACTGCTCACTCTTAGCGCCTGCCAATAGCAGGTGGCTTTTTAATTAGCGCCGTGAGCACTGGGAATAGTTTGCCAATGATGAGATGAGAGGCGTTCAAGACCAACGGACCAGCACAGAACAGGCTAAGGCACGCCTGCTCTGTATGAACAAGAGGAAGAACCCAGGGAGTCCCAGTACAATTAATTTATTTTTAAAGATTGATTTATTTTTATGTGCATTGGTGTTTTTCCTGCATGCATGTCTGTGCAAGGGAGCTAAGTGTGGTGGTGCACCCCTAGAGTGCCAGCTACTCAGGAGACTAATGACAGAGGAGCAATGGAGCCCAGGAGTTCAAGACCAGCGTGGGTAATGCAGGGAAATTCTCCTCTCAAATGAAAAGCAAGCCAGACAAGATGGTGCACTCCTGAGGCCGAGGCCCGAGGACCTTGAGCTCAGAGCCAGCTCAGTTTGTACTACAGGGCTTTGGGTTGGTTGGTTGGCTTTTGCTGGGGGAAGGGTTCTATTGTTGGTTTTGCACGGTGTTTTTTGTTGCTTTGTTTACTTTTTTTTTGTTTGTTTGTTTGGTTTGGTTTTGATTTTTCAAGACAGGACTTCTCTGTGTAACCACCCTGACTGTCCTGAAAATCACTTTGTAGACCAAGCTGGCCTCAAACTCACAAGAAATCTCCTGAGTGCTAGGACTTAAGGCATGTACCACCAAGCCTGACTAAGTTTTGCCTTAAAATCATAAATTTTTCCTTTAATCCCAGCACTCGGGAGGCAGAGGCAGGCGGATCTCTGTGAGTTTGAGGCCAGCCTGGTCTACAAGAGCTAGTTTCAGGACAGGCACCAAAGCTACAGAGAAACTCTGTCTCGAAAAACCAAAAAAAAAATGTTACTGAGAGGGCCAGAGATGCTGCTCATTGGCAGAGCACTTGTCCAGAGTGTATGAGAAGGCCTTGAGCTCAATGTATAGCTGTGGAGAAAAAAACTAATATTGAGGGGGTTAGAGAGATGGCTCAGCCGTTAAGAGCACTTGGCTGTTCTTCCAGAAAATCTGGGTTCAATTCCTAGCAACTATATGGTGACTCACAACCATCTCTAACTCCATTTCCAGAGGTCTGATGCCCTCTTCTGGCCTGTACAGGCACCAAGCATGCAAGTGACACTTGTAGATGCAAGCAAAATGGCCATACACACAAAATAAAATAAAAAATAAGTTTGTTTTAGAATCTCACTATGTAGCCTTGGCTGGTCTAGAACTCAGTGTGTAGACCAGAATGGCCTCCTACTCATTGAGATC
Source organism: Chionomys nivalis (assembly GCF_950005125.1). NCBI lineage: Eukaryota > Metazoa > Chordata > Mammalia > Rodentia > Cricetidae > Chionomys > Chionomys nivalis. Next base: position 6,091,370 of record NC_080096.1, on the reverse strand, counting down.
CACCTGCCTCTGCTTCCCCCAAACGCAAGGATTAAAGACGTGCATGATCACATCCAACAAGATTTGTTTTATTTTTAATAATGTGTGTGTATGTATCTGTATGTAGACGTATGTGTCTGTGTGTAGATGTATGTGTCTGTATGTATGTGTCTGTATAGGTGTATGTATGTGTCTGTGTGTATGTATGTGTCTGTATAGGTGTATATATGTGTTTGTGTATAGATGTATATGTCTGTATGTAGGTGTCTGTGTGTAGACGTATGTGTCTGTATGTATGTGTCTGTATGTATGTGTCTGTATAGGTGTATGTATGTGTCTGTGTGTATGTATGTGTCTGTGTGTAGATGTATGTGTCTGTATGCATGTGTCTGTATAGGTGTACGTATGTGTCTGTGTGTATGTATGTTTGTGTCTGTGTGTATGTATGTGTCTGTGTGTAGATGTATGTGTCTGTATGCATGTGTCTGTATAGGTGTACGTATGTGTCTGTGTGTAAGTGTACGCACATGTGCATAGGTTCCCTCAGAGGACCAAAGATGGTATTGGATCTCTAAGAGCTGGAATCACAGGTGGTTGTGAGCCACCAAACATGGGTCCTGGGAACTGATCTTGGGTCTTCTGCAGGAGCAGTGTGTGCTACTAACCACTGAGTCAATCTCGCCAGCTTCTAAAGGCATTTTCTTTTTTTCTTTCTTTTCTTTGGGGGAAGGGGCAGGCTTCAAGACAGGGTTTCCCTGTGTAGCCCTGGCCTGGCTATCCTGGAACTCTCTCTGTAGACAAGGTTGGCCTTGAACTCATGGAGATCTGCCTGCCTCTGCTTCCTGAGTGCTGGGATTAAAGGAGTGTGCCATCACCACCCAGCTTTAAATAGTTTTTTTCATACTCATTTTATGTGTATGGGTGTTTCGCCTGCATGTGTGTCCATGCACCACATGTATTTAGTGTCCACAGAAGCCAGAAGAAGGTGTCCAATCCCCTGGAACTGGAGATATGGACAGTCAAGAGTTGCCATGTCGGTGCTGGGAATCGAACCTAGGTCTTATACAAGAGCAGCCAGTGATCTCGCCACTGGGACACCTTGAAAGGAAGGGTGTTTTGAACCCATCTTACAGACCTTCTCAAGCAACACAGAGGTAGCAGTTCCAGCACTGGGTGCTATAAGCACCCCTAAGAGCTCCTGCTTGGAGATTCCCCTCCTCCATAGGCTGAGCCCTCACAACTTTCCTCTCCCCAAGGCAGCCCCGACTAAACCCTACTGACGCCTGGATGCAAAGGTTCACCCTTGTCTCAGTTTAGAACCAGTGTCCCTGCAGGTTCAGCCTCCTGACTTGCTTTTTACTTCTTCCCAGCCCTGCCTTCACCACGGGCTTGAGTGCCTCTCCTAAGGGACACTATGTTCACAGGAACTCAGGACTGCAAGCCTCCACACACCTCCAACACCCTGGCCCAGAGACTCCTCCCTCCACAGGCAGGGAACAGCTGCAGTCTGCAACTTCTGCCTGGCCAGAGGGAGGAGCATTGTCTGCAGGAACCAGGACAGGCGGTTCCCACGTGGACAGCACTCTCATTCCACATGCTTGCCAGATGCTGAGTGACCTCTGCCCTGCTGACCACGGAGCCTTTAGAAGCTCAGAAGTGACTTCTAGGGGAGCACAGCAGTGGGTGAGCTGCCTGCACTTGGGGAAGACACACACACACACACACACACAAAGCCATCAGTAAGAATATAACATTGTCATGACATTTGAAAAGCCGCTTAAGGAATAGGATGTTTTTGTTTGTTTTGTTCATTCTAGAGTCTCCCTATTTAGCCCAGACTGGCCTCAAACTCTCCATCCTCCTGCCTCAGTCTGGAATTACAAGCCTGAACCATCAAGGCCCAAAGAAAAGGTCAAGAAGCCCCCCAGAGGGGGCTGGAGAGATGGCTCAGTGGTTAAGAGCATTGCCTGCTCTTCCAAAGGTCCTGAGTTCAATTCCCAGCAACCACATGGTGGCTCACAACCATCTGTAAAGAGGTCTGGCGCCCTCTTCTGGCCTTCAGGCATATACACAGACAGAATATTGTATACATAATAAATAAATAAATATTTATTAAAAAAAAAAGAATCTCCCAGAGAGGCTGGAGAGATGGCTCAGTGGTTAAGAGCATTGCCTGCTCTTCCAAAGGTCCTGAGTTCAATTCCCAGCAACCACATGGTGGCTCACGACCATCTGAAATGAGATCTGATGCCCTCTTCTGGCCTGCAGACAGACACACAGACAGAATATTGTATACATAATAAATAAATGAATAAATGAATAAATAAATAAATAAATAAGTCTTCCAGAAACTTTAGTCACCCTGGGGCTCTGAGACACTTTCAACCAACCACCTTGGCAGCTGGACACCAACCCCTCAAGCCATCACCCCATGCCCAGATGTCCTGGATCCACTCGGGTCCCCTGGGCTGCCACTGTCAGCCTCTCAAAGGTGGATTCTGAGGCTGACCACAGAGGCAGCTCAGTCCTTACTGAATCCTGCCTGGCAGCCTGAGGGTTAATAACTAAAAACCTATTTACTAGTCCTGACCTCTGTCCTGCACAGCCTGTAGCCACCTGACCTTTGCCTCCCGGGTCCTTCCGGGTAAATTCTGTACAGTTTTTTTTTTTTTTTTCTCACAGTCGAAAGAGCTTTGGGAATGTGCCCTGACTGGAGTTTAACTCTACTGGAGAGAGAGAAAACATAAAGAGGTTAAAGAAAGTGGTTTGGGGGAGGGGGTGGATTTGGATCTCCAGAGCCAGGGTCTTCTCAGCACTCGGGAGACAGAGGCAGGTGGATCTCTCTGAGCTCGAGGCCAGCCTGGTCTACAGAGTGAGTTCCAGGACAGCCAGGGCTGTTACACAGAGAAACATTGCCTTCAAAAAATAAAAAATAGGGGGCTGGAGAGATGGCTCAGAGGTTAAGAGCACTGCCTGCTCTTCCAAAGGTCCTGAGTTCAATTCCCAGCAACCACCTGGTGGCTCACAACCATCTGTAATGAGGTCTGGTGCCCTCTTCTGGCCTTCAGGCATACACACAGACAGAATATTGTATACAGAATAAATAAATAAATATTAAAAAAAATAAAAATAAAAATAAAAAATAAAAAAAGAGGGTCTTCCCCAACTCCCTTTGATGATCCACTTGAATTGCATTGGATTGCAACTCAGAATCTTTGGGGATGGAGAAAGCAAGGAGGAAAACCCAATGGGACCTCACTACTGGCTTCCAAGTGCCACTCTGATCTTTCCTCAGAGTTCCCAACTCCAGGCTGCCCCAGGGAACCAAGCATTCCTCACTTCTCTCCCAGACACACCGTTTTATTTATTTGTTTGGTATTTTTTTGGTTTTGTTTGTTTGGTTGGTTTGGGTTTTTTAAGACAAGGTTTCTCTGTAGTTATGAAGCCAGTTCTGGAACTTGCTCTGTAGACCAGGCTGACCTCGAACTCATAGAGATCCGCCTGCCTCTGCCTCTCCAGTGTTGGGATTAAAGGTGTGCGCCACCACCACCTGGCACATTTTGTTTTATTAATAAGAGGATTTATTCAAATGCTTTTTTATTTGCTTATGTGTATGGTACCTACATCAACACAGCGGCCAGAAGAGGGCATCAGACCCCCTTGGAGACAGAGCTATAGACTGTGTGAGCTGTTGTGTAAGTACAGGGAACTGAACCGAGTCCTCTGGAGGGCAGCCCATGCTGGATAGCCGTCTCTCCAGCAAACTTTCTTCAACCAGGAGTTAAACCCTAGGTAGGCAAAAGCTCTGCCGTTAGGCTCCCCTCTAGCTCTCATGAGCAGCTTCTCTGTTTTGGTTTTGGAGTGCTGTGCATGGAACCCAGGCCATTGCCCATGCAGGACAAGTGCTTGCTTACTCAGCTGTGGGCCTCACTCCCCTTCCTGTGGGTTTTGTTTTTGAGATAAGGTCTCTTTTTTTTGGTTTTTTTGAGACAGGGTTTCTCTGTAGCTTTGGTGCCTGTACCAGGTTGGCCTCGAACTCACAGAGATCTGCCTGCCTCTGCCTCCCGAGTGCTGGGATTAAAGGCATGCGCCACCACCGCCTGGTGAGATAAGGTCTTGCTATGTAGTGTAGGGTGGTCTCAAACTTGCCATTCTCCTGTCTCAGTCTCTAGAGTACTGAGGTTTACAGGAACATACTACCACACTAGACGACTTTATAAATTTATTATTATTATTAGTAGTAGTAGTATTTTGTTTTGTTTCTCAAAACAGGACTTCTTTGTGTAGCCCTGGCTGTTCTGGAACTCATTTTGTAGACCAGGCTGACCTCGAACTTACAGAGATCCACTTAATCTGCTTCCTGAGTGCTGGATTAAAGGCATGCACTACCAGCACCCGGCCAGCTTTATAAATTTATATACTGTTTTTTTCTCAATCACCTTCAGCTCAAAATAATTCTGTCAGACTGGCGTGTTTTGGAGTGGTCCATTCCGTTCACCTCTACTACAGTCTCGGCTTTATCTTCTGAGCAGGTTGTGTTGATGAGATTTGGGGAGCTGCTTTGAGACCGTTTCTATTTTGTTTGAAAAAGGAATGCATTTGACTGATTTGTCTGCTCTGTCTGGGCCTTTGTGACCATCTCAGGCAGACAAGTGTCTCCCAACTTCAGGTAAGGTACACCTCCTTGTGATGGAAGCTGGTGTAGCGGCCATGATCCCGGTGACCACAAGGGGGCGGCCGAGACTATGCGTTCACACGTGGAGGTCAGAGGTGTCTTCCTCTATGCCCTCGCCTTCATTTTCTTTGTTAAACTTTGTGTGTGTGTGTGTGTGTGTGTGTGTGTGTGTGTGTGTGTGACAGAGAGACAGAGACAAGGATCATCAGGCTTGTAAATCAAGTGCCTTAACCACTGAACCTTGTCACTGACCCCATCGTCCTATATTTTCTGAGAAAGACTCGTTCTGAACCTGAAACTTGCTATTTGGCCTTGACTGGCTGGCCCCAGGACCTGCTGGCTCCACAAACATGCCACCAGTGCTGGGATGGCAAGAACACACCACAATGCCCAGCCCTATTTTCTGTGACATCCCAGGTTGACATCAAATTCACTATGCAGCCAAGAATTTCCTCAAGTATTTTATTCTCTTGCCTCCACTTCCAGGGTGCTGGGATTACAGGTGTGTATCACCATATCAGTTTGTGGGATGCTTAGATACCGAACCCAGTGCTTCAGATAGGCTGGGCAAGCACTGTATCAAACAAGATGCAACCCCAGCCTCCAGCACTTGCTACTCTCTCTTTTTTGGTAATAGTGGTTCTTTCTAGCCCCCGGGAGGCAGAGGCATATACATGCATATGTATGTATGTCTATGTATATATGTGTGTGTGTATACGTGCATACACACACACACACACACATATATAATTTTATAGGTTTTTTTTGTTGTTGTTGTTTTTTTTTTTTGTCTCTCATTCTCTGTGTGGCCCTGGCTATTCTAGAATTCACTCTGTAGACCAGGCTGGCCTCAAACTCACAGAGATCATCTCACCTGCCTTTGCCTTCCAAGTGCTGGGATTAAAGGCAAGCGCCACCACCTCCCATCTTAATTTTTTATGTTTATCTGTGTGTGTGCTTGCTTGTATATGCACCACATGTGTGCAGGTGCCCTTGGAGGTCAGAAGAGGACATCAGATCCCCAAGCACTGGAGTTGTAGGCAGTTGTGAACTATAAAACATGGATGCTGAGAACAAAACTGGATCCTCGTTGAGAGCAGCAGCTGCCCTTAACCACTGAGCCACCTCTTCATCCTCATAAATAAAATATTTTTAAAGTTCCATACCCTCTCAGTAGTGCTAGGGTGTAGACAGTTTGTCATCAGGACTGCCAGAGTCCACACAGAGACTTATTATTAATTATAAATTCTTAACCAATTGCTCAGTCTTATTACTAACTAGATCTTTCAACTTAAATTAACCTATATTTCTTATCTATGCTCTACCACATGGTGGTACCTTTTTTCAGCATGGAACATTCATCACCTGCTTCCTCTGCCAGGACAGCCAGGGCTACACAGAGAAACCCTGACTCAAAAACCCAAACAAAAAGAGAGAGAAAGAGAAAGGTTGATTTATGTATGCTTATGTATGCTTTGTTGCATACATGAGACTGAGTTAACTATCACGAGAAAAGTTTTCACAAATTTGTGCTGTGCTTAACTATGCCTAAAATAAACCACTAGGGGTCAGACTCCCAAAGTTTGAATCATTACCAGCTACTTAGTCACGTTGAACTAAACTTCCTTCTGGCCTCCCTCCAATCAACCTGCTGGCTGTGGAGGTCATGAAGACACCTGCATGTTTGCATGTCTGTCTGTGTACTGCATGCATGCCTGGTGCCCATGGAGGCCAGAAGAGGGATTGGATTCCTGAGAACTGAAGTTACAGACGACTGTGAGCTGCCATGTGGGTGCTGGGAATGGAACCTGGGTCCTCTGAAAGAGCAGCCAGTGCTCTTAACTGCTGAGCCATCTCTCCAGCTCCCATTTTCTTGATTAATAATTGAAGTGGGAGGGCCCATCCCACTGTGGATGGTATCACCCCTGGGCAAGTGGTTCTGGGGTACTTAAAAAAAAAAAAAAAAAAAAAATTGAGCCGGGCGGTGGTGGCGCACGCCTTTAATCCCAGCACTTGGGAGGCAGAGGCAGGCGGATCTCTGTGAGTTCGAGACCAGCCTGGTCTACAAGAGCTAGTTCCAGGACAGGCTCCAAAACCACAGAGAAACCCTGTCTCGAAAAACCAAAAAAAAAAAAAAAAAAAAAAAAAAAAAAATTGAGCAAGCCAAAAGCAGGAAGCTAATTGTTAATATTCCTCCCTTGGTCTCTGCATCAGTTTTGCCTCCAAGTTCCTGGCCTGACTTCCCTCAGTGATGGATGTGACCAGAGAGTAGAGTGGAACTAAGCCCTCCTCCCTGAGTTGCTTTTGGTTATGGTGTTTTTTCACAGCATGAGGATCCTAACTAAGAAAAGAGACTAATTCCACTCTTCTACATGTGGCCATCCAATTATCTCAGCACCATTTGTTGAACAGACTGTCCTTTTATTCTCAAAGCATGTTCTTCACACAATTGTCAAACTCAATCTGTGGGGCAGAGATGTTTCTTGGAAGAATACTCGGCTAATGCCTGAAGTTCATGGCTTCCCTCTCCAGCACTGAGGAAGCTGGTAGCCCATGCCTTTTATGCTCAGTGGGAGCAGGAGGAGCAGGAGATCAGGGTCATCCTGAATTACATAATGAGTTCAAACCCAGCCCGAGCTAATGACACCCTGTCTCCAAAAATCAAAAAGAAGCCTGTGGTGGTGGTGCACACCTTTAATCCCAGCACTCAGGAGGCAGAAGCAGGAGGATCTCTGTGAGTTCAAGGCTAGACTGGTCTATAGAGTTCTAGGGCAGCCAGGCCTACCTAAAGAAACCCTTTCTCAACCCCCCCCATCCCAAATAAAAGGAAGAAAGAAAAGCAGTCAACATCAATTTTGGGCACCCTCACACATGTGTACGCACATGTACACACAACCACAGGGGAAAAATACAAAAATAAGTATGCTAGAGAGGGGGTAGAGGAAAGCACTTGATGCTAGCCTCTGAAGCCCATATATGAACACACAGGGCACGTGTACCTACACACTCATGTATACACACACACACCAAACAAAACAAAAATAATCCTTAAGAAAAACCTAAACTTCCTGAATGTATACAAGACTTCTTTTCAAGGTGTCTCTCCTTTCATGTTTCCAACAGATCCTGGCTGATGGCTTTGCTCTGTGTTCTGGGCAGGAAATAAGACTACCTGCTGAGGAGGAGACCCCCCTTCTCTGCCTTCTCTGAGACGCTGAGCAAAACTTGTGACTGTGTGTCACTGATGACCAGAAGCCAAGAGTTCTGCTAAGAGGACCATGCTTTGCTGTTGATGCACCCTGCTCCCTGTGTGTGCCTGGCCTCTCTCACAGTGCCCTTACATCTGCCAACACACAGGTGAGCGAGCCCTTGCCTGGCTCTGTCCAGGACAGAGCTTCCCCAAAAGGGTTAATACCAGAAAAACCACCCAAGACAGCTCTCCGGTTTCTAGCACCTTCCCTGCGAAACTGGAGGAGCTTGGCAAAGCCACAGGTCCTTTCAGCCAGAGCCAGAGTTCTGCAGTTCCCAGAGGAGGCTCTTGAGCTCCAGGGGACAGTTATGGTGACCTTAAAAGGAACAGGAGCAAGCGTCTCATAGCCCGTGTGGAAGAAGCCACTCCTGTGACACAGATGAGCAAAGACAAAGTGATTCAGGGTGCTCGCTCTTGGGTGCTCGCTCTTGGAAGCACTGGTTCCTAAGTTTGGAGGAACTAAGTTTGGTTCCTAGACCCCTTCAAGAAGTGCAAGGAAGCCGGGTGGTGGTGGCACACGCCTTTAATGCCAGCACTCGGGAGGCAGAGGCAGGCGGATCTCTGTGAGTTCGAGACCAGCCTGGTCTACAAGAGCTAGTTCCAGGACAGGCTCCAAAACCACAGAGAAACAAAAAAAAAAAAAAAAAAAAAAAAAAAAAAAAAAAAAACAAACAAAAACAAACAAAAAAAAGAAGTGCAAGGAAAAGCCAGAAAATAGCAGACACACCCACGGGTGTGCACTTCTGATGCCCCCAACTTTTGTTAGCTTGGCTATGGCATCCTGACCAGATTAACAAACTGTGCTTTGGGCACGGATTCCAGAGATTGGTCCTGTAGCAACACCCACACACTCGGCATCCCTGTTGGAGCCCTGCATGTCAGTGGGAGAATTTGGGAACAACCTAAATGTCAATCAGCTGGACAGTAATGAAATTGGGTGTGATATTTAAACTATAAATGCTCAGCCCAGCCCTTGGGAAGAGCACAGAAACGCTCAGACATAGCGACACATGGTTGTAATTCCAGCACTTGGGAAATTAGGCCAAAAGATTGCCATGAATTCTAGACCAGTCTAGTTTATATAATTGACACCTTGTCTCAAAATAATAATAACAACAACATTAATAATTCGATCTAGGCATGGTAGCAAATTCCAGCACTCAGAAGGCAGAGACAGGCAAGATTTCTGTGACTTAAAGGCCAGCCTAGTCTAAAGAGTCATCCAGAGATACACAATGAGACCCTACCTCAAAACAAAATAAAATAATATATACATATTGTTGAGACAGGGAACTGTAATGCCCAGACTGTCTTCAAACTGTCTGTGTAACTGAAGCTAGCCTTGGACTCCTTATCCTCCTGTCTCCACTTCCAACAACTTACATATAAGTGTGCGCCACCATACCTAATAATAAATAGAAGTTTTAAATTGAGGGCCAGGCAGTGGTGACACATGCCTTGAATCCGAGCACTTGGGAGGCAGAGGCAGGTAGACCTCTCTGAGTTTGACGCTAACCTGGTCTACAGAGCGAGCTCCAGGATAGGCTCATAAGCTACAGAGAAACCTGTCTCGAAAAAAAAAATTTTTAATTGTAAAAAATAAATAAATGTTAAAAGTTAAAAAAATAAATGAATGAAACTGCTTTGCCACCATTAGGGCACAGTATGCCAATGAATGCAAATGGATTCAATTCTGAACAGGAGCGCTGGGGAGCTGGGTTGTGGATCTGTGGGACATGCATACTGAGCATGTGTGAGGTCCTGGTCTGATGCCTACCACTACATGGACACACAAGGAAGCCTTGAGGTGACGTACAGAGACCTGCCTACAAGTGGGATCTATGGACCCGGCAGCAGGGAAAGAGCTACTGTCTAGGGTGTGTGAGCCCAGGCCCCGTTAGGAGATTTGACACAGAGGGACCTTGGCACAGGCAGCATGGATGGCCAGCATGGCCACCTCCTGCCAGGAGTCTATGAATACCCCGGGAGAGTGTCCAAACAGGGCAGACTTTGAATTGGAAGGAAACAGAAGCCTCTCTGTCTTTGCTGGACTCCTGAGTTCAGTTGTGGTTATACTAAACAGAGCAAGAGCCGGGAGCCCAGGACGGTAATTCTCAGCCTGCGCCTCCCCTCAGAGATTTTACACGTGATTTTTTAAAATTTATTTTTATTTTATGTGCATTGGTGATTTGCTTGCATGTATGCCTATGTGAGGGTGTCTGGAGTTACAGACAGTTGTGAGCTGTTATGTAGATGCTGGGAGTTGAACCCGGATCTCTGGAAAAGCAGTTAGCGTTCACAGCGCTGTTCACCACCTTCTGTAACTCCAGTTCCAGAGAAGGAGATCAGTGTCCTCTTCTAGACGACATGGCAGCTGGGAACAAGAGCTCCACAGACATACATGTAGGCAAAACACCCAGGCATATAAGCTTTTAGGGGAAAATAACTTCTTTTAATTTCATTTAAATATATGCAAATAAGAATACAGATACACGCAAAGCTTTTACACAGCAAGTGTAGCTTCAGAGGTCAAATTCCTAGACTGTCTAGGAAGAGCCCCAGCGACAGCTCCCGGGGCAAGTATAGCATTCAGAAGTAGCTTATTCTGTTTTCCTCTCCACTGACCTGCTCTGAGTCTCCCTGGGAACCTCTTTCTCTTTTAAGCATTATCCTCATCTAGGAGTTGTAAATGATTATGTGGTCATTGGCCTATTCCTGTTACCACGATGTAATCCTGCCTTGTTTTTTGAGACAGAGTCTCTCACTAGGACCCGGCGCTCACTGATTTATCTAGGCTGGCTGGGATTCTCCTGCCTCAGCCTCCCCACCACTGGGATCACAATTCACCACCATACCTGGATTTGTTGTTTGGTTTGGTTTGTCTTTTTTCCGAGACAGGATTTTCTGTGTAACAGCCCTGGCTGTACTGGAAAGGAACTTTCTCTATAGCCTAGGCTGGCCTTGAATTTACAGAGATTGCCTGCCTCTGCCTCCTGAGTGCTGAGATTAAAGGCATGCACTACCACTGCCTTGCTCATTCCTGGCTTTTAAAAAATGGCATTTGTGTGTGTGTGTGCGTGCACGCCCACAGGCACACACACACACCTGCATACCGTGCCACACATGTGAAGAACAGAGGCAGCTGGCAGGAGTTAGTTCTCTCCTGCCACTATGTGCGTCCCAGGGACTGAATTCAGGTCATCTACCATGTCAGCAATGCGTTTAGCTGCTGAGCTGTCTTGCCTGCCCCACTATCACTTCTGTTTTTTTTTTTTTTTTGGTTTTTTCGAGACAGGGTTTCTCTGTGGTTTTGGAGCCTGTCCTGGAACTAGCTCTTGTAGACCATGCTGGTCTCGAACTCACAGAGATCCGCCTGCCTCTGTCTCCCGAGTGCTGGGATTAAAGGCGTGCGCCACCACCGCCCGGCCTGCATTTTTATTCTTTTTTTTAAAAATATTTATTTATTTATTATGTATACAATATTCTGTCTGTGTATATGCCTGCAGGCCAGAAGAGGGCACCAGACCCCATTACAGATGGTTGTGAGCCACCATGTGGTTGCTGGGAATTGAACTCAGGACCTTTGGAAGAATAGGCAATGCTCTTAACCTCTGAGCCATCTCTCCAGCCCTGCATTTTTATTCTTGTACTGTATTTTGGCTCTGACAATGGAAGCAAAATGTCTGTCAAGCAAGATGCCTTTCTCTAGTCTCCACACAGATTCCCTCTGAGCCTAATACAATTCAACTGCCAAATTCAAACAAAACAGAGTTTCACTATACAGCTCCTGGTTGGCTTGGAACTCACAGAGATCCCCTTGCCTCTGCCTGCTGAGTAGCATGGTAGGATTAAAACAGTACATCACCATGCCTGGTCTTTCTTTGTTTTTGAAACAGGATCACAAGTAGCCCAAGCTGGTCTCAAATGCGATATTGATGAGGATGACCTTGAACCATTTATTTATTTATTTATTTATTTATTTATGGTTTTTTGAGTCAGGGTTTCTCTGTGTAGCCCTGGCTGTCCTGGAAGTCACTCTGTAGACCAGGCTGGCTTTGAACTCAGAGGTCTTCCTGCCTCTGCTTCCCAAGTGCTGGGATTACAGGTGTATGTGACCACCACCCAGTGAGTCCTTTAATATAATAATTTTTAAAAATTTAAAATTTTGAGCCGGGCGGTGGTGGCGCACGCCTTTAATCCCAGCACTCGGGAGGCAGAGGCAGGCGGATCTCTGTGAGTTCGAGACCAGCATGGTCTACAAGAGCTAGTTCCAGGACAGGCTCCAAAACCACAGAGAAACCCTGTCTCGAAAAACCAAAAAAAAAAAAAAAAAATTTAAAATTTTGGGCTGGAGAGATGGCTCAGCGGTTAAGAGCACTGGTTATTCTTCCAGAGGACCCAAGTTTCAATTCTCAGTACCCATATGGTAGTTCATAATTGTCTGTGACTCCAGTCCCAGCAGACCTGACACCTCACACAGACACACATGCAGGCCAGTCACTACTGTATGTAATTTTTTTAATTACAAAACAATTTTTAATTTCACTTTTCTAAGCATTGTTGACTGAGATTTCTGTCCCGCCTGGTCTCACGGCCGTTCAGCCCCAAAGAAACACACAGAGGTCTACATTAATTATAAACTGATTGGTCTATTAGCTCAGGCTTCTTATTAACTCTTATAACTTATATTAGCCCATAATACTTGTCTGTGTTAGCCACGTGGTTTGGTACCCTTTTTGGCGAGGCAGTCACATCTTGCTTCCTCTGTCTGGATGATGACTGCAGACTGAAACTTCCCTCTTCACAGAATTATTGTTGCCCCGCCTCTACTTCTTGCCTTGCTACTGGTCAATCAGCATTTATTTTAAAATACAAGCGACAGGATACAGACCATTGTCCCACAGCAAAGTACCAGTGTTTTGATTTCATGTGCGCATGCCTGGTGCCCACAGAGGTCAGAAGGTGTTGGGGCTCCTGGAACTGGGCTATATGGTTGGTTGTAGCCCCCCAGACCTTAGCACAACTGACACCATGATGGAAGAACCATTCAGGCTCTGGAACGCAGCATAAGGGTAGCAATACCTGCCAGATGAGAACAAAGACCTAATCCATCAAAGCCCATAGTTCTGAGAAAGTCCCTGAATGTGCTAACCTTGCTTTTGGCTTCCATAGTTCTGCTTCTGGCCAACTGCTCTTGCTGAGGTGTGTCAACATAGGGTATGACCTAGGCTTAACAGCCCACCCTGAGAAAGACTAAGGACTGCATTCAGGTCTGGAACACCCAGAGTAGTATCCTGCTGGCTAATAAAGGATTTCTATTTGCTTGTTCCCATGTCCGAGTGGTCTTCTCTGGTGGATCCCTCACAAGGGTTCTGAAACACCATGTGAGGTGCTGGGAACAAAGCCCTGGCCCTCTGGAAGAGCAGCAAGTGTTCTTAACTGCTGAGCCATCTCTCCAGACCCCAGCTGCCTCTAGCATCCCAGTCCTGGGATTACAGGAGCTACATGCTCAGTGTTTTTAGTTACAACAGTGACATTTTAAACCCCTCTTCTCCCATGGAGGACATGGTGCGTCTCTTCTGGGTCTCGCTGAGTCAGAGGACATGGTGCGTCTCTTCTGGATCTCGCTGAGTCGGATCTAGGGCTTCATTCCAAGAAAGCAGAGAGCAGATTCCTCTGCTAAGGATCCTTTGGGGGGGGTTGGGGGATTCTGGGAAAGAAATTGGATCAGTGGACACCCATGCTTCCTGAGAACTAAAATGTCACCACAGCTCTGGGCACCTTCTTCTTCCTACCAGATCAGCCAACTGGTCTTAGGCTTCCTCTCACTGCCTGGAGGAATTGGTTTCCTCAGGATTTTCCAGTCCTGTGGCTCCTGCTTATGGACTGCTGTGTCCTTTTCTGTCTACCTATAGCTAAGGATCACAAATTTCCCAGAGGAGCAGAACCCCTAGGCAGGCCAGTCCCCCACAGTTGCAATGTTAAAGGGTTCTCGGGCCAGGACCCCTCACAGGCCACCCTTGGTGCTGACCCTTGGTGGAACCAGTGGTGTTCAGGTCGGTTTAAGCCTGAGGGATCCTTCCAGGAGCAGCAGCAGGCATGGCAGGCCCTCAGAGAGCCCTCAAAGGAAAGCAGTTTATCTGACTGGCACCTTGTTTGACCTGTGTGGTACAAATCTAGGCAGCCATTCACTGGTGCCGCGTCCTGCTGCGCTCCGAGGCCCAGTGAATCCTCAGCTGCTTGCCCTCGCTATTTTTATCTAGCGTCCTGCCTAGGAGATTGAGATCAGCCTCTTAGGATGCACATTCCACCAGCTGCAAATCCCCCTGGCTGCTCTTCCGCTCTCTCTTAGGCCTCCAGAATCTCCCCAGCGCTCAGACAAAAGCTGTATTGAAATCCCCTCTCCCTTCTTCACTTTCCTCATTACCAGAAAACAAAACGGAAAATAAACGCCAAGAATCCTCAGGAACCTTCACTACAGAGGAGGTTGTCATGGGGCTCCAGAGAAATCTGGGAGTTGTTACCCCCTTCCTTAAGGAATGTCAGATAAAGCGTGGGGTTGGGGACATTTGGTAACTGGAACTCAACTCGAGATACAATGTAACCAGCTTTCTGCTTGGCAAACTTTTTCCTTCTAGCTACAAGCTTGTTCTGGAGAAAAAACCCTCAGAAGTAGGTAGCGGCCACAAACCCTGAGCCTGCAGCTCTTAATTCTGGGGCACTTCTGGTCTTGAACTAGAAATGCAAATAAAGGCACTAAATTTCATGCTGAGTATAACATCCAAACCAAGGAGCAGGCCAATTTCATCTCAGAAGAGTTCCTGCTGAAAGGTTAGGGGATGGGGAGGCAGGCTGCCCGAACTGCAAGCTCCTTGCCCCAGCACCTCCACCCTCACAAGCATCCATAGCCCGCTCGGGGGTCATGAGTAGCAATGTGGTAAGAGCTCCAGTCCCCAGCACCAAATAAATAAACAAATAAAGCAACAGAAACTAGAGGTGATGAGGGGTGACAGCCTTGGACTTTGTGACAGAGAGACATGTGAACAGCACGGTGCCTGCTAGGTAATCAAGCTTCCTCAGTCACATTATCTGGCTATGGCAGATAGAGGGAGAATTTCCTCATTATCTTGGGTTCACCTGAAACCCTGGGGGAACCCTCCTCTCAGCGGCTGGCGAAGGGCAGCTGTTGTGGCAATCTTTAGAACGCTGAGAAAATGGAGGTTAGCTCCAACAGAGGTGGGAAGAAGACTGTGATGACCTGTTGCAGCTGCTATGGTGAAGTGCTAGCTTCTTCCGGGATAACTCCCAGTCTGTTGATAGTGAAAGACCCCCAGTGCTGGGGAGACTCTCACTCAAGTCTCTGGATAACACGACCCCCCCAGTAACTCACGAGAGACCATCCTTGCTGCAATCACACGAGGCTTTAATTAATGAGAGGAGACAGGAACCAGTGCACTGGGGCCGAGACTCATAACCGACGCAGGGGAAGAGTTCGACCCCGAGTGACCTGGAGAAGGGGTTTTTAAAGGAAGAAACCAAAGCCCAATCCGAAAGGGGCAGGGAGGGTGTCACAGAAAGTCACAAGGGGCCGGGCAGTGGTGGCACACGCCTTTAATCCCAGCACTCGGGAGGCAGAGGCAGGCGGATCTCTGTGAGTTCGAGGTCAGCCTGGTCTACAAGAGCTAGTTCCAGGACAGGCACCAAAGCTACAGAGAAACCCTGTCTCAAAAAAAAAACAAAAACAACAACAACAAAAAGAAAGTCACAAAAGACAACTCCCTTCCTCAAGATCACTCAAGGTCATAATTAGCTAGTTCCTAAAATCACAAGGGGGAAACTTCCTTTTTTTTTTTTTTTTTTTTTTTTGGTTTTTTGAGACAGGGTTTCTCTGTGGTTTTGGAGCCTGTCCTGGAACTAACTCTTGTAGACCAGGCTGGTCTCGAACTCAGAGATCCGCCTGCCTCTGCCTCCCAAGTGCTGGGATTAAAGGTGTGCGCCACCACCGCCCGGCCCAACTTCCTGTTTTTTTTTGTTTTTGTTTTTTTTGTTTTTTTGGTTTTTTTTTGGTTTTTCGAGACAGGGTTTCTCTGTAGCTTTGGAGCCTGTCATGGAACTAGCTCTGTAGACCAGGCTGGCCTCGAACTCACAGAGATCCGCCTGCCTCTGCCTCCCGAGTGCTGGGATTAAAGGCGTGCGCCACCACCGACCGGCTTCAGCTAGTTCCTGAAACATAATCACTGAACCGGCTAATCCTAGCTTTTTGATTCTTCTTTTCCTGGTTGGATTTTTGGCTATTTTCTTCCTGCTGGGGGGGTCCGGATTTATCCAGGTCTTTCAATAGCAGCCATGTGGAGCTGGTACAGCTCAAGCCCTGGTCTGTAAGTTTGGGGGCATCATACACATTTCCAAGAAAATGCCTGCTGTGAAGCAGGGTCCTGGGAGAATGGGGCAGAGCTCTCTGGTTCCATGATAGGCATGCTTTCCTCTCTAGCCTGCTGAGACAGATGGCTGAAGTGGCCTCTTGCTGGTCCACTCCCCCATCACCTGCCCCCCCCCCCTCCTTTATCTCCTGTAAAGGGACCCAGCTCCCTGAGGGCTACCTTTTGCTCCATAGCTTCTAATCTTCAGGCTTTCCAGCATCAACTCCTTCTCCTAATGCCCTTCACTCAGGGCCCCTGGTGAATACCTAACCTGACCCTTTAAAACACATACCGTGGCCGGGCGGTGGTGGCGCACGCCTTTAATCCCAGCACTTGGGAGGCAGAGGCAGGTGGATCTCTGTGAGTTCGAGACCAGCCTGGTCTACAAGAGCTAGTTCCAGGACAGGCTCCAAAGCCACAGAGAAACCCTGTCTCAAAAAACCAAAAAAAAAAAAAAAAAAAAAAAAAAAAAACACATACCGTGTTTTCCAGTCTGCCTCCCCAAATGCATTCCTTGCCCCACCCCTACTTTCTGTAGCTTAAGTCAGCCTTAAAGAGACTCATGAAGTTAGACATGCTGGCTTTTGCCTGCAATCCCCAAACTCAAGATGCTAGAGGGGAAAGAGCTGAGTTCCAGGCCACCCTTGACTTGACCACCTCAAAGCCGTCCTAAAGGCAGAATGTTGGCTGCAACTCATAGACAAAATCTGTTTTTCCTAGTGGAAGACTTGGGAAGGGTGTTAGTAATCAAAGGGAATTTGATTTCTAGAAAACATGCAAAGAGTTGGATTTTATTTTTCCATTTTTAAAACATTTCTCTGTGTGTGTGTGTGTTACATGTGCATGCATGTCTACATATGTGCAGGGACACGTGTGGTGGCATGCATGGAGGAACCAGAGGTTGATGTGGAAATCTGTTCTCTTCCTTCCACCATGTGAAACTTGGGGCTTAAACTCCGATGTCATTCTTTGCAGCAAGTACCCTGACCCACTGAGCCGTCAAACTGAATCAGAACTCAGATGTATATAAAAGCTAAGGCTATTTCACAGAACAAATTCAAACACAAGTATTCTGTGGGGCCCAGCAAATTGCTCTAGAGCTGAGAGTGACTTTGAACTCCCGAGCCTCCTACCTCTGTCCACTGATTTCTGGGCTTACAGGGATGTGCCACCATCCCAAAGTTATGCAGTGGCTTTTCTGCATGCTACAGAAGTACTAACTGAGCTAGCTACGTGGCCAGCCCTGGGTCCCACTTTCTTTTTTTTTTCTTTTTTTTTTTTTTTGGTTTTTCGAGACAGGGTTTCTCTGTGGTTTTGGAGTCTGTCCTGGAACTAGCTCTTGTAGACCAGGCTGGCCTCGAACTCACAGAGATCCACCTGCCCCTGCCTCCCAAGTGCTGGGATTAAAGGCGTGCGCCTCCACCGCCCGGCATGGGTCCCACTTTCATGAAGAGGTGTGTCACTTTCTCAGCTGATCAGAGGTTTCAACCAGGTGGGTCACAGGCCATACACTGGTTTTGTCCTGCTGCGGACACCCTTTAGTGTTTCCAAGTACGGCAGTCTTTAGACTTGGTTACCCATTTCCTCTTCCTGTGCCTTTCATCTGCCCCTGCCATACAATTGCCCAGCAAGCTCCTGCAAGTGAGAAGTCATAACTAGATGCCTGTAACAGGGCAGAGAGTCCTGTGCTGACTGCAGGCGAATGTGAGCAGGACCTCGAACAGAGCCTGGAGACCCTGGAGACACGGCAAGTGGCAGTGACTGAGTTCTGAGACCTCCAGCAATCTTGCGACAGCAGCTGCTTGAGATCATGTTCTGCTTTAGATTCCTGCCTGACTCACCGGGTCTAGTGGAGCAAGGGCTGTCCGAGTATCTTTATCTCCCCAAACATTTTAGTGGAAAATGAAGCTGCTGTCTGGGAGCGCTCTCCAGACCAAAGCCTTGGGATCACACGGAAAATAGAGCTCAGAGTTTCTCGCTTGTTATAGTTCTTACAGGGCTAGGGAGAGGGGGGCTGTTATTTTAGCTGCTGAGTCATGGGACTGGGATATTCCGTTTTATGCAGCCAACACACGTCAGCGTATTAATGGTGAAATCACTAACTGCTTGGGAAATTCCTAACATTCGTTAATGAATCATTTTACAATTTCCTTGTTGCTTCTTTGATGAATTTAATCCCAAAGACCTTGCTTCTTCATCAGTGGAAACTTAACACCTTGAACTCAGTATGCCTTCAGTTTTACCCAAGGCCTTGGACGTCTCGGCCAGGAGCTGCCTGGAGCAACATGCTAAGGGTTAAAAGAGAAGTGCAGCTTCCTGTAGCTGACGAGAAGATGTAATAACCAAAGCCAAGAGCATATCTCAATCTCTTTATGGGAGACAATATGGAAAATATAGAAACAAATGCCATTAACTCCCAGACTTACAGCCCAGAAGAAACAGACACAGCAGGAGAGAGGTGCTGGCTTCAGCCCTGCCGTGGAGAACTGTGTGCGTTGCAGGAGTTACAGCTGATTTTTGTAGGGTTTTTTTTTTTTTTTGTCTAGACTAGTCTAGACTTTGGCCTACATAAAACACCAAACTCTTAAATACAGTTATCAAAAATCCAGGTAGAGCTGGGCGGTGGTGGCGCGCCTTTAATCCCAGCACTTGGGAGGCAGAGGCAGGCGGATCTCTGAGTTCGAGACCAGCCTGGTCTACAAGAGCTAGTTCCAGGACAGGCTCCAAAACCACAGAGAAACCCTGTCTCGAAAAACCAAAAAAAAAAAAAAAAAAAAAAAAAAAAAATCCAGGTAGGTAGGTTGGATCTAGTCCACCATCTGGGGAAAGAGGTATTAAATCCTTCAAGAAAGGCTCTTAACAGGGAAAAGAATGAATTCCACGCTGAGGTGGAGCAGGGGGAGAAACGAGGAGCATTGTAAAGAGCAGGGTGGAGTAGCTGGGCGGGTGTAGCACAATGGTTCAGACTTTAGTTAGCACGAGTGGGATCGTGCGTTCGATACCCTGCACACGACAATACAATGATTAGGTAATATTACGGGAAAGTTCACTTCCCTTTGGCTACCTCCGTCTCCACAGCAAGGACAAAAGAACCGGGTCACCTTGGCGGATGGCACCCGACAGCCAGGACCCGGATTCGCGGGGTGGGGGGTGGGGGGTGTAGAGCGCACGCAGCGCGCAGGCGCAGTGCCCAATCCGCCCCCCCCCCACCCCGTTCCACGCGAGTGAGGCTACCCACGCTGCGGCTTAACGTTTCCACGCCGCCGGGGTCTCCTGCACCTAGGGGCGGGGCGAGGCCCACGGTAGGGCCGGGCCGCGAAGGTCATCAACAAGGTCGTGGGCCGGACGTGCTCGGCGCCGCCACACCGAGTGCGTGCGTGTGGGACTCGGAGTACGTGCCGCGGGCCGGAGCCCGCATGCCGGCCGCGCCGCCCCGCCCTCACCCAATTTCGTAGACCCTCAGCGCGGCCCCCGGGTCCCAGCGGGAGGCTCGCCCGGCCACCCGACAATGCCACAGGCCCAGCCAGCCACGTCTACCCCCGCCCCCGGGCCATCGCCCCCAGTCTGTGCAGGCCAAGCGGACACCTCAGTCACATTCTTCTACTGGAGTGACAGCACTGACGACCAATGCCCAAGCGGAGAGAAAACAGGGCGGGCCCGCAAGGAGAAGAGTGGGCGGGGCTTCCCGAGCTGCGCTCAAAGTCGGAGTGGGAGGCGCTTAGACCAGCTCGGCACCCGGGTCGCGCGCACGTCTCTCTTGAACGCTCTCCAGGGTGTGTGCAGGAACCTCTGTGCTCTTCCTCTGCGGCACGCCGACTGCCAGGTAGGGTTCGGGTGCCCCTTGGAGACCGTTCGCTCACGAGCGAGCTGTGCTGGGGAACCCGGTGGGCATGGGCATCCCTTAGCCTGGGTGCGAGCCGGGCATCCGGGGAGCGCTCGGGTCAGCCTCGTGGAAGGTCGCGGGCTCTTGGAGGGGGTGGGGTGGGGAGGTGCAGGCCCACCTGTTATTACCCAGCTACAGGCTTGCAGTTTAACTGGGCTCCCAACCAAGCAACAGCAAATACAAAACACGGTTGATCGCCGCCCTGGGGAGTAAAGTGCTTTTCTCCCTGTAGCTTTGTGGGGAAGGCTTTTGAAGGAGGGAAAGACTTGACCTCCTGATGCTCATGAAAGCCCTTCATGAAATGGAAGGGCCAGAAACCAAGATGCCCACGAGGCAGAGCCCCCTCCCTCCCCCCCGACCTTCTGCATTGCCTGCTAGGGCTGTGTCTCTTGGACCACACAGTCTCGCGTCATTGGGCAGGAGTGGTCCAGCCCATCTCTGCTTCGGGATACTTCTCACTGGTTAGGTGCTTGGACTAGAGGAAATTGCAGCAGTCCCGTTGGATAGTTGGGAAGCCCTTAGAAGACCTCGCCCCGGTTAGGAAAGAAGGGGTGCGGGCTTCCTGGGTGGCTACTAGCCGGCCATGAACTGACTTAAGATGTGTTAAGAAAACTTCCTGTTCGTTCTGGC
Organism: Chionomys nivalis; assembly: GCF_950005125.1. Lineage (NCBI taxonomy): Eukaryota > Metazoa > Chordata > Mammalia > Rodentia > Cricetidae > Chionomys > Chionomys nivalis. The sequence goes on along the minus strand of NC_080096.1, from coordinate 6,070,533 downwards.
CTTAAGCAGCGTGGTCCTTTAGCTTTCGAGCTCGGTCAGAGTCGGCCTGGACTGAAGCCCTGACCTCTAGGTCCACATTTATGACCCTGGTCCGGCGTTCGATCCATCTAAAAGACCTAGAGGGTGAGATTTTATCCTGGCTAAAGACAGTTGCTGCCCAGCTTAAGGATCCGAGTCAGATACGTGCGGGGGAAAGAGAGAACCAACTCTTGCAAGTCAGTAGTCTGACTTCCACAGTGCGCCATACCACGTGGGCGCTCCCCCGCCCCAAGTAAAGAAGACTAAAGTGTCTTTGAGCCAGGCACATAAACCCAGCACTTCGTAGTCTGCAGCAGGAGGATCACTATGAGTTCGGATCAACTTGGCATACCTAGAACGTGGGGTTGGGAGGACACAAAGAAGAGAATGGTATTTAAACCCAGCCTGGTCTAGGTTAAATGTGCTTGAAGCCTACAGAGTAGTGGTTGATGTTTTGTAACAGGGTAAAAAGTAGATACTTTTTTTCATAAGTATATAAAGATCCTTTGTCTCACACAAGACAAAACCACAGAAGTGACTTCTCAGTTGAAACAAAAAGATGCTTTTGGCGCTTCAGCCCTTGCCAGGGAAGATGGGGGGAACCCTGCCAGATAGTGGCTTCTGAACGCTAATTTGGCTTCAGGGCTCATCCAGGTTAGTTTTAAAGGGTCTTTGGTAAATTCCTTTCTTGGAAAGCCTACTGGAGAAAAAGTAGAGAATGGGCACTCTTTCAAGACCGTTGTCCAGTAGCTTCCTCTCAGGATGTGTTGATTAAACCTCCTTGGTGCTCTTAGAAACGTTTCCTAATAAAATAAAAGTGTCAGAGACCATCGCCATAGCGGAAATATGGCGGTGGGAATTGAACCTAGGACCGCCCACGTGCTAGGCAAGCTAGCAGACATGTGCCACCAGATCAGAGAATGTCGGTGCTGATGTTCACAGACCGAGGAGTTAGGTGTTGCTGGGTTTCCAAGTGCAATTTCTTACTGGTTATCAAATCTCCATCAACTGAATGTGCTGTTACTATGGTTACAATGCTATGAGTTAGGCCTTTTCCCTAATTTTACATGACTTACCCTGTGACCTCCCATCACTGTTTCATCCTGGTTCCTTCTCATCAGGCCTTGTGTGAGTGAGCCAGCACATTGTATCATCCAGCTGGAGGTTTGATTTTTTTTTTTCTTTCTGTTTTTTTATTTACACTAGTGATTGCAATCTCTAGCCTTTTTATTCTTCCTCTTCTACACCCTGGTCCTGACGGATACAACTCCGGCGGCCTTTGAGCATGCTAAGCACACGTTTGCTGTTGAATTGCCACCACCTCCACCACAGCTCTGAGGAATGTCCCCCAGGCAGGGTGTTGAGCGCGCCTCTGAACACTAAGCCCCTCCTTAGCCTCCAGCCTGCTCTCGTAGATGAGCCACAGCCCGCTTGGGTTCGGAGAAGAGTTTGCAAGAATCGTTCAGTCATGTGGTCATCAGGCCTGACTTGGAGTGCCAGCCCCTTGGCCTGATTTTTTTTTTTTAAGGTTTATTATATATACAGTGCTCCTCCTGCCAGAAGAGGGCACCGGGTCTCATTACAGGTGGTTGTGAGCCACCATGTGGTTGCTGGGAATTGAACTCAGGACCTTTAGAACAGCAGGCAATGTTCTTAACTGCTGAGCCATCTCTCCAGCCCCTTGGCATGATTTCTAAGGACTACTTTTTGCTGCTTTTCAGCAGGTCATACTACTGCCCTCCCCACAGCTTCTTTAATAAGCAGCCTTCCTAAACGGAAGTCCAGCATCCCTCAGAAGTGATCCCTTGAATTAATGTTCTGTGTTATGCTTTATAGAAAAATATTAATTGTTTTTTTTTTTTTTACAGAAACAAGCCATGTCTATTCTCAAGGTCCACGCCCGAGAGATCTTTGACTCCCGTGGGAATCCCACTGTTGAGGTTGATCTCTACACCTCAAAAGGTATGTTCCCACTTTTCATAGTTTCTTCTACCACGTTCCATTGAGAAATGAATGGGGGCAGGGGTGGCAAGGCAGCGTCCTATGCACGCATCTCTCTTCTCAGCGTTCCCTCTGTTGAGACTGCAGGCATGGGCCACCATGCCCAGCTCTGCTCCAAGGTGTTTAGGGCAGGATGTGGGCCGGGTGGATCATCAGGGCAGAGAGGTAAGTAAAGCCAGGGCTTAAGCCCTTGTTCCTAAAAAAGGACCATCCTTTGGTTGTTCAGCTGGCTGTGATCAAATAAGCAGATGGCAATAGGACAGTTCCCTCTAGGATAGAGATGAGGGGCAGGGGTGGTTAGCAAGTGGGGCTTTGGGACAGCCCAGAAGCTCTTTTTATGACTTAAGGGACTGGGAATATAAGCGAGAGACGACTTGCCTAACAGGTGGGAGGTCCTAAGGACAAATCACAGCATTGCAAAAAGAAAAAGCTTTTATTTTAAGGAACTGGATGGGTGTGGCAGCTAATGCCGTTAATCTCAGCACTTGGGAGCCTGCTGCAGGAGGATTGCCAGTTTTGAGACTAGAGACTAGCCAGGACTACAAAGCAAGAACCTGTGTTCTCTACTCAAGGACCCCTGTGTTGGTGCAGTTCTGTGTTCAGAGATGCATGTCGTGGGAAAGGGACCTGAGGATGGTGTGTGTGGTTCTGCAGAGCTCACCAGGACTTGCCAGTCAGAGCTGAGTCATTGTCTTAGTCACAAGTCTAGCTAGCACCAGAGCCCAGCCCTTCCTGCCAGTCCCCCAGAAAAGGATCCTCACATCCTCAGCAACAGCTTGTGTGTGTGCTGCAGGGCTCTGAGCTGAATCCTAGCTACTTTTTTTGTATTAATATAATCTTAATGTTGTCATTTGCCAGGTAAAAACAATATTTACAATAATTAACTTGTTGATTTTTTTTTTTTTTTTCCCCATAAGGTTTCCTGTGTGTGTAGGCCATGTGGTTCTCAAACCCTGAGTCCTCTTAGGTGCTATGATTATGGTTGTGTGGTCCAGTGGTTGGCTTAATATCTTTAGAGTAGCTGCATTGGGTCCCTTTAGAAGGTGGCAGTCATGCAAGCATGAGACATGAGCTCCAATCCCCAGCACCCACATAAGAAACTGGGTCTAGCGGGGTACACCTGTAATTATAGCACTGGGGACAGACATGGAAGGCTTCCCTACAGTTCACTGGTCAGCCAGCATCACCTGGAGGCCCCAGGTTCATTGAGATCCTGTGTCCAGGAAGACACATGGTGTCAAATCTACTCCAGTCTTTTTTGTCTCAGCCCTGGAGGCAGAATTGACCCTTGTTTCATCTACGTCAGAACCCTTTGGATGTTTAGGAATCCGGGGCGGGTTGCAGGCAGGCTAGCAGGCAGGTCCCTCAAGGGAGACTCCTGAGAGCCTACTTGATGGGTCTGTATTAGAGTCAGTGTAAAGAATGGTCTGGAGGATGTCTAGCTGATGAGGAAGCAACAGCACTTGTGAGGCTAGATGCTCTGACTGAGAGGGGCTTGGACCTGAGCTGTAGGTCTTTGTTTTTGGTAGTTGTGTTTGCTTTAGTGTTTGTTGCTTTAGTATTGACTCCCAACACATGGAAATTCTGCTGCCTCGCCCTCCTGTATGTTGGGATTACAGGCATGTGCTGGCATTTCATAGTTGATTTTTCCTACCTCTATGCCAGGTCTCTTTCGGGCTGCCGTGCCCAGCGGTGCCTCCACTGGCATCTATGAGGCTCTGGAACTCCGTGACAATGATAAGACCCGCTACTTGGGGAAGGGTAAGTCTAGGAACTCATATCCCACCAGCCCTCCTTGCCTTTCTCTGGGTTTCACTCCTGTCATTGGTGAGCGCTGTTACCACATTGGAAAGTCAGCAAGGTAGCTCACTGACACCCACATTGCCAAGCTTGGAAACTGGGCGTGCGAACATAAAGAGACTTATCAGTCTGGGCTTTGGAAGCTACTCCCGTCTTCAGTGGGGAGAGGTGTCTGCCTTCAGTGGAGGCACTCAGACAGTTTTGTGGTCTGCTTTTCTGTTGCCTGGAGACAGGCAAGGCCTGTGTGGACCAGCCCCAGTCCTCTGGCTGCATGCTCACTGACCTGACACCTTGATGTGGCTGTCACCATCTGTAAATGGAATCTGCTTGCTCAAGAGCCAGCAGAGCACCCAGAATTAGGCCCCGCCTTCATCCCTGGGGCAGTATTAGCCCTGCAAGGCGTGGGGGTCTTTCTAAAGAATTGGGGAACAGGATGTTAGTTACTGTGACCAATTTTGGAACGTTAGTGGTGTTGCGGCAGCAAGGAAGAGAAGATTGTGTCTGCTGGACTTTAAGAGCCCCCCCCAAAAAAAAGACCTCTCTAGAGCAGAGCAGCCCAGTGTCGCTGGAAGCTGACATCCAGGCTCCCCTGCGGCCACTTCCCTCACTTCTTTCTTCTGAAGCCTGTTCTCTCCTGAGTCTCTTTTCCCTTCTATTCACCTCTGCTGGGCAGGCGTCTCAAGACCTGTTAAGTATGTTAATGAGTTCCTGGCACCAGCCTTGTGCACTCAGGTAACACGCCCTGCATCCTAGGTGTGCAGCTGGTCTTCCCAGTGCATGGTCTTGAACTAACTGTCCCTCGGATCATTCTGGGCTGATTGCTCTTGCGTGGCTCTAACCCCCCGGGTTCTGGTTCCTAAGGAAGAGCGCTCAGACTGGGCCAGGAAGCCTCCCTCTGGCGGAAGTGGGGTGGGGGTTAGTGTCCTGTGGAGGACCCACAGCTCGGTGCTCCAGCAATGCTGCTCACGCCTGCATATTGTAATACTGTCAGTAATTTCATGATTGTTCCTTCTAGGTGTCTCAAAGGCTGTTGAGCACATCAATAAAACTATCGCACCTGCTCTGGTTAGCAAGGTAGGACCCACCTTCCCATAACCACTGTGGATCAGTGCCACCAGAGCGAATCCCGGGGCCTTAGCTTATTCTGAGAGCTTAAAAGTTGAGGATTTCTTTTATGCATGAGTCTAACCGACCTGCTGCCTGCGTGTGGCTGCTGCTTCTGATGACACCTGAAAGTGGTTGGGAATGGGGCGGAGTGGAGGTGGGGAATACTTGGCATAGCTCCCTATGCTGTCTTGACCTTTGGGAGGCCATGGTCCACATTTGAATAGCAGCTTTGTGGGACATTGTCCATGGTAGATACCAGACTTTGGAATTTATTGCCCTGTTGGGTTGGCTTAGGTACTGACTGGAACACAGGATGGGGTTCAGGTGATAGAGATGCCAGGAGCCCAAGTTGTGGAATGTGCCTGCAGTCTGGGTACTTGGGAGCTAGGCAGGACTCCATCCCCGCCCCCTGTGGTATTTGCATGCTGCATGCCAAGCCCTGATTTCAACTCTGTCCCTGCTTTTTTAAAAAAAATCCTCATTTGGTGGAGGGTGGCCCAGCAGAACAGCATTTGCCACACTTCCAGAGGATTTGAGTTTTGTCCCCACACCAAACTCCAGCCACCACTTGATTTCCACTCCAGGGACTCAAAGCCCGCCCCCGCCTCTGCAGTCTCCTTCATGCACAGCACACATTCAGACAGACACGTGATTTTTTTTTTCTCATCTTAGTTTAGCCCAGTCTTTCAAGCCAAGGTCAGACTACAAATCTGGTGTGGGTGAAATGGGTCTGGAGGTGACTCGGGGAGCAGTTGGCCATACCCACTTCCTCCTCCTGTTCAGTATGTGCCATCCTGTCGTTTGTCCCTAGCTAAGCCGCCCTAATGCTGTAATTGGTCCTGCCTGTTTGGTCTCCAGACAATTGCTCATTACAACTCTGCCTGTGCCCTCTGCTCCAGTCTCCTGGGCAGCGCCTTGAATATCTTATTCTCTGTCCCTTGGTTCCCAGGCCTTGCCCTCACACTTGCACCCTTGGTGGGCTCTCTACTTGAGCAACTGCCTCCTTTAGCATCGTCTGCCAAAGCACTGAGACGTCAGAACGCTCACACAGCATTACGGGGTTGTAGATTTTCTCCCATACTTTTTTTTTAAAGATTTATTTATTATGTATACAACTTTCTGCCTCCATTTATACCCATACGCCAGAGGAGGGCGCCAGATCTACAGATGGTTTGGAGCTGCCATGTGGTTACTGGGAATTGAACTCAGGACCTCTGGAAGAGCAGACAGTGCTCTCAACCACTGAGCCATCTCTCCAGCCCTCCCATATTTCTTATATGAACACTATTTTACAGAATAATGTGATTATGTGTGTGTGGGTTTACATGCATCTATATTTATGCACCACATGCATGCCTGGTACATGTGGAAGCCAGAAAATAGCATCAGATCCTCTGCAACTGGAGTTGCAGACAATTTTGAATGGCCACGTCGATTCTGGAAACTAAACCCTTATCAACCAAATGTTTTGATGGATGATCTGGACATTGAGTGGAGATCCTGTCTGTTTGACATTGATCAACAGGGGCAGCCTTAAAGGAGCCTCAGCAGGGCCCTGCTTGCTTGACTAAACAGTAAGCCTTACTGCTTGGCTTCTAAGAGCACCTTGTTTATGGTGATAGTTTATGCCGCACAGGGCACACACAGCAGCCTTGTATGCCTGACCTTGACTCCCTAGGTAGACTGTAGTCTGTTGTGGACCCAGGGAAATGCCTGAAGCCGCTAATTAGGACAGGTCAAATGTGGCTTTGTTCTACCTCGTTCTCTTTGGAGCTGGGGGCTGAGCCAGTCTTAGAAGCTTAGGAAGCCCCTTGCTAAGCTCTGGGCCTGGGATTCAGACCTTTCTAAAGTGCTGCTTGGTGTGAGAGCAGAGCTCAGGTGTTTCTCCCCTGTAGAAACTGAATGTGGTGGAGCAGGAGAAGATCGACAAGCTGATGATCGAGATGGACGGCACCGAGAATAAATGTGAGTGCCCGTGCCCGGGGGGCCTGTGTTCACAAGTGCGGGTCTCATGGCTTCCGTTCACCATTGCTATTTTATTCCAGCCAAATTCGGTGCCAATGCCATCCTGGGAGTGTCCCTGGCTGTCTGCAAAGCAGGTGCTGCAGAAAAGGGGGTGCCTCTCTACCGCCACATCGCTGACTTGGCTGGCAACGCTGAAGTCATCCTGCCAGTCCCAGTGAGTGACTTGTTAGAACTTGCTAGAGGTGTCCCATTCCAATTCTGTTGCTTGCTACAGAACAATGCTTGAAGAAACAAATTTAGGGGAAGCTTGTTTTCCACACGACTCTAAACACATCCATCCTAGCAGGGAAGTCACGGCTGAAGTGTATCAGCACAGGCAGAGGCAGAAATGAAGCCAGGCAGTGGTGCGGTGCTGCTGCATGCCTTTAGTCTCAGCACTGTTCCGTCTAAAAACCAGTCTTAATCTGTGGGATGAGTCACTGCGAGATTCCAGACTAGAAAGGGCAGTTGAGCTGGCATTGCTGGCACGCACCTTTGACCCTAGTACTCAGGAGACTGGCAGGTGGGTGCATGGATGGGTGACTTTGAGGCCAGCCTGGTCCACAGAGTGCAGTTGAAGACAGCCAGGGCTATATAGTGAGACCTGTTGGGACGTCTATCCATGGCTTCCCTGGGCCGGCAGCACAGCGTTCCTCTGCTTCTCCCAGGCTTTCAATGTGATCAATGGCGGGTCTCATGCTGGCAACAAGCTGGCTATGCAGGAGTTCATGATCCTCCCTGTGGGGGCGTCCAGTTTCCGCGAAGCCATGCGCATTGGGGCAGAGGTTTATCACAACCTGAAGAATGTCATCAAGGAGAAATATGGGAAGGATGCCACCAATGTGGGTGACGAGGGCGGGTTTGCGCCTAACATCCTGGAGAACAAAGAAGGTAAGCACTGAACTGTATAGCACTGTCGCCTCATACCTGCCAATTTGGGGACGGGATCAAGAGCTTTGAGTGTAGGTTTTTTTTTTCCCCCAGTTTCATGGGGGTGACTTGAGAATGGTCCTAGTTCTCTTAGAGCTGGAGTTACCCAGGGGGTGCTGATGATTGAACATGGTTTCTGGAAGAGTAGCCATTGCTCTTAACCACTGAGCCATCTCCAGCAAGCCAGTTGGTCCCATTTTAATTTTGTGTGTATGTGTACGCGTTCACTCAATTCTTGCACTTGGCCTGGGGTATTGAACTTGGGTGTTGGGTCTGGCGACAAGCACCTGTACCAGCCGTATCTCTGGCCCTCTGTGGCCTCTTTGGCCCGTTTTAAATGAGCTTCATTGTGCATTCACCTTCTAGCTGCCGAGGTCATTGGCAGGTGTCAGGAGCCTTTTGTCTCAGATCTTGGCAGCTTTGACTTGAGGTGGCCCTTGCTGAGGTTTCCCTCTTGGATTCCAGCCTCCGTTCTATTTCAAGCCAGTCCTCAGAACAACTGATCTCAGTTGCAACTGTCACTCTCACTGCAACTGCATCTTCGCCAACACAACTGTCATGGCATAAGAAGGAGTGTTAGAGATTGCTACTTATGGGTCCGTGGTCCCTCACCAATGACCTTTTGACCCAAGCAGGAATGAGTGCCTGACAACCTGAAACTCACAGCCAGGACAGTCCCCATTCGCACCCGTTACCCACCTTTGCCTCACTCTTTCCAGCTCTGGAGCTGCTGAAGAACGCAATTGGAAAGGCTGGCTACACTGACCAGGTTGTCATCGGCATGGACGTGGCCGCCTCTGAGTTCTTCAGGTCCGGGAAGTACGACCTGGACTTCAAGTCTCCTGATGATGCCAGCAGGTACATCACCCCTGACCAGCTGGCTGACCTGTACAAGTCCTTCATCCGGGAGTATCCAGGTGAGTCCCCTGTTCTCTCTTTATGCCGACTGCAGGGGTCTGGGACTGTAGTGATAGGTCCAGACTGGTCATGGTTAAGCCAAGACCTTAACATACTCCTCATTCCCTTTATTTTATGTGCATTGATGTTTTCCCATGGGTGTTGGGACCCCTGGAGCTGGAGTTGTGAGCTACCGTGTGGGTGCTGAAATAAAACCCAGAACCTCTGGAAGAGCAGGCACTGCTCTCAACTGCTGAGCCATCTCTCCACCCCCATACTGCTTTGTAGAGGCAGTTTTGATCAATGTCAGCTTGTGCAGACCTTAGCTTGGGTCGTCCTCCTGGTTGAGCTCCCCTTTAAAGAAAGACAGAAAGAGGAAATGGTGCCTGGGGACCACAGCCCACCTGATGACTCGTCCTTTCCCTAGTGGTGTCCATCGAGGACCCCTTTGACCAGGATGACTGGGAAGCCTGGAAGAAGTTCACAGCCAGCTCGGGCATCCAGGTGGTTGGGGACGATCTCACAGTGACCAACCCTAAGAGGATTGCCAAGGCTGTCAGTGAGAAGTCCTGCAACTGCCTCCTGCTCAAAGTGAACCAGATCGGCTCCGTGACCGAGTCTCTGCAGGCGTGAGTAGCCGGTGGACAGGGCTTCTGGGACTGTCAATTCCAGGTGTCTGTAGAGTATATGGTGGTAACCAGAGGGACACAGCAGTGAGCACTGTTGCCTGGTCCTTGGTCCCTGTGGCTTAACTTTGCTACAGAGACCAAGATGTTTGTCTCTTTGGGGGCTTGATGCCAGGGTGTGAGCATGAGGGTGAGGATGTCCTTGGGCTGTAAGGCTGCAGAGGAGGAGGGACGGGTACCGAGGCTGCGGCTCAGTACATCACATGGTCTGACTTGTGTCCTTTCTTAGGTGTAAGCTGGCCCAGTCCAATGGTTGGGGCGTCATGGTGTCCCATCGCTCTGGAGAGACCGAGGATACTTTCATTGCTGACCTGGTTGTGGGGCTCTGCACTGGGCAGGTAAGCACTGCCCGCCTGGGTTTAGTTGTAGGTGGCTCTTCCCCTGTGGGAGAGAATGCTGGACTTTTTTTGTTCATAATGATGGCTTTTCCTTTGTCCCTCTAGATCAAGACTGGTGCCCCTTGCCGATCCGAGCGCCTGGCCAAGTACAACCAGATTCTTAGGTAAAGATTCAGCAGGGAGACAGTGGGTGGGCGTATTCTGTTGGAAGGCCATGCACAGACACTGGTTGACAGTGGATCACAAAGCAGTTGTTGGCCTGTGTGGTGCTGCCATCTCCTGGTGGAAGACAGAATAGCTCACCTTTGAGGGTCTATCCACTTAAGAAGCTGAACACTGCCTGGGACAGACACTGGTGCTCCTTTCAAACCTCACTCTGCTTTCCTGCTGTGACAACGGGAAGACTCAAACTCATGGCAGTCCCCTGCTTCCACTTTCCATGGGTTAGAGTTAACAGACTGGGCCAGCACACCCTCTGCACCGGGAGCTGACTTTGTGTTTTGTTTTGTTCCCCTCTTCTCTGACCTCTTTGTTTGCCAAGAATCGAGGAAGAGCTGGGCAGCAAGGCCAAGTTTGCCGGCAGGTCCTTCAGGAACCCCCTGGCCAAGTAAAGTGGATGCAGATCCCTGGAGCCACCAGCTGCTTAGACCCCGACCCTGATGTCATCAAGGCGGCACAAGGCAGGCCCAGTGCTTGCCCCTCCCATGCCACTGCTTCCTTAGTCGTCTTGAGTCCGCCTGACCACCTGGAGCCCTGCTGGAAACCCCAGCTTTGTAATCATGTGACTGGTCCGAATCATTGTCACCTCACTTCCAAGCTAGTGTCTGGAACCCAGTGTAATCTCTAGGGTGGCCACAGAAAAGACCCCTGCCCCAGCGGTTCTACCTGCAGAATAAAAGCCTCCATGACCTGTAAGCACTGCCTGTGAGTGGAAGGAACAAATCAGGGTCCCCTGGAGTCCCGTGTGTAATTAATTTTCTGGGGTAAGAAAGTCTGGAGGTTCTGGGTCCTCTCTCAGGACCTGTACATCTGTCCTAAGTAAGGACAGCTGGAGCAGGGAGGGAATGAGCTGCCGGGCAGAAGGAACCAATACAGGCTTGACCTAAATATGTTTTGATAGGATCCCATCAAAAGAGATGACCAGCCAGGCGGTGGTGGCGCACACCTTTAATCCCAGCACTTGGGAGGCAGAGGCAGGTGAATCTCTGTGAGTTCGAGACCAGCCTGGTCTACAAGAGCTAGTTCCAGGACAGGCTCCAAAGCCACAGAGAAACCCTGTCTCGAAAAACAAAAAAAAAAGAGATGACCAGTCGTCGTTGGGAAGGACATGACTACAGTAATTCATATGTGAAGTGGGAATGGCAAACACGTGTCATGGTGGGGGAAAATCACTTTTTTAAGTCTTCATTAATCCTTTAATCCCAGCAAGAGCAGGCCAGCATGGTCTACGAGCCAAAAGGTGGTTGCTGAAGACTGAACTCTTGACCTGTGGTAGAACAACAGGGCTCTTGCCCTCTTTAGCCATCTTTCCTGCACTACCCATGATTAAAAGTTCGTGTGTTAAAAGCCAGCCAGTGCTGTGCTGCATGGTAACGTTCTGTCTACTGTGAGGAGAGCATCTCACTCAAAGGTATTAAAGGCGTAGGAGTCAGGTGCACCTAGCTACATATAAAATCTTAATGCTCTTAAAACCAGGGTGAGTAATTGTATTTAAAAGGGGGCTGGAGAGATGGCTCAGTGGTTAAGAGCACTGCCTGCTCTTCCAAAGGTCCTGAGTTCAATTCCCAGCAACCACATGGTGGCTCACAACCATCTATCTGTAATGAGGTCTGGTGCCCTCTTCTGGCCTGCAGACATACACACAGACTACTGTATACATAATAAATACATATTTTATGTATATAAATATTTATGTAGATATAAATATATATAAATAAATATATAACAGCGCCTCTATGGGGCGCTGTTAGTGGCTTGTGGACCATGTAAGCCATTCAGACATCAGTAGCTGTATCCATGCAGACTCAGGCTTCCCTTTGTTTTGTTTTGTTTTTTTCTAGTAATGGGGAAGTTGCTTAGTGGATCAGGGACCTTAGGCAAACACCCTTCACCACCACCCCCACACATACACTTTCAAATAACAGGGAAAGCTTCCCAGCACCTACCAGGCAGCCATCCTCCACCCAGCCACAGATAGCTTTGGTGCAGCGCCCACACCTGTGATTTCAGCTCGTGGGAGGCTGTGACAGGAGCATCACTAGGCTTAAGGCTGAGTTTCTGCAGCCCTGAAGTGGGCTTGCAAGATGCCATTGCAATGGCTTTCAGTTTGTCTTCAGGGTGCTGTACACTCAGACCTGGAACCAGGCTGACCTTGAACTCAGATCTGTACAATATGCCAAGCAACTTTTTAAAATTTTAGATGATGTGTGTTTCTGTTTACATATGCACGTGTAAACATTTGGGAGGAGGTTAACTTCTGGGACTGAAGTATCCAGCTCGTGAGCTGGTGGACATAGGGGCTACACACTGAACTCGTGTCTTGAAGCATCTGACTGAGTCACCCCCAACCCCTCGGCACTGGGTTTTTTTTTCATGACTTACTGGAGACTTTTTAAAAATTTATTATGTATACAATATTCTGTCTGAGAATTGAACTCAGGACCTTTGGAAGAGCAGGCAATGCTCTTAACCACTGAGCCATCTCTCCAGCCCCCCTGCAGACATTGCTTGATTGCCAAATACTACCACTAAGCATGTTAGATTTATTCTGATTTATTTCTATGAATGTTTGCTGTCATGTATGTGTACCACATGTGTGCCTGGTACCCATGGAGGCAGAAAAGGGCCTTGGGTCATCTGAAACTGGTAGTAAGCTACCATGCAGGCGCTGGAATATTCTCAGGCTGGACATGTGCACACTGAGGCAAGGGAGGTGGTGACTAAGCTTCCGGACCCAGAACTAAGGAAGCACATTCCCGCCCCCAAACAGGGCAGAACCTTTTCCTGGGGGCCTGTCCACAGGAGGACAGGCCACATGACTGCCAAGTTTCCATGAAGCCATTAGGGAGACATTTATCACAAGCCTGGGGTCTCTAGACCACATGAGTTTACAGAAACCCTTCCAAGCAGCCCCAGTGGAATTGCTAGCTTCTATGCTTGTTCGGTGTTTTTACCCGTTTCTGTCACAAAACAATTCATTTGCTCTCTGTGGTTTTAGCACAAATTCCTGGGCCTCTGGCCTTAGAACAAAATTAATTGTCTAAAGCAGTGATCCTCCAGCTTGGCCACGTGAGAATCTCTTAGAGGATTCCTTGCTCAGGCCTCATCCCTGAATCCCCTCACTTCCCCCTGGAGTCCAAGGCTTTGTTACAAACAGCAAAGCTTAAAATTCACTAACAAAGTCAGTGGTCCAGGAATGGTGGTGCCTGGGCAGGGCTAAAGTGTCAAGCTTGGAAGGAGAAATGGGAAGCCACCAAGCCTCCATGAAAACCCCCTGAGGCAGGAAGAAGGCCTCTGAGTCCGCAGAGCTGGTACCCCTGAGCAAGGGCTGTATGGGGAGCCTGTGCCTGGGCAGTGGATTCTGAGCTAGGCCTGAGGATGTAGCCAAATCAGCCCTCTAGAGTAGCCTGGATCCCAACATCTGCTTCCCCACCTCCCGCCAGAGACTAATTGCAGCAGTAGCTAAGGGCACAGAGCAAGTGCAGGGCTCTAGATGCTGACGTTGCCACTACCCCCAAGTGCTCCTTTTACCACAGATACTAAGTGCATCTCTCATCAGCTTAGACTGCCGTTCAGAATAAAACAGGCTAAACAATCAGATACAGTATCCCATGAAAGATGAATGAAGCCTTAGGGGTTTTTTTAAACTGTAGACAGGCTCAGCAGGTCTCAGTACTTCATTTCACCCTGGGTTTCTGTGAATATTTCTACTATTCTACTGCTTGCTCGCTCTTGCTCTCCCTCTCTCTCCTTCTCTCCCCCCTTCGTGTGTGTGTGTGTGTGTGTGTGCGTGTGTGTGTGTGTGCGTGTGTGTGTGTGTGTGACTTTATGCCTAAGTGACAACCAGAAGTTAGTTGCCATGCATATTGATTGTATGCAGATTTGGGGAGGAGGCAGTGCTAGGGGTAAAAGAGGTATATTGTGTTTTAATAAATAAACCTTGCCTGAAGATCACTGCAAAGCAGCCACACTAGTCAGCCATACAGGCCAGGCAGTGGTGGTGAATGCCTTTAATCCCAGCACTCGAGAGGAATATGCGACGGGAGGAGACAGCTCTCAGCTCAGTCTCAAACAGGATTTGTGGAGGCAGGATTGCCCGTTTTCAGTTTGAGGTAGAGGTAAGAGTCTGCTTTGATTTTCTGATACTCCAGGTTTTCATTAGCCGTGTTACAAGGGTTGGAGCCAGGGCCTCCCACTGGTGTCAGTGTGCACGTCTGTGGTCGCCATCTTCTTCATGGAAGTTTCTGGATTCTTGAGTACCTGGGGACATTTTCCTGAAACCCACTACATAGATGTACCAGAAATGTTAGTGGAATATTCTGTCCCAACCCTGCAGACAACAGACTGCCTCTCTTATCCAAACTTTCTTTCTCCATTTCTGTTTTTGTTTTGGAACTTAAGTCACCCAGGCCGGCCTCAAACCCCCACGATGCTCCTGCCTCAGCTTACCAAGGGCTGGGACCCCAGGTGTAAGCCCTGCTCTTCACCAAGTTTTACTTTTTCTTCCTTTAAAAAAATATTATTGGGCCGGGCGGTAGTGGCGCACGTCTTTAATCCCAGCACTCGAGAGGCAGAGGCAGGCAGATCTCTGTGAGTTCGAGGCCAGCCTGGTCTACAAGAGCTAGTTCCAGGACAGGAACCAAAAGCTATGGAGAAACCCTGTCTCAAAAAAGCAAAAAAATGGGCTGGAGAGATGGCTCAGTGATTAAGGGCATTGCCTGCTCTTCCAAAGGTCCTGAGTTCAATTCCCAGCAACCACATGGTGGCTCACAACCATCTGTAAAGAGGTCTGGTGCCCTCTTCTGGCCTTCAGGCATATACACAGAATATTGTATACATAATAAATAAATAAATATTAAAAAAAAAAGCAAAAAAATTATATATATATATTATTGGGCTGGAGAGATGGCTCAGAGGTTAAGAGCATTGTCTTATTATTATTATTTATTTGTTTATTTTTTATATTTATTTATTTATTATGTATACAATATTCTGTCTATGTGTATGTCTGCAGGCCAGAAGAGGGCACCAGACCTCATTCCAGATGGTTGTGAGCCACCATGTGATTGCCGGGAATTGAACTCAGGACCTTTGCAAGAGCAGGCAATGCTCTTAACCGCTGAGCCATCTCTTCAGCCCCCTATTTTTGGTTTTTTGAGACAGGATTTCTCTGCGTAGCCCTGGCTGTCCTGGAACTCACTCTGTAGACCAGGTTGGACTGGAAGTCAGAGCCCCACCTGCCTCTGCCTCCCAGGTGCAGGTGCTGGGATAAAGGTGTGGGCCCAGCAGCTCTAGCTCGCTCTCTTGCTCTCTCTCTCTTCCTCCCTCCCTCTCTCTCCTATGAGTGCCTGCATAGCACAAATTGCCTGTTTGGTGCCCTCAGAAGCCCAAAGAAGACATGCGGTTCCCTGGAACTGGAGTTGCAGGCAGTTGTGTGCCGCCTGATGTGGTCGCTGAGAACCAAACCTGAGTCCTCTGGAAGAGCAGCAAGTGCTCTTGACTGATGAGCCCCGTCTTCACCACCTTTCCTCGGGGACCACCCTGCCTCCCTGGTGGGAAAACCACTCCCAGCTCCGCCCATTGTTGCTTTAACAGCTGTACTAAGGTATGATTTGCATCCAGTAGCAAGTATTCACCTTGACTGCAATTTGACATGTTTTAACAAATACACAGGCCCGAGCGATGGCTTAGTTGTTAAGAGCACTGACTGCTCTTCCAGAGGACCCAGGTTTGGTTCATAGCACCCACAAGCAGCCCACAATCATCTTTAACTCCCTGGTTCCAAGAAATTCTACACCCTCTTCTGGCCCCATTGGTGCACAGACATACATGCAGGAAAAAATACCCATACACATAAAATACAAATGAATTTTCAAATAAGCCAATAGACTTGAGGAAGTAAGCAGCAACACTGTCATGATGGGCCCTTTGCAGCATTTTTGGAAGAATACCATGCCCCAGCCCTGACCCAGGAAGCCTACCTTGCTTGGCTTTCTTCTTTGACATTTGTATGTGTGTGCATCAGAGCCCTCAGGCCAGGAGACGGCCTCCAGTCCTCTGGAGCTGGAGTTCATGTGGTTAAGGGCCATCCAGCACGGGTGCTAGAAACTGAACTAAGGCCTTCTGGAAGAGCAGTGCTTTAACTGTTGAGCGGTCTCTCCAGCTTTCTAAAGTAATAACGGCTTATTACTAGTACTATTCTTATTAATTTCATGTGAAAATAACAATTTCTGGGTTCTTTGGTTTAGGAAATGAGTAACACTGGTCCTACATTCCCAGAGGCCAACAAGCAGTCACTTACTCTGGCAGCTTTGACCCACCTCTTTGCTTGCCTTGATAGGTACCTGCCCAACCTCCAGGGTGGTATGTGTGAGTGTGCGTGTGCGTGTGTGTGTGAATGAGTGTGTGGGTGTGTGCATGTGAGTGTGTGTGTGAGTGTGTGTGTGTGAGTTAGTGTTGGGGGTGTGAGTGTGTGTGTGGGTGTTCATGGCACAGGGTAATGTGTTAGAGTTGATTCTCTTCTCCTACCATGTGGATCCAGGGATGAAACTCAGGTCATCAGACTTTGCGGTAGGTGCCTTTACCTCTGCAGGCAGAGCCCTCTCTCCTCTCCCACAGCCCTCCCTCAGCTCTTCCTCAACCCTCCCTCCTTCAGCCATCTGTCCACCTTCCCTCTCTGCCCACCCTCTCTCAGCTCTCTCTCTCTGACCTCTCTAAGGCTTGTAAACCTGGAACCCCGGTCTCCAATCTATGCAGGTGGAGAGCTTCCCAGTTCTTGGCTGTTCTGTAAGGCTCTCTCCTGCCGAGCACTGGTGAGCTCTGGCCCTCCAGGGTTTCTTCCCCACAGACGACTGATGTCTGGTGCCCAGGTTGAGAGGAGCCCCTGCCCTTGTAGGCACTGACTGTGGGTCAAGCACTACACTCCTCAGATTCCCCTTGTCAGCTCTCCGGGAGGCCAGCCTGGCATTCCGGCTGCAGAATAGCTAAGCTTGGTAATCAGGGCTGCTGTCCATGGGGGCCAGGATGATAGCAGACTCATCTGCATATGTGACCTAAGACAGTAATTAAACCTGGGCGCCCCCGGGGTGAGAAGCAAGCACATTAATTCCAGAGCAATTAAAAACCCTCTGATGTCACCATGCAGAGCCACCGCTTCTGAGACTGGCACCAACTGATGACAGTCACCTTCGGGCTCCCTCATGTGGCCACCAGACAGCCACACATGTCTAAGAAGAGCACGCTTAGGCCTTGGGGCAGCAGTTCTGCTTGAGCACCAGCCCTTTTCCGGGTCCTGACACTGTGCAACGCCACTGCTGGAAAAACAAGACCAAGATGCTTTTCCTTGGCAGTGGCAAAACAGAGACGACAGGTGACATTTTGCCAGCTTCGGATTTTAGCGAGTGCATCAAAAATGCTAACTACATATATATGCTGAGACTCTGGAGGCGCCAGGTTCAGCTGCAGCTCTGACTCTTCTGCTAAGTTCTGGGGGCTTCAGTGACCAGGAGGTCTCAACCCCTTGTGGAGTCTGAGTGTGCCTGCAAGTTATTGCGTTCCTAGATGGAGGGCACTGTCCTTTGCTGCTCTGAAAAACACGTTCAGCATAAGTGAGCATACTACCATCCACTCAAATGTACTTATGCACTCAGACCCAGCAACTCGCCCCTCTGCCAGGGGAAACAGCTAATGTCACACACTGTCTTTTGTCTATTCTTCCTTTGTTACAAGGTAAGCTCTCTGAGACTGTGCAGTGCTCAGTGCCATGGTTCCCAGACTAAGAAAGGCACCTGGAGCACAGCAGGTGTCCCAGTGAGCAAATAAACAAACCTCCAGTCCATTCCTGGTGGCTTTATGTGCGGCAGAAGGCCCAGTCATCCGTGCCAGAGGAAGTCTATGTTTTGCTTGTATGTTTCTTTGGTTGACATTATGAGGTATGATGTCTCATGTTGCCCAGGCTGGCCTTGAACTCACGAAGTAGTCAAAGAACACTGCCTCATTCTCATACCCAGCAACCACATGGTGACTCACAACCATCTGTAATGAGGTCTGGTGCCCTCTTCTGGCCTGCAGGCATACATGTGTATATAGAATATTGTATACATAATAAGTATATAAATAAATATATATTAAAAAAAACAGATGCAGACTCCCCAGTCTGTGAGGACTCCCACACGCACCCAGCATGCACAACACTTTGGTTTTGTTGAGACAAGGTGGGCCATGGACTGACTCCCTGTGGCTCCCTTGCCCCAGCCTTCCCAGTACCCCACTCATCTCAACTGGCAATTGCAGCTCTCCCCCAGCCCTCATGCCAGGGGTTGAACTTGAACTCTTGCATATTTAACTCTTATATTTAGCTCTGAGTCCTTGAGTTAAGTTTTGTACAAGGTATTACACATGTATGCCCATATCCTGATACAATTTGTTGAAGAGAAATCTGAGGGGCTAGAGAGATGGTTCAGTGGTTAGAGAACTCACTGCTCTTCCAGAGGACCCAGGTTCGATTCCCAGCACCCACATGGTGGCTGACAAATGCCTGGAACTCCAGTTCCAGGGGATCTGACACCTTCACACAGATATACACAAATAGAAGTCTGAATTACTAAGGGAAGTTTTTTGTTGTTGTTGTTGTTTTGGTTTTTCGAGACAGGGTTTCTAGCTCTTGTAGACCAGGCTGGCCTCAAACTCACAGAGATCCTCCTGCCTCTGCCTCCCAAGTGCTGGGATTAAAGGCGTGCGCCACCACCGCCTAAGGGAAGTTTTAAAAGCTGTTAAACAGACAGCATTTTCAGAGACTACTCAGAGGTCCTAGCTACTGCGGTACCTACTTGCTCACTTAACTGTATTTCTTGTCATTATTTATTCCATTGTAGAGGGCTTGCCTAGAGTGTGCGAGGCTGTGGGTGAGTGTGGCGGTCAACAACTGTACCCCTGGCTCAGACACAATGATTTTCTCAGCTCACAAGCTTGAGGCAACCTGGCTAAGCTAGCAAGACACTGGTGAAAGAAAAGGAAAGGACATGGGGTTCCGGAGAGATGGCTCAGTGCTTAGAGTACTGGCTGATGTTGCAGAGGACCCAGGTTTGATCCCCAACCCCGTGTGGTGACTCACAACCATCTATAGGTTAGTTCTAGAGAATCCGATGCCCTCATCCAGCCTTCATGGGCACCAGGCTCCCACACGGTAAAGACATGTTTAAAAATAAACTTAAAAGAAGAGGGAGGGGGAGGGGAGGAGAAGGTAGGAAAGAGGAGAGAAGTGGAGGGAAGGGCAGAACAGGGGAGGGGAGGGCCAGTTGCTGGAGTGGTCTGCTGTGGGACAATGGTCTTATACTTTGAAGATTTGTCACCTGCATTTTAATAAAACGCTGACTGACCAGTAGCCAGGCAGGAAGTAGAGGCGGGGCCACAAGAGCAGGAGAATTCTGGGAAGAGGAAAGCTCAGTCTGCAGTCATCACCCAGACGCAGAGGAAGCAAGATGAGAACACCTCACTGATAATGGTACCAAGCCACATGACTAACACAAATAAGAAGCCTGAGCTAATAGGCCAACCATGATGCCCATGATTAATGTAGACCTCTGTGTGTTTCTTTGGGACTGAACGGCTTCAGGACTGGGCGGGACAGAAACCTCTGTCAACACAGTGGTCCCATGGTCTTCTCTGAGTTTAAGACCACGGTCACCAATACAGAACCAAGACTCCCTCTCAAACACTTGAGGGCTGGAGAGTCAATCCGAGGGACCCTGAATCCTTCAGAACTTTCTGCTGATGCAACTTCAGACCTCTGGCATCCTCCTTTTAAGCCAGTGGTCAGGCTAAGCTCCTCCTGCCTGGGCTCCAATTGGCCACCAGGGGGCAGAGTAGAGCCGCCCTGAACCCAGGGCCTGGGAGGCTGCCTGCTGGCTAGCCTTTTCTGGAGCTTTTCCCAGCCCTGTTCTGTAGCTCCAGCAGTTGGCACAGGTTCGCCCTTTCTGGTATTGGACTGAGTCTATCCTTGGCTCGCTGGGGCTCGGAGCCAGGGTGAAGTCAACCCAAAGCCTGGAACAAAGGTCAATGAGATGAATAGAGCCGTCTTTGGATAAAAGAAAATTCCTGGACAGCATGTCCTTGTCAACACCTAACCTCTCCAGTGTTAGCACAGATGCCGTGGAAGGCACTGTGCCGCGAGATGCAAGGTAACCCTTCTTCCTTGGCTCACTTTGATTCTTTGGCCGGCAGGGAGGCAGCTCCCAGCTATGGTTCCCCGCTAGTTGTCTTTTGCTCTCTGCCTTTCACGAACAGGCGGGAAGGCAAGGAAAGTAGAGCGAACTGTTGGATCCAGCTGCTCCGCCACCAAACTCCACCAGCCCCAAAGAAGCCAAACAATCCAGGTGCTAAGCCGGGCCCTGCCGTTTTCCCTCTAGCACAGCTGTGTTTGGGGATGCCAGCCACATGCCAAGAAAACAAACAAACCAAGGCTGGGCAGGGCCTTTCCGGGGACTGACCTGATTCTCAGGATCTGAGCAGGACAGACACAGCCAGGAGTCCACCTGCCTGACAGGACCAGAGGGCTCCATGCCAAGGCACTCATTTGGAGGGCCTCACAGACCCAGAGTGCAGCGTGTCTCACACACATCCTGCAGCAGCTGAGAGCTGCAGCGCCTGGTCACAGGGTCATTCAGAGAGAATCATTCACGCCCCAGGAGGCAGGGATCCTGAATACCTGGCTCAGGAAGGGACAGCCTGAGGTGGGTTCCCTCCTTTTCCTCATTCTCTCTCCTCCCCCACTTATCTCTTTTCACAGACACAGTAAGAAAACACCCCTGAGCTGACAAAGATAAGATCACAGGAGATAGGAAGCTCCGGAGATTTTCCTTTCCTGTCTACTGCTCCAGACTCCTTTGAGATGGCAGATGGATGCTTCTGTTACGCTTGTGTCTTATTTTCTCCTTCC
Organism: Chionomys nivalis; assembly: GCF_950005125.1. NCBI lineage: Eukaryota > Metazoa > Chordata > Mammalia > Rodentia > Cricetidae > Chionomys > Chionomys nivalis. The sequence goes on along the minus strand of NC_080096.1, from coordinate 6,049,597 downwards.
TGAAAGATGAAGAGCCCAGCAGCGTGACTGGAAATAGCACAGAAGGAACAACGAAGGACCATGCCCTGGGCTAATGTATTCCCCACCTCACTGAAAGTGCTTTGACCCAAGAGAGAGAATGACTTCCTGCAGCACCCCCACCAGCTCTTCAGCAGTTAAGTGTCGACCGCCTTGACGGGTTACTCTGTCTAGGGTCTGTAACCCGCCTGGCTGGTCAGTTATTACAGTGTCATGGAGAGGTACCACCTGAAAGACATGGGCTGGTGAGAAGAAGGAGGCTAGGCAGATTTGTCGAAGCCTCCGTTTATTAGAGTCATGGTTACAGCTTATATAGCCCCTGGATGAGGAGCTTGGGGGGCTGGGGCATGGGATCTTGCCACGTGGTCCACACCGGTCACATAGGCCAAGAGGTTACGATCAGTCAGGTCACGATTCCTCTGCCAGGAGTTCACAAGTTGACACACCTAGTTCTCTGGATAATTGGAGTGTGAGGCAGGTTCCGCTAACAGATAGCTCTCTGTTAACAGACAATTTGGGTGTGGGATAGGCTTTGTCAATAAAACAATTCTCAATACAATTGGGAAGTAGAGCCCTCTGCAAACATCTCAGGGCAATGCTCCCTATAATAATTTTGGTGGGGACATGGCTCCTGAAAGTTAAGCACCCTTGCTAGGCACACGATCTTCTGATGAGCTGCATTCCATACCCAGGGGTGAGTTCCAAGCATGACATTGCTTTATGGGGCTGCTGACTTAGAAGTTCCCAGGAATGTTCAGGTGGTGCCTGAAGGACATGGGCTAAATAATGAGGACAGCGTCAGAAGAGGGTGGAAATTGGAGTCTGCCTGGTTCCTGGCTTTACAAGGAAGCTTAAATGCCCACTCAAAGAGGCTTCAACCCAAGGCTGGGCTGTAACTCAGTTGGTAGAGTGCTTGCCTAGAGAAACCCTGGGTGCCATTCCCAGCACCACAGAAACCAGGCGTGGGGCATAAACCCAGCTCTCAGGAAGTGGAAAGAGGAGGCTCAGAAGTTCAAGGTCAAACCTTGCAGGCTTTTAACCCCAGCACTAGGGAGGCAGAGGTAGGCTGATGTCTGAGTTTAAGGTCAGCCTGGTCTACAGACTGAGTTACAGGACAGTCAGGGCTATATAGAGAAACCCTGTCTGGAAAAAACTCCAAAACCAAAAACCGGTGTTGGAGAGATGACTCAGTGGTTAAGAGCATTGACTGTTCTTCCAGAGGACCCAGGTTCAATTCCCACATGGTAGCTTGCAACTGTCTGTAATTCTAGTTCCAAGGCACCCAACCTCCATGGCAAAATATCAATGCACATAAAACAAAAATAAATTTTAAAATTTAAAAAAAAAAACAAAATAAAGTTGAAGATTATGCTCAGATACACACAAGGTTTGAGGCCAGCGTGGGATATATAAGACACTATCTAAAAATTAATCAATTAATTAAAAGGAGAAGGGAAAGGAGGCAGAGGAGCTGGCAGGTACGTGAGGGCAGTAAAGTCACAGAAAATGAATGGAGGTGTTCCTCATCTACATCAGCTCCTGAGCACCCAGTCTGTGCCCCGCGGATCGTGAGTCTGTTGGGCCATCTTTCTGGCTTCCCATCTGTTGCCTCCCACCTTCCCCCGGAGCCTCCAGCCCACGTGAGCAGGATGAAGTAGTGGCTCTGCCCTGACACGCCAACATGTGGGTCTCGGAGCCAGATGGTGCGTTCCGAGCCCACAGAGCAGCAAGGATGACTCAGCATGTGTTCGGATTTTTGCAGGGCAGAAAGCTCGCTCGTTACCGGTTCCTGCCTACCCATCTGCTGTGGGTGGGAGATGGTTGAGTGTGTCCTCCAAGGGTGCTGGTGCTGGAAGCTTGGGCATACGCAGTGTTTGGATGTTGAGACTGGGGGAAGCTTAGGAGGTGGCTCAGTGAGTAAAGGCGCTCACCGTCAAGTTTGGCAACCTGAATTCTGTTCCTGGCCTCGCGTGGTGGAAGGAGTGAATGAACTCCCAAAGGTTTCCTCTAACTTCCAGACGTGAGTCTCTCTTCCCACAATTAAAAAAAAAATGTAATTTAAAAAATTTAAAAAGAGGGGTCTGGAGAGATGGCTCGGGGATTAAGAGCACACTAGCTGCTCTTCTGGAGGTCCCGAGTTCAATTCTCAGCAACCACATGGTGGCTCACAACCATCTGTAATGAGATCTGGCGCCCTCTTCTGGCCTGCAGTTGTTCATGCAGGGCCCTCACATGCGGAAAAATAAGTAAATTTTAGAGTAGGAGTGACTAGGTCATTGGGAATATGCCCCTAGGAGGGCTGTGCGTGTGGGACAAGCAAAATTGCCAGCACCGCCCCCCACATTCAGTTCAACACTATTCCCCGGAGATAGACAGCATCAGATCCCACAGTTTGAGACTTCAGTCCCCCAGGAACTGTTAGACCATCAGAAACCCTGGGTTCCAGAACCTCAGTTACAAATGGAAATCCCCACATTCCCCTCCTCAGGTAGCATCCGCTCCCTAGACCATCTCACAGAACTCAGGAAAACACTAAGCTTATGTTTCCTGGTTTGCCATACAGGATTTTTACGTAAGGGTACAAATAAGTAGCCAGAGAGACACAGAGAGTGGGGATCCTTGAGGCCTCTCCAAATGCACCCTGTAGGGAAGCTGTCTAACCCTTCCCCCCAATTCTACTGGCTTGCGGTGAAACTCAGACCCTCGTACAAGCTGGGCAAGCTCTCTACCACAGCACTACTCATGTTTACAGACTAGCTGCAGAAAGCCGAGTCGTCGGCTGGAGCGCTCACTACTCCTGACCTCTGCCACATTTTCACCAAGGACGTGGCGCAGACCTCTGCCACATTTTCACCAAGGACGTGGCGCAGACCGCTGGGACAACCTGCTCTTGTTCAAGGTCGGCGAGAGGATTTGTTTTCAGTTTGATGATGGTGATATTTGTATGTAAGAGCACCGTGGTGCGCATGGACCATGGAGCATGAGAAGGGGACAGAGGGCGACTTTTGGGAGTCAGTTCTCTCCTCCTCAGGGAATTCTGACTATTGACCTGAGGTCACTGGGCTTCTCTTGTTAGCCGGCTCCTCAGTCCAATAATTAATTTATTTTAAATAATGCTACTTATTCTAATGTATGTGGGTGTTTTGCCTGCATGTATGTCTATGCATCACATGCATGCCTGTCACCCGAGGAAGTCAGAATGGGTATTGGATCTCCTAAAAAACAAGTTACAGATGGTGTGAGCTGCCGTGTGGGTGCTGGGAATTGAACCCAGGTCCTCTGAAAGAATGGTCAGTGCTCTTAACCACTGAGCCATTTCTCTAGCCCCCTGGGAATTTCTTTATAGTCAGCTTTAAGACAAAAAGGCAGTGCAAAATTATGGTCTGTCTTTCAGAAGAGAAAAGTTTTTGTTTTGTTTTGAGACAGGGTTTCTCTGTGTAGCCTTGTCTCTCCTGGAACTCACTCTGTAGACCAGGCTGGCCCGCCTCTGCCTCCCGAGTGCTGGGATTAAAGGCATGCTCCACCAGGGCCCTGCCTCGACCTTGGCAACTGACAACTCTATTCAAGCTTGACTCAGGGTCTAGCACATGAGAGACAAACTCTCCCCAGGGGACACACTCCTAGTCCCCAGCCTGATGTGGATTAATCATCCTGGTCTGCACCCATATCCTCAGTGACAATATTGCAGCACTGTCCTTCAATACCTCAAGAACACCTATTGGAGTCTCTCCGCAGGAATGGAGCCCAGTCTACCCAGGAACCTCTAAAGAACACCTGTAGGGCCGGGCGGTGGTGGTGCACGCCTTTAATTCCAGCACTCGGGAGGCAGAGGGATCTCTGGGAGTTCGAGGCCAGCCTGGTCTACAAGAGCTAGTTCCGGGACAGGCACCAAAGCTCCAGAGAAACCCTGTCTCAAAAAACCAAAAAAAAAAAAAAAAAAAAAAAGAAGAAGAACACCTGTAGGCAAAGACGCGCAAAGTGTCCCGAGGCTTCCAAAGTACACACTGAATCCCAAGTGGTACTCTGCTCCCAGGAAGACGTCGAGGAAGGGGATCTATATTTGTAGGCGACAGCTTTGATGTTCTCATCCTTTGTTAGCCAGTGGGGTTTCGAGTCTGGATGTGAAAAGGGGATCACTGCTCTTTTTCATGACTGGTTTCCAGGGGCCTTTGGGTAGATTCCCAGTGATCTGGCTGGCCTGTCCCCCGTGCATTTTCCAGTTCAGGGAACTCATAAGCAGATTTTAGTCTTTAGGGTGATTTATTGCTTTTATGTGAGGCCCTTTAGAAGACGTAAGCTCTTTGGATTACTTTAAAAGCAAAATGTTTTTATCATGAAAATATAAGATCCCCTTTGTGTGTGCCGCCCCACCCCCACTCCCATGAGTGCCTAGAGGCCAGGAGGGGGACTTCGGGTGCCCTGCTCTGTAGCTCTCCGATCTTATTCCCCTGAGACAGGGTTTGTGATTTAACCTGGAGCTAGGCTGAGGCCATCAAGTCCTGGAGATCCTCCTGTTTTTGCACCTAGCACAGCACTAGGGTTAAAGGCCTGTGCAGCCACATCCAGCTTTTTACGAAAGTGCTTTTTCCGTGAGAACTCTTATCTACCCAGCTATCTCCTCAGCTATCTCCTTCTACATTTTTTTGTTTATTTATTTTGTTTTTCTTGAAACCAAGTCTCTTGTCGCCCAGGCTGGCTTCAAACTTGCTATGTAGCTGAGGATGACCTGGAGCTACTGCCCCTGGAGTTCTGGGGTTCCAGGCCGGTGTCATCATGCCTGCTTTAATGGGGTGCATGCTACCAACCGAGTTACATCCCCATCCCAGGAAAAATCCTATTTAGGAAGTGTTTCAGCTGTCCTTTATCATAGAAAATCAATTATTGCCGTGCACAAGGGGGGGTGGCTGGGGGTGCAGTGTAGTTGGTAGAGTACTTGCCTAGCACCAGTGAGATTGTGGGTTCAATCCCCAGCATCATTTTAAACTGAGTATGGGGTATATTCCTGTCATCTCAGCACTCAGGATATAGAGGCCAGAGGACCAGAAGTTCAAAGTTATCCTCAGCTACATGGGCTAACCTGGGCTACATGAGATTCTGTCAAAAAAAATTATAAAATTAATTGTAAATCAGCCTTGTTAAGAATCAGCCAAATGATCCTGTAAAGACTTTAACCTTTTAGATAAGTACTGTTAAATAATGAACTGTAAAATATAGATCAACTTAATGTGGGATACATAATGATCACGGGAACGGGCTTAATAGCCTTGGCATGCATCAGAAAACGTAACTTCTGTGACATTGAGACGAGACGGCTTTGGACCCAGACCAAAATAATTTAATTAAGCTGTGATATTTTACCAGATAAACTTCAAGAGTGAGGCATATCTGTTGCTGCAGGGTATAAATAGAAGACCGAGTGGGGGGCTGGGGAGGGGACAGGCAATTAAGTCCCACTGTGGGGAGGGGTGAAGGGGTCCAGACCTTGGCTGGTCATTAGCAGTTTCCCTTTTTATAAACCAGAAGCCGAACAAATAAGCTCCTTGGAAAACATATTCCCTCCTCCAGAAATGGCTGCAACCTCCTTTTGTTGGACTGTGGCATGTACCAAAATAAGTGCCGAGCCAACAGTTGTTCAGTTGGAGTTATTTTTTAATTGTTCTTTGAGCTGCGTATTTTTAGCACTTAGATGAGAAATCAATCTATTAATTTTCATTACTCAGAACCCAACAAAAACATGGCTTTGGAAAAAAAAAAAAAACATGGCTTTGGAAGGCACGGCTGACTAATGAAAAGGAACTCAGAAAGGCAGATAAACCAGGGCCTTGGCCATCAAGACTCTCAAGACAATAGGAAAAGACTAGCTTTTATTTTATTATTTTTTAATTATTTATTTTTATTTTAAGTGCAATGGTGTTTCACCTGTATGTATGTCTGTGTGGGGGTGTCATATCCCTTGGAACTGGAATTGTAGACAGTTGTGAGTTACCAACTGGGAATTGAACTGGGGTCCTCTGGAAGAGCAGCCAGTGCTCATAACTGCTGAGCCATCTCTCCAGGCCCAGGATTTTAGTTTTAGGAATATAGTGGTACGGGCATGCAATCTGAGAGTCCATCCTGGGCTACATGGTGAGGGTTATCTCATACTGCTCCCAGCACCACAAAAGCCAAAGTGCCTACCTTAGTTATCTGCATTTACATTAGTCCAACAAGATGAATTTGTGTATGTTCAAGAATTAGAACACTTGGAGGTCTTACTACACTCAGGAGGTTGCACACTCAGGAGGCAGAGGCAGGAAATGTGTTACTGGTTCCAGGCCAGCAAGTTCTACATAATGTGTTCCAGACCAGCTGTGACTGCATGGAAAGACATGTCTCAATAAGCAGACAGACAACACTCTTATAGAATATTATCTTAACTAGGCAAAGATATTACATTTGTTTATGCTAAGGAATATTACTTTAACTGGGTAAAGGTGTGTTACATTTGTTTCTGTTGCCTTTGTTAAAGATGTAAAAATGTGGGTCTTTAATCTCAGTACTCGGGAGACAGAGGCAGGCAGATCTCTGTGAGTTCGAGGTCAGCCTGATCTACAGAGTGAGTTCCAGGACAGTCAGAGGTGTAATATAGGGAAACTCTGCCTCAAAAAAACAAAAACAGCCGGGCGATGGTGGTGCACGCCTTTAATCCCAGCACTCGGGAGGCAGAGGCACGCAGATCTCTGAGTTCAAGACCAGCCTGGTCTGCAGAGCTAGTTCCAGGACAGGAACCAAAACCACAGAGAAACCCTGTCTCGAAAAAAAAAAAAAAAAAAAAAACAACAAAAAAAAAACCAAAAAAAAAACCACAACAAAACAAAAAAACAAAAACAAATAGATCTAAAGATGTATTACATCTGTTGGTGCTGGGTTTGTTTAAGTATGTAAAGGTGTGTTGGATTTGTTTCACCTTGCCTGCCTGAGGCACCTGATTGATCTAATAAAGAGCTGAATGGCCAATAGCTAGGAGAGAAAGAATGGGTGGGGCTGCCAGAGAATAAATAGGAGGAGAAATCTAGGCTCAGAGGAATGAGAGAATAGAGAATGAGGGAGAAAGAGAGGGACATCCAGGAGAAGCCAGCAGCCGCCTGCCAGCACACATGATAAGCGGTGCAAGTAAGTTACACAGAAGGGGAAAAAAAGTAAAAGCCCTGAGGCAAAAGTAGATGAAGAGAAACAGGTTAATTGAAGTTAAAAGCGCTAGCCAGACTAAACCATCTACAATGGGATCTGATGCCCTCTTCTGTCATGTAGGCATGCATGCAGACAGAATACTGTAGACAACATATAAATAAATCTTAAAAAAAAAAAAAAGAAAAAGAACTAGCCAGAAACAAGCCTAAACTAGGTCAAGCATTCATAACTAACAATAAGTCTCCATGTCAAGATTTGGGAGCCAGTTGTCGGCCTAAAAGAAAGCCTGGTACACAACGCAGTTGCATATTTTGGTCTGGTTGTGTGCTAGAGTAGCTGCTGGCGTGTACAAGGCCATGGGCTCAGTCTTCAGTACAGCCAACAGAAAAGAAAATTAGACTCTTAAATGCCATGGGCTAGTTATTTATTTATTTATATGGACTTGTGTACCTGAGTGTACTTATGTGCACTGTATATGTGTAGGAGCCTTCAGGGGTCACAAAAAGGCACCAGAACCCTGGAACTGGAATTATAGGCAGTTGTAAGCCACAGTGTGAGTGTTGGGGTTTGAACCCAGATTATTTACAAGAGCCTTCCTCCAGCCCTAGAGATTATATTCATGTGATTATTTGGCCAAGCTGAGGAGTAAAGAACAATGGGGTTCTGTGTGTCTTGGTGTCCCCGCCCTGAAGCCTGCTGTCGCTTGGTGCTCACTGCGACAGAAGTCTTTTCTCATGTCTGTTTAATGAACGACCTGAGCTGTGTACATCTGTTTTTATGTTGTGAGACAGTGGGATGCAGGGTGCAGTCTGGGTGCCCCATCAACCATTAGCAGCTCTGTAGGAAGAGTCATGTGAGCAGGAAAGAGGCAACCTCATTGCAAAGCCTGCAGCTGGGAAAGACAGTCTCTGGGTCATCACTGTTGGGATGGCCTCAACTTCAAAGTGTGGTCCTTTGAGAACCAGGGAGAGATGCCTCCCCCAACGCTGTGTGTGTGTGTGTGTGTGTGTGTGTGTGTGCACTTCATTTAATTTTGAAGGAATTAGCAGGGTACAGTGGAACCTTAATCCCAGCACTTGGAAAGGAGAGGCAGGATCCCCGAGTTTAAGGCCAGCCTGGTCTACAAAGTGACTTCCGGGACAGCCAGGGCTATACAGAAAAACTCTGTTTCAAAACACACACATAGGGCTGGAGAGATGGCTCAGTGGTTAAGAGCACTGCTTGTTCTTCCAAAGGTCCTGAGTTCAATTCCCACCAACCACATGGTGACTCAAAACACACACATACACACAAAAAGATTTTAAGCAAAGTCAAGTTTTTTGCGTTGTATAAATTTAGGATTACCTGCATTCATAGCTATCTTGGACCAGATGGGATCCATAGGCCTGAAATCTGCCAGACCCTGGGGAATTAATTACTCTTTTCTCCTCAAATGTAGACCACATTCTCAACACACACACACACACACACACACACACACACACACACACACCATACAGGGTTTCTCTGTGTAACAACCCTAGCTGTACTGGAACTAGCTCTACAGATCTGCCTGCCTCCTGGCTCTGTAGATCACATTCTTCAATTGCTCACATTTATTTATGGCATGCGGGGAGATGTGTGTGTGTGTGTATTAGTGTGTGCTTTGGATATGCAAGTCAGATCTCTTTCTACCACGTGAGTACCAGGGATCAAACCCACGTTTTGACTCTTGGTGGTGTTTGGCAGTGCAGACCACATTCCCTAGCTCCGTGCTGAGCTGTGTAACAAGCCTGTCTGGAACCTGGCTTGTGCTTGGGCTGGTTGCTTGCCTTCCCTGCCCCCATACTTTCATTCTGTGGCTCTGTGATTCTAGGAAGCCCCACCACAAACCCATTCAGGAAGTCAGGGCTTGGGCTAGGTTACACCAAAAGAGGCCACTTCCCTAGTGGAGCCGAATTTGGATCCATAGCCAGTTTTCCCAGTGAGACTTTTTTTTGGAAAGGCCGGAAGATCAAAACGAATTTCAAAGTAACACTCGACATTTCTGCCTTTCCCCTCTCATCCTGCATGACTCTACCCTGGGATTTTTCAAGAGTCTGCAACAGGCCCTGAGATGATGTCATTGCTCGGCCAAGCTGGAGGAATGTGTGCTTTGTCTCCTCAAACCCTCGCTTCTGACCTTTGTGTGTGCCTTGTAATTTTGTGTTGGTGGGGAAAAGGGACTGTGGTAAGTGGGCCTCTAGTGACAGCTGCTAAGTACGGGAACAAGACAGGCTCTACTGTCCTGTGATTCGGGCTCCTCCTGCAGTGAGGCGGGGCTCAGGCTGTGACTTTCATATGTACCTCACAGAACTTTCTCCAGGCCAGGGAGGCATTGATGAAATAATTTCTTCTTCTTCTTCTTCTTCTTCTTCTTCTTCTTCTTCTTCTTCTTCTTCTTCTTCTTCTTCTTCTTCTTCTTCTTCTTCCTTCTTCTTTTTCCTTTTCTTTCTTTTTTTTTTTTGGTTTTTCAAGACAGGGTTTCTCTGTGGTTTTGGAGCCTGTCCTGGAACTAGCTCTTGTAGACCAGGCTGGTCTCGAACTCACAGAGATCCGCCTGCCTCTGCCTCCTGAGTGCTGGGATTAAAGGCGTGTGCCACCACCGCCCGGCTTCTTTTTTTAAAAATATTTATTTATTTATTGTGTATACGATATTCTTTCTACTTGTATGCCTGCAGGCCAGAAGAGGGCACCAGACCTCATTACAGATGGTTGTGAGCCACCATGTGGTTGCCGGGAATTGAACTCAGGACCTTTGGAAGAGCAGGCAATGCTCTTAACCGCTGAGCCATTTCTCCAGCCCCAATAATTTCTTCTTTTGTTTGCTTGTTTGTTTTTCAAGACAGGGTTTCTCTGCGCAGTCTCAGCTGTCCTGGAACTCACTCTGTAGAGTAGGCTGGCCTTGGACTCCACCGGCCTATCTGGTCAGAAGTGTCGCCTTAGCTCCCTGGAACCCTTTACACAAAAAGTACGCGTTGTTTGACTGGGGTCCTTAGCCCAGCTCCTGGCATAAGCTCCCTCCCCTGGGAGTTGCCTCAGCCCAAACTCCTCCTCTGAGAAAGCCTGCTAAATGGTGACCCCTCTGCAGGGAGGGTCAAGAAAGCCTGCCAAACAGTAACACCTTCCCAGGAAATGCCAAGACCACTCCCACAAGCTATTTAAACTGCCCCCCAGAGAATGAACATGTGGTCTCCAGGTTCCTGGTGGTCTCCCCTTTCCCCACTTTGTTGGGGTCTGCAGACCCCTGGTCCCTTGACTTTCTTTGCCTGCCTCAGACCCTTTGGCTGCTGGAGTGAAAGGACTAAACAACTTGTTTTCCTGTGCCTGCAGCTGCTCTGAGCACAAGACCCTCATCAGTTCCTGATGGCAGGGGAGTGGTTTCTGGTGGGTTTTACAGCAGAAAATCCCAAGAGCTGGGGCATGGCTATCAGTAAAGGATCCCTATATAAGCCTCCCTGGAGCCCAGTAAGGTTGGCAAGTTGGCATTCTTGGTTCAAGGATGTCCTGTGTCCCTGTGTCTCTGTGTAGCTGTTTAAATCTCCAGCCTAGTTCCTGGCTTTCGAACCATCCCGTAGTGCAGGTGCTACAAGTGGAGGCCCCAGCAAGATCGGGGACTAGGGAGATACTGAGAGATCCCCCTCGGAAGCCTGGCCAGCAAGCAATGAGAGATTGATGGTGAGGGTAGATTGAAGATGGGAGCCAGTAATTCTGTTCAAGCATTGACCAGACAATTGATGATTCTTTTAGAGAAGCAGGGCACTGCTATTAAAGCTGAGACAGCACAAGAGTTTATTAAGACAGTTTTAGATTGCTCTCTGATTTTCACAGGCAGGGTTTTTTTTTTTTTTTTTTTGGTTTTTCGAGACAGGGTTTCTCTGTGGCTTTGGAGCCTGTCCTGGAACTAGCTCTTGTAGACCAGGCTGGTCTCGAACTCACAGAGATCCGCCTACCTCTGCCTCCCAAGTGCTGGGATTAAAGGCGTGCGCCACCACCGCCCGGCGACAGGCAGGGGGTTTAATATTCCTGATTGGGAACAGGTAAAAACTGACCTTCAAAAAGCTTTGAAGGAGTGAGGGCCAGAAGAATTTCCCATGAAAATGTTTTTGTTATGGCATTTAGTCAAAGACTCTCTTCTCAGCGACAATGGAAAGGTGAAGAAACAATTAAACGATTTAGCCAAAACTTTTGAGGAAATTCAGGATGAAGTACCTGTGAAATCTATTAAGAACTTTATGGAGGAGGAAGAAGGAGAAAGGAGGCGAGCAAACAGAGATATTTCTATAAGAACTTTGTGGCAGAATCCATTCCTCGCTGCTTCAAATCCTTTTGCTGCTGCCTCTGCCCCTATTGACTTAGAGGCAGAAATCTGAGAAATGCAAGAAAGACTGAATAATCTAAGTGCAAAGAAGGCTCAGCAGTTAAGAGCACTGGCTGCTCTTCCAGAGAACCAGGGTTCAGTCCTCAGTGGTGTGGGGAGTCAAGGTGGAGGTAGACCAAAGACTTATTTTCATTTTTTTTTTATTCATTTATTTATTTATTTATTTTGTTTTTTTGGTTTTTCGAGACAGGGTTTCTCTGTGGCTTTGGAGCCTGTCCTGGAACTAGCTCTTGTAGACCAGGCTGGTCTCGAACTCACAGAGATCCGCCTGCCTCTGCCTCCCAAGTGCTGGGATTAAAGGCGTGCGCCACCACCGCCCGGCCCAAAGACTTATTTTCAATGCAGGCAACCTGGACATTTCAAAAGGAACTGCCCTGTGTGTAGAGGGGTGGGTAGTCAGCCCAGGGGATATTCAGGTATTTGCCTGAAATGTCAAAAGGGGGCCCATTGGGCTAATGAGTACTGCTCTACAACTGACATTCAAAGAGACCCCTTTCTCATGTTGGGAAACAGGAGGAGGGGCCTGCCCTGGGCCCCCAAAATTCAGTGAGTGGACCAGCTGCTCCTATCAGATTCATTCCTCAAAGAAACGCCTCACTAGCCAGGCGGTGGTGGTGCACGCCTTTAATCACAGCACTCGGGAGGCAGAGGCAGGTGGATCTCTGTGAGTTCAAGGCCAGCCTGGTCTACAAGAGCTAGTTCCAGGACAGGAACCAAAAGCTACAGAGAAACCCTGTCTCAAAAAAAATCAAAAAAAAAAAAAAAAAAAAGAAACGCCTCACTGTCCATGACCTTGTCCGAGGCACCCCAGGAAGCACTGGACTGGACCTCTGTGTCTCCGCCCAGGCAATATTGATCCCACAAATGGGTGTGCAGGTACTGGGGACTGGAGTATATAGACCTATTCCAGAGGGGTTAGTTAGAACTGTCTTGGGAAGAAGTAGTTTTGCAGTTAAAGGAATTAAAATTTTACCAGGAATTATAGACTGTGATTATACTGGAGAAATTAGAATTATGACTGAAGCTGGGGCGGGAGTCCTCATCACCCCTCAAGGAGCGAGAACAGCTCAACTGGTGCTTTTGCCCGTGTTTTACTCGACTAATCCATTCTGTAAATAAGAATAAGGGGACAAGGGTCTGGTTCCACAGGACTCCCTGGAACTTTTTGGGTTTCTAGTTTAGAGTACTGCTCCACACTTATATTAACAATTAATGGAAAAAAGTTCAAAGGTCTTCCAGATACAGGGACTGATTCTTCTGTGATTGCCTGCAGGCATACATGCAGACAGAATATTGTATAGATAATAAAGAAGTATTTAAAAAAAAGAAAAGAAAAAAAATCAAGAAATGGGGCTAGCCATGGAATGGGACACAATAGCAGATAAAACCAGATTTTAGTTGGCAGTTGTCCTTGATTCAGAAGAGTTGGTACCAATGGTGAAGTCCCAGGAGCTGGTGCAGGTGTTGGTATTGTCTATAGAGTGCTTTGTGAGTTGATCTTGGCCCAGGCAGCAGGAGTGACCTGTAAAATATGCTTGAAACTGGCTGGGGTAAGTGTAGCAGAACTTTTTCCAGGAACCTGTAAGAGAACTGGAACAGATTCACATCTTGGTGTCATAGCAAAAGGCTATTGCTTTAGATTAAGACAATTAAAGGAATTGGGAACCCTGGATTCTTTAACATCCACCTGAAACCTGTTAGGCACACCTGTCTGTATTTTAGCAGGAAACTTTATTAAATGTCATGGATGAAGTAATAAGTTAACAGTACCTTAAATTATCAAATGCCACTAGACAGATGAGGGAGGGATAAATGAGCAAAAACGAGAGAGCTTTTTAGCTATGCAGGTTAAATCCAAATCCTCTCCTTAGTCCTTGGAGAATGCCAGTCTTAGAAGCAGTGCTTGCTGTTAGCTGTTGGGTATAAGAAGCCCAGAGATTTTTCCTTTGTGTTGGACAGAGGGGAGATTTAGCCTACCTGTCTTGGCAGGATGAGAAGATCGATTCCTCCGGTGAAGCATCCAGGAAGCTGATGAGGTAGAAGGCCACTTTTTGCTGTGTGGGTGGGTTTACCAAACCCAAAGGCAAGGCCTGCAGGTGGAAGGTCTTCTGTTTTCTTGGAGGTGCTAAAGGGTGCTGCGGAAGCTGGCATGTCTGTGTTAGAAGCTCTTTTTGTTAAATGCCATGCCCTCAGATCTGTAAAGACGCCTGAGAACTAGGTACCATTACCTGTTATTTAAACTAGGCATATAAGCTAAATTTAGGCATGTATTTTATCCAATTAGTTACCACTTACCAATGCTAGTAACTGTAAGAAGATTAAAAGGAATATTTTAGTAAGTCAAAGAATATTAGCACATGTGGGTACCCTTACCAAAGATGGCAGACTAGCACACATGGGTACCCTTATCCAAGATGGCTGACTAGCACATGCGAGTACCCTTACCAAAGATGGCAAACTAGCACAAGTGGGTACCCTTACCAAAGATGGTGGTGAGGTTAAAATGGCAGTGAGGTTAAAACCCAAGTGTTTGTATTTTTCCAGAGCTGCTGTAATCTGGAGATATAAGTTTTACTGGTCTTAAACAAGCACATGTGCACACAGAAATATAAATCAAGCACATCGCGGACATATATTTACACACTCATACAGACATACTGTGGCCACATCATTCTAACAGACAGACCAATAGGACACTTTTAGAAACCTGGGTCAGCCGGGCGGTGGTGGCGCACTCCTTTAATCCCAGCACTCGGGAGGCAGAGGCAGGCGGATCTCTGTGAGTTCGAGACCAGCCTGGTCTACAAGAGCTAGTTCCAGGACAGGCTCCAAAGCCACAGAGAAACCCTGTCTCGAAAAACCAAAAAAAAAAAAAAAAAAAAAAAAAAAGAAACCTGGGTCAGCTGACCAACTTAAAAAATCCTGGCCTGGCTGGGCGGTGGTGGCGCACGCCTTTAATCCCAGCACTTGGGAGGCAGAGGCAGGAGGATCTCTGTGAGTTCGAGACCAGCCTGGTCTACAAGAGCTAGTTCTAGGACAGGCTCCAAAACCACAGAGAAACCCTGTCTCGAAAAACCAAAAAAAAAAAAAAAAAAATCCTGGCCTAGGAGGGCAGCAAAAGCCAGAAAAGCACAGAGGTGATCCCATACAGTTTTAGAGTGGAAGGACGGCGGAGGGGGACGACGACGACGGGACGACACACACACACACACACACACACACACACACGGACGGACGACGGACGGACGGACGGAAGGACGGACGGACAGACGACGACACAAATCTGTTGTATCTGTTGTAGAGAGGGTCCCAGTGTGAGACAAACAGAAAATACCGGGGGAGGAGGGTGGGTAGTTGGGGGGAAAGGTGGGAGGAGTGGACCAGAAAGATCCCAGTGAAGCATTGCAAATAGCTGATGGGCAAGCGCCCTTCCGAAGGGACAAAGGGCTGGGCGATGGCCTTTATTGTTCTTGGCCGATGGAAAGGGAGTTGTGTTTAGATCCCCGAATCCAGAACAGTATGGGAGTGGTCACACTTCCGGTCATGGCCACGAGCCTCACGGGCTACAAATAAGCAGAGAAGAAGCAGAAGAGGGGGCAGTAGCACACACCTAGAAACCGTGGGTTACAGAGCCTTGTTTGCTTTAAGTTAGATAGCTCCAATTTATAAGGATTTTTGTAAAAGACCATCTAAGGGTGTTTCAGGAATCTGCTTGAAATTGAAGAAACCCATTAGAAGCACGTGCCTGTGTGACTCAAGTCTGTCACTGTGTCCACTGAGACAAACCTTGAAACGGGGTTGTGAAAATTGAATGGCAGGCATCCCTGCACACAATCTTCACCTCAGCGAAAGCCTGGCTTCCATCATGTGGGTCAGGCTACGGACCGCAACTTCAGTGAAAGCCCTAAAAGCAGCCGGGCGGTGGTGGCGCACGCCTTTAATCCCAGCACTTGGGAGGCAGAGGCAGGCGGACGTCTGTGAGTTCGAGACCAGCCTGGTCTACAAGAGCTAGTTCCAGGACAGGCTCCAAAGCCACAGAGAAACCCTGTTTCGAAAAAGAAAAAAAAAAAAAAAAAAAAAAAAAAGCCTGTTATTACTGAACCTACAGCTCATTGTAAGTTTGCCCGCCCTGGGCAGGGTCACATAGCCTTCTTGCACAGGTAGGCTGTGAGCTACTATGCCTGTGTGTCAGCCTTCCCAGTTTTGGGTGAGTAGTTGGTCTGAAATCTCTCTACTCTGGTGATTAAGACAATTTGTTGAATTTGAATTTTTTTCTTGTTTGGGGGAATTATTTCTCAACTCCTTGCATGCCACAACAAAAACAGGAAGTGGATACACGGAAATTAAATTCCACCCATTTGGCCTTCTGTGCAGCATTTCCTTCTGTATTATGGTTATTAATCATCTGCCCTGTTGTGCTGGTTGCTTGTTTTTTTGTTGCTGTTATTGCTAATTTTTTGTTTGTTTGCTTGTTTTGTTGTTTTTTCAAGACAGGGTTTCTCTGTGTAACAGTTGTGGAACTCACTTTATAAACCAGGCTGGCCTCAAACTCACTGAGATCCACTTGCCTCTGCCTCCTAAGAGCTGGGATAAAGGTGTGCGCTGCCACCACCACCCAACTTGTTATTGCTGTTTTATTTTGTCAGCTTGACACAGCTCTAGTCATCTGGGAGGAGGAAACATCAATTGAGAAAATGCCTCCATCAGATTGGTCTGTGGGGCATTATCTTGATTATGATTGATGTAGGAGGGCCCAGCCCACTGTGGGCGGTGCCACTCTTGGACAGGTGGTTCTGGGTTGTATGAGAAAGCAGGCTGAACTGGGCAGTGATGGAACACACATTTAATCTCAGCACTTGGGTGGATCTCCGTGAGTTCGAGGACAGCCTAGTCTACAGAGTTAGTTCCAGGATAACCAGGGCTACATACAGAAACTCTGTCTTGAAAAAAAGAAAGAAAGAAAGAAGAGAAAGAAAGAAAGAAAGAAAGAAAGAAAGAAAGAAAGAAAGAAAGAAAGAAGAAAGCAGACAGAGCAAGCCACGGGGAACAAGCTAGTTAACAGTGTTCTTCCGGCCGGGCGGTGGTGGCGCACGCCTTTAATCCCAGCACTCGGGAGGCAGAGGCAGGCGGATCTCTGTGAGTTCGAGACCAGCCTGGTCTACAAAGGGAGTTCCAGGACAGGCTCCAAAGCTACAGAGAAACCCTGTCTCGAAAAAACCAAAAAAAAAAAAAAAAAAAAAAAAAAACAGTGTTCTTCCACGGCTTTTGCTTCTGTTCCTGCCCTGACTTCCTTATATGATCATCTGTAAACCAAATAAATCCTTACCTCCTCAAGCTGTTTTTGGTTGAGGTGTTTCATCACAGCAATAAAACCCCACTAAGACAATCAAGGCTGTAGCTCAGTAGTGGAGTATTTGTCTAACATGCATAAGACCCAAGCTGGTCTTCAACTCACTATGAAGTTGAAGAAGATTCTTAACTTTTTTTCCTGCCTTTGTCTTCCAAGTACTGGATGTCTACTGTGTGTGTGTGTGTGTGTGTGTGTGTGCACCCCATGTGTGTTTAGTGCCTGAGGAGGCCAGAAGGGGGCATCTCTTCATTGAGCCATTTCTCCAGTTACCCCCCTGGGAACCTTTTTAAACTTCTAATTTTGAGACTGGGGGAGGGGTCACCAAATTGTCCACTCTGGCCTTGAAT
This sequence comes from Chionomys nivalis, assembly GCF_950005125.1. Taxonomy (NCBI): domain Eukaryota; kingdom Metazoa; phylum Chordata; class Mammalia; order Rodentia; family Cricetidae; genus Chionomys; species Chionomys nivalis. The sequence goes on along the minus strand of NC_080096.1, from coordinate 6,032,313 downwards.
GTGTGATACTTTTGCTTTGGCCTTCCTAATAGCTGAGTTTTCACATCCCCACCACCGGTCACAATCTATACCATTCTTTTTGTTTGTTTGTTTTTTGTTTTGTTTTTGTTTTTTGAGACACTGCTTAACAGCTCTGGCTATCCTGGAACTTGCTCTGTAGACCAGACTGGCCTTGAAATCACAGAGATTCACCTTCCTCTGCCTCCTAAGTGCTGGGATTAAAGGTGTGAGCCATCATCACCTAGCTACATCATTCTTTTATAGTTGGTTTTCCAGGGCCAGAAAGATGCCTCAGCTGTTAAGAGCACTTGCTGCTCTTGCAGAGGACCCAGGTTCAAGTCCCAGCACCCACGTGGTGGTTTATAACCATCTGTAACTCCAGTTTTGGTGTCTACTGCCCTCTTTGGGCCTCTGTAGGCACTGCACACATATGTTACACAGACATGCATATTGTGGTGGTTTGGATAAGAAAGCCCCTATAAGGCTCATAGATTTGAATGCTTGGCCATCAGTGGGTGGCACTATTAGGAGGTGCATGTCCTTGTTGGGATAGGCGTGTTCTTGTTGGAGGAAGTGTGTCACTGGGGGTGGCTTCTGAGGTTTCAAATGCTCAGTGTCTCTCTTTTCCCGCTGCTTACTGATACAGGCGTAGACCTCTTGGTGACCTCTCCAGCACTCTGTCTGCCTGTGTGCTGCCATCCTTCCTGCCCTGATGATAATGAACTAAACCTCTGAAACTGTAAGCCAGCCCCAATTAAATGTGTTCCTTTATAAGAGTTGCTGTGGTCATGGTGTCTCTTCACAGCAATAGGATACTGACTAAGACAAACAAACAAAAGATGCTTTTCCAGGCCTGGAAAGATGGCTTAGTGGTAAAAACCCTTGCAACTCTTCAGAGAATCCAAATTTGGTTCCCAGTACTTATTTCAGACAGTTCGCAATTGTCTATAATTCCAACTCTAGAAGATTCAATACCTCTGGCCTTAGCATACTCTGGCACTCACATGCACATATGTACTTGCACACACACACACACAAACACATGTAATCAAAAAATAATAAAAATGAACTTTAGCTGGGCAGTGGTGGCACATACCTTTATGGGAGGCAGAGATAGGAGGATCTCTGTGAGTTCGAGGCCAACCTGTTCTACAGAACTAGCTCAGGACAGCTAGGGATGTCACGCAGAGAAACCCTGTCTCGAAAAACCAAAATAAAATAAAATAAACCTTTAAAGATGTTTTCCTTGCTGGGAGAGAGGATGCAGGCCTTTATTCTAGCACTCCTGAGGTTTAAACTGGAAAGTCATGAGTTCTGGGTCATCCTTGGATTCACAGCAAATTTGAGGCTAGCCTGAGCTACATGAGAAACCTTGTCTTAAAATAATGTTGTGAGGTATACACTAGAGGCGACTACACAGACATAGGTTCAAGTCAATAGGAAGTCTTTATTAGCCAGCTGGCAACTACCCTGGGTGGTCAAGACCTAAGTGCAGTCCCAAGCTTTTCTCAGGGTGAGCTTTTAAGTACAAAACACACATCCTGGGTCATCCTCAGTCAGCAAGAACAGTTAGCCAGAGGCAGAATTACCGAAACCAAAAGACAAGGTTACTACATTCAGGAGCTTTTCCAGAACTATGGACTTTGATGAATTGGGTCTTCTCACTCTGGCAGGTCCTGCTGCCTATATACTGAGCTCTAGGGTCAGAATGGTACTTTCGTGATGGAGTCAGTTGTGCTAAGGTCTGGGGGCTATATATATATATATAGCTATTTTCCTTAAAATGTGAGGAAAGAAAGGTACAGCAGGTCAAGAGACGGCTCAAGACTGGCCAGTGAGATGGCTCAGCTGGCAAACCTCTTGCCAAAATAGCTGTACCATCACAGGCTCCCAGAGAAACAAATCCATAAAACTGTCCTCTGAACTGCACACGGAAGCTGCATATATGCATGGGGGTGCACACACTAGTAACGAGTAACAAACCAGTAACAAGTAAATTCTTTTTAAATTTTGTTTTGTTTTGTTTTTCGAGACAGCGTTTCTCTGTGTAACAATCCTGGCAGTCCTGGAACTCACTCTGTAGACCAGGTTGACTTTGAACTCACAGAGATCCGCCTGCCTCTGCCTCCTGAGTGCTGGGATTACAGGTTGTGCCACCACTGCCAGGCAAGATAAGAGAGGGAAAGAGAAGACTGGAGGAGAAGTAAGACCCATCTTATTTGTATTCTAAAGGGAGTGATCCAACAGAGAGAAAAAGGAAAGAAAAAAAGAAAGAAAACCAAACCTGCTGGAGCCTGGAGAGGGAGGGTTTCTGAGCCATGTCCTTGAGTAATGAGAGGGGATGGGATCAAATGAACAAGCTGAGGGCTGGGCTTTGATGGAGCAGAGATGATTCATTCCTAATTACAGGCAGGAAGCCAGAGTGTGGATTTAGAGAAGGATGCACGGGTGGGGGCTGGGGGAGTCGTGCAATTTCTCTGCTGATTGCGTCAATATTCACAAAGCACTTGGAAAGAATTCCATCAACTGAGAGTGAGCGGGAGCAGGAGGAAGTGTTGGGAGGGCTGAGCGGAAAGCAGAGGTTGTGAAATAACTGACTGGAAAAATCTAGGGAAGAAATTAACCAGGATAAGGTGTTGTATGATTGCCAGGGTGTGATGAGCCAGCTTGAGGTTTGTGGTCACGTGTTTGAAAGTGAACGCAGCTGGCCTGGGGAGACAGGTGCAGGTGCCTTCTAGGCAGCAATAGGAATTACACCGAGGCTGTAGCTTTGCACAGGGAGCATCAAGAGGAGGACATTGCTAGGGCACAGACAAGGCAAGGAACACTGGAACTGACCACAGAATGTAAACAGGTCTGTGGGGAGAAGAACATCCATTATATGTTTTAGGAGGATGAGGATATATCTGCCTGAAGGGTTGTTAGAGGGTAATTAGGTCACCAAGGTAATTCCACTTTGGCGCCCCTGCCTGTACCCCTTTCTTGCTGTGTTTCCATGCTGACCATGTAGCTCTCTGTCACAGGCCCAAGAAGCATGAGCGCTTACAAGAGGCTGGGCAGACGTGGGACCGTACTTTTGGACTTGTGGAATCCTGAACTGTGAGCTCTAAACCAGCCAGCCTGCCTCCCCTTCCTCCTCCTCTCTTGCTTTCTCTCCCTCTCTCTCTTCTCTTTCCTGGAGTTGTGGATCAAACCACAGCTTTGTATGCACTATGGTAGGCAAACCAGAGCACAGCCTGTCTCTAGTAGCATTATTTTTGAATCTTTGTGTGTGCTCGTGCATGTGTGCATGTACGTGTGAGTGTGGGCGCACATGCGCTACAGCCCCAGAAGATAGTGCTCAGCTTCCCGCTTGGGACAGTCTCATCAATGCTGCACAAACTGGACTGGCTGACCTAAGAGCCTCAGAGTAGTTTTCTGTCTCTGCCTAGCACCTCAGTGTGGGAGCTTTGGCACTACTGTATGCTACCACACCTAGGTTTGTGTGGGTGCTGAACTGCAGTCCCGATTCTGCTGTGGGAAGTGCTTTAACCACTGAGCCATTCCCCCCACCCCCCACCTCTGTTCTTAATAAGTGGCCCTATTTCAAATATTGGTACAGCAATGGTAGGAGGACTCACACACTACCACCATCACCACCCATCATCCCCACCCTCCCACCCTTCCCCTTCCTTCCCCCATCCCCCTCACCAATCCCCCCTCCATTCTCCACCACCACTACCACCACCACCAATCCACCCCCACCACCCATCCTCCACCACCCCCATCCCCCAACCCTACCATTACCACCTATCCCCCCACCTCCCACCCCCACCCATCCCCCACCCTACCTCAATCCCCCACCCCCATCCTCTAAGGGAAGCTGCCTTGTCATTCTTTGTAGGAGCGGTTCCCTGAGACAGTTAGGTTTTACATGTATGACAGCCTTCAGTGACCAGGACAGGGCTGGGTTGATTTGCTTTCTCGCTCTCAGGAATTTTAACTAGGAAATACTCGAGTCATGAGACATTTGGCAGAAACAGCTGAAGCTGACAAGCCACAAGATCCAGAAAAGCCAGAGAAGCCAAGAGAGACCACATGACAAGCAGAGTTCCATGGAAGTTGTTGAGAAAACTGGGGCTGTGGAGAATAGGAGAGCTTCCTAGGGAAGGCGCTGCTGGGGCTGCGCCGGAGGGAGCGGTCTGGATTCCTACCCTTCCTGTCTCTCCCTCTGAGGTCAGACTCCTGTGGCTTCCCTGGACTCCACAGGGAAGGACTTGCATTAGAAATCCATTATGTGAGGTGTAGCCTTCCTTTTTAATGTTTCTTGTTTTAGGAGGAGGGTGCGTGTGTCCTGGCACACGTGTAGAGGTCAGAGGATGAGCTGTGGGAGTTGCTCTCTCCTCTGCCTTGTGGGTCCCAGGGGCTGAGCTGGGGTCAGCAGACTGGATGATAAGCTCATTTTCCCCGCTTGCTATCTCACCAGCCAGCCCTCTTTCCCTTACAAATTCTTCCTTTATCTTATTTATTTCTTTTACTTTGTTCCCTTTTTCTTCATTTAAAACTTCATAGGGCTGGAGAGATGGCTCAGCGGTCAGCGGAGATCTTGCACTGCTCTTGCAGAGGTCCCCGAGTTTGATTCCTATCATCCATGTTGGGTGGCGCTCCAGCTCCAGGGGAACGGAAGGCCCTCTTCTGGTCTCCAAGGGAACCTGCACTCACATGTACATACACATAACATAGGCACACACACATGTGCATTTATACTTAATAAAAATTTTAATCTAGCCGGGTGGTGGTGGCACACGCCTTTAATCCCAGCACTTGGGAGGCAGAGGCAGGAGGATCTCTGTGAGTTCGAGACCAGCCTGGTCTACAAGAGCTAGTTCCAGGACAGGCTCCAAAACCACAGAGAATCCCTGTCTCAAAAAACCAAAAAAAAAAAAAAAATTAATCTATTTTTTTATTATAGAGCCAGGGTGATGGTGGTTGCACACGCCTTTAACCCCAGCGCTCGGGAAGCAGAGGCACTGAGTGAGGTCATCCTGGTCTACAGAGTGAGTTTCAGAACAGCCAATGCTACACAAGGAAACCATCAAAAATAAATAAATAGCGGGGCGGTGGTGGCGCACGCCTTTAATCCCAGCACTCGGGAGGCAGAGGCAGGTGGATCTCTGGGAGTACAAGAGCTAGTTCCGGGACGGGCACCAAAGCTACAGAGAAACCCTGTCTCGAAAAACCAAAATAAATAAATAAATAAAAATAAATAAATTTATTATTACATTTATTTATTAGTGGGCCATGCCTGTGACAGTCAGGCAACAGTTTACAGTAGTCAATTCTGGTCTTCTACCATGTGGGCTCAGGGACGCAAACTTAGGCTGCCAAACTTGGTGACAAGCACCTCCTACTTGCTGACTATCTGGGCTGCCCCTCTTTCCTTATAAGACAGGGCCTTGCCGGGCGGTGGTGGCACACGCCTTTAATCCCAGCACTTGGGAGGCAGAGGCAGGCAGATCTCTGTGAGTTCGAGACCAGCCTGGTCTACAAGAGCTAGTTCCAGGACAGGCTCCAAAACCACAGAGAAACCCTGTCTCAAAAAACCAAAACCAAACAAAACAAAAACAAACAAACAAAAAACAAATAAAAAGCCCCAAAAGCAGCAAGTAAATAAATAAAAATATGTGGCACACCTTAATCCCAGCAGTTGGGAGGTAGGGGCAGGTAGATCCCTATGTGTTTGAGGCCAGCCTGGTCTACATAGAGAGTTCCAGGTTAGCTAGAGTTACTGGTGTATCCCTGTCTCATGAGCACAGAAATAAACAAAAACAAATAAGCAAAATGAACGTGGGGCTAGAGAAATGGCTCAGTAGCTAAGATCATTTGTTGCTCTTCCAGAGGCTCTGGGTTCAATTCTTGGCACCCACATGGCAGCTCACTCCAGTCCTACAGGATTCCATGCTGTCTTCTGCCCTGTTCTGGCACCAGGCACACAAGTGGTGCACAGACACACATGCAGGCAAGACACAGAGTGCTTAACGTTGAAGCATTTGCCTAGCTTGTATGGAGGGAGCTCTGAGTTCATTTTCCAGTATCACACACACATATGCACGCACGTATGCATGAGTGCATGCGTGTGCACACCCCCCCCCCACTAAAGGAGCAGAATTGTAGTTGGGATTATGAAACACAAAGAATGTCTCAGGCATACACACACAGGCTGGACATTCCAGCTTGCTTGCCTGGCAAAGGTGAGTCTTGGTGCTCTTCCTGAGTCAGAGAGTTCCTCTGCCCTGTCAGTTATTCCGTCAGATTCTGGGTTCCTCATATACGATTTTAGAAACTAAGATATATTTATTTGGGGAGAAGACTCCTTCTAAAGGCTACTTTGTCTTTTTTTGTTTGGCTTTTAGAGAAAGGAGGTTTTGAGTGGCAATTATTATGCCCTCATTGTCCCTAGAAAAATAACACCTTTTCCATGGTAAACCTAAGCAAGCTCCCGGATAGGGGAAAATATTTATCCTTAAATGCAGCTTCCCCAGGGTGGAATTCTGCTCTTTGGCTCGCTCAGTTAACGGTGGACAGCTGTTTCCAACAGGAAGCGTGGAATTGCATGGCTCCCTGAAATGCAAGGAAGACAGAGAGGAGGGTTCCCAATTATCAAACTTGGACTGGGGCCAAGATAATGAAACTCCTTGTCCCCGCCCCTCAGTTCTTTCAGAAGTCCTAGGAGACTCTTAATAACCAACCGCAAGTGGTCAGGTGGGCTTCGAGCCCATCTCCAAGGCTTCCTTGTGACTCAGAAGGAGGGCATCAGGCCACCCCAGCTGAGCAAGCTGGCAAACAGACGATAAAATAAAATCCGTCAGAGTCTGTGGTTGAATTGGAACCTCAGCCGCTCTCTACAGCCATTCCCACGCAAACAAAGGAAAGAGGTTGCTGATTCCTATTCTAAACACCATTTCGTTTTTAGCCTTTTAGATAGGTGCCCATGTAATCCCCTGCTGACCTTCCCCTCACCACTGGCTGAACTAATCCTCTTGCCTTCAAGTGCTGTGATTACATGCATGCCCCTGTATGCCCAGCTTAGATTTGTCATGTTTGTTTTACATATTTACTCTGTGTGTGTGGGGGGGTCAGTGTGCCCACATATCATGAGACCATGTCACATGTATGGAGGTCAAAGGAACCTTGTGATAAACTAGATTTTCTTTTTTCAGCATCTGGCAGTTGTGGTGGTGGCTGCAGCGGTGGCAGTGGCGGTGGTGTTGAACTCTGTTCCTTAGGCTTGGAAGCAAGTACCAATGAACCACTTCGCTAGCACTGAAGCAAGCACAGTGAGCACCCATTTCTCCCTTGAGCGCAGGGCAGGGTCAGAGGCTTCAGGGGTTGCTTACCTGGCCTGTGGGCCAGAGGGACCAGAGAAAGTAAAATCTGACGCACTGTAAATCGGTTGAAATCCCGCTGTGGTCCCATAAGCGCAAGGCTAGGGGCAGCACTTGCTCTTGTTTCAACCTGAAAAAGTGCAACTGGAGGTAAAGAAAGCACATTATTGGCTTGGATTTTCGCTACATAAACTTGGAAGCCAGTTCCGTCGGAAATGCCTGGAAACAAGCTGCAGTCTGTTACGAGGCTTGCCGAATCACTCTAGTTTTGCTTGAGGCATTTTAGGGGAAAATAATTTACATGTTCCAAAGCTTGAGTACTTCTGGAAGATTACGAAGGCTAGTTACCAGCCATATGTTCAAAGAGCTTGAATTCTTTCTTTCTTTTTTAATTATAAAAATTATCCATGCTTGAGATGAAAAGGAAGATGAAAATGAACAGAACAGACTCTAATGAAGTCAAAAGTCAGTTCCCGTTCTGTGCTCACCATGCGTTCATCCCACGCTCTGTGGGCTCATTGGAAATGGTTTCCATGAGGACATTTTATTTTGTATGGGATGTGTGTGTAGGGGGCAGGCGTTTTACACAGTGCGCATGTGGAGGTCAGAGGATAACCTTCCATTTTTCCATTCATCTTGTAGGCTCTAGAGATCAAACTCAGGTTGTAAGACTTTGTAGCAAATGCCGCAAAGCTGGGAGTGAGCTGCATCGCTGCCCTTCCCACAGATGGACTCCAAACTCGGTCCTTTAAACATGCAAATAGAAGGCACAGGCCTTTACCCCACCACTTGGGAGGCAGGAGCAGGCAGTTATCTGTGAGTCTGAGGCCAGCTTGTTCTGTATAGCAAGTTCCAGGCTAGCCAGGCATACATAATGAGATCTCGTCTCAAAAAACAAAAACAAACAAAAATAATTAAGAGGGCTAGAGAGATGGCTCAGCGGTTAAGGTCATTGGCTGCTCTTCCAAAGGACCTGGGTTTAATCCCCACATGGCAGCTCACAACTGTCTGTAATTCCAGTTCTAGGAGATCTGACACCCTCACATAGACATACATGCAGACAACTCACATAAAAAAATTAAATAAAATAAAAAGGAATAAAAAGGAAGCAGGCGGATCTCTGTGAGTTCGAGGCCAGCCTGGTCTACAAGAGCTAGTTCCAGGACAGGCACCAAAGTTACAGAGAAACCCTGTCTCAAAAACCAAAAAAAAAAAAAAAAGAAAGAAAGAAAGAAAAGAAAAAGCACAACTAACAATAGAAATGACTGTGATTTGATCTCTCATTTAGTGACTCCCAGTCTTTATCAGGCTGCATTTACTCTGCCAGTTACCTTTCTCACAGCTACGGAAAAAGACCCTGACTGAAGTCACTTGGGAGAAACTTCCTGGTGACTCATCCTTCAGGAGTACTGTCTGGAATGCTTGGGATTTCATGGCTGCAGGCGCTCCAGGCAGCTGCTCATACCACATCCACAGTCAGCCCTGTTTCAAACAAACAAACAAATAAATAAACAAGCAAAGAAAAATTCCCATTTCCTAAAGCTTGCTGAAAAGGCAGAATTTGTAATTTCTTATGAAAAAAAAGTCTCACTAGATAGTTAACCTCTTTACTGCCCACAAATTCTTTAACTTCCTTAAGTCCTGGTTCCTTGGATACTAAAGGGAAGGTGATAACAACGTATTTCCTGGCTGCAGTCAGGACTAAGTGGGAAAAGAACGTAACACACTCTGGGCGTGGTGCTTGGGGGCACAAGAAGCTTTCAGTTATGGCTTCATAGTTGTTCTTTTTGTTTGTTTGGATTTTGTTTTTTTTTTTTTTTCTTTCTTTTTTTTTTTTTTTTCGAGACAGGGTTTCTCTGTGGTTTTGGAGCCTGTCCTGGAACTAGCTCTTGTAGACCAGACTGGTCTCGAACTCACAGAGATCCACCTGCCTCTGCCTCCCAAGTGCTGGGATTAAAGGCGTGCGCCACCACCGCCCGGCTGTTTTTGTTTTTTGAGACAGAGTTTTCCTGTGTAGCCCTAGTTGCCCTGGAACTCACTCTGTAGACCAGGCTGGCTTTGAATTCACAGAAATCCGCCTGCCTCTGCCTCCTGAGTGCTGGGATTAAAGGTGTGCACCCCCACTGCACTGCTAAATTGCTAATTTTATGACGCTGCACCATATTATGCTTTATAATCGCGCGGGATTTGGAGGCTGCTACATGTATATTTACATAAATTTTAAAAAAGGCCCCCCAGTTCCCAGCTCTTAGGATGGAGGCAGGAGGATCAGCAGTTCTAAGTCTGCCCATGGAGAGGGCTCAAGTAGCACAGTCCACAGTGCAAGCCTGAGTTCAGGTCCCTCTTATCGGTACTTTTTATTTTTTTGTCGTTGTGACAACCCATCTTAGAGAAGAATTTATTAGGTGGGTGATTTCAGAGGTTTTATGTCCATAGTGGTGGAGCCAAGGTGTGAGGACAGGAAGAGCTGAGAGCTCACATCTTGAGGGGAGCACACTGGGAATGGAGAGTCTTTGAAAACTTCAAGTCCACCTCCAGAGACACACATCCTTCAACAAGGTCACACCAAGCAGTTCTGCTAACGGGGGAGGGGGAAGACCAAGTATTCAAATATATGTGTCTATGGGGGCCATTCTCCTTCAAACCACCACATTTCCAGAACTCACATAATAGCTGAGTTTGTCCTCTGACCTCCACACGCATGTTGTGGCATGTATATATAAACACATAAACATATACACACACATACACAAGAAGTATTATTGATTGGGTTTTTATTGAGACAGGGTGTCTCTATATATAGCCCTGGTTGCCCTAGAACTCACTGTGTAGACCGCTTGACTCAGAGAGATCCACCTACCTCTGCTTCCCTACTGCTGTGATTAAAGACAGGCACCAACATGCCTGACCAGTAAATACATATTTAAAAAAAGGAAGTTCAAGGCCTTCCTCCATGACACCAGCCTTGACTACAGGAGACCTGACTCAAACAGATGTGTGTTCATGTGTCTCTCCATGCGTGTATGCCCATGTGTGTGCATGAACTGCAGAGGCCAGAAGAGTGTGCCAGCTGCCCTATGTGGATGCTGGGAAAATGTACTCCAGTCCTCTGAAGGAGCGGCAACTGTTTAGCCTGCTCGCTTGCCCCGGGGCCCTATTTCACTTGAAAGCAGTCTCTTTTTGCTGAAAGCTCCACAGAAAGATAGTGCCAAGAGCTTATTTGTGGGCCCGCAAGAGTGCTCAGCAGATCTAGGCACTTGCTGCCAAGCTTGAGCACCTGAACTGGAAACCTGGAGCCCATGTGGTAGATGGAGAGACCAAGACTCCTGAAGGTTGTCATGCTCACCACAGGAGCGCTGGGGCATGCTCACAACCCCTAGAAAGAAAGAAATGTTAAATTAAAAAAAGACCCCATTTCTTCTTAGGTTTCTTGGGTCACACAATTCAGTGACATCTGTTAGCTCGAATTATTCTTAAAAGGAATTCTTGGATGTGGAAATTATAATCTGAATAGATATTCCAAAGAGAAAATTATCCCTTTATTTGAAATAGATGGGTGAATTATTTTGAGCTATGCTCTATCCCTTCATTATTCTATTATGTACAGACCTTAACTCCTCTGAGAAGAGTGTATGGTTTAAGGACACCAATAAGCATTTTCAGAATTATTAACAAACTAACAATAGGTTGATGATTCACCCTGGATTCACGCCAGAGGCTGTGAAAGAACTCAATAAACATGATATGCATTTCAAAAACCAGTAATTATAATTAAAATTTCCAAACCCCTCAATCCTATAAATTATATTAAGTAGAATAGGAGTATTTGGCTTGCCCCGACTCAGGCTTGTAGTACGTGGCAGACATGGTGACTTTGTCTTTGAGCATACTGGGAAGATAGTAAGATTTTTCAAAGGTGATAGCTGGCTGTTTCTCTTTTTGTTGGCATTTTTGAGACAGTCTGGAACGTACCTCTGAATGACCTGGAACTCACCTTGTGGACCAGGTGGGCCTTAATCTCTAACTGCTATCCCCCTGTCTCTGCCTCTCTAGTACTAAGATTACAGGCATGATTCACCATGCCTTGGTGGTACTGTCCACCGCCCGCTCCCCCAGCACAGCAGATACGCTCTCTTTAAAAAAAACCCTTCTGTGGTTATGTTCTGTTCTTTATTACTAATATTTTTTTGTTCTGATTTTTAATCATATGTATGTGTGTGTAGGTTTGTGCGCATGGAGGCCAGATTAGAGTGTTGGATCCCCCAGAGCTGTAGCTGCCTGATGTTGCTGCTGGGAACCGAACTGGGGTCCTCTGCAAAGAGCAGTATGTGATCCAGACTACTGTACCAACTCTCGTGCCCCATTCTTTATTACTTAAATGAGATTTTTTTTTATTGTTCTCACCAAATAAGCAACACAATTTACCAATTCCATTTTTCTTTTTCTTCAACTCAGTTTTGGTCACATATTATTTTAAAAACCTTATAAACTGCCTGTAAACAAACCCATTTTGTAGCTCGCCTAGGACCTCAAGGGATCTGTCTCTTAAATGACTCAAAAAGCAAATTATGACCCTGGTAATAACATGAGCAAGTGGACACTCGCCAAGCCCACCCCTGAGACTGTCCACTGGAGGAAGACCATCTCGGGGAGGGTCACAGCTCCGAGGCTGGTTGGTCGGGAGCTCGGCCTGAGGCCAGGGAGGGCCGACCCGGCACAAAGCCGCTCCTGGGGCGGGGAGCCCATCGCACCGGTTCCGGCCGCCGCCTGGAGCGCGCATCCAGAGGCCCGGCCGTGCCGCCGCCAAAGCTTAGCCTCTGCCCTTGCCTTTTCTTCTGCTCATTTTATTAAAAAAAAAAAAAAAAAGAAAAAGAAAAAAAAAAAAAGGGGAAAAAAAAGAAAATGGAAGAGCGAGCCGGAGCAAACACTCCCGCCCCTAAGCCCGCCTTCCGCCTCCCATTGGTCCGTCCTCCGCCTGCGTCACACCAAGACGCACCAGTGGCGAGGCGCGATACTGCGAGGTGGGCCGGGCCCGGGCGCGGAGTGGGCGGCGGGTCGGCGCAGCAGCCCCGCGGCTCCGCCACCATCGCGGAGGTGCCGCTGCTCCCACAGACGCTCGCGAGCCGCCCCCCGCGCTCTGCAGCCTCTCGCCACGCCGGGCCTCGGTCCCCGCCTCCTTCCCCGCGCCTCGTCCCCTCACGCGCTCCCCACCTTGTCTCCGCCTCATTTTCTCTCCTAGTTAAGGGGAAAAGGAAAAAAAAAACCCACCCTCCTCTTGTGGGAGCCCCTCGCCCTCTGGGGGGAAAAACAACACAAAACCAGACATGGTCCTGGGCTTCCGCTGCTGAAGGCTTGGCCCACCCGAGGAGGTCGAGGTCCCGGCAGGGAAGCCCCGCAGCCCCCCGCCCCCCCCACGGCGTCGCGTCCCCGCGGGCCGGCCCCCTCGGCCCCGCGCCCGCCGTCCTCGCTCCGCCGCCGGCCCCCGCGGCCTCCCTCCCGGTCCCAGCACTTTCCCCGGAGCCGGGCCGCCACCCCTCTCATTGATGGTGTAGCGCCTGAGGGGAAGGTAAGTGTCCCAAGTTGTCTCCGCCGTGCCTCCCGCCGCCCCTCGTTCCCGGGTTGGGGTGCTCCGGGAGGGCCGGGGCGGAAAGCAAAGGCTGTGGGAGTGGAGGCAAGAGGTCGGGGAACCGCGGGCCGGACGCTGGCCTCAGTGCTGTGCGGGCCAGGTGACTGTCCTCCGTGCCTGCCTCCTGACCCCTGCTCTCTCGGGGCTCCTCAGGCACGCTCTCCTGCTAGTCTGAGGTTAAACTAGTCCTTGCCGAGCCACTCGCTCGGCTGTGGGAGGGAAGGACTTGAAGCTGGGCATTTCTGGCATGTTTGCGAATGTGGGGGTCTTGGAACGGACTCATTAAAGTCTAATTTCACATTAGGAGGACGGTTTCCTCCTTTGTGTTATCAAAGTCTCCACTCCTCGGCTCTGTGATTCCAAAATTATGGAACCAGATCTCACTTGCAGCGTAGAATTCATTCTGTCATGATTTAAGTTCTGCTGTCTGAAAGAGGATGTCTTCTTTTTTCTTTATTATTATTATTTTTTAAGATTATAGGAAGAAGATAATTCTTCGTACAGTGGGGTGAATGTGTGTTGTGTTGAAGGAAGTACTGCAGGTTTTCTTTGAAACTGCTTGAGAAGTTGTTGAAAGGAGATAAAATGATTCATTGTTGAATTGTCATTATCCTCTGTCTCTTTTCCAAGGTTTGCTTACATTTTTTTTTGGATTACAGACTTCAAACGTTGATTTAAGCAGAATGTGCCCTTGAGAAACGGGGTGTTGTAAATGTTTCAGTATGTGCTGCTATTTTAAGGTGGATCTGAGAAAGTAGTTTTGTATGAATCTTGAAATAGCCTTCTCCAAAGCAATTTTTAAAACAAAACAAACAAACAAAAGATTAACTAGTGAGGGTGAACTTGGTGGATTACAAAACAAACATTTAGTGTAACTCAAACGAATACATCCTAGGTTTAGGTTTCCAACAGCTTTTATAATTGCTTTCCATTTAAAGAGGGCTTTTTGTCTGCTGTACACTGGTGTCTTTAGTCTCAGTCTGATGGGGGAGGGGAGAGAGGCTGGATCTATACAATAATAAAATCATCTTTGGCTAGCTATTTCCTTCCATGGATTTGCTTGCTGAGTTAATTCCACTCTAATTTACAAACCATTTTGGATTTTGATGGCCTAGCCTGGGTGGAAGCTGGCTTCCAGTTTTCTCTGTTGTGGAGATTGAAGGGAAAAGAGGCAGAGGCAGACACACACACAGACACACACAGACATTACACACACCACCACACCACACACACACACAATCAGGCTGAGGGCTCATTGTTCTTCCGTACACACATCCATTCTCTCTCCCATATTTGGGACTAGGTTTGCACAGACAAACACAGCTTTTTGGGGGAGAGAGGAGAGAAGATGGGGGAAGGGGAGGTCTTTTTCTTTTCAGCTTTCTTTTACCCATCTCATGTCTGGCCTTTTTTTTTTTCCCCCAACCTTTGCACGGCGGATGAGTGCATGGGAAACTAAAGGACACTCTGGGACATGTTCAGAAGACCTCTGTCTCCCTTTGCTCCCTTTGCAGCCCTGCTTTCTGCTGCTGACTTTATTTACTTATTTTTGTCCGTGTAAAGATAAACTCTTGTTTTGGCTTTACATTCTCTGTTTTCACATTCCTCTTTACCTCTGACTCTGTTAGGGACAGACGTTTGTTCTCTTGATTTTTATTTTCCTGAATGTGAGCAAGGTCTTTCTAAGAAGAAATACGTTGTCTTAGTTAAAATGAATAAGATTGTATTTGAGGTTAACATTTGACAATATTTTGTGTGTGTGTGTGCGTGTGTGTGCAAGAGAGAGAAAGTGATTGATGATCCTTGACTTATCAATGTAGTTTTTATTTTTAATAGTGTTTTTAAGAAAAGGTCTGGTTTTTCTGGTTGGGGGTTAGGGTAGAGACCCTTTTGAACGCTGGACAGAGCTGAGTCCACCTGGCTGAATCTCGCTGAGGGCTAAGGATGGAGGTTAGTGTGACTCCATGTGGGTTGCAGAATAGCACCTTCTACTGGTTAATTGCTTTGACGATCCAGTGAAGAGGATGGGGGGAGGGGATTAACGGCTGAGGCTTAATGATTTTCTTTTAAACACAGCGGCTGTGCCTTTCTGCAAATGCCACTTCCCTGGACTGCTAATACAGATGCCCTTTGACAGGCGCTCTTGCATCGCAGCCTTATTATGTTATTGGCTGTGTCTTGACATTAATTTGTTCTGTTATCAGGAGTATTTTCACATTGTGACTTCCAAGGACTCCTTTGAATTGATGCTCTTTCTTTTTATGAGAAATGTAGTTTGTCTTAAGCTAGTAAACAACATAGGGGCTTATCTGCATTCCAAGTGTTGTAGACAGTACTCACCAGCGGCCCTTTAAGAACATTTTAGTGTCATTAAAAAGATAAACTTACATTACAGAAAGTCAAATTCTAGCATTAGAGATTTTCCTCTGGGATTTAAACACCCACTCTGTGTGACAGAGAGGTTGGGGAGAAGTTGGGGTGGGGGAAATCTCAGTAAAATCAGCAATTATGTGTAGGTAATGGTGCTGTATTACAATAGTGTTTTCTGTTTTTTTTTTTTGTTTGTTTGTTTTCGAGACAGGGTTTCTCTGTGGTTTTGGAGCCTGTCCTGGAACTAGCTCTTGTAAACCAGGCTGGCCTTGAACTCGCAGAGATCCGCCTGCCTCTGCCTCCTGAGTGCTGGGATTAAAGGCGTGCGCCACCACCGCCCGGCTACAATAGTGTTTTTTTAATATTTATTTATTTATTATGTATACAATATTCTGTCTGTGTGTATGTCTGCAGGCCAGAAGAGGGCACCAGACCTCATTACAGATGGTTGTGAGCCACCATGTGGTTGTCGGGAATTGAACTCAGGACCTTTGGAAGAGCAGGCAATGCTCTTAACCACTGAGCCATCTCTCCAGCCCTACAATAGTGTTTTTTTTTTTTTTTTGGTTTTTCGAAACAGGGTTTCTCTGTGGTTTTGGAGCCTGTCCTGGAGCTAGCTCTTGTAGACCAGGCTGGTCTCGAACTCACAGAGATCCACCTGCCTCTGCCTCCCAAGTGCTGGGATTAAAGGCGTGCGCCACCACCGCCCGGCTTACAATAGTGTTTTCAATAGTTGTATCAGTATTATAATAAAAAGCCTGATAGAATAATGTGTGGATTTGATTTTTTATAAGCTGGAGGCTAGCAAGAATTTGAATGTGCATACAAATTAACACAACAGATGATAGATTCCTCCTCAGAGTCTTCTGAACTGATGTACAGTTTCATAAATAATCTGCTTGATAAGTGCTCACATGTTGGTTGTTTAATACAGTGACCAGTCAGAGAGCTTTGTAGCTGTAACTGGTTATTCTTTTTTTTTTTTTTTTTTTTTTTTTTTTTTGGTTTTTCGAGACAGGGTTTCTCTGTAGCTTTGGTGCCTGTCCTGGGACTAGCTCTTGTAGACCAGGCTGGCCTCGAACTCACAGAGATCCGCCTGCCTCTGCCTCCCGAGTGCTGGGATTAAAGGCGTGCGCCACCACCGCCCGGCTGGTTATTCTTTTTTTTTTCCTTTTTTTTTTTTTCTTCTGGTTTTTCGAGACAGGGTTTCTCTGTGTAGTTTTGGAGCCTTCCTGGAACTAGCTTTGTAGAGCAGGCTGGCCTCGAACTCATGGAGATCTGCCTGCCTCTGCCTCCCGAGCGCTGGGATTGAAGGCGTGCTCCACCACTGCATGGGCAGACTGGCTATTAAGACTGTCTTTGCTGATTCACTTCAGTTCCAAAGCTTGAAGCGTAAGTTCCCACAGTTGCAGTGCAGTGTGAACAGTTGAGTGTCGTGTTTGTTTAGTGTGGGCATGACCAGGTGATTTCAGTTCAGTCTAGGCTTGTTTTAGTGTAACTAGAAACCAGTTTGCACTAAGAAGGTTACCTAAATCAAGAAATGAAATATTCCAGTACTTTTTAACTTACTGTTCAGTAAACCAGTTTTTTTTTTTTTTAAATGAGAGTATTCACTACCAAGTCGTGCAGTAATATACGTAACGTTGAACTGACACTGAAGCTGTGTCAGGTGCTGAAGGCACAGGATAGTGAATATGATCTGCACCCTAAGACCCTGTGTGGTGAACAGTACTATGGATATCCTCAACACCTACTACTTTAAAGTTGGTTTTGAATTTTTCACATCTTGTTCAAATCTCAGTAATCAGTAAGACATTTAAGTAGTAAAATAAGTTATATGTACTGAATTCCTTTGGGAATTGTATGCTTTTCTGCTAACTGCTTTTGGCAGCTACTTTTACAATTGATTTAAAAGTTAAGATAGCAGGAAATTAATATATTTTTTTTTTTTTTGGTTTTTCGAGACAGGGTTTCTCTGCAGTTTTGGAGCCTGTCCTGGAACTAGCTCTTGCAGACCAGGCTGGTCTCGAACTCACAAAGATCCGCCTGCCTCTGCCTCCCAAGTGCTGGGATTAAAGGCGTGCGCCACCACCGCCCGGCAGGAAATTAATATTTTTAACTGAATCATTAGTGTACCTAGCTGTGAACTTCATCCCTCCCCACAAATATATACACGAGTGGGGAGGACACTGCACTGTTGTACACAGAGGGAAAGGGATGGGGGGGAGGGTATTATATTGTTCTGTGTAAGTTTTCTGATAACATTGTACTCTAGACTCTAGTTGGTCATAGGCTTTTTAATCACCAGAAATTTGTCTTGAGTCATATGAGTAATTATTAATTATCGGCACTCTGATAGTTATTCCACAGTTGACGCTTTGCATAGCCTATTTAAGTGTGGTTTTTGGCAAGCATGTTAGTTTGTGCTTAGCTTCTCGTCTAACACGGTTCTTGTGTTTTTAAAGTGAGAAGTGTGCATTTAGACATTAGTTGTAGTATTACTAAGATTGCTTATGCCATTTCAATGAACATCTGACTACAAATAGCTCAAGTGTGCTTAAATATTTACCATCTTGGAGTTTGGTTGGATTTTTAAAATTAATCAATTAAATTATATATAACTATTTTATATATATGTATGAGGCAAGGTTTGGCTATGTAATTCACCTTGGGCTCAGACTCCTGGCAAGCCTGCTTTAACGTCCTAAGTGCTGAGATGGTAGTTTTATGCTTCCATGTTGGCCTGGAACTGTGATTTATATAAATAATTTGTTGGTGTGCCAAGTAATTAAGATATAATTCATGTCCTCATATTAGGTAACTAGGTCAGATAAAACTGCCAACATAAGTTCTTTAAAAAAATTTTTATTTTGGGGTAAAGAGATGGCTTAGTGGTTAAGAGTTCTGCATGCTTTTCCAGAGGACCCAGATTCAATTTCCTGCTTCCACATGGATTTGCTACCATTTACAACTCCAGCCCTAGGGGATCTGACGCCCTCTTCTGACCCTCTTAGAACACTGCAGACATGCAGGCATACAAGTAGGCAAAATACCCAAACACATAAAAAGTTAAACGTTTTTAAAAACATTATTTTATTCAGGCTTGGTGGCACCTGTCTTTATGGAGGCAGAGGCAGATCTCTGTGAGCCTGATCTACGTAGTGAGTTCCATCCAGGGCAGCAGCCGTGGCTATATAGTGAGAATTTTTCTCGAAAAATAAAAAAATAATTATTTTACTTATAAAACCTGGTGTGTGGGGAGGTGGGGGACACTCTATACATGTAACTCAGGAACAGCTTTACAGCTTTTGGAAGTCACTTCTTTCTGTCATGGATGTCCTGGGAATCTAACTCTGTCAGGCTTACTGGACAAGCTTCCTTACCAGATGAGCCATCCTGATGGTCCATAAAAGCTTCTTTTATGTGTCCAAGTAAAATGACCTGTTTGAACCAGTATAAAAAGATTGTTTTTGGGTTCAGGATCTCCTGAAGCCCAGGCTAGTCTCAAATTCAGTGTGTAACCAGGGTGCCTATAAACTTGTGTACTTTCTGGTTTTACAGGAACACATTACCATGCCCAGCTTTAGATTTTTTGTTGTTGTTGTTGTTTTTGTTTTGTTTTCTTCATTTGCTTTGGTTTTTTCAAGATAGGGTGTCTCTGTGTAACCTTGGCTGTCCTGAAACTTGCTGTATAGACCAGGCTGGTCTCAAACTCAGACCTGCCTGCTTCTGCCTCCCAAGTGCTGGGATTAAAGGTATGTGCTGCTACTGAGCAGTTAAAGGTTTTTTTTTTTGTTTTTGTTTTTTTTTTTTTTTGAGACAGGGTTTCTCTGTGTAGCCTTGGCCTGCTGTGGACTAGGCTGGGCTCTAACTCAGAGATCTGCCTGCCTGAGCTTCCAGAGTGCTGGGATTAAAGGCATGCACCATCACCAGCTGACTGAATTGTTTTTTTTTTTTTTTTTTTTTTTGATTTTTCGAGACAGGGTTTCTCTGTGGTTTTGGAGTCTGTCCTGGAACTAGCTCTTATAGACCAGGCTGGTCTCGAACTCACAGAGATCCGCCTGCCTCTGCCTCCCAAGTGCTGGGATTAAAGGCGTGCGCCACCACCGCCCGGCCTGAATTGTTTTTATTTTGGTAAAATTTGCTAATATATTAGCAACCATAAGTAATATATTTACTTTAAAAATTTTTCTTTATATGGTTATATTACAAAATGTATTTCTAATTCGTAGAACACTTGTTTGAGAAATCAGTGTAGACTGTTTTGAAGTTGAAGACAGGGTTCTATCCTAATTTTAAACTAGTTATTATGTGATGTTTGAGGTCTTTGGTTAGGGATGTTGGGATTGCTAGGAACATAAAACATTCAAAGTCATTTCAAATACTGGGGAAAGGTGGAACAGAAATTTATGCTTTTAAAGGTCAGCCCTCCAAGAAGAACAGAAGCCTAGGTTTAGCAGTGTCTCTCAGTGTTGGAATCCTGTCAGGGGTGTGAAGCCTCTCAGCTTTAGCAACCTAGTATGTTTTTTTCTCTTGAGCAGAGTTTGTTGAACCCTACCCTCAAAGTGGGACTGTGACTAGCAATAAGGTCGCCTCTCTGTTGGGAGCAGTGTTTGCGCTGTTGGCTTGCACTGAGAGAGAGAGCTGTGAACGAGTGTGGCCATGCAGCATCTCTAGACAGTCTTAGCTGCTGAGAGCCCCTTCTGGAAAAACTCGACGCTAACACACATTCACCAGAGCATGCGTGAGCACATTTCTTGGTACCTCTACATGACCCTCAGTCTCCCAGAGGACTGATTCCTTACATCTTTCTTGTGTCAGGAGTGCTCAGTATGTGTGCGCGCGAGTGTGAATGTCTGTGTATACACATACACAGACACACAGTTCAGAGGGAGTGTGAATAGCAGGAATGCAGGCTTGTGTCTACTTGTATAAACTGCTTTGGGCAACTTGGGAAACCTCCCTTTGTGGCAGAACCTGGCAGTGGGGGAATGTATCCACCCTAGAGCAGTTCTGATTAATGAGTAATGGGGGCAGGGCTCTGACTGTAGACCTAGATATGTTTCATGCATGAAAACATCATTTAGGTGTATTTTAACTGGTGCTCCTTAATTCATTGTTGAGTGATGCTGGTGATGGAACTCAGGGCCTTGCTTGTGTTTAGGCATGTGCTCCACTTCTGAGCCATGCCTTCAGCTCCTGGATACTTCTTAAGCCCAGACTCGGTGTCCCTGAGCTGCCTTACTCTTCTCTCTTTCTTTTTGTATGGCTCACAGAAGGATCGAAGTCATATATTGACCTGTCATCCTATTCTCTCTGGCAGAGCCCTAAGGTTAGGCAGTAGAGGTCCAACTTTGAGTTTTTAGTGAAGGAAGTCTTCTTGCTCAGAGCACTGGACATTCAGGGCTGGCCTCCCACTCCTCTGCCTTTAACTCGGCTGTTTAATCTCTGCTTCCTTTGTGTGGTTATGCTGTGTTTCCACTTCCACTAAGAACTCTCTTTGTAATTAAAAATTCCCAAGAGACATCTGATAGGCGGGTTAGTTATTGCTAGTGTTGGCTAAGGCCTTAGGGTCAGGCCGCCTCATAAGGTGTTCTCAGCCCTCCAGATGGGCTATACTTAGACTAGATCCTCACCTCTGTCTGTCAGCTCATGTGCAGGGACATAGGGAGTGAAAGGCTTTCTGAGCCCTTTGGTCTAGGGAGAGGGATTTCTTTGGTTTTTGTTAGGGCTGTTGAATTTTTCCTGTTCATTTCTACTGACATCTAGTATGGTTGTTGCTGGCTTTTCTAACTTACTCTGTTTAATAGTTATTTTGCTTTAAAAAAATTACATAATCGGGGCTGGAGGAATGGCTCAGTTGTTAAGAGCACTGACTGCTCTTCCAGAGGATCCGGGTTCAATTCCCAGCACCCACATGGCAGCTCACAACTGTCTGAAGATCCAGTTGCAGGGGATCTGACACCTTCACACCAATGCACATAAAATAAAGTTAAATAAACCATAAAAAATTAAAAAAAAAAGAAAAAATTACATAGTCATAACTAATCACACATAATTTCTTTATTAGGTGAGATTATTTTGTTGGGTTTGTCTTACTTTCTCTTTGTTTTCTGTAAATGTTCACCTGCGTGCCTGTCTACCTACCTGGTTTTCTAAGCCAGTGTTTCCCAAACTGGACTAATGGCATACCAATAAACTGCAAGCTTGTATAGGTTAGGTTGGTCTCCGAACTCACCCTCTTGCTTCAGCCTCTTGAGTATGGGGCTCCCCTGTACTTTAAGAATGCTTCTGACTTTACTGTGTACTAATATTCTGCAGGACATATTCTGACATATATATGTAAAATTTAATATCCTGTCTTGGCCTGAGATGGGCTCTTTTTCTCCTTAACAAAGAAGTTGTCTTAGTGGTAAAGGTGCTTGTAAGACCATAGCTCAGCCAGGTGGTGGTGCACACACCTTTAATTCCAGCACTTGAGGCAGAAGCAGGTGGAACTTTTTTGAGTTCGAGGCCAGCCTGGTCTATAGAGTGAGTTCTAGGATAGCCAGGGCTACACAGAGAAAGCTTGGTTTGAAAAAGAATACAGAAAAAAAAAAAGACCACTCAGAACTCATATGCTCGAAGGAGAGAACAGATCTCTGAAAGTTCTCTGACGTCTACACATACTTTATAATGTATCTCCCCAATAAGAAATAATATATACCCCTGTCTCAATATATGTATATATATTTATAGACAGGGCTTCTTTGTGTAGCCTGGCTGTCCTGAAACTCGCTTTGCAGACCAGGCTGACCTATAACTCAGAGGTCTACCTGTCTCTGCCTCCCAAATGCTGGAATTAATGGCATGAACCACCACGCCTGAGTAGAAATAAAATTTTAAAAAAATCTTAAGAAATATGGAGGCCATGATTATTACTACTTAGTGCTTTGTTGGTCTCTACTGTTTTTCTTCAAGCCGCTTATATTCTGGTATGTCCATACTGAAAAAAAGGTCCTGCTTTTTCTATCAGATCTACATGTTGTTCTGTGGTTGTATTTGGGCACAGTAATTATTACCTTTATTTCATTTCTCAGTTCAATCAGTCAAATCAGTAGTTAGTTTTCTTTTTTGGGGGGAGAGGGGTTCTGTAGTTTTTGGTGCCTGTCCTGGAACTAGCTCTTGTAGACCAGGCTGGCCTCGAACTCAAAGAGATCCGCCTGCCTCTGCCTCCTGAGTACTGGGATTAAAAGGTGTACGCCACCACCACCTGGCTTAGTTTTCTTTTACCTCACTACAGAGCTGTTTTTTTTTTTTTTTTTTTTTTTTTTTTTTTTTTTCGAGACAGGGTTTCTCTGTGGTTTTGGAGCCTGTCCTGGAACTAGCTCTGTAGACCAGGCTGGTCTCGAACTCACAGAGATCCGCCTGCCTCTGCCTCCCAAGTGCTGGGATTAAAGGCGTGCGCCACCACCGCCCGGTCCTGTTTTTTTTTTTTTTAAAGATCTATTTATGGGCTGGAGAGATGACTCAGAGGTTAAGAGCACTGACTGCTCTTCCAGAGGTCCTGAGTTCAATTCCCAGCAACCACATGGTGGCTCACAACCATCTGTAATGAGATCTGGTACCCTCTTCTGGCCTGCAAGCGTACATAGAAGGAATGTTGTATACATAATAAATAATTAAAAAAAAAAAAAAAGAAATGGACACCCAAATGGCCCATGCCTTTAAAAAAAAAGATTTATTTATTATGTATATAGTGTTCTGCCTGCATGTATGCCTGTTTGACAGAAGAGGGCACCAGATCTTATGATGGATGGTTGTGCGCCGCCTTGTGGTTGCTGGAACTCAGGACCTCTGGAAGAGCTGATGGTATACTTAAGTTCTCCAGCTCCGTCTAATGCAGAGTTTAATCACAGTTTATAGACATTGGCTAGAATCTTTCAACAAATAAAATTCTTGACTTTGCCATTGATTAGGTTAAGCCTATGTAGTAATATGTAGAAAGGAAGACAACCTTTTAGGAATTAATGGTTTTATTGGCCATTGGTATACCTTAACTGTGAGTATATAAGGTATTTTAGGGACAGACTAGCATAGAGCTGTGTTGCTGTATACAGAGTACCTCAAAACACGGTACAGCATAGGAAGCGTCTTTTACCTAGTGCTTGAGAGTGGCTTAACTGAGCTATTCTGGTGCAAGGATTTTTCTTGAGGTTAGCTAGGACTGGAGGATCTGCTTCCAGTATGTCTCCTTACATGGGTGTGATCAGGGAACCGCCAATGCTGGCCACATGAACTCCTCCAGTGTTATTCAAATGATCTCATGACATAGTATTTGATTTTGAGCTTGGGAGTACAGGCCCGCCTCTCTCATTTTGTGATGTCATCTTAGAAGTCAGATATCACCTCCCTCCCCTCTCCCCCATATGTATCTCTTTGAGACATGGTCTCACTGTGTAGCCCTGACTGGCCTGCAACTTGCTGTGTAGACCAGGCTGGCCTTCAGCTTACAGAGATCCACCTGCCTCTGCCTGCCTCTTGAACACCAGGATTACAGGTGTATACCACTGTGTCTGGCAAATACCATCTCTTTTGCCATATTGTACTAGTTGGAATCAAGTTATTAAGTAGAGCCAACACTCAAGGGGTGAAGGGCCAGCTTTTGGAAAGAGCATCATCGAAACATTTGTGAGGGACTGGGAAGATGGTCTCATCAGCTGCTCTTCCAGGAGTTCTGTTCCCAAACCCACATGGTCGCTAACAACTGTTTTTAGCTCCAGTTCCAGAGAATTTGATGTTCTGTTCTGGCCTCTGTGGGCATTGCATGCATGTGATATACAGACATAAATGCAAGAAAGACACACATAAATAAAAATAACCCCCAAAAAGTTATTTAAAATTGTGAATTTATTTTTAAATTACCATAGTAATTCAAAGGAAGCAGCATGGCAGGTTAGGAAGTCTTCATTTTCCCTGATTACTGCAAAGCACTGCCTTATAATGGTAAGAAGTAGCACTGCTGGTTCTCAGGAGAGTAACAGACTAAAGTTGCTCACTAGGCATAGTTTTCTCTGTCCTTGCCCTTTTTTTTATTTTAAAGCTTATTATTTCTCTTTTTAAGACTTATTTATTTATTTTTATTATGTATACAACATTCTGCCTCCATGTATGCCTGCGTGCCAGAAGAGGGCGTCAGATCTCATTTCAGATGGTTGTGAGCCACCATGTGGTTGCTGGGAATTGAACTCAGGACCTCTTGAAGAGCAGCCTGTGCTCTTAACCACTGAGCCATCTCCAGCCCCCTGTCCTTGCCTTTTTGAATCATCATTTATTTTCTACTTTATTCCTGGGTTTTGCCTTTGTATGTCTGTGGGATGTGTGTGTGTGTGTTTGCATGTGTTGTGGGCTTGTGTACATTTGGTGTGCATGCGGTGGAGGCCATAGGTACCTCCCTCAATCGTTCTCTACTTTATTTCTAAGACAAAGCCTCTCGCTGAATTCTGCACTAGCTGGTTTAGCTAGGCTAGCTCTTCCAAGCTTTTTACATGAGTGCTGGAGGGGTCAAAATGCTTTTGCTGTGCAAGCAGAGAACTAAATCCTGTTGTCCTTTGTCCTCCACATGCACATACAAACTGCCAAAATCCTCTCTCCTTGTTTTATACACAGACACAGTCAGTCTCTCTGTCTCTCTCTTTCTCTCTCTCAAGCAAAACAATCAATACTGAAAATCCTTGCTGAAGACATGTTGCCTGAAGTTGTTTTGGTTTCCTCATTCTGCTTCTTAGTAACCATTTTTTTTTTCCTTTTTCACTTTCTGAGACAGGGTTTCTGTGTGTAGCCCTGGCTGTCTTGGAACTCTCACTCTGTACACCAGGCTGGCCTCAGTCTCAGAGATCCACCTGCCTCTGCCTCCCAAATGCTGGGATTAAAGGCACATGTCCCATGCTGGGCTCCTAAGTACCTGTTCTTAGGTTCTTTAACTTTCTTATTAAATTTGTCACTTTATATTTTACATTCATTTTTATTTTATATTAATATTTTGTATTTTAGCTCAGTGTAGTAGTATATGCATTGGAATCCTAGCATGTGGTAGACAAAGCAGGTGGATTAATGCTAGTTTGAGACCAGCCTGGTCTATATAATAAGTTCTGGGCCTGCCAAAGCCACTATAATAGCAAGATCCCACATCAAAAAAACAAGCAGGGGCTAGAGAGATGGCTCAGAGGTTAAGAGCACTGACTGTTCTTCCAAAGGTTCTGAGTTCAATTCCTAGCAACCATATGGTGGCTCACAACCATCTGTAATTGGGGTCTGGCTCCCTCTTCTGGCCTGCAGACATACATGGAAGGAATGCTGTATACATAATAAATAAATAAATATTTTTAAAAAAATTAAAAAAAAACAAAACAAAACAAAAAAAAAACAAGCAGACCAAAACCAGGAGCAAAATATTTTATTTTGGTGTTAAGTGTTTCCCTGTAGATTGTAAACTATTGAAGGCAGAGCTTTCTGAATTGTGTCAGTCTGCAGACTCCTTCCTATGTGAGGTTAGATGTATTCTAGAGTTGTTTTAATCAAAGGTGCCATCAGTTATGTGTATACATTGTTTGTATTCTAAGAATGGGAAAATGCAGTTAATTGAGCGACATTAGACCTGTCTCTAATCTAGGGGTTTGCACATACAGAGCTCTGTGTGCCTTATCATCGTGCAATATGGCCCATCCATTTGGCTGCCTTCCTTCCTCAGCTCTATTATTTCCTTGAAAACGTATTTGAGGACAGATCTTAAAGCAAATTATTTTCTTGTAAAGGAATATATATATATATATTTTTTTATAGACAGTATTTTCCCTAATGATGTAGTGTGAACAACCTTCGTCACAGCCTACAGCACAGGAAAACATGCTGCCATGGACCTGTAGTCGGTACAGCTAAAGCATGTTCTAATTTCTGTTGAGTAGGTATGAGCATTTTCAATTTTGGTTTGTAATATGAATAAGATTCAAAAATATTATCCTGTTTCATCGTTTTCACCAAAAATGTATTAGCTTTATTTAAAAATATTTTTCCTAATTGTGCAGTGGTGGCACACGCCTTTCATCTCAGCACTCAGGAGGCAGGGTCAGCTTGGTCTACAGAGTGAGTTCCAGGATATCTAGGACGACACAGAGAAACCCTGTCTCGAAAAACAAACAAACAAACAAACAAAAAAAAAAGAAAGAAAAAAAGAAAACACATATACCTATGTCTTTTCTCTCCTAAATTAAAACAAAGAAAAAACCAGCAAAGCAAGGCCTAGATCAGAGTGCTTGCCGAGCAAGCATGAGGACCTTGCTTTGGATCCCAGCACCCACATGCGAAGCAGGTTGTGGCAGTACACACCTGTAATTCCACTACTGGGAAGATGGATGGAAACAGGAATGGAGGAGGGTGTTGAAGGCCAACCAGTCTAGCAGAATCCTAGAGCTCCAGGTTCAGTGAGAGACCCTGTGTCAAAAATAAGACAAATGAATTGGAGAGAGAAATTATCAGTTCAGGCCTTGTGCTGCTCTGTTGTGACGAGGACCTGAGTTTAGTTCCTAGCACTCATCCTGTGACTCACAGCTGCTTGTCTGGATCTCATGGGCACCTGCATACACATGGCATTCATTCGTACAGACACACAAATAAATAAAAGTTATACATATTAAAAGCAGTAAGATGTGTGTTTGAGGAAGACACCCAACTCTTGATTTTTTTTTTTTTTTTTTTTTTTTTTTTTTTTTTTTTTTTTTTTTTTTTTTTGGTTTTTCGAGACAGGGTTTCTCTGTGGTTTTGGAGCCTGTCCTGGAACTAGCTCTTGTAGACCAGGCTGGTCTCGAACTCACAGAGATCCGCCTGCCTCTGCCTCCCAAGTGCTAGGGTTAAAGGCATGCGCCACCACCGCCCGGCCTTGAATTTTCATGTATATGTGTACATACACACAATAAAGACTCCAACAACAAAGACCTCATTCTAGTAACCCCAAATGTACTGATATAGAGCTGTGTGTTAAACTGGAATGAGTTTATTTGCTCAAGCTGAAGGCTTGGGCAAAGCAAAGACTTTCCCTTTTCCCTTTTCTTTTTAGATGGGGTTTCACTATGTAGACTAGCCTTACCTTGAACTCATACATAGAACTGCTGCCTGCCTCTGCCACCTGAATACTGGGTTTAGTTATGTGCTACCATACTTGACTTTTTAGCACGTATTTATGTATGTATGTATGTATGTATGTATGTATGTATGTATGTATTTTGGTTTTTTGATACAGAGTATCTCTATATATCCTCTGACTGTCCTGGAACTCACTCTGTAGACCAGGCTGGCCTCAAACTAACAGAGATCTGCCTGCTTTTGCCTCCCTGAGTGCTGGAATTAAAGGAGTGCGGCACCTGCTCGACCCACACTTGGCTTTTAAAATTTTATTTTATTTTAAATTTTCTTCTGTGAGCTATCCAAACCTATTTTTTTGGTAGATTTATTAATTATATGTATATAGGTGTTTTTCTACATGTATGTATATGTACCATATCTGTGCCTGGTGCCTGCAGAAGTCAGAAGAGGGCATTTGATTCCCTGGGACTGGAGTTACAGACAGTTTTTAGCCATTTGATGTAGGTGCTGGGAAGGGAACTTGGGTCCTCTGCCAAGAGCAGCCGAGCCATCTTTCCAGCCCTGTGAGAAAGTCAACTTCAGGGACACATCTGCTTAGAATATGTATGCTGTAAGATTTCTTTCCTCTTTTTTCCCTTCCGAGACAGGGTTTCTCTGTGTAGCCCTGGCTGTCCTGGAACTTTCACTCTGTAGATCAGGCTGGCCTTTCTGCTTGTCTCTGCCTCCCAAGTGCTGGGATTAAGGGCATTCACCACTACTGTCTGGCTGTGCTATAAATTTCCTGGTAACAAATGACTTTTCTTTTTTTTTTTTTCAAATGACTTTTCTTATAGCTTCACATAACTTTAGTTTCGCAAGACCAAGACATAAGATACTTTTCATAGGCCTCTATCTCAGCATGCAAATGCAAATGAACTTTGTACAGTTATAGGGTTGTCAGGTATTTTACTTTTTACATTTGTTTGTAAAATTTCAAGTTTGATCCAAGATTCTGAATATTCAGTGATGTTCTAATTTCTGTAGGCATTTTTTTTGTTTATTTAAGGCGGTTTTATTTTGTAGTCCAAGCTGACGTGGAACTTGCTAGATAGTTCAGATTGGTACTCCTGTTTCTATCTTTCTTTAACTCTAAGACCTTCTTAAAAACCATGTATTAAGGACTGGGAAAAAGGCTTAGTCTTTTAAGAGCATTTACTGCTCTTCAGAGGACCTGAGTTTGGTGGGTTCCCTGCACCCACATTGGAAGACTCACAACTGATGTAACTCCAGCTACGGGGAAACCTGAGCCCTCTTCTGGATTCCATGTGTGTGTGAGTGTGCATGTGTGTGTGTGTGTGTGCATGCATGAAGACTGTATTCTGTGGGCACCTGCACTCATGCATCTGTACACACACACACACACACACACACACACACACACACAATTAAAAATACTTCTAGTACCGTATACTAGGACACACCTTTAATCCCAGCTCTTGGGAAGCAGAGGCAGACCGATCTATGTGAGTTTGAGGCCATCCTGATCTGTAGACAAAGCGAGTTCCAGGACAACCAGGGCCATATAGGACCACGTCTCAAAAAACATAAACAAACAAAAAAAAATCATTAAATAAAAAAAATCTTGAAAAAAACTTTTGAATTAAGAAACTGATCATTAACTGGTCGAGATAGTACATATCTTTAATCTCAGAATTTGGGAGGTGGAGTCAGATGGATCTCTGTGAATTCAAGGCCAGCCTAGTTTACATGGCAAGTTCTAAGCAAGCCATAGTTACACAGTAAGACAGATCTCTTTCAAAAAAGAAATTGGGGCCTGGTGGTTAAAAGAACTAACTGTATTTCCAGAAGTCCAAGGTTCAGTTCCCAGCACCCATATGGTAGCTCACAATTATCTGTAACTCTAGTACCAGGGAATTTGATACCGCCTTCTGGAGTTCATGGGCATGAGGCACAAATATGTTGCACAGATATACATACAGGCAAAACCACTTATACACATAAAACCTGAAATTTAGAAAGTTAAAAAAAATAAGAAATTGATCATAGTGATTGCCTTTGCAGGCAGTATGCATAGAGATGGGAACAGAGAGGGCGGGGCCCTAACCTTTCATACTTAGGTCTTATTTGTCATGTGTAACCGTGAGCTAATTAAATACATCGTAATAACCTGTCCTTTAATTTTTTCTCTTAGATTTTTGCTCTTCGCTTTTTGTATATTTAGTGATATAATGAATTTTAATTTAATGTGTGAAATGGTACCTACAAAATAACAGAGACACAAATTGTGTTCTTTACAGTTGTTCCCGTGATGAATTTTCTCAGTAACAGGAAAGACAAGATTTATATATAACTGAATGTAAGAAAATCATCTTGAGGTGGTGATGCTGTGGTTTAGGGAAGAGTGATCTCTGCTGCAGGAATCAGGGAGGATTTGGTGGAGGAGGAGGAGGAGGTGGTTAACCTGTGCTCTGAGGATTGCCAGTGTTTGGATGTGTGGTAAGTAGCTAAGAGGATTTCAGACAGGACATTGCATGGAGCAGAGGCACAGAGGCCAGCACTTCAGGATGTGCTGAGTGCTTTGGCTGCTTCTGTGATGAGGATTATCAAATTGTGTTTTGATTTTTTTTTTTCTGTCTCCTTAAATTCTTTTAAAATGTTCTGTAGTAGATTCAGGCAGGCATAGTTCTTTCAGCCAAGATAATTTATATTTGAAGCTGTGGCTGGTAGCTGTTCAAACCAAATTGAAAGCATTTAGGAAAAGAATTGCTTGGGTTGATTTCTCAAAGGAAGTATAAACTGATCTGGCTAGGACTTAGAGCACCAGAAGAACAAGTTGGAGTCATATAATTTCATTCAAATAAAGTGCGTATCACTTTATTTAATAACTTCACATATTCAAATTCTGTATAAATTATAGTTATAAAATATGTATTCATTATAATCATATTGATGTAATTAAAAATAGGTGTGTTTATTCCCGCAAAACTGTTTCAGATGGTTTTTGTGCAAATTTAAACATACTAGTTTTGATTTTGTCCTTTTGTTTAGTGTATTTTGTTTAGATTGGTGTTTTGTGTTTTGTTTGGTTCTTAGTGTGGAAGACAATGCCTAGTGAATATTAGGCAAGGACTTTACCAATGGTGCTACATTCCTAGCTCTGTTTACTATTTCAACCATGTATTTTCCAGTTCAGTTCTTATAATTACACTTTTCTACTTCAGGTATGTTTTGATTTTTAAACAACTTCATTGGTGTTTGTATACATTTTTTTTCCTGTTGATGGATATAGGAAATGCTTTTGATTTTTTTTTTTCCCCTTTTACTGTCATCTGTCAATATCATTCCATACTTGTACAGATTTATAGGAACAGTTTCCAGATAGATTTCTTGAATTTGCTGTGGGATAATTCTCTTGTACACTGTAAAGATTTGTTCCTCATATTAGTTTAATAAACTAATTTTATTAAACTAATAAAATTAGCCAGTAGCCAGGCAGGAAGTATAGGCAGGGCACCCAGACTAGGAGAATTCTGGGAAGAGGAAAGGCAGAGGAGTCAGTAACCAGCCAGACACAGAGGAAGCATGCCTCATTGAGAAAAGGTACCAAATCACATGGCTTAACATAGATAAGAATTATGGTTAATTTAAGTTGTAAGATCTAGTTAGTAACAAACCTGAGCAATAGACCAAACAGTTCATAATTAATATAAGCTTCTCTATGTTTATTTGGGATTGAGTGGCTGCGGGACTAGGTGGAACAAAAACTTCTGTCTGTATAAATTAATAGATGTGCATTTTTGTTTCAGAAACTGCTAATAAGGTGGGCAAGGTGGTATGTTCCTATAACCCTGGCATCTAAAAGACAGAGGCAGAGAGTCATTGCTAATTTGAGGTCAGCCTAGTCTACATAGTGAGTTCCAGACCAGGCAGGGCTGCATAGAGCCCCTGTCTTTTTGTTGTTGTTGTGTTGTTTGTTTTTTGAGGCAGAGTCTCCCTATGTAGCCCTGGCTATCCTGGAACTCACTTTGTAGACCTGATTGGCCTCAAACTCAGAGATCTGCCTACCTCTGCCACCTCTGAGTGCTGGGATTAAAGGTGTACCCCACTGCCCGACTTGTTTTTTTTTTTTGATAAGATTTATTTTTTTTTAGGTAAGGAGAGATGGCTCAGTGGTTGAAAGCATTAGCTGCTCTTCCAGAAGACCCAGGTTCAATTCCCAGCACGTATATGGTATCTCACAACTGTCTGTGACTCCAGATCACGGGCTTCTGACACCCTCACACAGACATATAAGTAGTCAAAACACCAATGAGCACAAAATAAAAATAAATGATACTAATTTTATTACATATAATATATATATTATTAGCCGGGCGGTGGTGGCGCACACCTTTAATCCCAGCACTCGGGAGGCAGAGGCAGGCAGATCTCTGTGAGTTTGAGACCAGCCTGGTCTACAGAGCTAGTTCCAGGACAGGCTCTAAAACCACAGAGAAACCCTGTCTCAAAATATATATATATATTTGTTGGTACCATTTGGAGTCCTGGCCTCCAGCTGCTTGCCCGCTAGTGACCTTTACTTGGCCTTCTGATTTGTGCTACTGAAAGCTGTGTCCAGCTCTGCTTCCTGAGCACGTGTTGCCTTGTCCTTGATGAGGTTTTCACCGGCTGACCCACCTGACTTTGTTGGATATAGAAGCCTCCGTGGTACTATTCAATAAAGGGCTTCTTTATCAGTGACTAGTGGTGTGTGTCTCTGTCTGCGCTCTGTGTGTTTCAGTCTCCAGCCCCTTGCCCGAGGCTCATGAATGCTCTTGTAGTGCAGGCACCGCGATGCAGAAGTAGTACCGTACTGTCACGTAGTACAGGCGGGAGCTACATATTATATATATAAAGATTTATTTATCGTGTGCATGAGTGTTTTGCCTACTTTTATGTATGTACATCACATACATACCTGGCCCTGGCTGGGCTTAAAGATGTGTACCAACACTCCCTTGCTATATGCAGTATCTTATCTTAATTTATATTCCTTTGACCATGAGTGAAGTTGGTGATCTTTTTATGCATAAGAATTTATTTATTTATTTAATTTTTTGTTTTTTATTTTTTGGTTTTTCGAGACAGGGTTTCTCTGTGGTTTTGGAGCCTGTTCTGGAACTAGCTCTTGTAGACCAGGCTGGTTTCGAACTCACAGAGATCCGCCTGCCTCTGCCTCCCAAGTGCTGCATAAGAATTTAAAGACAAGCACTTTACCAATGGGGCTAAATCCCTAACTTAGTAATAGAAGAGGTTTAATAGAGCACTTATTTGTGAGCACCATTTACCTATCTCCGTGGTTCTCACCCTTCCTAATGCTGTGACTCTCATACAGCTCCTCATGTTGTGGTGAACCCCAACCTTCAAGCTGTTTTTTTTGTTACTGTTAGGAATAGTAATGTAAATACCTGATATGTAGGATATCTGTTATTAAAAACTGCTGATATATTTGTTTGGCTATTTATTTACATGGGGTGGGTGCTCTCATGTAGCCCAGACTGACCTTGGACTTAGTATAGCCAAACTTGGTCCTGACTTATGATTTTACTGCCTCCACTTTCCAGTTGCTGAGGGTACAGGCATAAGCCATCATTCTTGGCTACTTTTTAATTTTGTTAAAAACACTGAAGAAATAGTGGGAGACATGTACTTAACATGTACAAGGTTCTAGGCCAATCCTCAACAACAAAAAATAAGTGAATAAATATCTCCAACACCAAAAATCAGTAATTAGATAAAAATAATGCTGAACGGTCACTGTCTTCCATAGGCTTCTGGTTTTGAACATTTGGTCCTTAATTGATGACACTGTTTTGGGTAAAAGAAGGTCATAGGGTGGGCCTTTTAGTTCTACCTACTTCTGGCCTGTTCTCTTTACTTCCTGATCCCCTGAGATGCAAGCAACCGTCTGTGTACTCCCATCACCTGGACCCAAACTGTGATCCCAATTACACCCTCCCTTGAGTTGCTTCTTGTTAGGTTTCTGTGGCAAAGCCATGAGAAACTTTAACCAGTACGGCAACCGCTGCTTGATCAGACTACACATAACCATACACCACGCCTTCTCTTTCCAAACTCATTAGTGTGACAGCCCCAGATGGGAGCCTTTTCTGGTTTTCTGGTCTGAGGCTTTCTTGTCGGAGAGGGTAGCCAGCTTGGCTAGGTTCTGAAATGGAGTTACGTGTGACAACTGCTTTGGAATCTTAGAGGTGCTGTGGTACTGGATAGGGAGTGGGTGGGGAGTGATTTCTTTGAAATAATTTATAGTTGAAACTGATTTTCAACTGTTAGAGGTGATAGAAACTCTTGGACTTTTCTGAAAGAAGGCAGCTGAGATGAAAAGATTTTTTAAAAATAGGGTAAGTGTTTAACATTTTTTTTTTTTTTTAAGCAAAGTGATCAAGGCTCTTATTACTCTGGCCTTTTTATTCATTAATATTAAATCTTGAGATGTCTTTGTTCCTAGTAAAGTGTGTGTTTTTTGTGGGCTGACTGAACTGCCCCACTCCATCAGCAGCTGTCTGGCCCATGTGTGTTTCCACTGTGAGCCACACAGATACTATGTGCAAAGAAGTTTGTAAGTAATTTGGGTTTTGGAATCAATTGTTTCTGTCCTCTAGCATTGGCTCACATCGCATGGAGTCCTCTAGCAGCTTTTGTCAATTGCTCAGTGGTCCTGTACAAGCGAGGGGCTCTTCTTAACTGTGTCTGGACTCTGATTGTTATTGTGAGTTCAGGCGATGGTGGCACACACTTTAATTCCTGCTCTGGGGAGGCAGAGGCAGGCAGATCTCTGTGAGTTCGGGGCCAGCCTGGTCTACATGGTGAATACCAAGACAGTCAGAGCTACGCAGTGAGACCCTTTTTTTTCTCTGGGAAAAAAAGAAAAAAGATCTTTGAAGACTCTTGTTAAAAGTGGTTTCCTAAAAACAGGAAGAAGAAATGGTTTCCTGTTGGATGATGATTGCACACACTTTTAATCCCAGCACTCAGGCAGAGATAGGTGGATCTCTGCTGTGAGCTTGAGGACACCATGGTCTACAGATTGAGTTCCAGGACAGCCTGGACTACACAGAGAAACCTGTCTTGAAAAACAAATCCAAAAAAAAAAGGGAAAAAAAGAGATGGTTTTCTTTTGACTTTGATAGAACCAAGCATCTAATCCCCTTTCCTTTCCTTTTTTTTTTTTTTTTTTTGTGTTTAAGCCTAAATATTCAGTTGCCAATTCTTTTTACTAGTAAAATATTCTTCAGTTATGTGACTTGACATTTTCTGTATTTGTGTGCATTTCTGTTTGGATTATTATCTTATATGTGTACATGTGGGGACCTGTGCATGT
This sequence comes from Chionomys nivalis, assembly GCF_950005125.1. Taxonomy (NCBI): domain Eukaryota; kingdom Metazoa; phylum Chordata; class Mammalia; order Rodentia; family Cricetidae; genus Chionomys; species Chionomys nivalis. The sequence goes on along the minus strand of NC_080096.1, from coordinate 5,997,458 downwards.
GTGTGTGTCTGAAGGTGTGTGTTTGTGAGTTTATGTGGGAGTGTGTACATGTGCATGTAGGAGTTTGGGTATGTGTGTTCCTCTGCATATAGAGGCAGAGGTCAGCTTCAGTGTCATCCTTAATTGTGTTTTATTTTATTATTTCTAAATTTAATTTTACGTGTGGTTTTTTTTTTTTTGATTTTTCGAGACAGGGTTTCTCCGTAGCTTTTTGGTTCCTGTTCTGGAACTAGCTCTTGTAGACCAGGCTGGCCTTGAACTCACAGAGATCCGCCTGCCTCTGCCTCCCGAGTGCTGGGATTAAAGGCGTGCGCCACCACCGCCCGGCTGCATGTATATTTGTTGGTTTTTTTTTTTTTTTTTTTTTGGTTTTTCGAGACAGGGTTTCTCTGTGGCTTTGGAGCCTGTCCTGGAACTAGCTCTTGTAGACCAGGCTGGTCTCGAACTCACAGAGATCCGCCTGCCTCTGCCTCCCAAGTGCTGGGATTAAAGGCGTGCGCCACCACCGCCCGGCTTGCATGTATATTTGTATATCATGTGTATGCCTGGTACCCTAGATGCCATAAGACCCCTGGAGCAGAGTTATAGATGGCTGTGAGCCACTATGTGGGTTCTGGGAATTTACCCTAGGTCCTCTGGAAGAACAGCCAGTATTTTTAGCCACTAAGCCTTTGCTCCAGCCCCTATTTTATTTTGTTTTATTTTATTTTGAAGCAGAGTTTATTAAGAGAATTTATTTATTTATTTATTTATTTATTTATTGTGTGTTTTGAGACAGATCATACAACTCAGGCTGCCCTTAAATTTTCTGTATAGCTGGGGTTAACCTTCAGCATCTGATGCTCCACCTCTTTAGTACTGGGATTACAAATGTGTGCCTTGGAAGTCATTATTGATTGGTTGATTGTCCTTTATTGACATCTATGTCTTAAGGCTTTTTCCTATCAAAATCCTTTGCCTTTTAGTTGTGGTTTTGGTTAAATCCCCTCCCCCTATCCCTCCCTCCCTCCCTCCCTCCCTCCCTCCCTCCCTCCCTCCCTCCCTCCCTCCCTCCCTCCCTCTCACCTAGCTAGCTAAATGTTTTACTTGTTCTTTTTTTTGCATTTGAAATATTCGTCAGTGATATCCTTGGTCGGTCTGAGATTCTTATTCCTTTAACCATTGCACGACTACCACCAAATATATTATTACCTGGTTTCCATTCTTGATCAGTTTTGCAGAGGCCTACTCGTTTGTCTAGGTTTGTGTTGTCATCAACATTAATTAGGCTAATATGGTTCTCGGCACAAAGTGTCTCTGCCAACTTGATGCACTGGCTCATAAGTGGATGCAAACACACAAAGATGGGTTTGGTGCTTTTCTAAAGCTTTGGAAGCTTTGTCATTTAGGATGAGAGTGTCCTCAGCACTTCTAAAAGAGTGTTAACATCCATTAGACCTCCAGCAGCAATGTCTTCTGGGTTACATGTGAAACCATGTCTTGGATGTAACTCGGAGGGGTGGGGTCAGGAAAAGGGTATGATTTTACTTATATCCTCCCCTCCTTAGCTCTTCATAGGGAGATTGAAGATGATTCAGACTGACACTTAGGTCATTGGCATGATTACATAGATTAACTCTCATGTGCAATTGAGTTGCTTCAGCATAGTATTTAACTGAATTTGTATATATCTCTGTTTGCACTTGGAGGCTGTTCACTGGCTCTTCCAGAAAACAAAAACAGTTGGCCAAAATAAAAACAAATTTCTATGTAATATGGTAATATGCCCATTTGATGTGCTGTTGATTAGAGATGGGGGAAAATCACTTTTTGTTTGTTTGGTTTTTTGAGACAGTTTCTCTCTGTAACTGCCGTGACTGTCCTGGAATCTGCTTTGTAGACCAGGCTGGCCTCGAACGCACAGAGTGCCAGTCTCTGCCTCCTGAGTGCTGGGATTAAAGGTGAGTGCACTGCCTTCTGGCAAAAATCACTGCTTTAAATTTTTTTTAAAAAAATTTTCTGTGTATGAGTGTTTGCATGTATGTCATCATGTGCATGCTGCGCTTGTGGAGGGCACTGGGACTCAAACCCCGTCCTCTGCAGGAGCAGCAAGTGCTCTTAACCCCTGAGCCGTCTTTCCAGCCCCAAATTACTTTAACAAAACAAAACACTCGCCGGGCGGTGGTGGCGCATGCCTTTAATCCCAGCACTTGGGAGGCAGAGGCAGGCGGATCTCTGTGAGTTCGAGACCAGCCTGGTCTACAAGAGCTAGTTCCAGGACAGGCTCCAAAACCACAGAGAAACCCTGTCTCGAAAAACCAAAAAAAAAAAAAACCAAAAAAAAAAAAAAAAAAAAGGCGTGCGCCACCACCGCCCGGCAAATCTTATGAACTTGACTCATGAGAAGTCAGAGAGAAGGGGCCTTTCCCATTGGCCTTTCTATGCAAAGCTCTGTATGTTCTGTTGAGGATGTTCTAGGGGATGATTGTTCAGATTTGGAGTTATGACATGCTTTATATGTCCTCTTAATTTGGGGCAGGTTTACTCCCTCTTTTTGGTTTGTTTGTTTTGCTTTGGCTTTTAAAGAGTAGCAGATTGAAACACTTTTTTTTTTTTTTTCCTTTCGTGGTTCCTACTGATTCTCAGGAATTGTATGTTTAACTTGAAAAAGATTCAGGGGAACCATATTTATGTATTTATTACATTAATTATTAGAATGTGCTTATCATCCTTCGAGGTTGGGTCAGGTGATCAGTGTAAGGTTGTGTTCTCAGGAAGGTTGCTTTCATCCAGCACCCTTTCTTCTGAGGCTGAACATGGTGGAGCAAATCTGTAATCCCAGCACACAGGAGGTAGAGGCAGGAGGATCAGGAATTTAAGATGGTCTTTAACTACATAGCAAGTTGGAAGCCAGTCTGGACAACATGTGACCCTGTCTCAAAAAAGCAAAACAAAGCATTTTCCCCTAAGTTTCTCACTTAATGGGGTTTCCTTGAGCTGCATCATGCAATTGGTGACTGTGCTTTGCTTCAGGTGCCAAGAGGAGCACTTAACTTCAGTCCTAGTTTTGTTATTTAAATTTGTAGTTCCAGAGAAAAACAGCTGGGCACTGAATTCTGTCTGGTTTAGCCTTCCATGCAGGACCAGCCAACAGATATTGGATATGTATCTTTCAAATTTAATGCTGATGTTAGCAGATTAAAAAAAAAAAGTTATTTCCTTTGGCCCCACAAAAAAAAAAAAAAAAAGGCAAGGGCTTCAAAAGTGCGGCATTTAAAGATGTCCAGCACAAAAATAGCATGTAGGGGCTGGAGAGATGGCTCAGCAGTTAAGAGCACTGACTACTCTTCTAGAGGACCTGGGTTCAATTCCTAGCACCCACATGGCAGCTCACATTGTCTATAACTCCTGTTCCAGGGGATCTGACACCCTCATACAGACATACCTGTAGGCGAAAACACTGATGTACTTAAATAAATTATTTAAAAAACACAAAAAACAAAAAATAGCATGTAGCTGCTTAACATAACATAAATATAACTTAATTTCATACTAACTTGATATATTTTTATTAAAGATTTGTTTATGTATTATATATATATGTGTGTGTGTGTGTGTGTGCTTTGCATGCACGCACATCTTGCACACCAGAAGAGGGCATCAGATTTTGTGAGAATTACATGAGAGTACAGTAATAGATGATTGTGAGCCACCATATGTCTGCCTGGAATTGAGCTCAGGACCTCAAGAAGACTAGCCAGTGTCTTTAACTGCTGAACCATCTCCCCAGCCCTGAGATTACTGTTGATTAGATAAATTGACTGATGATTCATTAAGAAGCTAAGTATGGATGAATACTACTTGAACAGGGACTGGGAGAACAGGTTAGGACAGTCTGTGCAAGCATGGGTCAGCCTGAGGCAAGAGAGTACAGGCCAAGCAAAGAGAGCCTGGAATCAGAACCAGAGATGTGGATTAGGTAGACCAGATCAGAGGGATTGGAATGTTAGGCACAATTTCTGTTAGTGTCTGAGTGAATAGGGAAGAGGTAAGAGAGGAGTGATTCAGCCAGAGCTTGGAGATGTTAAGTTACCCTTCTGCATTTGTGGCTGAGTTTGCAGTGGGACAAGAAATAGCCGGGCAGTCCTGATGAACAGGCGTCTTTGTGCTTGTGTGGCATGTTAAAATTGTTCTCTGCCGCCGGGCGGTGGTGGCGCACGCCTTTAATCCCAGCACTCGGGAGGCAGAGACAGGCGGATCTCTGTGAGTTCGAGACCAGCCTGGTCTACAAGAGCTAGTTCCAGGACAGGCTCCAAAACCACAGAGAAACCCTGTCTCGAAAAAAAACCAAAAAAAAAAAAAAAAAAAAAAAAAAAAAAAAAGAAAATTGTTCTCTGCCCTATTTGTGTTGGTCACACTGGAGAGGTTGAAGGAAAGAAATGACTAATTGGTTCAGAGAAGCATTACTGATACCCCCTTAAAATGCCATTTTTGGCAAAATGAACTATCAGAAAATAGAATTTTATTTTGTCTTAGATTTTTCTTTCTTTATTATGTATACAATGTTCTGTCTGTGTGTATACCTGCAGGCCAGAAGAGGGCACCAGACTTCATTACAGATGGTTGTGAGCCACCTTGTGGTTGCTGGGAATTGAACTCAGGACCTTTGGAAGAGCAGGCAATGCTCTTAACCGCTGAACCATCTCTCCAGCCCCCTTGTCTTAGATTTTTCATCAATGATTGTTTTCTCTTCTCTTTTTTTTTTTTTTTTTTTTTTTGGTTTTTTCGAGACAGGGTTTCTCTGTGGTTTTGGAGCCTGTCCTGGAACTAGCTCTTGTAGACCAGGCTGGTCTCGAACTCACAGAGATCCGCCTGCCTCTGCCTCCCGAGTGCTGGGATTAAAGGCGTGCGCCACCATCGCCCGGCTTTGTTTTCTCTTCTCTTGTCACTCATTCCAAACACTCATTGTATTTACACCTGTTTCACTTTCTTTTGCTTCCAACCCTTTTTATTTGCTGTTTATTCTTCAGGTCTCAAGTTTGGTATCATTTCATCTAGAAAAATCTTTCCTTGGGCAGGACTCCACTCAGGGTGCTCTCTGATGGAACCAGTACTTCCCTGTGACCTTTCTTGTCCTGCTGCACCTTGAGTAGCAACCGGTACCTGTGAACTTTGAGAGCACTGGGACTAGTCTTGTTTTTTGTTGACCCTTGGTGCTGGCATGTCTAGCTTGTATTATCCCTTTCAAAGGATATATACCTACAGTATTTTTGCTGTTACTGGGCATTTGCATTTTTCATTAGTATTTTATCCAGCATTACCATAAATTCTCTTGTGTATGCACAGTACCTTTTATGATCCCTTAAAGTAACAAGCAAGCATTTGTACCTGAGTTCAGATTTTTGGCACTCATGTGAAAGCTGGTATTGTGGCACCTATGCAGACAAACTCCAACTTTTGGGGCAGGGGCAGGAGGTGCTAGTGTGTGTATGGAGGAGAGCAGAGACAGGCAGATCCTGGAGGTTTGCTGAGCAGCCAGTCTATCTGAAACAGTAAGCCAGATTTAATGAAGAGACCCTTTCAAAGAATTAGCAGGAGAGCAGTAGAGGACTACACCTAATGTTCATCTCTGGCTTCAGTGATCACACTCACAAGCAAGTGTTCATATATTTACACATGTATGCGCCCCCACCCTGATATTTTAAATTAATTAACATACAGCATAAATTGCCATACAGCAAAGCATATATTTATAGGAGGTGCGCATGTTTGTTTATATATTGTGACTCACTTCAAAATGAATAGCCTATAAAATAAAATAGCATTTGCTTTGCTCAGATTTCATTTTGAATAAGGAAATTTATGCTTCATTTCTTAGATTAAGTGAATTGTAAGATGAGGCCACAGTGCTGCTGAGAGAAGGCAGCAGTAGCAGAGTGTGGGTCTGGCCGCTTTAAGTAAGTTATTAAGGGCAGCTCTTGAAGAGGTGACATTGGAGAAGGCCTTAAGCAGGTGAGGAACCATGCAGAGATCTGGGGATAGAGCATTGCAGGCAGAGGGAACATCCGTGCAGAAGTCTCCAGATGGGAGCTTGCTGCTGTGGTCAAGGAGCAGTAGAAAGATCACTAGCACTAAAGAGAGAAAGAGAAGCAGGGGCCAGGGCAGAGGTCCCTGTGGGCCACTTTCATCCTTCTGGCTGTCATTCTGCACATAATGGGAACATGAGCTGTCAGAATCACACCTGGGTTACAAAGAACTCTGGACACGGTGTAGTTACACTGCTGCCATGGAGAGAGGAGCTAGGAGACTGCTTTGGAGGTCTTTTTGGTAATCTGTGTTAGGGTGGCAGTGGTAGAGGCAACCAAGAGTGGTTGAATTTGGATTTTGTGGTTTGATGCATACCAAGAGATACAAGTTTTATTACCAATCAAAACTAGTTCAAAAGAATTACAAATCAGTGCTGAGAATGCCTTTCTGTTCAGAATGTTTGCACACGATGTATCTTTCAAATTCTTTAGCTTGGGAGTGGAATTAGGAAAGGTAAGGGACAAGACTGCTGTATTATAAATTCAGCTGCAAATGCTGTCACATGTGACCCAGGGGTCACATATTAAATATCCTGCATATCAGATATTTACATTACAGTTCATAATAGTAGCAAAATTGTAGTTACGAAGAAGCAATAAATTTTATGGTTGGGGACACCATAACATGGGGAACTGTATTAAAGGGTTGCAGCATGAGGAAGGTTGAGAACCATTGTACTAATGGAACAAGGAAGATTCTGTGACAGCAGCTATGTACAAATGGTCCTTTATTTTTCTTTCTTTTTTTCTTTTTTTTTTGGTTTTTCGAGACAGGGTTTCTCTGTAGCTTTGCAGCCTGTCCTGAAACTCCCTTTGTAGACCAGGCTGGCCTCGAACTCACAGAGATCCTCCTGCCTCTGCCTCCCGAGTGCTGGGATTAAAGGCGTGTGCCACCACCGCCCAGCTAATGGTCCTTTATTTAATGTAAAAGGTGTATCTGTAGACTGTATGCTTGGATAAGTAATATGCTGAATTCTGGCATTTACTGTGATTGTGTTCTACTAGACCTGTTTAACATTAAGTGTGAAATAGGTTGCAGTAGTAATAAGGAATGCTGTGGGTGCCTATCTGTTATAGAAATCCATTAGCAACTTTGGCTGTGCTTGACTGCCTTTCATTGATACACTTTATGGTTCATTCAAAAGCTGTATATTAAGTGACATCCATTCTACAAACATTGAGGCTGTATTGCGAGTAAACACCTGTTTATCCCACACTAGTGAGGCTGTTACAGAGGTCATGGTTTGTCTGGAGATGGATGGTTTGTCTTGGTAATGTTCTTCAACTGCAGAACTACACTGGCTGGTGTAAGTGTTTGACTCTGATGGCTACTGTTCTTTAGCCCTGGTAGTTTATAAAGGGGGAGCTGGTGAAAAATAGGTAAAGGTATTTGTCATGATTTGAAGGGAGATGGCCCTCCAAAGGAGTGGCACTATTAGGAGGTGTGGCCTTGTTGGGGGAAGTGTGTCACTGTGGGGTGGACTTTGAGGTCGTTTTTCTCAAGCTTTACTCAGTGTGACAGTCAGTCGACTTCCTGTTGCCTCTAAGTCAAGATGTAATGATTTTCAACTCCTGCACATCAGCCTGCAAGCGCCACGCTCCCCGCCATGATGATAATGGACTGAACCTCAGAAGCTGTAAGCAAGCCAGCTAAGGTTTCTGCAGGAGAATTGTCTGTATTCTGTATCATGTTTTAAATAAACGCTGATTGGCCAGGCAGGAAATATAGGCAGGAAAATCAGACAGGAAGCAGAAATGGTGTAATGAGAACAGGAGAATACTGGGAAGGAGAAAGTTGATTCTTCCCTCTCCTGCCCAGACCACCGAAGCAGCAGGATGTGATCTGCACCACTGAAAAAGGTACTGAGCCACATGGCTAACATAGATCAGAAAAGTGGGTTAATCAATATGTGAAGCCGGGCGATGGTGGCGCACGCCTTTAATCCCAGCACTCGGGAGGCAGAGGCAGGCTGATCTCTGTGAGTTCGAGGCCAGCCTGGTCTATCTACAGAACTAGTTCCAGGACAGGCTCCAAAACCACAGAGAAACCCTGTCTCGAAAAACCAAAAAAAAAAAAAAATCAAGATGTGAAAGTTAGCCAGTGAGAGGCTAGAGCTAATGGACCAATCAGCTTATAATTTATGGAGACCTGTGTGTGATTTTCTCTGGGACTAAACAGCTGGGGGACCGGGTGGGACAGAAACCCCAGAAAACAAACAAGCCTGGCCCTTCATGTTACAGATTCCTTTATAAGTGTTGCCTTGGTCATGGTGTCTCTTTACAGCAACAGAAACCCTAACTAAGATAACTTTCTAGACTTTAAATTGAAGTGATTCTCCCCACTTTTCACCTCCTCTTTCTTATCTTCTCAAAGTTGGTTTGGGGAGTACAAAATGTAAACTTTTGGCACCTGTTATTTGCAAAACAAAACACAGTATGTACTGGGAAGGTGGTAGGAGCTAGTAGCTAGGTTTCTGGTGCTCCTGGTGCCATTAGACATGTTATAATTTGTAGTTTAGAAGGAACAGTAGACATAAGGAAAGGCCATAGGAGTAATAACAAACCATGTGAAGAATGCATATCAGGGTGGTGTCAGTGTGGTTGGTGAAGTATTTGACTTTTGAATACATTCAAAACAGGAATAGTAATTTCTGATGGATTTTGATGTAGGGTACGGCAAGAGGGAACAGGGTCAAAGGTGAGTCTCAGCTTTTGGTATTTAGCTATTGCAGCTTACAAATTGACCACCTGGGGTGGACTGTCCTTAGATGCCCTTGAGTAGGTTTTAATTTTAATTTTTTAATTTTAAATTGGGTGGAATGGTGTATACTATAGTTTGGAACCTTGAATCAGGATTCCCTTGAGCACAGGAGTCAAGTCTGGGCAACCTAGTAAGATCCTGTCCAAAACCCATACAATTAAATAAAAAGGCTTCCTTTTGGACATAATACATTTAACATTAATGACAGATACCCAGGTGGAGCTGCTGAGTATATATTAAAGAGAATTTGGAATTCAAATGAGAAACTTGAATGGGAGATGTGCAGTTGAGACTTCATGGCAAATGTCATTAGAACTGAGAAACTGGAAGATATTAATCACAGCATGCGTGTGGAGATATAAAAAACAAGTCCTTGGAATATAAAAATTAGCAACACAAATCAAGATGAGATTACCAAAAGGAGGAAACCAAAAGATTGTAGACTATAGTCTCTCAAAGTCATCCAAGACAGACACTTTCAAAGACTGCTAAATCAGGATAGATTTGGACTGAGAGTTGGATTAATGGATTGGATACAGTGGTGTGTGGGACTCAGAGATGATCTGGGCAAGATTAATCTCAGTGGGAATACTTGGGCTACGAACCTTATTGGACTTGTTGGTGGTGCCTTTGATACCAGCACTCAGGAGGCAGAGGCAGGCAGATCTCTGTGAGTTCGAGACTAGCTTAGTCTACAGAGTGAGTTTCAGGACAAGCACCAAAACTACACAGAGAAACCCTATTTCCAAAAACAAAAACAAACAACCAAGCAAAAACCTGGAAAGCGAGATTCCCAGCAAGTTGTAGCCGCTGACAGTGGCACCTGGGAGTGGGCTGCAGAGCTTGACTTTAGGCTGTGTACCCGAGCCTGCTTTCCTATCACTGCACCCACTCTGCCACTTATATTGCTTTATTGTGGCTGTGAGCTGAGGGTAGGAGAAGCACAAATGATGCTTGGGGGAAGCCTGTGAGATTTTTTATCTCAAAGATTCTGTAAAAGAGAAACAGAGTCCTCATGGATTTGTCTTAGGTGATACCAGGCAAACATAGGAAGATGGTAGTGGTTGCTCTAAGGCAGTAGTTGCGATCCTTAGCTGGGTGAGGGATGTGGGTCAAACAGCCTTTCATAGGGGTCCTATGTCAGATACCCTGTTTATGAGATATTATGTTACAACTCAACAGTGAAAATTACAGTTATGAAGTAGCAACACAATAATTTTATAGTTGGGGGTCACTACAACATATTAAATATTAAAGGGGTACAGCATCAGGACAGTTGAGAACCACTATCCTAAGGACTTGAGGATAGTAGTAGAAAGGTAAGCATCCTGATCAGTGTATAAAGTTATTAACTGGCACAGAAATCTACCTTTTCTATTTGTAGTAGGGGAAATAATTTCACCTGCATCTTGTTTTTGGTTACTTTGACAGCAGGGCTTCCTATCTTGCTGTATCCTTGATGGTGTTGTTTTCTTGGATCTGTTCACTGGAGCACTTCAAGTGTCTTTTGAGGTTCTTGAGTTAAAATGGAGGTGCCACAGTCAAAGGGGCTTGAGGGACACGCACACATGCTCTTAAACACTGAGTTGTTTCTCCAGCTTCTACAGCACACACATTTGAAAAGTATGACATTTAAAGCTGAGCATGGTTGCATGCACCTGTATTCCCAGTATTTGGGAGATTAAAACAATAGGGTATAGATATGAAACTGACCTGTCTAAAATTGTAAGTTTTCTTGGGGGACCCAGGGCCTTGTGTATGTTAGGCAAGTGTTTTCCTACTGAGCCACATTCCTAGTCCACTATTACTAAATTTTAATGAAATTAAACATAAGAAAAGCCTTTGGTGACTTTTGACATGCTATCTCCCCTTCCCCGCTCCCCATAAAGGTGAAGGGAGAATTTGGATTCCTTAGATAAAGATAAGTCAATCCCTGATATAAATTGAAGCAGTCGCAAATACTGCTTTAAAGAGACTGCAGTACAAATGTTAGCAGATAAAAACCAGATAACTTTCTTTCTGCTTGATGCAAAATTTCCCCAGAGGTTCAGGTGCTCTGTTGGTGTCACTTAGAATAAACAGTTCTAATTTTTGGCTTTGATGTTATCTTAACAGTAATGGAGAAAATACTTAAATGGAAGCTCAAATACTGATGCATGCAGAGAGGAAAGAATGAAAGTTACTTCTGTAGGGGAAGTTTGCTGTGGGTTAGACAGTGTGGTGTGATGGTAAGAACACAGACTGACTTTAAATCTCAGTTATGCCACATCGAAGCTTTAGGTAAATGAGGAAGTCACTTTCCCTGAGCTTCAGTTTTCTCAAGTATAAAATGGGGATAATAATGTCTCAGAAGGTTATGGGGATTAGATGAGTTCTTGTATGCTGTAGTTGATGAAGGGACAACTGTCCCAGTGTTTGTAAAATACCTGGATGCCGGGCAACACAGACATGGCAAGATAAGAATGTGAGTGCAGAGTCCTATAACCACATTGGAGAGACTGAGGCATGAAGATTACGGGTTTGAGGTTTGAGGTTAGATCTGTCTCAAAGGGGGGAAATTATATTAATGACCAAATATATGGAAATTAGATGAATAGTTAACAAGATTGAATTCTGCTCTTCTAGAATAATGAAAAAATTTACCAAATAGAGAAATTGGGAACTTTGCAGAGCAGCAAATTTTAAGACAGAGAAAGGGAAAGTGACATCTGAGAGATGCTGACGGGAAACATGATTAAGGGGCGGTTCTGTTGAGCCCTGGGAACAGAAGGTGGTTAAGAGGAAGACTTCGTAGATGAGGGAGGAAGAGTTACCTACTGATCAAGCCTTATTTATTCTTTGACTGTCTCCCTGACTTCAGATAATGTTGACGTGTGTGTGCTGTTCTGTAACCTGCTTTAACAAAACCCTTAATTTCTTAGCCTATAAGGTGATTATGTATGTTTATTTAGGAAGTCAGAAAATAGTAAAGTAGGGCTGGGGAGATGACTTCCCAGGCAAAGCATTTGTATGAGGACTGGGGTTCAGATCTCCAGTGCCCATGTGAAATAAATGCAGGCGGCTGTAGTTCCTTGCTTGTATAATCTTAGCATGTGGGAGGCAGAGACAGAGACTCTCCAGAGCAAGCTATCTAGCTGAAACAGCAAGTTCTAGGGCCAAGCCAGAGACCCCATCTCAGTTCATCAGCTGGAGAATGATTGCAGAAACTACCTAGGGTCAACTTTTGGCCTTCACACCATATGCATACCAACACACACATACTTTCTGTCTCTGTGTCTCTCTGCCTGTCTCTTTTATGCTGTAAAAACAAATACAAAGAAACAAAAATAGAACCTACTAGAGTAAGCAATCATAAGCCAGAAGTGGTGACATTTAGCTATTTTTTTCTTTTCTTTCTTTTTTCCTTTTTTCCCCCGATACAGGGTTTCTCTAAATTTGGAGTCTGTCCTGGAACTCAGCCTATAGACCAGGCTGGCCTCGAACTCACAGAGATCTGAGTGCTGGCGTTAAAGGTGTGTGCCACCACCACTGTCCCAGCGTGGGGAGTATAGTATGTATGTATGTATGTATGTATGTATGTATGTATTTTTGAGTCAGCGTGTTATGTAGCCCTGGTAAAAAGCATCACACTATCCTTCCCTTTCCCCCTTTCCCCCTTTCCCCCTTTCCCCCTTTCCCCCTTTCCCCCCTTTCCCCCTTTCCCCCCTTTCCCCCTTTCCCCCTTTCCCCCTTTCCCCCTTTCCCCCTTTCCCCCTTTCCCCCTTTCCCCCTTTCCCCCTTTCCCCCTTTCCCCCTTTCCCCCTTTCCCCCTTTCCCTTCCCTTCCCTTCCCTTCCCTTCCCTTCCCTTCCCTTCCCTTCCCTTCCCTTCCCTTTCTTTTCTTTCTTTTCTTTTCTTTCTTCTTTTTCGAGACAGGATTTCTCTGTAGTTTTGGAGCCTGTCCTGGAACTAGCTCTTGTAGAGCAGGCTGGTCTCGAACTCACAGAGATTCACCTGCCCCTGTTTCCAGAGTGCTGGGATTAAAGGCGTGTGCCACCACCGCCCTGCACATCACACTATTTTCTTTTTCAGTTTTTCAGTTACTCTGTTCAGTAAAATGAGAACATTAACAATGTCTTTCTAGTAATTAAATGCACTTTCAGTATTGTAATGATAGTACTATTCTATTGTATGAGTTTGCTGTACTTCACTGGCAGACTTAGGTTATCACTGAACATTTCTGACATCTGCTGTTTTCCTCACCCAGGTGTATATTGTGTCTTTAAATTAACATGGCTTATAAAGGATGCGTAGTGAATTGGTGCATGGCAAGCTGAGAGTTGACAGGAGTAAAGGCTCATTTTATTCCTGACTTGACAGAGACCTGATTCAACAGCATAGTTATGGCCATACACGTTAGTGTTCTATCTGATCCTAGGATTTGGGGGACTTGATTCTTTTTCCACAGGGGAAGGGCAGATGTTGCCCAGGTTAGTCTAGGTCTCTGTGCTTCCTATATCAGATTTATGTTGACAGTGCCTGATGCTTAACTGTTGGAATTTGTTTTGTCTTGTTTTTAGCAAGAAATTCTTTTTTTCCTTTCTAAAATAAAAAGTGACTGGCTTATGTTTTAGACTCTTCCCCCACTCCAAATTAAGCATTAAGCCAAATTGAGCATTTCCATGTTTTGGGAATTAAGACAATGGCAGAGAGCACTTGCATTTTGTTGTGTGAAGTCCTTGGGAGCTGTATATGTGTTTTGCAGAATGCTTTGGTTGAAAATATTTATGCAGAAAATGAGTTTGTGGTACGAACACATTGGAATAACGAATTTATCACCCCTAAAATAAATCTCAGTGTCTACAGCATCCAAGGACTCCTAAAAGCTGATGCTAAAGATAGGATTGGATAGGAAAGTGACTACTGTTTTTTGGTTTTTGATTTTTTTAAACATATGACTTCTTCAGAACACTTTCCTGGGATGGCATTTGTTAACTTGTTTATTATTTTCATAAGCCTTCCTGTACACAGTAGAGGGCAAGCCAGAGTCTTGTGTTCCATGGCACCCGAGGGCCTGGTGAATAGAAATTGTTAGATGAATGAATGACTTATATTAGGTGTGTAGTCTGTCTTTTCAAGTTATTTCCTGAACTGACTAGGAGAGTAATATTCCAGACACACAAAGAAAATAAAAAAAGCCCAGAAGTCTGCTTCCCGCTACCCCCAGTATGTTTTCTCCCTCAGCCATCTTAATTCTTTTTTTTTTTTTCAAATATTTATTTATTTATTATGTGTACAGCATTCCTTCCATGTGTGCCTGCAAGCCAGAAGGGGCGCCAGGTCTCATTATAGGTGACTGTGAGCCACCATGTGGTTGCTGGGAATTGAACTCAGGACCTCTGGAAGAGCAGTTAGTGCTCTTAACCACTGAGCCATCTCTCCAGCCCCATCTTAATTCTTGTATGTCCTTGGAACTTTGTAGATCAGACTGGCCTGGACATCTCAGAGATCTGCCTGTCTCTGCCTCCTAAGTGATGGGATGAAAGGTAGGTATTTTTATAGAACATTTTCTATTTTGATTTCATACATGGAAGGGTTTTGCCTGCATGCATGTGTTTGCACCATGTGTGGGTAGTGCCTGTGGAGTTCCTGTTGGATCCCTTGGAACTGGAGATGGAGATGGTTGTTGACTGCGAAGTGGGTGCTTGGGAACCGAATTGGGGGTGGTGGTTGTGCTCTGCAAGAACAGCAGGTACTCCTAATAGTTCATCTCAAGCCCCTTTTTCTGAATTTTATTTTGTTTTTTAAATGAGAAGGCTTCTTGCTACTGTGTTCAGCCTAGTCTCCCAACTCATGGGTTCAAATGAGCCTCCTATTTCAGACCTCACTAATAGGTAGGATACAAACTTGTGCTACTGTGTCCTGTCCTGCTAAGTCTTGATTCTGAAATTGTAATACTTCTTCTGGTTCTGCTTTGAAATATTTAGGACAACATTGCAATAGAAATATGAGTGTTTGCTTTGGCAATGTATATGCAAAAATTAGATTTATATGCATATATGTGTATGTATACGTTTATATTTATATATATGATTCACATTGCTCCTGTGCAAAGATGACATACATTCATGAAATATAAAAAATACAAGATGAGCCTTTACTATAAACTATATATGTAATTTTTATTTTCTAGTAGCCGTATTAGAAAAAGATGAAAGAGCCAGGCCTGGCAGTTCATGCCTGCTGTAGTCCTAGCATCCAGGAAGCAGAGGCAGAAAGACTAGGGTTTCCAGAATATCCCTGACTCCATGGTGAGTTTGAGGCCAACTGCATGAGACCCTGTCTGAGTAAAAGAAAAAAATGATCAAATTTAAAATAGTAATATATTTGGGGATATAGCCCAGTGGCAGAGTGCTTAGCATGTGTGAAACACTGGAATTGATTCCCAGTTCTGCAAAAGACACAAGCACTGTGGTGGTTTGAATGAGAATGACCTCCATAGGTTTATATGTTTGAGTGCTTGGGGCCCAGTTGATGTGTGGTTTGCTAGAGGAGGTGTGAGTGTCACTGGGTGTGGGCTTCGAGCTTTCAAAAGCCCACACCATCCCAGTGCTGTTTTTTCTGCCTTGTGTTTGTGGATCAAGATGTGAACTCCCAGCTACTGCTCTAGCACCATTTCTGCCTGCCTGCCACCAAGCTCCTCACCATGAGAGTCATGAACTCTAACCTTCTGGAACCATGACTCTTATATTGCTGTGACATTATCTGTCAATAGCAAGGGAGGAGGTCTGTCCTCCCTCCCTCCCTCCCTCCCTCCCTCCCTCCCTCCCTCCCTCCCTCCCTCCCTCCCTCCCTCCCTCCCTCCCTCTTCTTTCACTTATTTATTTTTTGACTCATTTGCTGTGGTTGAGTGTGTGTTGAGGCAGCACAGATTATGTTGGCCAGATGTGTGGTGGAAGCTGTTCATATCATGATGAACAAGGAAGTAGAGATTGTGTGTGGGGAGGTCAGGTATAGCCATTAAAGGCCTGCCTCTAATAGCTTATTTTGGTCAGTTAGACACTGCTTCCTAAAGTTTATACAGCCTCCCCAAATAATATCTCCAGCTGGGGAACAAGTTCAAAATATAAGCCTGTCAGATTGGGATAACAGAAGCAATGTGCAGTGTATAATGACCAGGTCAGGTAATTAACATTTCCATTTCCTCAGACACAGATCATTTCTATGTTTGGGAAACTTTGGGCTCCTATTATTATGAATTATAAATTGGAAGTTCCCCATTTCTGCTGTGCTACTGAATACTAGCTCTAGTTTTTTGTGCTTTTTCTTTGTTATTTGAAGTTGAGTATTTAATATTTAAAAAATTTAAGCCTGGGCAGAGATGGCACACACCTTTAATTCCAGTACTCAGGAGGCAGAAACAGGTGGATCTCTGTGAGTTCGAGGCCAGCCTGGTCTATAAAGCGAGTTCCAGGACAGCCAGGGCTACACGGAGAAACCACCCTGCCTCAAAAAAACAACCAACCAAACAAATAAACCAAAAATTAAAGAAGATTTATTTTATTATTTTATGTGTATGAGTGTTTTGCCTGCATGTGTGTATGTACACCATATGTGTGCCTGGTATCCATGAGGGTCAGAAGAGGTTGTCACATTTCTCTGGAACTGGAGGTACAGACCTTCTGAGTTACCATGTAGGTGCTAGCAATCGGACCTGGGTCCTTTGGAAAAGCAGCCAGTGCTTTAAACTGCTGCCAACTCTATAGTTCCTTCTCTCTGTTTTAGTACCCATTTTGCAACCCTTATCTCTCCTCTTCCATTCTTTTTCTCTAGCAATTACTGTTTGTAAGATCATCTTTTTTTGGCTTTAATAAATTAGTGTGAACATGGCTGCATTTGTCTTTCTGTGCTTGGTTTATTGCCTTTAATATAGTCTAATAATCTCCTTTGTTGTTGCAGATGACAGAATTTCAGTTTTGAATGGTGAGATAGCATTCCATCATGTATGTGGATCACATTTTCTTTATCCATCTGCCCTGTGCTGACTCTTGTGAATAGTGCTGTAGTAACCACGAACATGCAGTAACCTTCCCTCCATCCTTTGTGAAACAAGGTCTTGCTCTGTAGCTCAGGCTGTGCTAGGAATGTCGGTGTGTGTACCCCATTCCTGTTAGCTATAGTGTATTAAAATGTACCATTTTATCCCATTCTTGTGATTTCCATGTAACTGTGTTCAGTGTCACTGTAATCCTCCATGTTCTTCTCAGAATGTAAGAACTGCTGCTTCCTGAGAGGAGCAATGTAAAGACATAGCTTTTCTTCAGTAGGGTTCTATGTGAGCAGCTGTGCTGTTGTCAGTGGGCAGCATTTCCAGGTAGATGCTTTTTGTACAAAATATTTGGTGCTTCCACAGTGTGAAAAATGCGTGTTTGTGTTATTGAGAAAGAAAAGCCCTAATGATCCAAGGGATTGATGTTTTCCTGGCAGTGGCTAAGTATGTGTCCTGTGTCAGGTCCTGCACCCGTGACAATGCCTTACTTAAGCATCATGATGGCATCTGAAGCATGAGTGTTCTCTTCCTTACAGACGAACAACAACAACAACAAAAACCCCAAAAACATTGCCGAGAACATGTGTTTTCATTTCTCTTGGGTTTATACCTGCAGGGGAAGTTGTAGATTTATGCCAGGCCTCTGCATTAACCTTTTGAGGAACTGCCAAACTGATTTTCAAAGTGACTGACATCATAGATACAGACTAGTTTCATCTAGGAAGAGAGGGTCTTCCTAGATGAGAAATTGCCTCCATCAAATTGGCCTTTGGGTGTGTGTCTGTATGGCATTTCTTGGTTAATATTTGATGTGTCCATTTCACTATGGGTGATGCTACTCCTGGGCAGGTGGGCCTGGGCTGACTAAGAAGCAAGCTGAGTGAGCCATAAAGAGCAAGCCAGTCAGCTACATCCTCTGTGGTCTCTGCTTTAGTTCCTGCCTTGACTTCCTTAAATGATTAACTATGAATAGAAGCCAAATAAACCAAGCCCCTTTCTCTCTCCCAAGGTTTGGTCGGTGTTTTATCACAACAAAAAGCAAACTGGTACAACAATGCTATAGTTCTGCCAGTGGGCAAGGGTTCATCATCTAATGCTTGCTACCTTCTGTCCTGGTGGGTGTGAGTGGTGTCCTTACTGGAGTTCTGATTTGTTTTCTAATGCTGTTTCAAATCTGTATTTTCTTGTCCTTATTGGCTTTTGCTATCTTCTTTTGAGAGTTTTAATTTTTTTTTCTTGTTTTTTTTTTTCTCTGTAGCTTTGGTGCCTGTCTTGGAACTAGCTCTTGTAGACCAGGCTGGCCTCGAACTCACAGAGATCTGCCTGCCTCTGCTTCCCAAGTGCTGGGATTAAAGGCGTGTGCTACCCCTGTCCAGCTGAGACTTGATATTTTTAAGAGTACAAATCTGGGTCTGGGAAAAATGATTCTTACAGGGGGCTGGAGAGATGGCTCAGTGGTTAAGAGCATTGCCTGCTCTTCCAAAGGTCCTGAGTTCAATTCCCGGCAACCACATGGTGGCTCACAACCATCTATCTGTAATGAGGTCTGGTGCCCTCTTCTGGCCTACAGACATACACCCATACAGAATATTGTATACATAATAAATAAATATTAAAAAAAAAATGATTCTTACAGAGGTCTTGAGTTCAATTCCCAGCAACCACATGGCAGCTCACAACCATCTGTAATGAAATCTGGTGCCCTCTTCTGGGTTGCAGAATACTGCACACACACACACACACACACACAATCAATCAATCAATCAATCAATCAATCATTTAAAAAATAAGAGTACAGATTTGATTTTATTATTCACTTGCTAAAATATTGCTTACTTCTTAGCCTGACCAACTCTTCCTCATTTAACTTTTCAGGCTTCATTTTTGCTGGGGATTGAAAGTGTTCAAGGCCGGGCAGTGGTGGCGTACGCCTTTAATCATAGCTCTTAGGAGGCAGAGGCAGGTGGATCTCTGAGAGATTGAGACCAGCCTGGTCTACAAGAGCTAGTTCTAGGCTCCAAAGCTACAGAGAAACCCTGTCTCAAAAAAGAAAAAAGGAAAAAAGGAAAAAAAAAAAAAAAAAGAAAGTGTCCAAAAAGACTCATGTGTTCAAGATTTGTTCTTAAGCCTGTGGTTGTGGGGGTGCTTGGATGTTTAGGAGGTGGGGTTCAATGGAAGGAAGTTAGATCATAGGGGACATGTCTGGGAGAGGAGGAATATTGGGACACTAGCCCCCTCTTTTGTCTCTGTCCCCAGCCACTGTCACCCTGGTGTACTGTATGCCATGAAACCATGAGCCCAGAAAACCTTTCCTCTCTGAGGTCTGACTGTTTCTGGTATTAGTATTTGTCACAGGATGGAAGAAGGTTGGCTGACACGGTGTAGACATGATTCTCCTTCTAGGAGCCTCCCTGCTCTTTTGCGTAATTATTGTGCACCAGGACGCATGACTGACAAAGGAGTACATAGATGACTGTTGATTTAGAACAAGACCAAACCCAGTCAAGTTTAAAACAATTCTCTGTGAGGTTTAATTGGTCCTGGGGCAGTGTTAGCTAATTTCTGTGAAGCCTTGCTTCCTGTTTACTTGATGGCTCTAGAGCAGTAAGCTTGCAGAGAGCCACACTTCCTCCTCTTCCTCCTTCTAAATCTGTGACAGGGTTTCTCTATAGCATGATTCATTCATTCATTCATTCATTCATTCATTCATTCATTCATTCATTCATTCATTTCCTGAGACAATGTTTCTCTGTGTATCCCTGGTTATCCTGGAACTTGCTCTGTAGACCAGGCCGGCCTTGAACTCACAGAGATCCGCCTTCCTCTGCTTCCTGAGTGCTGGGATTAAAGACTGTGCCACCACCGCCTGGCTCTCTGTAGCACAATTAATCAAAACTCAGAGACAGATATTGGGGTTCAACCTGAAAGTCAGAAAAGCAAAATAGTCAGCCACTGGCTCTTACCTCTACCTCAGTTTGAAATGGCAATCCTGCCTCCAGGAATCTCAAAATGAAACTGTGTAAGATCTGTCTTCTTCCGTTTTATATTCTTCTCTAGGGCTAGGATTAAG
This sequence comes from Chionomys nivalis, assembly GCF_950005125.1. NCBI lineage: Eukaryota > Metazoa > Chordata > Mammalia > Rodentia > Cricetidae > Chionomys > Chionomys nivalis. Next base: position 5,977,534 of record NC_080096.1, on the reverse strand, counting down.
GGTGTGCACCGCCCAGCAAGCTAGTTTGGCTATTGGGATTAAAGGTGTGTGTCACAACTGCCTGGTCTGTAAGGCTGGTCAGTGGTGTGGATGTTTTACGCTCTGATCTTCAGGCAAGTTTTATTTATTAAAATGCAAATGAAATGTCACTACATTTCACTTTGTAGACCTGGCCTCAAACTCACAGAGATCTGCCTGCACTTACACTCCTTTGCTGGGTTTGAAGGTGTGGGCTACACTGCCTGGCGAGCCACACATTTTTGTTGCAGAACCTTTCCCCCTAGAGTGGTGGTCTTCTAAGACTTCGACCCTTTGATACAGTACTTCATGTTGTGGTGACCCCCAACCTAAAATTATTTTTATTGCTAATTCAAACTGTAATTTTTTTACTGTTGCAAATCGTAATTAAATATTTGGTATGCAGCCCCACAAGTTGAGAACTGCTGCCCTATTACAGGACAGATAAAACTTGTGTGCCCTGTGAGGCCAGGGCTGAGTTCAGAAGGGCACACGAAGGCAGATGTGGGAAAGGGGAGACTGGGAAGGGAACCTCAGTGTTGGTGAGAAGCTCAGAGCTCTGGGAAACAGGCTCCTAAGATAATCATATCTGGCATCTGGTGGCAGAGGTCTTTTTGACTCAGAGTTTTGCTTGAGAATAAATGTACTCATTTTACCAGTACCTTTTGTTCTCCAATTATAGGTTGGATGCTTAGTGGTGTATAGAAAATATCATGGGTGGGTTTCAGGAAGGCCCTCTTATTTCTTTTGCTTTGTGTGTGTGTGCATATGACACAACATATGTGTTGATGACAGATGCCAACTTGTGGGGATCGGTTCTTTCCTTCCACCCAGAGTGTCTTGAAGACTGAGCTTAATTGGTCTGGCGTGGTGGCAGGCTCCTTTACCTGTTGAGCCAGCACACTGTTCTAAGGTCCTCTTATTTCTGACCCGAGAGTAGGTGGCGCCCTGTGCTTTTCCAAGGAAGCAAAAACCTAAACTGAATCTAGATTGTTTCTGTGGTTGGCCTTTTTACTGAGGTCTGTTTCCTGTGGGTGTCCAGATACAGTTCCTTGTGTGTTTGCTCTCTAAACTTGCTCTGGTTCACAGACAGGAGATTTTAATCTTTGTTTTATTCAGCTTTGTGAGCTTTTAATTTCTTGACTCTTCTGTGCCTAGGTTTTAGTTAGCTGAAAAATTATGCCAATGTTCTAATGTTTCTTTTTGGGAGGCAAAAGGGTAGCTTAACTTTATAAGGTAAAATATGAATTTCCCCTGAGTCTGGATCATTGAGACAGTTGGAACTCCTAGTCTTTCTTTATGTAGCCTGATTTCTCCATACCACTATGTAAAGGGAGGCAGAAGGGTGGTTCCACGACAAAGACAACAACATTTGGATGTGTAGTTTCCGTTAAACGAAGCGTGTTAAATTGTGCAGCAAGTTTGAATCACGTATGCATTATTAGAAGAAAGCCCTCCTGAGCATCCTTCCAGAAGTAGATAGACACAATGGTGTACATCTACAGTCCCAGCTACTTGTGAGGCTAAGGCAAGAAGATTGCTTGAGACACAGCAGAATCCTGCCTCAAAAAATAAAAACAAAATAGAACAAAATAACAACTGCCAAGGTTAGCAGAGCTGGTGCCTCAGGGAGGGATGATGTTCTTGGCTATGGTGAACAGTAGGAGTCCATGTTGGCATTTATGTCAGCGGCAAACAGGTTCTAAAAATCAAGCAAATATTTGAATCTTTGTGTTAAAATACTGTGTCCCAGAGTTGACTTAAATCACATGTTTGGAATACTTTCGTGAACAGTGTGTTCTCACCAGTCTGTGAGACACTTAAAGATGAGCCTGGCACTGCCTGGTCCTGAGGAGCTCTTCCAGTGGGGAGATGGTGACACTGTGTTCTCCCATCCAGGCTTTCGTGATGGGGTGGAAAGAGACTGGGAAGGGCCAGGTGAGGCGTTGCTGTGAAGTTCAGAGGAAAGTTATATAGAGAAGGCAGTTTATCTGAATCATATTTTTTATGTTTTTGAGACAAGGTTTCTCTGTGTAACAGCCCTGACTGTCCTGGAATTTGCTATGTAGATCAGGCTGGCCTCAAACTCACAGATTTGCCTGCCCCTGCCTCCCAAGTGCTGGGATTAAAGATGTGTGCCACCACTGCCTGGCTAATCTTAATTTTTTTTTTTAAATTGCATTTACTTATTTTGTGTGTGTGTGTGTATGTATGTGGACACATGTGACATGGCTTGTGTGGAGGGCAGAGGAAAACTTATAGGAGTTGGGGGTCCTGGGAAACTGAACTCAGACTTGGAGGTAGCATCTTCACCCAGTAAGCCGTTTCTAGGGCCCTGCTCTGAATCTTGAAAGTTGATTGTTGGGATAGGTGCTTGTATGTGCCTGTGAAAATTGTAGAGCAAAGGGTTGCTTTGTAGGATGTTATCAGAAGTTACAGAGCAGCTGGAGATTAGCAACCAGTTAACAGCACCAGTTGATTTTGCAGACGGCCTGGGCTTGTTTCCTAGCACTCACCTGGTGGCTCACAACCATCTGTAACTCTAGTTCTAGGGGATCTCCCTCTGTCTTCTGACTTCCCAGGGCACAAAGCATGCACGTGATGCACACACAACATTTAGGCAAAACACTCATGTAAATAAGTACGTTTAACAAACAAAGGAAAACCAAAGTTGTAGAGACTGGAGACTGGATGAAAGACCTAACCTTTCACACAGTAGTGGAGTGGAGTCGGGTAGTGGAGGTGAGTTACAGCAGATAGGAGATTTTATAGAGGTAAAAATCAATTGGATTTGATAGTTGTCAGAGCAATCATTACTCTTGCCTGGAGCCACTGAGCTTGAGTATAAGAAACACCATTAATAACTTGGGACTGCAAAAAGAGACGTTGGTTTTAAAAAATACAAGCACAGTTTTATTTATTTATTTATTTATTTATTTATTTATTTATTTATTTATTTATTTTTATTGAAAAAAAAATTTCCGCCTCCTCCCCGCCTCCCATTTCCCTCCCCCTCCTCCCTCCTCTCTCCCCCTCCCCCCCACTCCTCTTTTTCTCCCTCTCCAGTCCCAGGAGCAGTCAGGGTTCCCTGCCCTGTGGAAAGTCCATGGTCCTCCCCCCTCCATCCAGATCTAGGAAGTTGAACATCCAAACTGTCTAGGCTCCCACAAAGCCAGAACCTGAAGTAGGATCAACACCCTGTGCCATTGTCCTTGGCCTCTTGTCAGCTCTCATTGTCCGCCATGTTCAGAGAGTCCGGTTTTATCCCATGCTTTTTCAGTCACAATCCAGCTGGCCTTGGTGAGCTCCCAATAGATCGGTCCGACTGTCTCAGTGGGTGGGTGCACCCCTCGTGGTCCTGACTTCGTTGTACATGTTCTCCCTCCTTCTGCTCCTCATTAGGACCTTGGGTAAGCACAGTTTTTTATCTTTGCATGTATATGTTATGTGCATGGGCATGAGCGTGCAAGTGTGTTTCTGTGCATGTCCATGTGGGGGCCAAGGAGTCCTTCAGGTGTCTTCTCTCATTCTCTGTGTATTGCTTTGAGACACAGTCTGGCACTGAACTGGAAGCTCACTTAGGCTAGGCTAGCCAGGCAGTGAATTCTTGGGATCTGCCTGTCCAATGCTAGGGCTCCAGGCACATGCCCTTGCCTGGCTTTTTATGTGTGTAATGGGGATTCACACTTAGGATCTCATGCCTGCATAGTAAGTATTCTTACCCATTAAGGCATCTTTCCAAGCCCAAATATGAGTTTACATTGTGATATCTGAATGAGTTTGTAATTAGACAGATGGATACATTTAAGTGGCTCTGGAAAGAAGTCAAAGATAGTGAGAATGGAACTGGTTGAAGCTTTAAAAACAAAAGCAAATGGTGGTTCTTTTTTTTTTTTTTTTTTTTTTTTTGATTTTCGAGACAGGGTTTCTCTGTAGTTTTTGGTGCCTGTCCTGGAACTAGCTCTTGTAGACCAGGCTGGCCTCGAACTCACAGAGATCCTCCTGCCTCTGCCTCCCGAGTGCTGGGATTAAAGGCGTGCGCCACCACCGCCCGGCCAAATGGTGTGTGTTTGTGAGCAAGAGTTTGTGTACCGTGTGCATACAGGACCACAGGGAGGCCAGAAGAGGGCATCAGATTCCTTGGAACTAGGGTTACAGATAATTGCAAGCCACCACATGGGTGCTGGGAACTGAACTTGGAACATCCTCTGCAAGGGTAATAAGTGCTCCTATTTAATTGCTGAGCCATCCTTCCAGCTCCAATTATTGTCTCTTCATCTTTTCTGAGAATGTGATTCCCCAAAACTTTTTTTTTCTTTCCTTTTTTGAGGCAGGATTTTTATATGTAGCTTTGACTATCCTCTAAACCAGGCTGTCTTCAAAGCCACAGAGGTCAACCTGTCTGCCTCCCAAGTGCTGGGATTGAAGGGGTGTTCTACCACTGCCTGTCTAAAACCTGTCATATTTGTGCTGGGTGCATCAGAAGAAAGGATGGCATATAGGATTCAAATTCTTTGAGCTTCTTTTTATTTCAGGGTTCTTTCAGTTAGATTCTCATTTTGAGGATATGAAAAAACATAGTACTTTTTTTTGTTTGTTTGTTTGTTTTTCGAGACAGGGTTTCTCTAGCTTTTGGAGCCTGTCCTGGAGCTAGCTCTTGTAGACGAGGATGGCCTCGAACTCACAGAGATCCGCCTGCCTCTGCCTCCTAAGTGCTGGGACTAAAGGCGTGCACCACCACCACCTGGCTACACATAGTACTTTTAAGTATGAGCTCCAGAACAGAAAGATTGGCTTTTAATCCTTGTCTACCAAAAAGCCATCTTGGTCACATGTTTGATCCTTGTGTACCAAAAAGCCATCTTAGTCACATGTTTTTTTCCTGCTTCACTTGTTTTTCATCTATCAAAGAGATAACAGGTGTCTTCTGGAAACTATAAATTAGTGAGTTAAGACATGATAGTAATTTAACACATGTCCATAAATTATAGCTGATGTTACCACTTAGGTTCTTGCTTCCTCTACTTCTCTTCTTTTTGGTTTGTGGAGAGAGGGTCTGTCAACATAGCTCTGGCCATCCAGTAGAACAAGCTGGCCTTGAACTCACAGCAATCTGCTTGCCTGTGCTTCCTCAGTGATGGGATTAAGGGTATGTGCCCCATTGCCATATTTTTCTTTTTTAAATGGAAGTTTATACAGAATATATTTCTTTGTCTCCATTAGTATAACTGAGACTAGCTGGGTTTTCATAAAGAATCTTAGTATTAATATAGACTACAAGGGAGTAATAATTGCTGCTATAAAAACCACTGAAGCAGGATTACTGCATAAATTACTGCAGGCATCTATATACATTCAGTATATACATATTTGTGGGCTTCCTGCTGCTCTCCTTGTGACATCTAGCCATCCATACCAAGGCACCATCCCTCACTGTCCTAGCTGTATACTCTATAGATATTGCTAACACTTGTCAATCCAGGAGCCATTCTTTCTATTCTCTTGAGGTTCTGTTTGACATTCTTCTAAACCAACTTCTAAATTGTGGTAATTGATACAATAATTGTAAGTGATACTTAAGAATGAAAAGGTTTGATGTTTGGTAGTGCTTTTCTTCATGAGCATTAAAATCTTGAGCTCTGGGGCTCATCTGCCTGCCTCAGCCACCAAAGCGGCTGGTACTACAGATGGGATTACAAACTACTGTGCCAGCATTTTCAAGGGGGGGGAATGGAACTCAGGTCCTCATTCTTGCAAGGCAAGCGTTTTACTCACTTGTTTTCTTTGTTCCTTATTCCCTATGGAAAGGAATAGTCTTGTGTGAGTTTGTGTCAGCAAGGTGCCTGACTCATTTATTTCACTTGTGCCCTTTTGGTCTTTTTTTTTGTTATATTCTCCATCCTTGCCTTTGAAAGGGTGATGCTTCTGCGTTATGTTAGTAAACTCTGAAGTGGACAGTTGACTTTAATAATTTCCTTACATAAAGGGATTCAACTTTTTTTTTTAAAGGATCAATTTATTATGTATACAGTATTCTGTATGCATGTCTGCATGCAGGCCAGGCTGATCTCATTACAAATGTTTCTGAGCCACCATGTGATTGCTGGGAATTGAACTCAGGACCTCTGGAAGAGCCAGTATTCTCAACTGCTGAGCCACCGCCCCAGGCCCCTTCTTTTTAAAAATTTTAAAACCTAATGTGTTTCATCTGGATTTCTTTATCTGCCACATTTGGAGTTGCATTCTTTGGAAATGCTCTAAATCTGTGTTATAGGCTGGGCTTGATGGCTTATGTCTTTGATTCCCTTTTAGGGGAAGTTAAGGCAGGAAGTTCATGAATTTCAGGCCAGCCTGGGTTATATATAAGGAAACTGTCACAATCAAACAAACCAAGAAACCAGACAGACTGTAGCTTTTGTTGCCATTCCTCTACAGGTCTCAGTTATGTTGTTAATCTCATGGTTTGTGTTCTTTGTGCCAGGCCCATGTACTATTGGGTGAGTGTTACATTGTCTATTTAAAAAGATTTATTATTTTTATTTTATGAATATGAATGTTTTGCTTACCTGTATATAAGTGTGTGTACCATGTGTGTGCTTGGTGTTATGAAGGGCCGGAGAGGATGTTGAATTTCTTAGAATCGGAGTTCTACACAGTTGTAAGCTGCTGTGTCGGTACTGGAAATTAAATTCAGGACCTGTGGGAGAGGAGTATGTGCTGTCAACCACTGAGCCACCTCTCCAGTCCTAAATTGCTGCCGCCTCCTTTTTTGAGTCATGATCTTTCTGTATAGTCTTTGCTATCCTGAAACTCAATATATAGACCAGACTGACTTCAAACTCACAGTGATTTTCCTGCCTCTGCCTCTGAGATTAAGGGTGTGCACCACCAAACCCGGCTCCCACATTGCTTTGTAACATTCCGCAGAAGTGAGTGAAGAGAGAGGGGGGCCCAGTGCAAAGACACCTTCACTTGTATGAACTCCTTGACTTCTTATATATAGGATTTATGGGATGTTTTTTTCTACCCTTGATGTATGCACTCCAAATTGTGTAAAAACCAGATTCCACAAAAACCTGCCTTTTCTACAGTTGGAAGAATGCTAGAAAATGGAAAAAAAATATAAATTTTTAGTTTTGTGTTTAAGGTAAAATGGGAATAAAAAAGAATATTGAATGGGTTTGTGTGTAATGTCAGATTTAATTTATTGTGATAACCATCAGTGGTGCACCAGATGTGTTGACTGTATTTAGCTTCATATTAAATTAAGCACAGCCAGTGGCCTGCAAAGTCCATCTGTACAACTGACAGAGGCAGCTCTGAAACCTTCTTTTATGTTTGTCGCCACTGCTGTTTGCTTTTCTTGCCATGTTTGGGCTTTACATTGCTCATGCAAAAGTGAGTCTTTATATTGAACCCGAAACTATTCTGCAAATCAGCTGTGCTAAATGAAGAGGCTTTTATTTCAGTAGGTAGACAGTTTTTTATCTTTAGTCACTTATAAAGCAATGGAAACAAATCAGTTAAATAAGATCAGTTAGGAGCTTATTGAAGCCTGAAATCTAAAGTGAGGGAATTATTACACACAAGTAAGTACCAGTTAAACACGACGCCTGATAAGATTCTTCTCTTCGTGCTATATGTGTGCATGTGTATATCACAGATACGTGTATGAAAACATTTAACCTATTGATTTTGTCATAGAAATATGTCATAGGTCTAAAAATCCTTTACTTTTATCAAAACCACTCCAAGTCGTTGTAGTGCTTTGTATGGATGGAAGTTGACTACTTCTTGACCCCACGTTATCAGCATCATCAGAAACCATGGGCTCCTTTCCCTGGGGTTACGGTAAAACATCCTTCTCTGTGTTCTTTGTAAGAGGACCCTTTAAGATGGCAGACCTCGTGCTCACACAGCCTCCTCCCCTGAGTGCTTGTCTTTCCCTAGAACAGCATTTAAACATCTCTGGAATTAGACCTTTAAAGCTTGGTTCCTGCCAGAACAAATATCTTGAAATTTTTATCATAATGTTGCTTTTTTAAGTCCTAAATGTCCTCTATTTAAAATGAAATTCTTTTGTATTAACCTTCTTTCATATGCTAGCTTTCATCAGACTGCAGAATTGCCTGATTTGACTTTCTAATGTCACTGTAATGAATCTTCGGGGAAGCCTAACGATTGAACACACACGCTCTGCAGCTCCATTGTAAAATATTCAGTCAGTACTGTCAGATGTTGCTGATTAAAAAAGAAAAGGAATTGGGGCAGGAGTGCAAAAAGTTTACCCTCCCCCCAACATATATTAAGGCTGAAAACCAAGCATGTTCTCTCGGGGATTCTGGCCTTTTAGACATCATGATGTGTGGTTAAACCTTGATTAGATATCCTCAGAAACACCTCAATAAAAACATTAGGAAGGGGGGGTAGTTTCTGCTTTGGAAAGCTAGAATTAGGGCATGTGCTTACATTCTGCTTTGACACATTTATTCTGAAACCGTGCTTGGGAGAAACAAAACTGGTTCATTTGCACAAGCAGACATATTACTCTGTGTGTTATGCTTGAGTGCTCAGCAGTGTCAAATATTTGATCGTCAGTCAATGTGGCACCTACATATAGCAGAGCTCAAATGTTTAATGGTGAGCTTTGAGATATGTGTGTCCCCGAGACACTTGGGCTCTCATTGAACAGCCAGAGCATCCAGAGAAGGGCTTTCTACATGTAAGTAATTTCACTGGGTATTTGTAATTGTAGCAGTATGTGTTTGGCTTATCTGTGTGAAAGAAATTGAATACCAAAATTTAATAATTAAGGATTTATTAGTTAAAACCAAATGTTGTAATGAACCAGATGCTGCTGCATTAAAACAGCCATTTTCATTAACATTTTTAAGTATGAGAATTTAAATTTTGGAGTGTCTTAACTTTGATGAGTGAATATTTTAAAATCTTTTAAAATCCACTATGTAAAATGTAGATTTCTTTTAATTTCAGCCAAAAGAACTGTCATATAGAAATACCAGAGTAGGTAAGTGAATTAAAACCTATGACTTGTAAAAGTCTGTATTTCTTGCTTTGAATACTATTAATCTTAACTGGCCCGTGAAAATAAATGATTGCAAAAATATGCAGAATATGTAGAATTAATTTTACTTTTGACTGAAAAAGGTGTAAATCACTCAGATAGAAGAGGCAGTGGTGACGGGGAAGGAGAAAGGGTGTTTTTGTTTTTCCCCCTTTCATCACAGGGAGGCGTCCTTAATAATAGCTTGAGTGGTTTGATGAAACAGCGGAAGGAAAGTCCCAGGAGAGGGAGATCATTGTGGAGAACTATCTCCTATGAATCATTTACACAGCCTCTTGTGAAGCACAGCTTGCATTTTTAATGGAAGATGATTGCATTTCATAAACAGACCTTTAAAAATTAAAATAATATTGAGCCTTCTTCATTTAGGCCTATTAAAATAATATGCTATACATCTCTTTCTAACAGCCCAGGACAGATTACTATTATTATTATTATTATTATTATTATTTTTTTTTTTTTTTGGTTTTTTTTGAGGCAGGGTTTCTCTGTAGTTTTGGTGCCTGTTCTGGAACTAGCTCTTGTAGACCAGGCTGGCCTCGAACTCACAGAGATCCGCCTGCCTCTGCCTCCCGAGTGCTGGGATTAAAGGCGTGTACCACCACCGCCCGGCCTGAGTAGCTCTTAAAAGGGTTCTGAAAATTATATAATTTAGTTCATGTCTCTCATAATTAGGATACAATGTGAAATGTTCCTTTTCTTTTTCTTTTTTTCTGTTCCTTGAGCAAAAATTGTGAAAACTTAGGTAGAAAGGATAAAAATAAGGGGCAGGAGAGCTGACTCAGCAGTAAGAACATGGGTCTTTCAGAGAACCTGGATTTGAAACTTAGCATTCACATGACTGCTCTCACACTTGCCTCTCACTCCGGTTCAGGGGGTCTGACACTCTCTTCTAACAGACATGCATGTAGGCAGAGCACTCACACACATAAAGTAAAATAAAATAAAAAAGAAATGATCCAGGGCTGGAGAGATGGCTCAGCAGTTAAGAGCACCAGCTGCTCTTCCAGAGGTCCTGAGTTCAATTCCCAGCAACCACATGGTGGCTCATGCCCAGCTACAACGGGATCTGATGTCCTCTTCTGACACGCAGGTGTACATGCGGAGTACTCATACATAAAATTAAATAAAGTTTAAAATAAATTTTAAAAAAAGAAGGAAAAAAAAAGAAATGATCCAGTAACTGATGGAAGCAGAGGCAGAGATCCACAGACAGGCACTGTGCTGAGCTCTCAGAGTCTCGTGGAAGAAAGGGAGGAGGGATTTTATCAGCCAAGGGGGTCATGATGGGGGAAGTCACGACACAGCTGACTTGAGCTGGCGTCAGGGAGCCTGTATGGGACCCACCTAGGCCCTCTGCATGTGTGTGTCAGTTCTCTTAGTAGTGTAGCTTGTTCTATTAGTAAAGCTTTCAACAGTGAGAGCAGGACCTCTCCCTGGCGCTTTGCTGACTTCTGGTAACCCATTCCCCATGCTGGGTTATCTGGCCCTAAGGGAAGCAGCTTGGTCCTGCCTCAATTTGATGTACCATGCTTTGTGCAAGCCTTGGGAGCCTGTCTCTTTCTGAATGGAGATGGAAGAGGGGTAGATGGTGAGGGGCAGGGTAGATGGGAAAGGGGGTGTGAGAAGGGAGGGAGGGAAGGAGAGAAAACTGGTTGGTATGTAAAGTAAATGAAGAAAAAATGTTATTTAAATTTTAAAAAAATGAGAGAAAAAAAGAGATAAAGCTGTCAAATTTAGATGAAGTTTAAGCAAGAAGTGGGGCAACAAAATGGTTCAGTAAGTAAAAGCACTTGCCAAGAAGCCTTACATTCTGAGTTCTGTCTCTTGATCCTACATAAAGGTGGAAGGAGCGAGCTGACTCCAGACTTGTCCTCTGACCTCCAGATGCATGTTGTGTTGTTCAAGGTGTTGCCCCACCCCCATCATGTACACACATAAGTTTTGTTTTTCTTTAAAAAAAAGGTCAGGCTTCTTGACATTCTGTTACAGTAATGTACCCTGTAACAACACCATGGAGCTAGGTGTGGTGGCACACTCCTTTAATCCCAGTACTTGAGATGCAGAGGCAGTGGATTTCTTGAGTTAAAGGGTTTTCTGTTCTACATAGTAAGTTCCATCTAGGGCAGCCAGGGCTGCATAGAGAGCCCTGTGTTAAGAGAACGACAACAACAACAAAAACCAGCACCATGAGTGAAGTAAATGCCCTTTTTCATTTAACAGATGAGGAAACCTAGATGGAAATAAGAATTAAAGCAGATGTACAGCAGGTAAATGGTAAGGCAGGGATTCTCACTGTGGCTGTTGATAGAACTGACTCTGTGTGTAGCTACCTTTCCTTGAGTATCGATTTACTTGGCAGAGTTCAGGTAGTTGAGGGGAATGTCAGGGATGGGCCCATGCCATTGTTGAGAATGTTACAAGACTATGGAACAGGAAGAGAGGTACAGACGGTTTGTTCTTTTTCTCTTTAGTTTGGCCCACATTGCTTTTGTTCATAGTTGACCTCTTCCCTCCAGCGTCCATCAACACCTCTGTTGCTCCCACTTTTCAATATTATGTTGTCTCTCCCTAACTCACCCCAAACACTAAGTGCGGTTAGTACTGGCCATAAGTGTATGAATAGGGAGCCGTTCACTGGAGCTCTGGAAACCTGTCAGTTGGCCTGATTCTTTCTCCCCAGCAACTGTCAGTGCTGATAGCTCATCGGTATGGGAGAAGGTCTGGAGCTCATTTGCTGCTATGCTGAGTGCTGGCTTGATTTTGTGCCAGGTCTTATGCAGACAGTCTTGGTTCCATGAGTTCATGATTGCAGTAGCCATGCATTAGCCATGTAGTAGCCATGTCAAGTTCAGAAGACAATGCTCCAGAGAGGTTTTTCCTCATCCTGAGGCTTTTATATCTTTTTTTCTTTTCCACTTGGTGATAGTGGTGTTGAAATAGATGTTCCGTTTAGAGTTGAATAGAGTTTTTATTCTTATAGCACTTAGTGTAATTATATACCTCACTGTTGACTGCCCTCCACTGCTGAGAGAACTTTCTCTGACTAAGGCTGAGTGCAGCCCAGTTGCTGGTAGTATAAATCTTAGTAGGCACCTTAGAACAGAGATGTGGGAAGAACTGTCTTCAGAAGACACACATGTCATTTCTGTAGTCAAATTTGTGTTCTGCTATCATTTAAAATGTTTGCTTTTTCTTCTCTGTCAACTTTTTCCTTTCTCCTCCTGTTCTACTTCTGTTTTTCTGGATAAACATTTTTTTTTTAAATATTTATTTATTATGTATACAATATTCTGTCTGTGTGTATGCCTGCAGGCCAGAAGAGGGCACCAGACCCCATTACAGATGGTTGTGAGCCACCATGTGGTTGCTGGGAATTGAACTCAGGACCTTTGGAAGAGCAGGCAATGCTCTTAACCTCTGAGCCATCTCTCCAGCCCCTGGATAAACATTTTTACAAACCACCTTCATCAAGAACCAAAAGATTTTAGTGTAACATTTACTTAATTATATTATGCATATACTAGGGCATGAAGCCATGCATATACATATATTAATCAGAAACATTTAAATTCATTTTTGAGAAATACTGATTAAATTCTTCTTTTTGGGAAAATGTCTGTATAGTGGGCAGTCCTTGTTGATAATTTGTACGACATTTTCTTAGTGTGTTTTCTGTCTTCTCTGTGTGGGTTCTGACACTCACAGAAGATCCAGAGAATCCAGCCCTCTCAGCAGTTCCTGGGGCCTGATGTTGATGCACAGTGGTTGCTACAGTTAGAGTGCTCTGTGCTGAAGGAAGCTGGGGCACTGAGCTCTGTCCCACCAGGCCTATAGCTTGCACACTTCTCCTTTCCTTGGCAGTTTATAAAAGGAATTCTTGGATAGTTGCTGTCTGCAGTACTTAAGCTGTCATGCAGTGCCCCAGGATTCCATTTCTAAATAGTAGCATCTTAAGGCATTGGTGTGATCCCATCAATAGGCGAAACTACATTTTTGTTCTAATTCTGGTTTTAGAGACACTGTTGGTATGTGTTAAAAAATATGTAATTTTTGTTCAAATCTTTAACTTCAGTCTGAGTGGGCTAGAAGGTGCTGAAAGAGCTTAAGTAAATTCTACTTGACTCTTCTAAAATGCGTTTGATTTTTGACACTCAGTAGCTCTACTGATTAGAGGCAGCAACTTAAATACACTGTACCACTTTGACTCTTACCTTCAGCTTCTCTAGCAGCTTTCATTCCTTCAGCAAATCCCTATTGACCACTGTTTTTTTTTTAATCTTTTTTTTTTTTTAAAAAAAGATTTACTTATTTATTATGTATACAACATTCTGCCTTGATGTATGCCCGCAAACCAGAGGAGGGTTCCAGATCTCAGTACAGATGGTTGTGAGCTACCATGTGGTTGCTGGGAATTGAACTCAGGACCTCTGGAAGAGCAGCCAGTGCTCTCAACCTCTGAGCCATCTCTCCAGCCCCCTTTTTAAATCTTTTTTTAAAAAGATTTATTTATTATGTATACAGTATTCTGTCTGCATGCAGGCCAGAAGATGGCACCAAATCTCATTACAGATGTCGTGCAACCATGTGGTTGCTCGAAATTGAATTCAGGACCTCCAGAATGTTGGAAGAGGGAGAGCAGCTTGTTGGTTCCCAGCCACCTGGCTAACTTAGACCTAAAATAATCACACAGAAACTGTATTAGTTAAATCACTGCTTGGTCCATTAGCTCTAGCTTCTTATTGGCTAACTCTTATATTAATTCAACCCATTTCTATTAATCTGTATATCGCCACGTGGCTGTGGCTTACCAGGTAAAGTACCAGTGTCTGCCTCTGGTGGGGCTTCATGGCATCTCTCTAACTCCACCCTTCTTTCTCCCAGCATAGAACCTAGCTTTCCCCACCTAGTTCTGTTCCCCTATAGCTCTGCTATAGGCCCAAAGCAGTTTCTTTATTCATTAATGGTAATCACAGTATACAGAGGGAAATCCCACATCACCAGAAGAGCAGTCAATACTCTTAACCTGTGAGCCATCTCTTTAGCATCTTGGCCACTGTTTTTGTCTTGCACAGTTCTAGAAGTGTAGGTGTAGGTTCCTCTACCTAACTGGTAGTTTTTTTTTTTTTTTTGTCATTCTGTAACCTGTTTTTAGTGGTGTGGAAGGTGTGTGAGTTTTTAGAACCACAGCTCACACCATTCTCTTAGGTCCTTTGTTTCTCATCCAATTTGTAGCACAATTTAGATTTCTTTTTTTTCCTTTTCTTTTTAAAAGATTTATTTATTTATTATTTTATTTATTTATTTATTTTGTTTGCAGTGTTCTGTCTGCATGTATGCCTGCAGGCCAGAAGAGGGCACAAGATTTCATTACAGATGGTTGTGAGCCACCATGTGGTTGCTCGGAATTGAACTCAGGACCTCTGGAAGAGCAATTAGTGCTCTTAACCTCTGAGCCATCTCTCCAGCCCTAGATTTTCTTTTTTTTTTTTTTTTTTTTCCTTTTTTGGTTTTTCGAGATAGGGTTTCTCTGTGGTTTTGGAGCCTGTCCTGGAACTAGCTCTTATAGACCAGGTTGGCCTCGAACTCACAGAGATCCGCCTGCGTCTGCCTCCCGAGTGCTGGGATTAAAGGCATAGGCCACAGACCAGCACTGGCTCATCTGCATGTCTTACAGACTCTCTGGTCAGTGCCCACCTTGCTTCCTCAGCTGCAGTAGCATTGACGTATCTGTTCTGTTGTTTGAGGAACTGACAAACCAAAGCTCTCTTCATTTCACTGCTTTTATTGTAGCTTTCTTCCTGGAGTCCTTCACCATTGGGCTCTTGATTTGGCTTTTCTGTCTCATGATTTCATTTCAGTCTTAGTCTGCAGGAAAGCTCTCCCAGGCCGCAATCTAAAAAGAAACTGTCGAAACTGTCAGCCTGTCTTACTGTGTCTGTTTTATCTTCTTCAATTCTATTACTTGTTCATCTAAGCGAATATTGTTTTCCAACAATATATGCCACTCATGACTGTAAATGCTATTAAATATTAGCTACAGTTGAATTCTGGTAGCAGGAAAAATTCTTGAAGCATAATAAGTTCCCAATAAAAAACATGAGTAAACTGGCAGTGATGCTATGCAATTCTGTTACAGTCAGCTGCAATAGCAAAATTGTTAATGGGAAGTGGTTTGGAGCTCTGGGTCTGGGCTTTTAATCCTGACATACGACTTGTTATGTGACTTTCGTTGTGTTTCTTCAATCCCAGCACAGAGGCAGCTGGATCTTTGTTAGTTCGAGGCCAGCTGGTGTACAGAGCAAATTCCAGGACAGGCATCTGTCTCGAAAAACCAAAAAAAAAAAAAAAAAAAGATTAGAAGAGACGAAGAAGGGAATTGAATAAACTAGTTTTTTCTTCCCCTTCCCTTTGAGAATTTGAAGGTAGTATGTTACTGAGAAGTGTGTGGTTAGCGGTTGTCTTGGAATTAATGCATGCGTATCCATATGGAAAGCCGAAAACATTAGCTCCAACTTGTTGAGCTGTTGCTCTGAAGTTTTCAGACTTGTGTTTGAATTGGAGCATGGAGTGCGTCTGTTAGTTCCTTGGAGATAGATGGGGGCAGGGCACAGTCCTCTGGGCGCTAAACTGAGACTGTAATATTTGCTTTTTGTTAACTGGATGTAAATAAACTGAATCCTTTACTGCATATGCAACATTAGGTTGGCACTGTTCACCTTGAAAATATTTTTTTCTTAATACAATATTATTAATTGTATATTAAAGTCTGGTTGAGTTTTCGTTTCCTTTGAGGAATGGGGCACGGTATGTTTTACTTTTACTAACTTGTTAGGCATGAGGTACGGGCACTTGCTCTTTTTCTTTGGAACAAAGTATGTATGATTGCTTCATTGCACGCATACTGATCAACAGGTTAAATGTATTGACAGAACCAAAGTCTTTGTCCTTCAGTTGCCTTTTTAATGCACTTCGTGAAATCTCCCAACTTAGCGTTTAGGACTGACCTAATAGCTAATATCAGAGTCTGACTTGTTCCAGAAGTCTTGCTAACTCTTTGGGGTTTAATGATGGAGAAGAGACTTTTCTTCTCTTCATAGAGGTAGATGTATGGAACATGAGGTAAAGTGATCCTCTATCGTGTGGTATTCTAAAGTGGGGAAGAACAGGGTCTATTAGGTGACTCACAGCGGAGAGAACTCAGTTGAGACCCAAAGGATGAGTAAGATGGTGGCTAATGTTTGTTGTCAACTTGACCACATCTGGAATCAACTAAACCCTAGCAGCTGGGCACAACTATGAGGGACTTTATTTATGCATCATTTGGGGTAAGAAGGCTCACCCGAAGTCTTCCACTACCTACATGGAAGGACATGGAAGAAGGAAGCTTTTGCTTTTTGTCTGCTTGCCCTCACTCTCCCTGGCAAGTCCAGCTGTCCTGCTGCTGAGGCAATCCTTCCTTTCCTGGTACTAGATCCTGCTATTTGGGGATTCCAGCATAGATTGAAGAGAAGCAGTTCTCTAGGGATCTCTGAAACTCCAGCTCCAGACCCTGAGACTGTTGTTGAGCACAGCCTGTAAGCCGCTCTAACAGACATCCTTTATGTAAAAGTTATAATTATTCATTCTGTGAGTTCTGTTCTTTTAGAGAACCCTGACTAAAAACACTAACTGAAAAGTGGGTGTGACTGTGGGGAAGATGGAAGTATACCTCGGGCAGAGGGAACCCATGTGTAGTGGTTCAGAGGCAGAACAAAACAGAAAAATAGGACAAATAGACATCATTACATGCCAGATGATAGAACCCCCTAATTTATGCATCAGAGATGTGAGAAGGGAGGTACCGAGTAGCATCCACTCCTAAACCTGAGCTTTGTTCTGTGCTGCTTTCTCTAAAATTATAATGCACGTATAGACTTCAAAATGTTATGCTAATCCACGTGTGATTCCAGTATTAACAGCCTAGCCTAGGCTACCTAGAAAGATCTTATCTATAAAAGAAAAGAAAGCAGCAAAAGCAGTTAACTATTTAGAACTATTTAAAACTTTTTTTTTTAAATGTTAACTTTTTGCTTAAGCTTTGAACATAATATTTGAGCACTGTAGTTTGAAATTTTCTCAAAGGAGCCAAACTGCACTGTGCCCTCTGCCACTTCCTTGGGCCTCGCTATGACAACAGAATGATTTGCCTCATCTCTGGACACGGGTACACTCAACAGTTTGATATTGTTCATATCAAGTCTCTTCCACTTACAGTTCTTTTGAAAATGTCCAACAGCTGAAGAAAGCGGGAACTGCTTAAATTTCTGTGCTGATTTTCCTCAAAAACTCTCATTTTTACACCGAGGAAATAGAATGTTGTAAATGTGTCTAGTTTGCTAGGCTTTTTCTTTTCCTGTTTTATTTTGTTTTTATTTGAGACAGGATCTCACTACGTAGCTCTGGCTGTCAAGGAACTCTTTGTAGACCAGGCTGGCCTTGAACTCAGATCTGCCTGCCTCTACCTCTGAAATGCTGGGATTAAAGGCTCACTACCAGCACCTGACATAAAAAAAAATTTGAAAAAAAAAAAAAACAAAACCACTTTTATACATGTGAATGTTTTGCTTGCATGTATGTCTGTACATCACATGTGTGCAATGCCCATATATGTCAGGAGAGGGTGTTGAATCTCTGGGAACTGGAGTTACAGGTAGATAACTTTAAGCCACCATGTGGGTGTTGGGAACTGAGTCTTGGTTCTCTGGAAGAGCAACAAGTGCTCCTAACCATTGAACCATCCCCCAAGCCCCTGAAGTAATAAAAATTAAAAAAAAAAAAAAAAAGAAGAAGAAGAAGAAAAAGAAAGGATTGGACTTGTCCATTCAGACAAGTCTTGAAAAGCCTAACTTGAGTAATCCTATTGAATGATTCTGTCGCATCTGTCAGTTCTTCCTTTCTATGACTCCGTGTAATTTCATTTCTGTGAGTTTTAGTATGTAGTGGAGATAGAGCTCATAAACATGACATTCTTCTTGTAGCTGTCTGGGGAAGTCTGGGGTCTTGCTCTGGTGCAGGTGTTGACAGCAGATGTCTTTTTTAGGCTCTGCAGGGTGATACAGTCTCAATTCCATCATTGTGGGAAAGCAGCCATGTATAGACACATGTATGAGGCTGAACTCCAATAAAATTTATTTTACAAAGCTAGGCTGTGATCTCTTGACCCATGGCCCAAGTTTACTAGCTCCTTTCCTTGGCTTTTCTTATTTCCACTTCTACAGCTCTTCTACTGGACTGAGCCTCAGGATTACTTTCATTTGTCTGCCTGCCTGCCTGCCTGCCTGCCTGCCTGCCTGCCTGCCTGCCTCCCTCCCTCCCTCCCTGGATGCCATAGGGCATGCACTTAAATCATAGGGGTCGGGAGTGACAGAAGCTGTCTCTGAGCACACTGTGGAAAATGAGGCAATGGTTCCTCTGCGTTCCTTCATCTTCATTTCTCCCAACCATCATGTGAGCATGATTCTTTTTTGCTGGAAAACATCTAAAACAGCAGATTCTTTATTTCTTCCTTTCTTTTTCTTTCTTTCTTTTGTTTTGTTTACTTGTTTTTGTTTATTCGGGAAAGGATTTCTCTGTGTAGCTCTGGTGTCTTGGCACTCACTTCATAAACTAGGCTGGCCTTGAACTCACAGAGATCTGCCTTCCTCTGCCTCCCCAGTTCTGGGATTAAAGGCAAGTAAGGCAAGCACCACCAACACCCAGCTCCAGCAGATTCTTGGTAGCTAATAAAATTTTTTTCTCTTCAGCATAGAAACTAACAAGAGTAAGTAACTTAAAAATTTATAAGATTAGCTGGGTAGTGGGGGCACACACCTTTAATCCCAGCACTTGGGAGGCAGATCTCTGTGAGTTCGTGGCTAGCCAGGTCTATAAGAGCTAGTTCCAGGACAGGCAACAAAACTACAGAGAAACCCTGTCTCGAAAAAACCAAAAAAAAAAAAGAAAAGGGGTGGTGGTGGCATATGCTGCACCACCACCCAGCAAGGCTACTTTCAAAAGTAATGATAGACCTTTAGGTGTGAGAAATTGGTTTAGGTCTCTGTTTGAAATGTGTGTTTTTGGGCATTGAATGTAAAGGTCTGGCCCCTCCATGATTTGATTTTCTTTTTAATTTTTTTCCTTTTCCAAAATATTGTATTTGGTATATTGGCAAGAACATCAGTTGGCTGTTTAGTAACAAGAACACTGCCAGTAGCAGTGATGATTTTTTTAAAAAATTGTTTTTTGAAGGGGGTGTGACAAATGTAGATTAAAACAAACCCTGTTTGCATACTGTGACAGCAGAGCAGCAGGACGGCTGTGGTGCACATTAAAGAGTATCTTTGATGAGCTCTTCAGGAGTATAATTCTCAGACACTCGGTTACATCTGCTGATCCGGTGAGTGCAGTTCGCTTGCTTTCAGTCCTTACCTGGCTGATTATTACCTGTGCAGGGAGAGTGGGTATTTGAGTCTGGGCTTTAACATAGGCCTTGGTTGCCATGGGTTCTTATTAGTTCCTTAAGATCCCTGTGGAACTCTGGTTGCCTGGCAGGAAGAAAAGCAAGAGCTGCGAGGAGCTGCAAGGATAGACAGGAGCTGCTGAAGTCTTCCTTGGGGAGCGCTGCCTATTGGCTAAGGTTTGCGCACGTGCATCTCAGTGTTTGCTATGCAGAATTCCTGGCCCTGTGAGTTAATTAATATGTGTTCCGAGTGGGCTTTGTTTTATGGATATCTTCAGTTTGAGCTCTTCTAAAAATTTTTTAAAGAAATGCAAATTAGGAAATTTTGTTTTGGGTGCAGTCCTTTCTCTTTTGGGAAGTAGTTTTGACCTTTAATAATAGTGAGTAATTGAAATATTGTAAGCTTAATAACAACTACTTCTAACCTATTAAAAAGGTCAGCCTACAATATTAGAATACTGAACACTTGTGTAATTAGAAGAGTTTTATAATTAGGATTTAATTGTTTCATGGCTAAGAGTATCTAAAAGAGCATCAGGAGGAGACTCTAGAGGGCAGTGCAGCTCAGCATGTTCCTTCTCTTGGCTCTTCACAAGTAAAGTAATCCAAGTATTTGCTTTGGAAAAACAACCTAGATGTTCTAAATTCTTCCCTCCCACATGGTTTTCCAGTTTTGTAGAAATGTGAGTTTTGGAAAGAAGTGATTTGGTTTGGCTTTAGAAAGGTTTGCTAGATAATACATCATAATTATTTGACCCTAGAGAATATTTTTGCTTAACTTAAAACATACCGGCTTATAAAAACTGAAATTGTTATTGATTCAACTAAGTTGACCAAGTTTGCTTTTCAGGCATTTGTGGAACAGTAAGTAGAAGGAAGGGAAGAACCTGTGTTTGCAAACCTTTGTAGGTAGGAGCTGAATATCCCTTCCCCCACTAAACACTTAGGAAAGTTTTCAACAACCATAAGCAGAAATGGCTGAAACCAGATGCTTGATGGATTGATATCTGCCAGTGCGGAGTGTTCCAGGACTCTCCTTCATATGTCCACGGCATCCAGTGGTCTCCGAGGGTGAGACACTAATCACTTCCTCATCTAATTTATTTGCCTTTAGAGTCTTAGAGATTGAGCTAAAGGTCTCACTCACTTGCATAGTTATCTTGGACTTGGGATCCTTTTTCCTCAGCCTCCTGCATACCTGGAATTTCATATGTGTGCTGCCTAGGCCTGGCCTTTCCCCTTCAAACCCCCCCCCCCCCCCCAGGTTTCTCTGTGTAACAGTCCTGGTGGTCCTGGATCTTGCTTTGTAGACCAGGCTGGCCTTGAACTGACTGAGATCCGCCTGCCTCTGGCTCCCTCTCAAATCTTACGTGTATTTTCAGGAAAATCCAGTCCATGTATTATTGTTTTTGTTAGTATTCTCATTATTATCAGTAGTGTTAGAGATCGCATCCGGGGCCTTGCAGCATGGCAGGTACATGTTTGAAGCACTGAACTATGTACTTAACCATTTACAAATTTTATTTTTGGACAGTTTTGCTAAACTGCTCAAGCTGCCTTTGATCTTAGCTTGTAGTCTAGGTTGGTCTCAAACTTGTGGTCCTGCCTCCTCAGTATTGGCTCATGTATTTTTGACTGATTTATGAGTAAGCTATCAAGTTTGCCTGAATCCTCCCTCCCTCCTTCCTTCCCTCCCTCCCTCCCTCCCTCCCGATATGTATTTGACTTCCAAAGAAATAGTTATAACTCTTTTAGGTCTAATAACTAACCTAACCACAGGTAGAAAGCAATGGGGGATTGTGTATCCACAGCATACATGTGGAAGTCAGAAGACACCTTGTGGAAGTCAGTTCTCCTTAAACCAAGATCCAAGGGATTTAGCTTAGGTCATTAGACTTGGTGGCAAGTGCCTTTACCGACTGAGCCATCTTGTCTTTCCCAAATGAGCTTTTATTTTAAAGATATATTTTCTCTTTATGTATATGCGCATATGCAGCATATATGTAGGTGTCCATGTTGAACCTTCTGCAGCTAGAGTTACAGGCTCTTGTGATCTGCGTTGACATGGGTGCTCAGAACCAAACTTAGGTCTTTGGATGAGCAGAAATTGCTCTAACCACTGAACCAACCCTCTAGCCCTGTATAGTTTAATTCTTTGGGAAAGAATTTTAGATAGCCTTTGCTGGCTTTGAACTCTTAATCCTTCTGTCTCTATCTCCCAAGTTCTGGGACTGTAGACATGCACCACTATGCCTAGCTAAAACGAAGATATTAAATTGTTTTTTATTTGCTTTATCTAATTCAAGTTTATCAGCTGTGCCGGAAAATCTGTTAAAGCATATTAATATTCCCGGACTGAAAATTCTTGCACAACTGCAAATAGGAAAATATGGTAAACAGAGTCTGCTTCTGGGTATTCACAGGGAGTTAAACTGAGCAAGTTGTGTCTGTGTATTTCCTTCCTTCCTTCTTCCCTTCCTTCCTTCCTTCCTTCCTTCCTTCCTTCCTTCCTTCCTTCCTTCCTTCCTCCCTCCCTCCCTCCCTCCCTCCCTCCCTCCCTCCCTCCCTCCCTCCCTCCCTCCCTCCCTCTCTCCCTCCCTCTTTCCTTTTTCTTTCTTCTTCTGGGTTTTCAAGACAGGGTTTCTTTGTGTAACAGCCCTAGCTGTCCTGGAACTCTCTCTGTAGACAAGGCTGACCTCAGACTCAGATATCTGCCTGCTTCTGCCTCCTGAGTGTTGGGATTAAAGATGTGCGCCACCACCGCCTGGTCTGTGACTTTTTGTTTTGTCCATTCGTGTAAGAGACGGGTCCTATTGCACCATCATTTTCTACTTGTGGTTGAATTAAATAGTTATTAGATTTAAAACAGTTACAACCATTTCTTTGAAACCAGTCAGGAGTTAAAAAAAAGATAATCCTGTGTGGGGCTGGAGAGATGTCAGGGTTTAAGAGCACCGTCTGCTCTTCCAGAGGACCCGGGTTCAATTCCCAGCACCAACATAACAACTCAAAAGTGTTTGAACCTTCAGTTCTAGGGGACTTGGCACACTCACACAGACATACATGCAAACAAAAAAATAAATCATAAAAAAAGATAATCCTGTGTATTAGCTTTGGTTATGGTTATTGTATAGCAGCTTCAGGAACTTTGGGACTACTGGTGTGTTTGTCTTTCCCCTACATCTTAAACTTAGAAAGTACACGAAGTAACTTTTCATTATTCCTCCTTCTTTCTCTTCCTCTCTCCCTTTTGTTTTCTTTTGTGTGTGTCCCCCTCTTGCCCCTTTAATTTTCCCTGTTCATATTTTTCTTGGGGTGAAAAATAAAGTTAATTGAAGACTTTAGAGAAAAGTTGAATTTCATTACATAATGTCTACAAATAGAAAACCTTTCATATAAAGGGATATATAGTAAATATCTTGGGCTTTGTAGGCTCTGTTGCTGTCTACATTTCAGTTTTCTAACTTCTCTGTTTTATTTTTAAGAAAATAATTTATGTGTATGAGTGTTTTGCCTGTATGTATCTATATGTACCATGAACATGCCTGGTAACCCGAAGAGGTTAGAAGAAGACATCATAATCTCTACAATTGGAGTTAAGAATGGTTGTGAGCTACCTTGTGGGTGCTCAGAACCAAATACATTCAAGTGCTCATAACTACTTAGCTTTCTCTCCAGCCCCTTCAAACCTTGTCTTTAACATGCAAAAGCTGCCAGGCAACTAAGTCAATGCATAGGTAAGAACATGGTTAGTAAAAGTTTACCTGCAACCACCAACGTTTGAGTTTCCTGAACCACAAGGTATTTGTTGTTCTTTTAATCCCTTTTCCCAGCCATTTGTAGATAAAGAAACCATCGTAATTTATAGGCTGTGCAGAAGGCAATGGGCTGACTTTGAGCTATGGACTGTATTTTGCCAACTTAAGAGATGTTTTTATCCCGAAGTGACCTCAGGTTATGCATATAAATATGGTTGTTTTTGTTATTATAAAGAATAAATGTACTTGTTAGTATGATAGATGATATAAATGTTATGATTTCTTATTTGTATGGTGCTCAGGATCAAACCCAGGGCCTTTTGATTGGTATGCCTGTCTGTCACTGAGTGTACCTCATGCTATGAACAGTTTCTATGGTAACTTCAGGGTTCACACACAGAATAACAAGATTAAAACTGGTTTTCCTGGGACTTGAGAGATGATTTAGTTGGTTAAGAGCACTGTCTGTTCTTCCAGAGGACCCTGCTTCTGTTCCCCACACTCATGGTTGTTCACAACTATCTGTAATTTTAGTTCTTTAGGATCTGACATCCTCTTCTGGCCTTCACAGGCACCAGGCACGCAATTCATAGAAATATATTTAGTCAAAACATCCATACATACTGCAAAGTAAAGTAATAAAAAAGAAAGAATAAAATTAATGAAACATAAAGCTGCTTTTCTGTGTCAAATTGGAAATTTGGCAGGAGTTTAGAGCAGACTCTTTGATTTGCAAAGCTATGTCAGTTGATTGACATTAGCACCCCATTACAGGGAAGATGGCTGGCTATGGTTTTGTTTCAGTGTGTTTTGTCCTGGCTGTTTATGCAGGGTAACAGTGGTCCTCAGAGCTAGAAAACAGCTTGTCTCAAGTTTTCATGTGTTTTCAGCAACAGAGCCTTTTTATCTGAAAGAGCCAAACTGTCTTATTATATACAAGGGTTACTTTCCTTCCTGTGTTTAAACTTAAAATACAGCCTACTTGTTAGAGTTAGTTGGCACTAAGTACCTCACAGCAATACATTGCCTCTACTTAGTAGTAGGCAGTTGCTTTACCTAAATAACTGCTCCTCCTGTTGACCCTGGCTATGATAAAAATCAGTTCCTATAGTATAGTCTGAATTAATGGGGCTTGAAGTCATTAAGCTATGAAAGTAGTTTAATTGAAGGTGAACTCTTTAAGGCCTTATTAGGTAGTAACATGAAACAGACCTAAGGGGGGTACTTGTTGGTACTTAAAGGTGCTCCTTCCCTCTACTTCTTTATCTCTTCCTAATTTTGAAAGCTCCCCTTCCTCCCTCCTTAGGTTGTTTGTGTTCCCCTTAGGAAGGGGTGAGGGGCCACTAAGTCTGTAGACTTTATAATGAGCTGCAGGCAGCATCATTGACACCCTTTCCTTGGGAAAAGCTCTTTCAGACCCTTATTTCTAGCCCAAGGGCATGTTGTGGCTAGGTTGGTAAGTTTTCTTCCTCCAAGTTCTTTTTGCAATTTTATTTACTGCTTCCTCTATTTTGATAATGGAAAACTGATTTAATGTTGTGGGGCTTTCAGGATTTGATAGCCCTAAGTGCAGATCAGCATTCCCTATTCAGCTCTTGGTCTTTTTGCTAATGAAAGGTCTGGTTGGTTTGTGATAGGCAGGTAAAGGGTCAAAGAAGGAAGTCTATATTGACTGATTAGTTGAATTGTCATGGCAGATAGCCCTTTGTATTGGCATGCAGAGCCAGTTTAAATCCTGGCTGTGCAGTTACAGTGGCCTTACTGAATAGATGCTGTTTGACGCCATTGTTTCTTGGATTGCTCACTTACAAGATGAATATAATGAGAGTACCCATCATAGGGGTATTGTTCTGTTTGTAAAATTCTTTAAAGAATTATTTAATATTTGTGTGCCTCCTTCCATGAATTTCTGTGCACCATGTTTGTAGAGGTGCCAGCAATAAGTAAGAGGATGTTGAATTCCTGGAACTGGATTTACAGGTGGTTGCCAGCTGCCATGTGGGTGCTGGGTGCCAACCCAGGTCCTCTTGCAAGAGCAGCAAGTGTTCTTAACCAATGAGCCATCTCTACAGTCCCTATATGTAATTTTCTTAAATATCAATATCCTTTTTAAAAAAAAATTATTTATTTATTCTGTATACAATATTCTGTCTGTGTGTATACCTGCAGGCCAGAAGAGGGAGGGCACCAGACCTCATTACAGATGCTTGTGAGCCACCATGTGGTTGCTGGGAATTGAACTCAGGACCTTTGGAAGAGCAGGCATCTCTCCAACCCCCTCAATATCTTCTTTATGGGTCCCTGTTGTGTCGTTTCCTCTAATGTACATCTCTGTCCTTATCTCCTCTTCTGTACAATGTCATCTTGGTGTGACTCACCCCAGTGACCTCATCTCAGCTAATTACATCTGTAATGGTAATTTCCAAATAAGTGTTCTACAGTGCTTAAGAAGACGTCTAGATCCTCAGGTCTCGGGGGGGGGGGGGCCCAATTCCTCATAGACTTTGTATCTTCCTGCTTCTTAACCTAGAATCACATTCAATTTTGCTTCATTGTCAAAATTTTTTTTTTAGCCAAATCTCAATTCTGTTAATTGTCTTTTCCAGTTTAAAATATCAGTGTTGGGGCTCGAGAGATGACTCAGTGGTTAAGAGCACGGATAGTTCTTCCAGAGGACCCTCGTGGAATTCCTATTACACACTGGCAGTTTACAGCAGACTGCCAACTCCAGTTTCAGGGGGTTAGATGCCCTCTTCTGGCTTCTGTGGACATCAGTCACAGATGTGCTGCACAGACGTACATGTAGGAAAAACATGCACATAAAAGTTGAAAAGATTTAATTATTTCAAAAACTTAACAATTTTGTGCAAACTATGAGGTGATAATGATACTATAAATAATATTTATGGAGTTCTAACTATGTCTCTGATAAATCTGTATAAGAATCAGAAGGCTAAGGAGGCCATCTGCAGGCCTGTAAGCAATCTCCTCAGAAACCACCAATCCTATGGTTATCGTGATCTTGGACTCTTACTGTCTAGACTGTGAGACAGTACGTTTCTCTTATTTGTGTCATTTAATTGTAGTAGCCGTAGGAACTAGGCAGATCATGAAATTCTGAACTGAGCCACTATAGAGAAAATGAAAAGAGATCTTTAAAACGCAGAATCAATCAATAATTAATTATTGGTATGAGGAGGCGGGGAGGATTTGTTCAGTGGACAGGAATGAAAATAATTTGGCGGGGGCTGGAGAGATGGCTCAGCGGTTAAGAGCATTGCCTGCTCTTCCAAAGGTCCTGAGTTCAATTCCCAGCAACCACATGGTGGCTCACAACCATCTGTAAAGAGGTCTGGTGCCCTCTTCTGGCCTTCAGGCATACATGGAGGCAGAATATTGTATACATAATAAATAAATAAATACTTAAAAAAAAAAAGAAAATAATTTGGCATGTTAAGTTTGAGGCACACAGTAGGGTAATTCATTTCTAAGACTATTACGATTACTAATTATTTTTCTCAGGTCCTTATGGGTTTTTGTTAGTGTCTTTAAAGTTGGATTTCATTTGTTGAATAATAACATTTCTAACCTCATGCAATTTTTAACTCAGACAGCCTCTTGTGGGTTTACCAGTGGTGCTCAGACATACATACAGCTCATCCCCACCCCTATAAATCTTACGTATGTTTCTGGTCATGTTACAGTTAACTGAGAGGTCTTGCAAGTAATGCTCTGTGGAAATACTGAGTTTTGACCCCGAGGTTATCTTTTGTCCCCCTCCCCCCCAGCAAGTATTGTAGTATATATAGCCTTATTTTATTCTAGATTATTTTTTTAAAATATTTATTTATTTATTATGGATACACTATTCTGTTTGAATAAATGCCTGTAGGCCAGAATAGGACACCAGACCTCATTACAGATGGTTGTGAGCCACCATGTGGTTGCTGGGAATCGAACTCAGGTCCTTTGGAAGAGCACTCAGTTCTCTTAACCACTGAGCCATCTCTCCAACCCCCTATTCTAGATTCTTTTAAGTTTCACTATGATGTTGAGTACCAGTTTGAGACCATGGTAAGGAAGGATTTTTTTTTTTTTTAAAGAGTATCTCATATAATACAAGATGGCTTTAAACATACTACCTAGTCAGAGTTGATTTTGAACTCCTGATTCTCCTTCCCCAAGTGCTGGGATTGCAGATATGCACCATTACAATCAAAACAGCTCAGGGAATTTTTCAATGATCTTAATGAATTGCCCTTTTTAGAGAGGGCCATGGTCCGATATAGGTTCTCATATAGTTCAACTGGTCTCAAACTCAGTTATCCTGCCTCAGTTGTCTAAGTGCTGGGATTGTATGTGTGTACCATTGCACACGCCTAGCATTGGTTCCCTTTTTGGCCAGATCTTTCTGCGTATCTTTTCTGCACTGTGCACAGCTTCTCCTGTGTGAATTAAGAGTTGGCATTGAAGATTCTCAGCTGGTTATGAGTGTAGCGTCTGTGTCCCTTAAGTTCCACGAGTCAAGTCTTTGTTAACATCTTCTCACTGTCAGGACTTTGGAGTTTCTGAGGGAGGACAGACAGTAAGACACTCTAGTTAGTTCATTTGCCCAGATCTGCCTAACAGGATGCCTTCACACTTGAAGGTGGTTCATCCTGAATCAGAGAACCATAATTGAGAGCTTTGATGGACACATGTCTTCTTGATGGACTGTCTCGCTGGGTTGGCAAGTGTTTATACTTGTCCTGGGGTTGTGTTCATAGTATTATTTCTCAGATGAAGGAACAGTTGCTTCACATTGCTCCATTTCATCAAAATATTTGTATTCACTCTATACAAATCCCACCCGTAGATTTATGGACATGTATGTGGCTAGTTGAGGGATAAGCCAGATGGTTCACTCTTGTGGTTCTCCTGCCCATCACCCCCAGTATATGTGTGCCAGTTGTTCAGGACTGCAGTGCAAGACTTATGGTGAGCTCACAGAATCTCTTGGAAAGGAGAGAGGGAATTAGTTTTAATGTTGGATCACATCTCTCCTCCTCTAACATAATTTCTTGTAGTTGTGGGAGGCTTTGACACTCTCTCTCTCTCTCTCTCTCTCTCTCTCTCTCTCTCTCTCTCTCTCTCTCTGTCTGTCTGTCTCTCTCTCTCTGTGTGTGTGTGTGTGTGTGCACCTGTCGAAATCACATCCCAACCTGTTTGAGACATGATGTCTGTTTTTCTACTGTCTATACCAGGTACATATGGAGCCAGATCCTTCTGGAGCTGGAGTCAGTCTGTTGTACACTGCCTGACACAGATGCTTGGAAAAGGAATGATACTGGGTAGCTTGATGTCAACTTGATACCAGTTAGAGTCATCAGAGATGGAAGGAGCCTCTACAGAGAAAATGTTTCATATGGTCGCTGTGGATAAGCCTGTAGGACATCTTCTTAGTTAATGATTGATAGGGGAGGAACCAGCCTTTTGTGGGTGGGGTCATCTCTGGGCTGGTAGAAAGGAGGCTGAACAAACCAGTAAGCAGCACTCTTCATGGCTTCTGCGTCAGCTCCTGCATCCAGGTTCCTGGCCTGCTTAAGTTCCTTCAATGATAAACAATGATGTGGAACCATGAGAGCACCCCTCCTCTCCACAAGTTGCTTTGGTCATGGTATTTTATTATAGCAGTAGTAACCCTAACCAAGACATTAATCAACCTGTAAGAGCAATACATTGTAGCACAAATACTAAAAACCCAGAGACAGATATTGGGGTTCAAGCTGAAGATCAGAAAAACAAAGCAGCCAACCACTAGAAAAGTCTTCCCTCTACCAAGATTGGGTGATTGCAAACTGAACCCTTGAGCCTCTGTCTCCTCCCATTTTTATAGTCCCCTCTAGTGCTGGGATTAAAGGTGTGAGTGACCACCACTAGGATCTGTTTCTGTGTTCAACTTGTGTAGCCCAGGGTGGCCTTGAACTCACAGAAATCCATCTGCATCTGTCTCCCAAATCCTGGGATTAAAGTGTGTGACACCACTGCCTGGCCTCTAGTGACCTAATTTTACTGTCTGATCTTCAGGCAAATTTTATTTATTAAAACATAAATAAGATATCATTATAGTATGTATTTTTAATCATTGAGCAGTCTCTTCTGTGCCAGGATTTTCCCCCCTTTCTTTTGTGATGGAGATTGAACCTGGGACCTAATGCATAATAAAGAAATGTGATATCACTCAACTACATCCCAGCGCCTTCCCCCTTTTTTTGAGACAGGACCTTACAATGAAGTTTAGCTGTTCTGTAACTCACTGTGTAGCCCATGATGACCTTAAAATTTATGGCAGTAAATTGTCTCAGACTTCAGTGTGCTGGGATTTCAGGCAAGATCCATCATGTTTAGTTTAATAACTCAATTGTAATGCAGACTTATTAAATAACATGCAAATATATGCCAACATATTTGCATTTTGGGTAGCACCAAGTCCTTGAAGGTAGGAAGGTTGAAAATATTTTTGAAGGAGTTGATGATTTACATATCATTTGTAGAATTTGCTTTATTCTAGGCATTCTCAAGAAGAGAAGATGAGAGCTTTTACTGCAGGAAAGTTTTTGATTTGCATTGGAGTTGTTAGGTTATTAATATACATTGACTTTAGCTCGTTAATAAGTATATATACTACAATGCTTTGGAGCTGACTAGTGTCATAGAAAAGTTCTTTCAGTAGAGAGCAGGCAGATGCAGATGTGACACCAAGTCACCAAAGCCTGGTGGCCTTGGTCTGGATCTCTTATACCTCAAGGGCTTTTAAGAGTCTTTTGGGTAGAGAACTCCCAAGCATCTTGTAGTTTTTCCCCCCATATCTTTTCTTGTGCTCAGTCCTGCATGGAAGGAAAGCAAGGCAGACTTCTCTATTGCTCTTGTCTGGATGCAGTGCTAACCACCCAAGTATGCAAAATGGTGCTTCTCTATAGTGACTCACTGCTGTGCAAGGTTTTGTAATTTTATTTTTAAAAATGCAGTATTTATTTATTTGAGCATTTCATAATGTATGCATTGCTTTTTTATAAATTTTATTTTCTACTCTTCCCCATAACTACTTCTAAGCACACCTGCCACCTTGAGACTTAATTTTAAATTTTTTACATCTCATATTTTATGCATTAATGTACACATCCTTCTTGTCTGCTCTTGAGCCCATGTAGTTAGTTACTCTGTAGAAACAAACACTCCTACAGTAGTCTGTAAAGTACTCACAGACCCTTTTTTAGGTGTTGTGTTGCTAGGGATCACATCCAGGGCTTTTGTATATTCTAGACAAACTCTGTATACTGAGCTGCATCCCCTTCTCTTCTTTTCCCTCACCTCCCCTCTTTTCTTTCTTCCCTACCTCTCTCTCTCTCTTTGTGTATGACTATT
This sequence comes from Chionomys nivalis, assembly GCF_950005125.1. Taxonomy (NCBI): domain Eukaryota; kingdom Metazoa; phylum Chordata; class Mammalia; order Rodentia; family Cricetidae; genus Chionomys; species Chionomys nivalis. The sequence goes on along the minus strand of NC_080096.1, from coordinate 5,946,789 downwards.
TTATTGCATGAATGAACACTATATGCATTATAGTTCCTATAGAAGCCAGAAGAGGGTGCTAGATTCTCTGCAGTTATAGTTACAGATGGTTGTGAGCTGCCATGTTGGTGCTGGGAACAAAACCTGAGTCCCCTGAAAAAACAACAGTTGTTTTTAAACCTTGAGCTAATTCTCTGTCCTTCTCAATGTCTGTCTGTCTGTCTGTCTGTCTGTCTGTCTGCCCCTCTCTCTCTCTCTCTCTCTCTCTCTCTCTCTCTCTCTCTCACACACACACACACACACACACACAGATTTATTTCTTTATACAGTGCTCTGTCTGCATGCCAGAAGAGTGCACCAGATCTCATTACAGATGGTTGTGAGCCACCATGTGAGTGGTGGGAATTGAACCCAGGGACCTCTGGAAGAGCTCCAAGAGCAGCAGTGCTCTTAACCTCTGAGCCATCTCTTCAGCTCTTTTCTTCTTCATCTTTTTTTCTTTTTTTTTCCTTCTTCCCCAGTTTGGTTTTTTGAGACTAGGTTTCTCTGTGTAGCCCTGGCTGGGCTGTCCCTCTGTACACCAGGCTGGCCTTGAACTCATAGAGATCCACCTGCCTCCCTCTGTGCTGGGATTAAAGGCATGCCATCACCACCCAGCTTTTTCCTGTTTATTATAGACAGCCTTTTGCTGTTGGTTTCTTCTGCCTCAGTGATAGATTTCATGGGCTTGCTAGTTTCCCCACCTTCTTATGGGGCTTGCTCAAGTTTTATTTCTCAATGGTTCCTTCTTTGATAACCTGATGATATTGTAGGAGCACTCTACTTTTTGTATAGTCTTAATCTTCTCATGCTGATATATATCCTCTTGATCTCCACTTGAACACTTACTGGTTTCGGATATGCTACAGAATGAAGTGTTGTTGTTGTTGGTATTATTTGTTTTCTCTCTGCTGAACACAAGGTCGGAATACTTTGTTTTGTTCACAGTCATATTGAATGTTTAAACCAGTCCTTTGCTCACTTTTTTTTTTTTTTTTTTTTTTGGTTTTTCGAGACAGGGTTTCTCTGGTTTTGGAGCCTGTCCTGGAACTAGCTCTTGTAGACCAGGCTGGTCTCGAACTCACAGAGATCCACCTGCCTCTGCCTCCCGAGTGCCACCACTGCCCGGCTCTTTTCTCACATTTTTATACACTGAATCAGTCATCTAGTACATAGTAGGTTTAATAACTTTACTTAGTGAATGACTCTATTTAGGAAGTTTGAGAATACAAAAATGAATAATGCTGGACATGGTGGCTCGTACCTTCAAGCGCTCCCAGCACAGTGAAGGCTGAGGAGGAAAATCGAGGTCTGGACAAACCTGACCTACATGATGTGACCTTGTTCCAAAAAGCAAAGACGACCTCCCCCCCCCCCCCCAACCAAAACGAATCAAACTTCCTTTGTGCCTGAGAAGTGGCTTCATGTGTAGTGAATTCGTAAGAAGGAATTTTAAGCAAGGGCTTTATAGTTTTCTGCTTCCATCATGTGGATCCTTGGTAGCAAGCTTCCTGAGCTAGCTTAATATCAGCTGTGGTAGAGACCATGCTTTCATTAGTATTAGATGCTTTAGTCTGAGCATTTCCTGTGGTGGGAATCTCTGAGTCACTTCATTCCTTCTCTCTGCAGGCCTGGTATAGCAGGTATTCTTACTGGTTATACTTTAGAAGTGTGCAGATGGAGACTAAGAAGTGGACCTTCAAAGACTTGCCCAAGGCTGCCCGCTTAGCCGCAAATTCTAGTGCAGGAAAAACTGCCAGCCTAACTCCCGTCTGAGCTTTTCACCACCAGGCTCAGTTGCTAATGAATGACAAAGCTTAGATGGGGATGCTTGTTGTCCGGGCATTGAACAGGAGGGCATAATCCATCACTTGAACTCCCAGAAAAATACAGAAATAAAGTTAAATGGCAGTCTTAGCCTCTGCTATTAATTCAGTCAATGAATGGATTCAAATGACTCCTGTGTTGTTGTTGAGGTCAGATCCACTGAGCATCTTTGCTGTGAAATGGTAGACATTTCTGCTTTTGCCTGTGCAGCTATTTTTTTTTTTTTTTTTTTTTTGCAATTCCTCTGCATGGGAAAAGGCAGACTCCCTCAGCTCAGTAGGAACTTAAAAATAGTAGGAGAAGAGACTAGATTCCCATTTGACTCTTTTATTAAGGAAACCTGTTAAGTTCTAGACAGGGTTTTTCTGTGTATCCCTGGCTGTGCTGGAACTCACTCTGTAGCCCAGGCTGGCCTCGAACTCACAGAAATTTGTCTGCCTTTGTCTCTCAAGTGCTGGGATAAAAGGCGTGTGCCACCACCACCTGGTTTAGATTTTTCATTTTTTGTATGATAATTTAAAAAGTTCAGCCATGTACATATAACATAGTTTGGTGGCTTCTTCTTTTCCAGCTTGGCCTGTGAGTCATGGATTTCAGATGCAGAAGGCTGTCTCCCCAGTGACAACTGTACTATTGTGATTGGTCCCGATGACTTCTAGCATTTTGCCAGGGATGGTCTTCCTGAGCCTTCTTTCTTTTTGACATCTTGCTTGGCTGCAGGAGAGAGAGGTGTATTTATTTTGCAGGGGATAGGATTTCCTTGCTCCCTGTGATGTTGAATCTTGTAAATAGTACTCATTTAATTTTTTGAAACATTTAATAAGTAATTTTCCCGCCGGGTGGTGGTGGTGCACGCCTTTAATCCCAGCACTCAGGAGGCAGAGGCAGGCGGATCTCTGTGAGTTCGAGGCCAACCTGGTCTACAAGAGCTAGTTCCAGGACAGGCTCCAAAACCACAGAGAAACCCTGTCTCGAAAAACCAAAATAAATAAATAAATAAGTAATTTTCCCAAAAAAGATCTGATTTTATTTTAAAAGAGTTGAGTTTATTAGAGGCACAGCACTAGAAACACCACAATCAGAATAACAGTAAAAAGGCCAAACAGTGTTTCAGGTGACTTTAATTTTACAAATATCTAGTTAATATTTTCAGTTCATGGTGTGTGAATTCTGGCTGTGGTTTTGTATTGTCTTAAGCTTACTTTAAATAAACTCATCAGGATCTCCCACTGAGACACTTGAGGGTCTCCACTCTAACATCTCAGTGAAGTGCCCTGGCCCTTAGTGTGTACCCCCAATCTCTCATGTTGGCTGCATTTTGTCTTTACAGTTTCTTCATTGAAACTAAAGTTTTGTTTGCTATACATTGATTGAGATCCTTAGTGAGTTTTAGAATGAAAAATGTCCTCCAGTCCTGAAGACATGGCTGTTAGGAAGTCTGTTGAAGCTGCTGTAGGACTTTCTTTGCCCCGGTCTAGGAAATGGCACACACTTATGAAATCTGTGCTTCTGGCCTGAGCTTTACTCAGATTTACTTCTCCCTTTTTGTAAATAGATAAGGAGATAACAAGCCTAAGGTCTGTGTTTTCCCCTGGAATATGTTTTCGTAATGTTGATGCTTTTTAAAATTTCCTGTGGTAATATTTTTCAAAATTTAGTAAAAAATTGTTTCATAAGTCTGTTGTCTAGATTGCAGTAATATTTATCTAATTTTAAATCTATTCATAAGTTTTGTTTGCTGAATGCAAAATTAATTATTAAAATGTTGGCATTCAAGTATATAAACTTTACCTTCTTTTCTCTGTTGTGGCAGATATGTTCATGGTTCTCTGTGGATGTAATTATTACCAGTGTAGTTGGTTTAATCTTTATATCTCTGCTGTTTAGCCCTTTTACTTACCAAGGAACATGTGTGAAGAGATCATTATGTGCTGCCTGTATGGAGAAATCTTGATAAATGAATGCACAGGTCACCAGGAAGCTTCTTTGGGAATTAATGCTGGCTGGTGCCTGACCTTCCTTTGTTTTTAATGCTTTGGAGCGATGGCATGGGAGAGGGTTGCTCTCAGAATAAAGTCATGTGAACCATTCAGAAGTGCTGAAAACTAAAGAACTGTTTTATATTTAATATGTTGATTGTTTTTGTTTCTGTTTCTTTTTTTTTTAAAGACAGTGTCTCATGTATTTCTAGGCTTGCATGGAGAACTTGCTATGTAGAAAACAAACAAAAAGCCTATTAATTTTCACATACTTTAGAATAATAATTTTCTCTCTCTGTCTTTTATTTTATTTTATTTTTTTTCCTTTCCTTTCTTTTGGAAGCAGGCTCTTACTATGTAGCCTGGACTTTCCTGAAATTCACTATTGTAGTCCAGGCTGGCTTTGAACTCAAGAGATCCACCTGCCTTTGCCTCACAAATGCTGGGAATAAAAGTGTGTGCGACTGTGTCAAACCAAGGATTTCCTTTTACAAAGGAAGAATGTAATGTGTTATTATCACTTAGAACTAGGACAGTAGTAACTGTGGAACCTTGTGGGAGGAACTAGGACCTATGGAGCATTTTGTTTGGGTTGGGATGATTTGTGGATGTCCATAGCACTGCAGCACTCGTATTCAGGGTCTGGTACCAAGAAGAAACCTCAGCTGGAAAAAATAAAATTTTGAAATTTAACACTAAAGTGGCTTCCTAGTGAAGTTTTTCACTCATAAGAGATGCCAGAATGTGTTTAGGAAAGAGTGGGCATGTCTAGGACTCATCAAAAGACACCCTCAGAAGGGAGCTGGCAGGTGTGTGCCAACAGTGCCCTCTGTGGCTGGCCCAGCCTTCTGGAGGGCTGGTCAAAGCTCTGACTAGCAGGGTGGACTAGCAGTACTCCACTGTAGGGGTTCAGTTGCACCCCAAACAAGACTTCTTATGGAAGTTTGTTGTAACAGTATTTATAATAGAGAAAAGCAAACCAGAGCCCCCTGTGTCCACAGCCTCTGGGAGGAATTTCCTAAGTCCTGTGCTCCCATACTGTAGAATTCTGTGAAAAGACTAGAGAAACAAGTTTTTTTGAGCAGTTGGATCTCATTTCTTTGAAATAAAAGTCAGCAGAATGAACCAGGAAATAAATGGGCATGCGTGGTCTTCGGCGTGTATGTAAATGTGCACACACAAGGAAGCCTGGAGAGACTAAGGCATCCATTGAACAGAGCTATTTGGATTTTTTAAAATAGGAAAACAGAACATTTTAAAATAAAATCTAAAAGAGCTTCAAAAAATGCAGTTTTATGTTTTCTTTTCTATCGGAAACTATTAAGACATATTACCTGCTGACATTTTCATGGATTGGAAAAGAGAAAGATAATTTACATAATCTTACATATAAGACCATATAGTAGAAACACAAGTTTTATTTTTATAAGATATATACAACTTTTCTAGGTTATAAAAAGACCTCATGGTGATTAAGAACACTTGCTGCTCTTGTCAAGGACCCCAGTTGATTCCGAGCACCAGTGTTGGATAGCTCACACCTCCTGGGTCCCTAGCTTCAGAGGGAGCTGATGGGCGCTTGGCACACAGACCCGTATACATATATGTGATTAAACATTAAAATAAAAAGATCATAATCTAGAAAAATTAACACTCCCTTTAAAATTGTTAATTAATTAGCTAATTAGTCAATTAATTTGAGATGTCTCACCTTGTAGCACACACTGGTCTTGAACTTGTAGAATTCCTCCTGCCTCTTCCTCCAAAGTATTGGGACATGTGTGGCTCCTTTATTTTTCCTTTCTGTTATTTTTTGTTTGTTTGTGTTTTGAGACAGAATTTCTCTGTGTAACAGGTCCGGCTGGCTGGAACTCGCTCTATATTAGGCTGGCCTCAAACTCACAGAGATCCACCTGCCTCTGCCTCCTGAGTGCTGGGATTAAAGATGTGTGCTGCCACAGCCTGGCACGTTTTTATTAATTTTTAAAGTTAGCACCATTAAGTCCATATTCTTTTTTTTAATATTTATTTATTTATTATGTGTACAATATTCTGTCTGTGTGTATGTCTGCAGGCCAGAAGAGGGCACCAGACCTCATTACAGATAGATGGTTGTGAGCCACCATGTGGTTGCCGGGAATTGAACTCAGGACCTTTGGAAGAGCAGGCAATGCTCTTAACCACTGAGCCATCTCTCCAGCCCCCAAGTCCATAATTCTTGATTTTTCTTCCTTCCTTATTTAGTTTTTAGGGTATGGTTTCTTTATGTACCCCTTGGTGTTCTAGAACTTGCTATGTACACCAGGCTGCCCTGAAACTCACAGAGATCTTCCTGCCTTTGTCTCCTGAGCGCTGAAATTAGAGGCCTATGCACCATATTTGACAGTAAGTCCATATTTATTATACCAATATAAAACACAAATCCCTGGGCTGGAGAGATGGTACAGTGGTTAAGAACACTGACTGTTCTTCCATAGGTCTCAGGTTCAATTCCCAGTACCCACATGGCAGTTAACAACTGTCTGTAACTCTAATATCTGGCAACCTCACACAGACATGCATGCAGGGGAAACACCAATGTACATAAAATAAATAATTTTTTTTTTAAAAAAAAAACACAAATCCCTTACTTCCTATTATTTATAGAACTGATTGATTACTGTGTGCTTGACTTGGGTATTTTGGTTTTTTGAGACAGGATTTCGCGAAGCTCAGATTAGCCTTGAACTTGTCCCCTCCTTCCAAGTGCTGGGATAACAGACTTTCATTCACTACCGTGGCTGGAACTATTACTGTAGGAGTCATTGTTTAAAATATCTCGTTAAAAAAGTAGAATCTTTGTCAGTTTGTGATAGAAGCTCAAGTCTCTAATCTCATCATTCCTGAAGCAGAAGCAGACAAATCTCTGAGTTTGAGGCCAGCCTGGTCTACAGAATGAGGGACAGCCAGGACTACACAGGGAATCCCTTTCTCAAAAACAAAATAAAAAAAAACCCTAAAAAGAATGACTTTCCTTCTTCCTTCAGTGGTTTTGAGGAGCCCAAGGCTCCCATCTTTCTGAGGTGCTGCTAAGATTCTCCTTTGCAGGGCAGAGACAGAGCGACAAGCACATAGCAGCAGTTTCATGGTTTCCTTGTGGGCAATCCATGACCATCGCTTTAATGTTGGTTTACTAGACTTCCGATTTAATTGTAACCCAGGGTAAAGTCAGCTCGCTTATCCGCATGCTGAGGCCTGTAGAGTGTGTAGTGCCTGTCTCCTAACTGCAGGTGTTGTCTTTCTTCTCTCACTTTCTGTTAATGGTATTCAACTTGACAAGTTGTTTGGAGAAATGAAGGTTGTCAGGAAACCTGGAGCCAGACATTGTGTGGAATGGAGCTTAGGGCAAAAGGAAGAGATACCAGAGGCTGCCAGGAAGAGATCCTGTAGGAACCAGGTGCTGCCGTGTGCCTTACTGACAGTACTCATGTAGACAAGTTTGGGGTGAGGCTGGGCATGCCTATCATTGTCTCATCCACTCCAGGAAACTGGTCTTCGTGTGCAAAACTGCTGAAAAAATGTGTACTCTTGTTATATTAACATTTATTTCTCTCTGCAGATCCCTTAATTACAAACTCCTATCAATAAGGTTTAAGGCAAAGTCTTTGCTTTAAAGCATTTGGAGATGGGTTTGAAATGGTCTGTGGCCAGTACTGGAAGTTCTTAGTCGGAGAGTCTTTGGACAGATTTCCATGCCAGGGAAAATAGAGGCTTGTTGCTTGTTTATATAATTTATTTCATTTGCATTGGTGTTTTGCCTACATGTATATGTGAAGGTGTCAGATCTTGAAGTTACAGACAGTTTTGTGAGCTGTCCTGTGGGTGGTGGGACTTGAACCCAGGTCCTATGTAAGAGCATCAGTGCTCTTAACCACTGAACAATCTTTCCAGCCCTGTTTGTTTTAAAGAGAAGAAAAAAAGGGGAAAATTAAGTTCATTGTGTGCCTTTTTCTTTGAGCAGAATTTGTAACACTTTCATGTTCTGTTTACCTTGCTCAGTGTGGGTACTTATTGCCTCAGTGTCAGAAGTAGGAAGAGTTGGGCTTGAATTGGTACATGGTGTCTTCTGGCCCTCATTAGCTCTTTGGTTTTTGTTTAGTGTTTTTTTTTTTTTTTTTTTTTTAAGATATGGTTTCACTAAGTAGCTCTACCTGGTGTGGAATTTACTATGTAGACTAGGTTTCCTGCCTGTCCCTGCCTCCCTAATGCTGGAGTTAAAATCATGTGCTACCACACCCATTTCCTCATTAACTCTTTATTTGTTCGTTTGTTTTAGAGACAAGGTTTCTCTGTAGCTTTGGTGCCTGTCCTGGAACTAGCTCTGTAGAACAGGTTGGCCTCGAACTCAGAGATCTGCAAGAGAAATCAGTTCTCTTAACTGCTGTTCTCTTCAGCCCCATATATGGTCTTTCAATATATACGTCAGCTTAATTGTTTGTTCCAAAAAGACAGAACCCATGGGTTCTACCGTAACCTTCCTTTCGTTTAGATGTTTTGAAGAAAAAAAAAATCACTTTAATAGTCTCCAGATTTCTCTGCCTAAGAAGATACCCAGTAAATCAGTTTACTCTACCTTCTAAGTCTAATTAACATGTATAAAACCAACTGAGGAAACTTGCCTGCAGGTCAAAGGTACTTTTGTCTAGGCACCAAAAGCAATCATGTAATTGTTGAGCCTGCAGCGTTGGCCAGTACCATGTTTAGTACATTACATTCATACTCTCTCAGGAGTTCTTAAAAATTTCTAGAATGTTTTATTTTTTTTTTAAAAAAAAAAACAATTTTTGCTACTGCTACTACTACTAAGAAATGCATGATATAAAGTTTAATTTCATTTTAATAAAATTTATTAAGTTGATATATTTTGACCATACTTCATTGGGAGGTGGGGAAGAAACCCAATTTGAACTTACTAGTTGATATTTCTCTTCAGATAAACTGACCTATTGAGTTAATGATGAAGTTGGTATCTAGCTGATGGGTTAACGTTTGTTTAAAGCCACACAACAAATAATGTGCATTTTATTTGCCTTATTAGGTGGATTTTATTTAGCTTAACCTACATTTTGTATGACAGATGGATCTTTATTTTCTTCTGGAGATGGTTGGGAGAGATTTAGTCAAGTCACTTAGAGAAATTCTTAAATTATAAGGAAAATTGGGGTAAGAAATGTTTTACACCAAACCCTGATGCTCCCCTGCCGTATTTGAAAGCAGGTCTTCGGTTTTCTGTGGTCCTTGGTTGTGTCATCTGCATTTGTTAGACGTCAGAGGCGGTTTAGCATTAGTATTCCTGGCTGAAGCAGAGGCAGCTCTGGGATGTGTGAACTGCTGATCACAGTCAGGGATGCCCTGCCTCCGTAATATCTTGCTTGCAGATGTATTTTCTAGCTGACCATGCTATTAAGAGCTGCCATCAATCACGCAGCCTCGCAGTTCCTGCTGGTGGGAACGGTGGGAGGATTCGGGGGATGAGGGTGGCGGGTCAAAGAAGAAGCTACAGTTGTGGCAGGCTTTGTGTGTGCTAGCCCCTTGGTGGCGGTCTGGGCACGCGTGGAGCCGGCCTTGTTCCAGCCCGGGTTTTGCTGGCCGCCGCCGCGGGCAGGCTGTTCTTTCTCTTTAGTCTGGGTCACAGGCACGTGGCAGTGCTGGCCGGGCCGCTGGGGCCGAAGGAGTTCGAGCGAGCGCTGTGGCTGTGGGCCCAGTGCATTCCCAGCCGAGGGCCGGGCGCTGCAGCCCGGACCCACCCACACGGCCGGGCGCCCGGCCTCCTTTTGTTTGGAGGTGCAATTCACCGCCCAGCCCTGCCCCGCTCCGCCCGCCCAGCCCTTGCCCTGGAGTTTGCGGTACCCAGCGGCCCCAGGAGGAGGAATTGCCCCTCCGGGCAGGGAAGTGGCCAGCAGCCTTGAGCTGTGAGGGGGTGGGGGGGGACGCAGGTCTCGGGCTTGGAAGTTGGACAAGTGGTGTGTGGGCTTCTGGAGATAGATGTGTGAACTGGTGAGTGTTAGGAATGGGGAGTTGGTATTTGAAGTGTCCCATTACAGTCCAGTTGGAATTGTTTCTTAATGTTATGATAGTTCACAGCATTGAAAATTTTAATTTAAATAAACAGAATAAGAAACATATTTGGGGGAGCGAAAGGACAGTTTTACAGTAATTTGTTGGGTATGTTTGTGTTTTCCTTGTGAAAGTAAAGCTTGTTTGAAGATGAGCAGCATATAATGCAAAAGTAGCCAGCCTTTGATCTGAAACTTACTGCTTACTGGGGAGTACATTTAAGTTGACAAATAAAATGAATTTGATAATAAAAGGAATGCTGATCACCTTTGATTTGACTCTTGGCCAAAATAGCTGAAGTACAGGGTTAATCTTAGCTTAAATTGTCCTGTGTGTGTATGTGGGGTGCAAGTGAGTGTGTGGGTGTGTGGTGGTGGTGGTGGTGGTGGTTTTCCCACTACGTTCTCCTCGTTTATTCAGATACCCTCTGCTCTGAGACCTGCTTAACCACTTTGTTTGCTGAGAGAGAAAATGCCTATAACAGGCTACTTTGTCTTACTCTTAGCCTTTAAGAGTTCCTGGCACACATGTGGCACTGGCTGACTGTGGGGGCATTATTTGGATGAAGGCCTCTCAACCATATGGCCAATCTTAAGAAATGGTATAAACGGAGTAAATGAGATTACATTTTCCCTTTGAAATTGTGCTCCTGTATGCTTTCAGGATTGAGACATTTGAGGAAAAGCTGTGGACAGAGTTGACAAAGACCTTCAACTCTGCCCAAGTGTGGTACTGAGTTCTTGTTCCTTCTTCCCAGGGAACTCCAGATTTAAAGTAGACATGATTGAAAACCTTCCTCACACATGGGAACAATATCCTATCCATTCTGTGGGAAATTACTTCCAGAAGCACAGCCAGCTCTCATTTTTAAGTGTGTGTAGACTCAGGCCGAAAAAGACGGTTGTCTTCCTGGATGTATACATTGCCTGGGAAAATAACAGGAGGCAGGTGTGCAGATGCCTAACAGACCCCACAGTAGTGCGGAGCTTAGTTAGGGCTGGGTTTGTTTTTGCCAACTCTGTAATTTAGTAGTGTTGAAACTATTTTGTAAAGATCTCTGGGGCCAGCAGATGATGCTTTTCAGTCCACAGTCTTTGAGTGCTCATTGTGCTCTGGCAGGCGCTCGTGCTTGGCAGGCTGCTCTTGAAATGTTATTTGATCTCCTTGCATGATAAAATTGACTAAGATTACACTTTCCCCCTCCCCTTGGCTTTTGAAAGTAATGCATCAATGAGACACGTTCAATAACATATTTAAAGACTTAACCCACATTCATTCACCCTAAGGTTTCCAGAAAAAGGCTTTTTAGATTTTTGCCTTGTTCTGTGGTTTTGCATTTATGAATTGAGGCGAGAGCTGATGTAATGTGGTTCTTCCTTTGTGTACTGTTTTTATATCCACAGAACATGCTGCAGTCTGTATGACTGTGATAATTTCTGAAATGCTTGAGTAGGAGGGAGTGGTTTGTGTGCGTGTGTGTATGTGTGTGAGTGACCATTTAGGCACCTTTAGCTATGTGCTGATTTATTTTCTACATTGTAGGCAGGACAGGGGAGAGTGGCTGTGATCCGTGGTGAACCATGACAACTTGCCAGTTCTGGATTGTCTGTGTGCTATGCAGACCAGTTTATCATTTGCAAGTGTGTATAGGTTAGGGTTAGGGCAGACAGCACTGGCTGTTCCTGTAGGGTAGTTTTACCTTATATTAGAGGTTTTGTAAATTTGCCTGGCTTTTTCTTATTTCCTTGTCATTGCCACTGTGTTTTGATTTTCAGCAAATGATATAACAAAACCAGCTTTTGTTTATTCATGTAATAGTATACTGGTGAGAAGTTTATTTTTTGTTTTGAGGAAACTGGTAAACCACATAACATTAATGTGTATTATATTTATCTTGATTTCCCAAGGTCAAAGGGTTTTTGCTTGCTATTGTGTAGTCTAAGAAATCAGTGGAAGCATGATTTTATAATAGGAAGCCACTTTATTGTTTAAAAAAGAATGAGGAAGGGAGTCTTTGTTCTTTAGTCTAAGGTTAGTTTGTGGCCTTGACAGGAGTGTTTCCTCTTTGTCTTTTATCTCCTCTCACACCCTCCCAAAGCACTGAGAAGAGACTTGAGTGCCTTGGCCTGGGATGAATGATTGCTAGAAGGGTTGAAAACGGTCCTGTTGAGGGCGTGTGCTCACTGCCATGCATGCAGGCTTGTGTCACTGCTGCCGCGTTACTAGAAAGTATTGACTCAAGATTGGCTGTAGGCCTGTGACAAAGTCAGGCTCTGAAGACCGAGGAACAGATTGTAGTTAGACTGGTCCCCCTTTCCTGCCCATGGTGACAAGAGAGGACTGTGCAGCACAGTTATCACTGATGTGGGCTTCTGAAACTGTGGCCACAGAGCTAAACCTGGTAGGCATGTACTGACAGAGTGAGTGTGGGGGTCTTCTTCCTGGGGGAGTGCTGTTGGGACTGCTGTGGTCAGGCGGAAAAGATGGTCTCAGGTAGACTTCCTTTTTAAGTGATCTGAGAAGTGGATTCTTAGAATAACTCGGGATGAGGAACTACAGTGACTTTCCAGAAAATCTTATAATGTATCTGATTAAGAATATTGAAAGATTTATGTTGAGAGCAAGAGACTGCTGCATTAAGATGGAAAGTGAGTACAGGTGTGTCCTAGGTGCAGGCTGAACAGAGAGCATTTCACAAGTTCTTCTGTTAGCTGTTTGTTATTGCTGACACAAGGCCTTTGACTCTAAACATTAAAGGTGAGAAGAGCCTTAGGCTTGTCCTTTAAAGAACAATATCTATGACATAGGTGACAGACACATATTTGTAATGAAAAGCATTCAAGACAGTAATGCTGACATTTAATTATCAGGAACCTCAACAGACTTACTCAGTTCCAGTGTGAGAATAGTGAGTCTACTAAAGGGTGTGTATTGTATCTTGGTCTGCTTCTGTTGCTACAGATACCACAGATTAAATCATTTGCTTACTTTCTTTAAAAAAATTTAATGTATGTAGGGGTTTTGCCCAAATGTGTCTGTACACTACATGTGTGCCTAGTGCGTACAAAGGCCAGAAGAGGGTATTGGATCATCTGGTACTGGAATTACAGATAGGGACCACTGTGTGGGTGTTGGAAATTGAACCAGCTCCTCTGTAATAGCAGCCAGTGCTCTTAATCAATGATCCCTACTCCAGTTCCAGTTTATTTTTTACTTTTTATTTATTTATTTGGTTTTTTTTGAGACAGGATTTTTCTGTGTAGGCCCAGCTGTTCTGGAGTTCACTCTGTAGATCTGGCCTGCCTGGAGCTCAGAGAACCACCTGCCTGATGTGGGATTCCCCTCTGTATGCTGTGAACATGTTTTATTGCCTTTGGTTAATGAATAAAGCTGTTTCGGCCAATGGCTTAGCAGAGCAGAGCCAGGCAGTAAGTCCGAACAGAGATATAGAGAATAGGTGAAGTCAAAGAGATGCCATGTAGCTGCCAAAGGAGACAGATGCTGGGTGGAACCTTACCAGTAGGCTACAGCCTCGTGACAATACATAGATTAATAGAAATGGGTTCACTGAAAATGTAAGAACTAGCAAGGAATATGACTAAGCTATTGGCCAAATAATAATGTAATTAATATAGTTTCTGTGTGATTATTCTGATCTGGGCAGTTGGGAAATGAACGAGCCCTCTCTGCCTACACCTGCCTCTGCCTCTGGAGTACTGGGATTAAAGGTGTGGGGCACCACCACCTGGCCCCAATATATTTTTTAGTTATTACTAGTTTTGAACCAGAGTCTCATGAAGTGCAGGCTGTCTCAGAATTCCTGATCTTTCTCCACCTCTAAGGGCTGGCATTATATGTGTGTGCCATGGTGCCTAACTTAGGCTGGGTAATTTAGAACAATTATAAGTTTATTTGTCTCATGATCCTGATAACAACTTTGTTCTGTAGCCGAACCAAAGGGCTAAGAAGCAGATGTGAGTGAGCAGGAGCGGGGCGACTTTCAGGACTCGCATCTGTTTCACATCAGCCCCATTCATGCAGAACTCAGCTACTTCCTGCTGGACCCTTCCAGCACTGTAGCATTGGGGAGTAAGGTTCTAATATAGAACCATATTAAAACTGTAATGCTCTATGGAAGTGCTCAGGGTAAACCTGGCTCTTATTGTTTAGTGCAGTGAGGACTAATTATGTACCGGCAGTCCACAAGTCCCTGTCTTTACCACTTAAACTCCAGTGGAAGAAGAAGAAAAGAGAGTATACTGACTCACTGACTGGTGATGGTGACTTATACTTGTAATATCAGTATTTGGGAGAGGGAGAAAGGAGGCTTCTGAGTAGTTTGAGGCCAACCTGAGCTATATAGTGAGATCCAGGCTAGAGTCAGCAAAAACAACAACAAATTCCAGGCTAGAGTCAAAAAAACGTCAATGAGCAAATAGTAACAACAACAACAAAAAAAGTTAACCCATGGGTGGGCATGCCAGTGTTTTGTTTTGAAATATAACACAAAGTAAATATTACGTAAGTGATCTGCCTTTCTTTGTGTGATAAAAGGCATTTCTCTTGTCAGTGGGAGGATTTAATATCCACTGCCGACACACTTTGACTCATCTCTTGAATAAAGAAGGGAAAAAAAAAACAATCACCCTAAAAGACCTTAAGTAAATGTAGTGATTTGTCAGTTCTAAGCATCTGGTATTAGAGAGGGAAAGTTTGAGCCATGGCCTGTCTAAGCAAGGAAGAGTGCAGTTGTCTAAATCATTAGAACTCTCAAGATGGTGTGAAGACTCAAGTTCAAGCCCCAGTACCCACATAAAAGCTGAGTGCATGTCCATAACCCTGGCACTGGGACTCCAGATACAGGAAGGAGCTTGCCCACCACCCAGTCTAACTAAATCCTTGGGAATTGCAGGCTCCTAACAAAAGAGAGAGACATACAGAGACAGACAGAGAGACAGAGAAAGAGAAAAGTGGAGAGTGATAGAGGAAAATACCCCAACATCAACCTGACCTCCAGTGCATGTATAAATGTACACATGCACATAACAGATGTATACATTCCTTCTCTATTGTAGTATAAGAGCTGGGGATATAGTTCTGTGATTGAGTACATACATATATAGAGAGGGAAGGGAAGGGGGGGTTAAGATGGTGTTTTTTTTTCCTATGTGAATAAACAGTAGCTGTTTAACTTCATGCAGTATAATCCCAGCAACACAGCAGTGTTTACTCAGCAGAGATTAAGAGGCCAGAAATCAGTACAGCAGAAATGATTGTTTCCTTTCTCTAGACAATAGGGTTATAGATAATTCCATTTCTTTTTTGTTCCTTCTCCCCATGAATTATTTAGTCATGGTAGGTATAAGACAGATCTAGTTCAAAGCCAGGAAGTGGAGGCATCAAGAGGTTGAATAATTTGGCTAGGCTTCTAAGCCCAATCCTCATCTTCTGTCTTTTTTTTTTTAAGTTAACATTTATTTTATTAATCAATTAGTTTTATTTATTGTGTGTTTGTTTATTCATCAACACATGTGGTGGTCAGAAGACAACTTAGGGAAATTAGTTTCAACCTTCCACCATGTATTTCCTGAGGATCGAACTGAGATTTTCAGTCTTGACTGCAAGCACTCTTAGCTGCTGCTCTGTCTCGGTGGTGCCCCATTTCTCTGCTCAGTCGATTCAGGCCGGTGTTGATGTACACTCTGATGGCAGCATTTTTGTAGTTGTACCAATGCGGAGAGGACTTAAGAGATAGATCTAGTTCACCAACCATTCCTTCCTTTTTCTTTGTGCACAGGTATGAAATTGTCGGTTCCTGATGTTGTTTAATTGAAAGTTCTATTTTTTTTTTGTTTTGTTTTGTTTTGTTTTTCGAGACAGGGTTTCTCTGTGGTTTTGGAGCCTGTCCTGGAACTAGCTCTTGTAGACCAGGCTGGTCTCGAACTCACAGAGATCTGCCTGCCTCTGCCTCCCAAGTGCTGGGATTAAAGGCGTGCGCCACCACTGCCCGGCTGAAAGTTCTATTGATGAGACAATTAGGCATATTAGGTTTCCATGAAGACATCTAATGTTAGAGAAAAATCAGATAACATTTGCATTAAATATTTAAAGCATTCCTGCCGGGCAGTGATGACACACACCTTTAATCCCAGCACTCCGGAGGCAGAGGCAGGCGGGTCTTTGAGTTTGAGGCCATCCTGGTCAAAAGAGCTAGTTCCAGGACAGGCTCCAAAGCTACAGAGAAACCCTGTCTTGAAAAACCTAATCAATCAGTCAATCAACCAATCAATCAATCCTCCAGGTAGAACGAAGATGAATAGTTTTTTCAATTTTTTTAAAAAATTTTCATATGTGCCTATGCGTGTGCACGCGCATGGGTGTGTATATGAGTTGCACATGTCACAGAGCATGTGTCCGAGAACAGCTTTCAGGAGTTCTTTCTACACTGGGTTTGAGAGATGGAACTCAAGTCATCAGTGCCAGGGCACCTTTATCTGCTGAGCCAACTTGCTGGCCCTTATCCCCATTCTTTTTCAACTTAATGCTTGTAGTTAATAAAGTAAAGGGTAGCTAGTGAGGAATGTGTAGAAGTGAGAGGTTTGGCATTGGGGGAGGAACAAAAGAATGATAGGAAGAGATACTGCTTCCCTGTTAGTGCATTAGAAGATCTTGTAGGTTAGAGATCAGCTGTGTTTGGGTTTGGTGGGTAAAATGAAGCAGTCACTTTAATTTTAAAATTAGTTGTAGGTTTTGTGTGAATATTTTAAAGAATGTGGGTATGTTTAGGATATCTTTATGTGAAAGTAAAGCATTCATGCTGTTAACATTTGAACTAATTGCTCAGCCTTCAGCAAACTGATCTGTTTCCCATGTTCTGTTTTTTCAAAGCCAGTGAGCTCCTAGAGCTCTGGTTTTTTAAAGGGGACAGTTTTATGTGTGACTGCTGAACTTCAGAAGAACAGAATAGAGCACACGCTCACTGTGCATTTGAGACATTGCTCAAGTCAAGCCCCTGGTGTTTGCTGCTCTGTTCACGGAGTCCACCAGATTATCTATTAATAATTTAAAAATAGATGGGTGGAAACAGGTCTCTGCTGGGTTTGATCAGCAGCTGCAACAGTGAAATATGTGCCTTTGAATAAAATAACAATTGAAATTATGCCCTCTAGCATGGCCTTCAGGAGTCCTCAGACTGATTTATGTGCAGAAAGAATGGAATAGTTTCTCTTCCTGTTGCTGTGATAAAGTACTTGGTCAAAATAATTTAAGGAAGAGAGGGTTTATTTTGGTTCACAGTTCCAGGTCTGTCATGGTGGGGAAGTCAGGGTAGCAGAAACCCAAGGTAGTCCTATAGTTTTGTTTTCTTGTTTTTGGTGGGTTTTTTTTGAGACAGGGTTTCTTTGTGTAACAACCCTGGCCTTCCTGAAACTCACTCTCTAGACCAAGCTGGCCTAGAACCTACAGATCCACCTGCCTCTGCTTCTGGAGTGCTGGGATTAAAGGCATGCTCCACCACCCTGTTGAGCTAGTCCTATTGTGACCTCAGTCACAAAACAAAGGAAGACCAAGGCAAGCAGCTGCTTGGCTCCCTTTCTCTAGTTACACGGTCCTGGATCTCAGCCAAGGAATGGTGCCTCCCATTGCCATCCACATAATGCCCACGGTCATACTCAGATGATCTTTGCCATCCAGACAGTCCCCCACAGCCATGTTCAGATGATCATTGCCCTCCAGATACCCCTCCCCAACAGGCATGCTCAGATGGTCACCACCATCCAGATAGTCCCCCCAGGCATGCTCAGACAATCACTGCCATCCAGATAACCCTCCCCACCAGGCATGCTCAGATGATCACTGCCATCCAGACAACCCCTCACAGGCATGCTCAGAGTGCCACCTCCCAGGCGATTCTGATAGTCAAGTTGATAGTTAACACTATTACAGTGTCCAAATCTGTTCTTCAGAATGAATGCCTTTTTTCCCCTATTGTGAAGATTTAATAGAAGTATTTTTTTTGGGGGGTTCAAATTACAAAATTAATTTTTTTTTAAAAAAAGAAAGTCAGTTTTTTTTTTTAAGATTTATTTATTTATTATGTATACAACATTCTGCCTCCATGTATGCCCGCACGCCAGAGGAGGGCACCAGATCTCAGTACAAGATGGTTGTGAGCCAACATGTGGTTATTGGGAATTGAACTCAGGACCTCTGGAAGAGCAGCCAGTGCTCTTAACCTCTGAGCCATCTCTCCAGCCCCTACAAAATATTTTTTTATTGCATGTATTTATTATAAGCTTAGTAAAAAGAACAGCTTAGGGCCAGGTGTGGTGGTGTACAATTTTAGATACTAGTATTTGGGAGGCAGAAACAGGCAAATCTCTTTGTGTGGTTTAAGGCCAGCCTGATTTAGCCTGGACTAGCAATAAATCGATGGAGGAAAATGAAAGAATAGACCCAGTTTGACCTCAAAATGGTAAGAGCAAACCTTTATTGATCTGAGAAGTTGGTGTCTTCATTCAGGGGCATGGAAGAATGTGTCCTGTGCTCCAGGGGCATGAGGGGAGATGATGGCCTCACCAGGTCCAGAAACTGCTCTTCTGAGGGTGGTAAATAAATCAGGTTTTGTTTCTGTGACCTCAGGACTTCAGGGAGTGTCATGGGGGGTTGGCTGCTTTCTGGAATTCCATGGGTGGCAGCTTTCTTGAAGCCTTGGGGCCTGCCTGCTTTTGACTCTAATTTTGGGATACCATATTTTCTTTAGTGAGATTCTGTCTCAAAAACAAAAAAATAATAATTTATACAATTTAAATGTAAAATAGAAAAAATAGTTTCAGGTGTTGTCCAGGAATTTTATTTTATTAATTGACTATCGTGGTTATTTTTCTTTTGTTGTGACACTGTGACCAAGGCAATTTACAAAAGAAAGTTTGGGCCGGGCGGTGGTGGCGCACGCCTTTAATCCCAGCACTTGGGAGGCAGAGGCAGGCGGATCTCTGTAAGTTCGAGACCAGCCTGGTCTACAAGAGCTAGTTCCAGGACAGGCTCCAAAACCACAGAGAAACCCTGTCTCGAAAAACCAAAAAAAAAAAAGCAAAAAACAAAAGAAAGTTTGTTCTGGGATTACCATCCCAGAGAGTTGAGTTTATTACAGGCAAGCAGAGTAGCAGACAAGTAGCAGGATTCGCCTCTCTGAACGCAACATCAAGTAGAGAGCGAGACTTTGAAATGGTGCTAGTTTTTAAGCTCTCAACCTGCCCTCCGGTGGCACACCTCCTCCTGGAAGGCTACATTTCTTAATTCTCCCTCAACAGTGCCACCAAGTAGGAACAAGACTAGAGGGACAGCTTAAATGCTTAAATTCAAATCACCACATCAAAACAACACCGTCCCCCTTTTCTGGGGATGGGACACAGGATGTTCAAGGAATTTTAAATATGTGTGGGTACTGGATTTAGTGCTGCATGCCTTTAATCCCAGCAGTACTCAAATAAGAGGCAAGTCGAACTTGTTTGAGGCCAGCCTATTTGTTATACTCACTGATACCCTGTGTGTGTTTGGATTGAAGATTAATTAAGACTGTAGTTAATGACTTCCCCTTTTTAAAAGAGAAAGATATTTAATTATCAGGGAAATTACACAAGAATATTTACTTTAAGTGAAATTTTTTTTTTGTTTTTTTTGTTTTTGTTTTTGTTTTTTGTTTTTTGTTTTTCAAGACAGGGTTTCTCTGTGGCTTTGGAGCCTGTCCTGGAACTAGCTCTGTAGATCACCAGGCTGGTCTCGAATTCACAGAGATCCGCCTGCCTCTGCCTCCCGAGTGCTGGGATTAAAGGCATGCGCCACCATCGCCCGGCCTAAGTGAATATTCTTTTTTGGTGTGGCAGAGCTGGGGATTGGATTTAGGACCTCTTTGATGGGAGGCAAACACTCTGTCCATGAGCTACGTCCCTGGCCTATGTTGTGACTGCCTGTCTGCCTGGTCACTTTTCTTTCCTAGACTGTGCTACGTCCGTGGAGTCCACATGCTATGCCCACATTCGGTACATTCAATAATAAAATGTTTGCCCTTCCTAGAATTGTTGGTTTAGGGTATAAATTTAAAGAATTGCATCATTTTCCCTCCCTCCCTCCCTCCCTCCCTCCCTCCCTCCCTCCCTCCCTCCCTCCCTCCCTCCCTCCCTCCCTCCCTCCCTCCCTCCCAGCATGTAATTGACTTCCAAAGAAATAGTTATAACTGCCCTTTGTTTTCTTTTTGGGGCAAGGTCTCCTATAGTCTGAGCTGGTCCAGCACTGGCTGTGTTGTTGAGGATTGCCTTGAACTCACTCTGCTTCTGTCTGCTGAGTTCTCCCACACCAGTTCAGAGCTTTGTCTGGCTTTGCTTATTTAAAGCAATTTGGCTCTGTACTGTCATGTAATGTAATGTTAAATGCTGGTATTTGTCACTACCAGCATTTAACATTACCTTCTGTGTGTTCTGTTAGTTCTTAGAGCCATGGCTTCTTTATTTCTGCTTTTTTGTGCTTGCTTTTTTTGAGGCAGGGTCTTGCTGTGTAGTCCTGGTTGGCCTGGAACTCTCTATGAAGACCAAGCTGTCTTCAAACATGTGATCCCTCTGACTGTACCTTACTAACAGTAGATTATAGACTGTACCCAGCCTTACTTGTGCGTGTGTGCTCTTGTTCATTTCTCTTCTTCTCTCCTCTCCCTCTGCTTCTCCCCATTTCCCTTCCCTCACCTTCACCCTGGATGACCTAAGTTCCTTCTCCAGAAGCACATGGTGGAAAGGAGAGGACAGCTTTCACAGATTATCCTCTGCATGCACGTGTACAGACATAAACAGAAACAGAAATGTAATAAGAAAAATAAAAGAAGATGAAATCCAGGTCTAGAGAGGTACATTGATTGGATTTCCCAAATGTATCATTTATCATTTGAAAATGGCTAAACTCCTATAGGTGTGCTTTCTGACTTTTCTATTTCTTGGTCCTTCCATGGATAACTATATTTGTCAGTCTTCTAAGTTCTGTGCCTAGAGGAACACAGCATTTATTTTTTAGCCGTTGTAACTGCCCTCCTATTCAGGGTGGAGAAATCTTTAGTGGCTTACATTCCACATGGAGAGGAACCTTTAGTGCTGGAGATACTGGATTTATTGTTCTTGGAAAAGATAAGAACTGAAACTCTTTGATCTGATAGTTAGATTTGAAATGTAAAGATTCCTGAGGCGTCATAATTGCCAGAAATGTGATATTTAAATTAGACTCCAGACGCTTGATCATTTTATTTTGGCCCAGGTGTTCAGTATTGGTGATGAGTGGCGGAATGTAGGGATGTTTGTGTTGCTACATGGTTGCTGTTCATTTAGTCAAGGTGATTTAAAGACATTTTCTCAAACGGATAAAATAGGAACATTAGAAGATAGAAAATTTAAGCAGTTATAGAGGAGGGAAAATCCTACAACCAAAAAACAAAACCCCCGGTAACCAATCTTGATTTTGCTGTTCGTTCTGAGAGAATTTGGGTCTCTCCACAGTTTGTCAGCCACCAGGACATGCTACATTTGCTGTTTCCATTGAAACTTTAGCAAAGTAACCAGGAATTAGATTTTATTTGTGATCATAAAAGTTATTCCTTTGAGATTTAAAGCCTAACTTTTTTGTTTAATAAGACTTATTGGGAATTAAATTCCCACACCAGGCAATTAATTTATTTTAAAACCATACAGTAATGAATGTGTTTAGAAAGCATAGCCATGGAGTTGTATAATTAGCACAACATAATTAAGATTAGTGTTTTATTGTTTTTTGTTTTTTTGTTTTTGTTTTTTTTTGGTTAGGCAGGGTTTATCAGTGTTTCTCTGGCCGTCCTGGAACTCTGCAGACCAGGCTGTACTCCAAACAGAGACCTACCTTCCTCTGCTAAGATTAAAGGTATGCGCCATTAATTTCCTACTACGAATAGGTTTTGGTTTTTTGGTTTTTCGAGACAGGGTTTCTCTGTGGTTTTGGAGCCTGTCCTGGAACTAGTTCTTGTAGACCAGGCTGGTCTTGAACTCACAGAGATTCGCCTGCCTCTGCCTCTGCCTCCCGAGTGCTGGGATTAAAGGCGTGCACCACCACCGCCCGGACTTTGTTTTGATTTTTTAAGACAGGGTTTCTCTGTAGCTTTGGAGTCTGTCCTGGAACTAGCTCTTGTAGATCAGGTTGGCCTTGCACTCACAGAGGTCCGCCTGCCTCTGCCTCCTGAGTGCTGGCCATCGCCTGGCCTTATTTTTGTGTTTTAAGACAGTGTTTCTCTGTGTAGTCTTGGCTGCCCTGGAACTCTCCCTGTAGGTTGTCCTGGCCTTGAAATCAGGGATACACCTTCCTCTGCCTCCCAAATGCAATATCCTCTTATTTAAAGGTGGAGAAAATGAGGTAAATGACACGTTGATAAATGAAACCCAGTTTGTAATGAGAATTTCTGGGTTTCCTCAGAAATTGCTGGGATTGAAGGTGTGAACCATCATGCCCCAGCTAAAAGAATACGTTTAAGGCGGTGGTAGTGCATGCCTTTAATCCCGGCACTCAGGAGCCAGAGGCAGGGAGATCTTTGTGAGTTTGAGGCCAGCCAGGTCTACAAGAGTTAGTTCCAGGACAGGCTCCAAAAGCTGCAGAGAAACCCTGTCTGGGGACCCCCCCCCAAAAAAGGAAAACAGATTATGTTTTATTCTTTGTATACATGTATACAATATATCCCAATTATATCCACCCCTAATTTCTCCAGTCACTCCTGCCAGAGACCTTTCCAATTTCATGGTCTCTATTTTCTTTAAAGATTTATTCTCTCTCTCTCTCTCTCTCTCTCTCTCTCTCTCTCTCTCTCTCTCTCCCTCCCTCCCTCCCTCCCTCCCTCCCTCCCTCCCTCCCTCCCTCCCTCCCTCCCTCCCTGTATAGGAATGCTCTATCTGTATGTATGACTTTATGCAAGAAGAGGACATCAGATCTCACTATAGATGATTGTGAGCCACCTTGTGATTGCTGGGAATTGAACTCAGAACTTCTGGAAGAGCAGCCAGTGCTCTTAACCTCTGAGCCATCTGTCCAGCTCCCCTCTCTTTATTTTTTAATTTTTATTTATGTATTTATCTGTGTAACCCATGGGGTCCAGTTAGTTGAAATGGTGACCGATCTTGTGCAGCTAATCATAGCTGCGTCGAGTTACTGAGTGCAGTGGAGTGTTCAGACATGATGTGCGTGTTTGAAAGACAGCATTTTATAGCATCCTTCTCCATCAGTGCCCCAGCTCTGACATTCTTTCTACCTCCTTTTCTGAGATGTTCCTTGAGCCTTTTGGGGAACTGGGGTTGTAGATGTCCTCGATGCGGGTCGAACATTCACAAGGCACTTATATTCTCAGTGCACTGAATGGTTCTAAGTCCCTGCCTTAACTGCTGCTCATTCGCAGAAAGCCTTTAGGCTATGGGGGAGAGCAGCACAGTCTATGTGCATAAATGTATACAAGACCCTTGACAAACATGTCTGTGTAGCAAGCACAAGTAGGTTCTCTCTAGGACCTGTGACCTCCCCAGACTCTTGTACTAGGCATCATGTTTATAGTAGTAGGCATGAATTTAGTCTTTTGAAGCAAACCTCAAATTCAGTCAGAAAGTAGTTGGTTATCCCATAACATTTGTGCCATTATTACACAACATCTTTTTCTTTAATGATAAATCTTTTCTTTGTGTATGATGGTTGGTAAAGCTGAATTTTGTAGCAGAATTGATGTTTTTATATGTCTTACCTATTTAGTGCAATGATTCATTGAAAATGTAGTTGGTTATTAAAATATTCTGAAACAAAGGCTTTTGATACCCTTTGAGTCATGACAGATTTAGGATTGTGCGGGTAAGGTGGTAGATAATCATTGCTAGAGTCTCTTCCAGGACTAGGTGGTGGCATAAGCCTTTAATCCCAGCACTTGGGCAGAGGCAGATGGATCTTTGGGTTCAAGGCCAGCCTGATCTGTATATAGAGCTGGTTCCAGGGCTACACAAAGAAACCCTGTCTAATAAAACAAAACTAAACAAAAAAAGAATCTCTTCTAGTGTGATACTGTAAGGTTAGTGCTGAAAATCAGTGTTGTTAGCTTATCTTTGAAAGAGGACCTGGTGTGGTAAGACTGTTTCCAAACTAAGATTATTATGGTATTGGTGTTTTTGGAAATATCCAAGTGATGCTAGAGAGTTGACTCTGGTTAAGAGCTCGCTTTTCTAACAGAGGACCCAGGTTTAGTTCCCATTACTCTAGCTCCAACAGATCCCAATGTGTTTTTCTGGCCATGTGGGCACCTGTACACTTGTGGTGCACATAAGCTTGCACAGATATACACATAAAAATATTAAGAGAAACATGAAAGTCATAAACATATATTTGATTTTATTTTTGTTTTTCGAGACAGGGTTTCTCTGTGTCTTTGGAGCCTGTCCTGGAACTAGCTCTTGTAGACCAGGCTGGTGTCGAACTCACAGAGATCCGCCTGCCTCTGCCTCCCGAGTGCTGAGATTTTTGGGAAAATTACTTATTTATTTATTTATTTTGGTTTTTCGAGACAGGGTTTCTCTGTGGTTTTGGAGCCTGTCCTGGAACTAGCTCTTGTAGACCAGGCTGGCCTCGAACTCACAGAGATCCACCTGCCTCTGCCTCCCGAGTGCTGGGATTAAAGGCGTGCGCCACCATCGCCCGGCTTATAAACATATATTTTAAAATTTTCTCCCATAATGAAGTTTTCTTTGTTTTGGATCTTTATTTGTATTTTGTAAAATAGGACACCTTTCAGTCTTGGGTATTATGTGTCCTTCTCTACCTGAGGCAACCTGTAGAAAATAGTTTGTGAGGTTTTCTAGTCTCGGAGGAGCTTTATAGAAGAGGGATTTTCTTTCTTGTCTTCAGCAGTGTCTAGCAATTACGTTTCTTTAGTCCTTTAGTAGAGTTACTACGTCTAAGTCATAGTGCCCTTTGGTGCTCGTCTCTGAGATAGGGAAAATAAGAACAGGTCTAGAGTGGAACGAGATGAGGAGAAAAACAAGGAGGAAAGGGCCTTGGTGTCATTGAACTGTGCAGTAGCTCAGTGTGTCTGCCTTTTCCTTTTGCTTGAACATCCTTTCTAGGGTTTTCTGTCTGTTTCTGTCCGTCTGTCCGTACCTCCTCCTGTCGTTGTCTCTTACTTTTTTGCCTTGCCAGGGCTCAAATTTAGAGCACTTGTGCCAGGTGCAAGTTCCCTGCCACAGAACTATATCCCAGTCTTTAAGTTTTTATTGACTTTTGTTTGCTGGTTCACTTATTCATTTAAACGTGTGCACACACGTGCTGAGGGGCGTGTGTATCACAGCACGCTTAGGAAAGTTGGAGGACAGCTTTGTGAAAGTAGTTTTCTCCTCTCATGTACCTGTGCATGGGTTACACTTTCTCAACAAACACCTTTTACTTGATGAGCTGTCCTCTGGGCTCACTCTCTCTATACCCCACTCTTGTTTATTTATTTATTTCTTAATATATTTTTTAGACAGGGGCTCCCAGTGTAGCCTGGCTGGTATGTAGCTCACTTTGTAGACTTGCTTACTTTGAACTCACAGGATTCACTTGCCTCTGCCTCATGAATATGGTATCTCTTTATTTAAAGGTGGAGAAAATGAGGTAAATATCAAGTTGGTAAGCGAAACCCAGTTTGTGATGTGAATTTCTGGGCTTCCCCAGTTTTCCACTCCAAAAATCTTTGTATTAAGTGGTTTTATTTCTTTCTGTTTACTGTGTTATCTAAGTCTCAGGGGTTTGTATTTTGGATTGAATTAAGCCATGTGAAAGACCTTAGAATGCATGAATGTGGCTGCTGTGCCTGAGTAAGATGTGTTCCCTGCTGGTCTAACTGTACTGGAGTTATGTCTTCAGAGCCGGTTCTTTCCTGCTGGGCTTTTGAGATGACATTCGTTCCATAGCCTAGTTTTGAAATTCCAAGGAAAGGTGACCATGATTCTGGATCATCCTGCCTCCAGCTCCTAAGATCCTACCTTGCCCAGCAGAGAGTCACTATTCCTAAGCAATTATTACAGACCTTCAATTCTGTGTAGAGAGTCGTTAGTGGGATTAGTTGAGTTATTTTTATTTTGTAGATAACAGTTTTGTCATCCGCACACCTGAAGTCTAAATTTGTGAACATTTCTATCTTGAACCAGGAAACACATTTGTAAAATGATAGTGATTGCAGTCATTTTCTCTGTAGAACTAAACTAGATTGGTTATTAAAGTTGATACAAGGACAGTTTTTTATAGTCACTTAGAAGAGAAACTGACTGTGTATGTAGGTTGAGCAACTCCAAATGCTTTGCTTGTTAGTACAATTTATATTGAATTGAGAAGAACTCATTCTGTCATAGTACATAAATTACTAGTCAGGAAACTATGAGGAACATATCAACTGGCCAGGTACACACTGCCTGTACTCTTAAGTAAGGAAAAGAGCAAGTCCTTGCCACACAAACTTTAATCTCAAGTTATGACAGAGCTTCTGTTCAGAGCAAAGCCTGTGGTTAACAAAGGCGGAAATCCCTGTCTGTCAGTGTGGGCTGCTGGCAGCATAGCTGCATGTGTTGAAATCTGCTGTCTTAGTGGAGCTTTCAGGGTCACGGTGAAGCAAGAGCGTGTGGAGATCTGTTCTGCTGTGGAGAGGACTGCATTTAAACCTAAACCAAGTTGAACTATTGTGGTTGCCCTAATCTTCCAAAATGGATGAGCATTTGTTCTCCTCCATTCTGGTCCTGTTTCCCTGATGGTGGCCTACAGTAGAACTCCAATCCAAGATGGTCGTGTGTCTTTGGACTTAGACCTGTGAATGTCCAGGGATAGTGCAGCTGACAGTGTGGTTCAGTGATACAGCCTGTGGCCTAGGTGTGAGATCTTGTCGATCCTTAACAAAAAAGTATCACACATACACAGCATGCAAAAAAAAAAAAAAAAAAACCTATAATAGTTTTTTTTTTTTTTTTTTTTTTTTGGTTTTTCAAGACAGGGTTTCTCTGTGGCTTTGGAGCCTGTCCTGGAACTAGCTCTGTAGACCAGGCTGGTCTCGAACTCACAGAGATCCGCCTGCCTCTGCCTCCCGAGTGCTGGAATTAAAGGCGTGCGCCACCATCGCCCGGCCTAAAACCTATAATAGTTATTTGAGTTGACTATCTTTTAAAAATCCCTATGTGTGCTGTTAGAGTATTTAAAAATATCATTTGATTATTTTGATTTAGTAAAAGGGCTATGGTATATAGACTGGTTACCCTTATAAATTTAAAAGCATATTTTAATCTGTGACCAAATTTAGGCATGAATTTTAGGTTTCACCTTACATTTTGTATTTATAGGGGAAATAGAATAATATATAATGATTAAGTCAAGTAAATATTTGCCCTTTTGCCATAATGTTAGATGTTCTAAAGTTAAATATTTACTATGGAAATTAAAACCTACTTAAACCGAAGATCCAAACTATCTTATTTTTCAAAATGAGTAGGCAAACAGTGGCTTCTGAAACCCTAGATTCAAGGCACTTGACAAAAATATTAATGGAAACATTCCCTGGTTTTTCTAATAATTTAGTATCTGAATAACTGTTGCCCATAAGATTCCAGTAATTTATTCCTTTTGTGTAGTCTTCCTGCATGGTTGTGGTTGTGGTGCCTGCGCACTGCAAGGCGTTGTCTGCAGCTTCCTGCTGCTGTTGCTCTCGCTCCTGCTTTATTTTTCTTTCTGAGTGGTTTCTGTTCCTCTTATGTGAAGGCTGGGAAAGACAAATGGTTTTAAAAGCCTAGGAAATGTATTTCTTGGGACTGTCCCATTTTTACTATTTCTTTCTGTTAGTGCTTATAATTAGTTTATGAAGTGTTTTCAGATTTTTATTTTGTTTCTGTTCTGTTTTATATTTTCTCAGTTCCCTTCTTTGACTTCCCAGGCAGATGGTTAAGCTTTTGAAAGATTTGACCTGTATTTGAGCATTTGTACAGTATTTGCTTTAAAACAAACAAACAATCAAACGTGTCAATGCAGAATATGGGACTTTCTGGCTCCCATTAGTGAGAAGTGATATGCGTGTGTGTGCATGTATACACACGCATACACACGTGCTACTTCACATGCCCACTGTTTTGTGGATTTTAATCTTAGTTTGCAGTTTCCAACCTGGGCTGGAGGTGAGTGGTGAATAACCGTGCTCTTACTACTAAATCAGTACCTGGCTTCACCCTCCTGGGGGAGCAGTATAATTCTTTCTTTTCCTTTCATCCTGGCTGAGTCAGATGTCCATGTCTCCCCCCATCCCCACCCCTTTAAACAGCTGTTACGTTTTACAGACTCTATTTCCATTTGCCTTAGGCCCACAGTTCTGGTTTCCTGACTACTCAGCTTGACAACACAGACGACTACTACTACTACCTCCTCCTCCTCCTCCTCCTCCTCCTCCTCCTCCTCCTCCTCCTCCTCCTCCTCCTCCTCCTCCTCCTCCTCTTCTTCCTCTTCCTCTTCCTCCTCTTCCTCCTCTTCCTCCTCCTCCTCCCTTTTTTTTTTTGATCCATATGCCTTTCTGTCTTGTTCTTAAATCATTCCTTCCTGCTTGTGAAAGTCTTACCCAATTCTTTGAAGTCAAGCTAGCTAGAATTCCCCAGGGAAATTTTGTTTGCACACCGTCATTCTCAGTTTTGCATATTTTCTCAGAGTCATAAGGTTTTCTTTTGGCTAGAAGGGAACAGCTGTTCATGTATCGTCTTCTTCTGGTGACAAGTAACTGGCCTTTCTGCTCGGTGACCATCAATGTCTGGGACTTGAAGGCAAAAAGAAGTAAGTGTGCCAGAGAAATACAGTGCAGACACTCAAAGTGTTTTCTGCTTGTAATAAAATAATAATCCAAAAAGTCAGAACAGTAATCACCAAACAAAAACAAGTTTATTTTGCTTCCTGAGCTTCCCACTGGCTGTCTCCTTCTTCGGGAGGTCTTCTATGGACACTTCCTTTCTTATGTTCCTCAAAACTCTTCTTAGAGCTGGGCGGTGGTGGCGCACGGCTTTAATCCCAGCATTTGGGAGGCAGAGGCAGGCGGATCTCTGTGAGTTCGAGACCAGCCTGGTCTACAAGAGCTAGTTTTCCAGGACAGGCTCCAAAAAAAAAAAAAAAAACCCTGTCTCGAAAAACAAATCAAAAAAACCTCTTCTTAGGTTCTTGTTTTAAAATCTCTACCGTTGTATTACATTATGAAAACTTTATTGTTCAAGTTCTTTAGTTTGTTTGTTCTTTATAGACTTTGTTGACCTGGGTCTAGCTATATACACTAGGTTGGCTTTGAATTCATTGAGATCTACCTACTCTGACTCCCTGAGTGTTGGGTTAAAAGTGTGCACCACCACTCCTGGCTCTTGTTCAGACATGTGAAGGCATGTGAATTCGGAGTCACAGGTCCTTCTGCTGGCTTCCTTCCTGTGCATGAGGCCCCTGTGATACTCAAACAATGAAAGGTCAGGCTGGTGTAATTCTCACAGAGTGCTTTGCAGTGTTGTTGCATTCTTGAAAAAAAGCAAAGGAAAACACATAACCCTAAATGCTCAGTCTTACAGAAAAACAGCTCTGCCTATCATTCTGTGTTGTAAATGCAGAGGTAACTTACTGACTTCGCAGAAATCAAGGCTTTGTTTTTATGATGAAGGAAAGGCAGTCTCCTGCACACCCACAGGACTATTGTACAGCGCATCACAGGAGCTCTGAGAGTGGATAAACTCATGAGTTTTTCAGACTGTCATTGTATACAGCCTGTCTGCCAGGGACTGTGTCAGCTCTGTTGTGACTGATAGGGTAATACATTGAGGGAGTCAGGGGCACTTGATATGGAAAGGAGAATTCACGAAGAGAATGTTGACCATATAAGACAGTGTAACTTGTGATCAAGACTCGTCAAGTGTGGCTGTATTGAACAAGCTATAGTGGGGAAATGTTCTTTTTTCCTCAGGTCAGGTTGTCTAAATTGCTGAAAGAATAGAAGGCAGAGATTCAGATTGCTGTGTGACTCCTGCTCTCTTTTCTCAGAATTATGATGTATTGTCTTTGTGAGAGACAAAAACTAAGTCCCATGGTTTACCAGAAGCAATTTAGGGTGGATTAGAAGAGAGAGCTTTACTGATGAAATAGGATTCTTAATATTTTTTTACCTACGCATGTTCACCTCTAGATCAGTGGAAATGGACTTTCTGTGATGACAGACATGTTCTGTCTCTGATACAGTAGCTGCTGGATACACATACTTGATTTGAAATCACTTAAAATGTGAGGAATGTGATCAAGGAACTGGCTTTTAACTTTTGTTTAATTAACTCCATAGACATTTTGCAGCTAGCAGCCAGCTATTTGCCAGCACCGCCCTAGAGCAGACTTAATTGAGTAACAACTGGGACACTGTTAGCTACATTTGATTTTTGTATTTATTTTCTTTTAGCGATATTTGGGATGAATGGGGAGCATAAAGGTATTATTATGTGTAAGATAAGAGCTTCTGTTTACTTAAGATAAAGCCTTTAGTAGCCTTTTAAACAAGTATTTTAAAAAGGAGGCCAGGTAGTTGTGGCTCATGCCTTTAATCCCAGTACCAGGACGGGCTCCAAAACTACACAGAGAAACCCTGTCTCAAATCCTCCCCACCCCCTAAAAAAGGGAAGGGGGGCTAGAGATAGCTCAGTTAGTATTGTGCTTGTATGGAGGAAGCAGGGCTGAAGATAGCTCACTTAGTAGAGTGCTTGTGTAGCCGGTGCAAAACCCTGGGTCTCTTCCCCATTATTGCATAAACTGAAAAACCTCAACCCTAGCCCTTGGAAGGTAGAAACAGGAGAGGAGGGTCCCAAGTTTGAGGCCAGCCTCAATCATGTTGTGATCTCAATGTCAGCAGAACTATGCAGGGAGACTGTCTTAAAAGGTGTCTTAAAATTCTTGATGTTCTTGCACAGGACCTAGGTTTGGTTCCCAGCACCCACATCAGGCACCTCATAATTCTCTGTAACTCCAGTTCCAGGGGATCTGAAGCTCTATGGGGCTCCCTTGGACACAGCATATACAGACAACAAGCACACAAATGTGCTTATAAACAATTATTTTAAAAAACAAAAGACAAAATCAGCATCAAAAAGCTACCAATGAGAACCATATCAGCCTGCCTTCAAAATCTGTGCTCTTCAGTTATGAAAGAAGAAAACTTGTTAGTGGCTAATGAAAAATGAAGTCAAATAGATTGTGCTCATCAAATGTTTGAGTAATTTGAGTAAATATAGCCTATTGCCTACTCTTGTGGGTTCAAGTAGAAACTTGGAGACCATGTTTCTTTAGGCTGAGGAAGTTGACTGACTTGGATCTGGGAGGGTCTTTTAGAGGAGCTAAGGCAAGCTTCTCATTAGCAAAGCACATGTTCACTGGAGACCCTTGGCTGCTGGTCCCATCACCAGTGAAACTAATATTTGCTGAGTGCTGTATGTGTGGACTGGTGCTTTACGTAGTTGTCTTCTCACAGGCCTATGGCGTTTGTTTTTATCATCATTTTGTCTTATTAAAAAAGGGGAAAGGGCAAGCCCAAGCACAGGATGTCCCCATGGAAGGCTTGTATTGATGAGTTGGGAAGGAAGGATGACCAGAGTAGCCCTTTTCTGAAAGAAGAGATAGTATTTATTTTATATACAGGCTCTGAATTGAAAATATTAAAACTTAAGACAAAAGATTAGGTAGTCTCTGTATTTATGAAGTATAAGACTTGGGGCCCAAGATAAGTGAAAGGACTAGAAATTCATAGAGCTTCTCTTCACATTTTCTTCCAGTTTGTGCCGAGAGAGGAAGCAGCTACTGGTCACTTGCATGCTGTTAATTGGAAGTGGGTTCTGCCTTGTGCACGGTGAGGAGCCCAGATGAAAGGGGCACTGAAGCAGAGGTAGTCTGTCTCACTACCTCGGTCCCTAAGGGTGGTGTTAGGAGGAAGACTTTCTCCCTAGGATTCTTGATCTCTTCTTTCCCGTTGGTAGTTTGTTTACTGCTTATGTATTTACTTAGTTACTGGGGATGGGGTTTGAACCCAGGGCTCATCACATGCTAGGCAAGCTTTTTACATGGAGAAAGCTATTGATAGCTTTCTCTTACTATTGGTCTTTTTGAGACAGACATGGTTTTTTTTTATGTAGCCCAGGTTAACTTCAAACACGGTAACTTCTGAATGCTGGGGCTTCAGGTATGTGCCACCATACCCAGCTCTCCTTTATTTTTTGTAAAAGATACTGGGCTCTCAATTTAGGAGTTTTTTTTTTTTTTTTTCCTTTCAAAGTGCTGTCTTCACATGGTTGTTTGACCCAGGAACATGGTAACAGGGGTCACTTGACTCTGTTTGTTATCTTTTCAAATCAGCACAGTAGTCAGTCATATGCTGATTTGGTAGGTATCGGGAGTCAGATTCCCACCAAAAATTCTTAGGACTGGTTAAATTGAGCTATATTCTTGTTTTTTTTCATGTCCTTATTTCCTTCCCCTTCTTCCTTGGCGTAGGAATTGGCGTTGGCAATTTGTAAGTTTTGTATGATACAATTTGCACTGGAATTTACTGCATTTCTGTAGGTTTTGATTTTATTGATGACCAACTTGAACAATGTTCTTACCTGTGGACTTTTGGGGACTTTTAGACGATAACAGATTAAATATTAGGAATATTTATGAAACAATGTGTCCCACACTCACTTTGCAGGATTTTTGTTTGTTTGTTTGTTTGTTTTTTGTTTTTGTTTATTGAGACAGGGTTTCTCTGTGGGTTTTTTTTGGAGCCTGTCCTGGAACTAGCTCTTGTAGACCAGGCTGGTCTCGAACTCACAGAGATTCGCCTGCCTCTGCCTCCCAAGTGCTGGGATTAAAGGTGTGCGCCACCACCGCCCGGCCCGTTTGTTTGGTTTTTGATTATTTACAAACAGGCTCTCACTGCTTATCCCTGACTGTCCTAGAACTCACAGAGTATTGGGATTTAAGGTGTATGTCTGCTGTATCCAGCTACACAGAAATTTTAATAATAATAATGTGCTTGTTGATTTGGGGCTACCTGTCAGAAGGTCTCCAAACAGTCTGTGTGCTTAGTTCTGTGTCTTCATCTCATGCCCTCTTAGGTTGTCACATTCATTCCTTTGACTTTATTTCCTCTTGTTCTCCTATTTTCTGGAGTCAGATTGTTTTTCCTGCTGTCTGGTAGGTAGTTCTGTGAAGAGCTTGACATAGGCAGTACCTACACAGCCAGCACTTTCTCAAATTAAAATCTCTTGGCTGCTCCTTAGGTCCCCAGCTCACACTTCCACCCTTTTTTCTGTTTCTTACCTCATTGCACTTCTGATATTACCTTGCTTGCATGCAACGTTTCAAATTCCAGACAGATGTGGTTTTCATCCCATCAGGTTGTTGGCCAAGCCTCCTGTGTGTAGGAAGTGTTTATAGTGCAGAGACTACAGGACCTTATTGGTGATCACAGTGGAGAGGAGAGCTCATCTAGGTCTAGGGGGTGGGGTGGGACTCTCAGAATGCTTTAAAAAAATCTTTTTTTTTAAAAAATTTATTTATTTATCATGTATACAGTATTCTGTCTGCATGTATGCCTGCAGGCCAGAAGAGGGCACCAGACCCCATTACAGATGGTTATGAGCTACTATGTGGTTGCTGGGAATTGAACTCAGGACCTTTGGAAGAGCAGGCAATGCTTTTAACCACTGAACCATCTCTCCAGCCCCTAAAAATCTTTTACCAGTGATGATTTCTGTGCTTTTTTTTGCAGATGAAATCTGCCCTTTAATATTATTGGATCTTTTCCATAAGTCTGCAATTTTATATATTTTGAAGTGATTCTTACATAGTTTGTGTCTTGCCATTTTGTTTAAGATATTAGAAGTGACACACCTGTAGGAAAGACACAGCACACATCATATTCAACTGGTTAAAAAATACCATAAATTGCTGATTGCTACAATACAGTGTCTAGGTGGTTAATCATGCTGTCCCTTTAGAATTTGCAAGGTAAGTTATGGGGAGAGCAAGGAAAGAAGTCTGCATTTCCCCAGGTCTCATAGATGTGGTCAGATTAACTTGAACCAAAAGTGACAGTTTTTCCATTGAAAGCTTTCCCTAAGAAGTTTGGTTTGCTGATGTGTATGAGAGAATTATTCTTGAGTGTTGTTGCAACTCTGTTCCTGTTACATTTCAGCCCCCCACTTCAGGTTACTTGCCAGTTGTTTTGGCAGTTTATGTTCTGAATGTTGCTTGCATTTTCCAGGAAACGTTTAAGGTAACCAGAGCCTAGAGTTCTTCAGTATGTCTTTACTTTGGGCAATAAACTGAGCATCTGGTATTTTTGTGGTTGGTTGTAGTGTATGGAATGAGCATTTTGTTATAGGTTTAGTTTTTCCTTGACTACAAAATTGAGGAAATTGATCAAGAGGACTTAGCTTTGAACAGTTGGGATCCAGGCTGTATTTAATTAACATATCTGTCCATTGCTGTACTGTCTTTTTATCTTGCACTATATGAGATCAAAGCTTAGGAAAAAAAAAATAGCTGTGTGGTATTGATTAAGCCTGTCAGCACATGACCTTTGCCAATTTTGATGGGCGATCTGCTTGCCTATGGAGGAAGTTCAGTCTCTATGGCCTGCACTTGGGCTCAGTGTCACCAGTTACTATTCTACAGTGATCTGTCTGTTCTGCTCTAGCTTTCTGTAGAACTGAGGCTAGTCTTGTATTCCTCCTCTTCCTGCCTTCTGCTTCCTTACCTAGTTACTCAGGTCTCCTCCTCCTCTACCACCAACAGTATTCATGTGGTTTAGACTGAAAAACTGCTACTGCTTTTTCTTTTTTTAAACCTTAAAAAAAAAACTAAATAAAATTTCTTTTAATGATAATGTTCAGTTCTATAAATCAAGGAGTTATCTCTTAACCTAGTGATACTTACAGCCTGTGTTAATAATTTATAAATGTCAAGATGAAGCCTTGCTTAAGCTGGTGGTTTATGGAAAAACTGTACCTTTGTAGATGTTATTAAACTAAAGCTGACATTTAAGATAATATTCTATCAATTTAATTTAAGCATACTTTCAATATAAAAGTATTTATAACATTAACCTTTCTTTTCTCATTCTTTAAAGAAACATAATATTTTTCTTTTTTGGCACTTATCTTTTGGAGTCCTTTATCTTACAAATTAATGGTTTTTAAAGTAATGACCTTCTCTTCCCAAGATCTGAACAGACTACTTTAGGGAGGTGTTACATTTCTGTGGGAAACTCATGATGTGCTCTTGTACTGGTTCCTTTAAATCCTGGGTGGTGTGCTTGGAATAGGGGCTAAACGGTGCTGTGTAGGGCTGGGGTCTGCTTTCTGTGAAGGCGTTTTATTATCCTATAAAGCTGGTTGTCACAAACAAATTACTACTGTAATGGGAAGGGTGGGTTTATTCTTGGACTCAAGGGTAGACATTTAAAAATTATTCCAAGTCTATACTTGCTGCCTCCCTAATTCTACATACAATTGATTACATATCTCAAGTTCCTTTATTCCTTGTTTTTGGCATATAGAATTAATATTTTACTTTGAAGTAATATTAAAGATTGCTGTTGTAAATACCTGATCTAAGGGTGCTGCCATGTTTCTTATTTTGTTAGATTTGTTAGTGACGTTTATTTTGAGTATTTCCTTCTAAGATCTTGTAGTCAAAGCTATGGGGGACTGCCCAGCAGGAGGCAGATGATAGTCCTCAGGATCTCTTCTCCTGAGGTATGTTTCCTCATTAACCACTTTACTCTTTGAAAACTTGCATGTGGACATCTAACCTCTCCACCCATCTCGGTCCTGCACATCCTTCTCCAGGGTCTAGCTAGATTGTTCTGCCTGCCCCCGTCCTCCCCAAGTGCTGGGATTTATAGCCATTTGTCACCATGCCTGGTTTATCCAGTGCTGGGGAGTTTATACAAGCACTTTACCAACTGAACTGTGCCCCTGGCTGCAAATCATTTTCAGCCTTTCCTGTTTAATTAATAACTTCTACTGTTAAATAATTTACACATAGATTTTTTTTTTAAAGAAAATCTAATCAAGCCTACTTATCAGGTATTTAAAAACTGTTTTCATAAAAAATATGTCAGGTTTGCCTATTTCACTTAATCCTCTCAGATTCAGCTTGTGATACCTACTTTTGTATTTCTG
The DNA here is from genome assembly GCF_950005125.1 of Chionomys nivalis. Classification (NCBI taxonomy): domain Eukaryota; kingdom Metazoa; phylum Chordata; class Mammalia; order Rodentia; family Cricetidae; genus Chionomys; species Chionomys nivalis. The sequence continues at coordinate 5,910,614 of NC_080096.1, read as the reverse complement.
GTGAAACCTCTCACCACCTCTCACTTGGTTTCCTGTGGTTGAAATTTCACCCGTATGTGCCTAAGTGTACACATGTATATGCGGAGGCTTGAAGGCAGCCTTGGGCACTGTTTGGTAGTGATGCCCACCCTTTTTCCTTACTTATTGTTGTTTGCACGTGTATAGTGCATATGTGTGTGTATTTTGTGTGCATGGATGCTCATAGCACATATGCAGAGCTCAGAGGACAGCTGTTACTTTATTTTCTCCTACCATGTGGGTTCCAGGCATCAAGTTCAGGTCGTCAGATTTTGTGGTAAGTGCTTTTACCAATCAATTGCCCTGGCCATTTTTCTTTGAGACAGTCTTTCACTGCCTGGGATTGGCTAAGATGGCCAAATAGGCCAAAGAACCTCAGGGCTTCTTCTGTTTCTGCTGCCTCAGTCCTGGGATTAAAAGTATATGGTATTCTACCTGCAGGGGTGAATCCCAACTTCTTAGGCATTGGGCCTTACTTCTTACCTATTGGGCCATCTGCCCAGCCCAAAGTTTTGTTTTTACACTTGTGTGCTTACCAGATTAAGTGAATCTTAAAATGTTAGAAAGCTGTTTTTACAGTCTTGTAACGCTGTTCATTAATTTGCAGTGTGAGAATCATTTGAACAATTTTTCTTCCTTAATTTTTCTAGCTTGGCAAAAGTTTTCATTTGGGCAGCTGTTGTATTTCCCTGAGAAACAGCAGAGGGGAGTGTTTCCATCTGATGTATTTTCCTCCAGTGGGAACCAGCCAGGACTGGAGCTGCCTAGATTTTATTAAATGTAGCATTTGGTAACAGCATTGATGTTGAATTTGTCCATAGTCACTTGTTAAGTCTGAGAGTTTCTCTGTGAATAGATGGGTGTATTGTTTCCATGTAAGAGTTTCCAGTGACATCCTTACACAGCTCCTCCACCTCCTTCACAAACTTACTGGCTTGTCCATAATACCCTATTTATTTTAGTTTTTCTTTTTTCTCTTTTCCCCACACCCCTCCTTGTGTTCCTCCTATACCTCTCAAGTGCTGTGCCACCATACCTGGTTTGTACATGCTAAGTAAGCAGTGTATCTGGCAGGGGATCCAGCGCCCATGTGTTCTTTTCTACCTTGACTCTTATTACAAATAGTTCATTTGGATACCACGCAGTCTCATGGTTGTTGTCTTGTTTCTGTGCTGCTAGATTTAAATGTAAGCCAGAGCTTTCTGACCTTTTAACCCATGCCTGTATCTTATCTGCAAGGCAGCTCAGACCTAACACATTCTAAATTCCTTTTTTCTTTTATTTTCTCCTATATGGGTCGGTGGAGACTCTTCCTTTCTAAGTGTGAGCCTAATCCTACTTCCTTCTTCACTCTCTCTTGTTTCCTTTCCTGCCTAGTCTCTTGACACACACAGATGATTGCAGAGTGCATCTTAAACCAAACCACTGCTTTGCCTAACAGTTAACTGTTTCCTAACCTCAGGAGTTTAGACCAGGGGTTTTTTAACATGTTGCTCAGATTTTTTATTTTAGATTTCTGAAGGCAAATCCTGCTCCAGGCTTTCTCTGCTTTGGACAGATGCTACCCAGCTGCCCCTCCATCTCTCCAATCCACCGTTGTCCTCAGCCTCTTCAGCACCTTGACATTTTACAAGGGGTTCCTGTCTTAGGCTTTTGAATTTGCCTGTTTCTCATCTCAGAATGCCACCTCCTTCATGATTCTTTTCTCCATGGCAAATGACTTCTTGCTAGTGATTGCCTTAAATAAATTAATAACCTCATCACTGTACCTACCCTTTTCTTCGTAGTGCTTATCTCGATTAAAATACTGTTTAATACAGCATTTTGCTGTCTTCCCTTTCCTACCAGATTGTGGGTTGGATCTATGGGTTTAGCGATTATGGGATTCCATGTATTTAGAGTTTCTTGAACAGTGCTGAAATGAGGGAGAAATTGACAGAAAAATCTGCTCTAGAGATGTTATTCGATGGTGGGTCTTATAGCTTCTGTATTTTTAAGTGCTGTCTCCCAGCTTCTGGAAATTCTACAAGCCTTCTCCCTGGGCAACCAGCAGTTGCTGTGATCTGGAAAGGAATAGTTCTAGTGTCTTCTCTGCCTTTGTCTTTGAATCACACAAGGCTCACTAAGATTTCTAGGTCAGTAAATTTGGCCAACCTTAGAAAGAATTACACCCACTTAGAATGACTTGGACATAGAAAACAGCAGATTGAGGTTTCACTTAGGCTTCTGCCTTCCCAGACCTTTCACCTGACACTTAATGTGTGAAGTGTTTAGTGGCCCTGCTCCAGTGCGTCTCATGCTTCCATCTTCCTTTGATATGATTTGTCCCCATGAATTAGAAATCTTACGTGTGTATGAAGTGTAATCGTGTTGGTATAAAATTTGCCCTGTTATTTCCTTCATCAGACATTAAGAGCTTATGTACCATGACTGCTTGTGGCTTGGGGAATCTTAGAGCCTTGTTTACCTTATTCTCTTTAAGCGTGTGATACAGAGGGAGTAAGACTGACCTGGCTTCTTGCTTGTTGAAGGTTGCTACAGTCCAGATGGCCTTTTCACGATCAACATTTCATGATTAGAACTTTATGTGCTTGACTGTTTTTACATCCTGAAGTGCGGCTTTTCTCGTTCACAGAGGTGCAGCTCGTCCTTGTGAGTTTCACAGACTGATGCATCTTTGCTGGAGCAGAGCCTGAGCTTCTCTTACACAGCTATAATGTTGCTGCTTTTATGTAATGTACTTGCCTTATAACTTACCTACTTCAAGTGTATTCACAGATATTGACAACTATCACTGTAATTTTAGAACATTTCCACCATGCCCAAGGAAATATTACATCCACAGCAAAAAATTGTTTTCTCTTCCCTGAAGGTCCTAGGCAACCAGCAGCCTGCTTTTTGTTTTTCTTTCTGCACTTGTCATATAAAGGAATCCTACAATGCGTGTTCTTGTGTGGCTGACTTCAGATACTTGTGCATGTGAGGGCCAGAGGATAACCTTGGGTTTCATCCTCAGCAAGTCTATCTACTTCCTTTTTGGAGAGAGTCTTGTCTTGGCCTATTTACTAATTAGGCTAGGCTAGCTGGCCAGTGAGCCAAAGGAATCCTCCCATCTTTTCTTCAATAGTGCTGCTGGGATTACAAATACACACCATTCTGCTTGGCATTTTCATGTGAGTTCTGGGGAAGTCGGTTCCTGATGCTTGTAGGGCCAGCGCTTCACCAATTGAGCCACTTCTGCAGCCTCTTGCTTTGTCCTTAAAGTTTTATTTTCCTTTCTTAGTTTTCTATTTACAGTTGTGCTATGGGAAAGCAAGCTTCAAAATTCTTTCCTCCATTTAGACCAGGTAGTTGGTTGATAGGCATTTGATTTCCCTTGTTCTTGGCTTCTCATTTTCTCTTGAGTTGCGCAATGACTAAAGCCCCTTCCTGTCCCCAGGAGCAGAACTGGTCACCAAAGAGTGATTGCTCCTAACAGTCTTCAGATTCTCAGTATATTTGCTTCTCTTTTCCTAATTCAGCTTGAGACATCTATGTAATTACTGTTTCAGGCAGTTCAGTTTATTTTAGAGAACACATTAGAGCATTTGTAATGCTATCCCCCCCCCCCCCCCCATAGCTAGCTGGACAAGAAAGTAATAGTGTTAGTTCTGTGGATTCCATGTTAGTCTGGCAGAATTTTGAAGAAAGCAAAATAGGTATTTAGTTCTCGGTTGTGGGCAAATTTGTTTTACAGAGGCAATATCCGAAGAGATTTTTCTTTTCTTTTTAGAGTTCTCATTAGAACTTGGAGTTGTGCTAGCAGAATCCACTTGGTTAGGGACCTGGACTGCTGCTAAGCATCCTGTTGTGCATACAGCCGCCCGCCCCCGCCCCCCCCCAAAGAACTCTCTAGCTCAAGTTGTTGAGAGTGTCACTGAAGAGAAGCCTTTGTTTAGAGTGAACTGGGGATTTTTCTTCTTAGGCTGAATAGAATAAACAACTATGAGCTGTGTACAAGGCACAAACAGTTCTGCGTGTGATGAGCAAAGGCTTCACATTTGACAGTGCAGGCAAGCAAAGCTGAGGAGGTAAGGTGGTGCCTGCTGCGTTAAGCACAAGGGCCTGATTTTGAATTAACTGCACTCATGTAAGAAGCCAGATGTGGCAGCACACATCTGTAACCCTAGCTCTGGGAAACAGATGGGTTTTTAAGTTTACTGGCTTGTTGGTCTTGCTGTGTTGATGGAGCGAGAGATTTAGGTAGAGAGCAACTGAAGAAGGCACTTAATGTGTCAATGTCTGGTCTCTATCCATAAGTGTACTGACATCACATGCTCTCACACATGTGCATGCACATGTACACACAAAACCCTCAAGGTTCTAAATATTTTATTGGAAATATCCTGGGGCATCTCATCTGTGGATATTTCTGCTTCAGATTATAATGATAAAATAGTTTTTTGTTTTAATTTTTTATGTGTATAAGTATTTTGTCTGCATGTATATCTGTGCACCATGTGTGTATGCCTGTACCCAAGGAAGCCTTCATCTGATTCCCTGTAACTGGAGTTACAGACAAGTAGGGGTTGGCGTGTGGAGCTGGAGAGATGGCTCAGTGATTAAGAGGACTGCCTGCTCTTCCAAAGGTCCTGAGTTCAATTCCCAGCAACCACATGGGTGTTGACAGAGGTTTCCACCCGGTCCTGCAGCCATTCAACCCCAAAGAAATCACACAGAGGTCTACATTAATTATACTCTGATTGGCTTAGTAGCTCAGGCTTCTTATTAACTCTTGTAACTTATATTATATTATATACTTGTCTGTGTTAGCCATGTGGCTTGGTACCTTTTTCGGCGAAGCAGTCACATCTTGCTTGCTCTGTGTCTGGTTTCGTCTGTGTCTGGGTGACAATTGCAGACCGATTCTCTTCCCAGAATTCTCCTGCTCTCCTTGCCCTGCCTCTACTTCTTGTCTGACTATTGCCCAATTAGCGTTTATTTAAAATACAAGTGACAGGGTACAGACCATTGTCCCACAGCACATGGGGACTCATAACCATCTGTAATGAGATATGGCGACCTCTCAAGGAAGAGACCTGATCAGTCCTGATCAACTTAGACAACTTAGACCCAATATGGACAAGTTCAGCAGAACCGCCATATGTGGGTTGCCCATGCATGCTTCAACATTGCCAAGGCATAAATTAAATTACAGACTGCCATGTGGGTGTTAGAAACTAACCCTTGGTCCACTAGAAGAGTACTTTTACCCTCAGAGCCCCTAAAATACAGTTCTTACGTTTTAGCTGAGATGTTAATTGTTTGCTAAGGTTTTGCTGTCTTGAGTACTTTCTTATCCTCTGTGTTGTTTCTGGTTTTTTTGTTTGTTTGTTTGTTTTTTTTGGTTTTTTGAGACAGGGTTTCTCTGTAGCTTTGGTGTCTGTCCCAGAACTAGCTCTTGTAGACCAGGCTGGCCTCGAACTCCCAGAGATCCGCCTGCCTCTGCCTCCCGAGTGCTGGGATTAAAGGCGTGCGCCACCACCGCCCGGCTTCTGGGTACTTTTTACTATCTCTTTTGGGAGGAAATTCGGTGTTTTATTTGGTGTTCCACTAATCTTAGTTCTCCCAGTTTTTCTCCAAAGCTTGTTTAAGGAAGTGCCGCTCAACATCTAGCCTTCCTTGTATGTGAAAGCAAAAGCATTTGCCTTGGCTTCCTGCTTCTTACTACAAAGGCTGCATTCTGCGTTTGACCCCCTTGTTTTTTCAGTAAGCTCTGAATTCTGAGAACACATATACAGACTCCAGAGGTATTGATTGTGATCGTAGTTACTGACCACACAGGTAGTGAACTGTTCTGGGGGCTTGTCCCACTTGGATGGTTAGGCTTGGCCAGGTGGGCCCGCTTTACACCATGGAAAAGCTGCTGTCTGTCTCACATCAGTTTCAGATGAGAAGGTTTTATCTCTCCCTGACTTACAGATCTGCTGATGCCATGTTTCAGTGTCACCTTGCAGCTTTGTCAGTAACTCCTGGCACGTCTCCGCAGCAGGTGGCTATTTATGAGAATACCTGATTTCTCACACCGTGAATACAAGTGTCAGAATGACACTTCCTTTTCTAGAGCGAAGTCGTTACATTTTCTCTCTTAGACATGCTGAAAATTGATTTCCCTTTGAAAGCGAGCCACCAGCTGTAGTAGCCCACCTCTGCAGCTTTCTGTTGCATCCAGGCTGCAGCTGCTCTTCTTGGAAGGAAGACCCATGCTGCTCACTAAGGGCTTTTTGTTGTTTTGAGATAGGGTCTCTCTGTGTAGTTCTGGTTGGCCTCCAATTCAGAGGGCTGCTTGCCTGCTGCCTTCCAAGTGCTGGGATTAAAGGCGTACACCACCACACCTGGCTCATTTATTTATTTATTATGTATACAGTATTCTGTCTGTGTGTTTGAAGACCAGAAGAGGGCAGCAGACCTCGTTACAGATGGTTGTGAGCCACCATGTGGTTGCTGGGAATTGAACTCATGACCTTTGGAAGAGCAGGCGATGCTCTTAACCACTGAGTCATCTCTCCAGCCCCCTCATTTTGTTCTTAAATGAGAATGCTAAAACAGTTTCTAACATTTATTTTTGTTATACTTAATTATGTATAGGTGTGTGTTTGTGTCTGTATGTGAATATGAATGCAGGTACCTATAGAGGCATCAGATCTCCTGGAGCGAGAGTTACATGTGGGTGCTGGGAACCAAACTCTGGCTAGGTTATCTCTAAGAACAGTGTGTACTTGAAACTGCTGAGCCATCTCTCTAGGCCCACCCCGTATTAGTTTGATGCTTCCAGTGTGCATTCTGCCCTCTTTTAAAACATAAGAGCTTCTGCTTCTCCTGCCATGGTTGCCATTAAGGGAAGCTGTTTAATTGGACATCCTTTAAATTATTAAAGTCCTCTCGCCTACAGTGCTGTTCTGGTTGCTTCTTACCATGGTGTTTATGGCTTAGACAGCTCAAGTACTGCTTCAGTTATTCCCAAGGCAATCTTATAATGGCCTCTTTATAGATCCCACTTATGTAAGAGAGTGAGAAGGAAGAAATAATTATTCATCCCTCGTCTTCATGTGCCAGGAGTGAATTAGGAGTTGAAAATAAGTATTTTAAGGAACTTCCAGCTTGAAGGTGAAGACAAAAGTTAATAAATGTGAAATTCTAGTTGAGTAAAGTGTTGTGAAGAAATTAGACCTTAAAATTCTGGACAGTCCATCATGTTGTGAGGTAGTTCCTATTGAGCTATAAGCTAAAGGTCAGGAGGGGGCAAGGCAACAGAAGGAAGAGCTTCACAGAGGAGGCTAAGTTGGCATATTTTCGAAGGTGTCCAGAGGCAGGGTTGTGTACCCCAAGGGCCAAATATGAATGTCAGTGTGCAGATATGAATGTCAGTGTGCAGATATGAGTGTCAGTGTGCAGATATGAGTGTCAGTGTGCAGATATGAATGTCAGTGTGCAGATATGAATGCCAGTGTGCAGATATGAATGGCAGTGTGCAGATATGAATGGCAGTGTGCAGATATGAATGGCAGTGTGCAGATATGAATGACAGTGTGCAGAAGAGGTGTAAGATGAAGCCGGGGAAAGACGGAGATCCCGGAGATGTGCTGCAGCTATAGTGTGTTCTTTCAACTAGGGACACTGAAATATTGAAGGTAGGATTAACATGATGTTATTAGCTCTTTAAAAAGGAGACCCTCGCTATAGTGTAGAAAAGAATTATAGCCTGGTGGTGGTGCACACCTTTAATCCCAGCCCTCGGGAGGTAGAGGCAGGTGGATCTCTGAGATTGAGGCCAGCCTGGCCTACAGAGAGAGTTCCAGGAGTGGCTTCAAAGCTACACACAAAAAAATCTTGTCTCAAAACAACAACAAAACAAAAACAAGCCCCCCTCCCCACAAAAAGGTACAGTGAGATCTGAAGGGCTGGATTTGAAGAAACCCACCAGGAAAGCCATGCTAGTTGCTTAAATGAAGTAGGTGAGAGAAATTTATAAGTTACACTGACAGAATTTATTGATGTTAGCATTTGAGGATGAAGGAAAAGCATTAAAGACATCAGCTTGTATTACTAGTTGGCATGGGCAAAGTTGTCAGCTTGTATTACTAGTTGGCATGGGCAAAGGTCAGGAGTAGACTGTCCTGGAGAGGTCATTTGTCTGGGGCCAGCAGGTTGGCTTAGTTTGGGTGTGTTTAGGAAAGACATTGAGAGGAGATGGTCTTCATGCTCAGTGAGCAGTGGAAGGAGCAGCTGGGTACACAGGCAGAAAGACTTTGTGGGTCCCCTGAGTGACCAGGAATCTAAGGGGAAAGAGACTTCTCAGAAAGCACTGGTGATATTCCTGTCAGCTGGTGTTACAGAGAGTTAGTAGACAGAAAGGAGGAAAAGTCTCCTGTGGATTTGAGGAGAGCAATCCTTTAGAGGGATTTGTGTTACAGCATCCATATGTCATGGTAGACTTTGCAGTTACTGGGAGAGTTTTACAATTCAGTCACTAGTAACAACGGTGAGATTTGTGGAAAGCCATTTCATGGGCAGAATGGTTCAGCATGAGAGGCTGGACTTCGAAAGAGCCTCGGAGGAATCCTGGATTTGGAGGGCCAAAGACTGTGGGTGAGTAGAAGTTAGACTGTGGGCAGGGGAAGACTATTCATAGTCAAGTGGCTTCCAGGGGCAGGACAGTGTTTTGAGGCAGCCAGAGCCACCATAGAGGGTGGAGGTGGGAGCAGGCGGAGAGAGATGAGGCTGGAGAAATGGAGGAGCAGTTAGGACTTGCTGGGTTTTGTAATCTTTGAAAGGGAATGGTGCAAATGGGATTGTGCATTTTAGACAGGGTCAGTTGTGGAGTGAGAGAGATAGCTCATCATTTGAGAGCACTCACCGCTGTTAGGACCTGAGCTAACACATGTTAGGATCTGCACACATGTGCACATATAACCATACAAAGATACGTCCATATAATTAAGAATTACAAAATACCCAGTCAATTGTATGATGCATGAATTGCATTTCACTTACATTATTCTATGGTAGACTGTGAAAACATTGACCAGCTGCATCAGAGAGGCCACTCCAGTCAAAAAAAAAAAAAAAAAATCCTGTTTTTGTAGTTCCAGAGAGAATAGTGAGAGCAGGTGATGGAGCAGTAAGTTACAGAGATACAGAATGTGTTTGGTAAACCACAAAACCTGAGAATACCTTTTGTGTGATTGAACATATGAGAAATACAGATTTGTGTGTGTGTGTGTGGTTGAACGAGAAAGAATGAATTAGATTTCTCTGAGTGCTTTGGAGACTGGCTTGAGCAACTGAGATGATTAAAAAGCTCAGGGACTGAACTTGGAAGCATCAGGCTTTCTTGCATAAGTAAATAGATGATTCAAGAGAAAATATTTTTATTTTTTACTTCATTATGTGATTAACTTTAATTATTTTGTGCTTTAAGTTTTTCATATTTTATTGAGGTTGATTCCCCCAGCTCCCATTGGTGTATTTTTCTGTTCACAGTCCTATCCTGTACTCTACTCTTTTGCAAAAGCAAACCTTACACTGGAGTTGATATTTTATGTTTTCCTGTTTAAAATACTGTAGTTGTTAGTTCAGAACAGAAACTAAGCCTCTTTCTCTGTGAAATACTTTCTGTCAGAATGCATAGCCCTCACCGCACCAGAGATGGTGTGTGTCTGTGTGTCTTTGTGTCTGTGCCTGCTCTCATAGACTGGAGGAGGGAGGGCATTGCATGTCTTTTTTTTTTTTTTTTAAATCATCTTTAACCTTAATTCCTTTGAGATGGGATCTCTCAGTGAGCCTGATGTGAGTTTTCTGGCCAGAAAGCCCCGCCAGTCAACTTCCTTCCACATGGAGGTTACAGATGTGTGTAGCTACAACTGGAGGTGTATATGGTTGGTGAAGATTTAAACTCAGGTTTTCATGCTTGCTTCACAAGTGTTCTTACCCACGTGAGCCTTGGTTTTCTTTTCTTTTCGCTTTCTTTCTTTCTTTCTTTCTTTCTTTCTTTCTTTCTTTCTTTCTTTCTTTCTTTCTTTCTTTCTTTCTTTCCTTTTCTTTTCTTTCTTTTTGGTTTTTCGAGACAGGGTTTCTCTGTGGTTTTGGTTCCTGTCCTGGAACTAGCTCTTGTAGACCAGGCTGGTCTCGAACTCACAGAGATCCGCCTGCCTCTGCCTCCCAAGTGCTGGGATTAAAGGCGTGTGCCACCACCACCTGGTGAGCCTTGGTTTTCTTAAATGACGCCTGGACCCTGATCATAGCTGGAATTCTGGCCCTTTGAATTTGCCCTGAGAAGCAGGGTGAGGTGTTGCCTGTGCTTTGTGCTGTGGAGGCTGAAGTAGCAGAGTGAGTGGTTTGTGTCATTGGCTTTGATTAGGATAAAACGAGACTCAGCCTGCTGACTAAATTTTGTTATTGATCAGAAAACTACGAAGAAAAGAATTGACTATTTGCTGAATCTTAAGAGCACTGATTTGGGAAGTGTGTTGTGTTATGTTTTATATGTCCATCACTCAGGCCCGAGAAATAAGTGTTTCTGTGAAGCTGGCATTTCTGTCAAAATGTTGTCATTCACTTCCTTGATGGCCTCCTTTAGTTTCATGCTTTATTAACCAAATTGAAACACAAATTTATTTTTTAAAAGATTTATTTTTTATTTTATGTGGATGGTATTTTTACCTGTATGTATATCTGTATACCATTTATGTATTGCCTGTGGAGGTCAGAAGAGGGAGTTGTATCCCCTGAACTGAAGTTCCAGATCATTGAGAACTAGAATCCTTGTATGAGTGTCCTGTCCCCCCACAAAGCTGAGGTTGATCAACAGAATCATGTGTTCTTCCACTGTGCTGGAAGATCTCAAGACAATTGTAGCTTCATTTATCAGCTGTTCAAGCCAGATTCCTTAGCATTGTTGTGACTTCATTGTCACCGCTAGTGTATCATCCTGTTTACTTTTGTTTTAAAAGCACCTGGAAAGCTGGCCTAGTTGTACCCAAGTAAGCAGAATCATAGAAACAGATTTGAAAAGCCCATAGAAGTCAGACATTTTCCATTTTCTACCGCTACCATCTTGGCCATCCTATATACCATGGCGAGCTGCAACCAGAAAGCCTCCTCCCTTACCAGACTTTGTGCAGTCAGCCCTTGTGACTTCTTCAGGTTTTTCTTTTTTGTGAGGAGGGTTTGTTAGTGGTTTTGTTTGCTTATTGTTTTGAGCCAGGGTTTCATTGTATAGCTCTGGCGGGCCTGGAACTCACTATTGTAGACAGAGCAGTCTCAAACTCACAGAGATTTGCTTTGCCTCTGTCTCTCGTGTGCATGGATCAAAGGTGTGCACCACCACATCTGACATGATCTTTTTTTTAAAAAAAAATTTTTTTTATTTGTATGTCTTCCCCCTTAGAAGAGGGTGTTAGGTTTGTTTTTTTTTTTTTTTTTTTTTTTTTTTTTGGTTTTTCGAGACAGGGTTTCTCTGTGGCTTTGGAGCCTGTCCTGGAACTAGCTCTTGTAGACCAGGCTGGTCTCGAACTCACAGAGATTCATCTGCCTCTGCCTCCCAAGTGCTGGGATTAAAGGCGTGTGCCACCACCGCCCGGCCCGGGTGTTAGGTTCTTTACAGCCTGCAGTTGCAGGCAAGTGTGAGACATCTGATATGGATGCTGGGAACTCAACTCGGGTCCATTGGAAGAGCAGCCATTTTTGGTTTTGTTTGTTTTGTTTTGAGACAGGGGTTTTCTATGTACCTTTGGCTGTCCCGGTACTCACTCTGTAGACCAGGCTGACCTTGAACTCACAGCCTGCTTCTTCCTCACTAGTACTGGAATTAGTGGTGTGTGCCACTATCACCAGGCCAAATAGCACTGTTAACCACTAATTTAACTCTTCAGTCCTGGCCAGTGTGATCATTGTTTCTTTGATGTTTACACCCCTACTGAAACATCAGCTAGGGTCAGCTAGAGTCAGTTCATGTGTTTAAGTGACAACCAACCTTCTTACAAGGCCTCCAAGTCCTCTAATGTCTAATGTCTGTCAAGACCAACCCTCCCTGACCCTTCTTGACCCTGCCTGCCCTCTTCTCCTCTTGTTCCTTCTGTCTGCTCCACTTCTTGAATATTGAATGTGCCTGGGTCAGCTGATTATACACACTTGCCCTTCCTCTCAGTCCTAGTGCCTTTGTGGCTTCTTCCCTCACTGCACCATTGCGCTCGTCTCAGGTCATCCTAGATGGTCTTCTTCATCCGCAGCCTTCCGGATTCTCACCACTTTTCTACTTGAAATTGTTGAATGTGTACATATTTGTGGTCTCTTCGCTTCTGGAACATAACTTCTACCCTGGGAGAGATGCTAGTGTTTGCTGTTTCCCAGCCTCCCAAATGGTAGAGCACAGGGGACACACTATGAATAGATAACACCTGTGATTCCAAGTTGTGTTCTATATTAGATTTTGTTTTTAATGCAGGTTGTGCTGTCACCTGCTTCACTTGAGCAGTTGAATAGCACATACATTGGACATTTATGGCATTCCTGCTGGAGAAAAACACTGCTTTAAACATTCACTTATTTGTTTTGAGGTGAAGCTATGTGAATTAGTGGGTCAGAGACAGGTAAGGAAAATTGGCTCCTGTGAAAATGGAGAGGACTGGCAGTGCAGGCAAGACTGCCCTGCTGCAAGTGCTTCAGATTTTGCCTTTGCTCTCTTTGGCAGTGTGCTCTTGCAGAAATGAACTCTGCTTTATCGGGTGTGTGGTGGGTAGAACTACTTGGTCTGATATGGTTTACTGAGCTGATGAAAGAATTTGATGACTTAGTTATTCCTTGTGAGCCTCACATTGCTGTGAAGATCCATGGCTTGCTTGGTGGAGAAAGAGAGCCACGGGTTTATTTATGCATTTTCAGATGCTAATACCACAGCCTACAGGGACTTGGGCATAGTAGATGGTTCGTCTATGCAAAACTTATATGAGCACTAGAATACTTTTCTTTTTCTCGAAATAAGCTTAAAATTGAAATTCTCTCTGAACATTTACTGTATGGAAAGAAGTAATCTAGGTTTGTGTTACAACATACTTTGAGCCTCCTGACCTGTGATGGTCAGTGCTATTACTCCTTCCTCAGTCACCTCTCAGAGATGGTTACATTTTTTATTTTCCTGAATTCCTGAGGGTATTTGACATGTTGATGGAGAGGGCTTTTCTGGCGTATCATAATTGATCTATGGGCTTTGGAGAGATGTGTGTAATTTTTATGATTTTGGCATGACTGAAGAAAATTTTCTCTGCATCTGAACCATATAATTGCAAACTGTTTTATCTGTTGTTGGCTAAGTAAACAGGACCAGTCTTTTGTTTGTTTGCATATGTTGTTTCCTATCTGGCCCTGGTAGCAGATGGTTCTTAGTCTCATCACTTGTCTCCTTTGTTGCAGCTGCTGTGTGGAGGGCAGCGAGCTGAGCTCTCCCCTCAAATTTCTAGCCCCAAACACCTGGCACCTAGACAATATTTAGTAACAATTGTTTCTCAAATGAGATGAGATTTGGGGGAAGACAGATGATTGTGGAAAATAGATTAATGATTATTAGGTTTTCCAAAGCTGACTTGTACAACCTCTTTCCGTTGGTAGAAAACTTTTTAAGATTTGTGTTGAGTGGGCGGTGGTGGCGCACGCCTTTAATCCCAGCACTTGGGAGGCAGAGGCAGGCGGATCTCTGTGAGTTCGAGACCAGCCTGGTCTACAAAGGGAGTTCCAGGACAGGCTCCAAAGCCACAGAGAAACCCTGTCTCGAAAAACCAAAAAAAAAAAAAAAAAAAGATTTGTGTTGAGTTGAAGTTTAAGATGCATTCTTTTCATTGCAGACTCTTACATCTTAGAGTTTTGTGTGGGGAGGGGTTGTGGTTATTTCTGGAGAAGCTCATTAAGGAGACTGTTGATAGTAGTAATTTTTGAAGAGTGTAAAAACCACCTAATAGTCCTTAAAGCTGGAGCTTGGAATTTGCTAGTTTTGTTATGACAGGCGTAATAAAGCTTTTCTTTCTCTATTTTTTTAAATCTCCTGGAACGTAGCTAGAATGGTTGACTGAGAAGATGTGTGAGTTATGACTAAGCTAATTAAGGCTCACGACTTTGCAGTTGTCAAGAAGATAGATACTGCTTTATTCTTGAACGGAGCTTTGGAATCTGGAGATGGAGACAGTCTTTAGAAGGCGGCGCACTGAGTGGCTCCTACAACGGTTCCCATACCTGTGCAAATTGTTGTCTTACACAGAAGTAATTTGCACCACAGGTTCTTTCCTTTTAAATTTTGGGTTGAAGTTAATTTTTTACAGTTCTTCCCATTATATGTTGCTAACTGAGTTATACTATTTCCTTAAAAAAGATAAAAGCAATGAGTGTATAATAAGTTTAGTTTATGCCCACCATTGAGCTGGCACGACTTGTGTGTGTGTGTGTGCGCGCGCGCGTGTATGAAGTTGTATTTCTCTGGTTTTGCTTTTCCATGATGGCATGTAAGATGTTTTCATATTGGAAGCATGAATAGTGTTTTCTTTGGGGAAAAAAACGATTTAATGGCAGCTCACAACTGCCTATAACTCCAGTTCCTGGGGATTCAATACCCTCTTCTTATCACTGTGGATTCCTTCATGTGTGTGATGCACATAAACTCATGCAGGCACAGATAAACATATAACAGTAGATAAATAAATGAAGAAAAGACTTGTTTTTATTTTAGGTCTAGCAGCATTTTCTTAATCTTTGTATATACACCACATTCGTTCAGTGCTTTTGGAGACCAGAAGGGAGCATTGGATGCCCTGGAAATGAACTGGAACCAAGCTCTGGTCCTCTGGCCGAGCAGCAAGTGCTCCTAACGGTTGAGCTTTCTCTCCAGCTCCGTTTTTTTTGGGCAGGGTATTTTTGTGTGCCCTGTCCTGAAACTCACTCTGTAGACCAGGCTGGCCTGGAACTCACAGAGATTCACCTGCCTCTGCCTCCTGAGTGCCCAGATTACAGGTGTGCCCCACCACTGCCTTCCCATCTCCAGTTTTTAAATAAAGCAGTATGTTATTTTAGGAAGGAAATAAGAGGAAGCATTTACGCTTCTAAGAAAAACTAATTTGACACCCTCCCTTTCTTTTCTCTCTCCTAGCATTTTTGAACCGTTGGGGTTGTTGGAGTGGTTGGATTTTCCCTGGAATTGAGTGAGAAATTCAGAAGACTGAAGCCCAGGCTTACTGTCTACCTTTCACGGAGGCCTAGCCGTGAGAGGACAGAAGAAGGCACGTGGCGAATCATGACAGCTGACAAAGACAAAGACAAAGACAAAGAGAAGGATCGGGACCGGGATCGGGACCGAGAGAGAGAGAAAAGAGACAAAGCAAGAGAGAGTGAGAATGCCAGGCCTCGAAGGAGCTGTACTTTGGAAGGAGGAGCCAAAAACTATGCTGAGAGCGATCATAGCGAGGATGAAGACAATGACAACAGTGCCACCACGGAGGAGTCCACGAAGAAGAACAAGAAGAAACCACCCAAGAAAAAGTCCCGGTATGAAAGGACAGACACTGGGGAGATAACATCTTACATCACCGAGGATGACGTTGTCTACAGACCAGGAGGTAAGAGAACATTGGCGTCTGCACAGGGCTGGGGGAAGTAATGGTCTCGGCTTCCTTTATAGTCCAGAAGAGTAGACAGTAGCTGAGGTAGCAAAGTAAAGTCAGTGAGCGTGGAGCTCTTGGAGTCTGTTTGCCAGCTTTGTGCTTGTGTCTTCCTGGCCCTGTCTGGTTGTGCATTTCTGGATGACCTTGCTTCCTCGTGATGGTTGCTGACTCACTCAGTTTTTTGTTTTGTTTTTTATTTATCTTCAGCTATAAATTAGGCTTGCAGAAGGAATACATGCATAGCAGAGTCCTGGGGAACAGGACATCTGTGTTGAAGTAGAATCAACCAGCAACTGGAGAGGTTTTTGGTTTTTGGGGTTTTGAGACAGGGTCTCACTACTTAGCCTGGCTGTCCCGTGACTCACTGTAAAACAGCTGCTTTGAAACTCATAGCGAGCGAGTAATGGTCTCTGCCTCCCAAGTGCTGGGACTAAAGGCATGCTCTACCACCGCCGGACTGGAAAAAGATGCTTTTTTTTTTTTAATTGTTTATTTATTTATTAAAGATTTCTGCCTTCTCCCCGCCACCACCTCCCATTTCCCTCCCCCTCCCCCATTAAGTCCCCCTCCCTCATCATCCCTAAGAGTAATCCGGGTTCCCTGCCCTGTGGGAAGTCCAAGGACCATCCACCTCCATCCAGGTCTAGTAAGGTGAGCTTCCAAACTGCCTAGGCTCCCACAAAGCCAGTATGGAAAAAGATTCTTTAAGTGGCTTTCAGAGCAAGATTTCTCAGTCCCAGGTAAACCTTTACCAAGGCAGTGAGTGACTTAACCAGTCAGTGACAGCGATGAATTGCATGTGTTCGGTATTCCTTGCAGTGGATGTTATCTGGTCGTCAGTGCACTGAAGGGTCTGAGGGAACCAGACCCAGTGTGGAGATGAGAGGCTTTGAAGAAATACAGAATCCACAGGTACCAGCACTCATTGGGTGAATCACTGTGAATTTGACTGCTCTTTTGAGAAACCTGCCAACCAACTAGAGAGGCACACCCCCTCCCCCTACAGAAGCGAATAAAACTATCATTGATCATTTTATTTGAATTATTTGTACTGTTAATCCATGACAAGAATTTCATGGGAGGTATACTCAGTACACTGGAGCCTTACCCTGTTTGAAGTTTTTTCAACACTATGACTAAAGGATACACTATGTCATTAACCTGGCACAGTCATTTCACTGAGAAGAACTGAGTTTCTGAATTCATTTGTAAAAAGTTCTACATTTTGGGGAGCCATATAGGAGTTGGTTTGGGATTTTCAGAAAATAATTAGTATTAGACAAACTTATGTTTACAACTATACTCTATACTTCCCTTGGTTGACAGTTGAGTAGAGGGGTGTACAATATGAAATTGTCCATGACGGGGCACCTAGAGGACTTGAAGTTCTGCCAGAGCATTCGTCCCATGCAGATTCCAGTGCTGTGCATGCTTCTCTTTGATTCAGATTCAGTATGGACCACAGTGATGTCTCATTGCCCAGTCTTCCAGACCATTACACTCACTGAGGGCCTCTTTAATTTAGGGTGGGGTATGTGTCTCTCTCTGTGTGTGTTTTCTTGGTGTCTTTTTGCTTTGGTTTGGTTTTGCTTTAAGATATAGGGTCTGGTAAGCATAGGCTGACCTGGAAAGTTCTCTGTTGCCAGCCCAGTAGTCTTAAACCTGTGATCTCTTGTCTTCTCCTGGAAGCGGGGACTACAGATGTGCCTCCTGGTGCTGGGCTGCCTTTGTCATTGTAAATTATGGGAAAGCATTAACATGTGTTAATTGTAGCTCACAGATAGAAGTTGTATTGTTCTCCATCTCTGGAAACAGCAATGTAGTGTGGTGATGGGAATGCAGTGTTGGAGTCATTGCCAGCTGCATTGTGCAGTGTCAGATGCCAGTCCTGCTCATCACACATAATATGGAATCTCCCTTTTGTGTCACTAGGGACATTCCGGTATGTTAGGAGTCAGGTGCTAATGGGGAATGCTGCTCAGACTGTCATCTCTCGAGAGGTGGGTAATTAGTTAACTCTGAGAAGTCCTACAGCCAAGAAAATCTCTTTGACATTGAACCTCTGTCTCTGCTGCTGACGGACTGTGATAGTCTGTGCTACCACCTCCCTGAGGATGCTAACGTTGAGGAAATGTGTTTGCCAAATGGTGGCCACCTTTACAGCTTGATGGAAAGTTCTTGATATTCTCAAAGAAATGTGAGAGAAGATTGTTCAGGCTCCTTTACAAAACGGCTGGCTCTTCTAAAGTACTTTGACAGCTCTTGTTTATTATACCCCTCCCACAAGTGCCTGCATCTGCGGATGCACAGGTCACCTGTCCTTCCTTCTCTTTTTTGCACAGTGCTGAAGATTCGGCACAAGGTCTCACACATGCTAAGCAAGCATTCTACTGCTGCTCTGTATCCCCAGACCCTCCAGTCTCTTGTATAAAAATCTGTAGTGTCGTGTGTGACCTGTGCATACCGTCTCATACTCTGCAGTCATTGGTAGGTCACTCCAGATTCTTAGTGTGATAGAAATGCTGTTCTGTCTTTGTGCTGTTAGTGTATAATGACTGACACAGTTCTTTTTCTCTAATGGTTTTCTTTGTTCTTTGTTTTTATTTTATTTTATTTTATTTTTTTCGAGACAGCTTCTCTGTGTAGCCCTGGGTGTCCTGGAACTTGATCTATAGACCAGGCTGGCCTCGAACTCAGAGATTCACCTGCCTCTGCTCTCCCAGGTGCTGGGATTAAAGTTTGTGCTGGACCACCATACCCTGTTTTTAATTATTTCTGATTTGTGGTTGGAGTCACAGATGCAGAATTAGTTAAGGCACAGAGCTGACTAGTGTACTTGAATGATTTGGAGATGCTGTGATTTGTGCTCTACTGGGCACTCTTTGGTAAAGTGCCTGCCTTAGATCTGCTGAGTGCTTCCTGTTGAGTGGCTGGAAGCTAATATTTAAAGCTAAATGACTTGGCTGCCTTTCCCAAATAACTTCTGAGTTGGAGGTCTGTTAAATGTTGACCATTCTTCAGGTTCATTTTAAAAATTGAAAAGTCAAGAGTAGTTTTCTATGACTAGATTCCAAGATGGACATTCATCTCTCTCTCTCTCTCTCTCTCTCTCTCTCTCTCTCTCTCTCTCTCTCTCTCTCTCTCTCTCCTTACACACACACACCTGTCTCCTGCCAGGTGTCTCTTTTCTTCCTGGTGTCTCGAAGTTTCTGTGTCTGTTCTGTGTTGTCTCCTTTTTAAAACTGTAGTTTCAAATCCGGGTCCCTATTGAGTCCCTCAGCAAGACTTGAACTTGTGACTATCCTGCCTCAATCTCTTGAGCAACTGGGTCATGGGGCATGTGCTATACATTACATGTCTGTCCTTTTCTCCTTTCTTATTTTTGAATACAGTCTTATGTGGTCCAGCCTGACTTTGAATCATTTCTATGTGGCTGAGAATGATTCTTGATCCTCCTGTCTTCACTTCCCGAGCATTGGAAATATAGGCATAGTGTCTGGCTCCTTAGTTGACTCTCAGACATTTAGGACCTTTAGAGAATGTTACAAGAGAGGTCTTCCAGGGATTGGTAGTTTTGGACAGATCTTTTAATTGATTGTAATAATGGAAAAAATCTGAATTTAGGTATATCTCAAGTGGTATAAGGAAAGAGCCCTGTAGCCAGGTGGTGGTGGCACATGCGTTTAATCCCAGCACTTGGGAAACATAGGCTGGTGAATCTCTGTGAGTTTCAGTTTAGCCAGGGCTACATAGTGAGACCCTATCTCAAGACAACCAACCGGCAAAAGAGTGAGTCCTGCAGTGGTCCTTTGAGGAAAGGCTGCTGTGCCCCTGGCCCCAAGAGCCAGTTCTCTACTCAGGGTGTCACTTAGAACTTGTCAGGATCTAAGTCTGTGTCTTGCTCTCTATAGAGCTTATTTTGCCTGTGCTCTGTCTTAAGGAGCTCAGTGAACTCTGGTTAATGCCACTGCCCATGTCACTTTTGTTCATGGGACACTACAGGCCACCCTAGTCCCTAGTCTTCCGTTGCTCAGTGGCATTGACTTTGCATTTCCAGGCTTGTCACATTTCCTTAATAGATATTTGGTGTGTGTATTCCTTCTAAAACTTACTCAGTAATAATTTTGTTTTACTTGTATTTTAGAATTGAGATGTGAAGTATTTCTCTAATTATTCTTTTATGAATGAAAACTCAGGAGTAAGATATGGGTTAAGAACCTGAATGATTGGAGAAGTGGCAAAGAAGCAATGACTACCTCTCTTTCCTTCCTCTAGCCAAAAAGAGCTGAGCATCTTTCTAAGCTCTTCCCTACTACTTCCTATGTCTTTCTATATATCCGGGATCCGGGGTCCTCCAAAACTGACTAATTTTGATCAGCTAGTAGCTAGCTCTGCCCTCTGATGGAAGGTAAACTTTATTGGCATTCTCGGGAGTGTCAGTGCAATCAAAATATACAATAGAGACAAGTAATTTCTCAGCATACAAATGGAATTAAACTGGAGATAACCCAAATGAGGCAAAGGAATTCTGGGTGTCCATTTGAATAAAAAGGGAGTATAAATAGTCTTTAAAAAAAACAGGGTGGTGATGCATCTCTTTAATTCCAGCAGTTGGAAGGCAGAGGCCAGCAGATCTCTGTGTTCAAAGTCAGCTTGGTCTACCGAGCAAGTTCTAGGAGAGTCAGGGATACTCAGAGAAACCCTGTCTCCAAAAACAAAACAAACACCAGAAACAAACCAAACAATAAAAAAACCCCACAAAACTTTAGGAAGTTGAATGAATACAAAAATATAATAGTGCATGATTCCTTTTGATGCATCATTTCAAAAGAGGTCCAAGTAATCAGGAGAAAGGTGGGTTAGGTATGGTACAGGAATTAGCATGAGAGGAGCCCCTAGGCTTCTGACTTTGCTTTGTTTTGTTGGTGGTACTTTCATGAATTTGTCCACTCTTTGAAATTTTATCACACTTGCCCTTTTATATATATATAAGTGAAAAACTTATGCTGCTTTCCCAACCCCCACCCCCCACCTGCTGCTGGGATTGCAAGCACTCTACTGTAGATCTTACCTTACTCCTCCTTGGGAGAGACCATGAGGAGACAGTGGTAGTTAATACGGTTTCAGTAGCAAAGCACTGAATGATTTAAACAACAGGGATGCCTTGGCCCCTCAAGATTGGTGAGCTTGACAGGGCCATGTTCTCATGAAGGAACTATTCTAAGCCTCTATTCTGACTTCTGTGTTATGACTGCATAAATCTTGTCTTCACTTGCCATTCTAGCCTGTATGTTTTGGTGTCGTTCCAAACTCCTCCCTTTTGTAAGGACACCACGTGTATTGGACATGACCCATTCCACCATCCTAACTCATTGCACACGCAATTCCCTGGTCTTAAACCCACCTTCTGTGGTACTGGAGGTCAGGAAGAGCTTTGTGGTTAGGGAAACCTGTGTTTTAGTGATCCAGGTCAGGTGACTGCTTCATCTTTTAGCTGTGTCTTTAGATTTATTGGGAAATATCCATTTGTTTATTTTTTTTAATTTATTATTGTTATTATTGGAGGAGGCTCATGTGTCACATTATATGTCCATGATCCCAGGGATCTAAACTCAAGTTTTCAGACTTAAACAGTGAGTGATTTTAAAACCTGCTTATCTGTTTTACTGGCCCTATTTTTGGTTTTGGAGACAGGGTTTCTCTGTGTAGCTGTGGTGCCTGTCCTGGAACTGACTCTTGTAGACCAGGCTGACCTGGAACTCACAGTGATCCACCAGAGTGTTGGGATTAAAGGTGTGCGCCATCATTGCCTGGATTATTTCCTATTCTTAATCACATTATAATGTATGTTGAGTTGTAGACCACTTTAACTTTTATTTCTTCTATTTCTACTGAAATTTCACATTATTTCGTTTAGTGTGTATTAGGAAGTTTTTAAAATCCTGCTTATGTAAAAGAATATTCATCAGGTAAAAATGATGACTTTTATCTATGACGGTAAATGAAATAAGAAAAACTGCCATTTAAAGTTACTAGAATTAAAAGGAGAAATGCCGGAAAATTTGAAACTAGCTGTCCTTTTGATTTCATAAAGGAAAGATCGTTGAGTCAAGTGACTGCTTCTTCTTAGTTGCTCAGTTCTTAAAAAGTCCTGGTCTGTAAATGAAGAATCTTGGGGTTCCACACTGAGGGACTGAATCAGTGTCAGTTTATTTGATGAAATTTTTAGATGACTTAAATTTGTATTAAGTTTTGAGAATCACTGATCTGAGCTTGTATTTCCCAGCCTTTCTTCAGTTAATGTTTTAGCAGAAAATGAATCTATCTTGAGAGCCAAAAAGGATCAACATATATATCTCAGTTTTTTTTTTTTTTCGAGACAGGGTTTCTCTGTGGCTTTGGAGCCTGTCCTGGAACTAGCTCTGTAGACCAGGATGGTCTCGAACTCACAGAGATCCGCCTGCCTCTGCCTCCCGAGTGCTGGGATTAAAGGCGTGCGCCACCACCGCCCGGCCTCAGTGTGTTTGTTATTTGCATGTAGCTGGATAGGATTTCAGCTGAGCCAAAGCAGAACAAAATGGACCTCCTCCCCATATGGCCTAGGCTCACTGGGTTCCCTTCAAGCTTATGAACGATGGGCTCCACCTGCAGCATGCTGGAATTTCCACTGTTTAAGAGGGAAAGCTACAGAAATGGAGTTTTTTTGTTTTTGTTTTTTTTTTAAAAGAGGGCAGAAAGGTATCATTTCCTGTCTTGAAACTTGGTTTTGTTTTTTTAAAGGTTTATCTTTCCTTCTTATTTTCTGGGTGAGTGTTTTGCCTGCATATATATGTACTTGCACTAGGTGAGTGTAGTGCCCAGAGAGGCCATAAGAGGGGTTAGATCGCCTAGAGCTGGGGCTACAGATAGCTGTCAGCCGTCAAGTGAGTGCTGGGAGGGAACCTGGGTCCTCTGCAGGAACAGCTAGCCATTGCTCCAATGTCCTTGCTGGGGATTTGAAGCGAACTATAATACAAAAAGAGTTTTAAAAAAAAGCAGCAAATGGGCCCTACAGGTACTGCGCCTGGTCTGTGACAGACAGCCCCCAATTGTAGTAGAACGAGATTGAATTTACCTAGAGTCTAATTGGACTAGATCTCCTGCAGTTATGTGTAATCTTCTGCCCCTTTGCTTAGTGAACAACTGTTTGAACCCCTAAGCTCTAGAGGTTCAGCTTTTGCTGGCTCAATTAATTGTTAAATGTTCCCTTTATTGTAATCATACATTTATGCCCTGCTGTGTGGTAGCTGAGGAAATTGCTGGAATACTTGTTTAATTTCTCATACACTCTCAGTTTTGTAGGGAAAAAAAATCTTTTTCATAGGAAACAGTTTTTATATGGAGTGGCATGATGGTATTTGAGTTGGAATGTAATTTAAATTGAAATGCTGGGATTTGGCTCTGCTCTTGACGGAGATTGGCTGGAGTTTGGTATTGACCATGTGTTTGTCTTCTCTCCAGATACTGTCTTCCATTTATTCTGACAGCTCTACCAGCTGAGAAAATTAGACTTTACAAAATTAAAAATGCTATCTGGAATAGGGTGGTTTATTATGTTTGTTGAGTTTCTTAAAATGTACATGGACAAGGACTGTTTATTTATTTATTTTTTTGAGGATTTAAATATTCCATAACAAATGCTTTTATGAATAAATTTTGCCTTGGAGATACCTACATATCCTAAGTGCTGGAAACATTTTTTTTTTTAAAAAAAAGGCTATTTCTACTTCTTTTCTACATTTTAGTATAAATTTTCTAGTGGATTTTTAAGAAATTAGTTAATTTTTTTAGTAGACAGTTTTACTATCAGAAAACCATTGAAATTAAGTTAGTTATTTGACTCTTCTGAGTGAAAGTTTTAAATACATGAAAATTATTAGACATCTGAAGTCACTTCACTAAGTATATCATTTCATGTATATTAAAAACCTACTCTTTATATCTTTATCATTTCATAATTGAAAGTATTCTCATTCTAATTAGCATAATACAGGTTATATATGATAGATCTTCCATAACAGTTCATTTCACCCTACATTTAAATTCCCCTTAAATCTCCACATTTCTCTATTGCCATTTGAAGGACTAACTTTTCAGTAATGCAGTATGGTAGCTGGCTCAGTAGGCAGAGTAAAATTTCTTAATAAATCAACTAGAAAGTATGTGTATTATACAACTGTTTTCTTGTATTATGATAAACAACTCAATACATAATAGTTTTTTTATATTTTATTTTATTCTCAGTTTTGAGTCAGGGCCTTATTCTGTAGTCCTGAATGGGCTTACGTTCATGGTAACCCTCCCCTGTCAGCCTTTGAACCACCATATTTGATTTCTCTTTCATTAAAATTCTGATTGCAATTTTCTTTTAATTTTAGGAGAGAGGTATTCCTATAGCGTGGGCAGAGACTACATATTTGTTTCCCTGCCTCCTAGACCGGAACAATTATATAGAAACTATATCAATTACAACATTGTTTGACTGATGGTTCAGGCATATTCCTAGATAGTTCTTGCGTCTTATATTAGCCCATTTTTATTAATCTGTGTATTGACACAAGTGTGGTTTACTGGTAAGGTTCTGGCCTCTTCCATTGGCAGTTCCATGACATCTCTCTGACTGTGCTTTCTTTCCTCCTCTATCTCTGCTTGGATTTCCCAGTTAGCTATATTCTGCCCTGTGATAGGCCAAAGCAGCTTCTTTATTAACCAGTGGCAATAAAACATATTCACAGCATACAGAGGGGAATCCTACATCACTATAGTACCCAGGCCTTCCCTTCAGCTCCTGAGTAGCTGGAATATAGTCAATTTGAACTTTTTTCCATTTGACTGCTCCCCGTCCCCCCTTTTCCCTATTTTGGTTTTTCAAGACAGGGTTTCTCGTCAGTAGCTATGGCTATGGAGCCAGTCCTGGCACTCTCTCTGTAGACCAGGCTGACTTTGAACTCACAGAGATCCATCTGCCTCTGCCTCCTGAGTGCTGGTGTTAAAGGCGTGCACGACCGCCCAGCCAGTGTTCTCTCTTTTAAATGTCCTTTCTAGGAGAATCGTATATTTCTAGATTTCTCTTACAAAGTTGAGGATGTTTTCCCAAAACCAGTGTTCTGGTTGCTGTACATCACTGTAATTTAAACATTGTGTCCTACTTAATAGCAATTTAAAAATATTTGAGTAAAGCACTGAAGAGACTAGGTTTTCTCTCAGGAGTTGTCAGCTAGTTGTGTCTTTAGTTACTCTACTGTGTGGCTGCAGTTCTCTGTGGCATCTGAGATTCCCTCATATATTGACTTTCAAGCTCCTTGGAAGGATGGAAGAGTAGACTCCCCTTTCCAAGACTCTCTTCCCAGAAATGATTACAGTATATATGATAATGATTACAGTATATATGGCCTTTGAACTCTTCTGTAGCTGAGGACGACTGAATTTCTGAGCCTCCTCTGCGTCCTGAGTGTTGGGATTACTGGCGTGTCTCACCACGTTAGGTTTTATGTGGTGCTGGGGATCATACTCAGGGCTTTATACCTGGGAGACAAGTGCTCTACCAGCTGAGCTACATTACTGTTTTTATTCATCCCATTTTTCAGCCCTTACAGGAAGAGTGTAATTGTCCTCAAGGCTATGGATTCTGTTTGTTACTGACTTCTTATTCAGTTTTAATGTTTACTTTCATTGTATTTTATGTACATTGGTGTTTTGCCTGCATCTGTGTCTGTGTGGGGGTGTTGTATCCCCTGGAACAGGAGTTACAGTTGTGAGCTGCCGTGTGGGTGTTGGAAATCGAACCTGGGTCCTCTGGAAGAGCAGGCAGTGCTCTCAACTACAGACTTCCCAGTAACCACACAGAGACTTAGTATTAATTTTAAATCCTTTCCTGGAAGTTTAGGCTTGTAACTAAATAGCTCTTACAACTTAACCTATATTTTTTTATCTCCATTCTGCCACTTAGTAGTACCCTTTTTTAGCCCAGCATGTTCATCGCTTGCTTCTTTTATATCTCCTCATGACCCCTTGATTTTGCCCTTCTTCTTCCCAATGGTCTCTGCCCCGAAAATCCTGTCTTGCTATTGGCCAGTCAGATTTTTATTAACAATGTGAGCAACACAACATACAGGAGGACTATTCCACAGCACTGAGCCATCTCTCCAGCTCCTAATGTCCCCCCCCCCCTTTTTTTTGGCAGGGCCTCACACTGTACTCCAGGCTGGCCTGGAATTCACTAGATAGCATAGGCTAGCCTCGAACTCACAGTAATTTTCTGCCTCTGCCTTGAGTATTGGTATTAGAGGTGTGAGACAGCACAAATGTTCAGGGCATTAAAAATGTAATCTTTTTAAAAAATATTTATTTATTTATTTATTATGTATACAATATTCTATTGGTGTGTATGTCTGCAGGCCAGAAGAGGGCACCAGACTTTATCAAAGATGGTTGTGAGCTACTATGTGGTTGCTGGGAATTGAACTCAGGACCTTTGGAAGAGCAGGCAATGCTCTTAACCACTGAGCCATCTCTCCAGTCCTAAAAATGTAATCTTAATAAGACTTGCCTGTTACCTGCTTTAAAGCTTTGTTTAAAATGGAGACATCTTAAATTTTTCTCTTAATTCAGATTTATTCTGTTTTAGCAGATGTTCAAAACATGGCTTTTCCGAGGTTCAGATTACAAAAAGAACATGCTAAAGCAAAGCTCTCATTAAGTGTCGTATTGGCCCAGAGCAGCTGCACGCCTTCATTGAAGAGTGTTGAATATAGTTTTGGCAAGGAGAGGAGGCTTCAAGAACATTCAGTGACTCAAACAGTAAATGAAATCTCCAATCTCTTAGGATTCAAGAGCATTTAAATATTTCATTACTTTGGCTTTTCTCAAATTCTGCTAATTTAGATTTTCTGTAAAGATTTATTTATTTATTCCATATACAATGATATATAATATCTATGACTGCATGCCAGAAGCGGGCACTGGATCTCATTAAAGATGGTTCTAAGCCATCATGTGGTTGCTGGGAATTGAACTCAGGACCTCTGGAAGAGCAGCCAGTGCTCTTAACCACTAAGCCATCTCTCCAGCACCGCTAATTTAGATTATTAAAGTGTCACGTAGATAACAGATTAGCATATAAGCTAGCCCCTGCTGTCTTATAATTTAGCCTGAGTATGTTGTGGATGTTATAGAACTAAGTTACTGCATGTGACATCCCAAGGACACTGAGAATGCAAGTTGTTTATGTGTAATATTTTCTTCATATACTTCAGAATACTTGAAATCCACGGTGGGCAGAAGATACTCATTGGAAACCTGAGGTCTCAGTATTTGTTCAGTTATATAAAAATGACTAATTTTTAAACTACTCTTAAATGCCTGTATATAGTACCTGGCTCAGAAAGAAAAACAGAAACAACAAAACCACACCACAACTATATAGGTGGAAACAGCATTGCTGTAAGGGAACAAGAGAGAGGTTTAGAGTTGGGGGAGAGATGTCATTGCTCTTGGAAGTTAATATAAATTATAGCAAATGATTAAGGTGGAAGTCCACTGCAAGTATAGTGGGCTTTAGAGAATGAATGATTTCAGTGTCAGCTATCAATAGCACCTTTATAATCAGATCATAAAATAAGAGTACATACAGTCTTTGTGTATGATGTTAACAAAGTTTTTGTTTTTAAGAAGTATGATAAAGGAGGATATAAGGATAGGCAAAATTCTTACTTTCCACCCACATTTTCTGGGTGAGAAATTCAGTTGTTTTAATAAAGCATCATGTTAGCTATGGGCTTTCAGTAGACTGTCACAGCCTGAAGGTGGGTAGAGCAGATTGTAGTCTTGCATCCTGGAATTTGGTCAGGTTTGTGTGGTAGGAAGGCTAGACACCTCTGTTGGGATCAGCAGCAGGAACACTGGTCTATGAGGGCAGAGCTGATAGTGCAGCTGCTGAGATTCCAGCCAGCCCAGGGAAAATATCTGTGCTTATCTTTTGTTCCTATTTTTTTTTTCTTTTTCCTTCTTTTTGAGAGACAGTTTCTTTGAACATAACCCTGGCTGATAGGAACTTTCTCTGTAGACCAGTCTCAGTCTCACAGAGATCTGCCTGCCTCTTGGGTACTGGGGTTGAAAGTGTGTGCCACCACGCCTCTGCCTTTTTGTGAACTACACTTCATCATTCTCTGATCCTGGTGGGCAGCAAATCCTGGATGTTGATCTGATACATTTCTTTCACACAGATGTGAGGATGCTTAGGAGAAAGACCAATCTCAAGAAAGGGCCTTGAGCTGGGTGGTGGTAGTGTATGCCTTTAATTCGCAGAACTCAGAGGCAGAGACAGGAGGATTTTTGTGAGTTAGAGGCAAGCCTGGTCTACAGAGTGAGTTCTAGGATATCTAGGGCTGTTACACAGAGAACCCTATCTCAAAAAACCAAAGAAATGGAAAAGAAAGAAAGGAAGAAAGAAAAGGCACTTGTGGTTATCTGAGCCAAGTGTTTTATTTCTGTCTCTAAATTTATATGACATACTCTGCTTCCAATCAATTTCATCTAATCTTGGCATGTGATTAATTGAAATGTGTAAGAACATTACCCAGTAGTAGACAAAAGGATAGGCAGAAAAATTTCACTTTCAATTTTGCTAGCTTCAAACAGTGTAATGATAGTGTCTGTCTGTCTGTTCTGACAGCATGATTTCTATTTCCCTGCCTTTGATTTATAGACAATTTAAGGTTATGGAATGTTAGAGGCAAATATTAAATTGAATGGAATATTTTATTTATTTATTGTATAAGGAACTACGATGTAGGTGCTTAAAAAGTACAAAAGAGGGGTAAGAGTGATGACTAAGTGGTTTTTTTGTTTTTTGTTTTTTTTTAAATTTTTTGAGACAGGTTTTCTCCATAGCTTTTGGTGCCTGTCCTGGAACTAGCTCTTGTAGACCAGGCTGGCCTCGAACTCACAGAGATCCACCTGCCTCTGCCTCCCGAGTGCTGGGATTAAAGGCGTGCGCCACCACCGCTGGGCAGACTAAGTGGTTAAGAGCATTATCTGCTCTTCCAGAGGACCCAGATTCAATTTCCAGCACCCACATGGTAGCTCACAACTGTCTAACTGCAGCTCCAGGGATCTGACACTGTCACACAGAAATACATGCAAGCAAAACATCAATGCACATAAAAATAAATGAATCATTTTAAAAATAAATCATTTAAAATAGTATAAAAGAATAATTGGTATGGGAAATTTTGTAGTTTGATTTTTTTTTTGAACTATGAAACAGTTGCTTTTACAAAATTGGGAACTGCAGATTACAATTAACTGTCATTAATTCTGTTGAATAGAAATATGTTTCATTTGCTGTACAATCATGAGGCAGGCTTGAATGAGTATAAATAGATGAAATCTAAATTGTACTGACACTCCATTAAATAGTAGCAGAAAACCTGGAAAGAAAATGGATTTACTCTGATACTGGCTTATAATAAAATCATTTGCTAAATAAGATAGTGCTGGCACTGAGTTCCCCTGTGTATTTCCAGGGAGCACTACAAAATTGCTTTGAAGCACTTTGTGCAAGGCTGGGGTTCCCCTGGCGTTGCTTTGTGGAGAGCAGCTAGCAGCCTCGCTTGAAATCTGCCTTGCAGAGTGACACCTGCCGATCAGCAAAGCAGTTTGTTGTCAGCTGTGTAGGGAGAGAAGAGTCCTCTTACAGGCCTGCCTGTCACTGATCATCTTCCTGTGAACTCTGGTCATAGCACTACTGCACTGGTTCCTAAGTGGACATGATTTTACTTGGTTCCACCTTTGTGTGTATGTGTATTTGTGTGTGTTGGGGATGAATCCTAGAATCTGGTATGTTCTAGACAAACATTCTGTGACTGAGCTCTGTATTCAGCAACCCCCTCTCTGGTTCCACTATGCTTCATACTGGTTTCAAAGTTGTGATCTCCTGTCTCAACTTCCCAAGTTATCGGATTATAAACATGTGCCCCCACACCCAGCCTAGTTCACTTTCAGTCCTTGAGTTTAAGATGTGTCAATGAGCCGGGTGGTGGCACACACCTTTAATCTCAGCACTTGGGAGGCAGAGGCAGGCGGATCTCTGTGAGTTCGAGACCAGCCTGGTCTACAAGAGCTAGTTCCAGGACAGGCTCCCAAACCACAGAGAAACCCTGTCTTGGGGGGGGGGGGGAGATGTGTCAATGTTTCTATTAGTAAATCAAACATGTCCAGCTTAATAGTCATTTTAATATCAGAATTTGACTTGTTTTATGTGTCTAGTAAGGCATTGGATATTAGGGACAGCTTTCGGGAATTGTTTCTCTCCTTCCATTTTGGGCTCTGGGCATTGAAGTTAATTCGCCAGGCTTACATGGGACGTGCTTGTACCTGCTGAGCCGTCTCACTGGCCCTGTAGAACAGATTTTTTTTTTTTCTGCCTTCAGTGTTTTGTTTTTGTATGAGCCATTGAACTGGAATAGGACAGTCAGGTACAGTGTACTGCAAGATGTGGGCATGGGTAGCCAGGGCCTCATGTGCTGTGACTCCTGCTTCTCTAGCTAAGTGGGCTGCTGGACCTGTGGTCCCTGCAGTGGTGCTGCAGATAGAACCCAGAGCTTCATGGACTCCTGCATGCCAGGCAGGTGTTCTACTGCTAAGCCCTCAGATTCATTCCCAATTTTAAAAATAAAATTTCTTTCTTAGATTAAATGTCTTTTCTAAATGATACAAATGCTATAAAATACAAAATACTCCAAAACAGTAATAGATTCTGAAAAATGACTTAACTGGAGTTTGGAAGTTGAATTGGTCAGAATCATTTTCATAGTAAGTGTTCATGACAGGTTGTAAGGAACATTTTCATAGTAAGTTATGGAGATGAGCGCTTACATTGCTCTTTGCTTTGGTAATGCAAGTGTTAAGTCATAGTTAATATTTAGGATGTCAGCATGGTATGCTTTCTACTGCTTTTCCTTGTTTTATCCAGTTTTACACCCAGTCAGTGTATGACTGATGTGGGATGGGGGCTGCAGCTATTCCAAAACACAGCAGTACTTCCTGAACTGAGTCGTAGCTGTCTAGGGCCAGCCTTTAAACATAGGGGCAGGGGGAGGGAGTGAGGGAGGGGACTATGTATGTGTTCGCTCGTATTTAGAGGCCAGAGGACAACTTTGGGTGCCACACCTCAGGCACTGTTCATTTTGTTTTTTTGAAATAGGGTTTCTCATTTGTCTTCAAGTAGGCTAGGTTGACTGAGACCCATTTTCAAGGTGCTGGATTACAAGAATGCTTCACTGTGCCTTGGTTTTTACAAGATAATTAAATTCTGGCCCTTGTGCTTGCCAGGCAAGCACTTTACCAACTGAGCTATCTCCCCAGCCCAGTCTTAGAGATATTGGTGTACTGGAAAATTTTCTGACAGCTACAAAAGAGACATCTCTAAATTTGAAAACAGTTTCTTTAGTTTGTTGTATTCTTCTTTGCCATTTCTTCCCACCATGCTATTCTGTGTTTAGATAAGAGCCCATGCAAGCTTTGTAGCATTACTTAGAACTGATAGACATTTCACCATATAGATTCAGTTATCATGAAGTTTGAAGAGAATGGAGCCAGATTTATTATGCATGGGGCATTTTTCTACTGAGTTTATACTTTTTAAGATAATGCCCTCAGATTTGGTAACAGTTGACAGAATCAAATCAAAAGCTAAGGGGCAGGGAGGGAAGGTGTTCTTTCTCCTTTTGAAGCTCTCCACTGTTCCCAGACATTGTTAGTATCTCTTGTCTAGCAAAAAGGTGATAGGCAGCCTGTCTCCACTTGCCATTTTGTGAAATAATGTTTCATCTTTCTTTTTAGTGTTCTGGGAGGGTCTCATGTGACTCCTGTCTTCATGTCTTCCTTTATTTGCTTCTCATAGACGCTCTGGGCGTCTGCTCTGCAGACTGCTGATCATGTTAAGGTGAGAGTGAATAGTGTGGCTGCCGTTGGCTGTGTTGAAGATGGTGATGGTAGAGATGAGACTGTTTGCTAGAGGCCCACAGTCTGCCAGTGCTTCTGGTATGGAATCCTGGCATCTGGATTTTAGTGTTGTTTCTAACAAGCCTAGCTCCAGGTTCAGGAGAGACATTGTCTCAAGGTGGAGCTCCTCTGGCATTCACACCACATATGTAGGCAGGCATGACTTTATACAGGTGCATATTACACACACACACACACACACACACACACACACACTCCACATTGGAATTGGCAGACCTTTGTATTAACTAGAGGGATACTTGTGGACTTAATTTTGCAACATTTTACCGACTAACAGTTACCTTGTTGGATGGTTTGAGTGTCAGGGATAGAGGAATAGCATGGAGGAGAAATGGAAGAACAGAGAAGTCTGAAGGTCAGCTTCCCATGTTCACTGCGGGGCTACCCAGCTGTGCCTCTGCAAATCTCTTTGTGAGAAAGGCTTTGTTCACATGGAAAGGGTTTCTTTTTGAAATTCTATTAGAGTGGCAGTGCTGTTCTTTGCAAGGGGACGAGAGAGCATTTCAAGGATTAATAGTGGAAACACAGTGATGGGGGAATTCTTTATGGGGCAGAGTGGTGGCTGAATATGGTCCACACATTGTGACTGCAGCTTTAATGCCAGGGCTCCCAGATCCGCTTACTAAATTAGGGGGTGAAGTAAGTGTCCACTCTGCTTGGGGGGGAAACTGTCAGGAAAAATGCTGATAGGTGCTTTGTGTTTCACGATGACAGACTGCCTGATGTGGCAGGCTATGATTTTTACCCTTGAGGAACTTGCTTCACTGCTCTATTTACATAAACCTGCTGATTTGCTGAGGGTTACAAAAAGCAGAGGCTTTTCTTTGCCTGGAGAATTTGCCTTCACATTTGGCTGGCTTCCTCCCTCCGCTCAGCGAGGGCTCTGTTTGCAGATGGCAGCATTGATTCTTAGACACAAAGCTATGTCGAGGTTATGAGAAACAGCCAGAAATATCCCTGTTCAGTATCATCTCCCAAATCATGGGTTTTGGTGCTCCTGTTCACAAGCATTTGAAGTGACACCATGCGCCGAGGCTCAGTGTTAAGAGTGTAAGACTCAGAACATATTCTGATCTCATTCTCAGACATCCTTGCTAAAATAAAGCATTGGTTATCACGTGTTGTGCAGAATAATTGAGGGTGATGGAAATAGCTTCATTCATTTTTTTCTGGCCATTTCAGGCATGCTGATTTTAATATTAAAACAATGTGTATTTGCTCCACAGCAACTGTGGACTCAATCTGGTAAACGTCTGCTTTCCTGTGGTGATTTTGAAAACGTGCATTGTGCGTTTAATGAACTGCTCTGTCTGCTCTGCCCTTTAAAGCTGCTGCTTCCAAAGAAGTGCTTTACTATTTAAAAACAAAAGGTGTCTGCAGTGAGCATTGTGTTGTCAGTCTGCAGATTATCAGTTCAGCTGACTAACATGAGCCTTATAACCAGCTTCAGATAAGCTGTGCAGCAGTAAGTTGCATGACAGTCTTGCCAAATCATTTTGACTTTAGAAGATTACTGGGCACACATTGCAGCTGCGCTGTGACATTGTTCTTAACTTTGGCGTTTCAAGTGAACTGCTTTGGAACTGGGAATGTCTAGCGTGGATAAGGCCCTAGGTTAGACCCCAAGGACTGCAGAAACAAACAGAGACAGATCTACAAATAAAATAAATGGTTTTATGCTAGCTATAAACATTTATATAAACCAGTTTAAATAAGCTGCTTGGTTAATGAGACCAGAGAGAAAATACTTCTAATGACTATTTGGCCTCAATTTAACCTCTTTTTGGGGGTGGGGCAAGGTGAGATAACCATAAGGGCAATAAAAGAAAAATTATTTCCTGTGAGACTTGAATTCCAAATTATTTCCTAGAGTGTATTTTCTTAAAACAGATCATCCTGTTTTGTAGGAAGAAAAAGTTAACTGGAGTAATGCTTCATATTTTATTTAAAACAATCATTAGCCAAAACTGATCAAGACAGTACATTTTCCCCTCCCTGCTTGATAAATTTGACACATCTTGAAAAAATATTTAGCGCGCATGACTCAAGATCTTCTCGATGATTTATTATTCTTATATCAAAGGAATCTGTTTTGTCACCTACTTTCATAGTGAGCTTATCTGCCCTTTCATACATGTTTAAAATTTTGATATTTTTGACACAACCATAGATTTTACAGGTACCAGCTTTGTATATTGAAATCATTATGTAAATTCACAGCTTGCAATCAGTTTAGATTGCCATGGTAATTGTTTAAATAAAAAGAGATAGCTTATATGTAGGGAAAAGGCATTAATAAGTAAGTGTGGTAATTCCACAGATCCCGGTTCCAGGTTCTTCCCTCAAGTGGTAGCTTTTCCCTCAGGCAGCTTTCTTTAGTCAGGTCCAGTCAGATAAGAAACAGGTGTCAGCAGCTGCCATTCGTCCCCAGTGCCTCTTCTCTTAGCACTGACACCTTGGTGTGTTTATAGAAGAACATTTTCTTAAGTTCAGGTGTATCAGAATGCAGGGTATTTTTCTCCTCCTCCTCCTCCTCCTCCTCCTCCTCCTCCTCCTCCTCCTCCTCCTCCTCCTCCTCCTCCTCCTCCTCCTCCTCCTCCTCCTCCTCCTCCTCCTCCTCCTCCTTTTTTTCCTTTTTGGTTTTTTCAAGACAGGGTTTCTCTGCAGCTTTTGGAGCCTGTCCTGGAACTAGCTCTTGTAGACCAGGCTGGCCTTGAACTCACAGAGATCTGTCTGCCTCTGCCTCCCGAGTGCTGGGATTAAAGGCGCGTGCCACCACTGCCCGGCTTCTTTCTCTAGAAAGCTTGAGGGTGGGCTGTGGGAGTTAGTTATTGAAACAGGATTTCATGTGGGGCTGACTAGTCTTGGACTCACTGTGTAGTCCATGACTGGCCTTGAACTCCTGATCTCCCCGCCCCCCATCTCTCTAGTGCTATAATGATGTGCACCACACTTGACAATGGAAGTTTATTAGTGTATGAGTTCATAGTAGTTTATCTTTCAGTGTGAGAGGGTTTATGTTAAAAGTGACTCTGTTAATTATAAAAAGATATACAAAGCCTCTCTCTGTTAAAACCATCAGACTGGTAGCCAGGCCTCATTTTCCACACCTGTTACTTAATTGAGGTTTGTCTGATTTCGAGCACACCTATGGCAGTCGTCCGTGGTGGACACGGGGATTGCTGTTGTACTATTTTCAGAGCTCTGGAGATGATGGCGATGTGGGCAATCTGACTGCCAAGTAATGGGACATACGGTAATGTGAATTGCTGGGATCATTTGAAGAAGGGAGCTGTTCTTATCCTTTTTTTGCAGAGGAGCCATGGGAATGTATTCCCTCTGCCTCCACCTTAGAATTAGTTGTAAGCTGTCAGAACATGTAGAATAAAGAAAGGGTGTGGCTGGCACAGACTGGACAGGGGAATTGGTATTTTATTTAGATGTAGCCTAGGGGAGGAGGTTTGGGGAACATTGAACTCTATCCACTAAAGAGGTGACGTGTCTTTTTAAGGCAGTGAACAAGTAGCTTAATATAAAGAAAGTATGGTTTTTCGTGGGGATAGGAAGAAGAAAGCACATGGACTGCTCTGTGCTCAGGCTAGTGAGTATGCAATTGCTAACTGGAGGTTTGGACTACTAGAGCTGTGTACAACAGGGCTACAACATGGAAATTAAGAATTTTGGGGCCATTCCAAAATTGTATTAAATTTAGACTAATTTTAAATTTTTTTCTTAATTTTAATTTTGAGACAGGCTTGTAATCCAAGCTGCTCTCCAACTTGTTAGTCTCTCTTGCTGAGCCCTAGGATTGCAGTGCTGTGAGCCATGCCACTGTGCCTGACTAGAGCTCCAGGTTTTTGTGTGGAGAGTTATCTTTCTTTTATTTTTTTTTTACTTTAATAATAAACAAGGGTTATGAAGAGAAATATTAGCCATGGTGTGAAGAGGTTCTCTAGCTTGTCATTTGAGATGATTAATGTGTTAGATGGATGATGCCTAAATGTAGAAGCAGTGTCAGTCATCATCTGGGACCCTGAAACAAGATGCACAGCTCAAGGCTAACTCATCCTTAATCGAGTTGGGTGCATGGCTTCATGGACTCATTGTCCACATCTGAGAAGTCAGGGGAATTCCGGTACCTTGATGGATTTGTATCTCTTCTCTTCCTGAAATGGCTTCTGGGTACAGTGACCCTCATGTTGTATAGAAAGTTTTCAGGAAGGATATAGATAGATGATAGATACATCTATTTGAGAGGCTGTCTTTGTGATCCAACCTGAAGTGTCTTTACTATTTTCTGAGTGGGACTTGAGTCCAAGTTGTGAGTCCTTTCTGTCTTGGCTTTAGTGAATGTGTAGATGAAGTAGGCTTTCTTCACATTGTCAGAGCTGGTTGTTGCTCCTGTGCACATTTTGCAGGGCTGGGAAGGTTGTGATGGGTGGCATTTGCATTGCCGGCCTTGCTCTCCTGCTTCCCAAATTCCATAGCTGGGAAACTCTTGCTTCTTGGTGTGTAATACCTCGACTTCCGTTCTGTTCTGTGGATAGTATTTTCCTAAAAACTCATCGCTTCTCTTAAAAAACTGGGTTTTACAGACAGTTTTAAAAAGCAGCCTTTTACACTTCAGCTGTGGACTGTGAATCAAAGTAATTGCCCAACCATGCCATATGAGATGTAACTCAGGGAAGTGGTCTGTTCTTTCTGAAAGAGGTCTATTAAAACAATAACTTGGTTTACTTCTTCCACCTTTGATTGGCTGCCTTGGTTTTCATTACAGCCCAAAACATATTTAACAATAAATTACCCAGAGGTGAGTAGATTAGTTTTCATTCTTCTTTATGATATAGGTGAAAAGTTTATTGTAGTAGCATGTTCAAGCTGGTCTTTCCAGATATCTACTTCCTCACAAAATATTTATTGAAAATGAAGTAGCGTATGGCAAAGCTGTTTCTGTTTGTGAAGACATAAGAATGTCTATCTAAAATAATTTTGATTTATCTTCAAGTGTATAAACTCCCTTTCACTGGACTCGAGTTACAGGCAAGTGCCACCATGCCTGTCTTGATGGATAATCTTTAGTAATTACTTTATCTAAATTTCCCTGTCTGGATATCGATAGTTTTTGTAGAGTTTCCTTTCCCTGAACAGAATCATTCAAACTTTTATTAAGTTTTTTAAATTATCCGAAGGATGTTCAGAAAAAACCTTCACCTTAATGTTATCTATAATTTAACATCACCCATAGGAAAGCTTTGTTTTTACTATTAAAAGGGGTTTGCTTTATTATTGATTTGTTTATATACATTTACCTAGATCTTTATGTATGCAGTGATCTATGGCCCCTGTATTTGGTTCTTTAAAGATAAATGCCAGCTTTTAAAAAAATTTCTTTTTCTTTTAAAGACTGTGTGTATATCGAGAGTCGGCGACCAAACACACCATATTTCATCTGCAGCATCCAAGACTTCAAACTGGTAAGCATTTCCCATGCTCTGCCTCTGCTGCCGTGTGTCCTCTCTAGCCCCACAGGCTGTCCATTGCTTTTGCAGTGTTCCTGGTGTGACCACCAGTGTGGGTCAGTGCTACCTGCCTGCAGGCTGTGTGCTGAAATACAGCAGTTGATGGTTTCATCAGCTTGGTTTGTCCATTGTGGCAATGCTCTTTTATTGTAAACAGTGTTTCTGAAATATTTACTGCTTTGGTGGCCTTTTTTTTTTTTTTTTTTATTTTGTAGTCTCTGAAATGGTTTCTTTGCGCTCAGTCATTCTTAAGAGCTTAAAGTTAAGTTTAGTGATTAATGAATAGTAAATGTAAACCAAAGACTAGTTTCTTGGGAGAGGCCGTGGTAGCGCACGCCTTTAATCCCAGCACTCGGGAGGCAGAGGCAGGCGGATCTCTGTGAGTTTGAGGCCGGCCTGGTCTGCAAGAGCTAGCTCCAGGACAGGCTCCAAAAACTACAGAGAAACCCTGTCTCGAAAAACAACGCCCCCCCACCCCCCCGAAAAAAAAAGAATTTTGCTATGATGGCAGGTATGGACTATATCCTGGCCAGTTTTAAGGGTGTCCTAGGAGCAGAAGTTGGGAGAAGGGAATTTGGCTAGGGAACAAAGTTGTCTGGATAGTGCTTCTGACAAAATCCTTGGTTTTAGGCCGTGATTCCCACATTTAGGGCTCAGAATAGGTCTGTGGATGCTTGTAAGGCAGGCACACTCAGGCCAGGTGTGATGACACACTTTTAGTTCCAGTGCTAAGAAGCAGAGGCAGGTGGATCTCCGGGAGTTCCAGACCAGCTCCAGGACTGTCTCTGCTACACAGAGAGCCCCTACCCTCCTTTCCTCCCCTCCTCCTGCTCTGTATTGTGTATGTGTTCACCTCGCACCCACATGTGCACCTGTTTTTCAAACATTGATATTTTATTTGATTTTTTTTCAAAGATAATCTTTTTTAAGAGCAACACAGTTAAACGACACTATTTTTTAAAGTCCTTTGCTTACACAACACTTGAAACAGAATCATTGTGAACCATCCAAAGCATTTTGATCTTAGAACGGGATCTTTTTCTTGAAGATTGTGAACCACAGCCTACAGTTGTTGTTATTGTTGCTGTTTTTAAGATTTATTTATTTTGTGTGCAGTGTCCTACCTGCAATGTCTGCCTGCAAGCTAAAAGAGGGCACCAGATTTCATTATAGATGCTTGTGAGCCACCATGTGGTTGCTGGGAATTGAACTCAGGACCTCTGGAAGAATAGATAGTGCTCTTAACCTCTGACCTGTCTCTCCAGCCCAGCAGCCTACAGTTTTAAGTGCAGAGCAATCCTAATTCTGTAACTTTCTAGACAGTGTATTGGGGGTGGGGAGAGAGAGAATTAATTACATTTGTATCCTTGGCTGCCCTCTCCCAAATCCTTCATTACTTGAGAGTGTTTGTTTTTGCACACAATGTATGTGATATTTCAGTTTAAAGACTTAATACAGTAAAGCAAGTCAATTGTGTACCTACTTGTAAGATAATATTTGTTCTTATTAGACTGCTTCTATGCTCCCTGGTTGTTTTACAAAGTGGCCTTGCAGATTTATCTTGTAATTAAATGCTTTCTTTGCCGATATTAATTCTTACCATTTTTGGAGATGTTTGTTCTTTATCTTTCTTTACAAAGATTTTTTTTTTACAGATACTGCCTGATACCTGAAACTTTGGGAGGTGGCCTTGTTACCAGAAGAGTTTATTTTGGTAGTGGCTACAGCTACTGCTTTCTTTGTGTTTGTTTTCTGTGTATGTGTTTTTGCTAAACTAAGAACCAGAGTTCCGTGGAGAATATATAGCTTTGAAATAAAATTTCTCTCTTTCTCTGTGTGTGTGTGTGAGAGAGAGGGGGGGGGGGG
The DNA here is from genome assembly GCF_950005125.1 of Chionomys nivalis. Classification (NCBI taxonomy): domain Eukaryota; kingdom Metazoa; phylum Chordata; class Mammalia; order Rodentia; family Cricetidae; genus Chionomys; species Chionomys nivalis. Next base: position 5,871,466 of record NC_080096.1, on the reverse strand, counting down.
AGGGGGGGAAGGGAGAGAGCAGGTGCTTTCATGTTTGAACAGCATCTCTTAGGAAATGCTGATTACAGTATGGTAGTTGTGAGGTCCCTAATTGCTTAGGGTACTAGCAGCAATAAAAGCTAAAGTTTCTGTTGTCAGTATATTTTCCCTCCATTTTCTTCTCTCCTCAGTTCTGTGTACTTCTTACGAAAAGATTGAGAATAATCAAGACGCCTTGCTCTGGTTTACCCTGGTTATAGAGGAAATATGCTTTGTTTCATAGAAAGGTTTTTTTTTTTTTTTTTTTTGAGATTGAAATTGATTTTGCCCATAGCAGATAACATGGCAAAACAGAACAATGAAAAATGGCTTTAAAAAACAAAGTATTGGCTTTGAAGTATAGCATGATGGGTCATTTAGCCTTTGGTTTGAGGTTATACTAAGAGATGTGCTGTCTTGTTTACATCAGCAGAAACAATCCTTGTGGTGCAGTAGGGTTTGGGGTATAAATAGGATGTATGCTGGGATTGTAGGACTGCTTTGTGGTGCTCTTACACTAATACTGCTAAAGAGAGTAAAAGCCAATGAATTCACCAGGCTTGGGGGGTGGGGAGCCATCTACTAGTCGCCAAGGCCAGGGTAATAGCCCTGGGTAGTGTGCGACCAGTGTGCGAAAGGAAGAATGTTTGGACTTTGTGTGGAGGCCTGGGTTGTTTTCTAGGACTTGCTTCAGGGCTTCTTCAGAGTCCACGTCTGTGGTATTGAGCGTGCCTTGTTATATAAATTGCCTCTCATTTCATCCTCAGAAATGTCCAAATTTGGATGACTTTTGTCTGTGGGTGTAAGCTCCATGACTTCTTCTTTATCAAGTGTTAAATCACCATAACATATAAGGCTGCTACCATGCCACACTGTAGGTAAATTTATAGCCTATACTTATTTGCACAGGACTATATGGAGACCATGGTAGTGCATAGTAGTAAGTTCTTTTTTCGGGTGGGGGTTTAAGAGTGGGTAGGGTTTCTTTATAACAGTCCTGGCTGTCTTGGAATTTGCTTTGTAAGCCAGGCTGGCCTCGAACTCACTGAGATCCGCCTTCCTCTGCCTCCCTAGTGCTGAGATTAAAAATGTGTACCATGACGGCCCGATGGAATAGTAAGTTATTAACTGAGCCAGGTTTTTGAAGGTTAGGGGTCTTTATCCCTCTCTTTCCTTTCTCCATTTTGTTTGTTTTGAGAACAAACATTGGTTTATTAAAAAGTGAGAACTCGCCAGAGTGAAGAATGGGAGGGGTTCCAATGGAGGAACACTCCAAAGATAGCATTTTGTTGTGGGGTTTTTTTTCTCTTCTTTTTTTGCTTGTTGTTGTTTGGTTTTTGTTTTTTTTCTTCTGGGAACAGGGTTTCTCTGTTGTAACCTTGGCTATTCGCTCTATAGACCAGGCTGGCCTTGAACAGCCAGAGATCTGCCTGCTTCAATCTGCCAGTGCTGTGATTAAAGGTGTGTGCCACCACCGCCTGGCCAAAGTAGCATTTTTAAGGGAAATAAACTATGTGTTCTGTTAAGAAACATTGATTCTGTTGGGTTATAGTCATATAATTAACTTATTTCTAGGCCAAGAAAACTTGTTTAAATATATTAGAGTTATTCATGGAAGAAATAGACAAAAGGGGGTGAGGAGGTATTCTCTGGCAAGCAGAGTTGATAAAGTGTTGGTGTATGCTCAGAGGCAGGAGGAAAGGTGAGCAGCTCAATAAAGATGCACCGTACTTTTCAGGACCAATATATATTGGTCAAGAACTCAAATAATAAATTCATTTCTTGGAAGTAGTGGTAATGGTAACAGATAGTGGCTTGGCAATCTGTGATCTTTATTGACCTTGCGTGAAGAGATTAATTTCTTTTTTATCTATCTATCTCTATCTATCTATCTATCTATCTATCTATCTATCTATCTATCTATCTATCTATCTATCTATCTATCTATCTATTTTTTGGATTTTCGAGACAGGGTTTCTCTGTAACTTTTTGGTTCCAGTCCTGGAACTAGCTCTTGTAGACCAGGCTGGCCTCGAACTCACAGAGATCCTCCTGCCTCTGCCTCCCGAGTGCTGGGATTAAAGGCGTGCGCCACCACCTCCCGGCTAGATTAATTTCTTTGTTAAAAAAAAAATGGATTTGGGGAAACCTGAGGCACTGTGGCAGTCTACAGAGAGGTAGAACTGAAAAGATGAATCAAGAATTGCCTGACGGGGCTGGAGAGATGGCTCAGTGGTTAAGAGCATTGCCCGCTCTTCCAAAGGTCCTGAGTTCAATTCCCAGCAACCACATGGTGGCTCACAACCATCTGTAATGAGGTCTGGTGCCCTCTTCTGGCCTGCAGGCATACACACAGACAGAATATCGTATACATAATAAATAAATAAATAAATAAACAAATAAATAAATAAATAAATAAATAAATAAATAAATAAATACTTAAAAAAAAAAAAGAATTGCCTGAGCAGGTGAGAGAGCAGAGACACCAGAGGGTGCTTGGCGCAGCCCCTTCCTCTGACCTCACTGAGACTAGATTGAGCAGAGCAAAAGAACCTGAGATAGCATCTTCAGCTCTTTTCTCCTACCGGCCTCTAGAGGATTCTGGGTCACTTTATGTGACCTAGTTTGTTTTGATGATTTTGTTTTTGATCATCAAAGTATATTTTATTCAGAATGCAGTTAAGAATGTTCACAATCTGTTCCTCTCACAAGCATTTGTTGCAAACCCTTTTCTCTGTTCATTGTTGAACCCAACAGAGGGCACCGAAGAAGTACAGAATATTGTTTCTTCCCTCAGCAGCCTTAGATTCTAATTGGAGAATCTGTAGCATTAAGTATCAGCCATTTTAGAGAACACTGGATAGGATTGATAGGGAGGAAGACTTAATATTTTTTTGTTCTGAAAGGAACTCTTGGTTTTACTAAAATTATCAACATTCTATAATCTCAATTTTAAGCATAAATGAAATAATTTTCTACCTAGAAGTAATCATGGATTTTGAGAAAGTTAACCCAGAGTATATTGTTGAAATTAGTTTGATTCCTTGTGCAATACCAAGGAGCTGCAGTACCTCGTACTGACTACCAGTTGTCTATTTCTAGGTGATACTCAGAGCCACTCTGTTAGTGTGTGTTCGTGACTGCCTTCATCCGTACTTTAGAGGAAGTATGGTTTGGGTTTCTTAGGATTAAGTAATTGTAGGTTTATTTATATCAAATGAGTTTCCCGGAAGGATATGTATGTGTGTGAAATTTCTTTTTGAGTTTGTTCCCAGAACCCACAACCCACTCTAAAAACTTGTTACTGCTCATTGTTTTTTATTCCTGCATACCCTGACAGTACAGCAGAAGAGGGCTACAAAGAAATTCTTTCTCTTCAGCTGGAATTCTGCATGCGAGTGAATGACCAGAGTTATGTACTGTACACAGCTGTTGTGATTGTAGCATGGAACATAGATGCATGGGCATCTGGGAGGTGGTTACTTCACTTTAGGTCACTGCCACACTAGAACCTTCTTCTCAGTGAGCTGGGATGGGACCGGGAGTCTGCATTGGTTCGATCATGTGCAGTTCAGCGTTTGGGAAGTGTTAGTCTGGGGCTGGGATGAAGGTTGGAAGGCTGCATAGGTTGATAGTTTGAATTTTGACTTCAGGTTGTCTGATTTCCATTTTTCTTACATTAGTTGTCGTCTTTGATGAGCTTAGGCGGGTCAACCCATGATGTTGGGATATAAGATCTGCCTTGTTTGTGACCTTGCAAGTAGATTGTTTTTAGATGCAAAGTCAGGCATTCGAATTGTTTAGCATAGGGCCTGCCCCTCAGATGTTGGTGTTGTGACATTATTGAATTCCTTATGCTATGATTTATTTTCCTTCTTCATTTAAAAGATTGATGTATAGTAGTTGTACATATTTAGAGTATGATATAAACTGATTTCTTTTTTCTTTTCTTTTCTTTTTGGTTTTTCGAGGCAGGGTTTCTCTAGCTTTGGAGCCTGTCCTGGAACTAGCTTTTGTAGACCAGGCTGGCCTTGAACTCACACTCTGCCTCCCAGGTGCTGGGATTAAAAGTGTGCGCTATCTCCACCCTGCTATAATCTGATTTATAAGGCAGAAGATGTTGCATATTGATTGAATTGATGCCAAACTCTTCTTCTAGAGGTCACACCCTTTTCCTTGCCTAAAATAAAGACCACCTACACTTGTTTTGTTTGTTAATGTGTACTCGGGTACTGGACGTATGAATATGTGCCAGGACATACAGGGCTGAAGGTCTTTGCAATGCAGTTATGTTCAAGAGACGTGAGATAGAAGGATATTCTCTCATTTGGAATTGCATGTAGAAGTCAGGTGGGGCTACTGTTTCCTGGCCAGATCCCACATCTCTTTAGTTACAGAGTAGTGATCTTAAAAGATGTTTTTCAGTCACCACATTCCTTTTGTATGGTGTGAATGTAATTTAGAAATGGACAGAGAAGCGTCTACCTCGGTAGAGATCAAAAGGAGGCTCTAGGGATGAGTGAGCCAGAGTTCAGTCCCCATCACCTCATTTCTCAGAAGTCTTTTTTCCTGTCAGCAGTGGCAGAGCAGGTGACTTGGAGCTAGTGTTTTAATGGTATGTAATTATTGCAAAGTTGGATAATTCATTTTTCTCCTAATATAATTGGCTTTTAGGACTCCCAAGAAGTAATTGATGTTTTGTTTAATTATATGTATTTCTTTGAAATATTTACCTCTAAATATAATTTACTGAACATGTTATCTATGTGAAAATTTTCAATGCAGGAAACTACATATTCTTTTTTTCTCAAAGAGTTTACAAAAATTTGAGATAATGATACTTGTGGAAATCTACTGTGCTGAGAATATTGCTGAAGTTTCATTCAAATTCATTTTCCTTACAACTGGAAATTCACTGTTCATGTGAAAATTTGGATCTTTGTATTAATGACCAACTAAAAAAAAGTGCCAGAAAAACAACAACTACTGAGAAAATTAGGGTAGATTCAGATGTCACCAGTGTTTTCTGATTTTTGTGAATGATAATTTGCCTGGAGAAGGCCGGTTTTTCTTAAAATGCTTAAAATATTATAAGACTTGAACTATTTGTATATTTAAAACAGGTTCTTCCAAAGTGTTGAAATGCTTAGTTAGGTTCTTAAAAAATTGAAACCCTTAATTAGAATGGAGGAGGATTTGATACTTGAATTTGAATTCTGGTTAATTGAATTTCTGACTGAAAACATTTAACTAGATATTTAGTTTTAATTTTTGTTTTTTGTGAAAAAATACTGACTGTACTGTACACTGTAACACACAGTTGTATTTTCTACTTGGAGTTGGCTGTGTTTCTGTGAGTATTGGAGGCATGGTTCTAGCACCATCTATTGAGCTGGTAGGAATGAGAGTCTATACAGATATGACCTCAAAAAGAATTACACGCAGCAAGATACTAATAATGATGTGATGTTATGTTAACGTTTGCTTCTTTAATTCTTAAGTAACTGTAATAACGGGTTTTTAATATAAGTATTTGAATTTTGTGGATTTTTTAAAACAGTTCATTTAGCACCATATGAAATTGCTGTAGTTAGGCTTTTATATGTTATATGCTCTCGAATATTCAATGGATGCAGCTGGGAGCTCTTGTCTGAGGTGTCTTTTCTTGTGCTCAAGGGACAGTGCTGGCTTTCAGAAGTTGCTTTGCATCCTTCTCTGCTGGTTTTGCTGTCTTCCTTTAAAAAAGACTTGTAGGACACGCTAAAGCTGACTTTGGTCCCTAGAAGAAATAATACCTCTCTTGAACTTGATATGGTTTGCCTGTTTATTATTCTCACTTGGGGACATTGTAAAGAAACTAAAGCTCATTTCAGTGCACTCCTTTGTCCTGCTTTAAGCTGCTCTCTCTTGAAGTGGCAGGGCTTTCTCTGCCCCCTAACCCTTGGGTGTTCCCAGCCTCTTAGCACAGAAACTCTTCTGAAAGCTCAGTGTGTGTCTGCTCATGGCTCTCTCCTGTCTGACACTTTGGAATGCTGCTGTCACCATGAGCGAAGCATGCTGCTGCAGCATCTTAACTTGGTTATTTTGAGGGGCACACATCATACTCTAAAGATGGACCCAGGTTAAAATACAGAGCCAGAAGGGTCGTGCAGGTGTTCACACTGAAATAAAGAAACAGTTTTGACTAATGTGGAGAGGTTAACTCAATGGGGGATACAAATTCTTGGTGATGTCAGTGGTTCTCTGCTTTTTAAGGATTCATGCAGACACCTGCTGTGTGCTGAGTGCCCCTAGTAACCAGGATGGGGGTGATGGGCACCTTAACTTAAAACTGTTTTCTCTTTTAGGTCCACAACTCCCAGGCCTGTTGCAGATCTCCAGCTCCTGCTTTGTGTGACCCCCCAGCATGCTCTCTGCCGGTGGCATCACAGCCACCACAGCACCTTTCTGAAGCCGGGAGAGGGCCTGTAGGGGTAAGGAGAATCCCGTTTTTAAAAGCTATCAATATTTTATATCCCATAGGGTATAAAATAGGATATTACCTCCCCTCCCAGAGCCCCTTTTAAAATGTGCTGTATGATATGTGTTTAAAAAGAGTGATAAGTACATGCACAGAGGACATACAATACGGGACTTGCCTTACCCCTCTAGGACAGTTTCAGAAGTTAGCGGGGTTTGCTGGAAGGTATTTTGGCACCAGCAGAGAGCATGCTGGGCTGCTGCAAGGAGCAGGAGCTGGCAATCAGCAGCGAGTATGGATGTTGGCATCTGAGATGGGGGAAAGGGGGTAAGTTTAAGTCCAAGTGTGGATTGTGCATTTCCCAGGACTCATTTGTGACTCCAGGCCCAAGGATCTAAACTGTTTTGGCAGCTGCCCTCTTCAGGAGACACATTGTGGAAGGCTGTTCACAAACAGTGAGGCTTTTCTGTGTAGTCAAGAAACCCTTCAGTGGTCTGGGGTGGCTCTGCCTTTCCTGGCTGTACCCTGATAATTCCTCTGTGACTTGATGAGAAGATGCATAAGGTGGAGCAGGATGTAGTGTTGGTGCTCCATGAGGGCATTTTTTATGTGCTGTAGCTTCCCACTTGTGGACTGTGTGCTCACTTGGCTTTCTTTCTCTTCCTTTGTGGAGGACTTTAATGATAACGTGTCTAGAAGGCAGGTGTTTATTGTTTTGAACTGAATACCCAAGACTGTTTATAGCTAATGAAGAGTCATCAGATTGATGGGTTTAAGTTTGTAGTGTACTAGAAAATAATACAGGAGGGTAGTCATGTCACATATACATAGATAGTACCAGGTGCTTCAACACATGATCAATTGTGTAGGTGTATTGTACAGTATTAGTGTCCTGGTGCTCAGTTCTCTGTGTAGGTTATAGCATGCGGTTTTGTGAAAGGGATTAGAATCCAGAAGCTCTGCATTTGTGACATGTCAATATGATGTAGATATGCAGAATGTACATGTATCCTACAGTGTAGACAATGTGCTGGTTACTCTAGGAGTTGTGAGAAGACATAGGATGTCCGTGAAGAACATGTGTAAGTGGGTGCTGAAGGCAGAGGTGAAGATGTAAAATAGGGCTGAGGTCTCAGACTAGTTAAGATGTTTATGGAGTAGGCAGTAGAAAGCTTTTGAAGGCTTAGGAAAAAATCTAATTGAGGTGTCTTACAAGCTATTGTTTAAGAAGATTCACTTGGGGCTGGGCGGTGGTGGTGCATGTCTTTAATCCCAGCACTGGAGGGTTAGGGCTGTCATCCCTATGTAGGATGAAGAAGAACAAACCTATAGAGATTGCTATTAATAGTGATAACAAGTGAGGTGTGGGTTTGTTTTATGCCTGAAATCCCAGTACTTGGAAGGCTGAAACCAGGGTTGTTTTGAGTTTGAGGCCAGCTTGGCAGAGAGAGAGGAGAGAGGAGAGAGGAGAGGGGAGAGAGAGAGAGAGAGAGAGAGAGAGAGAGAGAGAGAGAGAGAGAGAGAGAGAGCTGCTTAACATCTTCTCTCCTACTTCACACGTGTAATAAAACTAAGAGTGGTTGTTAAAATGTCACATTTCTGTGTTTGATGTAGTTACCCAAGAATTAGACCCCACCAAAAAGGATTCCTATGTAAGCCTTGGATTTCCTGAGATAATAGCAGAAGGTAAAATCTAATTTTACGGATAAAATCCTCAGTGCTGTCAAATTTACTTACATCTTAAGGGAAAAAAAATCAGTGGAGTTTTGACTGCCTTCCTGGGAAACTTCAGTTGTAGATGTGTATTGTTCCTTTATGTATCTGAGGAATATGGTTTGTCTTGTAGGCTGGTATTTTCTTGATTTACTCTAATAAATAAGATGTTACCCTTTAGACCCTTTTTATTTACTGTGGTACTTCCTAACCAGGGTTTGCTGAATGGATTTTAAAATTTACCCATTATGCTGATCTTTTAGGAAACTTTCTTTGGTAGCATTAGTGATGATCGGTATTGCTTTTCTTTTCAGCATCCACTGAGGATTTAAATAAATTCATTATTGGTAGAATCCTTAGATGCCATCATCATTGTAGACTGGAGAAGAGTCAATAACATGATGATAAATCTTCCTTGAGTCAGATGATGCTGCCTGAGGCTAATTACATTGATTGTTCTTTAATGGTGCTTCGTGTTGCCAGTCATTCTTGCTAGATCCAGTTGGCAGGGCCCCCCCATCCCCGTGTGGGGCTCCCATGAATTCTGCAGGCATACAAATCTAGTAGAGTGTAATGAGAGAACTGCTGGGAGAAAAAATTGATTACAGGGTTTCAGACAATATCCTTAATGTTCCTTGTCATGATGCACCAGATGTCTTTGCTAATGAACTATTTTTATTTAGTTTTTATAGAATAATACTCATTATATCATAATTTAGCTTTCTCTACATATTTAGGTATGTGAACTCATTGGATTTGATTGTGTGTGTGTGTGTATATATATAAATAAAATTTTTTTTTTTTCTTCTTCGAGACAGGGTTTCTCTGTAGCTTTGGCGCCTGTCCTGGAACTAGCTCTTGTATACCAGGCTGGCCTCGAACTCACAGAGATCTGCCTGCCTCTGTCTTCCAAGTGCTAATTTTATAAATTTTTAAGTTACTTACTCTTGTTAGTTTCTGTGCTGAAGAGAAAACAGCATGGGGGCTGGAGAGATGGCTCAGTGGTTAAGAGCATTGCCTGCTCTTCCAAAGGTCCTGAGTTCAATTCCCAGCAACCACATGGTGGCTCACAAGCATCTGTAATGAGGTCTGGTGCCCTCTTCTGGCCTTCAGGCATACTAACTAAATAAATATTAAAACTAAATAAATATTAAAAAAAACATTTTTACTACTTACCAAGAATCTGCTGGAGCTGGGTGGTGGTGGTGCTCGCCTTACTCGCCTTTAATCCCAGCACTTGGGAGGCAGAAACAGGCAGGTCTCTGTGAGTGCAAGGCCAGCCTGGTTTACCAGTGAGTTCCAAGACAGCCAGGTCTACACAGAGAAATCCTTTATCGAATAAACAAAAACAAGTAAACAATATAAAAGAAGGGAAGGAAGGAAGAGAAAGGAAGGAAGAAAGAATCTTTTGGTTTGGATGTTTTTTAGCAGATAGAATCATGCTCATGTAATGGTTGGGAGAAGTGAGGATGAAGGAAAGCAGAGGAACCATTCCCTCAGTTTCCACAGTGTGCTCAGAGTCAGCTTCTGTCATTCCCGACCCCGATGATTTAAGTGCACGCCATATGACATCCTGGAGGAGGCTCGATCCAAACAACCCCAGTGCTCCTATTTCTAGGTGATTTAAACCCACCTTTGTTTCCTCTGCCCTAGATACAGCTCTGCCAGGTATTGTGTGGGCTACACCCATCCTCCTCAATGCTAGGAGATCAAAGCTGAGTTGTTACATTTAATTACCACTATCTCAAAATGAAAGACAAGACCCTGCTGTGTTACAGCCATGCCTTGCCTTATCTGTGCAGTCTTTCTACCTCTGCTCTTCTGGGTACCACCACAGTTTAATACTTAAGAATTTTAGTCATGCCCCTTTGTGTGTTTGAGACAACTTCTGAGTGGCCAGCAGACATAATTTAAGACAGTACTGTGGGCTAGGTAGGCATGGTAGTACCAGCACACATGGTAGTCCATCAGTCAGGAGGAAGGAGATCTCTACAAGTCCCAGGGCAGTCAGGACTACATAGTGAGACTGTGTCTCAAAAAGAAAAAAACGAAGCCGGGCGGTGGTGGCGCACGCCTTTAATCCCAGCACTCGGGAGGCAGAGGCAGGCGGATCTCTGTGAGTTCGAGACCAGCCTGGTCTACAAGAGCTAGTTCCAGGACAGGCTCCAAAACCACAGAGAAACCTTGTCTCGGGGAAAAGAAAAAAACGAAACACAATGCTGTCATAATGGTTTGAGGAATTCTTGATAAAGTTGCCTGCCACCAGGCCTGACAAATTGAGTTTAGTTCCTGGCACCCACACCTTAAAAACAGAAGACTAATTCCTGCAATCTGTCATCTGGTCCCCATAGTGAGCCTTGGCACGTGTGGCCCACACACATGCATCCACACGTGATAGATAACAATTTAATAATAAGAAAATTTTAAAGAGCAGCAGTTTTAAAAATTTCGTTTTGGTGGAACCTAGCGTTCAATCATCGAGGAGTCGCCCCAAGAGACCATCTCTCATCACAGCTGATGTAAAAGCATGAAGATTTTATTAATTCTGTCTTGACAGGGTCTTCCAAGCAGTCGGGAGGCTAGAAGACCATGAATGTCTGGTACAGGCTGTTTTTAAAGGGAAAAACCACAGAAGGAAGGGGTGCCTGGGGGTTGTTCTTTAACTATTGTGATTGGCTTATTCAAAAGGGCTATTACCAATAATTGGCTGGAGAGTGGTTGCCAGATTAGATGAGGTAAGGGAAAACATCTGAGGGTTCACTTTGCCCCTATTCAATAACTGAGTTCTATTTGGAGAACATTCACAAGGACTCAGGGAGATGATGGAACGTTCCCAACATTTCAGTACATGTGTGAGCAATTGTTAGGTCCTTGGTTCCCAGGGGGGAAGGGAGGAACATTACTGCTGAGACTGAGAGTTATCAGAAATGGCTTCAGAATTGTCTTAAAGTTCTACAGTTTCAATTTGCCCTCCCCCACCCAAATGAAACAACCCAGAAATAAACATTAGCTGGGCCCGTGAGAGCTCCATAGTTAAAAAAATGCTTACCTACTAACCTGGTAACTTGAGCTCAGTTTCCTGAACCCACATCAGGGAAGGGGAGAAACAGCTTTTGCAAGTTGTCCTATCACACACAGATGACACACACACGTTTGTGTGCACAGATAAAAACTAAAAAGACAAAACTCACCCACCAATGAAACTTCTGACTCATACATACTATAGTTTAAAAAACATTTTCCTAAACTAATAATCTGATTATCTAGTTGAACTGTGAGCTCAAGAAGATTTAATGAACTTTCCGAAATTGTGTGGTAGTCCTGTATGGTTGTATGCAAAGTTCTTTAGCTGTTTACTCTAGATTCTAAATTTTTTTAAATTTTTTAATTTTTTTTTTTTTTTTTGGTTTTTCGAGACAGGGTTTCTCTGTAGTTTTGGAGCCTGTCCTGGAACTAGCTCTTGTAGATCAGGCTGGTCTCGAACTCACAGAGATTCTCCTGCCTCTGCCTCCCAAGTGCTGGGATTAAAGGCGTGCGCCACCACCGCCCGGCTACTCTGGATTCTAATCAGTATATTTCAAACAGAAAATAATCTAAAGGTAAGATTAGGGATGTAAATAAACCGGGTGTGGTTATGTACTTATCTAATCCTACCAACAGCAGAAGAAACACAAGGGAGTTCGCAAGAACCCACAAGTTCAAGATCAGTTCCAAAGATGGCATCATTAACGTCCATTCTCGGAAGGTTCCTCTCTGGGTCATTTAGAACTTCAAGTCAGCCAGCTATGGTTCAGTTGCTGAGTGGCCGTTTTCCTCTTCTCAGCCTCTCTTGACACTATCTCTAGTTTATTCTATCCAGTAAGACAGCTCAGTGGATGAAGGTTCTTAAACGCCAGCTTCATGGTTTGAGTTTTATCTCTGGAACCTACTGGTGGAAGGAAAGGACTGACTCCAGCAAGTTCCCTTCTGACTCCAGAATATTTTCTATGGCATGCATGCAGTGGCACATATGCATGGCACCCTCCCCTCAATGTTTTAAAAAGTTTTTTTTCCATTTCATTTTTTTAATTCTCTGAAGTTCTATTCAAAATATCTTTGGGGGAGCATGGTTTTGAGACAGGGTTTCACTATGTATCCCTGACTATCCTTGAACTCCTTTGTAGATCAGGCTTGAACTCACAGAGATCCACCTGCCTCTGCCTCCCTAGTGCTGGGATTAAAGGTGTGTGCCACCACCGCCCAGTTGAAAGTCTATTTTTACCATCCTCTAACTTCTCCCAAATCCCCCTTCCACCCCACCTACCCAACTTAATGGTTTTCTTTTCTTAGTTGGGCCAGTAATGAGTTTCTCCTTGCAAACATGAGGACCTGTGAGGATCACCAGAATCTGTATAAAAAAGCCTAGACGCCAGATGGCATACATTTATATCCCAGCCCCAAGAAAGCAGAGTCAGGCAGGTCCCTGGGGTTCATTGACCAGACACCCTAGCTAGTATGCTGAGTGCCAGGCTATGAGAGCCCATCCCAACCAAAACCCAAAAATCCACGGTATGACTCCTGAGGAATGATAGCCAATTTTGGTCTTTGATTTCAACACAAACACACATTTGAACCTGTGTGCCTGCACAGAATTTCAGATTCTTATTTCCCTGGTAGTCAATCTCCTGTATCCCATTGGATCCACCCATCCCTTTTCTGTAGCAAGAAGCTAATGCACAGAAGACTCTGGGTTTCTTTGAGTTCCCTGCTCAGTGAGGGGCTGATTAGGCCAAAGCCATGTCTCCATGGTTTTAGGTTGTTGTCTTTCCACTAATCCTGTGCTCCTTTCTTTGACCCTGAAGCACGATTAGTAAGAGCTCAGAGACAGGTATTGGTGTTTAACCTGAAGACCAGAAAAGCAAAACAGCCAGTCACTGGCTCTTATCTCAACCCTAATCTGAAAATGGTGATCCTGCCTTCAGGAATCTCAGAATGAGACTGTGTCTGAGAGCTGTCTCCTACCATTTTATAATCCTCTCTAGTACTGGGATTAAAGGTGTGCACCACTGGATTAAAGGCGTACACTGCCAGGTTTCTATGGCAACTAGTGTGGCTACTGGAATTAAAGGTATATGTTACCACTGCCTGATTGTGAGGCTGATCAGTGGGGCTGTTTTACTCTCTAATATTCAGGCAAGCTTTATTTATTAAAATGCAAGTAAAATGCCACTACATGACCCATAAGGGTTATTCTGGGGAAAAAAAATGTGGTTTTGACCTGTTGCTGTGGTAAAACACCCTGAAAAAGCTTAAAAGGAGGGTAAGTTTTGACTCATATAAGAATTTCATTTGCTGTAGTTGGAAAACCATGACGACAGGATCTGGAGGCACCTGATTATACTGCATCCACCTTCAGGAAGCCAAGATTAATGAATACCATTCTCATTAGCTTTCCCCTACTTAATACAGTCTGAGACTCCAACCCATGAAATGGTGGATCTTCCTCCTTCAATTAACCTAACATAGATGATCACAGACATCCCAGAGGCATGTGTCCTAGTGATTCTAGCTTCTGTCAGGGTGACAAGCATTAGTAACCATTACAGATGTTCATGTGCTCCTGTACACCATTTATGTATTTGCCTGTCATTTTTATTGTCTTATTTCTGAGACTCATTAGGTTGCCCAGGCTGTTTCTGAACTATTGAGCTCTCTAGTCATCATCTTCCTGCCTCAGCCTCCCAGTTAGCTTTGACTAGAAACACACAGCAACATACCTAGCTCATCATTTTTGTTAACGATTACATACTATTTTTATCTGAGTGTATGTATGTGCATGTACATAGAGATCAGATCCCTTGAAGCTGGAGTTGCAGGTGGTGTGCCTAGTGTGGGTACTGGGATCTGAACTTATCTCTCTTAAGAACAAGCACTTTTAACCCTGTGCCTTCATTCTAGTTCAAGGCTGTCTGTTTGACCTTTGACTCTATAGAGCGCTGTGCAGTGTAGAATGTAGAGCGGTGCTCAGTGTAGAGCAGTGTAGAATGTAGAGCAGTGCACAGTGTAGAGTGTAGTGCGCAGTGTAGAGTGTAGTGCGCAGTGTAGAGTGTAGTGCGCAGTGTAGAGCAGTGCGCAGTGTAGAGTGTAGCGCGCAGTGTAGAGCAGTGCGCAGTGTAGAGTGTAGCGCGCAGTGTAGAGCAGTGCGCAGTGTAGAGTGTAGCGCGCAGTGTAGAGCAGTGCGCAGTGTAGAGCAGTGCACAGTGTAGAGCAGTGCACAGTGTAGAGTGTAGAGCAATGTGCAGGCAGTTCTGAAGCACAGGGCTGGTGTTAGGCCTCTATGTTCTTATCAGTGTCTCTAGCACTAGTTCTTCTGAGACTTGAAAACTTGTACTACTTAAAAAAATTAAAACCTTCTGCAAGGTGGTGGTGCACGCCTTTATTCCTAGCACTTGGGAGTCAGAGGCAGGCAGATCTTAGTGAGTTCTAGGCCAGCCTGTTCTACAAAGTGAGTTCTAGGACAGCCAGAACTGTTAACACCCTTTCTCAAACAAGGGAGAAAAAAAAAGGAAACCTATTATATTTTATATATTATTATTATTATTATAGAAATGAGGCTAATTATGTTTGGTACCTACTTTTACTGTGAAAGAACTTCTTTGAGCCATGTGTGGTAGGGGATACTTGTAACATTAGTGCTTGAGTTGCTAGACTGGAGGACTGCGGGGCAAGCCTGAGTTACATAGAAAGACCCTGTCTAAGAAGAAAGAACAAACTCTAATCTGGTTTCTGTGTAGTTGGAGAGTTTGCTCCCCCTCCCTCTCCCCCTCCCCCTCCCTCCCCCTCCCCCCTCTTTTCTTTTCTTTTCTTTTCTTTTCTTTTCTTTTCTTTTCTTTTCTTTTCTTTTCTTTTCCTGGTAGTTTTTTGAGACAGGGTTTCTCTGTAGCTTTGGAGCCTGTCCTGGGACTAACTCTATAGACTAGGCTGGTCTCCAACTCACAGAAATCCACCTGCCTCTGCCTCCCAAGTGCTTGGATTAAAGGTGTGCGCTACCACTGCTCAGAGAGAGTTTTTCATTGTTTATTTCCCCATTTGACATGACAGTAACATCCATGGAAAATCATAGAAACAGTTACTGTCTTTCATGTAAGATTGAAGTAGAAGGTATTAAGACTACTGAAAGTTTAGAATTGTTAATGTACACATAGCTATTGGAGATGAAGGATGATTATAAGACTGAATTTTGGTGTAGCAAGTTGTAAAAGTTCTTTAAAACTTCCGGCTGCTTTGTAACGGAAAGGCAACAGAAACCATACGCCCTGCTTTTAGGTTGAGGTTCCAAGTTTTCCAGACTTATATTTTTTCCATTTTTTAAAAAATATTTATGACATGTGTTGCCTGCGTGTATGTTTGCCTGTGCACCACATACACACAGCACCTGTGAAAGCAATAAGAGATCATAGGATCCCCCAAGACTAGAATTAAGATGTTGTAAGCCACCATGTGGGTGCTAGGAACCAAACTTGGCTCCTGAAAGAGCAGCCAGTGCTCTTAACCACTGAGCTATCTTTCCATTATTTTATTGATTTTATTTCAAAGATTTATTTATTTCATATACAACATTCTGCCTCCGTGTATGCCCACGTGCCAGAAGCGGGCACCAGATCTCATTACAGATGGTTGTGAGCCGTCATGTGGTTGCTCAGGACCTCTGGAAGAGCAGCCAGTGCTCTTAACCTCTGAACCATCTCTCCAGCCCCCCCCCCCACTTATTTTAATTAATATATTGATACAGACATTCTAGCCCATAGAAATAAAGTGTAATTTTGCCTGACCTAATTTTATAGAGTTGTCTCTCACTTTAGGAGAGCATATTGTTATATTGGTAAAGATACCTACCTTAACACAGCCATTAGTCTTTAGGGATCTCCACTCAGCTAAAGCCAGATTCTTGACTGACCTGCATAAAAGAGCCTTAGATGAGCTACCATGAAGCAGAGTTAGTAAGTTTATTAACTGTTTCAACAGAGTTCTGTGGAGAATGAACAACACAATCTCAGGCCATAGTTATGAACCTTTTTTTATAGTGGACAGATGGGCGCACACACATTTTTACTCTCTTTCTCTCTTGGAAAAGGAAAAAAAAAGAAAAAAATCTGATAAAGAGGAAAAATAGGGCGGTTGGTATGACTACTGATTGAAAGCAAGTAAAACATCTGTGAAAAGACAAGATGAGATTTACTTAAGGGTTAAGGTCTCTTGAGTATCCCAGATAAGTCTATTATCTAGTCTGCTCATCAGTAACTCTCAATCATAGCTAGCTTTCCTTTCTTTCACTTGACTGCCTGGTTTGTAAATTGGGAATTAAAAACAATTTAGGATCTCTCTAAAATATTTTTAGATGATGAACCAAGTTAGGCAAGGGTTTGTTTTGGTTTTTGGTTTTCATGTGTGCTAGACTGGCCTCAGACTTATTATGTAATTGAGCATGATCTTGAATTTCTTCTTGCCTCCAATGCAGACATTTAGAAATTGTGGACATTCACAATTCCTAAATATTTTATTTATTAATTATTATTATCATTATCATCATCATCATCATTATTATTATTATTTGGTTTTTTCAAGACAGGGTTTCTCTGTAGCTTTGGTGCCTGTCCCGGAACTAGCTCTTGTAGACCAGGTTGGCCTCGAACCTATTTTTATTTTTTTTTAAATATTTATTTATTTATTATGTATACAGTATTCTGTCTGCGTGTATGCCTGCAGGCCAGAAGAGGGCACCAGACCTCATTACAGATGGTTGTGAGCCACCATGTGGTTGCTGGGAATTGAACTCAGGACCTTTGGAAGAGTAGGCAATGCTCTTAACTGCTGAGCCATCTCTCTAGCCCCAAACCACGGCTTTTAACAAAAGTACATTTTCGATCCCCAAATATTTATTTATTATGTATACAGTATTCTGTCTGTGTGTATGTCTGCAGGCCAGAAGAAGGCACCAGATCTCATTACAGATAGATGGTTGTGAGCCACCATGTGGTTGCCAGGAATTGAACTCAGGACCTTTGGAAGAGTAGGCAATGCTCTTAACCACTGAGCCATCTCTCTAGCCCTTGGTTTGGTTTTTTAGATGGATTTTAGAGATAAGGTTTCTCTGGCCATCCTTGAAGTCTCTCTGTAGGTCAGGCTGGCCTTGAATTCAGAGATTTGCCTGCCTCTGCCTTTTGAGTGCTGGGATTAAAGGCATGAGCCCCCACTGCCCAGCCCTCTGAAGTTTTGGAAATAGAAGCTTGTATTGCAATATGTATCTTGATTCAGTAGTGTCAGTAAAAGCCCTTTGTAGAGGAATTTCA
The DNA here is from genome assembly GCF_950005125.1 of Chionomys nivalis. Lineage (NCBI taxonomy): Eukaryota > Metazoa > Chordata > Mammalia > Rodentia > Cricetidae > Chionomys > Chionomys nivalis. The sequence goes on along the minus strand of NC_080096.1, from coordinate 5,853,946 downwards.
CACTATCCGTAGCGCCTCCCCTGTACTGGATAACCAACCACTCAGGCCAAGAATAAAGACCCGACTTTTCTCTATTTTGATCAGGAGGAAATAATATTTCACACACTCCACCCATCTCTTGTCTGAAAATATTGCTGAATTAATTACTAAATTAATTAAATTAAGTCTCTAAATTGAGCCATATTACAGTGTGTTTATCCTGGAACTAGTTGATTACTGATATCCCTATGTAATGTGATGTGTAGTGTTGATGTCATAGGTCAACTCCTGTTGCACGCAGTACAGTTTAGTCTGCTCTATTCTTTTAATTAGTTACCTGTTTAAAGCAAGCTGGGTACGACTTGAGTGCCATATTTAAAGGCAATGGCATTAGATTTTACTTACTCCACTGTTTAGAGACAGTCCTTAAAGAAATTTCTCAGGGCAACTCTATGTTGGTTGATGGTTACAGAGCCTTTCGACTGTATGGTGACAAAAACTCTTCTTGAAATTTTTGTTTAATGAGTTAAGTAGAGTTTCTGGAGTGTCTGTAGAGCTGTGCTCACAGACAGGGGACTCTGGGCAGTAGTAGAAGAGCTGTGTGATCAGTTCTGTGGAGCCCAGATGTTTTCTTTCCATTACCCAGTAGTAGATTTTCTAGCAAGTTTTTATGGCAAGCTCAGTCATTTCACAGAATGACTCTGTGACCTCATCTTTTCTTCTTACCCACCCCTTGCATCCCTTGCTGTGTTGTGTTCTGGGCCCCTTTTCCTCTGCAGTGAACACTCTCCTCCCTCAGAGTCCATTCCTTTCCCTCTCTGCTCTGCTGCTCCAAGCCATGCTTTGGGGTGGGGAGTTGTTTGTGGTTTATATTTGAAATGATTCTCCCATCGCAGACGCAGTTAAACCGCACATTTCACTCTTAAGACTGTAAAACCATCTCACTCCTGGTTGGAGTATTCGTTCTGTGATCAGATGACTCGTTGTCTTCACTGTGAAACAACAGCACTGATGGAGTCATTGTCCTAGTGTCATCCTCAGGGATTACTACTCCTTCTAAGATGTCGAGTCAGAGAATGCAGGTTGGTCAGCCACTGAGTACAAGAATAGGTATGTTACAGAGTGGGAAAGTCTCTTTTTTTGTTGTTGTTTTTTTTGTTTTTTGAGACAGGGTTTCTCTGTGGTTTTGGAGCCTGTCCTGGAACTAGCTCTTGTAGACCAGGCTGGTCTCGAACTCACAGAGATCCGCCTGCCTCTGCCTCCCGAGTGCTGGGATTAAAGGCGTGTGCCATCACCGCCCGGCCCGGGAAAGTCTCTTTTGAGAGCGCTGCGGATGTAAAGTGTTCCAGGTCCATCCCAGGACTGCCAGGAGAGTTGCTGTTTTCGTTCTAACTTCCCCAGCATACAAACTTAAGTATAATCATTGTGCTTACATCTCACATACAGTTGTGAAAGGCATTTATAAATTAATTTCAAATGTCAAATCAACAGAATCCTCAATATCAACATTAGTTCAGTTAGGGTAGCTGCTGGTATTTATTTCTGAAGTAGAATATATAAAACTGATGGTTTTAGTCAAATTGTTGGGCGCAGCGTGCCTGTGTCGTGTTGTTACCACACAGTACTTCTACTGATTTGGTTCTGTTGCTCTGTATTTTCACCGTTGTTGCTGAGTATCCCTTTGTTTGTTCATGTTTATCTTGCTGTGAAGTGATTTAGCCTTTACCTGGTTGGTTCAGCCTCACTGACTAGCTTCTGACCACTAGAGTGGTGCTTCTGTGTATAAGCTTTAGGGGTTTTTTTCCCCCTTTTTCTTTTTCTCTTCTTCTCTCTCTCTTTTTTTTTTTTTTTTTTGACAGGTCTCTATGTAGTCCTGGTTGTCCTAGAACTTACTGTGTAGGCCAGTCTAGCATTGAACTCACTGAGCTCCACCTGCCTCTGCCTCCCAAGTGCTAGGTAAAGGTGTGTACTACTACTCCTGGCTGTAATCAGAAATCTTTTTTTTTTTTCCCCAAGACAGGAATTCTCTGTGTAACAGCTCTGGCTGTCCTGGAACTCACTTTGTAGACCAGGCTGCCTCGAACTCACGGAAATTCTCCTGCCTCTGCCTCCTGAATGCTGGGATTAAAGGCATGCTTCACCACTGCCGGGCTATAATCAAATTTTTAATTGCTCTGAACTTTGTTAATGGAGTTAATTATCAAACAATTAATTTGTTGATCAATTTAAGATTCACTTTGAAGTAAAAGTAATTTCCCCATTCCACCCGACCAATTCAGCTTTCAGTACCCCTGACATGAGACGGCTTGGCTACTTAATATTGTCTTCTTGCTGTATTAGGAGAAGCCTGTGGTTTGTGGTTTTGGTTGCAAAACCTGTTTGTTGAGAGGTTGAATTGAGAGTTTGTTCCACTAATAAGATAGAATTAAAAAGCAATGGAGTGGAGTTTGGGGTTTCTTTGTGTATGGTACTGTGACTGCAGCTGCCACTTTATGGTCAGTCCTAACTGACACTATCGAGCAGACTTGTTAACAAACAGGTGGGAATGTACAAACTTTCTGGTGCATGGTTAAAATCATTTATAGAGAAATGGGGAGCAACTGATCACTGATAGACTGATTTAAGCTGTATAAACTGAAAGACTAGTGTGGTTACAGCAGGCCAAGTAGGAAGACACATGCAGTGAGGTCAGGGATTCTCTGGAAATGGATGAAAAATGACAAAGACTCCTAGGCTACAGTTTGAGAAATAAGGTGTCAGGAAAGTGCTACAGTTAAATTTTTGATGTTGTCGCTGAGCTGTAAGGCTGCAGATAAAACGCACTCCTTTCTCTGAAACAAAATCAATACAGTCCTGGAAAGGCTGCATTATTAAGGGGTGGCTCGCAGGGGCCTTGCCTGCTGGTGATTTGTCCCTGGCATAGGGAGATTTGTGAGGTGCTTTGTGTTGAAATCGCCAGTAGGCTGGTGGGTCCCTTTGGACAACTCCTTTCTAATTTACAATGCTCTCGAGCAGATCTGTGATTTTCTTTTAGTAAGTGCCTTTGTACATTTTTTTTTTAAGTTACTGGTTGAGCACACACACTCTCTCCCCACTTCTTACTTATCTTTGTTTTCTCTTTTGCAGCTGTTGATGCCTAATTAGCAAATTATTTCAACGATAGCCTTTGCAAACCCACATGCATTGAGCATATTTCATTACCCTGCAGCGCTGTTGAAGCTGTGCTGACCTGTAAATTCTTTCCTTATGATGATAATTAAGTCAAAGATTAGTCTGGCTAGACCTGGTGGTACAGGCTTGTCTTCCCTGCTGCTTGGGAGACTGAGGCAGAAGGGCCTGCAAGTTTAATGGCCAGGTTTAAAGTGAAAGGTGGGCTGGGATGTAGCCCAGCTCCAGTGCTTACCTCACTGGGTGAGACTCCCACCTCAGGGTAGGGTTGAGGACTATCCTGTGTTGTTTGTGTGCTGTTAGAAGTAAGAAGCCGAGGGTAGAGGAGAAGAGCATCTACTCGGGGGAAGCTAGAATCTTCTCTGTAAAGGGAGATAGAACTGGCAGTGTGCTGATCATGTTTTTTGTTTGTTTGTTTGCTTGTTTTTTGTTTTGTTGTTTTTGTTTTTTTGTCAAGGTAGCCGTTTCTGAAGGCCTTTTTGTTCTAACCCTCCAAGGACAAGGCTGAGTAAGAGACAGCTCCAGCAGAACCATAAGACCAAGCCCAAATCCAGTACAGAGACATGGTTGACTACTTTAGACAACTGCTCAGATTTTAAAGCCTTTTTCTCTGCTGTAGAAAGGAGCTGGTTCAGTGGGAAGGCAGACTCGTGAGGAAAAGAAGAAAGAGACTTGTAATCCTTGAAATCTGTGTGTCATAAAGCAGTGGCAGTGGTTTATATGCATGACATTTTGTCTGCTGAATGTGCAGCTTCTGCAGGTAGGCTCTGATATGTGGGGGAGCTGAGGTTTTCGTGGAGAAGTTGACCTAGGTCAGCTTTGTGTGATCGATGGGATGGAATGAGCGGTGCAACTTATAACATTGCCAAACCTATCCCTAGAGCTAGAACTTCCTATGCTGCCCACTCTGGACCTTTGGAGATGCCTGTTGGTCTGCCTGTTGCCCATGGTGGTGGGTGGGTACAGGAGTGCCTATTTTCTCTTGTGTGTTGCCTTCCACATGGCATCTTTTGTTGTGTTACCTTCTTTTGCAGTGTTTTTGCAGTGTATTGTGAGCTCTTCTCATTGCCAACCTGACTTTAGAATTTAAATGCACTGGTCGATGAAGTATGGAGGAAACAAATCTAGGTGGAAGAGTGCGGTAGGGTGGCTCCTGTACAGTTGATCCTAGCAGTTTAGAGCACGTGTTCCATGACTGCAGCTTGCTTTGTTAGACTGTTGTAGTTGTAGTTGGAGTGCTTGTGAATGTATTCTTTTAACTGAGGAAACACGTCACCCGCTCAGATTTACAGACGTCTGAGAACTATAGGCCCTCAGTGTCCTGTTCACTACTGGGATGAAGTGATTCTTACCTTGCTCAACTACTGTGGAATAGGATTACCCCTCATAGTGTCAGAGCAAGAAGTTGAGTGAGTTGTTTTTTTTTTTTTTTTTCTTTTTCCCTTTTTCAGGGAGGGAAGGATTTAAGCCCCAACTTTTACTTTGTTTAAAAATTTTTAAATTTTTTTGAGTGAGTTTTCTAAAAGAAATATTTTCTATCCCCTTGGTTTCTAGTTTGGGTTATAGTATCAGGGGCCTGATTAAGCAAGTTTGTCAAAAGTAGACAATTGTCAGATTAAAAGTGTACTTCATTATGAATTAAATGGTTTAAGCACTTGCTATTTTAACTACTGATAGAAATAGTGGGAGGTGAAAGCCCTTTTGACTGACACACGCCTCGGTTTTCTGCCGTGTTCAGTAATGCATGTGGCCTTGGGATTGCTGAAGTTGACGTTTTCTCTGTGGCCCTGGCAGGGTACACTTGAGTGCTAACAACCTTGAATATTAACGCCATTTCTATATATGTCACCTGCTTCATCAACTCCAAATGTAATTCATTTTCTTACTCAAACCGGCTTTCTTCCAGTGCTGGGGATTAGTCCCAGGATTTTGTGTATGGGCTAGGCTATTGCTCTATAGCCTAACTTACTACGTCATCAGCCTTCTGAGTTCTCTCAAAAGGAGATAGAATATCGGTATAGTTGTCTAGGTCTTTGTCATATTCTGACTTGCATCTGAGTCGTTTTATAGCTGAGTCAGCTCTTTTCTAGGCCAGTCTTCAGCCTCCTGAACTGAAGCTGTATTCTTGCATCTGAGGTCCTCGTGCGATGGAGGCTGCTCTTGATGCTCTGGAAAGAGCGTCTGTACTCTGTGCAGTTGTTCCGTAGTGGTTACTCACAGTAGCTGTTGATGGATACTTTTCCTTCGCTCTTTCTTTTTCTCCTTTACAATTTCTAAAAGATTGATTTTATTTGTATGTGTTCTTTGCTTGCTCACATGCCAAAAATTCACAATAGAATTCAGGCTCACTTGGTACTTGCAATTTTAAGTCACTTCTCCAATGCTGGGATTAGACTCATGTAGCGCTTTACTTTGCCTGGCCTGACAGGTTATTTAAAAATTATAAGTAGTCGAGTGGTGGTGGCGCACGCCTTTAATCCCAGCACTCGGGAGGCAGAGGCAGGCGGATCTCTGTGAGTTCGAGGCCAGCCTGGTATAGAAGAGCTAGTTCCAGGACGGGAACCAAAAGCTACAAAGAAACCCTGTCTCGAAAATAAAAAAAAAAAAAATTATAAGTATATGGTTGTTTTGCCTGTGTGTTATGTCTGTTTCATGTGTGTTCTGGGTGTTGGATCCTCTGGAACTGGAGCTAGATAATGGTTGTGAGCCCACATGTATGTACTGTGGGCCAAACCCAAGTCCTCTATAAGAGCAGCCAGTACTCTAAACCACTGAGACATCTTTTCAGTCCTGACAGAAGCTTCTTATACACAGGCCTGGCTGGTTTTCTCTCTAAAGATCCAGTTAGTAGATATTTTTAGTTTGTTTTCCCAGTGGTTGTTGTTTGCTTGGCCATACATGTTCTATACACTCAAGCCCAACTGTGTGTCTTTGTCCAGAAAATACTGGGGAACTAATGCGAGCTTGATGGTGGTTTGCTTCTTCCCCTCCTGTTGCTCATGCTGCTCTAGGATGGAGTTGTGCTTGTGCAGTTAGTGGAGGATTATCTTTCCTGTTTTGTTTTAAGTTAGTGAGGTGTTTTTTTGTCTTTTATTTACTCATGTATTTATTTATGGTTTTTCAGGACAGGATTTTTTGTAGCTTTGGAGCCTGTCCTGAAACTAGCCCTTGTAGACCAGTCTGGCCTTGAACTCACAGAGATCCGCTCACCTCTGCCTCCCAGGTGCTGGGATTAAAGGGGTGCGCCACCACTTACTGGCTAAGCTGGTGAGTTCTTATGCCTGTACTATACCTATGCTCTTTCCCCTTTTCCTTGTTTATTTTTTTAATGTCCTAACAAAATATTCACTATAGCTGAAGTGTCTTTATCTGCTTCTAATGAGAGGTAGGCTTTTTTTCTTTAATCTCAAATTTAGTGAATAGTTACTCATATGAGAACTACCTTAGCACTTTTTTGTCACGAAATGTTTGGTGCCCATTTAGGCAAAGGAGGTTTACTAAAAGTAAACATTGTACTTGACATTGTAGATGATTTTTTTTAAAACCAGACAGCTGTTGATAATACGTCTTTGTTTCCTGGGAAGTGAGGATGGCTCTGTGCCATTAAGTATTTACTACTGAAGAATGCTCAGAAATTTTATTGACATTTGTTATTTGGAGTCTTTTATTATTTTTGGAAGTTTTGTTTATATTGAAACACAGTAGATTTTAATTAACCATGACACAGTTTTCCAAATTTTCAGAAATAGTACTTATAGCTGGGCATTGGTGGCACAGCCACCCAGCACTTATAAGGCAGAGGTAGGTGAGTTCAAGGCCAGCCTAGTCTTCAGCAGGAGTTCCATAACAGTCAAAGCTGTTACACAGAGAAACCCTGTTTCGAGAAACAAAACAAAACATAACATAACAAAACAAAAGGATACTACTTATTGATAGATTTATCTAGAACCAGGGTAGTATTTCAGTTTGTGTTCTAAGTTTTATTCATTATTAATTCAGTTAATACACTATTGGTTACAAGTCTTGAACCCAGTGTGATGGCTTGCAAATCCACTCCCAGCTCCTTGGGAGACTAGGTAAAAGGATCAGAGTCTGGAAATCTGAGGCCAGCCTGGGCAATATAATGAGGCCCCCATCCAGAAAACAAATAAGAATGAAAAATCACCTGCAGTTTCTGTCTCTCTTTTTTTTTAAAAAAAAAAAAAAAAGAAAGAAAAGAAAAGTGCTTGTTGGCCTTATAAAATGTGGCAAATTTTCACTGTAAGCAATCTTAGTTTGGCTTCCCTGGTTGACTGGTGCTTTGTTTTGTTGATCCTTCTACCCAGTGGTGTCTAGACCTTGTGCCGTTTGTGAGTCCACGTCTCTAATTCACATTGTGCTTTATATATAATTGTGATGAGGTCATTTCAGTTCACTGCGAAGTAGATTATTCTTGGAAAAAGGAGACCCAGCTGGCTTCTTTTTTCTAATTCTACACTGGCTAGCTTTGCTACTGAGACAAGCTATTTAATCCATTAGGGCATTGGTTTTCATAGCTGTCAAATCGAGATAACACTCATTCTGCTTTCTTCTCAGGGTTATTCTCATGTGAAAATAAAGCTCTGTGATGCTGTGTTTTGGAAACTTCACAGTGATAAATAATGTAGCCATGTGGTCTTTCAGGTTGTGTCTGTTCTTACATAAACAGGGTGTGCCGGCATGGTAGCAGGATGGCACAGATGGTCCATGGGTTCAGGCTCCTGCTCTCTGCTCTGATATCTTCAGTGTGTTGGTTTCTTTTGGAAGGTCTCATCATGGTCACAAATGGCCACTGCAGCGATAGCTACCATGAGATCCAGTTCTTTATGCTACTGTGACTCAAATGTAGCTTACAGATTGAACTGCCAGCAATCCACCATGAGATAAGTACAGAAATGGAGAGTAACTGATTAGAAACTGTTAAAGCCAGTTGGTGCTCCTGCAGGGCTTTAATTATACTTTGCAAAAACTGCTCTGCAGTGGACTCATAGACACTGGCTCTCCACAGACAACTGGCTAAAGGCAGGGAGATAAAGGCCAGAACTTTTCAGTAGCTTGGCTGACACTGGGGTGCTTGAGTATTGATTTGGCTCTTCCCCAGCACTGTAGCAGCTCTGGTACTGGAGAAAACGATAGCTGAGTAGGAATCAGCACTATGTGCCATGATCGGACCATCCTGTAGAAGGAGCAGCGGGCCGCGTTCCTGCTGCCCGGCTCCCTCCTGGCTAGCTTATGTCCCGAAATAACAACACACAAACTGTATTCATATAAACACTGCCTGGCCCATTATATCTGACCTCTTCTTGGCTAACTCTCATATCTTGCTTAACCCATTTCTAATAATCTGTGTAGCAACACGAGGTGGTGTCTTACTGGGAAAGATTCAGTATGTCTGACCTGGCGACTGGCTCCATCGCTTCTGACCTCACTTCCCTTCTTCCCAGCATTCTATTCTCTCTACTCCACCCACCTATGTTCTGACCTGTCAGGCCAAGCAGTTTCTTTATTAATTAACCAATGAAAGCAACAGATAGAATATGACCTTCCCACATCACCATTCAGCGTGGAACTAGATAACTAAACGCAGCACTCCACCCAAATAGTAATGACCCCAGGAGTTACAGCCATTTCTGATATTAGAAAAATTTTAGCCCACACGAAAAAGTACCAAAAGTACTTTTGGCAGGAAGTACCAAAAACAGAGTAGAGTTAGAAAGAGACTGTATGGTTTTATTTGTAGAAATTAACATTTTCAACAAGTTCTCTATATTGGTTTACTTTAAAGACTTAGTTTGTCTTCATGAGCTAACTTGAATTGTTTTGATTCAGTTAAGATGTGGAAAGATGACTTTAAAAAGGTTTGAAACAGATATGAACCTCATGTAATCTTGCATGAATTGCATTAGGGTGAAACTCATTAAGAGTGAATTTAAAGACAAGTTCATGAGAATGCAGTGGTACTGGGTATAGTGGCATATGCTTGAAATTCTAGCCCTCAAGAGATGGAGTGGGAGGGCCATGAGTTCAGTACCAGTCCAAGCTACCTTGTGAGTTCCTGTCTCAAACAAAAACCAAACAAGGGTAGGACCTGGTGCTTAACCACACAGTTAGGGAATATTTACGTTTGTAGCACTGGCATCTTTTATCTACTGCACACAGTGCCTTTGTGGTGTCTGAGGCCTGAAACTCACCTTTACCCTGGTGGAACTGTTCTTACAGGTGTATGACCCCCTTTCCTGCATTCTCTGGTTAGAAGAACTCTACCTTGCTTCTTTTTGTCTTTTTTATATTTTCTAAGCCCTTTGTGTTCATACAATGCAAACACCCACATAAAGCATCTGTAGTGTGTGAATCACTATAGTTTGCAGTTATCTCCTAGGCCCAGGAGGACTTTACTGTTCCCTGGTAGCGACAGCCCTTCCTTTCCCCACAGAACTAACCACGGCAGTAGTGAACTATATTTTTTGTCAGGAGCCACAAAGCTGATTTTATTTATTTATTTTTCTATCCACCTTTTCCTTAGGAGTTGCAAAAATGTAGGTCTGTTTCATTTTCACTTATCAGCTGGAGGGGGTTTCTGTGGCAGTGCTCCACACAGGGCTCCTGCCAGCCACCATTTCTTAACCCAGGTGCACAGGCGAGACCATGTGAAAACTGTCCCTCCTCTTTGTTTCCAGATACTGCATTAGAACGTGTAACCCTTAATCCTTAGGGAAGCCAGATTGCCCCATCATTAATGTAGTGGGGTGCCACTTGGAATTGCTCTTTGATAGTTGGAGCTTGATAGTTTTTCTTGACTGTATGTGTAGGTATTCCATTCTCGCAGATGCCTACTGCAGAACCCCTTTTCCACAAAAATTTCTAGTTTCTTTTACCGGGAAATGATATTTCAAAAGCATAATCTAGTTTGGGTTTCATTGCTTCTAGGCAATGATTTGTACATGAACAGTGTGAAGCTGCATCTGACTTAAGGGGCACACCTGTCAAGTGCACCTTTTCATCATGGTAACGCTCCTCCCTTCAGTCTAAGATCACAGACAACTGAGACCGTTGTTCTCATGCTCTCATCTGCCCAAGAGTAGTGTGTGAGCGATAGCTGCTCGTGCTGCAGTCCACAGTGCTCAGCATTGTGAAAGAAGAAGGTTCGCCAGGCATGGTGGTGCACACCTTACTTACCAGACAAAGCCATGTTTTCATTTGATTCAGAACATTGTTGTCAAAGCCCAGTGATGATTTCTTTCTTAAAATTTGTGCTGCCTTTACCTACATGCATGAATTTTTCTCAAGTCCAGTGATGTTAGAGAACATTGGAGGCTGATCCTGAGCTCCTGATCTTCCTGACTATACAGGAATAATCCCAAGCACAGGGATTGCAGTTATGCACAAACAAGCTTTTGCCCATCCCTCTCTCCTCATCCTTCTCCTTTTCTCTTTGGACCCCCCTCCCCCATGTGCAGGTGATATTCAACTGAAATCCTCTTGTAATCTTAAACAACAGGATTATAGAACCACACTGCCATATCTGGCTGTTTTGTTTTTTGTTCCCTTTTTTAAAAAATGAAAGTTACTGCTATTATTTTTGTGTGTTGTGCATGTGCCCTGTGACAGAGCATGCACATGGGACAACAGAAGTCAGAGAAATTCCTTCCTTCTTCAATGTTTTAATTTTCTGTTCATTTTTTTTGTTTCTGGGTTTTCATTTGTGAGTTTTTGCTTCATTTCTAGTGTAGGCTCTTTACTGTGTGAGGCCATCTATTTGACACTACCTTTGTTTTGAAATTCTGCATTATATTTATTTCTTTTGTCATGTTTGAATACTTGACATGGTTTTCTCTTTGCTTCTTCATCATTACAAATTATTGTTCTGCTCCCCTTTTTTTGCTTATAGTTACATTATATGAAATTAACCTCAATATTTTTGCTCTTTTAAAAGTTATTAATTACTGACTTTATTTTGGAAAAACAAAATCTCAGTGTTTATATAGTCCAGATTAACTTGTTCTTTTTTTTAAAAAAAAAATTTATTATTATATATACGAAATTCTTTCTGCGTGTATGACTGAAGGCCAGAAGAGGGCACCAGACCTCATTACAGATGGTTGTGAGCCACCATGTGGTTGCTGGGAATTGAACTCAGGACCTTTGGAAGAGTAGGCAATGATCTTAACCACTGAGCCATCTCTCCAGCCCCGACTAACTTGTTCTTTACAGCCCTCAGCTTTCCCAGTACTGAGCTTTACAGCTCTGCTCCACAACACTATGTTTCTCTTGGTTCTTTTTTTGGTAAACTTAATTTTCCTAAATTTTTTAGATCTTTGTGGTTGATTAATATTATTTCCTTTTAATTTAATAATTTTTCTTAGTTGTTAAAAAAACAAAGGAACAGCCGGGCGGTGGTGGCGCACGCCTTTAATCCCAGCACTTGGGAGGCAGAGGCAGGCGGATCTCTGTGAGTTTGAGACCAGCGTGGTCTACAAGAGCTAGTTCCAGGACAGGCTCCAAAACCACAGAGAAACCCTGTCTCGAAAAACCAAAAAAAAAACAAAAACAAAAACAAAGGAACATGGCTGGAGAGGTGGCTCAGAGGTTAAAAACACAGGCTGCTCTTCCAAAGGTCCTAAGTTCAATTCCCAGTGACCACATGGTGGCTCACAGTAATTTGTAATGAGATCTGGTGCTCTCGTCTGATGTGCGAGCAGAACACTGCATACATAATAAATAAATACATCTTTAAAAATATAAACATTAAAAAGCAAACAAAGCCAGCTGGTGGTGGTATACTTCCTTTAATCCCAGTGGCAGAGGCAGAAAGATCTCTGAGTTCCAGGACAGCCAGGACTAAAACCATCACCACCAAAACACAAAACAACAGCAATAAAAGTGATGGCTGAACTGATTTCTTGTTTTTTTTACCCTTTACCTTTACTGGGCATTTCTTTTTCCTTGAACCTTTTTCCCGTTTTACTGAACTTTGCGTTGTTTATAGCTTCTTCCTGCAGCGGAGCCTTGCATGTGTTAGAGTTCCTAACTGGCCAGACTGTGTCTGCTTCTTCAGCCTTACTCCATCTAAGCTGTCTGCCTGCCCAAACCCTCCCTCCTCTCAGCACATTGCCCCATCTCCTTACCTGTGTGGGGAGTTCTTCCTAACTTTGTCATATTCCCCACGCGTGGTGATTGATGGGAATTCGGTCTGTCCTTGCAGAGTTCGTGTTAGTTAGCATTTGTGTTTGTTTCGTTGTGTTGTCAGCACGAGTTTATTTTGACTTACCATCGATCTATTTATAAGTGAGAAATGTCTGTAAACTCTCCTGTCCCTGGAGCTATCCTCTCAGTTATCCAGTATACATGACGTGTTAGTTTTTATTGAAATACCTTTTTATTTAACCCCAGGGCCACAAATACTGATTTCTAAATCTTTACGTGCTATCTGTCATGACTGCCAGCATTCCATCATAAAGCCACGAGGGAGGAGCTAGGTACAAAACACAAGGCCAACTCAGACAAAGGAATACTTCATCTATTCACCATGGCTGCCCTTTAATAGCCCAGCCCATGCCAGGTCCGAGCATACACACTACTTTCTGTGTCAGGGGTGATTTTTACAAGAGGCCTTCGTAGTCTTGTTTTCTCAATTAGATAGGCAGAGTAATGTAAGACTGACAGGTGATGAGACTGGTTGCCAGAACTGGCTCCTTGGCAGCAGTTTTATATTAAAACTTTGAGTATCCTGATTGTTACAGAGTATCCAAAGTAGAGAACCTTAAAAGAGTTTACTTTTCGGGGAAATTTTACATTGAGCCAAGGGAGGAACTTTTGTTATTGTTCCTTTTAAATATATTCATCTGATGTAATATTCCATCAAAGGATTAGAACTTGAAATTTTCAATTCTCAAGTATGTGCTTATGCCATTGTAAATTTCATAGTGATTTTGTTGTATATGCATACATGCTAACATTTGTGAATATAATTGTAGACTTCAAGTAGGAAAAAAATCTCTAAAATGTATTCATTAGATCAGTCTTATTGTTTGTTTTGTGTAAATATATCAAGTATCATTAATACTAGAAAATGATACATTCCAATATAGGTAACATCATACAAAATAATATTAACTTGCAAAGCAAAACTTTGTTTTGGGCTCCAGGGTAGCTAAGAATCACCTTCTGAGTCTTAGGATCTTTTTTGGTTTTTCGAGACAGGGTTTCTCTGTGGTTTTGGAGCCTGTCCTGGAACTAGCTCTTGTAGACCAGGCTGGCCTCGAACTCACAGAGATCCGCCTGCCTCCGCCTCCCGAGTGCTGGGATTAAAGGCGTGCGCCACCACCGCCCGGCTGAGTCTTAGGATCTTTTGAAGTGCCTAGTAGGGTTCAGACTCTAACAACTGCTGCATCATGGGAGACCCCGTGGAGTGCATTTGGACCCCCGAGGTATAAACCTCCAACTGTGTGGACATTGTGCAATACTCTGCAGGGCATGCAGGGAGAAACTGGGAACCTCTTTTGTAGAGCTTGATTTGAAATGTAGCTGCCAGATGCTGATCTCTGCTGTGGCATGGGATTCCATTTTCTTCGGCATTGTTTCATCGTATGTTCCAACAATTTCTACTGCCAGGTAGAACTCTTGACAGTTTTCCTTTGATATATGTGGATAGTGGAACTGGATAGAGATTTCCTAAGCTTCTCTCCTGGTTGTTTCTCCCTCATTGAAGAATATGAATGTTCATCAGGTGGTAGTGTTTGTATTATGTATTAATTACTGGGAGTTGACTTTCAGTGCTTTCTTTTGAAAAAGGAAGACAGAAGATTAGGGAAATTATCTTGTTTGGTGTTTAAAGGTCCTTGTTTAACACTAGTAAGTGGACAACTTGGCTATGTGTTTGTGCAGCTCTGGGGGCTTCTCCCTTGTAATCCTGGTAAGTGCATGCTCAGCAACACTGACATGGAGTGGCTTAGCTCTGTGTTTGATAGTGCTTTCTTTGATCTGGGGACTCTAAGCAAGGGCCTAAAGATAGGATTCTTTGTTCTCAAAATTAGAAAATGAATAGATCCTAGCCAACCCCCGAATTGTAGACACTTAACCAAAAGCAAAGACTCTTCGGGTCTGAGGCTTCCTTGTTAATGGCTTTGAAAAAACTCTCATTTACATGTATTTATTATTTTTCATATAAAAGATCCTTTGCTGTTTTGTATTTTAACACAAGGGGCAGATGTCTCTAGCTTTGAACTGTGCTTTGCTGTGTGTCCTTGCTGCTGAATGTTCTTTCAACGTGGGCAGCTCTTTGTTAAAAGGCCAAACCCCTTGGTGAGATGTTCTGGGAAAGAGGACCCCTTGATATTTGAAAGGTGAGAAATCCATTTAAACCATTTGATGGCTTCCAACAGCCCTACCGCTGGCTTCTGCTTGTTTTAATGTAAGTGATAGATGCTCTGGCTGGTTGTGTTCAGTAATTGGATGTGAACTCTGTAATATAAGTGACATTTCATGGCAAATGTGAAGGCCCTGTGGATAGCATTCAGTTTCAGTGTTGCCTGCCTTTAGGTTTAAAGGTAGAAAACCATAGCAGAATTTAATTATTGGAGCATATATTCAAAGATTAGTTCAATCCACTTGTAATACCCTTAGCTGTTAGGTAAGTGTCTGGGTATTGTGCACGACAGTGAGCATGTGATTTATAATATCAGCGTGTGCAGTGCAGGCATAGAAATGCTAATCAGGCTGTGTGTAAAGAGGACAGCCGTCAATATAGTCAGCAGTTTGCTGCCACACAGTTCTCCTGGAAAGACGTATCTGTAATCAAGAGGAGTTTGTGCAGATAACAAACAGAAGAATGTTATGAAAGTAGTACTCCTTGCTTGCTTTCAGGAAGGTTTCAATTACATCTTATTAATGACTCCCCTGTCCCCAAGTGTGTGCACAGCCTGCCTGGAAGGTACAGCATAAACAGGCTTGGGCAATTCAGGTTTACTTAATCCTTGAGTTTTTGTGTTGTTGTTGTTGTTGTTTGGAGACAGGGATTCTCTGTAGCTTTGGAGCTTGTCCTGGAACTAGCTCAAACTGACCTTAAACTCACAGAGATCCACCTGCCTCTACCTCCTGACTGCTGGGATTAATGGCATGCCCCACCACCCCTGTCTCATTCCCCATTTTTAAAAGTACACAGCTGCATGATGTTTTATTATTTAGATGTTTTATGTTTTACTTATTACCTGTTAATAATGGATTCTCCTTCTCCCTGTCCCACCTTTCTCCTCCTCTGTGTTTTGAGAGAGTCTTATTTATCAGGGATAGCAGACCCCGAATTGCTGTGGATATTAGATTTTTATAGTTATCTTTGTGTATATGCAAAACATTTTTAGAGGGTGAGGAGCACTTGCTCAGCCATTGAAAGCACTTGCTTTTGCAGAGGACCTGGTTTCAGTTCCTGGCTCTCATGTCAGATTACTTAGTCATCTATAACTCCAGTTCCAGGGGATCTGGTGTCCTCTTCAGGCCCCTGAGCACAGCACACACATGACATACATATACACATTCAGGCAAACACACACATAAAAATAAATATTCAGAAGGATTTTTAGAATAAATTGCGATAAGTGATACTGCTAGGGAAACAGGTGAATATACTTGTTATTTTGGTAAATATTATCAGGTTTCCTGAACCAGGCAGCTGTGCCAGTGTGTGTTTCTTAGAAGGAAGAAGTCTGCTTCTCTGTAACGTGAGCTAGCAGTTTTATCAACTCGGATGCCTGCTAGCCCGGACAGTATCATCTCAGTTGACTTCTGTTTCTCATGGTTTTACTTTTTAAAAGGATTTATTTTACCAGAGAGACAGAAACAGACACACTACCAAGGCTGTGCAGGTGCCCCTGGATGCCAGAAGAGGGCATCAGGTTCCCAGAGCTGGAGTTAAAGGTGATCTGTAAGCCACCTGATGGGGCTCCTGTGACACAAACTCAGGGCTCTGGGAGAGTAGCAGGTGCATTTTAACTGCTGAACCGTCTGGCTCTCCAGCCCCCTTACATTTTTTTTTTTTTTTTTTTTTTCCCGAGACAGGGTTTCTCTGTGGTTTTGGAGCCTGTCCTGGAACTAACTCTTGTAGACCAGGCTGGTCTCGAACTCACAGAGATCCGCCTGCCTCTGCCTCCCAAGTGCTGGGATTAAAGGCATGCGCCACCACCGCCCGGCTCAGCCCCCTTACATTTTATATTTCAGTCTTTGACTTATTTTTTAGAATAACTTTGGAATAGAATATGAATTATAAATACAATTTCACTTTTTCTTATATGACTTCTCAATCTCAATAGCATTTATTAAATAGGTGCAATATCTTTATAACTTATTCTTTTTTAATTAAGATTTCTTAATGTGCACTGATGTTTTGCCTGTATATACTGTGGGTGAGGCTATTAGATCCCCTGGAACTGGAGTTACAGACAGTTGTGAGCCGCCATGTGGGTGCTGGGTATTGACTGGGTCCTCTGGAAGATCAGTCAGTGCTCTTATCTTGAGCCATTTCTTCAGCCCTATCAACCATTTTTACAATTACATATCACCTTTTCTCTATTAGTGCTGGGAATTAAACCCAGCGCATGCTAGGCAAGTGCCATACTGCAGAACCACACCCCCAGCCCTACATTGCACTCATCTACCCATTTCTAAGGACATCTTAAGGCTATTTCTCTGTCCACTTTTGAAGTCGCCAAAGTCTCAATCTACTTTTTCCATCGTCAGGATCTTTTGAGAAGACTACCAATTTTAATGAATGTAATGCCCAAAGCGATCACACAACATTGTAAACAAGTGTTGCTTAACTGGTCTTAATGACAGGTTTCGTTGCTCCTGACTTTTTTCTTTGATATCCAAGCATTTATATGGTTATCTGAATTAGGGGCTCCGGAGTGGGCCTGCTGCTCTTGTGGAATGCAAACTTTCCAGGTTCTCTGGACATCATCACCCCCACCATTCTCACTGACCTTTTGTAGTGAAGCAGGTGCACATTAAATTCTGGTTGTATATTTTTGTTAGTTGTTTTTATTGTTATCCTAAGTTATCTCTCTTCTGGAAGTTTCAAGATACTGTATTACATCCTTACATGACAGTTGGTTTGATTTTTGCATTGGGGTTTTTGTCTGTAGTGGTGCCTGGCTGCAGGAAAAAATATTGCAGCTGACATGGAGTGTTTTTTTTTTTTTTTGGTTTTTCGAGACAGGGTTTCTCTGTGGTTTTGGTGCCTGTCCTGGAACTAGCTCTTGTAGACCAGGCTGGCCTCGAACTCACAGAGATCCGCCTGCCTCTGCCTCCCAAGTGCTGGGATTAAAGGCGTGCGCCACCACCGCCCGGCTGACATGGAGTGGTTTTGTCTGTGTAAACTGATGTGCATGTGAGATTATGGAAGAAAGAATTGAGATTAGGCTACTATTTTATAGTAATTTGGTGTGCCAATATTTGAGCACAACAGTGTTGGTTCAGAGTTGCCTTTTTTTGGTAATGAAAGTGCTCCCTATCTTGATGATGGGGTGGTAAAAGAAATTGTTATTCAGTGTTACAGACAAGTTAATTTTATTGTATGTAAGTTATACCCCAGTAATTAAAAAATAACCTAAAAGTTAAAACTTGATTTTCAAAAATGTGGAGAATGATTTCAAAGAAAAGGTTACTGTAAGACATTAACATTAGTGTTGGAACGTGAGGGGATTCTTTGTGACAAAATCCTTATTTTAAAATGGTTTATGGCTCTTAATTTCCTGCATTAGCACCCTCTCCTCACCCCCATACACTTTTTTGAAAAGCATTTTCCCAGCCTGCTTATAGTTGACTGAATACACTGATCAATTGCCCAAGGATTAAGCAAGTCTTCTCATTTCCTGCTCTCCATCTTTCCTCTCCAGCAGCAGTGGTCCTTTGTTGTCTGACCTGTACTGAACTATGCTTTTTGGGCGTGTGTATTAGAAAAACGGTGTGGAAAGTAGACCTGTAACAGGTACTAGAGGTTGCAGTCTTTATTTGGCTTGAGTCAATAGGAAGAATAAAAATAATTAAGACATTTAAAACAGGAAAAAACTAATTTCTATGAAATGGGAAGTGTAACTTTGCAGTGTTCCTGCTGATTTTCTTCTTTCTTAACCCAACTATTTGAATTTATTCATGGTCAATTAGGAGTGTTTGTTAGCTGTAATTAGATTTCTGTTATTATATGGGCAAACTTTACTTAAATAAACAGTAACTTCTAATTCTGCAAGTCTTAAGCACCCCTTAAAGTGCAAATATTTGTTCTGTGAAAAGCTATTTTACTATGGTAACCAGATCCTGCAGCTTGTGGTAATGCAGAAAGTAGTAGAACAGAAAGCTCAGCACCTGGAGCATAGTCGTATTGCTGGGCTCCCGTAAAGTAGACATGATCTGTTTCAGCTAGAGTCTGGCAGAAGCCATCTGGAAAGCAGCTTGCTCAAGTGTAATCCCAGGGGCTGCAGGGTCACATCAGTTCCATAGTGAGCCAAGACTTCGTGTGCCTTTTCCTGAGTATCTTCTCACAAGCACATTTCACAACGGGTGGATGCTGTACACCTCTGAGGGCGGAGACAGAGCAGAAACAGAAAAGCTGAGGCCAGGGGACTGAGAAGTACAGCCCAGAAGAAATTGAAAATAAAAATACTCTTCATTTTCTGAATTTTGTTTGTTGAAAATATAGTTTTGCTGGGTGCTTAGGAGGCAAAGTCAAGTGGATCCCTGTGAATTTGAGGCCAGCCTGCTCTACATAGTAAGTTCTAGGACAGCTAGGGATACATAGTGAGACCCTGTTTCTAAGCAAAACAAGGACTGGGAAGATAGCTCAGCATTTAGACACACACACTACTTTCCTAAAGAACCCAAATTCAATTCCCAGCACCCATTTCAGGTGGCTCACTACCTATAACTCCAGCTCCAGGGGGCATCTGATGTCTGTTGGTCTCTGTTGGCCTTTGCACTCAAGTGCACATACCCACACAGACACACATATCATTAAAATACAACATTTTTGAAAATTAGTTCAGTAATTTTTAAGAATTTACTTGAGGGTTGGGCATGGTGGCATCTTTAATTTCAACACTTAAGAGGCAGAGGCAAGTGAGTTTGAGACCAGCCTGGTGTACAAAGTGAGACCCTGAGTAAAAAGGGGGGTGGGAAGATTTCAGATCCTAAGAAGTTTGAGGACATAAAACCCATGTTGACTCATAAAAATCTTCTACAAAATATTTTTTTTCTTTTTTTTTTTTTTTTTGGTTTTTTGAGACAAGGTTTCTCTGTGGTTTTGGAGCCTGTCCTGGAACTAGCTCTTGTAGACCAGGCTGGTCTCGAACTCAAAGAGATCCGCCTGCCTCTGCCTCCTGAGTGCTGGGATTAAAGGCGTGCGCCACCACCGCCCGGCTTCTACAAAATATTTTGCCATCAGGTTTTGACACAGCAAAATCTCTGCGAGATGACTTTAAACCCTAAGTTGATCATTTTTGTAATTCAGTGCCCCGTGGTCCAGGTATCTTAGTTACTGTCCTATTACTGTGAAGAGACACAGTGGCTAATTTACAGAAGAAAACATTTCATCTTCCTAGCTTAGCCCATGATAGCAACAGGCATGGCGCTCCAGCGGGGGCTGAGAGAGGGCTGTCCTCAGATAGCCACTGTCTGATCTGTGAGGAAGAGGCAGGGAGAACCTCAGTTCCACCCTCAATGACACACCTGCCTCTTCAACAAGGTCACACCTTTTGTAATCTTTCCAAACAGTCCACTAACTGGGAATCAGAGGTTTACATAGGAGCCTGTGGGGCCACTCTCATCAGATCACCTCACCAGATCCCACCTTTCTGTAACACCCTGTCTCTGATATGTAGAGAACCTTGTGACTTCTGTCTGTTTCTTCATATGGCCAATACCGTTATTGTCACCACCACCACTCAGTTATTAATAAGATGACAAATTTTAGCTTTTTTAGGCTTGAGTTTTGATAATAGAAGTTCTTAATGTAGAAAAAGCTTTGGTAGGAACTTAGGGACATGAGACAGTTTCTTACTGAGATGTCTGTGAGCAGCTATCTACTCTCTATGTGAGGAGAGACAGATGTCCTTTGGACCAAAGAGGAAATTTGTGTTTATCTGGTGTGACCTTAGCTCCTGGAGTAAACATAGTGTTAAGGTGACAATCGGGTCTTTGGTTGATTGGTTGGTTGTTGACTGTCTGATTTTGTAGATCCTAGTGTATCTACATGTAAAAGTGAGCCTCAGAACCCAAAGATTGGGTTTTTTAAAGCCTGAGTGTAATGTTTAGTGGATTAATTAGTCAGTGTTCTCCAGGAGACAGAACCAATGAGATAGAAGGGGAGGGGGAAGGGTGTTTAGGGATGGCTCACATCACCTCATTATGGAAGTGCTGAGGTCTTATGAGCCCACCTACACACTGGAGACCTGGGGAGGCTGGTATCATGGCTCATTGGGTCTGGGGACCTTAGAGTTGGAGAAGCTAAGGTAGTAGAACTGAGAGCATCCCTTGCAGCTCCAACAGAAAGTGAATTGGTGATTGCTTTATTCTTAGTTTATCCAGACCCTAAGCTGATGGATAGCACTGCCACTGTGACCGTGGGGTCTATCCTACTCAGCCCACTGTCAACACTGGCCTCCAAAGGCACTTGTACAGACACTCTCAGAAGTAGTACATTGCTGACTATACTTGGTTCACTCAGATACCCAGTATTAATCATGACCATTGATTGACTAGTCAAAAACAGTGTAGATGATGGCATATACAAGAATATTCTTGAGCCGTGCGATGGTGGCGCACGCCTTTAATCCCAGCACTCGGGAGGCAGAGGCAGGCGGATCTCTGTGAGTTCGAGACCAGCCTGGTCTACAGAGCTAGTTCCAGGACAGGCTCCAAAGCCACAAAGAAACTCTGACTTGAAAAACCAAAAAAAAAAAAAAAAAAAAGAATATTCTTTAGTTTGCTCTGTTTGTCTCACAGCATATTTCAAATCCCCCTTACACATACCTTATCTGTGTGTGCATTTAGTATTAATGACAGCTCAGCAAAACATTATGGCATGCACCTGAAGTCCGAGCATGTAGGGCCTGGAAACAGGAGGGCAGGGAGTTCAAGATCAGTCTTAGCTACATAGTTCATGACCAGCCTGGATCACATGAAGCTTTGTTCCAGAAAACAAGAAACTAGTAAGTTTACAGTAGAGGCCAAGAAATAGGTCTCCCCACTGCAAATACAGTAGCTAATTGCCTGAAAATGTTACTGCTCATACGTAGTATAAAACTAGGTAGACAGAGCCTTAGTAAGTTTTGACTCTGTAATTAACAGTTGAGAGGTGGTTTCAATTTTGTGTGTGTGTGTGTGTGCGTGCGTGCGTGCGTGCGCGCATATGTGTACCTGTGTATCCATGTGAGAGAGATACATGCTCAACTGTTCAGGCATGTGTTGAGGCCAGAGGTTATCATCAGAATGTCTTTCTCAGTCACTTCCTCACCTTATTTTGTGTGGGTGGTGTAGTGTGTGTGTGTGTGTGTGTGTGTGTGTGAGACACACCTTGTGTTAAGGCTCATGCCTTAAATTTTCAGTTCAGTGAGAGTCAAGCCGTTGATATAGAAGAATACCTGTGTGTGTGTGTGTGTGTGTGTGTGTGTGTGTGTGTGTGTGAGACACACCTTGTATTAAGGCTCATGCCTTAAATTTTCAGTTCAGTGAGAGTCAAGCCGTTGATAAAGAAGAATACCAGTGTTAACCTGCAGATATCACCACCACCACTTCCCATGTAAATCCAGCAGCTCTTGTGACCCCTTTCCCCAGCAAATAGCTGTCCATCTTTGGTTGGTCCTCTAGTTCTGTGGTATCTCCCCTCATGGTCTTCATTTCTGTGTGAATGAAGGTGGTGGAAAAGCCTTTTCTTGCTAGTGGGTGATGTGTCTTCCTTCAGGAATACTGCCCAGGGTGCTTTCACTCTGGAATTTTCTTGGTTCATTATTTAGTGATGGCCATAAATCTCTATGAGATGTATGCTAGTCTTCAGTCATATCATTAGTAAATAGTGAGCGTGCTATTAGAAACACTTAATCTGCTCCTGGGATTCTTCAAGTGACAAGCCTACCCTTCCAGCCCACTCCTACATGTCTTGTTTCTTTATTGCCTTTACTTTATATTAGTGTTGAGGCTGAGAAAAGTAAAACCTGTGACTGGTTCTTTTTCTCTGTAGAACAGTGACAGTAATCAAGGTTTATGAGAGCTAATCATTCAGCTTCTATGAGTGGACCCAAAATCCTCACAGTCTAGTGAAGGAGGAACACAGATTGTATGTGAAACAGAAGCCAGAGGTTGTTAACATACAGAGTTTAGCGCATTGTAAAACCAGGATTCAGAACCAGGTAGTCTGAGCTGAACCACATGATTTCTGAACTTACTTTTTGGGCTTAAAATTTCTGTGATTTTTTTTTTTTCCTGGCAGTGAAGATGCACACCTTTAATCCCAACACTCTGGAGGTAGAGGCAGGCGAATCTTTGTGAGTTTGAGGCCAGCATGTTCTACAAGAGCTAGTTCCAGGACTGGCTCCAAAAGCAACACAGAGAAACCCTGCCTCGTAAAACCTAAATAAATAAATAGATAGATAGATTTCTGATTTTCAGCAAGTATTTGACTTAGAGGCCTTCCTGTGGTTAATGTTCTGAAACCCTCAATGTGGTGTGACCTTTGACCTGAGTAGGGATTCTCCCCTTATAGCAGACAGTGTCCTCCAGAAAAGGAGGACATTGCACTTTGTAACCCTGTTGGATGGTAATACCAGTGAACAGATGTACCATAGTTCCATTTGGTCTACTGGGTCTGGTCTGGGGAAGACATATGTAGCATGCTTAATGAAAACCCAGAGACAGATAATAGGAGTTAAAACTGAAAATCAGAGAAACCGAGCAGTAAGCCATTAGAGAGACCTTTTACCTCTACTAATGCTCGGAATGAAGGGGGATCCTCAGACTGCCTAGATTGCACCATGGATTCCTTTCTCTTCCCCTTTATATTCCTCTCTCCATCCAGCCATATCTCCTGTCTCCACCTCCTTAGTGCTGGGACTAAAGGTGTGTGACTCCCAAATGCTGGGATTAAAGGTGTGAGCCACCACCACCTGGATCTGTTTCTGGATCTATCTGTGTAGCTCAGGGTAGCTTTAAATTCACAGAGATCCATCTGCCTCTATCTTCCAAGTCCTGGGACTAAAGTTGTTTGCCACCACCGCCTGGCCTCTGGTGGCTTAGCTTTGTACTCTGATCTTCAGGCAAGCTTTATCTATTAAAATCCAAATTAAATATCACTACAGACATATAGTTATTAACATAGGAAGAGACCCCAGAAATCAGTTGGCCTTCCCATCTGTTCGCTTTTTGAGGGCCCTAGGACAATAAGGTAACTAGTGGTTACAGATGGAATTGCAGTCTGTACCTTACAGTTTTAGCCAAGTACTCTGAAATAGCCCGCTATCGTTAGTCTTTTATTAAATTGCTGGCCTATTTAGAACACAGTTTCATTTGACTCCACCTTTTTTGTTGTGCTGTATCTGTGGAATGGAAGTATGGGTTTAAGTGTTGTTTGGTGGTTTTTTGACGCAATACTGCCGCCCCCTGGCCATTGGACAGGACTGCATCAGGAGCTCCAAAAGCTTTTCAAGAGTTGCAGGTCTGTTTTACAAGTAAGCCAGAGTAGGTTTTTTTGTTTTATTGTGTGAAATCAATGGGCCTAGTTGTGTCAGTTATTAACTAGTAATGTAGAAATGGCACATCTAACAATTTCCAGAATTTCTGGCTAGGTTCAGAAAAAACAGGCAGCTTAAAATTGCCAGTCATTGAACCCAGAGAGTCTTTCTGTTGCAGTGCAGGTTTTCAGGCTTCTTAGGTATGTTTCAGTAATGAGTAGATGCTTAGATAGTAGAGCACAGTTCCTGGGGCTGCTGGTAACCTGAATTCTGGCTACTCTGGGAAGTACTCGTTAGTGGGACCTTGTGAGCATTTGCCTGAGATCAAAGCCACCCTTATACAAGCCGTTCTGGAGGGAGAATGGCTCCACATTACCCACAGGGTTCCTGACAGATGGTGGGGCTTTTCTTCAAACATTTACCTGCTATCTAATGCATCTTTACATTTTCCTCCAGTTCCTTAAATTATTCTCATTTACAGTACAAAAGAGAAACTCAAGATCTTAGAAAGTTACCAGATTCACACAGATATGGGTAGTGATGGCATCGGGAGTTCATTGCGACAGTCTTTCCTATGCTTTCTAGTTAATTGT
Source organism: Chionomys nivalis (assembly GCF_950005125.1). Classification (NCBI taxonomy): domain Eukaryota; kingdom Metazoa; phylum Chordata; class Mammalia; order Rodentia; family Cricetidae; genus Chionomys; species Chionomys nivalis. The sequence goes on along the minus strand of NC_080096.1, from coordinate 5,829,483 downwards.
GTTCTCTATTCTGCTTGGACCAGGTCTCCATGACCATTGTGCTTTTGCTTCTATAAATAACAGTAACAACAATGACAACAACAACAATGGCTTTCAACCAACTTTGACTTCATTTCTCCACACACAGAGAGCGTTAGCAATGCTTAGAGACATTTTTAGCTGCCACAACTTGGGGAGGGTGCTACATCCAACAATGGCAGGGCAACAGAATTACCCTGCCATGTGTCAGTAGTCAAGAGACGAGTCGATGTCCAGTAGTGTCTCTTATTGTGGTGAGTTTACGCTGCTCCCTGCAGGCTCGGGCTGTTTTCCTTACTGGCAGTGTCATCTTAGTCTTGCTCTCGAGTCCTGCAAACCCACTGAGGGCCAGACCACGCCCTGCTCAACTTCTTTTCAGTCTCAGCATTGAGTGTTCTGTGCTGTGTGCTGGTATCCCAGTTGGTCTGTCTTGTATTATTTTTGTCTTTTTTCTTTTTCCTGTCTGTATTTCTGTCTGGTCTCTGCCTTTGCTTAGGAGTGCACTGAGGTCCTTTCCATTTTTTTCCCAGGGTACACATTCCTTTCATAGTCTCTCAAAGAAGGTGGCTGCTCCTTTCTTTAAACTCTTACAGTCAGCACTTTTTCTGTGAGCCTTCTTATAGTGTTTGTCCTCAGTTTTTCTTCTGTAGAATAAACAATATGAGCTAATTTTTGCCATTAAATTTTTCAGTGTAAAAGTATGAATGAGTAAAATCCATGGCCTACACACGGTCCTTTGTATACATAGTCTGTCTAATGTAAGCCAGCAGTGATACCCTCTTCCTGTTGTCATGCCTGTTTGACAGTTGCTGCGAAGCAAGAATCCCGATGTTTATGATATTTGTTGTGGGATACCATTCCACATTCTGAGTTAATGTTGAGACTTGCAACAGTTCTCTCCCTGCCTGTGCTCGTCTTTCAGTTCAAACTATATTTGCCTGTTTATTAGACCAAGATGGGTCTTCTTTCATTAAAGATTCCTGCCATATTTCAGAATTAAGCTGTTCTCTTTACAAAAATGAGGCAGTTTTTTTGAGTTTTGATCTCTGCACTTTGGTCAGTGAGCCTGTGAAAAAGGTAGATCTGTCAAGGGGACTGTACTGCCTTTACCTCGGGTTGAAGCTACTTTATGAATCCCAGGAAACTTCAGTGTTTGCTGGGTTGAGCTGTCTCATAGCCTAGCACACAAGCAATGTACTTGAAGCTGTACCCTGTAACCTTTTTGTTTGAGCTGAGAACCAAGGTAACTTTTAGAAATATGTGATTAGTTGTCTTGTACACACTTAGAGGATGATGGTCAACATGGGGCTCTTTATTTTTTTTACCAGTAGTTATGTATAAGCTGTTTTGTCCTCAGGAGTTAGGTAATAAGGCAGGTCCTATTGTATGGATGCACATTCTCATCACCACCTGTTACCCGTGGTGTGCTTTGTGATTTTGGCATGCAGCAGTGACTTCCATACAGTTCTGTGGCCCACAGTGGAGGGAGAATTTGAGACAGTTTGTGACAGGCAAACCTTGGAGGGGAAGAGACTGTCAGGTGTCTCTGGGTAAGTTCTTTCCAGCTTGTTACTTTTAATATTTCTCGATAGTGTGCTCCGATTGTTATTTACCAAGATGGTCAAGGTTTAAGGTAGAAATAGGTACCATATAGAACTCTGCATTGGCATTTAAAAAATGTGATAGTGAGTGAGTGAGTCGTGCTGAGAAGCTTCAAGACCGTCTCTCTTGTTTCTTGAGATGAGCAGTTTTGAGGATTATGGCCTGAGGGGTGCGGCAGCCAGGGACCCAGGGATTGTGCTGCTGGTGGTTGCTGTGTTTCCTGCTTTTTGCCCATCCACTGTGTATAGGACTTTTGGTCGTACGTATGATATGCACTTGCAGGCACCTGAAACCTGTTCCTAATGCTGTTAGATTTTCCTTTTCAGAGTAAGAGGGACCATCTACTCATGAACGTCAAATGGTACTACCGTCAGTCTGAAGTTCCAGATTCTGTCTATCAGCATTTGGTTCAGGATCGGCATAATGAAAATGGTACGTATTCCCTCGCGATGCCGTACTTTTTCACATATGCCTTTGCGATTTTTCCATTTTCCTTCAAAATAAACAACAACAAAAGAGGGAGGCCTAGAGAGATAGCTCATTGATTAATAGCATTTACTACTCTTGAAGAGGATCCAGATTCAGTTCCCAGCATCCACATCAGGCAGTTCACAACTGTTTATAACTCCAGTTCCCGTGAATTCAATGCCTGTGGCCTCCATGAACACCTGGTGCACATAAAACACATACATGCATATACATGTTTTTTAAATCTTTAAGAAAATACCAAAAAATATCAAGAAAGCCCCCTCTAAGTTTGTACTAGTGCACATGTTTTTAAAAATAGCAGTTGTATAGTTCTTTAGGCTCCTATGTTTAACTTAGTGACTGGCAGTGTTAAAGCCCTGTGTGCATGTGTTCCTTGTCCTTCCAGGAGCTCATGTGCTGTGCTTCCCCACATTCTAGGCAGACAGATCCCATTTTCAGAGAAAAGCTTTTTGAGTTACGCTTTGGAATTTAAATTAAGAGGTGCTTTCAGAAACAGTGGTTTTTGGCAGCTGATTTCCACACTTGCCTTTGGTCTCATATATTGGATCAGAGCTTTATCAACATGTAAGTTCTGTATAAATGTACTGTGTGCAACATTTATGCAAGTGTGTAGTAGCTTTTTGAAAACCTGGTCTGGAGAGTTGCCTCATGCTCCTTAATTCCATTAGTCGTCCTGAGGCTGTGGGAGGTGCTTTGCCCTGGCATTATGTCTCAGGAGGGTGAGCTTAGAGAGGCTGTGGGAGGCTGTGTTGGAGCAGCCAAGGACATGCTGTCTGTGTTTCCCCACTCATCTCAGCCATGGTGAACTTTTCATGGACTTTTTTTTTCTTTCCACCTCTTCCCATTTCCCTCCCACTCCCTGTCCCCTCCCTCTCCAGTCCTAAGAGCAGTCAGGGTTTCCTGCCCTGTGGGAAGTCCACTTTTCATGGACTTTTGAAAAACATCTTTGAAAAGATAAAACTCAATTAACTTTTATGATTTTTTTTTAAATAGTAGCTTGAGCTACAGAGAAACCCTGTATCCAGAAACCAAAAAAAAAAAAAAAAAAAAATAGTAGCTTAATAATTCTTTTCAGTCCCGCCAGTGTGTGGCGTGGCTTCGTTGCATTTTAAAATATTTGATAGTAAACAAATAGATGGGGGCCAGATGTGGTGGTATGTATCTATAATCTCAGAATTGGGAGGGAGAGAGGAAGGAGACTTATGAGTTCAAGGCAGCCTCAGTATTGTAGTGACCTCAGGGCCATTCTCAGAAACAGACATGCAGAGAGAAAACAAAATGGACAGGTTATCTACATGTATTCATTGTATATTGTAGGGCCAACAGAATTGTTCAGCAGCTGAAGCTGTTTGCTGCCAATCTTGACAATTTGTCTTCAGTTCCCAGACCCACTTGGTAGAAAAGAAAAACTGAGTCTTACACGTTGTCCTCTGACCGCTACACACATTGCTGTGAAATATGCTTGCCCAGATATAAGCACTTACACATGTACATGCACACAAAATAAAACAATGAATACAATTAAGAAGTATAATCCCAACACTCAGGAGGCAGAAGCAAGTGGATCTCTGTGGGTTCAAGGTCAGCATAGTCCACGAGAGCTAGTTCCAGGACAGGGTCCAAGGCTACAGACAAACAAAACAAAGTTGTTCTGTCTCAAAAATTAGTTGCCACATTGTTGGGATGTGGCAGTGCACTTCTCTTTCATTTTCATTGTGCTTTTTAAGGCTCAGTACACAGAAGGACTTTGTGAACAGTTGGTCAGTTCTTACAGCTGTACATTGTATTCTGCTATTCTTACTACATATCCCATTTCCTAGTGGCTGTATTTTGATCATAACTATGTTTTGGTATTTGTCTTTAATAGGAGGTAAACTTGATAAAAAGTTTTGCAAAAATTTTTTTCTTGTTTTGGGAACTTTACTTTAATATCTTCTTATTTAGTTAACTGACTTCTTTTCTTTTGCTTGTAGACTCTGGAAGGGAACTTGTCATCACAGATCCAGTCATCAAGAACCGAGAGCTCTTCATTTCTGATTATGTCGACACGTACCATGCTGCTGCCCTGAGGTGAGGAGAGGCTGGAGGGTGGGAGCTGACTTGGCTCTGATCTGCTTTGGCAGTCATTGTTTTTTATCGGAACTAACAGTGGTTTGCTGGGGTTGCTGAGGTTCCAGAGGTTTCTGGGCTCTCTGCCAACCCCACTGTGGCTCTCCCTGTATCTTTCTTCTGATTCGTTTTTATACTGTCTAAATTAGTGTGTCTTTCTGGGAAGTTATTATCCTAGTATTATTTGCTAAAATTTTTAGGGTGAAAAAGTCTGAATATCTGCAGTTAACTTTGTAAAGATCAAGCCCTACTGCTAGAAAAGATGGAGGGAGGGGGAAAAAAGATAAGCATGCCAGCATGTTAATTATAGAAATCCTAAGAATTTACAGAATTTTTTTTATAGCTCTTCTTCCAGTTTTTCTTATTTCTCAATGTTTTTACTAAAGAGCACGCTGAAGAGTGGGGAATATATTGAAGATGCAGTCTGAAACAGAAGGGCATCATTCCCTGCTGTGATGCCAGACAGGTTTGCCTTAAAGCAAGTGTGCACTTCTGCTGTGTACTTTGTGCTCTCTCCAGAGCACGGTGCCAGGTTTCACCACCTGTACACATTGTGTCTCTATGTCTGGCTGATTTGAAGCCTCTTTGTAGCATGATTAATAAAAACCCAGAGACAAATTGGGATTCAACCTGAAGGTTAGAAAAGCAAAACTGGCATCCACTGGCGCTTACCTCTGCCTCAGTCTGAAATGGCGATCCTGCCTCCAGGAATCTCAGAAAGAGACTGTGTCTGAGAGCTGTCTCCTCCTGTCTTATATTCTTCTCTAGGACTGGGATTAAAGGTGTGCACCACGATCGCCTGGTTTCTGTGGCAAACTAGTGTGGGTACTGGGATTGAAGGTGTGTGTTATTGTTGCCTGGTCTGTAAAGCTAGCCTGTGAGGCTCTTTTACTTTGAACTTCAGGCAAGCTCTAGTTATTAAAATACATGTGAAATATCACTCCACCACTTAAATGACATCATACCTCTCTGTAAATCATAAATAATAAGGTTTTGCCAAATAGTAACAAAACCCTTAATCTCTGTTAAAGAATATGGGTACAATAAAAGCCTTTGAGATTTGCTGACTTTAGCTGAGCTACTTTTTTTTTTTTTTTTTTTTTTTTTTTTTTTTTTTGGTTTTTCGAGACAGGGTTTCTCTGTGGCTTTGGAGCCTGTCCTGGAACTAGCTCTGTAGACCAGGCTGGTCTCGAACTCACAGAGATTCGCCTGCCTCTGCCTCCCGAGTGCTGGGATTAAAGGCGTGCGCCACCACCGCCCGGCTTTTAGCTGAGCTACTTAAACTGAGATGCAACCATAGTTGCCTAGTCCTCACCTGTCACCTGTTCAGCCACCATGCCTGGGGTGTCTCATGCAAAGCTTGCAAAGATAGAGCCAGTTACTTGGGCAGAAGAGTGGCGGCATTTGTATAGCACTGTTTCTGCAAACATTGGGTCTCAGATACATGTCATAATGGCCTTTGTCTCAACTGTTCATCTGAGCCATTTTGGACCAATTCAGAGACAACACATAAATAAATGCATTGGCTGTGGTCCAGTTGAGCTTTTTTAAAAATGAAAGTAAGAGTTTTATTTACATTTTACTTGTTAGTGATTTTGTCCTTTTGTTTTTTGATTATTTAAAAATCTAAAATTGTTCTCTTGTAATAAATATGTAAAAACAGGCAGGCAATGGGGATCCTGCCACAGGGAAGGGGTGGGTATGTTAAACTTGACTTTCTACAGAGCTCTTACTTCATTTTGAGAATGTGGTGGTTTATAAACCCCAGATTCCCATAAGCCTTTGTATGTTCTTTGTGTGGATTCCCGAGCTTAAATCAAGCCTACATGCTGAGCAAAGCATGATGGTGGAAGTTGACTCGGTTGATAATGGAGGACAGCTGACTAATTTAGCATTTGTCCTCATTTGCCTTTTGCCTTTTCTATCTCCTCACTGGTTGAGGTCATGATTTTAAAGGACTTGAGGTTCTAGTTTAGGATATGATGTAAGGTGTAATTGGTTGTCCAAAATGTTTTGACACAATTGAAATGAATATATTTGAAGGTTTCTTAATGCTATTCAGATTTGATGAACAATTCTTATCCAGTTTTTAGAAGAACTGTTTATCTCCCATAACACCGGCTTGTAGCACAAAAAGTAAAAACCTAGAGCTAGAAATCGGGGTTCAAGCCAAAAACCAGAAAAGCAGAGCAGCCAACCCAGGAGAGAAGCCTTACCTGTACCAAGGCTGGGTGATCGCAAACTAACCAGACTAAGCCTCTCTCTCCTCTCATTTTATATTCCCTTCAGTGCTGGGATTAAAGGCGTGTGACTCCCTAGCACTTGGATTAAAGATGAGAGGTACCACCTGGATTTGTTTTTGCATTGGTCTTGTGTAGCCAAGGGTGGCCTTGAACTCACAGAGATTCATCTACCTCCATTCTCCCAAATCCTGGGATTAAGGTGTGTGTGCCACCATTACTGGAACTCTAGTGGCTTTAGCTTTTCCTCTGGTCTTCGGGCAAGATTTATTTATCAAAATACAAACAATATACCACTATACTAGCGAGACACAGATAGACTTGGATTACTCTAGATAGGCTTGCACTACTCCTGGAGGTGGGAAGCCGTAAACCACTGTCATGGGCCCTGTACCTTGACTTCTCCAGTAGCAATATGTGCTGTACTTTCTTCAGGGTGTCTGGCTAGAATCCTTTCTGACCATTAGGTTTTTAATCCTCTTGTGATATTATCTTAAAAGTTGTCCAAAAAGTAATAGATTTTCTATAAAACCGTCATCTTCAGGTTTTTTTTATGATTTATTTTTTTAGATTATATTATAATTATAATATAATATAATTATAATATTATATTACACCATCTCACTTCACTTTCTTTCCTCCATGCCTGCCCATATATTTTTTTTCCTTGTTTGTTTTCACATTCATGGCCTCTTTTTTGCATTAATTGTTGTTACAGACAAATATGTATTATATGTATTCCTAAATATATAAATACAGCCTGCCCAGTCTATATAACGTTGTTTATATGTTACGGTTTCAGGACTGACCTTTTGGTATTGGATAACCACAAATAAGTGTAGCCGTCACCTCTTATTAAAGAAATATCTCTAGTTTCAGTGGTTTTTGTTTGTTTGTTTTGTTTTTATTTTTTGGACATTTATTTATTTTGCATGTATTGGTGTTTTGTCTGCATGAGGGTGTTGGCCCCTAGAACTAGAGTTACTGATTGCTGTTAACTTCCATATGGGTGCCGGGAATTGAACCTGGGTCCCAAGAGCAATTAGTGCTCTTAACCATTGAGCCATCTTTTCAGCCCCTAGTTTTACTTTATTGGGCTTAAATGAAGCGTCCCTTTGTGACCTGACGAGTGGATGATAAGCAGTCATTTTGTCACTATTTGGCCCAGCTTGGTAAATGTTGTTGAACCCTGGCTTTTCCCATAGTCTGCTCAGTGTATGGCTATAACCTCATTCTCACTAGTAGTATGCTCACCACAGAAAGGTTTGCTATTCTACCACCATAAAACAGGGTAGAATGGCAAAGTCCTAGTCATCTCAGTTTATTATTTTTTTCTTCTCCATGGTTAGGGTACTTCAACATTTTGATGAATGAGAGGTAATGGATGATTGAGGATTGAGATTCAACCTTTCCTGCCAATTTCTCTTTTTATAGTTCACCCACAGAAAAGAGTGCGTCCTTCTCCGACACATGTAAACCAGCACTACTATAGATAAATTCAGTTTTGAAGGGATACAAATAAGACAGTTCGTGGGCACATGAAAGGGGATCAAATGAGTATAATAAGAAAACCAGAGGACAAAAAAGGAAAAAGAAAAAGGCAATAGTGTTGGCTCTTAGCACCATTCTTTCGAAGATCAAAGGACTCGGTTACATGGACTCATGCCGTGTGCAGCCATTGACTGAGCTGCCATCCGATTCTCTGGGGATGAAGCTGATGTCTGTATTTTTCTTTCAAGCTAATGCTAGAGTTGGTTATAAAAGAGAAAGGCGAGCTTTGTCCTTCAGTTACCGTAAGTCAAAAGGAAAACAGAATTCCTCTGCAGCCTTTGCTTTGTAAGTTGTGGTGTCTTAGCTTCTCCTTCCCCAGAGGAATTTGTTCTCAGTCTAAACTATGTTGAGAAGTGTGTTGAACAGTGTCACCACGTTGCATCCAGTTTTGAGCCCTTGGCCTTGACCATCCCTCACCTTTACGTTTCTGACCAATTTTATGTAGAAGTCTGCTTTCTTATTCATGACCCTTATTCATCATTACAGAAGTCAGCATGTTGAGTAAATTATTGCTTGGGTTTTCTTTATGCCCAGGGAAGAATTTTTGATTGACATTGTGACATAAGAGTGAAAAGTGCCAGACGGAAACAAGGTGACTTCGGCCTAATCCTGCCGGTACATAGCTTTGAGAACATAATCAAACTTGTTGATTTTTGAATCATCCTTTTGATACTTGCTCGGGTCACGTGACCTGGCAGTGACCTCATGACTTGCACATATATCTTCTGGCTTAACATCACTATAGCAGGCATGTGAAAAGCACTCATAAAGGACCTCGCATGTGGTGACCTAACTAATGTTCTTTTTCGGTTATTGAATCTCAGTGAGGTCTATAATATTACTGTTCAAGGAAGAAAAGCTTATAATGCAGTTATTTATGTACTGGTGATATTTAGTTTACATGCATTTCATTTCTTGGCGGGTTGATTGTGTATTCACACAGCTTTGGTATAGGAAGCACATGTAGGCCTGGGAGAGTGCTGGCATGTGGTAGTTTGCTGGCTGTGCTGCTTTCCCCTTTAAGGTGGTGCTTTGCTGATGTGTGGTGTGGCTGCTCTGGGGTTGGGAATGTGTGCTGGGAGAGGTCAGCAATGGCCCTGACGTGGTAGCCATTTTCTTTTTTTTTTTTTTTTTTTTTTTTTTTTTTTTTTTTTTTTTTTGGTTTTTCGAGACAGGGTTTCTCTGTGGTTTGGGAGCCTGTCCTGGAACTAGCTCTTGTAGACCAGGCTGGTCTTGAACTCACAGAGATCCGCCTGCCTCTGCCTCCCGAGTGCTGGGATTAAAGGCGTGCGCCAGGCTGTGGTAGCCATTTTCTAGCTTGCTCACTGTCTATCTCCTATTTCTAGTAGTCACAAGAAATAAATATACCAAGGCAGTTCAGGTTACACGCCACTGTCTTACCTAGGAATTCATAATTTAGAAAGGTAACTTAGGGTAAATTTTCTGAAGCTCAGGGCCCAAGAATCCATGACTAATTATTCAGAGCTTCTGGTTTTCATTAAGTTCACCTGAATTAACTTACCTCATCATTTTTCCATGACCAGCTGTCATGATATTTATGGGTAAAATTGATTAATTTACTCTGTAGAGATCTCCTAAGAAGTTTCATGTGTTGCAGAGCTCTCTGTCTTGCAGTTGCACTTTTGGGGCGGAGTTAGAACATCCTTATCGCTTTATCCACACGCAGTAGTGCATGCTGCACAGCATGCTTTGTCCTTGTCTTTGTCCACACATTGTTTTTAGCTCCTTATTGCTCTGCTAGCAGATGAAGGACTCTGTATTATAAGCTTTATCATGCGTCCCAATGTCTGGACTAGTTCTCCCTTTTAAAATAATTTGCTTTTTCACAGGAGCCTTGGTGTTTTCGTGTTTCCTTCTGTGAAACAATGCTGGCATTTTCCTAGTGGTTGCATTGAATGTGTTACCAATTGATGGAGGAAGTTCATGTTGACTTTAATTTCTTTCTTTTTTTATTTATCTTTTTTTCCTTTTTTTTTCTTGGTTTTTCTTTTTCTTTCTTTCTTTCTTTTTTTTTTTTTTGTGGTTTTTCGAGACAGGGTTTCTCCGTGTAGCTTTGGAGCCTGTCCTGGAACTAGCTCTTGTAGACCAGGCTGGTCTCGAACTCACAGAGATCCGCCTGCCTCTGCCTCCCAAGTGCTGGGATTAAAGGCGTGCGCCACCACCGCCCGGCCCTTTTTCTTGGTTTTTCAAGACAGGATTTCTCTATGTAGCTTTGGAGCCTGTCCTGAAACTCACTCTGTAGACCAGGTAGCCCCAAACTCAGATAGATCCGCCTGCCTCTGCCTCCCAAATGCTGAGATTAAAGGCATGCACCACCACCACCCCGCTTCATGCTGACTTTTCTATTTGAGATCAGAGAGGGTCTGTTTTCGGCATGGTTTATAGTGACTTGCGTGCTCCAGGAGGGCAGGCAGTTGTCTCAGGTGAGTTTTCTAAGCTTCCCTCAGTTATTTCTTTCCTAAGCACTAGATTGTAAAACTGCTGAACCTTGCACTCTGATAATAGGGCACGTTCTTTTTTATGGACTTTGTCACATTCTGAAAAGTTGCTTGTATATTAAGTCATAAGACAAAATGTCTATCTGATTACATAGCTATGAATTAATTAGTAGCTTACCATGAAAAACAAAATAACACAAGCCTTCTACACTCAGAGAGTTAATACTTCCCATTAAAACAATGTCTGGCCAGGCGGTGGTGGCGCACGCCTTTAATCCCAGCACTCGGGAGGTAGAGGCAGGCGGATCTCTGTAAGTTCGAGGCCAGCCTGGTCTACAAAGGGAGTTCCAGGAAAGGCTCCAAAGCTACAGAGAAACCCTGTCTCGAAAAACAAAAAAAAAAAAACAAAAAAAAAAAAAATGTCTGATGTAAGGGGCAGTACAAGCTAAAAGAAAAGGAGTTTGTGAAAATGAAAATAAAAATAATCTTGGCATGCATTTAAGAAATGAACGAAGAAAAATTAGTTGCATTAAACACATCAGTAAAAAAAAAACTAAGAATTTTTAATGAATGGATTTACCAGCTTATAAAAGAATGAATTTTAAAAAAACGTCAAAAGAATGTTTTCACTTTTTTCCTGGTTGGGTAAAGAGGTATTTAGGCCAGTCTTTAAGGGATCTGGGTACAAGTAGGGTCTCAGCACTACGCTGAGTTCTCTGTGTGATTGCTACACCTAGAGAAACCACCGTGAGAACTGTACACAGCCATTCACTTAAAATACAGGTTGTGAGTCAAGATGAGGTTCCCAACATGTCTGTGCTGTAGCTCACAGGAAGGCAGGGGACACCTTATGGAAACTGAGAAAGTCATTTCACAAAGATTTCTCTACTTTAACCTAGGCTAGAAAGCCCTCTCTTTGGAGGTCCTGCATTGTTTTTTCTTTTCTCAAGTAAGGCTAACTAGCTGAAGTTCTCCACAGACATGCTACTGTGAATTCCATGCTCCCATCCTGAGTTTCCTTTTATTTTACATAAACTTCAGGTATAGGGAGACTTTCCTAGTTATTGATAATTTTATGAAGTCAGTTACTAGGTCACACTTTTTATTCATATTCCCACCTTTTTGTTATACTGCACACATTTGATGTGGGAAAGCTCTGTCTCGAACTCACAGAGATCCGCCTGCCCCTGCCTCCCGAGTGCTGGGATTAAAGGCGTGCGCCACCATCGCCCGGCTTTAAAACACTGTTTGGGCAATGACTCAGGCATATTTCTGGCTAGCTCTTACATCTTAAATTAACCCGATTCTATGATCCTGTGTATCGCCATAAGGCTCCGGTTTATTGGTAAGGTTCTGGTGTCTTTTCCTTCTTTAGCTACATGGCATCTGCCTGACTCTGCCTTCTTTCTCCCTGCATTCAGTTTAGTTTTCCCGCCTACCTATATTTTGCTCTGCTGTAGGCCAAAGCATCTTCTTTATTAACCAGTGGTTATAAAACATTTATACCATACAGAGGGGTATACCCACATCACTTCCAGTTCTTATTTATGGTTTAATTGTTTTTATTTTATCACAAAGTGTGAAGTAAAGGTAATTGTGATACAAAGTTATATACTGAAGCAATCATTAAACAAAAATCATTTCCAGTCAAGGTTGGAACCCATGTATTTTTCATACACTCTGGATTTAGGCATGTGCTTCTCTCTCCTCCACCCCTTCCAACTGCATTTTTGGTTTGTAAAGCAACTAATTTAAACATACTTTTTGTCTTTTGTTTTTCCCCAGAGGGAAGTGTAACATCTCCCATTTTTCTGACATATTTGCTGCTCGAGAGTTTAAAGCCCGAGTGGATTCATTTTTCTACATATTAGGCTACAATCCTGAGACAAGGTAAGTCAGTCATTTATGCCATTGAGAATTTTTTTTTCCTTTTCTCACTTACATGTATATGTACTTGTTCATTTACACATCTATACTTTTTTATGATACCAAAAAGTGACTCCAAACTCCTATGTAAATCTCATAGTCAGTGTTACCAGCATTTAATACTTTTCCTTTTGTTAGGGAAGAAAAGGTGTGGGAGTGAGGATGTAGAGAGGAGGGATAAGGACAGAGATGTCGGTTCGTCTGTGCTTTGAATTTACTGATAGATCATTTCCTTGATGCAGACTTTGTGAAGCCTTTCTTAATGTGTTGGAAATTCAGGTTAGTTGGGAAAGGTTGGTTATTTTTGTTCAGTTTGCTTTGGCCAGTGAGACCCCAGGAACACTCTAAAAGGTCTGGTGAGACTAGCAGTGGGAAGTGGACAGCACCCGTTCCAGACACTGTGGTAAGGTGTTCATGAGGGACAGAATGGTTATTTACATGTGTAATGAGACTTTTTTGTTCTCCCAGCCAGCTCTCAAATAATGACATGGAGACTTCTTATTTATTATGAAATCCTGACCTGTAGCTTAGGCTTAGGCTTCTTCCTAACAAGCTCTTCTATCTTAACCTATTAATTAATCAGTGTTCTGTCATGTGCCACCCATCCTGCTTCTGTGTCTCCCATGCACCGAGATTTGTCTCCTACTCCCCCTGCCCAGATCTCCTGGCCGTTTGTCTCTTTATTAAACCAGTCACAGCAATGTATCTTCACACACTGTACAAATATCCCACAACATACATGAAAGGCAGTATGGTTATAAGAAATATACTTCACCAGCGCTTGTAATAAGAAGATTCTTGTCCCGCCCACCTGTTCTCAAATACTCAGTGGCTACTTCCCAAATAAATGACTCAGAGACTTAATATTACTTATAAATGCTCAAGTAGTGCCAGGCAGTGGTGGCGCACGCCTTTAATCCCAGCACTCGGGAGGCAGAGGCATGCGAATCTCTGTGAGTTCAAGGCCAGCCTAGTCTGCAAGAACTAGCTCCAGGACCAGCTCCAAAGCTACAGAGAAACCCTGTCTTGAAAAACAAACAACAACAACAACAACAACAACAACAACAACAACAACAATAATAATAATAATAATAATAATAAATGCTTAAGCAGCAGTTCAGGCTTGTTACTAGCTAACTCTTACACTTAAATTAACCCATAGTTCTTATCTATGTTTAGCCACATGGCTTGGTACCTTTTCTTTTTTTAAAGATTTATTTATTTATTATGTGTACAGTATTCTCAGTATTCTGTCTGCATGTATGCCTATAGGCCAGAAGAGGGCTCCGGATCTAAATACAGATGGTTGTGAGCCACCATGTGGTTGCTGGGAATTGAACTCAGGACCTTTGGAAGAGTAGGCAGTGCTCTTAACCACTGAGCCATCTCTCCAGCCCCCCAATAAAGATTTTTGTTTGTTTGTTTTTTGAGACAGGGTTTCTCTGTAGCTTTAGAGCCTGTCCTGGAACTAGCTCTTGTAGACCAGTCTGGCCTTAAGCTCACAGAGATCTGCCTGCCTCTGTCTCCAAGTGTGGGAATTAAAGGCGTGTGCCACCACCACCTGGCAGCTTGATACCTTTTCTAAGTGTGGCATTCTCATCTTGCTTCTCTGCGTTTGCGTGTGATTCTCTGACTCTGCCCTTCCTCTTCTCATAATTCTTAGTTTGGTCTCCCTGCCTATATTTCCTGCCTGGCCACTGTCCAATCAGCACTTAATTAAACCAGTTCAAAGTGACAAATCCTTACAGTGTACAAGAGGCACATACGACGGCGAGCAAAGACACACAGATTGAAAGTGGAAGATGACCCTAGTTCTAGTTAACTTTAACTTCAGCTTGACACAACTTATCACAGGCAAGGGTATAGTGGCATTTCATTTGTATTTTATTTATTTATTTATTTACTTACTTACTTATTTATTTATTTTTAATAGATATATTTATTTATGTATGTATTTATTTATTATGTATACAACATTCTTCTTCCATGTATGCATGCCAGAAGAGGGCGCCAGCTCTCATTATAGATGGCTGTGAGCCACCATGTGGTTGCTGGGAATTGAACTCAGGACCTCTGGAAGAGCAACCAGTGCTCTTAACCACTGAGCCATCTCTCCAGCCCCTCATTTGTATTTTAATAAATAAAACTTACCTGAAGATCAGAGAGTAGAACAGCCCCTCTGGTCATCCTCACAGACCAGGCTTTAATCCCAGTAGCCACACTGGTTTGCCGTAGAAACCAGGCAGTGCACACCTTTATTCCCAGCTCTAGAGAGGAATATAAGACAGGAGAGACAACTCACAGACACTGTCTCATTCCGGAGGCAGGATCGCCATTTCAGACTGAGGTCGAGAATAAGAGCCAGTGATTGGCTGCTTTGCTTTTCTGATCTTCAGGTTGAACCTAAACTTCTGTCTCTTGAGTGTCTATTAATCGTGCTTCAATAATGGGGGATTGAAGAAATGGCTCAATGGTTAAGAGCATTGGCTTCCAGAGGTCTTGAGTTCAATGCCCAGAAAACATATGGTGGCTCACAACCATCTCTAATGAAATCTGGTGCCCTCTTCTGGCATGCATGCAGGCATTCATGTAGCCTGAACACTGTCTATTAAATTAAAAAGAAAAATTATAATGGGTGATTGTTTTGTTTTTTGACACAGGGTTTCTCTGTAAAACAGTCCTGGCTGTCCTGGAACTCTGTAGACTAGGCTAGCCTTGGACTCACAGAGATTCACCTGCCTCTGTCTCCCGAGTGCTGGTATTAAAGGTGTGCATCCCCACCACCTGGCTAATGGGTGATTTTAATTGTTCACCGTCATCAGTGAATGTGGTCATCCAGATCCCCTCTTCCAACTCCCCAAATCAAGAACAAAAAAAAAACTTCGGCGTTAAAACTGCACCACAGAACATAGGACCTTAACAGATGCTTATAAACCATTCTGTCTGACAGCTGCAAACACACAATTTTCATAAACAAATCACATTAAAGAAATCCTTCCAGGGGCTGGAGCGATGGTTTGACAGTTTAGAGTATTTGTTGCTCTCTCAGAGGATCTGTATTTGATTCCCACGACCTACATGATGGCTGACAAGTTGCCCAGGCTGGTTCTAAATTCACTCTGTAGCATGGAGCAGATATTGAGCTTGTGATCCTCTTGCCTCAGCCCCCCAAATAGCTGAGATTACATGCCTGAGCCACCAGAACTGGCAGCCTTTTATATTATGAAGTGTTTGTTTATATATGTGCATTGTCATGTCTTTTATTACTCAAGAACAATATGAGAGAATTAAATTAGCATCCCTGTGTTAGGCAAACTGAATGACATTTTAGTGAGATCATGTTTATTTATCCATTTCTTCCCAAGATTCCCCAGCTTTTGGAATACACCTTATTCAACGTATTCCCTAATAATTCCCAGAACTTCATTGTTACCTGATGTAATGTCCCAATTTTCTTTTTTTAAATATTTATTATGTTATTCAACGTATTCCCTAATAATTCCCAGGACTTCATTGTTACCTGATGTAATGTCCCAATTTTCTTTTTTTTAAATATTTATTTATTTATTATGTATATAATGTTCTGCCTGTGTGTATGCCTACAGGCCAGAAGAGGGCACCAGACCTCATTACAGATGGTTGTGAGCCACCATGTGGTTGCTGGGAATTGAACTCAGGACCTTTGGAAGAGCAGGCAATGCTCTTAACTGCTGAGCCATCTCTCCAGCCCCTAATGTCCTAATTTTTTTTTTTTTTTTTTTTTGGTTTTTCAAGACAAGGTTTCTCTGTGGCTTTGAAGCCTCTCCCGGAACATACAGCTGTCTCTTGATAGTTATGTGAGGCTTCGTAGCTGGACATACCTTCATAGAACTGCCTTCATGGCATCCCAGAGATGCAGATAAGTAGTGTTTTCATTATAGTGGTATATTGCTTGTATTTTAATAAACAAATCTTGCCTAAGATCAGAGGCAAAGCTAAAATCACTAGAGGTCAGGTAATGGTGACACACACCATAAATCCCAGAATTTGGGAGACAGAGGCAGATGGATCTCTGTCAGTTCAAGGCTATCCTGGTCTATATAAGATCAGTGCAGAAAAAAATCCAGGTGGTGGCGGCTCACAACTTTAACTCCGTCCTAAGGAGTCACACGCCTTTAATCATAGCACTAGAGGGAATATAAATGAGAGGAGAGAGAGGCTTAGTCTGTGGCCACCCACCCAGCCTTGGTAGAGGTAAGGTTTCTCTAGTGTTTGGTTGCCTTGCTTTTCTGGTTTTAGGGTTGAATATCGATTTCTGTCTCTGGGTTTTTTATGATTTGTGCTACATGTGCTTCTATGAATTTTTAAATTTCAGCTCTAATTTCACTGACCCACTGTTCATTCATGAGCAGGTATATAGCTTGTGTATGTTTGTTCACATGTATGTACAAGCCAGACGACACCAACTCAGATGTTATCCACTTTGTTTCTTTAGAACGGTCTGTGTAGTCTTGGCTATCCTGGAACTTTCTCTGTAGACCAGGCTGGCCTAGAACTTGGAGATCTGCCTGCCTCTGCCTCCAGAGTGCTGGGATTAAAGGTTGTATGCTACCACTGCATGGCCAAGAAAGTCCTTTTATGAACCTCAAACCTGCCAGCTAAACTAGGCTGGATGACCAGTAAGCTCCAACTTCTGCCTCCCTGATGCTGGGATTGTGCAAATACCACAATGCATAGTTTTATTTACATGGGTTCCAAGAACTGAATTTGGATCCTCATGTTTGCAAAGCATTTTCCTGGCTGAGCCTGCAGTTTTTGTGATTTCTTTTGTTATTGGTTTTGAGCCTTATTCATCTATGATTAAAGAAACTGCTTCAACAGTTTTTCTTTGTTAGGATTTAAAAAATAATACTAAGATTTTCTTATTTTATCATGTATGTGTGCATGTATGTGAATGTTTAACCTGAATGTATGTACATATACTACATGTATGTCTGAGACCCGCACAAGATCCTGGAGATGGTGCAGTCTGCTAAAGTGAAGATATCACTTCATATTTAAAGTATCAAATATATTCTTGGTACATGGCTTATGTTTGAAAATGAGAAGCTCAAATTTCACTCATAAAGGTAGCAAGAATAGGTCCCTTGTAGGGCCAACTTAAGAAAAGTTTAAGCAGAGGGGCTCAGCTGTTAAAAGCGCTTGCTCTTGCAGAGGTCCCAGGTTTGGTTCCCAGCATCAACATGGTGGTTCAGGACCATCTGTTACTTCAGTTGCAGGGGATCTGACACCCTCCTCCTCCATAGACACTAGCTAGCATGTGGTACACAGACATATGTAGGAAAACTCATATACATTTTTCAAAAATGTAAAATAAAAAAATCACAGACTAACACATGCAGGCTGTGTGTTCAGTCCCTAGTGCCCAAATAACAATGAAACCCTTTCTCTCTCTCTCTCTCTCTCTCTCTCTCTCTCTCTCTCTCTCTCTCTCTCTCTCTCTCTCTCTCTCTCTCTGTGTCTCTCTGTCTCTGTCTCTCTCTCTCTCTCCTTGCCAAGAATAAACCTAGTCAAAGAAGCAAGACAGTAAGACTTTGACAATGGAGATTTTAAAAACACTGCACAAGGCTGGAGGAATGGCTCCTTTAAGAACACATAAATCTCTTCTAGAGGACCTGGGTTCAGTTTCCAGCACCAGCATCAGGAGGCTTATAACCTCCTATAACTCTAGCTCCTCGGAATCTGACATCCTCTTTTGATCTCCGTGGGCACCCAAGTGTACACAGAAACACACAAATAAAAATAAATATGCAAAAAGTACATAAAAAACACTAAAGAAGACAGAAGACCTCCCATGCTTATGAAATTTTAAAATCAATACTATATAATAGCTGCCTTCCTAACAGCAGTCTGGAAATGGTATCACTCTCATCACCTTTCATTGACATTTTTGATAGAACTAAAATAATCTTTTTTTTTCTAAAATAATCTTTAAACTTATGTGGAAGCACGAAGTATCCTAAGTAACTAAAGCAACCCTGAGCAGAAAGAGCAATTGTGGGGAGGTTCTGTAATACCTGACTTGAAGTATAACCCAGAACCATAGGAAGAGCAACAGGGTGGTGCTGGCCCAGAGGCCAACCACAGCCACCATGTTTCCAACAAAGATGCTAGAACATAGACACTGGAGAAAGAGTGCTTCTTGATTTATAAGATAAGAGGTGCTGCCAAGTCTACATATCTGACATGGAGAAGGCTGAAACTAACCTGTCTTTCACCTCATGTAAAAGTTATCCAACATAAAAACTAAGACCTGAAATTGAGAAAGACTTTATTAGCTTAATAAATAATCGGAATTGGAAAATGGTGTTACATGAAGTACAATCCTTCTGCAGGCAAAGGAAACAGCAGAGCCTCCAAAGTGGGAGAAAACCCTTTGTTGACTCTACAACTTGCAGGGAATTACTATGGAGATAATTATCAGGTGTTTTCTTTTATGAAATCTAAGAGCAGGTGGAATTCTGAGAGTTTAAGGCCAGCCTGGTATATAGAGTGAGTTCCAGCACAGCCAGTGCTATGTTATACACAGAGAAACCCTGTCTCGAAGAAACTTTTTTTTTTTTTTTTTTTTTTGGTTTTTCAAGACAGGGTTTCTCTGTGGCTTTGGAGCCTGTCCTGGAACTAGCTCTGTAGACCAGGCTGGTCTCGAACTCACAGAGATCCGCCTGCCTCTGCCTCCCGACTGCTGGGATTAAAGGCGTGCGCCACCATCGCCCGGCGAAACATTTTTTTTTTTTTAATAAAAAAAATATATGTGTGTGGATCTCTGTAAGCATGTGTGTGTGATTGCTAGTGCCAATAGACGCTAGAGTTGCCAGGCGGTGGTGGTGTACACCTTTAATCCCAGGCAAGAGGACTTCTGTGAGTTCGAGGCCAGCCTGTTCTACAAGAGCTAGCTCCAGGGCAGGCAACAAAGCGACACAGAGAAACCCTGTCTCGAAAAAAAAAAGAAGAAAAAGAAGCTAGAGGCATTGGATCACCTGGAGTTGGAGTCACACAGGTGTTTTTGAGCTGCTCAATATTGGTGCTGGGAATCTAACTGAGCCCTTCTGCAGGAGTGGTGCACACCCTTAACCACTGATGGGTTTATTAACTTAAATTTACATCTGTGTTTGCTGAGTGCTGAGGTATAACTTACCTCTGTCAGACTCACACAGGTTGCATACTTTTTAAATTTGTAACACATAATTGTATTATATGTTATAAATGCACTCATTTGTAGTAATACCTCAAAACCCTTCCATCTTCTCTGCCACCTTGCCCAGGTCTGGGGATTGAATTCAAGATGTTATGCCTGCAAGGCACGTCTAGCCGACTGTTGGCCCCAGTTTGTTTTAGAAGGTATCTTACAGTGGGAGGACAGTCTCCTGTCACAATGGAGCACGGGTCTGAGAGCAGCATGTTGTAGCATTGGCCCTGAATCCCTTGGCTTTTGGAACTTTCCAGTCCAGTTTCTTCACATCTGTGCTTGACCCAGTGTTTCCCTTTGTTTGCTGTATTTCAAATGCTTGAGAGGTGTTAGGTGAGTTGAGGTGAAGAAATACTCGAGTGTTTGCTTATAAGTAAAATTTTAGAAAAGCCGAAACATATCTGAAACTTTCATGTGAGAGTGGGCAGCCTTTGGAGGCATCTTCAGTAGCAGGGGTGCGGCTCACTGCCTTGGTCTACTGGTTTCATCCCCAGCATCACTTCAGATCTGAAGTTTAGAGCCGAGTGTGTGGTTCCCACAGATGCTTAATTGATCACAAATGTGTGTTAGGTTTAAGAAAGCATGGAAGGATTGTTTTCCCTGCATACTCCTGCAGGGCTTGTCTCTGTTTTGTCTTTAATTTATAAAGATGAGGCTGTGTGGTGACTCGGGCATTAGTAGTGGCTGTTGGGTGCTGTGTACTGGCTCTTAAGACCAACTGAGGCATTGAGGTAAATCAAGTTGATGAAGATAGAAAGGGGGATTGGTTTAACATTCCTGTGAGGCCCCTGGAGCTTAAGGGTGGGAGTCATGTGACTGCAAACTTGAATGTCTGTCAGAGCCCTTACACAGTCCGGGTGTTGGTTTAACCCAATGTGAGAAGGTAAAACGGAATCCCGAGGGAGACTCATTTCATCTTGGAGCAGACAGTTAAACATGGTTTGCGTGGTTTCCCACTGTTGATCAGATTAGTCATTGCTGAGTGCTTGGTGTTTTTCTTGCTTATTTGCCTGGATCTCTTAAAAATATCATTGTTCAAGTGCCTGTTTACTACCTCCTGTCCTCATTTTGGTGTCTCAGGTTGTGCCTTGTTAGCATCCTGGCTTTGCTGTGCCATTGGCCACATAGGCAAATGTATGATTAGGAGCTTGATGTTCAGTACTCTTCAGTGTCTTGCATTTACCGTGTAGAGGAAGCAGATCTCTTGGTAAATGCTATAGATCCAATTATTGTAGATGGTTTTGTAACAATTAGTATTCTAGACTTTAATAAAAAAAAATAAAATAAAATGTGACAGCGTGCCAGACCCAAAAGGAGACAGTTCTTTCCAGGCTATCTTACCTGGGAGATGATGAAGCAGTCAGTTAAATGGATAGGAAGTACTAGATGAAACAAATAAGGGATAAATATTTTGAAAAATCTCCAGTTTGGGGGTTCCTCCAATGCAATAAGCCAAATTCAGCTGAATTAATAAATCCAGGTTTAATAAACAGAGCAAAGCATTTCCTGGGTGACTCTGGGAAGGCAGGGGAGAGAGAGAGCCTGTGACAGGCCTAATGATTGGGTCTTAAATGCCCTGCAGGGTTCATCTAGAGCGGCTCCCAGAAGGAGCTGACCCTTGGTGGGCTTTCTGAGGGGTGGGGTCCTAACCAAACATCTGGGTGGGGTTTGGAAAGGGGGAGAGTGAGCCTGGAATGAAGCTTGAAACTAAACAATAGGGGCAGTAAAAAAAGACATAGAATCATGGCTAAGAGCAATCTACTGCAACTCAACCAAAGACTTTGGTGTTTTGAAAGGAAAATAACCATATATTTTTCTTTTTTTAAATATTTATTTTGCATACAATGTTCCTCTTGCACATATGCTTCCATGCCAGAAGAGGGCACCAGATCTCATGACAGATGGTTGTGAGCCACTAGGTGGTTGCTGGGAATTGAACTCAGGACCTCTGGAAGCGCTGCAAGTGCTCTTAGGCTCTGAGCCATCTCTCCAGCCCTACCATATATTTTCTTACGTTTTTAAAATCTAGAATACTAATTTTACGAAACCTTCTACAGTAATTGGATTTATGATCTTTTCAACTCTAAATGTAAAAGATCTGAAAACCTAATAATTCATGTACTGTGACACAAGAATTCATTTTGTGATCACACCTGACTTAGACTGATCTGAAGCTACACTTTTTAATTTAGTGTACTTTGTGTAAGTTTTCCCATTTTATTGTAAAAACAACGAACAGTTATGGTTCAGGTGCTCCTAGGATGTGTATTTGTTATAATTGGAAGTTTCTAACCCTGAGAACCTTCTGACCCTAAGAGTCTCAGTTAAGGGAATGTGACTCCGTCCATTTTCCCTTGTCATTTAAGGAGCTAAACTTTCTGCTTAAATAGGACACAAATTAGAAGGGTGTGTGACAAGTGAGCACTTCAAGCCAGCCTACCCTCAGTCGTCAGCTCTGCTTTAGAGTCTGTCTCTTGACATCCAGCACTCAGGGAGTATTCACTGGTCATATGTGAACGAGATTCATCCCAAGTTTATTTCTGTGGGTGAGTGTTCTCTGCAAGATAGTATCATTGTGGCTTTTCTTTTGTAGGAAGAGTCTAATTCAAACTCTTAACTACTTAAAAAATAAATTTCAGGCTACGTGGTGGCAGCACACTCCTTAATTCCAGCACTTGGAAGGCGGACACAGGCAGATCTCTGTGACTTTAAGGCCAGCCTGGTATATAGAGCCAGTTCCTAGGCAGCCAGAACTGCACAGAGAAACCCTGTCTGGAAAACAAAAACAAAACCCAAAATAAATCAAGTTCAGCTGGGAGCTGGTGGTATATGCTTTCATTTCCAGCACTTGGGAAACAGAAGCAGGTGGAGTTCTCAGTCTGAGGTCTACAGAGAAAATTTCAGGACAGCCAGGACTGCACAGAGGAACCCTGTCTCAAAATCCCTACCCTCAAAAGGAAAGAAATTTCAGCTCAGAGATCTTGATAAACAGAACCAGTTAGACCTGCTATACCAAAACACCAGAGTCTTTGGTTGAGCTGCAGTAGATTGATTGGCCTTAGCATGGTTCTGTGTCCTTATGTGTTTCATCTTGTATCTTATAAACATTTAATTGACTGCTTCATCTTTGAGTTAAGATCATTCCTGGGAAAGACTATCTCCATTTGGATCTGGCATGCCTAGGTTTTAGTCTCACGTGACCACTTTATCTTTGTGTCTGTCGGTGAGGTATGCATTTCCTGGATCTGTTCTGCATCCATCATGTGAAGGCAGTCATAGTTAACCCTGCAGGTGACTTGTAAGATTTTAGGATGTTTGTAACTTCTTGCTAATTGTAGGAGTAGCCTATATATTTTATTTGACAAGGTGCTACATTCTTTTTTATTTTTCCCTTTAATCTCATGAAAGATCTTTGTGTAATTTCTGGGGATGAACCACTATAAGCATTTTCTTGGTTGCTATCATATTTGAAACAGTCTTCCTTGTGCTAAAAGGCCTTTAACATAGTAGGACAAGGCCCATATCAGATTATTACAGTAACTTTTTTCCTGAAAACATTTTCAGATATTGGATAAAACTATTAAAAAGCCTGTAAATTCAGAGCTAGGCTCCACGTAAGAAAATCTGAACCTGGATCAAATGACACAACCAACAATGTCAGATACTAGTGCAAGCAAGTGTGGCAGGAAGCACTTCTAGGCCAGGACAGCGACCTAGCTCTCTGAGAGCCCCAGTTCCGACTGTTTTCTGAGTTTTCATAATGAACAGTGGACTGGTAGCCACTTTTAGGCCCTGGATGAAAGAGGATGTAGGCAGGACTTCTTCCTTTGGGTGACTTGCACAAGCTGCCTTTTCTTCCTTCTTAGTAGCCAACAACAGAATGTCAGGTCCATCCCTTGCAGATGAATTTTGCTGTCCTAGTCACTTACTGAAGGCAAGGAAGAGGAGCAGGCCAGGCTTCTCCAGGATTCAGGCCATCAGTGCCATCCAGGGCAGCTAGTGATACCAAGCAATAATTTTGAGAATATGATTTTTTAAACTTAGAGTAACTATATAATAGTTTCTGTGGTTTTCTTTCAGCATTCAGGTGACTCTATTGAATTAATGATTCCATGTTATTTGTTCAAATGACCCTTCCCAGAGTTTCTATGACCTTGGGGCGCTCTCTCCATTTCAGCAGGTCCACTGCACTGGTTCTGGGGATCTTCTCCAGTCTGCAGCCCTGTTTCCATTGGTTAAGACACCCTTTTCAGTGTGTGCATTTTTGCATTCATTCTTGTCCTCCCTCGTCCCTTCTTTGTCTGAAATGAAGGATTTTTATGCAGCTGAGAATGACCTTGAATTTTTGAGTCTTCTACCTCACCCAACTACTGGGATTACCAGCACCATACCTGGCTTAAGTGGTACTGAAGCTCAAACCCAGAGCTTCATGCATGTTGGGCAAGCACTTTTATCAACTGAGTCACATCCTCAGCCCTTGGCATTTCGGTGAGGCTGTAGATTATCTTTTCTGCAGATGAATGTGTAGATTCCGCATCTTAGAATGTGCTTTGTCTCACCACAGCATTGATGGAGGGCCTTGCACATGGGACGGCCTGTGGTGTGCTGCTGCTGTGAGACTCTTGGTCACTATGTTTTTCTGAACAGAAGCAGTTCGTCCTGCCCCTTTTCCCCAGTCTTGTCTTTCATGTTTTGGGGGATTTTGTGGTCTTCCTTTTCTTTTTTTTTTTTTTTTTTTTTTTTTTTTTGGTTTTTCGAGACAGGGTTTCTCTGTGGTTGTGGAGCCTGTCCTGGAACTAGCTCTTGTAGACCAGGCTGGTCTCGAACTCACAGAGATCCGCCTGACTCTGCCTCCCGAGTGCTGGGATTAAAGGCGTGCGCCACCACCGCCCGGCCTTCCTTTTCTTTTTAAATTATAACTAAGTGATATAAGAAATCACCTTTTGGTTCGCAGGTGGGAATAACATATATGTCAGCTGTTTCTTACATGACAGACAGCTCGTTTGCGGAGATGAGCACCGGATGGTCTGTAGGCAGTGTGAGTGAGTGCTTGTGGTGCCCAGTGATGCTCTAGCAAGGTAGCCTGGTGTACATGGCTTTAGAAATCGTTCAGAATGAGTTTTTAACGGATTTAGTTATGTGGATCGTGCTGAGAGAGCTGAATCAGGATTTGGAATCTGGATGCTGAGGTGTTTGTGGCGGGTGGTCTTAAGGTGTGGGGAGAAAAGAATGCACATTTGCTTTCTGTTGGGGGTGGGTGTTAACCCACCATTATGGTTCATGCTGACTGAGTGCCCTACTGTTGGGTTACACTCCCTAGTCCCCAAGTCCTTGATTTGCACCTTCTAGCTGTTTTTATTGTTAGAATTACATTCTTCAAGACCTGACTGAGCTCGTGTTAATTACCTTAGGAAAGGTTGTAATTTATCACTTGGAGATTTGAAACTCTTTGCATTAAGCATAGGATTTTTTTTTTTTTTTTTTTTTTTTTTTTTTTTTTGGTTTTTCGAGACAGGGTTTCTCTGTGGTTTTGGAGCCTGTCCTGGAACTAGCTCTTGTAGACCAGGCTGGTCTCGAACTCACAGACATCCGCCTGCCTCTGCCTCCCGAGTGCTGGGATTAAAGGCGTGCGCCACCACTGCCCGGCAAGCATAGGATTTTTTATGTGGCCTTAGTGCCATCTGTCTCCACTGTGGCCATCCTTACATGGCTAGCTTGCTTGTTTGGCCTTTTTGGTTAAAAAGAAATGTTTTGGTTGCTTCTCATAAGCACTGCTGCTATGCTTAAGTATGCTACTGTGTTTCTGTTTAATCTCAGGTGCAATCATTCATATCTGGTTTTTCATTCTTGTTCTTTCTTGAAAAACTGGTCACTTAACCTAATTTACTTAAAAATCTAATTTACTTAAGCGCAGAAAAGACAAAAGAAAACTTGCTGCTGTCTCTTGTGAACAGAAGCCTTTCCTTGGCTAGGCTTGTGGAGTTCCCTGGTGTTGGCTGTCTGGAATCCCCTTTCTAAGGCCCCACTTCCCTGCACACTAGCTTGGTGTGCAGGGAGAAGCTTCAGAGTCTGTTGGCTGGGCTTTATTTACGGAAACAGCAGGGTTGAGATTGATTGCGTTGTGGAGAGACACTGTGTGGATGAGGGAGGGTCACAGCACATGCTCAGTCCTGTCAGTGTGAGGGAAGTTTCTGCGTTCTGCGTGAAGGCTTAGGTCATAGCACAAGCTCAGTGAGAGCTCTGTGAGGTCTCTCAGCCTGCATGTGCCTCCATTTTGAGTATTTAGAGTGGGAAAGGGCAGAGTTTTAGCAGTAACTAGAGGTACAGGAATCCAGCTAGACTCACCAGAGCCTCTGTTAGTCATGGATGATCCATTCAGCCCCTGCAGGTAGGCGATCTTCCCCTGGCCTCTCGGAGACATTAGCTTTGCTGCTCGAGCTCCTTCTAAAGATGTTTATGAATCATCTCGCCATTCATGGTGCATGTTACAGAGCCTTTGACTCAGCCAGCTGGCCGTGCAGAGGTGGCATTGCGAAGCATAAATTCCGAGCTGTGCGTGGGGTCTACCCGGAGATGAATTAAGCAAATGTGTGAAGTGTGAAGCTTTGTGAGTCTCTGTCTCCGTCCTCTTCCCCTTCCCTCACCTTACCTCTTCTCTTCAGTATGATTTTAGCCTGAGTTTGCCCAGTGCATTTTGTAGAACTTATCTGTCTTGTAAATCTGCAGGCTGCCTCACTGCCCATGTGCCTAGTAGGGATTGCCGGCCACAGAGTGGATCTGTGTGGCTGTTTTAGGAAGGGTGGTAGGTGGGTAGCTATTGGTTGCTTTGAAGGTGGGTGGAACTTGTTTTGATTGAGAGCCTGTTTGCTACAGCAAATTATAATTCTTGTAAGGTGACACATGAGGGGTGGCTGTGGATCGCAACTGTATCATCTTAGAGTGGGTTTTAGAACGGGAACTGTCACATCACTTCAGTTTTCTCTGCTCCTTCTGAGGGAGCAAAGCCTTCGTTTTGCAGTTTGGATATTTTCTTTCCAGCTTTGTGAGACTAAAGACATTGACATCTGTGTTAAATTGAGATTCATATACTTTGACTTATAGTATGTTTGATTTAGCTTTGTGATGTATATGTATTTTCCATGACTTGAGTTCAGTAGAAGGAGAATGGAAGGGGTTTGATGCCAAAGAAGGCAGAGAAGGCCACATTTAGTACCTGTGGCTTATGTTTGACTCCCAGGTGAAGTTGTGCTTTTTTTGTTTGCAGAGAGAGAGCCCAGGCAGGTGCCTTCACTAGGGAGCCAATCAGGATAAGCAGATTGTGCACAATGTAATTCTTACCCAAATGGGGAGTTAGTTTGTGATTGCATAGCTGCCTCTTATCTCTTCTCCCCCCTTCCTCCTGATAGGGTTGGGAGTTTTTTTTTTTTTTTTTTTTTTTTTTTTTTTTTTTTTTTTGAGACAGGATTTCTCTGTGGCTTTGGAGCCTGTCCTGGAACTAGCTCTGTAGACCAGGCTGGTCTCGAACTCACAGAGATCCGGCTGCCTCTGCCTCCCAAGTGCTAGGATTAAATGTGTGCGCCACCAGGTTGGGAGCAATTTAGAAACAGCAGTCAGGCTCTGTACCTTGTGAGGACTGCAGAAAGCACCTAAGTGGAGAGTGTGCAGTCTCCCGTCAGGGGGGAAGTTCACTGCTTATTGACACGAAGGAGGGAGACCTGTATAATCGCTCAGCTGGAAACATGGATGTGGAGCTTTGTTTGATGGGCTCTGGTCAGAAGAGGCCCCTGGCCAGGGCAGGGTTTTAGCAGGGCTAACATTTAAAATATTCCTAAAGCATATAATTTGTATTCTTGCAGGCTTAATTTTATATTAGAACCAAAGTGATGTTGCATAGAGGAGTAATGTAGGGTTAATGTCTTCGTTGATATTTCTGTGTTTGGTTCCTCCTCCCGTGAGGGCCACTTCCTGTTATAAAGCTGTGTATCTGAACATTGTGTTAGAAGTTTGGGAATAATACCTAGTGTTTTCTATATATGTTTGAGTATTTGGGAGAATACTTATTTTTCTGTTGAAAGGTCTTTACTTCTTCCTTTTTAGTTAAAATTTTTTTGGGGTCAGTGTCTATTGTTTGTTTGGCTGGTTAGTCTTGGTGTAGACCTGCTTTCATGATGCTTTGGCACAGTCATCTGCCTTATTGGTGAAGATTTGGTGCTGTGGATGGCCTCTGGGTTTCAATTTGGTTTTCTTTTCCTGTGCTTCACATGCAGTAAAGGCGGCGGCACTGTTCTCGTGTGTGCGTTTGTTCTCCATTCTCCTGTCTCTAGGAAATGTTTTCGGGAAGTTGCCTCTGAGCTCTCTCTCCTGTCCAGGGCTTGGGGCATGCCAGGGGTGGTGGTGAGGGCCTCTGTGCAGGTTTATCGGTAGAGAACACGAGCTATCCAGAAATATGGGCGAATAGTCAAGTCTCAGATCTTTTACCCTGCTGCTTCCTCTTCATCCATTGCGATAGAATCCTGTAGGAAATCTGAGTAAAGCTATACAGTGTGTGAACATGCACATGCATCCTATCCCTGGTGGGCAGCCTGGTCACAGTTGCCATGTGTCACTGACCACTTCTTAATACCATCCGCTTCTCACCACATCTTCCCGCTGTGGTCCCTGGTTGAGGCAGCTCTGACCAGCCTGGCCTCAGTCCTAGTGTGTATCGTGTGTTGATTCTCTAGTGCCACAGGTTCCTCATCCTTTCTTCCTTCTGAATTTGCTTTTCCTTTTCCATTCTACTTTTGTTCTTACTGAACCATGTTCCTCCTACCAAAGACACACTTGTTCTAACCCTGTGACAGATGCAGGGTGGGTTGGGAGAAGGCGGAAACACCAGTTAAAGGACAACTTTAAAAGCATGCACTCATGCTGGGTTATGGTGATGCATGCTTTTAATTCCAGCACTCAGGAGGCAGAGGTGGACAGATCTCTGTGAGTTCGAGTCCAACCTGGTCTACAGAGCAAGTTCCAGGACAGGCTCCAAAGCTGGAGAGATGGCTCAGAGGTTAAGAGCATTGCCTGCTCTTCCTAAAGGTCCTGAGTTCAATTCCCAGCAACCACATGGTGGCTCACAACCATCTGTGATGGGGTCTGGTGCCCTCTTCTGGCCTGCAGACATACACACAGACAGAATATTGTATACATAATAAATAAATATTAAAAAAAAAAGAGGAAAAAAGAAAACTTGCCTTTTATATTTTGTGTGCACTCTGATGCTCCAACACTAAGGTGAACTGTTATTTAATTCAGCTAGATTAGAGAATTTTTGTTGACAACCTTTGAAATATACATTTATTTGTGGTTATGTGATTGTCTTCCCTGTTGGACAGGGGTCACATCTATCCTTATAACCTCTGTTCCTAATGTAGGGACTGGCAGATGGGTTGTTTTTTGTTGGGGGAAGAGGAGGGACTGAGACAGGGTCTCATTATGTAACCCTGACTGAGATCTACCTGCCTTTACCACTCAAGTGCTAGGACTGCAGGTGCGTACCACCATGACTGAGACAAATGGATCTTTGACATAAATATACTCAAAGGGGTGTGAAGGCCTCTACTAGCACTCCAAAGGCAGAGGCAGGTGGATCTCTGGGAGTTTGAAGCCATCCTAGTCTACATAGTGAATTTCAGGACAGCCAGGGCTGTATAGTGAGGCCCATTATCAAAAAAAACCAAAACCACAAATATGTTCAGTAAAGTACTTCTGTCAGGAGTAAGAGAAACGAAATGACTAGATATGGAGCCAGATGGTGCTGGAATTCCACATAGTTAGGCTGCTTCTCTGTTCTGAGCTCACCTTGCTCATGGGTCTGGCCTGGTTGTAAAGACGATGAGAACAGCCTGAAAGTGCTTCTTGCATTGTTACAATTCTCAGTCCTCCTCTCCAGGTTCTTGCAGGTATAATTCTCTTAGTAGCAAAACAATATTAGGAATTGTCTTGGGACTGAAGGTTGTTTGTAACCAGCTGTCCACACTTGGCTAATCTGCTTCCTTCTCACTCCTTTTCAGTTTTTATCTTTATTCCTCTTGAAATAAACTTTGTTATTCCTGTTGTGAGGATTGACCCCATAACCTGATACCTAGTTGGTAGGTAAGTGCTCCACTTCTAAGCTGTGTGCTCCAATTTCATTATGTTTTGAGATGGGATCTCGCTAAGTTGCCTAGACTGGCCTCAAACTCACAACCCTACTGTTTAAGCCTCCCTAGTAGCTGAGCCTCCCTAGTAGCTGGGATTGTAGGCATATAGTACCTTTCTAGGTCTTGAAATTTTGTTTTTACTTTTTAATTTTTTATTTCTCTCTCTCTCTCTCTCTCTCTCTCTCTCTCTCTCTCTCTCTCTCTCTCTCTCTCTCTCTGTGTGTGTGTTTGAGTTTTGCCTAAATATATGTCTGCATACCTCATGCTTGCCTGGTGCTGGCCGAAATCACCAGAAGATGGCATTTAATCCTCTGGAACTGGAGTTATGGACAGTGATGAGTACCATTGTCAGCACTAAGAACTGAACTTGGGTCCACTGAAAGAGTAGCTGGTACTCCTAGCTCTTCACTATCTCTCCAGCCCTGAGGTTCTGTCTTTTTTTTTTTTTTTTTTTTTGGTTTTTTTCGAGACAGGGTTTCTCTGGTTTTGGAGCCTCTCCTGGAACTAGCTCTTGTAGACCAGGCTGGTCTCGAACTCACAGAGATCCGCCTACCTCTGCCTCCCAAGTGCTGGGATTAAAGGCGTGCGCCACCACCGCCCGGCTTTATTTTTATTCTTTATTTTTTATATTTTATTTATTTAGGTGTTTCAAGACAGAATTTCTCTGTGTAACAGCCCTGACTGCCCTGAAACTCGCTTTATAGACCGGGGTGGCCTCAAACTCAGATACTGTGTTTTTAAAGATGCCCCCCATATATATGTATGTATGCATGCACACACGCAAACGCACACACACAGTAACATTTGATATTTTTAAAAATGTATATGCATTTGTGTGAAGGTATCAGATCCCCTGGAACTGGAGGATCTGAGCCATCTCTCAACCGCTGAGCCATCTTTCAGCCAGCTCCCAGTGTTTCCTTTCCTTAACACTGTCCAGTATACACATATAAAGCAGATAATTGGTATCTTTTGCCTCTTTGCCCACCATATTCAAAGCACTATAATAAAGAGGAGTTAGGTGATAGCTTTGCCTTTAAAGCATTTCAGTCTCTTCTGACTGAGACAGAGAGACCTTGGAAGTGTGTTGTAGCCCTACTTACCAGCTCTATGGTTTCTCTCTGCAGACTTATGTAGTTTGATTTCAGTACAGGGAAAGTCTATCTTCAGGAGACCAGTTCAGTTCTGGAGGGCAACCTTCATGATAGGGTTTTCAAAAAATAATTTGTAGCCAGAAGGTGGTGGCATGCGCCTTTACTCCCAGGATTTAGGAGGTAGAGGCAGATCTCTGTTAGTTCAAGGCCAGCTTGGTCTGTAAACAACCAGGACGATTATACAGAGAAACCTTGTCTCCAAAAAATAATAATAACAATAAATTTGTTTGCTAATGCTTGGTATGCATATATGTGCACATCTACTTTTCTTTAACTGTGATTGTTAAAGCCATTTGCATTTGTGTAAAGTCCATGGGAGCCTGGAGTTGGGACAGAGTTTTATGTGTGCAGATCACTGGATAGTGGGTAAGAAATGCAGAGAATGAACAGTGCTGTCATCACACTTGAAAGTAGCTCCCTCTCATCTGCTGTCCATCCAGTCTTTCTTCTAAATATTAAGTGAATCTTCCTCTTTCCTTCCTTTATAATCCACTTAGCCTTCCAACTCTTCCCTCCTGTGTTAGCACTCCTGAGTGCTAGGAGGTCAGCCTTGCGCCACCTCACCCAATTCTAACACAGTTAACCCCTGCTTCTCTGACCTGAAATTGTTTGAAAGGCTGTAGTTATGGTTCTTATCAGTCTTACTGCTCCTCATAGGTCTGGACCCTGGATTACAGTTTGGAGAAGCCTGTGGGAGAGCTGATTCTGTGGTTAATTGCTGTGACTTCCTGAAAGAGTGTTTTTACTTTCCTCAGGCCTTACTCTCTTCTGCAGCGCTGTGGAGTTGTGGCAAGGCTTCTTGGGAGCTTTATCAGAGGACTTTGTACTCTGAGTCCAGCTCCAGGCCTAGGTTGGCTTCATGCCAGTCAGTAGGGACCAGTCCCTCATTCTGTTACTGACTAATTCTCCTTATTTCATTGTTTTTGAATGAAAGCTGAATTTTTTTTTCTGCTAGATAGTTTATCAAACCTCTTTTCAGCTTAACTTTGATTGGAATAATTTTATTATCTCGGAATAAACCCCTTAATTGGTAACTAAAGCTAAGTGTAAGATACAGTTGATTTAGAATATTAGAGCTCGTTTACAATATCTTAATGTCCATTATTAGACATCAAGGAAATGCAGATCAAAACTACATTGAGAGTTGAGAGTCCATCTCACCTTAGAGACTATAATTAAGAAAGCACATTAGGGGTGGGGCTGGAGATATGCATAGTGCTTAAGAGCACTTGCTGCTCTTCCAGAGGCTCTGGCGGTGGTGGGGGGGTGGAGGTTCAGTTCCCAGTACCTATATGGTGGTCACCACCATCCATAACTCTTTATCCAGGGAGTCTATTGCCCCTTTCTGACATACATGAGCACCAGGAATGCACATGGTGCATATACATATAATGAAACACTCATACACATAAAATAAATCTAAAGAAAAGAAAACAAACAGGCCTGGAGAAAAGACTCAGTTGGGGCCAAATGTGGCGGCGTAAATGAATGCAGACAGATTATAAAGATATATACAGCTTTAATAAGGAAATAGAATTACAGGACCACAGGCTCCTGCGGAGAACAGGAAAAGCAGAGAAAAAAGGGCTGCTGGGATCACGCCGGTAGATTTATCAGTAAACATTAGCCCAAGGCGAACACGCCCCAATGGGTGGGGCTATATCCCTACATCTCCCCCTTTTGTCTAAATAAGATAGAACTAAACCAAATAGAAAATTGTATTGGTACTGTTTCTTGTATATTGATATATTGAATATTGAATATGAGTGTTACTACCTCTAATTTTGTATGAGTATGCTTATAACTTTGTCTATATTGTATTGATACATCTACCATATTACATTGTACATTTCTACCTCTGATACTGTGACATTGTTTACAGTTGAAGATCATTGTCTTCATATATTGCACAGTTGTTTATTCTTTTAGTCTTCAAGTTAGGTATTGAGAATTATATGTTTGTCATATTTATTTTTAAGTTAATCAGGTCTTTTAGTTACATAGAGATTATATTTAGTATAGATAGTATGATCTTCAGCCTCTTCGAAGAGCTGTAGAAAATGGCCTTTAATCTAACCTAAAATTTCTGTGCCAACGAGACACAATTACTCCTGGCAACACCACTCTACTCCCCAGAGAACGTTGAACACCAAAGACACTCCACTGGGAGCTTGTCTTCTTGGCAGAACTGGCCTTTGGGTTAAGAAAAGCCCATACCTCAACTTCTGACAAAAATACAGAATATCCCTAAGTGGATGAAACAGGATTGTCTTATCCTGCCAAGACAGGGTAGGATAGTTCTAAAAATGGTATGTCAGTTATGTTAGGCCTTAGCCAAAGTTGGTTGACTCAACATTGCAAACGAGACTTTGGGTGATTGCCCAGGTAGTCAGTTGTCTCTGTCAATTGTTGCACATTTTGGATATCTCTCGTTTGATTAATGCTCTCTCAGAGGACTGACGTTTGATTCCCACCTCTGGAAGACCACCTTAGCTCTTAACCACTGAACCATCGCTCCAGCCCCTGGTGTTTCCATTCTCAGCACTGTCCAGTATAGTTACACATATAAAAATCGGTGTCTTTTGCCTCTTTGCCCACCATATTCACAGCACTATAATACAGGTTGTGAGTCCATTTCTCTTGACTCACAGTTCTCTATAACTCCAGCTCCAGGGAATCTGAACACCCTCTCTGGTCGCTGCAGTCACATACACTCAGTATGTGCAGGTGCATACACTGTGTGCAGGTATGTACATACACTTTAAAGAAAGAATGAGAGACTAACAGACCAGAATGACTTTGAAGGGAAGTGGATAGAGTGTAACATTTACACACTGTAGTAACATAAAATGGTGTACCTTCTATGGAGATAAGTTATAGGGGTTCCTCAAGAAAACCAAAAGTGAAGCTGGTATATTAATCTGTTCTACCACTCCTAGGCATGCACCAAAGGAATCTCAGTCGGCACTCGAGAGATACTTTACATCCATGTTATTGCAATACTATTTACAGTAGCCATTTATGGACGTAGCCTAGGTGCTTATCCGTACATAAGTAAAGACAATATACTGTCTATCTACAATGGAGAGTTATTCAGTAATAAAGAAGTATTAAATGGATAGAACTGCAGGATCATCTTTTTAAGTAAAACAAAGCTAGATTATGAAAAATAGATATGGCATGTTTTCTCTCCTAAATGCAAAAGAAAGTGACATGAAAGTGTAAGGTAGACTGTTCAGGGAGACAGACCTTGGGGGAGAATGTGACCACAGTGCTCGACAGACATGGCAAAGATGTGCCATGAAGCCTTTATTGTCCACACTTCCTACATGCTAGTTAAGCTATAAAATATGCTCTTAGGCACAGTGGGGAGCTAAAAGCAGGCTTGGTTCCATCTCCACGATGGTTTTGGTCTGGAGAGCAAGAAAGCCATTTGTATAGTTTGTAATTTTTCAAAAGTCATGACGGATACGGTCTGAAGGTGAAGTGTGGAGATTTGCCCTGTTCTGTGGTCACCACCTCATAGAGCTAAGAATAGCAGTGACTGCAGCAGGCCTGTGCTGGTTCATACCATTGCTATTCTCTTCTTTCTACAATCTCTTTGCTGACTTAGTTGCCATTATGAGCTGAGGACTAGAGAGATTATGTCAAGATACACGTAGAGCTAAAGTTTGAATCAAGTCCTTTTGTTTCTGTCGCCTTTGTAGTTGGTACTCTGCAGTAGGCGTCCAGAGTGCTTCCCTCCACTCCCCCTTTCTTTGGGGTGGGAAGTGACTCTGTGATGTTCTCAGACCAGCCCTAGGGTGGGGCAGGTCCCTGGGGCTAAATGACCAGTCCTTCAGAGGTTTCTGCCTTCCTATCTGCTGGCAAAGATATTTCTCCCTTTTTGAAATTCAGATGCAAGCTTCCTGCCTCTTTTGTCCACTCCCTGTTTACTTCTTAGACTAAACTGTTTCCATGGTAACAGGTTACTTTTCAAAGGGAACATCTTGTCATTTTATTTAATCCACTGCAGCTGAAGAGGGCTGAAATATTAAGTTGTAGTTGCTATGGATACTGCTTTGTTACATCAGTTTCTTTTGTATCAGATTTCATATACAATGAATTTATTTTTTTGTTACTAAAGAAATAAACACAATGGCTCACCATCATTGTAAATTGGCTTCTGAAACCATTTTTTCATATTCCAACCAAAGAGTCGTAGAATAATAGAGGTTGCGAGTCAGCTATTTTTCAAAACATGTAATTTATATTAGCTATACAGTGAAATTCTCTGTTTTAGGAAGGATAATGATAGCTTCTTTATAAAATGAACACACACATATTAATCTGGATTCACAGTATTTCAGTGTTTGAAATCACAGAGATCACTAGGAAACAGAGAGAAATGGAGGAAGCCAGAAGGCTGCACTGGAGTTGGCCTGTGATCCCAGTACTTAAAAGGCAAAGGCAAAAGATTGCGAGTTTGAGTCCAGTATGGACTGCATAGGAAGACACACATTCTCTGTCTCTGTCTCTCTCTCTCACACACACACACACATACTTTTTTCTGGTGTTTCTTGTCACTGGTTTTTTTTTTTTTTTTTGGTTTTTCGAGACAGGGTTTCTCTGTGGCTTTGGAGCCTGTCCTGGAACTAGCTCTTGTAGACCAGGCTGGTCTCGAACTCACAGAGATCCGCCTGCCTCTGCCTCCCAAGTGCTGGGATTAAAGGCGTGCGCCACCACTGCCTGGCTTCTTGTCACTGTTTTAAGTTAGGTGGCTTTTGTTTGTTTTGGCTGACACAGAGTCTCTGTAGCCCTAGCCGACCTGGAACTCTGTGTAGATGGGACTGTTCTCCAACTAAGAGATCTGCCTGCTCTAACATGATTAATAAAAACCCAGAGACAGACAGGTATTGGGTTTCACCCTGCAGGTCAGAAAGGCAAAGCAGCCAGCCACTGGCTCTTACCTTTACCTCAATCTGAAACCCTGCCTCCAGGACTCTCAGATTGAGACTATGACTGAGAGCTGTCTCCTCCCATTCTGTAATCCTCTCTAGGGCTGGGTTTAAGGTGTGAGTCACCACTGCCTGGTCTGTAGGGCTGACCAGCGGGGCAGTTTTACTCTCTGAACTTCAGGCAAGCTTTATTTATTAAAATACAAATGAACTATCACTACAGCCTGCCTCTGCCTCCTAAGTGCTGGGATTAAAGGTGTGCGTCTGGCTTTATTTCCTATTTTTAGTCTTAATTGTAATACATCTGTAGATGACCATTTCTGTCCTGCCTGGTTCCACAGGTGTTTAGTTTCAGTGAAACACAGAGGCTTGTATTAATTATAAACTCTTTGGCCTCTTAGCTCAGGCTTATTATTAACTAGGTCTTATTGAAATTACCTGGGGTGAGTGAGAAGGAAACATGGAACACACAACAAACCTGCTTAGGAGTTTATTAGAGGGGGCGTGTAACAGGCCTGGGGAAGTCAGTGTGCAGAGAGAGAGAGGAAGATGGCGCGTCCAGCTTTTAAAAGATTGGTGGCGGGCTGGAGAGAGGGTTCAGAGGTTAAGAGCATTGCCTGCTCTTCCAAAGGTCCTGAGTTCAATTCCTAGCAACCACACGGTGGCTCACAACCATCTATAATGAGGTCTGGTGCCCTTTTCTGGCCTTCCGGCATACACACAGACGGAATATTGTATAATAAATAAATAAATGAATAAATAAATAAATAAATATTTAAAAAAAGATTAGTGGCATGTATCTTTATCCACTGAGCTGTTTTGGAGAACTCTCACTTAAAATTTTTAAAATTTATTTTGTATATATATTTATGTGTGGACATGTACATCCCATGATGCACAGGTGGAAGTAACAGAAAAACTTTGTAGAGTTGATTCTTTCCTTTTGTGCCTTGTGAGTTCAGAAAATTATTAATAAAGCTTTGTGTTAACATTGTAAGGAAGTCTTTATGTGGGAACTTAACTTGGTGGTAAGGTGCTTGCCATCCCAGCAATTAAGCAAAACAGAAGCCAAAACATTGCACATAGCCTTAAATATATCAGCTCTCATTATGTCTTGGTGTGGTACCAGAAATATCAAGTGTGGTGGTACACTTCTGTAATGGTGACTCTCCACGGGTTGTAAGTCTGAGGTCAGGCTAAGTATTGAGACTCTGCCTCAAAAACAACAAATGCAGCAGTATTAAAGTGTTCTGCCCTCTCCGGTTACATACCTGTGTGGGGCTGGGTTTTCTTCATATGATTTAAAAACTACAGAAATGACTGAGTGCAACAAAGTAAATATAAAAGCGAACAGGAGAATATAGTTGTGTGCTATTGTTAGGTAATTCTAGAACAATGGCTTTATTTTCACTATGCTTTTTGTTGTTACTGCTATTGTTTTTTTTTTAAATTTAAACTTTTATTTATTGTGGATTTCACATCATGCATTCCGTTTCCACTGCTCTCTGCTCTTGTAACCTCCCACCCCAAATAAAGATTGAAAAGAAAAATCAAAAAACAAAACAAAAAGAGATCTCCCATCCCCAAATAAAGGTTTAAAAGAAAAACCAAAACAGAAACCACCAAAGGAAAAGAATCTCATCATGGAAGCTGTAGTGTGACCCATTGCCCATTGAGTCACAGTATACCTTTTAACCCTTTCATTATCACTTGCAAGTGGCCATTGTAACAGGTCATTTGGTCTGGCTGGAGGACTCTGGCTTCTGCTATAGCACCAATAATAGGCTCTCACTAGTACTCCTCTCAGATATCCTGTTGTCTTGTGTCATGGAGATCCTGCTGTTTTAGATCTGTAGGTTTGTCCCATTTTCATGTTCCAATGGTTCCTAGATGAGATGGCTGTGGGTGGACTAACTCATAGCCCTGGTTCTGGGCCTGGGTGGTAGCTGGGTCAGTCAGCCCATTAGCTTGCCAACATAGTCTTTACATCACTATCTGGGCAAGCTCCCCAGCATTGCTTCAGTTAGCTCACCCAGTGCAGCCTGAACAAGGAGTGTAGCCAGTTAGTTCTCCTGCTCTCAGATTCGGGTCACCCACACTCATACCACCAGGGCCAGCTCAACTGTTTTGCCCAATTGCTGTAGGGGGCACTGTGTTGGCTCACCTGAATCCCCTACCACAGGGCCAGCTCTACTGTGCATAGGACCTCAGTTTCATCCTTAGCACCTTGAAGACCAAGCCATACCAGAGTGTTCTCATTTAGTTAGGCGCCTATGAGACTCTTGCACTTAGCACCTCCTTTGTTAATTCTTCTTCTTCTTCTTTTTCTTCTTCTTTTTTTCTTTTCAGTTTTTCGAGACAGGGTTTCTCTGTAGCTTTGGAGCCTGTCATGGAACTAGCTCTGTAGACCAGGCTGGACTCGAACTCTCAGAGATCTGCCTACCTCTGCTGCCCAAGTGCTGAAATTAAAGGTCTTTGTTAATTCTTAATGTAATAGTTGTTTGCTTCCTGTTCTTTTCCTTTCTGGACTTTTTAAAATTTTATTTTTAAAGATTCATTTACATATTTTATGTATGTGGATACTTTGTCTACATGTCCATCAGAAGAGGGCATCAGATCCCATTACAGACAGTTGTGAGCTGTGCCATATAGGTGCTGGAAATGAACTCAGTCCTCTGCCAGTGCTTCTAACTGCTGAACCATCTCTCTAGCCCTCCTTTTTCCATTTGTTTGTTGTTTCTTTGAGACAGGGTTTATCTCTATGTATTGGTCCTGGACTCTGTAGACCATGCTGGCCTTGAACTCAAAAGAACTGCCTGCCCCTACTTTCTGAGTGCTGCTATTAAAAGTATGTTTCACCACTGCCTAACTTTTGGGGATATTTTTTTTCTAAATTAAGAAAGGTTTTCTTTTTCTTTACTTTTTTTTTTTTTTTTTGGTTTTGGTTTTGTTTTGTCTTTTTTTTTTTTTTTTGAGGCAGGGTTTCTCTGTGTGGCTTTGGAGCCTGTCCTGGCACTAGCTCTTGTAGATGTGCACCACTGCCGCTCGGCTAAGAAAGGTTTTATTTTTCAAACAAAACAAATCCATTAATACACATCCATATGCCACAGCAAGCATTCACTATGTTTTATGAGAGGAAAAACTGCACTCTGGTGTCAACTAAAAACTAGAACAGCTTTAGAACAACCACTGCTTATGGTGACATGGATACATGGACATCTCAGAAGCCATGGTATGTTTACAGCTGTGTGAAATGGAAGGCAGAGTGGCTGCACTCACTCTCAGACCCTTTGCCCCATTGTGTGCTCTTGTTATGTCCTGTTGAATTACTCAGCAGGTAAAGGTACAAAGAACTTAATATCAAAGAAACTTCCAAAAGTCAAGAATAGATTCAAGGTCACGGCTAGTTATTTCCAGGGCTTGTGGGAGAGGGATTCTCAAAAAACATATTTCACAAAATGGCAGGCACTAAATCTAGTCACATGTGCTTGCAGTAGAAGAAGAAGCACCTTTAGATCTTAATAGAGACTGGTCGTCATGATGCGCAGGAACTCTTGCTCATCGATCTTACCATCTCCATCCATCAGCTTCATCAGTCGTTTCCTAGCGCTCCTTATCAGTCAAGTTCTTACCTAACTCCTTGGCCACGTGCTTCAGATTTTTTTTTTTTTTTTTTTTTTTTTTGGTTTTTCGAGACAGGGTTTCTCTGTGGCTTTGGAGCCTGTCCTGGAACTAGCTCTGTAGACCAGGCTGGTCTCGAACTCACAGAGATCCGCCTGCCTCTGCCTCCCGAGTGCTGGGATTAAAGGCGTGCGCCACCACCGCCCGGCTGCTTCAGATTTTTGAATGATATTTTCCCAGTTTTATCATCATCGAAGAGCTTGAAAGCTTTCAGAATTTATTCTTTGGTGTCTTTTTCAGACATTTTCTGAGTCGTCACTATCAAAAAGTCACTAAAGTTAATTTTTCCTGTCCCTTCCTTATCAATTTCACTTATCATCTTCTTGATTTCTTCTTTCTTGTGTTCAAAACCGAGGGCCCTTATTGCAACCTTTAATTCCTTAATGTCCGTAGTTCCAGTTCCATCAGCATCAAAGAGATCAAAAGTGTCCCAGATTTCCTGTTTCTGTTCTTCAGTCAGTTGAAGCTTAGGGCCCTTTCTTTCTCCCTGACCACTGGATGCCATGTTTGTCTTCTTAAAATTAGAAGCCCTTCCGGCGCCGGGCGGTGGTGGCGCACGCCTTTAATCCCAGCTACTCGGGAGGCAGAGGCAGGCGGATCTCTGGGAGTTCGAGGCCAGCCTGGTCTACAAGAGCTAGTTCCAGGACAGGAACCAAAAAGCTACGGAGAAACCCTGTCTCGAAAATCAAAAAAAAAAAAAAAAAAAAAAAAAAAAAGAGAGAGAGAGAGAGAGAGAAATAGGAGTAGATTCGTAGTTCCATAAGGTGCTTGAGGGCTGTTTTTATTTTGTGGCATATTACTTTAGCACTGTGGGTATCAGTGTTATCAAAGATTTTTTTAAAGATTTATTTATTATGCATACACTGTTCTGTTAACATATATACACCAGAAGAGGCACCAGATCTCATTACAGATGGTTGTGAGCCACCATGTGGTTGCTGGGAATTGAACTCAGGACCTCTGGCAGAACAGCTAGTGCTCTTAACCACTGAGCCATCTCTCCAGCCCTCAGAAAGATTTTTGTAATCAACCATTAGGGCACCCTAAAATAACACAGACATTCTAGAACAGGCTAAAGATTGAGCTGCAGTGATTGTGGCTTAAGCTTTCTGAGGTGTAATGGGTTTTGACTGGAGATACTTGTAGTCACAAAAGCATTTGGAAAGTCATTGGAAATGCTTGGCAGGCTGTTTTGCTCATGGCTACCTAGGAAATAGAAATGGACATATTAGGATAATAGTGGCTCACACCAACTTAGAAAACAAGCTGTTATGCTGAGTGTGGCAGCACGTGCCTTTAATCCCAGCACTCTGGAGGCAGAGGCAGGTGGATCTCTGAGTTCAAGGCCAACCTTGTCTACTGAGTGAGTTTCAGCACAACCGGGGCTACATGGAGAAACCCTTTCTCACAAAACCAAAACCCCAAACAATAAAAACCCAAGCAGTTAGTTGTAGAAAGTAAGTCATGGCCTGGCTAGTTGAATACTTGGCATAGTTTTTGAATCATAAACCTCCTAGATGAGTCCATCTACAAGCTTCTGTGTCAGAGAAGGAGGCTGCTGCCAGCTGCAACAGAATGAGCCCTTGGTATAAGTACTTTGCCACCAGAGCCCCCTTCTTGTCCACCTGCCTCTGTCTTGTTGTTGTGGTTTTATTCCCTCTTGAAAATCCTAGAGCTAGTTCCAGGACAGGCTCCAAAACCACAGAGAAACCCTGTCTCGAAAAACCAAAAAACAAACAAACAAACAAACAAAAAAATCCTATCTTCTTCCTTGCTGTCCTGCCCTTTCTCTGCTCCAGAGGCTCCCAGTCCACTCCAGGCAGAGTGACTTGGTTGTTGGGGGATCTGTGTGACAAAACAGCAACAAATGAGCAGCTTCTTCACCTCAGGCAGGAGTCGCCTGGCACCCAGAGCTTACATTCGAGAGCCACACAGTGGAGTCATAAAACAATTGCCAGAGCCGGGCGGTGGTGGCGCACGCCTTTAATCCCAGCACTCGGGAGGCAGAGGCAGGCGGATCTCTGTGAGTTCAAGACCAGCCTGGTCTGCAGAGCTAGTTCCAGGACAGGCTCCAAAACCACAGAGAAACCCTGTCTCGAAAAAACCAAAAAAAAAAAAAAAAAAAAAAAAAAAAAAAAAACCAACAACAACAATTGCCAGGACTTACCAGTTTGGTTGGGCCACAGTCATAGCCAGTTTGACTGCATG
This sequence comes from Chionomys nivalis, assembly GCF_950005125.1. Taxonomy (NCBI): domain Eukaryota; kingdom Metazoa; phylum Chordata; class Mammalia; order Rodentia; family Cricetidae; genus Chionomys; species Chionomys nivalis. Next base: position 5,787,703 of record NC_080096.1, on the reverse strand, counting down.
CAGCCTGTGGACAGCTGGTTAGACACTGGAAGCCTGGCTGGTTTGCTTAACTTCTCTTAGAATTTTTTGAAGTTTCTTCTGGAATGGAGTGTCTTATGTTTTGGTATGATATCTGTGACCTTTCTCATTGGGAGATGGTTGCTACCACTCTGCCAGGTCAGTTCTAGAGTCTTAGGACTGGGACCACTTTGTTGTTGTCGCTGCCCTCTCTCACCTTGTCAATGCTACTGCCCCCACCCAGTGTTCTTGATGAAAAACTTTATTGGAATAAAAGTAGAAAGTGAGATTGGGCATGTAGCTCAGTTGATATAGTACTTACCTGGCACGCGTAGCCCATGGGTCTGGTCTTCAGGATGAATAGACTGAGTGTGGCTGCACGCACTCGTAATCTCAGCCTTAGGAAGGGAGGAGGAAAGGTTAGAAGTTCAGGCTCACCCTTAACTACATAGTGGGTGTGAGGACAGCCTCGGCTACACGGAGAGGTCCTTCCTCAAACCAGCAGGTGGTGCAGTCAGTTTCTGAGGGGAATGAGAGGTTAAGGACCTGTGCATGTAGCATGTGTAGCTGAAGCAGTGTGGGAAACAGTGAAGGAGCGGCCTCCTTTTAAGATGTCTCTCTGGGGCTGGAGAGATGGCTCAGCAGTTAAGAGCACTGGCTGCTCCTGCAGAGGACCCAGCTTCCATTCCCAGCACCTACGTGGCAGCTCACAGCCATCTGTAGCTCCAGTTTCAGGGTTGTCCACCTGCTGCCCTCTTTGGTCCTCTGTGGACAAACATACACTTAGGCAAAGGTACATACACATAAATAAATATTAAAAAATAAGATGTCTCTATGTGGAGTGATTGACTTCCCTTGAAAACTCTTGGAAGGTTTGTCAGAACAGCTCTGTTAACTTTTTGCTCTCTTCTCTGCAGGAGGCTGAATAGCACACAAGGAGAAATTCGAGTTGGCCCCAGCCATCAGGTAAACTACATTTTACTAACTTAATAACTTTTTATTTTCAATTTTTCTGCTTTATCTTTATTCTTGATGACTGGAGAAATGACTCAGTGGTTAAGCTGCTCTTCCGGAGGACTTGACTTCAATTCCCAGCACACACACGGCAGCTCACAACTGCAGCTCCAGTTCCAGGGGCCCTGACCCTTCACACAGACATACATGCAGGCAAAACACCATTGCATACGAAATAAAAGCAAATGAATTATTTTTGTTCTTTCAAGTAGCATCTTAGAGTAGTTATTGATAATTCTCTAGTTCTCTTAAATACATAGCTAAAGGTTTTTGGGGGTACTGGTGTGTGCGTGTGTATGTGTGTGTATAAGGCTTTTGTTTTTCTTCTTTAGCTTTTGAGCATTTTTATGTAACATAAACACTTCTTCGGAACATATTTTACCTCTTTGATGGGAGAAAAGTAAAAACTTGAAGACAAAATCGAAATACGGAAACCAGCAGGGGCTTCTTGTTCCTAAATGGTTCTCATTTTATGATAAAGGCAGAAATACACAGTAGCTGAGCGTCCCCTTCATTGCTGTCTTCCTGGAATGAACTGTTATGTGGGCCTGACCAAGAAGTACTGCCTCTGAACTGTGGATTCCTAGGGTGTCATTTTACAGTGGTGAGAGGGGACCAAAGCCTTGCTCACACTAAGTAGGTTCTCTGCCTGTGACCTGTACTACTGTCCCTGGCTCTGGACTGGAATTTCTGCTTTTTTTGGATTTTTTTTTTGTTGTTGTTATTGTTGAGTTTTTCATTTGTTTGGTTTTTGGTTTGGGTTGTTTAGTTTGATGTTTTGCGATGTATTTTTGTTATTGTTGTGAGTATTTAAGATAAGGTCTCACTATATTTATAGCCCTGGCAGGCCTAAAACTCAGTATATAGCCTAGGCTGGCCTCAAACTCACGGAGAATTTGGCCTTTCTTTCCAAGTGTGGGATTCAAGTATTCATCACCATGCCCTGCTTTTTAAAATTACTTTTAAATTACATGTATATGTGTGTGCCTAAGTGGGGCCATATGTACATAAGTGCAGGTGCTTGTGGAGGCCAAAAGAGGGCTTGGCCATCCCCTGGACTTACAGTTTGGGCTGCCTGGCATTTGTTTTGGGAACCAGACTTGGATCCTCTGGAAAAGCGGTATGCACTTTTAACCTCCAGTCCTCGTTTTATTATATTATATTATTTTATTTTATTTTAACAAGGAGTCACTATGTGGCCCAGATTGACCCTGCCTTCTCAATGCTGAAATTATAGGCATGTACTATAAGAATGTCCTTGGGCTTTGATTTTGTTTGTTTGTTTACAGTTACCGTGTGTGTGTGTGTGTGTGTGTGTGTGTGTGTGTGTGTGTGTGTGTGTGTGTGTGTGTTGGGGGCACCTGTGTACAGCAGAGGACAACTTGAATAAATTTTCTCCTACTATGTAGGTCTCAAGGATCAGACTTAGGCTGTCAAGCTTGGCAGCAAGCACCTTTCCCCACTGAGCCCTCTCACCAGCCTCTAGCTATATTTGGAATCAAGGATCCAGTACTTGCCTGACATCGCTCAGTCACACTCCCATTTCTCTTCTTGCCTTTGTGTTTCGTTTTCTTGTTTTTTGTCGTTCCCCCCCACACACACCCCGCCCATATTCTCTCCTACAGTTTGTTCCCAGGATTGTAGGGTCTTCATACTGGCTTTTGACTTAAGATTTATTTCTGCTGGGTGGTGGCGGCACATGCCTTTAATCCCAGCACTTGGGATCTCTGTGAGTTCGAGGCCAGCCTGGTCTACAAGAGCTAGTTCCAGGACAGGCTCCAAAGCTTCAGAGAAATCCTGTCTCAACCCCCCCCCCCAAAAAAAAAAAAGATTTATTTCCTACCCTAACAGAAAAGGTGCTGCTAGAGGAGGATGCATCTAGATCCCAGAAAGAAGCAGGTTTGCTAGACTTGGGTTTTGTATGCTTTCATTTAAATCAAATGCTAATTTAATATCATAGCTGGAAATATATTTTAATAGTCAACTTTTAAAGTACCAAAATCTAATTAACTTTTTAAAGTTTTAGCTTTTTTCTTAGGGAAGATAGTGACACATATAAAAGTCGGAACAGAATACAGTCCTCAGTGTCATTGAGCTTTGCAGAGTTCTAGTGAGACTTGTCCTGTCTGATCTTCTTAGGCTGCTTCCTACTTGTGGTGATTGAAATGAGTCACTCCATCATTTTAATTACAGGTAGCACAATGAGAAAAAAAAGCCCTCTTATTAAAGACACAACTACAATATTTCACACCAAACCAAAGTGTGTAATATCTTGGGGTTGGGAGATGACTTAGTGATCACTTGCATTTGATTGGCAAAATGGCTCAAGTCTGGCGACCGAAGTGTGATCCTGGCACCTACATGGTTGGAGGAGAGACCTGACTCTTGACTGACGTCTACATTTCTGCTGTGGTATACCACCAACCTCATGACACAAAAATAAGTCACTGCAATTAAAAACAAAATAAAGCGCTTGACCTGCAAGTGTGAGAACCAGAATTCATTCTGATCCCCAGAATCTACGAAAATGCCAAGTGTGCGTGGCGTTGGTCCCACAATTTCAATAGAAGAATTCAGAACTGAGGTCCCCAGAGCAGTGATAGTGGTAAGCTCTGGGTTTGAGGGAGAGGTCCTCCGTCAATAAAATCAAAGAGGAATTGAGGGTGATTTTCTGCATTAACTGCAGGCCTCTCTGCATGTCCCCACCCACTCACATACAATAAGATGCAGACATATGAACACACCATACATATAAAATAGGAAAGGGAAAAATCCAGTAATTTCATTTTCTCAATATTTGCTTTTATTGTGCCGGGCGGTGGTGGCGCACGCCTTTAATCCCAGCACTTGGGAGGCAGAGGCAGGTGGATCTCTGTGAGTTCGAGACCAGCCTGGTCTACAGAGCTAGTTCCAGGACAGGCTCCAAAAAAAACCACAGAGAAACCCTGTCTCGAAAAACAAAAAACAAAAAAACAAAAAAAAATTTTTGCTTTTATTTTAGAGTTTAGAGCATGCTTGTGTCTGTCGTGACATGTGCTCATGAGTCTAGATGCCCAAGGAAATCAGAAGAGGACATTGGGTCGCCTCTGGAGCTGGAGTTAGAGTTAAATGTGCACTGCCGGACCAGCTCTGTAGCTCCAAAGCAGTGATCTCAAACCCTGTCCCTTCTTATCACTCTAGTTCTGTTTGTGTGTGTGTGTGTGTGTGTGTGTGTGTAATACTACGTGTGTAAGTTCGTTCTGATCTTGTTACTTAAAACTTTAACATTTCTACTAACCCTGCTCTGCTTTCATCTAAATCTGGTTTTATATTTTTATTTTTTGAGACAGGGTTTCTCTGTGTAGCCCTGGCTGTACTGGAGTTCACTTTGTAGACCAGGCTGGTTTTGAACTCACAGAGATACACTTTCCTCTCCCTCCCGAGTGTTGGGATTCAAGGCATGTGCCACCATTGCCCAGCTTCATTCATCTAAATCTATCTTTCTCCTGCGTATGATTTATTTTATAACCACAAATAACAATATTCACACTGCTATAGACTATTAGAATGCTTTCCTTTGGTGCTGGGATTTAGTGCCGGGCCTTGCATGCGCATTACACATACTTTGCCACTGAACTATACTCACAGTTGCTGCGAACAAGTGTGCTGTTAAATTCTGTTTTACCTTTTTACTATAGCCCATGAGGGCTGTGCAGGTAAATTAATGTTTTAGCATTGCTTAAAATAGTTCCTGAGTAGAACCAATTCAACTGTTGTTGCGTGTAATTTTTCATTTTAATTTAGGGATTTTATAATGTTCTATTATGATGTGTTAACTTTACAATGATATTCTTCTTCCCATTTTCTTTTATTTCCTTTCGCCCTTTACATAATGGTAGATGATATGCACTCTCTGGGCTCCCTTCTTTCTGTTTGCCTTCAGGGATGATCTGTCATCCAAAGTTGCCTCTTCCTCACTTTCCCCACCCCCCTTGTCTCCTGTATTTGATGCAGCATTTCTGAGATGCCCAGTTATGTGTAATGCCACAGTGAATGACCCGTGTGCACTGATGTTTGTGACACATCTTTGCATACATCCTCCGAAAGAGACCTACTTGCCTGGAGAGCCAGTCTTTACTGCAGTGCCACATGGTCCCCTAGTGACTGTGATAGAAAAGATTGGAGTCTGTTGGTCACCTGTATTCCTCTTGTTTAGGCCTCATATTCTACCATTAAAAGCCATTTCCATTTTTTGTTCTATGTCACCTAATTGTATTTCTTGTTACATCCTCCTCCAGGGATTGGTCCTATTATCCCACTATAATACCTGTTTAATTTAAGCCATTGTATACTAGAGATTGGACCTGGCCTGGGGATACAAAGCCAGTACTAAGATCATTGACTTTCCGAGTGGGCATCCATCTCTTTTCATATTAAGTAGAATTAATTGTAACACCTTATGATGGGGCAGAGAAAAAAACTGAACTAGATCACTCTGTTTTGGGGGGTATTTAATTGCCAAGACTCTCTCTGGGAGCTAGACAGATGAAAGTGGTGGAAGAGCAAACAGATTTTACATGACAGTGTGGTGATCTGAACTGATATAGGCTGTTGGGATTGATACAGACAGAACTTGGTGCCTTGACAGAGGTAGCTGACTTTGGGGAAAGGTTAAGGGAGGTTCCTGGAGGATTAAGGGTGGGTTCTGCTTTTCTAGTAAATAAAGCTTTTATAACCTGATAGCTTATAAACGTGGTGGTGGTAGTTCATGCCTTTAATTCGCGCGGGGGGGGGGGGGGGGGGGGGGGGCAGGGCAGGCTGGACCCCTGTGAGTTCAAGGCCAGCCTGGTCTGGTCTGCAGAGCTAGTTCCTGAACAGCTAGGATTTTTGTTTTGTTTTGTTTTGTTTTTGTTTTTTTTATCTTAAAGCAAATAATTATGCTTTATTAACTTGGTCTTATGCAAAGTACTTAACAAAACTGGAGACCAGATGGAAGTGCATGATATACAATCGTATTGAAAGGGAGACCATACATAAAACATACTATAGCAAAACCATCTTAGCAACCTTAGAAAGGTATCTGGATTTCAAATGGAGTAAGCTTAATGGTTTATCCAGTATGCATCTGAAACAATTCTGAAGTTTGAGCAATGAAATTTAAAATGAATATAATTGACAATACATTTAAGGAATATATTGTATAAATTACTCAAATCAATTTCCACAGTTTTTGTTACATAAAGTATATAAACAGATGATGAGGTTAACTACAGAAATGAAAATTAAACTTTTTCATTCAACAGTGAGTTTCTGATAAGAGACAATCATTTTCCTGGCATGAGGGGAATAAACAATCATCAAAACTTGGCATGGCCCATCCCTACCTAAATCTATGTGTCAGCATGGTATCAAAGCATGATGTAAATCATGTGTCAACATGGAAGACTTGGCTTAAGTTGCAAATGTGTGAGTCATGCAGGAACGCAGAAAGGGGCCAACACTGAGTTCTTAGAAATCCTTAAATGTTAGGTAGATAAGGAAAGCCAATATGAAAACTGCTGTGAAAAAGCCAATCAGGGTTCGAGACAGTGTGTAGGTGATGTTTTGGAAGCTGACAAAACACAGTGGTTAGAGAAGCTCAAACAAACTCTAATGCCACTGGGAAGCCACATAAGACAGAGAGAGTGTGACAATGCAGCATCTGGCAATGTGGACACCGCTAGCGAGCACACCAAAAATCATGCTTACAAGGATTCTATGAGTCCATATTATTCTTAGGATAAAGATACATGCTTGGAACCAAGAAGTCCTAGCAAGCTTTGGTCCCTGTCTCCTTCTGCAGCTTCATCATTTCCCACGCTTTTCTGTTCTTCATAGCACCACATGGATCTGCTTTCACCCTGTGCGCACAGATTGCTCCTCCAACTCCTCTGACCTTTCTGCCGAGAATATCGTTTTCTTCTCCCCATACTCACCTAGCATCTACTATTGTTTCAGATCTACATTCAACCTCTTTATTTCAGGCAAACTTTTTAAACATCAAGATTAGACCAAACGTGGTATCATGTGCTTAAACCAGAATGTCAAGTACTTCCTGTGTTCTGAAATTGTCATGAGGATGATTAATGAGTAAACAGCTAGGATTGTTAGAGGGAAGAGAAACCCTGTCAGGGTCGCAGGGGGTGGGGTGGGGAAACGGACCCAAAAAGCTATAAAGTGAATGCTAAATGTGAAAGATATTATTCTGCTTAGAGTGTGCCACATACCTTGTTTGGGAAAGGTGAGGGTTTCCAGGAATTCAGGTACATCAGAGGTGGCCTGGCAAGCAGAGCTGTGCATCCTCCTGGCAGAGCAGATGTGTGCGTACAGTCTTGGAAAATAGGAGCTTTCACTCAAAGTGAAGACTTTTGGATGGTGTGGGGAGACAAGGGTGTCCCCTGGGTGGGGCGGTGATATTTTCTCTCTCTTTGTTTTACCTTGTTCTCTTCCCTGTTGAATTATCTCCAGTCGAAAGAAAACCAGGCTAGCTAAAAGATAGACCAATTATATTTTTCTTTGTTATAAGAGGCAAACTCACAAAACAGGAACGAGAAATTCAGACTCAGCTGGACTTGTGCAGGGACCACAGAGAGAGGAGCAAACCTTGGACCTGAGTTTTTCTCCCAAAGGTCATGCCTTAACCTGATACCACCCCTTAAAGATCATTGGCTGACAAAGATTCCCCATCACTTCCCTCTCCTAGCACGTGGCTCATAAGCAGCCTACCTAATGCAGATTGGGATATGGAATTTTGTTTCAAGTCTGCTAGACTGCTAAACTTAATATGTGTCACTGTGCATTTCCAGTGTTTGCTTCTACATTGGTCTGCCTTTTTCACTTAAACTGTTCCTAGGAATTTCAGCACAGTGTAAAATATCAAAACAACATAAGACTATTACCAAAATTTTTTTTTTTTTTGGTTTTTTTTCGAGACAGGGTTTCTCTGTAGTTTTGGAGCCTGTCCTGGAACTAGCTCTTGTAGACCAGGCTGGTCTCGAACTCACAGAGATCCGCCTGCCTCTGCCTCCCGAGTGCTGGGATTAAGAGTGCTGGGATTAAAGGCGTGCGCCACCACCACCCGGCTCAAAATTTTGAGCCAAATTTGAAGCAGGCTTTAATTAAATACTGGCCAGGATGATAAACTCTGACCAGATCCATTTCAGGGTTTTCAGAAAAATGGCCATGAGGCATGTTGACCAGGTGCTTTTTTTTTTTTGTTTGTTTGTTTTTGTTTGGTTTTGATTTTTGAGATAGGGTTTCTCTACGGAGACCAGGCTGGCCTTGAACTCACAGATTTCTGCCTACCTCTGCCAGTTACTTTCAAAGTCAAACCCACAAGGCTATTGTACTTCCAACCATCCAACTGGGGGCGAACATCCATTCTTGATGAACCTCCTGCCTATTAATCATCCTGCCTACCCATGATCAAGCACTTCTGGTACAGTTGGGTCAACCAAACTTATTTAGAGAAGTTATCTTACCTGAATAACAACCTCTAATACTTCAGGAAGTATTTGTCCTTGGGCATTGGGCTGACAGGTTTTTTACAGGTTTTACAGGTTTGGGGCTTACAGAGGCATTTTTGTTTTATGTTATCTTTTAGGCACAGTGATTAAAACTTAAAACATAACTTTGGCTCTTGCAACAAGAATGTCAGGTAACTTGTAGGTCCTTCCCTAGGCATCTGATGTTATGGTTTTAACAAATGCTGCGGATCTCCAAGTGGCTGTAGCGGGCAGAGGGTCCTGAGACCATGCCGCTGGTCCCCAAAGTGGTGGCAGGCAGTGGGCATTAGTTCCAGAGAGCAAGAGCAGCCAGTTCCAGGCAGGGACAGTGTAGCTCCTCTAGTAGCTACAGGGAGCCAGGAGTCTCAGGCAGGGAGCCTTGTAATGGGTGAGGGATCTCAATGTGGCAACCAGTCCCATGAGGAGAATGCTGGCGGCTGGTCCTGGGCAGGGAGCTGCACAGCCATAGGAGAGACAGAGATATAGATAAGCACGTCATACAGAGTGAGGTTGGATATTTGTTTAGTGGGTTATGGAGAGGAAAGGGGAGAAGGGGGGTGGAAGTAAAGGACTCAGGCTAAAAGCTATAGATCAGCTTACCTTCACAGGCAGGGGAGTGAGTGGGCGTGGCTTGTCTCTGGTAGTTCCAGTAGCCTTTGTACTTGCCTGCTTACCCCTGTTCTGCCTTAGAGTGCAAGTAAGAAATCTGATTACTTAGAATCTTGCTTGTTGTGATCACTCATGTTCTTATTTGGAATGTATGTGTTATATCAGGTGATTTGCTTTTTTTATTGCTTTATTTACTTATTTATTTATTTTATTGGATTTTCGGGGCAAGGTTTCTCTGTAGCTTTTGGAGCCTGTCCTAAAACTCACTCTGTAGACCCGGCTGGCCTCGCACTCACAGAGATCTGCCTACCTCTGCCTCCTAAATGCTGGAATCAAAGGCATGTGCCACCACCGCCCTGGTGGTTTGTTTTTATGTATACTATTCAGTTCATTCAGCAGAATCATAGTAAATTTCAGACTTGTCTTTTTCCAGAGAGTTTCTTCCTGTCCCTTGATAAAAAGTTATTTTCTTCCCAAACTATGCTATTTCTACCACTTAAGTTAATTAAACTGTTTCAATGTTAACTTTAGTAGCTCACTGTTTTTATCTTAACCTTAGGTGTGGTTCTGTAAATTGCTGTGTCTGACCCGAAAATGTATATTCGACATGTATGTCTTGTTCTTATCCAGAGCTGTCACTCTGTAATACCTTTTGCTGTTGTTTGTTCTACTTGTTTATCAAATCTTTTCATTCTTGAGGTCACATTGGTACAGGTGGCTTTGACACCCTCACTGCTTATTAAGAGGGATTGTGCAGTTGTGACATCTGTGGTGAAATGGTCCATTGTGACACAGGCCGGTTTCAGTGATTCGTGGTTTTGCTCTTCTCTTTCCGTAGAGTGTGCGTTTCCAGGACACTGCATGCTGGGATGCCTCTTTCTAGTGCTTGCCTTGGTGGTGACTTTTCCATCCCTGTCTTCCAGGCCAAACTTCCAGATTTGCAACCATTTCCTTCTCCAGATGGTGATGCTGTGACTCAGCATGAGGAACTTGTCTGGATGCCTGGAGTCAGCGACTGTGACCTCCTCATGTACTTGAGGGCAGCAAGGTAATGGGAAATGCCCCAGCTGCCTTCTGAATTAGGACGTATAGACTGATGAGTGTCAGTGCAATGTCTTTTTTCCCTTTCCTTCACTTGGAATATTGATTTCTGCCCTTGTGAGCCTTACTTACCTGACAAAGATTGCTTACCATTTTCTCTTCTTGATATTTGCCTCACATCAGACTTTTGAACTCCTCAGAAGGAATATATCTTCAGCTATCCCTGTAATTATCTGCATCTCTCACTGCAGCTGAGTGAACCACTGACCTCAGCATACAGTTACATTACTGAGTTCTTGTTCTCTGTACTGTGGCTGCTCATTGGTGTCTGACCCAAGCTTGACATTTGTATGGCTTTCCGACATGGGAACATTTATCTGTGGTTATCCTATAGAACCTGTAAATATCCAAATGACAAAAATGAAAATGGAAACTAGTCCCTTCATGCCATAGTGCAGACAGAACCTACCTTTGTCTGTAGTGATTTGGGAGACTCACAGCAGCCTCACCTGTGTGCAGTGGCAAAAACTGAAGTGCACACCTTGGGGCCACTAGTTCCATCTTGGCCATTTGTTGTCCACAGTGCTTTGCACAGAGTGGGGATGAGATGATTGTAAACAGGGTGAGTGACTGAATGTTTCCCTGTTCTGTCACTTCTCACTTTTAGTTCAGTGAAAAGTGATTGATACACAGAAGGGAGAAATTAATTTCCCTGTTTTCTGAGGACTTAAATTTTAATTAATGTCTGGTAATAGTGCATATAGGTACTTCCGATTATCATAATCCAGTGGAATACCATGGGAAGTAGATTACTCATGTGTTCAGTTTTGAAATCTCAGTCTGAGCAAAACAGGAGAAGTAACATAGACCCTCTGCAAGTCACATTCTGTTCCAAGGAGGAAGAGTTAGACTCTTGAGGCTTGACTGAGGACTGACATAACACGCATGCTGTAATGGAATCTTGACTGAACATGAGCTTGCAAACTGAGCGTTAAAAATCACCCTGTAGGCCCAGCAGTGTGATGCACACCTCTAATCCCAGCACTCGGGAGGCAGAAGCAGGCGGATCTCTGTGAGTTCGAGGCCAGCCTGGTCTACAGAGCTAGTTCCAGGACAGGCTCCAAAGCTACAGAGAAACCCTGTCTCGAAAAACTAAAAAAAAAAAAAATCACCCTGTATATGGATATTAATGTATGTTGATGAAGGAAACTCCATCCCTTTCTCCAAAGGAGCATGGCTGCATTTGCAGGGATGTGTGATGGAGGCTCTACAGAGGATGGCTGTGTCGCGGCATCTCGGGATGACACCACACTCAACGCGTTGAACACAGTAAGTCTCTGGATGTCACTTTAGAGAGCACAAGTGTGGGTGCTATGGTGTTGCTAGGATTTAAATGAATTGATTCTACAGTTGAGAGAGCTTGCTGTTCTTACATAGGAGCTGACTTTGAGAGTTCTTTGTGTGATTTCCAGGTACCCACACTCATGACACACACTCGTATACACAATTTATATATAAAAATTAAATCGCTTAAATATACAGAAATAAAAATTAACAAAAGAGTGAATTGACTCAGCTGACAAGAGTGTTATTGCTCTTGTGCAGAAGCTGTGTTCAGTTCCCAGCACTGGCATGACTTCTCATGGCTGCCTTACCTCCTCTTACAGGAACATCCAATTCCCTCAGCTTCTGCATGCACAGGGTGTAATTTACACACACACACACACACACACACACACACACCAAGAATTGTGGTCTTGGCCATTGGTCTCTGAAATTCTAGGGAGGAGACATTGTAACTCCAGGTTTGTATCCTAATTTATCTGAACCTCAAGATTGTGAGAATCTTCAAATGAATTCCTAGTATCAAACATCTTTACTGAAACTTGTATTTGGATACTGGATGAACAGATGATGTCATCCTCAGAGTACCCACTGGAGGACATTCTGCTATTGTTACCTTAAAAAAAATTAAACAAGCCAGGTCCTGGGATTGAAGGCGCAGGCAGAGTTTGAGGCCAGCTTGGTCTACAAAGAGAGTTCTAGGACAGCTAGGAGTAAACAGAGAAGCCCTGTCTCAAAACAAAACAGTCAAAAATGTTCATTTATTTTGTGAGGAAGGAGAAACACGCCACTTTTGCACTGTGGAAGTCAGAGGACATCTTGGAAGAGTCATTCTTTTCCTTCTACCATGTTGGTTCTTGGGAATCAAAGCCTCAGGTTATCAGGCTTGGTGGCAAGTTTTTGGAGCTGTTGAGCTGTCTTCCTGTCCCTGACAAGAAAGACTTTCCTGAGCAGGAATTGAACCTGAGCTACGGCAATGAAAGTAATTTATAGAGATCAAGTGATAATATACGGCCATGTGAACATGACTGACTCCAGCACCAGCCTTTAATCTTTCCACTCGTCTAAAATAATGTATTTGAGATGGCTCGGCAGTGACGAGCACATACTGTTCTTCCAGAGGACCCAGATTAATTCACAGTACCTAACTGCTGTGGGAGGTCCTTCTGTCTATGTGTTGCTTTTATTGGTTAATGAATAAAGAACAGGCTTGGCCTATAACATGGGAAGAGGAAGACGGAGTTAGAGAAAAGCCGTGGAGCTGCCAGAGATAGACGTGCTAAAACTTTGCTGGTAGGCCACAACCTCATGGTGATCCACAGATTACTAGAAATGGGTTAAATTAAGATTTAAGAGTTAGCCAATAGTTAGAGCTAATGGGCCAAGAAGTGTTTTAATTAATACAGTTTCTGTGTGATTATTTTGGTCCTAAGCTAGCCGGGTGGCCGGAAACTAACTAGTGGCTCTCTCCTCCAGCACCTAGTCAAGTCAGGTGACTCACAGTTACTAGATCTGTGAGACCCTGGACAAATGGCCAGCTGAGGTACCTAGTAACAGATCAGAGTGGCTGCTGAGTTACTCTTCCCAGCATCCCTCAGTACCTTTGGCTCCTCTCAGCACTTCTCACCCTGCCCTACCTTAAACCTCTCTTTTCCAGGGGCTGGACTTCAGCTCCCTTTCCCTTGCCATTGGCTATGCCACTCTCTTGGCCTCTCTCTCAGTTTCTCTCCATGGTCTAGTTTAATCTGCCAGCCATATTCAGCCTGGACTCTTCCTCTGCCGCCATCTCCCTTATATCTACAATAAAAATCTCCATGCTTTAGGAGTAGGCATGTCCTTCTTTTATTTCATTTTTTTTCTTCAACAATGGCCTATAACTTCAGCTCTAGAGGAATCTATGGCTATCTGCAGGCAAAATACATTGGCATGCACGTGTTTGCCCTCCCTAATAACTAAACATAAATTTAACAAATAAATGAAATCATGTATTTGAAAGTTCATGAGCTAGCATGTGGCTTATACCTGTAATCTCAGGCTCAGGGGCAGAAGCAGGAGGGCTCTGTGAGTTAAAAGCTAGTCTGGTCTACATAGGACAGCCAGGGCTGCATGGAAAACCCCGTCTCAAATAACCAAAACAGAACAAAAAACAGAAGAAAGAAATGAAATATGTGAGTCCAACTAGTTGGGATTGGTTTTAGGAAATGGCAGGTGTTCATTTGCTGTATCCCTGGAAGACCTGCACAATGGTTCAGAAGTAAGAACACTCACTGCCTATCAACAGTGTGCCTCCAGGAGCCAGTGCATTACTTCTGGTTTTGGGTTTGGTTTGGGTTTGGTTTTTTGAGGCAAAGTTTCTCTGTGTAAATAGTCCTGGCTGTCCCAGAACTAGCTCTGTAGACCAGACTGGCCTTGAGTTCACTGAGAACCACCCGCCTCTGCTCCAAGGTGCTGGGATTAAAGGTGTGCACCACCACTGCCCAGTTTTGTTTTTCTGTCAGCACTATTTTGACCTCATAATGCATCCTCAGAACAGTACAGGAAGATGAATGTATGAAGCTGATACTTTTTTTTTTTTTTTTGGAGACAGGGTTTCTCTGTGGCTTTGGAGCCTGTCCTAGAACTAGCTCTGTAGACCAGACTGGTCTCGAACTCACAGAGATCCACCTGCCTCTGCCTCCTGAGTGCTGGGATTAAAGGCGTGCACCACCATCACCCGGCTTTCTCTATGTTTTCTAATGTGAGATCATGAGCTCCAAATGAGTGATGCTTAGTGTTGACGGTCAGCTTCTGATGTGGTGCCTCATGATCCTGCGTGTTTGCACATGGTGGTCATGTGACTGTGTGTAGGCAGGACTATCAGGAGACCTAGCAGCTCCCAATGGTTACCTATTTAAGCCCATCTTTTATTTTACTTTTCTTTTTCTTGAGAGTTCTGTAATTGGAAGTAGCTCTGTAGTTTTGTATGCGGAGTTTTTCTGTGCCTCAGCAGCTGCTCTCCCAAATAGCCATTTGTAGACTCATTATTAACTATAAATGCTCAGTTGATAGCTTAGACTGGTTACTAGCTAACTCTTACATTTTAAACTAACCCTTATTCCCTTATTTCTTTGTGGTTTTTTTGTTGTTGTTTTTCAAGACAGGGTTTCTCTGTGCCTTTGGAGCTTGGAGCCTATCCTGGAACTAGCTCTTGTAGACCAGGCTGGCCTCGAACTCACAAATATTTTAAATATTTCAAAATATTTAAAGCCGGGCTGGAGAGATGGCTCAGTGGTTAAGAGCACTGCCTGCTCTTCCAGAGGTCCTGAGTTCAATTCCCAGCAACCACATGGTGGCGCACAACCATCTGTAGTAAGATCTGGTGCTCCCTTCTGGCCTGAAGAACAGTATATATCTAATGAATAAATAAATCTTTAAAAAAATATTTAAAGCGTGTGGTTTTAAATATTTTGTCTTTTTTCTCTAATTTTTAGAGTTAACATTTTTGTTTGGTTGGTTTTTTTCAGGACAGGGTTTCTCTGTCTTGCTTTGTAGACTAGGTTGGTCTCTAACTCACAGAGATCCACCTGCTTCTGCCTCCCAGGTGTTGGGATTAAAGGCATGCGCCACCACTGCCCGATTAAGTGTTAACATTTTAACGTCTAGGGGGCTGGAGAGATGGCTCGGAGGTTTAAGAACACTGACTGTTCTTTCAGAGGTCCTGAGTTCAATTCCCAGCAACCACATTGTGGCTCACAACCATCTATAATGAGATCTGGTGCCTTCTCCTGGCCTGTAAACATACATGCAGACAGACGCTGTGTACATAATAATTAAATCTTTAAAAAAAACTTTAATGTCTATAGATTTCCTAATTATTAGCCTTTCTGTCTTTCCTAAGACCTTGAATTTGTTTTCTCTGACTTACCGTAAAAAAAAATAGAGATTTATCAAAATTGACCGTATACAACAATTAGTTTTTAGTCTTATTGTTGTTTTCTCATTAGACTTGTTTCCTTCCATCTGGGAAATTTTTTTGTTTTGTTTTGTTTTGTTTTGTTTTTCGAGACAGGGTTTCTCTGTGGCTTTGGAGCTTGTCCTGGAACTAACTCTGTAGACCAGGCTGGTCTCGAACTCACAGAGATCCGCCTGCCTCTGCCTCCCGACTGCTGGGATTAAAGGCGTGCGCCACCATCGCCCCGCTGGGAATTTAATTTGCTATGTTTTCCAGCTCCAACAGTTGGGTGTTAAATAACTGCTTTCATTACAAATTTTGGTTTTCTTTTCCCTCTTGCTTTCAATATCTTGCTTTTCAAGATGCTTTTAAATCTTTTTTTGGTATGTTTTTGGCCTATGAATTACTTAGAATTAAATTGTGTAATATCAAGATATGTAGAGTTTTTTAATTTATTTTTGAGATGTTAATGATATTTAATTTGTGCCAGCCAGAGTCATTGATAAAATTTCAGTCTTTTTTTTTTGTTTTTTTGATTAATTTTCATTATTTTTAACTGTGTGTAGGTCGGTTGGTAGGTAGGTAGGTACATGTGAGTGCAGCTACACGAAGAGTCCAGACATCTTGGAATCTCTGGAGATTGGACGTAAAGGTGGTTTTGAGCCACATAATGTAGGTGCTACGAATTCAACTCAGGTCCTCTGGAAGAACAGTAGCTTCTCTTAACCACTAAGCTGTCTGTCCCTCTAGCCCCCAAGATTTCAATCTTTTGCAGTTTGTTTCCTGGTTTGGCATGTAATTTATGTTGATTACAATGCTTTTGTGTTTTCAATTCTACAGTTATTTTGTTGTGTTAGGAGGGTGTTAAAATTGAGGAGCTAGGGTCTGGAGATATTGTTCAGTGGGTAAAGGCATTTGCCACCAATCCTGATGACCTGGTTGTCCCTGGTACCCATAGGGTAGGAGAGAACTGACTTCAGCACATTGTCCTCCGACTCCATCTCATAACTGATAACTGTGTAGTCAGCACATTATGGAAGATCTGAATAATCATCACCATTTTAACTGTTACCATTACCTACTCGCTAGACCCTGTCCATTTTTGCAGCATGTTTTTGAAGTGGTGTGTTAGGCACATGAACCTTTGTAGCATTTGTGTATTGGCTCCTGCACCTTTGAGGGGTGTGTCTCTGTGTGTCTATCCAGTAATCACTTGTCTTGATGTCTCTTGTGTCTGACACTCTCATAGGCTCTTGAGGTTTCTCGTTTTTGCTGTTTTCATCTTTTTCTTTCTTGCTATTGTGAATCTTGCCTCTTTGTTTTTGAAGTAGCTCACTGGTTGTTTTGTGTGTTTTTGTGTTCTCCTCTTTCCATCCAGTCCAACAGTGTCTGACTTTTTCTTGGAATATTTAGTTTGCTTAAATATAATGCAGATGGTTCTTAAACTCTATAAAGCTCAAACCATGTGTAAAGCTTTCATTGTTGTTTTCTTGCTTGTTGCTTGATTTGTTTGGGGTATTTTTACGACAGAGTCCCATTGCATTGCTCTTCCTGGCATGGAATTTGCTGGGTTGCGTGGGCTAGCCTCTCTTCTCAGTTATCCACGTATTGGGGTTACAGGTATTGGTACCCGTGTGCTGCTTATAATACCTAAATACGAGCTCTATCATATCAGATTGCTAAAGCACAGTGTTATCTTTAGAAATGTTTTTTTTTTTTTTTTTTTTTTTGGTTTTTCGAGACAGGGTTTCTCTGTGGTTTTGGAGCCTGTCCTGGAACTAGCTCTTGTAGACCAGGCTGGTCTCGAACTCACAGAGATCCGCCCGCCTCTGCCTCCCGAGTGCTGGGATTAAAGGCGTGCGCCACCACCGCCCGGCTAGAAATGTTTTTATAATGGGGTCCAGGTAGTGTAAACTTTGGGCCAAGCGCACCTGTACCATCAATTGGTTAGTAATTGGTAAAGTTGATGCCATGAAGCACAGAACAGCCTTCTTATTCTGATTGGTTTGATTTGGCTATCTCTGCTGGCTACCCATTTACAAAACAGATCTTATATTATGCTGAATTACTCTTACTAAATCAATACTGAATTTCACTGTTGGGGCTCAATTTTCTTCCATTAGTAAAATTAAAGTTGACTTCTCTGAGTAATTGTTGCCATTTTTATGTTTATGTTTTCTTACAGCGCTCAGCATCTGTTTGGTTTTTACTTTATCAGCAAAATTTATAATCACAAAGCAGAGTTACATATCAGCCCAGACAGCTTTATTCCCTGAAATATGGGTGGCTGTTAGAGTCGGATCAAGCCTTTTACATGTTTAAGAGAGTGTGTGTATGTGTTTGCTCATTTTTGTATGTACACTCCAACAAAGGGTTCAAAGTCCCCTGAAGCTGAATGATGTTTCATCTTTGATGACAAATTAGTTAGAAAGGTAGCAACAGTTTGTTCACTATCAGGTATTAATCGTCTTGTTTTCTCAGCCCTGCCCTGCTGTCTGGTATGTGGTAGAGAAAGGCTAAATGTTTGTATGGTTGAAAAAACAAATTGGGCTCAATTCTTTTTTTTTTTTTTTTTTTTTTTTTTTTTTTTTTTTTTTTTGAGACAGGGTTTCTCTGTGGCTTTGGAGCCTGTCCTGGAACTAGCTCTGTAGACCAGGCTGGTCTCGAACTCACAGAGATCCGCCTGCCTCTGCCTCCCGAGTGCTGGGATTAAAGGCGTGCGCCCCCACCGCCCGGCTCAATTCTTTATCAGAACTGATCATGTAGCACTCATGGTGTTATGAGTATGCAAATGAGCTGACTGGAAAGACCCCTTCTTCTCATTTGCCCCTTGGACTCTGAAAGCTACATCTATAGGATTTTTCTTGGAAATTTTCTGTTAGTTCATCGTAGGTAGTCTGCATTGGCGTCTCCTGACCTATATTGGCTTTGTAGTGCTTGTGGGTATTTAGGTAGTATTTCTTTTTTTTTTTATTTTTTTTTTTCTTGGTTTTTCGAGACAGGGTTTCTCTGTGGCTTTGGAGCCTGTCCTGGAACTAGCTCTGTAGACCAGGCTGGTCTCGAACTCACAGAGATCCGCCTGCCTCTGCCTCCCGAGTGCTGGGATTAAAGGCGTGCACCACCATCGCCCGGCCTTTAGGTAGTATTTCTAAGCCCCAAATATGGCACTCACAGGAGTCCCTCTGTGACAGTGTGTGATCAGCTCCTTCTTTCTTTGATTCCTTGGGCACTCATAGTAGTGCTGCCCTTTCCACACAAGGCAGCCCTGAGTAGTTAGTGCTTGCTGACTTGGGTTAGTTAAGGCAGGATTTGCTTGGGCCGGAGGTGGGGGTGGGGGATATTTGTTGTTGAAAAGGGAATGGAAAAAGTTGATCATGCTATGTGTTTCTTATTAGGGAAATGCCATAAATTTCAGGACAATAGCTCATATACATCTATCTTAACAAGCTTTTACTTTGCAACGTGATATCAGTGTGTGCAGGCTGTGCTGCTAATTAATTAAGGTCTTGGCGGTGAGGTTTTGTGAACTGATTGTCATTTCCGCCTGCTTCATATATTGTGCTTTGACTGGTTGGAAACTCTTTGAGCTTTGGTTTTACAAATGAAGTGGATAGGAACTTACTGTCATTGTCAGACTTAGTAGTATACTTATCTGTAATTACAGCATTCGGAGACAAAGGCAAAAAGATCAGCAGTTTGAGGCCAGAGTGAGACCCAATCAACAAAACTTAAACAAAAGAATAAATAGCAAGAAAGATGTTTACTAACATGGCTCCTTTTGTAATCCAATTTAGTTCTAAAGTTCCAGGTAATGACATTTTAACATAAATTATATGGTTTACTCTTAGTCTCATTTAAATGAGGATGGAGTGTAGTTTTTAATCCTTTAATATTTTGTTCCTTTGGGGCAGTCTGTACTTCTACTTAGTTGGACTGGTTTCTCTGGAATTGGTGGGGGATTATGGCCACCCACATTAAAACTAGTGCAACACGCCTGCCTTGCATTTTGGATTGCTGTCACCAGGAGTCTCACCAGGCTGTGTTTGCCTTGCTCCCCACAAGGCTACGGCTCCCCACAGTCTGGGCCCCAGCTCTACTTTTCCATATGAGCCACCATCAAATGTTTTTTTACCCGTTTGTTTTTAGGACTTTAGGAGGTTGGTAGTGAAATTGGGACAAGGTCTGATGGAGCCCAGGCTGGCCTGGATGGAAATTGAAGCCTTGAGGATAACATTGAGTGCCTTCTGATCCTCCTGCCTCTACCTCCCAAACGCTGGATTACAGGTGTGCACCACTATGCCAGATTCTAATCATTTCTTTCTTTTTGTTGTTTTTCGAGACAAGGTTTCTCTGCGTACCCTCTGCTGTCCCGGAACTCAGTTTGTAGACAAGGCTGGCTTCGAACTCACAGAGATCCACTTGCCTCTGCCTCCCAAGTGCTGGGATTAAAAGTGTATGCTAGGGCTGGAGAGATGGCTTAGAGGTTAAGAGCACCGACTGCTCTTCCAGAGGTCCTGAGTTCAATTCCCAGCAACCACATGGTGGCTCACAGCTATCTAGAATGAGATCTGGTGCCCTCTCCTGGCATGCAAGCATACATGGAAGAAATGTTGTATACATAATAAATAAATAAATCTAAAAAAATAAAATAAAAATAAGTGTATGCTGCCATCACCACCTGCCTTTTCTTGTTTTTTTTATATAACAAGTTTATTGAGATACAATTCAAATTCTATACAATTTACCCATTTAAGATGCGCAGTTTGTGTCTTTTTTTATGAATTTAAGGTTCAGGCAGCTGTTGCCGCTGTCAGTTTTAGAGTGTTTTTGTCACTCCATAAAGGAGCCCTGACTCGATTAACAGTCACTTTTTGTGTCCCCTGGCATTTTCAGTCCTGGACAGCCATTCACTTCTTTCTGTTACTGTGGATTTGTCTGTTCTGGTCACTGCTGGTAGACAGACTTGTATAATACTCAACTGTTGGAACTGGTTTCTTTCACTGAGAATCATGTTCTCAGATTTCTTCCATGTCGTAATCTTCCCATTCTTACAAAGCACCTTCCCTAAAACCATATCTCTGATAGGTAGAGTGACACCCATGGTCACCCTAAAGCAACATTTTCTTTGTTTGTTTTATTTCTTTCTGTATTATTTTCCTTTATTAAACTACTTCAGTTTCTTTCCTTCCCTGAGCTTTTCCACTGATTTTTTAAAGACTTTTTGAAAGTCTAAAAGAATTACGTGTATGTGTGTGTCTGTGTATACAACTGCCACTGTGCACAAGTGGAGGTCATGGGACGGCTGTCAAGAGTCAGTGCTCTCCTACTACGTGGATCCTGGGATCAGACTCAGGTTATCAGGCACCTTTACCCTGTGAGCGGCTCCATAGCCCTCCACAGAATTTGGAATGTGACATGGGACTTTAAGTTTATCATTGTTATTTTCATTTCAATAAGCATAAATTATTGGTCAACTATTTTATTTATTGACAGCAGTTGTGTTGATTTCATTAATGTCCTACATGCTAGGCATAAGGTTGTGTTTAAGCTGGGCGGTGGTGGCGAACGCCTTTAATCCCAGCACTCGGGAGGCAGAGGCAGGCAGATCTCTGTGAGTTCGAGGCCAGCCTGGTCTACAAGAGCTAGTTCCAGGACAGGCTCCAAAGCTAGGGAGAAACCCTGTCTCGAAAATCCTAAAAAAAAAAAAAAAAAAAAAGGTTGTGTTTATGAATGAACTAATTTAATCTGCATAGTTTTTAAAGTGTGATATCATCTACAAATTAATAAACACACCTGTTTCTTATTTTTAATCATTTAAATTTGGGGGAAGATAGAATGGAGGCCAGGATCTTTCTTCTCCCCGCCCCGTCTCCCTCCCTCCACCCCCCCCCCAAAGTTTTTCTGTCTAGTCCCAGAGCTTGCTCTGTAGACAAGGCTGGCCTCAAACTCAGAGATCCTTGTGCCTCTGTCTCTGCCTTCCAAGTGCTGAGATTAAAGGTGTGCGCCCCCACCTCTTGGCAGAGGCTAGAATCTTAGAGCAGCCTTCCCAAAATATCTGATGAATTGTCATTTGGAGGCTTTGTTCTTCAACAAGTTAGAAATTCCTCATTGGTGTTCCCATCTCTCTGTCTTATCTCAAATGCCTATGTGTTAGCCTGTATGGTCTTAACTCTGTTCTTAGGGACATGGATCCAGATAGCCAAGCATCTTGGGAAGATCAGTTTACTGTGTGATCCAGGTTGCTCTCCAACTTCTGCTTTTCCTGTTTCTACCTCCCAGACACTGACACTGCTGCTCTTAACTGCTTATCAGGCAAATGTCTGTGTGTCTGGGTCGGCTTATTTATTTGTTGGTTGTCAATACCAGGATAGTAAGGCAGTTCCGTTTCTAAGGCTCAGCACTACTGATTTTGCTGGAGAGCACTGCACTGCCCACACAGAGGCTTTTGCTTCCTTCATGACAGCCAGAGTACAGTCTTCATCCCGTGCCTGGCTAGTGTGTAGACTAAAGAGCACCCCCCAGTTCCCCTGCATCAGAGCCTCACTTTATGTGCTCTTTCGTTTACTTTGTCCCACAATTCTGTTGTTATGCCCAGAACATTAAGTGTAAGTTATTTGCCTTAAAATTGCTTGTCATAAACCATTGCAGTTCCAGTTGCTGAGAATTTGCAGCAGCTGTTCCGCATTGACTTCTGTGAAACTTAGAGCAGCTTCAGCAGATGTGTCTCCCTTCTCTCTGTTGCGTGTCTAACTGTGAGTTCGAGACCAGCCTGGTCTACAAGAGCTGGTTCCAGGACAGGCTCCAAAGCCACAGAGAAACCCTGTCTCGAAAAACCAAAAAAAAAAAAAAAAAAAAAAAAAAAAGTCGGAACTCCTGAACCTACCAGAGCTTTTCTTTATGGTCGGTTACATCCATCATGAGTCCTGAACTTTAAATCCTTAGCAGTCAGTCACTGAGTTCTCAGGAGCCTTTCTCCCCTTAGGAACCTTGTGTTGCTGAACCTCAGATAGGAAAAGCAGGAAGACTTTGTTTCAAAGAAACCAGCTTCAACAAAGATACCACTTACCAGGATAGGTCACAGGGATTAGAAAAAGTAAAGAGAAGGAAGAGTGAGTGAAAATAACAAACAGAAGCATAGGATAGTTCCTGGATGGGGTTTACCGTGAATACTGAAGTCGCCTGTGTTTAATTTAATTTCCATTTGCTTAAAATACCCCAACCCTAAAAGATGGAAGTAAGGTAAAAAACTACATTAACATGATACAAGGAAATAAACAGACCAGTTGAAGGTTGTGGACTGCATTCTTTTTTTTTTTTGTTTTTTTTTTTTTTTGTTTTTCGAGACAGGGTTTCTCTGTGGCTTTGGAGCCTGTCCTGGAACTAGTTCTGTAGACCAGGCTGGTCTCGAACTCACAGAGATCCGCCTGCCTCTGCCTCCCAAGTGCTGGGATTAAAGGCATGCGCCACCATCGCCCGGCGTGGACTGCATTCTTAATTAAACTTTCTGTTGCTAGAATAAGACAAGTAATGTTCACACCCTGGACCAAACTAGGCAAACCACTCCCTGGAATCCAGTTTTCTCCCTAAGGGAGTAGGAACTTAGTTGGACCCTGAGTGAGAGCTGAACTCTCTGTTCTAAATGTAGGTGGGACCTTTGTTTGAGGTCACAACAGACAATAACCTTGAAGGAATAGAAGTAAGTTCCAGCTCTCTGACCTTTAGTCAATATAGAATGGCCCCACAGTTTTGGGCCTCCACGTACATACACATAAGTGTGTTAATGATAACCTGCTCTGAATTTCATGTAAAGATCTATGCTGTGCACATCCAGCTTTCAAGAGACTAGAGACTGGAGCAGCCTTCTCCAGTGCTGCTTCAGGTGTTTTGTTCCAAGAATTTAGCTTAGATCTGAATTAATGTGTTAATAATGCTGTTGCCATGCATTTCAGGAGCTCCTCTGATTCTGTCTTTCGGCAAAATCTTACGAAGTGATGGAATGCGAAAATTAATGTGTTAATAATGCTGTTGCCATGCATTTCAGGAGCTCCTCTGATTCTGTCTTTCGGCAAAATCTTACAAAGTGATGGAATGCGAAAACTTGGCAAGTTCTAAAAGTGACTTTGAACACCTCATGTTGTGGCTAGAAAATACAGGGCTCAGATTCTCGGGGCTCCCACCAGATTTCAGGGTTCTCTGTTTCTTTTCTCTCAATTTTCTGCTTGTTTCCTAAGGTTTTAGCTGTTCACTTCCCTGAGCTCTTGAAGTCTGACCTGTGTGCTCAGTTAACAGCTGGGCACTTCCTGGAGCCATCAAGTGACCAGTGGAACCTTAAGTGAAAGTCTGTGTCCTAAGTTCTTCCATTCCTGTGAGCTTCCTTTGACATGTCGTACCCCTTCCATCTCAGCAGTGCTTAATTGAATATTTTTTTAGTGTCAGGAATAGTGAGAGATAACTATTCTAAACAGTCTTCCAAAATAAGTTCTCACCTCCTTTCTGCAGTGAGATAATGGGAGGTTTAATTGAGATGGCAGCAGAGTCAGGGGAGGGGGTGGGGGTAGGGGACTTAAGTCAAGCCACAACCAGACACACTAGTTTGGTGTAGTAGTTTGAGATGTCTTTTTTTTTTTTTTTTTTTTTTTGGATTTTCGAGACAGGGTTTCTCTGTGGCTTTGGAGCCTGTCCTGGAACTAGCTCTTGTAGACCAGGCTGGTCTCGAACTCACAGAGATCCGCCTGCCTCTGCCTCCCGAGTGCTGGGATTAAAGGCGTGTGCCACCACCGCCCGGCTCACTCAGCATTCTTATGCTAGTCTTTATTTTATTACCTGGTTTTGGTGGATCTTTTCTCTGCTGATTGCCTGCTTCCCTTTACCCACCCTTAGCTCCAAGATCCAGATGTGTTTGCAGTGTCCATCATGGCCACCAGATTATCCGCAGCTGCTCCAAATTGAGCACTGTAGGCTGGACTGTGACACAGACTTCTTCCTGGAGTGTAGGTTTTTTTATTTTTTTGGTTTTTCGAGACAGAGTTTCTTTTTTTTTTTTAAAGATTTATTATGTATACAACATTCTGACTCCATGTATGCTGACACGCCAGAAGAGGGCGCCAGATGGTTGTGAGCCACCATGTGGTTGCTAGGAATTGAACTCAGTACCTTTGAAGAGCAGGCAATGCTCTTACCCTCTGAGCCATCTCTCCAGCCCCTCGGGACAGAGTTTCTCTGTGGCTTTGGAGCCTGTCCTAGAACTAGCTCTTGTAGACCAGGCTGGTCTCAAACTCACAGAGATTCACCTGCCTCTGCCTCCCAAGTGCTGGGATTAAAGGCTTGCGCCACCACCGCCCAGCTTGGAGTGTAGGTTTATGTTTAACCCTTGCACTGTTGCTTCCGATCAGAATGGCCTGTAGCAAGCCAGTGGCCACTAAAAGTGATACTTTCATTGATATGCACTGCCAATCTTCTATGTAACAGTAAAGGCTAACATAACTCTGAGGCCTTGTCATTATTTAGAAGGTGATTTAGGGTAGGGAATACCTGTGTAGCAGTTACAGAGCACTTGCCCAGTGTGCACAGGGCATTATTGAGTTTACTCCAAAACATGGCAGTAGGAGGGATGTCCAAGTACTATATTTTCTTGTAAAAATAATTAACAATACCTTTCTCTCAAGCTTTTTCTAAACAGCTAAATTCTGTGTTTTTGCCTTTGTTTCTTTTCTCCCATTAGTGTATTTAGACAAATTTAGCTGCAATAGTACCTAAATAGCATTTGATGGACGAATAAATACTGAGCTTCTACTTGTAGTTTTTTGGGGTTTGGTTTTGGTTTATTGCTGTTTCCGAGACAGAGTTTTTCTGTAGCCCTAGCTGTCCTGGAACTCTTTGTAGACCAGGCTGACCTCAAACTCACATATATCCACCTGCTTCTGCCTCCTGAGTGCTTGGGTCATAGTTGTGCACAGCCATACCTGGCAAGTCAGGTGCATGCATATATATATATATTGGTGCATGCAATATCTATATATTGGTTTTGGTTTTCCCGAGAAAAGGTTTCTCTGTAGTTTTGGTGCCTGTCCTGGAACTAGCTCTTATAGACCAGGCTGCCTCGAACTCTCAGAGATCCACCTGCCTCTGCCTCCCGAGTGCTGGAATTAAAGGCATACGCCATCACCACCCGGCTTCAGGTGCTTTTATTTTAACTGTAGCTTTTTGACATGTATGCATTTTATATATTATATATGTATAATATTTTGTGCTCAGTACTCAGTTACTAATGTTGGGGTTATGAATGAAATCTGTTAATCATGGTTTGGGAAAGGGAGATGTTTTTTAAAATGTCTTTGACAGATTTTGACAAGGTCTTTTCATGTTGGTAGTAAAGCACATGAGGCAGACTGGTGAGATAGCTCACAGGGAAACTGACTGCCAAACCTTCCGGTCTGAGTTTGCTCCCTGGAACCCCCCTGATAGAAGGAGATCACCAACCACTGCAAGTTGCCCTCTGACCACCAAAGGAAGTTTTTTTTTTTTTAAGTATTTATTTATTATGTATACAATATTTTGTCTGTGTGTATGCCTGCAGGCCAGAAGAGGGCACCAGACCCCATTACAGATGGTTGTGAGCCACCATGTAGTTGCTTGGAATTGAACTCAGGACCTTTGGTAGAGCAGGCAATGCACTTAACCTCTGAGCCATCTCTCCAGCCCAGGAAGTTTTTATAATTTTAAAAAAGTATGCAAAGGTCCCTCCCTGCTTCTACTTCCTGGGAATCTTGGCAGTTGCTTGCTGTATATGCAGCATGTTTCGGATGGCAGAAGACTCTAATCTTACACTCTTCCTAGTAGAACACACTTATTAAACATTCTGCATGAAAGCAGTATGCCTTGAAGCGTCTTTTCTACGGCTACTCTAATGCTGTAATTGTGAAAGGTGCTTTGGTCTAGTCAAAACTGCCAGATGCACTGCCATTTGATCTAAAAAGGTCACGGGAAAAGGGACATTTAAATTAAGTTATAAATTACAATTGAAGAACAATATTTTGATGTGTGAGACCAGAGATGTCAGAGCAGGGGAGATGTAATTCATGGGTTCATTATAGAGCAGAGGTGCCTGACAGCTGAGCCATGCCAAAGGGAAATTTACTTGCAACACCATGCAGACAGAAATGGCAGCTCCTAAGAGAAGCCAGAGCAGAAACTGGAAACCTTATGGTGATACTTGAGTTTATGCTAATGAGGCAGCCAGAGCCTGGGAGATGTTTAATGACTGCTGTAATGTAAATGAGGTGCTCTGACATCGTGCACATTTTTGTCTTATTTAAATTAAGACCTCATCCTTGCTCTGTAAAATAACATACTTTATAACCAGGCTTTAAGACTGGTCCTCTCACCTCTGTGTCCAACATATAGAGTTGCTGAAATTTGAGAATTGCTGAGGCTCAAGTCAAGATTTCTATGCATGGTAGCTTTGAGGAAGGGTGTAATTTAATGTTTATGGCAGTCCACGAGAAGTTCAATCATGAGTTAATTAAACTGTAGGCAGTCATTAAGTATTATTTATTCTTTTGAGAGGCTTGCCAGTAAAGCACTTATATATATTAAATTATAGAAGGTAATAAGCAAGGGATGATTTGTCAGGCAGCATAAGAGAAGCATATTTAACTTAGGCAATTACACAGAAATGTGTTTTTCTTCTTGTGGCATGATCTTCCTCACTGTTAATCAGGAAGGGTCAGGGGCTGTAGCAAGTCCCTGGACAGTATGAGCCATGCATCTAAATGTCACTGCCTGTGGAGAAACCACCATAGGGTTTAGAACTATTTTATTTTATTTTACTTTATTTTTTGGTTTTTTCAAGACAGGGTTTCTCTGTAGCTCTGGAGCCTGTCCTGGAACTAGCTCTTGTAGACCAGGCTGGCCTCGTACTCACAGAGATCCTCCTGCCTCTGCCTCTGGAGTGCTGGGATTAAAGGTGTGCGCCACCACCTCCCGGCTATTTTAAATCTCAAGGGATTCTGATGCGTTGTGTCTCATGTAAAGCTTTCCATTGTATCATGACAAACTGAGAGCTGGTAATTTACTCATTTGACAAGTGAAAATGCCATTCCACCGTTCAGGATAGACCTGGTTAATGAGAGTATGACGTTAAGGGGCTGCAAAGATGGCTCAAGTTAAGAACACTTAACTGCTCTTCGCAGAGGACCTAGGTTCCTTTCCCA
The DNA here is from genome assembly GCF_950005125.1 of Chionomys nivalis. Lineage (NCBI taxonomy): Eukaryota > Metazoa > Chordata > Mammalia > Rodentia > Cricetidae > Chionomys > Chionomys nivalis. The sequence goes on along the minus strand of NC_080096.1, from coordinate 5,760,032 downwards.
GCACCCACATGTCAGCTCACAACCACCTGTAACTCTAGTTCCAATGGTTCCGATGTCCTCTTCTGGTCTCCATGGACAAAACAGTCATACATACAATTTTGCTGTTTTTCTAAAATAGAGTTTTTTTTTTTTTTTTTTTTTTTTTTTTTTTTTTTTTTGGTTTTACGAGACAGGGTTTCTCTGTGGTTTTGGAGCCTGTCCTGGAACTAGCTCTTGTAGACCAGGCTGGTCTCGAACTCACAGAGATCCGCCTGCCTCTGCCTCCCAAGTACTGGGATTAAAGGCGTGCGCCACCACCGCCCGGCCTAAAATAGAGTTTGACCCTGCTTTGGATTCTGTGCCTTTTTTGCAAAGCTATAGAAGCCTTGGAGGGAGTCCTTGGTGGGTTCCTGTTCCGCCGGAAGGTGCTGTTTATACACACAGTCCCTGGCTCTCTGCTTCAACAGAACAGTTACTTTGTTAGAGTGGAAACAAACCAAGTGTTGCCAGAAACTGATGCTGTTTTTAAGCAGCAAAGTCCTCTACCACATCCTTGTGCAGGCCTGTCTTTGACCACACATCTCGGTGGCTAGCATGAAGAGTTGCTGATTGCCTAGGCCACATAGGAAGAGTTTATGTGTGCTCTCTGATAAGAGTGTGCCAAAAATGAAGGAAAGGACACCTCTTAGCCAAGCCTGTGTGTAATCCAGGGCCGCCTACAGGACACTTGACTGGAAAGAACAAATTATGATGGAGCCATTTGAAAGCTGGTAGATTTGTAAAGGATCCCTACTTTGTCACCAGATCCCCATCCTTAAATCCCAGGTCATTGGCTGAAAACAAACAATACTAAAGCAAAACAACAACCAAAAACTCATGGCAGCCCCCTCATTGTGATGAATTTGGACGTGGTTTCCCCTAAATGACACCCTGCTTTAGTTGGGTGGGTGGCAGGAACCTCTACCCTCACTTGCTTTCAAAGATTGGAAAATTGAGTTACAGTGTTAGTTTGTGGTCCCTGTCTTTTGCGGAGGTTCCCCACCCCGCCAGTAGTTCCATACTGCACAGTTCTCTGTGCTTTCCATGACTATTGCATTTGATCCCAGACCTTATCTACCTAGCTTAGTTACAAAATGGCCAGAAATGTTTAATTATCCTACTTTGATTGCCTTTCCATGACTGCAGAGTGAAGCTGTAGGGTGATTGAGGGTTTCCCACTGTCTCATTGCTGTTTCTTTTCCTAGCTTCTCTAGGACTGTTTCACTGTAGTATCAGTGAGGGGCCTGCCATTGAGTGTCCTCACTGAACAGCTGTAGCCCAGTGGTCCAGATCAGGTGTTTAAAATTGGAAACCTGGGAGGAGGAGAGATGACTTAGCAGTTAAAAGTAGTTGCTTGTGAGTTTGAGTCCAGCCTGGACTATAGAGCAAGCTCCAGGACAGCCAGAGCTGCACAGAGAAAGCCTGTCTCGAGGGACGGAGGGAAGGAGAACATTTACCTAGGACCAGAATATTATTCCAAGCATGCGTTATCACGTGGCTCAAAACCACCTCTTACTCCAACATCAAGGGATCTGATTTCCTCACCAGGCCTCTGCAAGAACCTTCTTGCACAAACACACACACACACACACACACACACAAATCAATTTAAAAAATCATAGTTAAAAAGGAGCAGTATCTATGTTTGTAACCCGCCCTGGCGGGTCAGTTAGTCTAGAGTTGTAACCCGTCTGGCAGGTCAGTTATTCCAGGGTCCCGGAGAGGCACTATCTGAAAAGACATGGGCGGGAGAGAGGAAGGAGGCCAAGCAAGAAATATCTGTTGTCAAAGCCTCCGTTTATTAGCGTCATGGTTGTGGCTTATATAGCCCCTGGATGAGGAATTTGGTTTGGGATGGGGGCAGGGGCATGGCCAGGGCAGGAAGGAATCTTGCAACCATGGTCACTAGCCGACACTTGGTCACCAGTTGATCACGAAGTCACGAGTCCTCGGTCAGGAGGTCACGTTCAACACACCTAGTTCTCTATGCAAGAGGAATCGTTCCTTTTGTGATTCCAACCACAAACAGTTCTCTAGATAGTTGGAATATAGGGCAGGTTCCGCTAACAGATAACTCTCAAGATAGTTGGGTGTGGGGTGGGCTCCGCCAACAAACAGTTCTTAATACCGTTGGGGTGTGGGGCTCTCTGCAAACATCCCCAGGACGATGGTCCCTGCTATATTCTTTGGGAAAATGGCTCCTGACATATGTTACCTTTAAAACAGTTGAACCATAGGCTGTGAGACCTTTAGGTAAAGTTTCTTGTTCTCAAGTATGACCACCTGAGCTCAAACCACAGGGTAGAGTGAACAAACTCCTGCAAGCTGTCCTCTCTGACCTCCATGTGCCCTCTATAGCACTTGTCCTCTTTCCATCCATCTCCCAGTCCTCCCTCCCTCCCTTTCTCCCTTACCATACACAAGTAGATGTTAAAAATTAAAAATAAGCTGGACGGTGGTGGCGCACACCTTTAATCCCAACACTGGAGAGGGAGAGACAGGAGAATCTCTGTGAGTTTGAGAATAACCTGATCTACAAAACAAGTTCCAGGATAGCCAGAACTATACAGAGAAACCCTGTTTAAAAAAAAAAAAAAAATTTTATTTTAAAAATAAAACAAAAATTTAAATTTATGTCTTTTACAAAATCAAATTATTTAAACCTTTCAACTTAATAAAGGAGAATATTTTTAATGGCAAATTTTAGAGATTCAGTTAAAATAAACTAGTATTTTGGTTAAATTTCCCAACTCTTGACTGACATGAGGAATGTATGGAAATGTCCATTTTAGCTTCTCCTCCAGTTGGCTTACTTGTTCATGGTGGGTCAATCAGAGCATATGGAATCCAGGTGCTCATATCCTGGTGACTGTGTGGCTGTGCAAACCTGTGTTTCCTGTGACACTGCTTCTCCTTAAGCTTTGTATAGTCACACGTTCCCCGTGCCTATTATCTTTGTTGTTCATAATTGTGTCTATCCTAGAACCTGAAAGAGAGCCTGGCATGGGTGAGTACAAAATGGGTCCTCGTTGAAGGGATGAGGGGGTCCTGCTCTCCAGGCTTCCCCAGTGCGCTCTAGAGATAGTCTAACTTGTTATGGAGCTGCATAGGCCATAATCACTGATAGAATGTTAAAAAATGTATCCTCAGTGAAATACAATTACAGTTGCATGTTCTTCCTCCAGCCACCAATTTGCCTGTTTTGTATGTTTTGTTTTTTCAATTTTTCTTTCTACTGTTTGAGTTAACTACAGTCGAAAACTAGAAGAAGTGTTTGGGCGTGATAGCACTCTGGTTCCATCACTCTGAAGGGCGATGTGAAACATCGAGCAGGAGGATGTAGAATTCCCAGCTTTCTTTGGCTGGAAGCTGCCTGGTACCCTGTTCTAGACAGGGTCTCACTCTGTAGCCCTAATTGTCCAAGAGCTTGCTATGTAGACCAGACTGATTTTCAACTCACAGAGATCTGCCTGCCTTTGCCTCTTGAATGCTGGGATTAAAAATGTTCACTATCAAACTTGGCCCTACACTTTGCATTTTTGATTTTGAGACAGGGTTTGTCTGTGTAGCCCTGACTGTCCAAAGTTCTCTTTTTAGCTTTATAGGCACTGACTGTGAAGGTTGAGCTCTGCTGAGCACCAGAACACGAAGGTGTCTATAACCTAAAGTTTTCCCTCCTCTTCTGTTTACATGAGGCTAAGAACACTGTTGTCTTGCAGAGGATGGGGTCAGTTCTCAGCTCTCTCATGGTGTCTAATACACCTCCGGTTTCAGGGACTCTTTGGGCACCAGGCACACACATGGTGTACTTATATGCATACATTCCGGCAAACACTCATATACGTAAAAATAAAATAAATCTTTTAAATTGAATCATTCTAGTGTTATTTAACATGTAAACTGTATTGCTATACATAAAATAAATGACATTTTAATTGTATGAAAAGTTACAGAAATAAACAATTCATAGGTATCATGCATCCTTTTTATGGTATAGTGTTATAACTATTCTATTTTCTTAGTGTTTATTTATTCATTTGTTTGTTTGTTTTGTTTTTCAAGACAGGGTTTCTCTGTAGTTTTGGAGCTTGTCCTAGAACTCGCTCTTGTAGACCAGGCTGGCCTCGAACTCACAAAGACCTGTCTCCATCTCCCAAGTACTGGGATTAAAGGCATGCTCCACCTGGCTTTATTAATCTCTTAATGTGTTTTATTTAAATTAAGCTTTATCATTCATCTGATTACTTTGGGGAACACCTGGTGTATATACGTTACCACCCTCCATTTCAGGTGTCTTGTTGAGAGTCTTGTAAACTTCTTATCACAGATGAGGGAACAGTAGTTCATCTATCCTGCCCAAGCTTTCTCAGACAGGAGTCCTGGCAAGTGGATATGAGCGACTGCTACATTAGGATGGCATCCCTCCTCTGAGCAGACACCTTCAGTCCCAGCACCCAGGAGGCAGAGGCAGACAGGTCTCTTTGAGTTCAACACCAACCTGGGCTATAAAGCGTTCCAGGACAGCCAGGGCTGTGACATGGAGAAACTGTCTCAAAAAAACAATACAAAAAGGTGGTATTCCTCAGTGGGTGCAGAGACGACTCAGCAGTTAATTTCCTGTACTGTTCCTGCAAAAAGCTCAAGTTTGTTTCCCAGCATCTGTTTCAGGCATATTTCAACCACTTGTAACTCCAACTCTATGGGATCTGGGTTCCACAGGTACTTGCACTTGTGTACATGACACACAGAGATACACATACATGTATTTGAAATGAATGTTTTCTTTTTTATTATTTATTTTTAAAGGCAGTGGTGGTACACGCCTTTAGTCCCAGCATTCAAGAGGCAGAGGCAGTAGATCTTTGTGAGTTCAAGGCCAGCCTAGTCTACAAGAGTAAGTGAGTTCCAGGACAGGCTCTAAAGCTACAGAGAAACCCCATCTGGGGGGGGGGGGCCCTTCTAGCAAGATTTCCTGTGGTTCCTTCAGAAGAAAGCTTGCAAAATAACCATTTTTTTTTAAATATTTATTTATTTATTATGTATACAATAGTCTGTCTGTGTGTATGCCTGCAGGCCAGAAGAGGGCACCAGACCCCATTACAGATGGTTGTGAGCCACCATGTGGTTGCTGGGAATTGAACTCAGGACCTTTGGAAGAGCAGGCAATGCTCTTAACCTCTGAGCCATCTCTCCAGCCCGCAAAATAACCATTTATTCTACCTTTTGTAACAACTTCTGTCCCATTCAGATGCAGCATGGTGACATACCACAGCCTGATTCATTTTAGAAATGGTCACCATTCTGGCAAATGACCTCACACTTTTTACTTTCCAGATTTGTTTGTTTCAGGAAAGGATGAGTGGTAGTTCTCAAGTACTGATTGTGCTTTGAGTGGGAGAGGCCAGGAACTGGGGTATATTAAGAGACTAGGCTGACAGCGGGTCAGTTGCCCATTGAGAAGACAGAAACCAAGAACCAAGGAGGATCAGGGGACAGTGTGGCCTGAAGCATGTCCAGATGGAGGCATGTATGTAAGGGGGGGCGGGCACTCTCCCTCTAGTCAACAACCCACCAGAAAGTCAGTTAAGGGCCGTCTGTAGACAGCAGTATATTCTCTAGCAAATCGGTAGCTGTATGTCCAGTAGCCATTTTTTCCAACTATAGCTTAAAGCTCTGCCTAGTTTACCCCGAGGCAGATAGGGATGTCATAGGGATTAATGACATTTGATTTCAGTTCATACCTAGACCAGTCTGTATGTTCTTAGGAGTAATTTCCTAGTCTCAGACACATAAGATTTAGTGTTGAGAAATTTTTCTGTGTACTATACTAGAGTTCCGTCTATAGAAATTTGGTGAGATTTCTGTCCCTCCTGGTCCTGCAGCTGTTCAGTCTCAAAGAAACACACAGAAGCCGGGCGGTGGTGGTGCACACCTTTTATCCCAGCACTTGGGAGGCAGAGGCAGGTGGATCTCTGTGAGTTCGAGGCCAGCCTGGTCTACAAGAGCTAGTTCCAGGACTGGAACCAAAAAAGCTACAGAGAAACCCTGTCTCGAAAATAAAAAAAAGAAAAGAAATGAAATGAAACACACAGAGACTTATATTAATTGTAAACTGTTTGGCCTATTCGCTTTTACAACTTAAATTAACCCATAATTCTTATCTGTGTTTAGCCATGTGGCTTGGTACCTTTTCTCAGTCAGGCATTCTCGTCTTGTTTCCTCTACATGTGTATGCATGGCGATTGCATCTCTGCCTTTTCTCTTCCCAGAATTCTCCTAAACTGGTTGCCTCACCTACACTTCCTGCCTGGCTACTGGCCAATCAGCGTTTTAATAAACCAATACAAGTGATAAATCTTCACAGTGTACGAGAACATTATCCCACAGCAAATTTCAAGTTGCAGTATTATGTGGCTTTGTTTGTAATATAACCCATCATCAGTCTAGAAAACGATTTAGGAAAAAAAAATGAGTTGAAACAAGCCTGGTGCTGTATGCCTTTAGTCCTAGCACTTAGAAAGGGAGGAAGGTGGATCTCTGTGAATTTGAGGCCAACTTGGTCAACATAGTAAGATCCTGTCTAAAGAAAGGAAACAAAACAAAACTGACCTGAAAGTGCTCTCTCTCTCTCTTCATGGCTTTCGCTTCCCAACCTGTGTGTCTGTGTTACTGTGTGTCCGTGTGTGTGTGTAAACCAGGAGGTGACATCATGTGTCTTCCTCAATCACTATCTGCTTAATTTATTTTTTAAATATATTTTTAAGTTTTTACTTTTAATCATGTGTATATGTCTATTATAGGTGCCCATAAAGATCAGAAATATTGGATAACGTGGAGCTAGAGTTGGGCAGTTGTGAGCGAGTTGTGAGTGTTGGATACTAAGTCAGGCCTCTGCAAGAGCAATATGCACTCTTAGTCTCTCTCCATTGTAATTTTCGAGATAGGCACTCACTGAACCAGCTCAGCAAGACTCACTCTGGTGAATTATTTGCTCCTAAATGGTGGTGCTGAGATTTGAATCTCAGCAGAGCAACTCCATGGTCCATACTTTTCCTTGTTGTTTTGTTAGCCTATATACTAGATTCATTGTTTATAAAATGTTACTAATTTTTGCCCAGATTTTTTTTTTAATTTTTATTTATTTAATTTTTTTTGCTTTTTCAAGACAGTGTTTCTTTGTGGTTTTGGAGCCTGTCCTGGAACTAGCTCTTGTAGACCAGGCTGGTCTCGAACTCACAGAGATCCGCCTGCCTCTGCCTCCCAAGTGCTGGGATTAAAGGCGTGCGCCACCACCACCCGGCTGCCCAGAGTTTTTTATTAAAAGTTTCAATTTGATTTGATTTTAAATTATCACTAAAATATGTGCTTTTCAAATTAAATAGCCATGTCAATTTCCCTTCTCTTCAGTTTCATTCCGTGCTACTAAACATTCTCATTATATTAGAGAACATGTCAAGTGCCCACTTGCTTTAGGTATCAGGTAGAGTACGAACACCTGACTTTATTTTCTTATTTTTGTGTGTCAGGAAGAAGGCATTCCCCAGAGCCTGGATGATAATAGCTTACTAAATTTGAGTAAACTGAGGTTTCGACATGAGTGGAGTCTGCTGCGGGAGAGTAATTGAAGGCTTTTATTCTTTCATTTAATTTAGCAAGCATGTCTGGAGGGTCATCTTGGCAACAGACTGTGTGAGACACCGGGCTCACACAGCAGCACATGTGTGGGAGGGCCTGCAATGGAAAGACAGGCAGATTTCAGCCAGGGAAGGTGCGGGCTAAGCATGAGGGTCCTTCTGCCCAGTGGCTCTCAGCAGCATCTGATAAGAGGTGGGACATAGAGGCCTCAGCAGAAGGCCTTTGCAGGACAGGAGTGGTCAGTAGGATGCCCAGAACTGGGAAGCTGTGGGTTGTGAGATTTCATAGGAAAAGAGATTGTTCTAAAGGTCCAGCTGCTTCAGTCTCAGCTGCCACTACACAAGTGCATCTTTTGGAAGTCTGTATTTTGAATCCTTTTTAATGATTTTTTAGTAAATTACATCACTAAAAAGACTAGAAAAGAGAATCTGGTCTATCTTTGGGCTTCTTTGGAAAGGATGTGACCAGAGTAGCTGTAATAGAGCACTTGGGAAGCTAAACAAGTTCAAGACCAGCCTGGGCTACAGAACAAGACCTTTTCTGGAAACAAAACAGCAAAACAAGAGCTGGGCAAAGTGGTGCACACCTTTTTATTTATTTATTTTTTATTTATTTTTTTTATTTTTCGAGACAGGGTTTCTCTAGTTTTTGATTCCTGTCCTGGAACTAGTTCTTGTAGACCAGGCTGGCCTCGAACTCACGGAGATCCACCTGCCTCTGCCTCCGGAGTTGGTGCACACCTTTATTCCTAGCACTAGGAATGCAGAGGCAGGTGGATCTCTGAGTTTGAGGCCAGACTGGTCTATATAGTGAGTTCCAGGACAGCCAAGGCTATACAAAGAAACTGTCTCAAAAAAACCAAAAAATAGGCCGGGCGGTGGTGGCGCACGCCTTTAATCCCAGCACTCGGGAGGCAGAGGCAGGCGGATCTCTGTGAGTTCGAGACCAGCCTGGTCTACAAGAGCTAGTTCCAGGACAGGCTCCAAAACCACAGAAAAACCCTGTCTCAAAAAACCAAAAAATAGATTTAAAAAAAAGGAGTGGAATAAGAGACTGAGGCTTGCTAGCTGGGTTTTAGTTTTGGCTTCTACCTCATGGTGAGCATCTTTATTCATTTTTCAGAGCCATGGTTTCCTCACCTGGTGAATGGTATGTCAATAGTTCTTATCTTATGAGATTAAATAAGGGTCTATCTTTCTCATAAGATTAGTTAAGGCAGTGAATGCTGAACTGTGCTGAGCACCATATCAGGCATGTTCTGCAGATGTTGGCTTTGGTTTTTGTTTGTTTGGTTGTTTGGTTGGTTGGTTTGGGTTTTTCTTTTTTTTTCTTTTTTTTTTGGTTTTTTTTTTGGTTTTTTCGAGACAGGGTTTCTCTGTGGCTTTGGAGCCTGTCCTGGAACTAGCTCTTGTAGACCAGGCTGGTCTCGAACTCACAGAGATTCACCTGCCTCTGCCTCCCAAGTCCTGGGATTAAAGGCGTGCGCCACCACTGCCCGGCTTGGTTTGGGTTTTTCGAATCAGGGTTCTGGTTATCCTGAAACTCTTCTCTGTAGACCAGGCTGACCTTGAACTCAGATCCACCTGTTTCTGCCTCCCACATGCTGGGATTAATGGCGTGCATCACCTTGACACTTCCCTTGTTTCCAGGATGTTCTCTGCTTTATTTGTCTCCTTTTCTGTGCAGATCAGCTTTCTATTACTGTAACAAATACCCAAGCTAAGTCATCTTAGGAAAGAAAAGGTTTGTTTATTTTGCCCACAACTGCAGAGGTTTCCGTGTGGGGTTGCTTGGCCAGTTGCCCCTTTTCTCGTACTTGAGATAATGTGTTAGTAGTAGAGGATATGTGAAGGAGGAAGCCACTCACCTTGTAGTGGCTGGGAAACAAAAGCAGTGTTGGTCCCTATAGGTTCTCCCAGTAACATCATGCTGGGAGCCAAGCCTTTATCACCTGTCCCATAGAAGGATGGGGGTTAGGAGTGGAGGGCAGCGGGCCTGTGACAGTACATTACAATAAAATATTGCCCTTCCAGTTCCTCTAGAAATAGATAGCTAGACAGACAGATAGACACATATAATATAATATAATATAATATAATATAATATAATATAATATAATATAATAGGAGTTGCTGTTATTGATTTACCTCCGTGTCTGTGTGGTACAGTTAATTAACTAAGGTCATTGTCGTCTCAGCTACATGAAAGCAGTTATGATGCTGGCAAAGCCCTGCAGCGCCTGGTAAAGAAGCCTGTGCCCAAGCTGATCGAGAAATGCTGGACAGAAGATGAAGTGGTGAGCATGGACCTGTGTGTGCTTTGTGTTCTGGGCCTTTGGGGTGGTTCTTCTTGTGTGCATCCTTTCTGCTCCCCAGGGGAAGGGGCTCATTCAGAAGACGGATTGCCCGTGGTGTTTGTCCACTAAAGGAAAGAGCTGTTCTGGGAAGAGCCCTTGCTATACGAGCACCCAGTTCAGCTCCCTTGCACCTTCTTGTTTATTTGTTTAAAGTTGAGTGTGACTGCATGTGCACCCATGACTTTATAGAGTTGTGGAAGCAGTGACAGGAAGGTTGCAGCACTTGCTGCCTGCAACCTCCCTCTAAGTTCAGTGAGAGACCCTGTCTCAAGGGAGTAAAGTTGAGCAGGACATCCAGCATTGTCCTGCTATTTGCAAAAGGTACCTGTGATGTATCGCTCATACAAGGAGGAGCCATCAAAACGACTTGATTTGATTAAGTGGCACTGGGACCCATGGGCAGCAGGAAAGCTCTACCTGAGTTTAGTTATCCTCCTAAACAAGGCTGGTGCAGGGCAGTATGTGAGACTTCCCTCTTCTAAACCAGAAGCTGGAGTAAATTATTTTTAGTACTTCAAGCTACTGAAAGCAGTTGCTCTAAAGCGGGAAGGAAAGGCTTCATTCAACACCAGAGGAGAGTGGAAGAGGAGGGTGCCCACAAACACAGATGCACAACCCTGTGATTCCTATCCCACGGATCTGATGAAGCTACATCCCTGGCTAGTGACTTTTACAAGTATTGCTGTAAACTGGGTGGTGGTGGTTCACACTTTTAATCACTGTGTTTGGGAGGGAGAGGCAGGTGACTCTCCATGAGTTCTCAGCCAGCCTGGTCTACAGAGCTAGTGCCAGGACAGGCTCCAAAGCTACAAAGAAACCCTGTCTCAACAAACCAAAGAGAGAGAACATATTTCTAGATTCCTAAGCAGGTAACTGTTGTAAGGAGGCCCACTTGTTGGTTCCCGACTGCTCAGGCCTGAAATAATCACACAGAAACTATATTATTTAAATCACGGCTTGGCCCATTAGCTCTAACTTCTTATTGGCTATCTCTTATATCTTAATTTAACCCATTTGTATAATCTGTGTATCACCACGAGGTCGTGGCCTACCAGCAAAGTTTCAGCACGTCTGTCTCCACCTCCTTTCTCCCAGCATTCAGCTTAGTTTTTCCCGCCTTGCTCTGTTTCCCTATAGCTCTGCTATAGGCCCACAGCAGTTCCTTTATTAACCAATGATATTCACAGCATACAGAGGGGAATCCCACATCACCTCCCCTTTTCTGTTTAAGTGAAAAGGAAGGCTTTATCTTCAACGTAGTAAAATTACATATAGCAAAACAGGTATTGGGTGGGAGAGATGTCTCAGAGGTTAAGAACACTGATTGTTCTTCCAGAGGTCCTGAGTTCAATTTCCAGCAACCACATGGTGGCTCACAACCATCTGTAATGAAATCTGGTGCCCTCTTCTGGCCTGCAGGCATATATGCAGACAGAACACTGTAAACAAAATAAATAAATAAATCTAAAAAAAGGTATCAAGTAAGAATAACAGTTACAATATCCACTTTGTCTTTTATCATAACTAAGGAAAACTATAATTATCAATTCTTCAACTCCATCAAAGACTCCAGAAGAATATAATATTATCCAAGCAAACAGGAAGTACATTGTAAGTAACTTCCAGAACTCTAGAATTGACAGAGACATCTCACTGCCTGGACAGTCACCCAAAGTTCTTCTCTACCATTAGGGCATCCATCTTCAGCCTACCGGCCCAGAGTATCCAGCAGACTTTTTCATGAAGCAGAAAATTTCAAAGACAGTTCCACCTATATTGGCAGTTTGTCATTCACTTTCTTCTGTGTCCTGCAGAATGTCTAGCAGACTCTTTGATGAAGCAGGATCCCTGAAGGACAGTCTCATATTTAGACAAGTTCAGCAGTCATTTCTCTGCAGGTCCTGCATGTCCAGATCACTCAGCATACTGTCAAGCAGTCCAGCAAGAGCAGTTTCTTGCCCAAATGACTGACCAACTCCATGAGGAGCCTCTTCAATGCCCATCTTCCTCTTGGAAGTTATTGGTGCTGCCAGGAGCAGACGTGTCTCATTGTCATAAAAAGTCTTAACCTCTTAAACATTTTAAATGCCATATTCTGTAGTCTTTGAAAGGTTTGAAGAATACCTATCTAACTGAAATATATCTCAATACATCCAGAAAACCTAATATGACTACAAACTTGACTATTATAGATGATTATCTATATACATTTCTTTTTTTTAAAAAAAAAGATTTATTTATTAAGTATACAGTGTACTGCTGACAAGGAAGGCACCAGGTCTCATTGCAGATGGTTGTGAGCTACCATGTGGTTGCTGGGAATTGAACTCAGGACCTCTGGAAGAGCAGCCAGTGCTTTTACTTTCTCAGCCATCTCTCAGCTGCCTATAAACATTTCTAAATGAGCTGCACAAACAATACCTGAAGAGCAGAAATATACATATAACAAAGTTGACTTTAAATTTGTATCAATAAAGCAATAGCCATACCAACGCAAATCTCTATAGCAGCTAACCATCTTAACTCGGTGTATGTCAAGTATTAACTGTTAGGTGAGGAGGATGGGAACAGCTGGGCAGGACACTGCCTTACATAACTGGGACAGGAAGACCTTTGTGGAGAGAGAAGGGGAGCCTTTCTGAAGGACTATAGGGAAAAGAGAATTCTAGGCCCTTTGATAAAAATATGAGTGAAGCCGGGCGGTGGTGGCGCATGCCTTTAATCCCAGCACTTGGGAGGCAGAGGCAGGTGGATCTCTGTGAGTTCGAGACCAGCCTGGTCTACAAGAGCTAGTTCCAGGACAGGCTCCAAAACCACAGAGAAACCCTGTCGCGAAAAACCAAAAAAAAAAAAAAAAAAAAAAAAAAAAAAAAAAAAAAAAAAAGTGAATTATGCAAGAAGTTAAATGGTTGTGGCTGGGACAGTGAGAAGGCAGAAGGAGAGGGAGGAGGTGGTCCCCAAGGGCAGAGCAGGTGTGGCCTATTGAACTGTGGTTTAGATGCTAATCATTTGCTCTGCAAGTACATTTTCTATGTCAGGGGGCTTCAGGGTGAGGTCCATGCACAAGGAAGGCTAGAACCAGAGGAATTCCATGTTCAGGTGATAGCTAAGGCAATCATGAAATTGAGTTGTTTTGAAAAGTCATGCTGGGCTGGAGAGATGGCTCAGTGGATAAGAGCATTGCCTGCTCTTCCAAAGGTCCTGAGTTCAATTCCCAGCAACCACATGGTGGCTCACAACCATCTGCAAAGAGGTCTGGCGCCCTCTTATGGCCTTCAGGCATACAGACAGAATATTGTATACATAATAAATAAATAAATAAATAAATAAATAAATAAATAAATAAATAAATATTTAAAAAAAAGAAAGAAAAAGAAAAGTCATGCTGACCCTCTTTCACCATAAGCCCATTTTCTTATAGGAAGGAGATAGAGTTCTGACTGGTGAGATTTTACATTCTCCAAAGACAATAGAGGAAGGAAAGGATGGAACCACTGTATAAACTGAGCTCCTAGAGATGTCCCTCCATTTTGGCCTGTCAAGGGCATCCTGCCAGGGCAAGTGTACTAATGACTGCATCCATCCATTCCTGCTGTCTTGATGAGCTGTCACTCTGTCGTCCCTTCTGTCACCTTATCTCCTGGGGTTTCCCTCACCTTCTACCTCCTCCAGTTCTTCCTATCGCCCTGCTGTTTCCCTCTCTCCCCCACTGCTCCACCTACCTCCAATCCAGCACTGACTCCTCTCGCCTTGCTCCCATGACCTTTCGTTCCTTCTGGAATTTCTAGAATACATAACAGAGTTCTCTCTTCTGTCTAAAAGAAAGCCAGTTTCCTTTTCCTGCAGCACTTCTCGTGCTGGCTCTGTTGCTGCTTCAGGATCTTGAGCCAGAAGGGTGGGGGATGAGGAGCCTTGGGCATCAGAAAGAATCCAGCTTCGTTTTGAAAAACAAAACAGGGTTTCAAAGTGGTGACCATTTCAAGTGTGGGATAATGTTGAAACGCCAGTTAGTTTGGGCTCATTTTTATCGTGTTTGCTTCTATTTGAGAAATGTTTTGGCAGTCACCCAACCCTTGCAGAGCTGAGAGATCGAATGGTTCCCTTGTTTGTGAAAGCTAAGCCTTGTTTTCTGAAACCTCAAACCTGGACGGTGAATGAGAGGGAGGGATTGGAAGAATGATGGGTTAAAGGAAACTTCCTATGCAGAATAGCTGAACAGTGGCAACAAGTCAGGGAAGGCCCTCTTCACTTTCCCCTGCCTTTGGCTGTGTTAATAGGTTTCTTCTCATTGTAGGAATCAAGGAATAAGGCACACCAATGTGCCCACGCTGAAATAGATGTATAAGCCTACCCCTCTTTATTTTTCCCTCATGGTATTTCATATAATTGGAACATTCTGGTTATTTTTACTTTATTGTCTATAGCATGTTAATTTGACCTAATACTTAGTATCAGATGTACCTAAGTGACCTCCACAAAATGGCTCTGAGTGTTGAGGTGGGAGTTTCCTAGCTGGGCTAGAAAGTTGACCTGTACTTCCTCACTTTGGCAAGCCACTGCTCCCTGAAGAATCTAGCTTCTGTCCTTCTTAGTGTAGACCAGTGGTTCTCAACCTGTGGGTCACAACCCTTTTGGATATCAGATATCCTGCATATGAGATACTTACATTATGATTCATAACAGTAGTAAAATTACAGATATGAAATAGCAACAAAATCATTTTATGGTTGGAGTCACCACAACTGTATTAAAGGGTCTCAGCATTAGGAAAGTTGAGAACCACTATTATTGTAGATTAGACCCTAACTGTACCTTGAAGCTGAGCTCAGCCCTCTGCCTGCTTTTGGAAACATTGATCCCTCTTTTGATCTCCATCTTCTATATTCTCTCTTTATATATATTTTATGTATACTATATTCTGTCTACATGTCCGCCTGAAGGCCAGAAGAGGGCACCAGACTCCATTACAGATGGTTGTGAGCCACCATGTGGTTGCCGGGAATTGAACTCAGGACCTTTGGAAGAGCAGGCAATGCTCTTAACAACTAAGCCATCTCTCCAGCCCCCTATATTCTCTTTTTTGTTTGTTTGTTTGTTTTTGTTTTGAAAAGGGTCTTTGTGGCCTAGGATGGAGATGACCTTGAACTCCTGATCCTTTCACCCCCACCTTCTGGGTGCTAGGATGACAGGCCTGCGCCACTGCCCAATCTGTTTTCCTCTTTTTAAAAGGTTTTTTTTGTGTGTGTGTGTGAGATTTATTTTTAAATAAAATTAAACACAAGTAAGTGCTCTTTGGAGGCTACACACCTCAGATTGGCCTGGAACTGGGATTGCAAGCAGTTTTGATGTGCATGGTACTGTTGGGAAGTGGTCTTCTGCAAGAGCAGCAAATGTTCTTAGCCCTATAAGCACTTTTACATACTTCCCACAGCTGACCTGAAATTTTTAACTTTTGGAGTCAGGTTTAGTGATGCATATCTTTAATCCCAGCACTTGATCCCAGCACTCGTGAGGCAGAGGCAGGCCAATCTCTATGAGTTTGAAGCTAGCCTGGTCTACAGAGGGAGTTCAAGGACAGCTAGGGCTACACTGAGAGTCTCTGTCTTGAAAATCCAAAAAATAAACATTGAAAAAATGAAGCTAGTCAGCACAACTAGTTTTTGTCAATACCTGAACTTGATGCTGCAACAAATTCTGCCTTCCTAGAGCAATTACAAGAATCACAGTGGTAGCTCACCTAAGGGCATAGCTCATGTTAGATGAACTAAGTCATATCAGAGAAGAATTTTTGGAAAGAGTGCTTAGGAAATTCATGACTCTTTCCATGTACTACAAAATGGACCAAAGTAAATGGATGAATGCTATCCATGAGGGTTAAATTAATGATTAACCAATTTTACATACATTATGCTAAAAGCATCATTTCTTTTTATGACATCCGAACTGGTAGGATTATGAAGAGAAAAGGAAGGAAATAAAAATAAATCAGTATGTTACAATACACAAAGTCTAGGTTATTAGGTTTTTAATTATACATGATAAACACATTTAAATATAACACAAAGGCCCCAGGCTGAAGTGCACCGAATCGAAGAACATGAAGTCACCCTTTCATGTGTCTGTTTGTGCATGCAAGCCACTGGTGGCCTCTACGTGGCTGTGCTGTTGCTTATTGTGCTGGGATCCCATTGCTACTTGCTGCTGTGCTCCTAATTAGCATTCAGCTGTTGATTATGGAAATACTGGGATGCTTAATTGAATTCTTGTTAAAATTCTGGGCCTGTAGTTCCCTCATGGTGTTTGCCTGACTTGCAAGGTTATAAGATTGTGTGCTCCATGGAGTTGTACACTCACTGTCTGCTTCCTGTCCTATTGGCTGCAATTGTGTTTTGTTTTGTTTTCATGTTGAGTTGTCTTTCAGCAGAAGGTGTCACTCAAGGTGAAGGTTTTGTTGTTTACAATATTACAGCAGGGTGCTTCCATTTCTTCTTGGGTAACTGTAGCTTTTATTGTGAAATATGTTTTCTACTAATTTTTTTGTTTGTTTGTTTTTGTTTGTTTGTTTGTTTTTTCGAGACAGGGTTTCTCTGTAGCTTTGGAGCCTGTCCTGGAACTCCCTTTGTAGACCAGGCTGGCCTCGAACTCACAGAGATTCACTTGCCTCTGCCTCTGGAGTGCTGGGATTAAAGGCGTGCGCCACCACTGACTGCCCGGCTCTATTAAATATTTTTAACAGTTTTGTTGCAATCCATTGAGGTGAACAACCTAGATAAAAATGAACTCTGATATTTTTAACCAAAGACAGCTAATCCACAGTGATAACAAACTTTAATTGGTTGTGCGTGTGGATTCATTCACAAATTCATAAACTTGAAAACATCTAATCCTTCTTTCCATTTAAAACTCAGTTTATTATAGATGCTTCCTTTCAAAGTTGACATGATACAGCAAATTATTCTCTAAGTATTTGTAGTCCAAGTGCAGTGCAGCTGGCCAAGGACTTACCTAGTTACAGAATGCAAACACAATGGGGTCTCCCCAGCAACATCTTCAGATGCTGTATCTGCTTGAGAAACACTGTTTCCATTGTTCTCTGGATGTGCTGCAAGACAGAGCTACTGTGTGGGGCAAAAGTACAATGCATTTTATTTACTGTTTGTGAGGCAGTAGAGGAAAATGGAATTCACAGCAGAATCAGAGTTAAGGTCCAAGAGCAGCTGGGGGTTGTGGAGGTGAAGGCAGGGAGGGGACAGTGCTGCAGAGGAAGAGGTTCTCACCACCCAGAGCTAGCCTGGATTGATTTTACACCCCATAGTCCTGGTGTTCAATGGCAAAATCTTAATCCACAATGTAGGAGATGGCTTAGTGTGTGGCATTTACTTTTGAGAAGGTACAATTTTGTAAATTGTTGGTATTTTACATAGTGATCTGAATGACACTGGTGATGGGGATCCTGTATGTCATTTATATGCCATCCCCCCTGTGGTTAGAACTTTATTAAAACCTGCCTATTGATCTTCATTTATATGAATACGTGTTTTATAGCACTGTAGTTTTATTTTATGTGCTTAGAGTTGTGCATGTAAATGAACTGTATGGTATTGGAATCCTCAGTTTTGTTGTTTGAGATTGGGTCCTGCAGTGTAACTTCCACTGGCTCTGACCTCAGCAGTCCTCTTGTCTCAGCCTTCTAAATGTGGGGTTTCAGACATGATGACCAAGCCTGACTTGAAATTCTGACTACAGGTTGGTTTTGGGGGAGGGGCAAGAGGGTTGGTTTTCTAATACAGGGAAACTCGAACTCACAGAGCAAGTGATTCGAGTGCTGGCATTAAAGGTGTGTGCCACTGATGCCTGTTGGATTTTGTTGTTCTTGTTTTTGAGACAGGGTCTTACTGTGTATCCCTGGCTGGCCTGGAATTCACAGAGATGCCCCTCCCTCTATCTCTCTTTTTTGTTTGTTTGTTTTTTTGAGACAGGGTTTCTCTGTGGCTTTGGAGCCTGTCCTGGAACTAGCTCTGTAGATCAGGCTGGTCTCGAACTCACAGAGATCCACCTGCCTCTGCCTCCCGAGTGCTGGGATTAAAGGCATGCGCCACCATCGCCCGGCCTCCCTCTGTCTCTTAAGTGCTGAGAATAAAGCAAGCAGACACGACTGTGTCCAGCTGATTTTATACAGTTGGGTATGGGTATGTGCACATGAGGACAGGTGTCAGAAGAGACCAGAGGTATCTGATCCCTGGAGCCAGAGTTACTGTCAGTTTTGAGCCACTTTGTGGGTGCTGGGAACTGAAACCTGGTCCTCTGCAAGAACAGAAAGTGCTCTTAACTGCTGAACCATCCATCCTGACCAAAATTTTTAAAGCTCAAAAGATATTGACAGGGCAAACCTGCAGTGATCTAACCTTAGGTGTGTTGTGTGCAGTACATCCCATGGCAGCTGTTTAAGGGATGAACCATGTAGATGTCTCTCTGTGTTAGCTACCCTGCCTCCAATTGTAAACTAAATTGGCGCTGCTTCTTTCATCCCTTTTTAATTTTTCCATTTTGTTTTGTTTGTTTTTGGACATGGTTACACTGTCTCAGACTGATCTAGAAATGGCAGTCCTCAGTGACTAGAGAGATGGCTCAGGGGTTAAGAGCTCTGGCTGCTCTTCCAGAGGTCCTGGATTCAATTCCCACCTGGCAGCTCACAGCTGTCTGTAATTCCAATTCTGGGTATCTGACACCCTCACATAGGCATGCATGCAGGAAAAACACCAATGCACATAAAATAAATGAAATCTTTAAAAAAGAAAAAAAAAGAGACAGTTCTTTTGCTTCAGATGTTCAAGTCCTGTGTGGTATTGCAGGTGGAATTACCACGCCTAGCTCTCATTTCATTGACTGTTTCTAAAGCACATCTCAGTTCTTTTTTTGTTTGTTTGTTTTGTTTTTTGAGACAGGGCTTCTCTGTAGCTTTGAAGCCTTTCCTGGAACTAACTCTTGTGGACCAGGCTGGCCTCGAACTCCCAGAGATCCCCTGCCTCTGCCTCCCGAGTGCTGGGATTAAAGGTGTGCGCCACCATTGCCCGGCCACATCTCCATTCTTAACTGTTAAGAGTAGGAAACAGAGGCAGGCGCTTCTGTTTTCTTCCTGATGGAAACAGCATTGGCTGCTCAGTCCAGTGTGTGCTCTCAGTGTGATTCGTGTGCTCTCAGTGTGATTCAAGGTCAAATTCAGACCTTTTTGGCCTAGAAAAATGTAGTTGCAGATAAGAATGACCTAGTATTTCAAGTATCAGTAAAATTGGATTGTTTCCTGTGATAACTCCTATCAGCCTTTGAACCAAACTCTTGTTTAAAGAAGTCGATAGAGCCGGGCGGTGGTGGCGCACGCCTTTAATCCCAGCACTCAGGAGGCAGAGGCAGGCGGATCTCTGTGAGTTCGAGACCAGCCTGGTCTACAAGAGCTAGTTCCAGGACAGGCTCCAAAACCACAGAGAAACCCTGTCTCGAAAAACCAAAAAAAAAAAAAAAACCAAAACTATGAAGAAAAAAAAAAAAGAAGTCGATAGTGTGGATAAAGTAGAGTTTATTGTCAAGTCCTTTCGAAAATGAAAGAGTAAATTAAAAATCAATTATATGTGCAGAAAGATGGTGGAAAGCAGTCAGTCCGTCAGTCAGTTTGCAGAAAGAGTCTCCTGTTTAGCAAACTATATGGAAAAATATTTTTAAATCCTTTTGTCAATGAAATACGACAATTATTAGAAAGAGGCCTTTTTAGATTGTATTTCAGTTCGTATGTCAGTTGAAGTTGCCTCTGGGTTAAGTCTAAAACTCATCTGATTCCTTGCATTTCATAGACAGCTGCTTCCTTGTGTGATCAAAGAAATGCTCTTTTTTTGTATGTTTTCTCCCTATTCATTTGTAAAGCAAAAGTCATTTTCATTTTCTGTTACTAATGTTTTTTAAAACTTATATCTCCTATCCATATTTTTACCTGATTTTCTTTTAAAGCCAGCAATACATAGTGTCATCATCCAGGACTCCCCGTGTTTGCTTACATGTTTGTGTTTTATATTTGAACCTTAGAGCAGAGCAGAGCTGAGGCAGGGAAAGAGTAACCCCACCATGAACGTGAGCATGCCTTTATTGTTTATTGCAGCTCCGGATAATCATTTTAAATCAAAGATTTTTTTTATGGAACATTTTTCATTTTTGCTTGAGAGGGACAGTGTCCCTCTTCAGATGTCTTCAGATTGAAAGATTCATAAATACTAGAGCAGTGGGCTGTTGAAACCATATTTTCCATCTCATTTTCAAGGACATGTAAAAAAATGGAGATAGTGTATACTTCTCACCACTCAGTCGTCTGTCTCTGTTCGTTTAAAAAAATGAGAACAAGACACAAGGGGGCTTGAGAAATTGCATGTAGTTTTCCCATAGACAAAGTGGAATTTTATAAGTGAAGAGGATGAAACCTTTTTCTTCTTCAGTTTCTTAGCAACAGATCAGAGTCAGTTTTAATCTGTGTGTTTGGAACATCCTGTGTACATCAACATCAGAGCCTTTTTCTTTCATGGGTGTGACATCTAGACTGCTATCTGGGATTTGGTGTTGGGAGAAAGAAAGGAGGCAGAAAACCTGAAAGGAGGGAACTCGCTCGGCACCCAGCTTCTGTTTCCTGCATCCCTCTGTCTAACATCTAAGGTCTCTCATGTAGAGGTCATAATAGTCATGGTAGCCACATGGTTGCCTAAGGCTGTTCTGATTTGAACTTACTGGTTGAAACTCAGCCAGGCAGCCATGGTTTTATATGCTGAGGCTATAGCAGAGCAAAATAGGCAAATACGTCTGCCCTCATGGGGTTGGCATTGTACTAGGCAAGGTAATTAACACTGAGTGTCAAGTGTTGTATGTTAACTCAGTGCTAATGAGACAGCGATACACAGTCCGGGGCAGCACAGTGAACTCTATTTAAGGTAGCCCTAAAATGTCACTTTTGAGTAAAGACCTAAACAACATTTGAGAACCAGCCTTGAAAATTCATAGAAGAACATTCTAGACCAAAGAAAAAGAGAATTGCAATGATCCCCTCATTCTTGTGAGAGATCCCATCCAATGTGGAGTGTTCTACGGTAACTGAGCTGGAGGCTTCCACCCAAGCTTCCCCTATGCTGTGTAAGCCATGCTCATTGCCCTGTGACATGGTCATCTGGGTACCTGTGAACTTGATGGGGAAAGTCTGAGTGGGGTCCTTGACCTCCTTGGCCTGTAGGTGAACGTTCACCTTGTAGGCAGATGTACTGGAAGAGTCAGGAAGAGATAAAGTAAGTAGGCCATGTGCATCTTGAAGCACATGCCTGCTCCTAGAATTCCATTCCTTCTACCAAGCGAATGGGCGGTCCTGTGAACTGTTCTGCTTCCTTGAGCTTCGGTCCCTCCTTGCTGTCTCTGTGGTTTCAGTTGTGTAGGATTCTGAGTCAGCCTCTTCAGACACTACCAGCTCAGAGGGTGGCATCTGAAGCATTTTGATTTTATAACCAGAGTGGACTGTCTTTATTACCTGTGTTTACTCTGAGTCCACATTTGTGCAAAGAGCTGTTTTTCTTGAGTATTCAGTCATAAGAAACATAGCTGAAAAGGAAATGGTATGAATTGTTCACACCTTGGAGTAAAAGTTACTCGTGTTAGACAGTTCCTAGCAAATTTTAACCCAGGAAGTAAAGCATTGGAACCATTTGGGACTATCAGTCTAATACTCTGAATTCTATCCCCTGGGAAGGAGAAAGGATTTTTAAAAACCGTTCTCCAGCTAGACGGTGGTGGCACTCATCTTTAATCCTAGCACTCAGGAGGCAGAGGACAGGTGGATCTTAGTGAGTTCAAGGTCAGCCTGGTCTACAGAGCAAGTTCCAAGACAGCCAGGAGAAACCCTGCTCGAAAACCAAACCAAACCCAACCAAAACTGTTCCCTGTTGGATCCAGTGCTGACTTTGGGAGTCTGCTCTGGAAAAGGCTCTCGGTAATACCATTTGACCAAGTCTGCTCGTTTCTGTTTCCCTTGACTTTTGTTGTTGTTGTGTTTGTTTGCAGGAGTCTTACTATGTAACCCTGGCTGTCCTAGAGCTCACGATGTGGACCAGGCTAGCCTCAAACTCGGAGATTGTCTTTCTCCCTGCCTCTGCCTCCAGAATTCTGGAATTTAAAAGTTTGCACCACTATGTCTGCTCTTCCACTGACCAGAGGACTCGTGCTACATGCAGTGATGATGGTGGTTACTGGCAGCGTTAATTCCCTAGCAGTACTCTGTTCTTTTCTTCCCAGCACTGAGAAGTGAGTGCCTGGAAGTTATCCAGTCAGTGTGTCAAGTCTGCCCACTGGGCCAGAGTGACATGTCTTTTCACTTGTCTCCATGCTCAACTATGAGGACTAAGTGCTGTGATTTAATGATTTATATTCCCAGAACCTAGCTGGCATGTAGAACAAAGATGGTAGATAATCAGAAAATATTTAGCTGGCTCAGATAGAAGAGAAGCTCCCTCAGAACTTCAGGTTACTTCCATGGAGTGATCTGTCAGGCAATGCCGCTCTGCTGTTATCGTCTGACTGCCAGCCACTGCACACTCTGAGCTTCAGAATTGACTGTTTATTTGCTGGTTCTTGTCTCCTTGTATTTTTGTTTGACACCTCTCCCCCCTCCCCCTGCTGCCGCCAGTTGTCTGATTGATTTTACTACTCGATTGCAGTTCCTAAACGTGGAGTGGTGGTGCTAGAAATATGCCATTGGTATAGAACTTGCCTTGCACATGTCTCTCCCTAAGTTCAGTTCCCAGCACTGCACATACACACCAAGTCTTACCCTCTGCCATTGTCATCCAGATTTAGTAAGGTATTAGCAGGGAGCAGGAAGGAGCTTGGCAGCAGTAGCCCAAGTTAGCCTGGTCTTACTGCCTGACAGGCTGTTCTGTACAACTCAGCACTCTTTCCAAAGCATAGTCTGTTCATCCAACTCTCAAGACTGCCTGCTGTGCACAAACCTCTGGTGTGCCTCCGTTCTTCTATCAGTATCAGAGTGTTGGCTTACCTTGCAACCCATGCAAAGGGTTGTAGTAGAGTTAACCTTGGCAGTGAGAACTAGGAAAGTATCACATGTATACACCAGAGAACTAGCAAGGAAGGGATAGGGAAAGTCACACATTTAAAGGAAAGTAAGAAGATGAAGCAGAATGATTGAAATGTGCACCGTTCTGCCTGAGCCTAAGATATTTAATATTTTAAAGTGTGCACATGCTAATATCGTGGATCATTTTATCAAATGTTCAGAAATGATGCTTCCAGGATACTAAGAACAGAATGCCTTAGGGTTACAGCCTGTGGCCACTACCCAGTGTACCTAGGCCATCTCTCTGAGGTCAGAGGTCCTACTCTGTTAATCCAAGGCCAATTTAACTTGTGGAGAAGACGTCTCATCTAGATGCCCCGATACTGAGGTCAGGTAGAGGTAAAAGACTGGTAGTCTGTGGAGGAGGAGGCATTAGCCTGGTGGCTAAAGCCTGCAATCCCAGCTACTAGGGAAGTTGAGGCCTAGGCTGCCTGGTTAGTTCAAAGCCAGTTTAAGCAACTTAGTGAAACCTTGTCTCTAAATAACAAGTAGGGGCCAGCAGGATGGCTCAGCAAGTAAAGGTCATACACACCTGACAGCCTGAGTTCAACCCCTGAAACCTACATAAACTTTGATGGAGAAAACCAACTCCACAGTTTGTCTAATCTCTACATGTTGTCCTGTGGCCTGCATCCCCTGCCACTAATAAATAAATTAAATTAAAAATATTTTTTTTCAGGGCTGGAGAGATGGCTCAGCGGTTAAGAGCACTGCCTACTCTTCCAAAGGTCCTGAGTTCAGTTCCCAGCAACCACATGGTGGCTCACAACCATCTGTAATGATGGCCTGCAGGCATACATGCAGACAGAATACTGAGAATACTGTACACATAATAAATAAATTAAAAATAAACATTTTGGCTGGGCAGTGGTGGTGCACGCCTTTAATCCCAGCACTTGGGAGGCAGGCAGATCTCTGTGAGTTCGAGACCAGCCTGGTCTACAAGAGCTAGTTCCAGGACAGGCTCCAAAACCACAGAGAAACCCTGTCTCGGGGAAAAAAAAAAAAAACCAAAAAAAAAAAAATTTTTTTTTTCCCTCTAAACAACAAATTGGATAATCCCAGCACTCGGGAGGCAGAGGCAGGCGGATCTCTGTGAGTTCGAGACCAGCCTGGTCTACAGAGCTAGTTCCAGGACAGGCTCCAAAACCACAGAGAAACCCTGTCTTGAAAAACCAAAAAAAAACCAAAAAAAACAAATTGGAGAAGCAGGATATAGTGACACACACACCTGTAATTCCAGCACTTGAAAAAGAAGGAAGGGGCCAGGCGGTGGTGGCGCACGCCTTTAATCCCAGCACTTGGGAGGCAGAGGCAGGCGGATCTCTGCGAGTTCGAGACTAGCCTGATCTACAAGAGCTAGTTCCAGGACAGGCTCCAAAACCACAGAGAAACCCTGTCTCGAAAAACCAAAAAAAAAAAAAAAAAAAGAAAAAGAAGGAAGGGTAGCTGGGGCAGTGGGGGGCTGGGGCAACTTTGCACTTGCTGACAGGAAATCTGGATCCGGTGTCATTCCGCCCTGAGATTGTATCCTAAATTAATGAAGTTATTCATGTTAAAGAAAGTGAGGGGCCGAAAAGATGGCTCAGAAGCTGAGAATGCTTACTGACCTTGCAGAGGGTCTGGATTCAGTTTCCATCATCCATAGTGGGCAGCTATGCACACAGACAGCTATACACAGAAACTCATACAGACAGACATAGAAAAGGAGTAAGTCCAGCGGGGCTTGGTGGAGCATGCCATTAATCTCAGCACTCAGGAGGCAAAAGCAGGTGGATCTCTGTGAATTAAAAAATCAGTCTGGAGGGCTGGAGAGATGGCTCAGCGGTTAAGAGCATTGCCTGCTCTTCCAAAGGTCCTGAGTTCAATTCCCAGCAACCACATGGTGGCTCACAACCATCTGTAATGAGGTCTGGTGCCCTCTTCTGGTCTGCAGGCATACACACAGACAGAATACTATATACATAATAAAAAAAAAATCAGTCTGGAGCTGGGCTGTGGTGGCGCACGTCTTTAATCCCAGCACTCGGGAGGCAGAGGCAGGTGGATCTCTGTGAGTTCCAGGACAGCCAGGGCTATCACACAGAAAAACCCTGTCTTGGGGGGGGGGCAGAGGACGGGGCGGGGGGATATATCTAATAAATTTTAAAGAAAAGTTTAAAAATGAAAAGAAATTACACAAATACAAACAAAGGTGTTCTAAATTTCCTAATCTGTGTTTGGTATCCTGTGAGCTGCGGAGGATGGGAGGAAGGCATGTCGTGGATTAGTTCCATTCTGTGTTCTCCCCATGCAGCTTCGAGCTGTCTGGGTAGCAGATATTAACATGAAAACCTGTGCAGATGTCAAGCATTTGCTGGCTAGCTGCTTGCCAAACAGGTGTGGTCAGCCTAAATGTGCCATCCAGGGCCTTAACTTCTAGGTGGGCTTGATTATCCGCTTTTCAAAGAGGAATTTAGATAATAAATTTAGCAAGATTGCTATAAGCATAGGCTTGAGAACTTCTAATGCATCTGACAATCTAAAATAGATGGACTTTATATGTGGAAGGCACCAGCATCTGTGTTAACTGTCGCAGTGCCGAGGAGGAGAATTGAACTCTCGGTATGGTTAGGTAAAGCTATTCACATGCCACAGAAAGATGGCAGTAGACTGAACATTAGGCTCCTCCTTCTCAATCTAGGCTATGGAGATGGAATTCCACAGTCCTTTAGCAGCGCACAACTTACGGTTGTTTTCAGATCCTGCCGTGAGGCAGCCCAACTTCCTTCTCTGCTCTAAGCTTCCCTGGAATTTTATGACCCTAGAACAGCCTGACCTTGGTGAGTCTTGGGCTTGTAGAACTTTGTTTTCAGCAGCAGGATAATCTTTCCCTCCACTTTTATATTCCTGTCAGACATTCTAGGGATCCACATGGATTTATTCTGCCTCCTGGTTACACTGTGGAGTGTGTTGCTCCCACATCTCACGAAGACCAAACATTAACCCCGTACCTCCACACTACACATGCTCAGTGGGTACTGGTGCACTCCATGCTAAGTTCGCTGTGCCTGTGCAAGGGGCCTCACTTCAGCACTTGAATATCTTGGCAGAAGAGACAGCGGAACTTGTAGCTGGAGACATTTTTGTCTGTTTCTGGATAACTAACTTTAGATTTGCTTTAAGCATTGGGCATAAAGGTTGCTCTTGTCCACCTTGCAGTGAACTGCATCCACCATGTTGGCACAGCTGCACTGTACGAGCTTTGCCACCCACAGTCACCACCATGGTTCCACCTCATTGGAATTTCTGTTCTTGTCATTGCTAGTGCTGTTTCCCAGAAATTTTTTTAATTGACTTTAAGTTCTTTTTTTTTTTTTTTAAACCCTCCCAAATGTGACAGAGGCAGGGAAATCTCTATGAGTTTGAAACCAGCCTGGTCACTATGAACTACATAGCTAGTTCCAGAACAGCTAGAGCTGCATAATAAAAGAGACCTTGTCTTTTAAAAAGACCAAAAATAAAAAAAAAGTTTAAAGAATAGCATCATTGACGCCTTTATTTAACAAAGAGGGAACAAGCTGTGCGCTACATGCCTTTAATCCCTGTATTCTCTTGAGTACCAGCCTGGTCCACAGAGTGTCAAGACAGCCAGGGGCTACAGAGAGAAATTCTGTCTTGAAAGGCTCTGAGAGGAGCACTAATTTTAAGCAAATACACTGTTAAGGCTTCAGCTAACAATTACACTGCTTGTAATTGTTTGACAGTATAGCAGTGACTCCATCCTTCCCTGGAGTCTTTGACAGAATTGGCAATGAATATAATGAATGACAGCAACATAGTATAAGCTTTTATGTGTGCGTCTGTGGTTCCTGACACTGTTCTGAGTCCTGGGGCTAAGGAGTTGGATAGCAATAGGTGGGGAGAGATGTGAGCTTTGAGGGGGACCTTGTGGAACAGGTAAGATTTCACCAGGCAGCATGGATACCCAGCTAATGGAAGAACACTGAGTCGTGAAGAGTGGGGCAGGTTGGTAATGGGCTCCTGGGTTGGGGACAGCAAAGATGGCCAGTTCTGCCTTGCAGTCCAGAGAAGTCTATGTCTGCCTTTGAGTATCAGGGTGACAGAGTTGGAACTGCCTCTGAGGATCAACCTGGTTCACAGCATTGGAGTTCAAGAGGGGAGGGTTCTGAAGCCAACACAGCACATTTGCTGATGGAACTTTAAGTGGTCCAGTACCTCAACCACACTGAAGACTAGCTAGACCAGTGCTGCTGTGATCCTGGAAACCATTGAACTGTGGAAAAATGTCAGTTCACACTTTTGACTCAGCATGGGTTGCCATCTGGAGTCACTGGAGGACCTCTCTATCCCACTCAGTCCCACAGCCATTCAGTCTCAAATAAACACACAGAGGCTTATACGTTGTTTGGCCTGTTGCTCAGGCTTATTACTAACTACCTCTTATGACTTAATTTCACCCATAATTCTTGCCTATATTTAGCCACATGGCTTGGTAGCTTTTCTCAGTAAGTCATTCTCATTTTGTTTCCTCTACATCTGGCTGGTGGCTGACTCTCTGCCTTTCCTCTTCCCAGACTTCTATTCTGATCGCCCCATCCATACTTCCTGCCTGACTACTGGTCAATCAGTGTTTTATTAAACCAATATGAGTGACAAATCTTTACAGTGTACAGGAGCATTTTCCCACAGCACCTTTCTACTAGAGCTTACCCTGGAGATTCTGAGGATATGGATACATAGCCCCTGCAGAGAAGAACTACCCTGGAGGAAGCTAGCGGAGTAATCATGAGGCCTTTAGTACCAGTTGGGGTTCTGAGCATTTGGCATGGCATTTACAAGTGGAGAAGTAGTCACAGACACACATGGTCCTTTCCTGGCTACAGAACACATGACTGGTAGTGTTTGCTTGCCACTGTGTTCCAAAACCCCTCCCCTGGCCTCTCTGGAAAATCTAAGCCATAAGAAAAGGAGAGACGACAGTTTAAGAGACTGCTCTTTCGTTTTCCAACCTATCAGACCCAAATAATCACACAGAAATTATGTTAATTACAACACTGTTGGGACTATTAGCTTAGGCTTTTTTTTTTTTAAAGATTTATTTATTTATTATGTGTACAGTATTCTTAGTATTCTGTCTGCTTGTATGCCTGCAGTTCAGAGGAGGGCACCAGATCTCATTACAGATGGTTGTGAGCCACCATGTGGTTGCTGGGAATTGAACTCAGGACCTTTGGAAGAGCAGCCAGTGCTCTTAACCACTGAGCCATCTCTCCAGCCCCTAGCTTAGGCTTTTTTTTTTTTTTTTTTTTTGGTTTTTCGAGACAGGGTTTCTCTGTGGCTTTGGAGCCTGTCCTGGAACTAGCTCTGTAGACCAGGCTGGTCTCGAACTCACAGAGATCCGAGTGCTGGGATTAAAGGCGTGCGCCCACCATCACCCGGCTAGCTTAGGCTTTTTAATTAACTAACTCTTACATCTTTTTTTTTTTTTTTTTTTTTTTTTTTTTTTTTTTGATTTTTCGAGACAGGGTTTCTCCGTAGCTTTTTGGTTCCTGTCCTGGAACTAGCTCTTGTAGACCAGGCTGGCCTCGAACTCACAGAGATCCGCCTGCTTCTGCCTCCCAAGTGCTGGGATTAAAGGCGTGCGCCACCACCACCCGGCTAACTCTTACATCTTAAATTAACTCATTTCTGTGTATCACCACAAGGCTGTGGCTTACTGGTAAGGATCTGGTGTCTGTCTCCTTTGGCAGTTACATGTCATCTTCCTGACTCTGCCTTCTCTCCCTGGATATCTCTTCCAGCCTGGCTCTGTTCTGCCCTGCTATAGGCCAAGGCAACTTCTTTATTAACCAGTGGTAATAAAACATATTCACAGCCTATAGAGGGGAATTGTTGTGTGCGGGCCTGCTTTTTGTCCTGCCCTGCTCCCGCACAGCTAGCTTTACACCAGAAATAACAACACACAAACTATATTCTTTTAAACACTGCTTGGCCCATTAGCTCTAGCCCTTACTGGCTAATTCTCATATCCCGATCAACCCATCTCTAATAAACTGTGTAGCACCAGTCTTACCGGGAAAGATTCAGCATGTCTGACCTGGCGGCTTGCTTCATCATGTCTGGCTCAGAGAGCAGAACTATGGCGTCTGCCCGGGAGAAGGGAGCATGGCCTCTGCTCCAGAGAGCAGAGCTGTCGAGTCTGAGCTCACTTCCTCTTCCTCCCAGCATTCTGTTCTGTTTACTCCACCCACCTATGTTCTAACCTATGAGGACCAAGCAGTTTCTTTATTTTTTAACCAATGACCTTCCTCCATCAGGGAATCCCACTATAGTGCACTCAGGTGCACAGGAGGCAAAGCAGAAAAGTTCATGTGCATTTGAAGGAATTGTGGAACATGGAAATAGGTGTAGCAGTTAGGAATGAATAAAGCTTGTTGACAGGGACAGCTTGTTGGTTTCCAGAGGAAGCTCACTGGAGGGAACTCAGCTTGAAGAGGTTAAGTTGGAGAGCATGAATATGAGGAAGCTGCCAGAATAGCAGTACAGTTTTAAGTAGGCATCCTCTGAGATGACCTAAGAGAGAGGATGGCCATCGTGATAGTGACAGAGAGATAGCAGAAGGTAGGGGAATGATTTAGTTCCATGTTGTTTAACTTATTAAACATTTTGTTGGAAAATGAATAATACATTATTTTTTAAAGGTTAGGTCTCACCCAGCCTAGGCTGGCCACTGTAACAAGGTGTGATCTTGAACTTCTGATCCTCCTACCTCCACCTCCCATTATAGGCATGGTCGTGCCCACACAGAGTGTTTCTTTTTAAGGTGGGGAATGCTGGGACAGTGCTGTCCTTGGCATGACTCAGTAGGAAGGCCTGGCAAAGAATCCCCATGGGTGTTACCAGAGCCCAGACTTACTACTGTCTGCAGCCTCTGCTGCAGAACTGAGGCGGAAAGTGGTACAAGACTGTGGGTGGGTTTATTTACAGTGTGGCCAAGACTGAGGAGAGAAAAACTCTTGCTTTCCTTGCCTTTCCTGTGTTAGAAAAGATGAAACAGCTGTCAGGAAATGTGCATATGAAGATTGAGCTAGATGCTAAATTATCAGAACTCCTGTAAGGAGTTGTCTTCCCTGCCAAGGTCAGACTGCTCTCACCTACAGCTTGAAATTTCCTGTAGAAGTCAGTCTGACTGTCGTGTCATTGTCATGCTATACCATCCCCCTCCCTGTTACACTGTCAAAGATCATAGCTATCCAGAGGCCCCAGCTACACAGGTGACTTGGAGAGGAGGATAGAGGTGGTAAAGAAGTAGATGGCCCGATGCCACTGTCAGGAAGGTATTTTGTGGGATTAGCATTAGGCTGTGGGGGTGGGGGAGGGTAAATGGGAAAGGTCTTTAGTTTTTGTGTTTGGTATCATTCCCCACTGGTCAGTTTGGCTAGAATTAAGACCAGAAACAGGACACACACAGAGCCTCAGAAGTTCTGTGGGCAAGATGTTCACATTTTAACAGTGGTGCTGACAGAGACAGGTGCACAACCGCTGACCACCTACTGAAGGTGGCAAGGCCAGTGGGTAAGCTGCCTCGCGTGTAAAGTGGAATTGCAGTCCTGTGATTGGAGGCACTGAGAGGAATGCTGTATGGATTTTAATGGGAGGAAGAGGAGGTTGGAAGCAGGGGACACTAGGGCATTTGTAGAGGACAATATGGGCCAAAGTTGTGGTGATAGAAGTAGCCATTTGGGATTACTATTGTGATATCCCTGACTGGGAATAAGAGTGGTCTGAATTGTGTTGGGAGAGCCAAGGTTGGAAGGAGGGAAATATGTGCAGTTTGTCATCAACTTAGGTCCCCAGACAGGGACACAGCCAGTGCTGTTGCTTATGAAATAGCATACAGTTTGTGGGGTGACCAGTTTGACACAGTCCTTCCTAACTGAGATGAACTAAACACTGAACATGTGGGGTTGAAGGTGCAGGAATGTTGTGAGGAGGCAGGGTTTGGGGAATGGATGGGCACATGCCTAATACTTAAGATTCCAGGGCACCATCCTCTTGTTTGTTTGCTTAGCCACCTAGCAGAAGGTAGGTCTCTGCTATGTGCTAGGCATTGTCTTAGTACTAGGCACAGAAATAACTGGTCAGCTTTTTCCCTGTGACTTATAATCTTACAGTAGCTGTGGGTGATGATTCCCTGTGCATAGGAGAAATGATTGAGAAAAGTGTGGGACCCTAGTCTGTAGACTCCCTTGTCACCATGGGTTCATTTTCTTTGAAGCTTCCTTAGCACAGTCTGTTTTGTAAGGCCTAAGACAAACAAAAAAAGACACAGAGGAGCTTAATGTGTGGATGATTCATTTCCTCTTTGAAAGAAGCATTTCTTTCATCCTTTCTTAAGCCTGGAGGGTCTAAAAATAGTGTTTTTTGTTTGTTTGGTTGGTTTTTGCTGTTAACAGGTTAGATCAAATTGCGTGAGCCCCACCAATGTCCACTTGTCTGCCCTCTGAGCAGCCCAGGAGAAGGGCCCAGGAATTGGAGTGGAGCAGGGTGGGGCAGGCGCCTCCAGTCTCAGAGTAGCACACATTAACCAAGGGCTTGAGGAGCTGCAGCTGGGAGGTCTCTGAGCCCTCAGTCATGTCCTGTTACTCTTCAGTTGTGATTTGGTCAGAGTAAGAATGTTGTCTCCCACCCGCGTTCGCCCTTCCTCCTCTCCTCTGTTTACATCCTGTGGCCCTCTGTCTCACTGGATCACCCTCTACAGGCTGTGGCTTCTGCATGGACACAAAGCAGAAGTGAAGTAGACTTGACTTCTGGTGGCATCAGTGCCTTGGACTACTTACTTTACATTAGTGTTAACCCTCCCTCCAAGAAAGCAGCATATTAATTCAACAGTTACTTAATTCAACAGTTAGGCCCCTTCCCGGTGTCCAGGACGGCTAACAGGAAATGTCATTGAAGAGACGTTTAAGTGGCTGTTAGTACAAAGGGTTCTGCCAGACACAACGACCTTATCAGAAGGTGGTGATACTGCCGTGGAGGCCAGTACAGAGGAAGATGTGATGCTGGGACAAGCTCAGTAGCCCTCACTGGTTCTGTAAGGTTAAAGCCAGAGTCTGATGAATCTAGTTGATGTGGACAGTGCCTGGTACTCCAGAGAATTTGTGTCTACCTTCAATTGATGCAAAGTAAAACAAAACAAAAATTTCCCCCTCCTGTCAGGCATGGTGACACTCCTGTAATATCAGCTTATAGGAAACCAGAGTCAGGTGATTCTGGGGCTCAGGCCAGCATGGGCAGCATAGTGAGAGACCTATCTCAGAAAGAAAGGGAACACAAAAGTTGCCTTCATGAGCGATCTAAAAAGAATGTTGCCTAAGACCACACACCTCCTCCCAAGTTTAAATTGAAGGCTATAATCTTAGTCTCTCCTGCAGCCCAGGCTGACCTTGAACATGCTGTGTAGCCAAGGAACTTTTAAGCCTCTGTTCCTCCTGCCTCTCCTCCTCAGTTTACCCAGTGCTCCTGTGTGCTAGACAGCAGCACTGCGCTCTGTGAGCCACATCACTAGCCACTCTGCATATAGTTTTTGTTGGTGTTTCATCTTGAAGATACAATTTCAAATATACAGATGTTGACATTTAAAATAAAATGGGGGTCTGGAGAGATTATTCAGTGGTTAAGAGCATTTGCTGTTCTTGCAAAGGATCTAGACTTGCTTTCCAGCCACCCACGTGGTGGCTCACAACCACCTATAACTCCAGTTCCAGGAATTCTAACACTTTCTTCTGGCCTCCACAGGTACTAGGCACGTGGCACACAGACATACATGTAATCTAAACACTATTAAAACTTGTTTTTAAGTCTTTAAAATAAATTTCTCCTGTCTTTTAACTATATCCTTTGAATTTTAAATTCTTTGCTGATTTAGACCCATTACCATTGTTTTACAAGTGATTTAAAAATGACAGAGAAGCTGAAGAGATGACTCAGAGGATAAGAGCACAGGCTGCTGTTCCAGAGGTCCTGAGTTCAATTCCCAGCAACCACATGGTGGCTCACAACCATCTGTAATGAGATGTGGTGCCCTCTTCTGGCCTACAGGGATACATGCAGACAGAACACTATATACATAATAAATAAGCCTTAACGTGTGTGGGGGGAGATATATGACAGAACTTTGCTGGTTGGTGGTGGTGCACACCTTTGATCCCAGCACTCAGGAGACAGAGGTAGGTGGATTTGGAGTTTGAGGCCATCTGAGGCTATACACAATAAAAATTAAATAACAGGAGGAAAGGACTGCCCTTCTCTGTTGCATGAATCCTAGGAACGTTGAGAGTTTGGAAATGAATTCCCTTAGAACTATTTGAATCGTCAATTCTGGGCACCAGGCTAGTCCTGGGGGCCTGGGAAGATGTGGACTGGTGAAATAGTGAGGACTACCATGGCAGTCCCAAGCATGAATTGGCTCACATGACTAAAGGGTCATGGGATGATGAAACACTTCCTACGCTTGTTCTCTGAGGCCCATGCTGCGAGCTCTCACTACAGGAGAAAATGCACAACCACTCCTCTTCCCCACAGACCTCTTCCCTCAGCTAGATCTGCTGTCAGTGTTCATATAGCACAGACATCATTCCAGCCCTCCATTTAAAATGTTTAGGTTGGGCTGGAGAGATAGCTCAGGGCTAAGTACTGGCCACTCTCATAAAGTACTTGACTTCAACTCCCAGTACCCACATTGCTGCTGACAATAGCCTATAACTCCAAATCTAGGGTATATGACACCTCTTCTGTACTTCTCAGGGACTATGCACATGCAGTGCACACACATACATGTGGGCAAACATTTAGATACATAAAAATAATAAGTTTTAACAATGTTTTAGTGATGGAGTTTTGTTGTCACTGGCTCCCTTTGAAGTTCCATATATTTTAGGCAGCCACAAACTGTTTTTAGAAGAGTAAGGCTTAGCCAGAATGCCAAAGTGACTATGGCGTAAAATAGAATAAGAATCACCCCTCTTCCAGATACCACAGATAGTTTCCGGAACAACCAAGATGTCAGATTCAGTGCAGTGGCTTCATGACAGGACACTGCATAGAAGTAGTACTTGTCATAGCTGCTGGCACAGCATACTGACTTAGGACATGGGCTCTAGATGTTCCCAGTGTTTCCACAGACTCGTATCTCAGACTGGTCATGTCAGGCATTTTCCTAAGAATACCAGCAGCTCTGATAATCCAGTTCACAGTCACGCATTTGGAAATCCACTCAGACCCACTACCATGTATGGCTTCCAAGAGGTCCTTGCTCTTCTCTGAGGAAGTCCACTCACTGGAGAGAGGAAACTCATTGTCTGTAGGCTCCAGTTAACAGTTGAGGTGTTTGTTTTTTATGAAGTAATTGTGCCTGCAACATTGTTGTTTGGTTTGTTTCTTTAACATCCTAACAGTCATTATTTTCTTTCTGGTGCTTTCTTGGGCTGCTAGTTTCCTCTGAGCAGCAGGTTCCTTGACTTGAAATGACAAAGCTGCATTTAGATCAGGTTTCTTACATGCTGCTGTCTTTATCTCATTTACAGTATCACATAACCGTTGCCATACACTGTGTGAGCCGGGCCTCCCCACAGCATTTTAACAATTGGTAATTGGGCAGGAAGTGTGTTTTTATTACAGTGGCCTTTTGATTTTGATTTTACAGTCATGTCGTGTTTAGCAGAGAGCAGAGGTGGGCGAGTGGTGCTCTAAAACACATTTTTGACAGAGAGAAGTCTGTTGTTTCCGCCACTTGGCTATCTGTCAGCTCTTCTCAGACTTCCCCCTTGTGCTGGTTGCCTGGCAACCTGGGGCTGGAGCAATCAAACCGTGGCCAGTGCTTTTCCAAGCCCAGATTGGGAGATGATTTATTGGTGGAACTGCAAGCACCGTAAACCAAGCCTTAGAAATGAATGCCCCCCCCCCCCCAGCTGCCTTTATGTCTCTCTCTCTCTCTCTCTCTCTCTCTCTCTCTCTCTCTCTCTCTCTCTCTCTCTCTCTCTCTCTTTTAAGAAAGAAGATAATTGGAGGATTTTATCACACACACACAAACACACGAAATAAAATTAGGGCCTTGTTATGTTGCATCCACATTTTTTTTCTTTGTGTTATCAGAACTTTCTTTTTTGGAGACAGGGTCTCACCATGTAGCCTAGCTGGCCTTGCACTCACTATGTAGACCAAGCTAACCTAGAACTCTCAAAGATCTTCTTGCCCCTGTCTCCCTATAGCTGGG
Organism: Chionomys nivalis; assembly: GCF_950005125.1. NCBI lineage: Eukaryota > Metazoa > Chordata > Mammalia > Rodentia > Cricetidae > Chionomys > Chionomys nivalis. The sequence goes on along the minus strand of NC_080096.1, from coordinate 5,724,599 downwards.
ACTGATGGCTTTGTCACCATGCCTTGCCAGAAACACTCAAAAATTTTAAGCAAGTACTTTTCTGTGGTAAATGAGACACTCAAGACACCATACTTGATGAGAAACTCAGGCCAGGCCAGGGAATGTTAGTGGCTTACCAGAGGTCAGCTGTGGGCAGACTCGGGCCTAGAACCAGGGGCCTAACCAAAACTGTATGCTCTTGATTTAACACAGCATACAATGTTGATTGTTCTCACTATTTTTTAAAACAAGCTTTTAAAAAGTCTTATTTGGATATGTGGGAGATATCTGTACTTGCTTCCTGATTTCTGCTAGGAAGCTAAAACTACTCTCCATAAAATAGTTTCATAAAACACGTTTCAAGAGACCAACATTCTGGCTTTGTTTACAGGTGTCATGGTGGGTCTCTTTCGTGTGTGCATGTGTGTGCCTATGCCTGTGAGAAAAGACAGAGCTTCTACTTGTTGATTCTGAACACTCCCGTTCTTGCCACTTTCTGCTTCTGCCTATGCTGCCTTCTCCCCCATGTAACTTCCACTTTTTCGTTTTTGAGTTGGTCTCTCAGTGTAGCTCAGGCTAGCCTTGAACTCTGCGTTATCCTGTTTCCACTTCAAAGATGCTAGGAGTAATGGTGCATCCCTACTCCTGACTTAATCACAGCCTTCTAACTAAACATTACTCTAGCAAGATTGATTTTTTTTTTCCTGCAAAAATGAAACTCCCAGCTCTTGTCCCAGTGTTTCCTTTGTGATCTCAGATGTCTCCCACATCACACACAGGTGGAAACACATTATTCCTGGGCACATTCTGCATCAGATAGGAGGTTGGGGTTGGGGGCAGAAGGTTCTCAGCTTGCAACCTAGTGTGTCTAGTTTTGTATTCAAATGCACTATTAGTGTGTTTGTGTCCCTAATAAATAGAGCTCATCTGTGTATATAATTCACACACAGCTGTGTTCATGCTCCCTCAGTACCAATATTTTCAGCAAAAGTGAGGTGTCAACTGGAGCACTGTTGTTCTAAACAAAAGCCAGCAGAGCAGCCTTGTGATTGGTTCATGGCAGCTTCCTGTCTAGGATCCTCCCTTTAGGAGCTTGCCTGACTGACAGGCATCACTCATGGTGCACAGGAGACAGTAGCTTCTGGTCTGAAAAGACTTCCTTCCCTTTGGGCTCTTCTTTTTTGCTTTGTTCTGTGGGTTATTGTTATTATTTTTTTCTTCTTTTTTGGGTCAGGTTCTCACCATGTAGTCCTGGCTGGCCTAGAATGTACTTTGTACACCAGACAGACTGGCCTCAAACTCAGAGGTCGACCTGCCTCTGCCTCTCATGTTCTGGGGCTAATGATGTGACCTACCATGCCCAGCTGATTTTCTTTCCTTTGGGAGGTGACATCTTAGCTGAACTATGTTCAGTGAAGCGCCCAAGCACATATCACATGATGGGAAAACAAAGTCCCCAAACCTCTTCCTTACCAGGAACCAAAATGAGCCTTTGGTGCTTTTCCCTGATTCGTGAAGTTGAGAATAGTCATACCAACTTACAGATGTGGTTTATTTAATTTGAAATCACAGGTCTGTTTAGGTTGTCATTGTCCATAGGAGAGTCGATGTAGTTATTTACCTCTATAAAGGTGACCATTTGGTGCTATGGATGTCTTGTTATTTGCTATTCACTGCTAGATATGGGTGTATATATAAAACACAGGTAAACAGAATAATAAATAGCACATATTTATATGAAATACAAATGCATTTATAATTTACTTATTTAAATATATAACTTTATAATGTAAATATATATAGATACATATTTTTTGAAACATAACATCCTAGATGTAGGCCAGGCTGTTCTTTTTTTTTTTTTTTTTTTTTTTTTTTTTTTTTTTTTTTTGGTTTTTCGAGACAGGGTTTCTCTGTGGCTTTGGAGCCTAGCTCTGTAGACCAGGCTGGTCTCGAACTCACAGAGATCCGCCTGCCTCTGCCTCCCAAGTGCTGGGATTAAAGGCGTGCGCCACCATCGCCCGGCCAGGCTGTTCTTTTTTTAAAAATCTTTATTGCATATACAGTGTTCTGCTTGCATGTATACGTGCAGTCCAGAAGAGGGCACTAGATCTCATTACAGATGGTTGTGAGCCACCATGTGGTTGTTGGGAATTGAACTCAGGACCTCTGGAAGAGCAGCCAGTGCTCTTAACCTCTGAGCCATCTCTCGAGCCCCCATCAGGCTGTTCTTGAATTTGCTTTGTAACTGTGGACACTCATCAACCTCTGACCCTGCAGCCTTTTCTGCCCCAGTAGTGGCATGTGTTGCTGCCCCTGGTGGGCTGTGAACCCAGGCCTTCATCCACAGCCCATGTGTTTTATTTACAAGTTTTGCAAAGGCTTTCTCACTGAAAATGCCTTCTTTTCTTTGCATTTTAACAGAAAATCCACATTTTTTTATTTTATTCTCCTTTGCTCTGTGCTGAAATCAACTTTGTTAATGAAAGCTGAACATTTAACAGCATGTTTCTGAACCACTTTCTGGAACATTTATATGGAGCCTCTTAGATGATATCACAGGAAGAGAATGGCTGTTTGGGTTCTGTTATTAGTGCCAGGTTATTTTTAATTTGAGTGTAGCTGTGTAGCCAATAATTGGCAAGATGCATTTAGCCAGCTGAATTTCTGCACCTGTTGATCTTGTGTTTACCTAGCCTCTCACTTGACTGGGCCAGTGCACTGAAGCATGCCTACCGAGTTTCACACGGTGGCAGTACTTTCTGTTTGACCTGAAGTAATGAAAGGACTTTGGTACACTCAGCAAGTCATCTGACTCAGAGAATCATAGTCAAAGGTAGCTAGGAGGGTTCAGCTGCTACTTTAGCCATCCACCATGAGGTCATTTTCCCACCAGGTGTGTGGTCTCTGAGTGGAAATAATAGTAATTTTCATTTGCTAACAAAGTCATCCTGGGAAGGGGGTGACACACAGATATTAAAATGGGAAATTGTTTACTTTCTGCATCTTGAGTGGGTATTTTGTAGGGTGGGTATGGCTTGGCTCCTCTAGTGTGCCTGTAGGTTTGATTGGAGAAGAGAAGGTGTCCCTTGTTTCTGTTAGTTGTGTTTAGAAACAGCAGTGGAGGCCTATCAGGAATGGAGTAAAGCCAGTCTTTTGGAAGGACTGCTGACCACCTCCCGATTACTCATGTAATCCGTAAGGTGGTGATTGAGGACCACTGCTCCTTGTGATCAGATGATGGGGCTCTAACACCTGAAACAGGCCCTTCCCTCTTGAATTCAGCAGCAGCTCATATGTCAAGTCTCGGATCACGTGATGTCTAGAACTGGGTGTTAGAGCAGAACATGCATGGTGTCCAAAGAAGAGCAGTTTGCTTCTTATTTAAATAAACACTTGACAGACATTGCGAGCAAAGGAATTGGTTTGGTTTGTTTTTGTCTTGAGATAGGGTCTCTTGTAGCACCAGCTGGTCTCAAACTCATCTTGTAGGTGAGACTGGCTTTGAACTCCTGCCTCTACCTCCTAAGTGCTAGGATTACAGGTGTATAGTGCCAGGTCTGGCTGACGTTAAGGTTTTTAGTGATCCATACAAGAAATCAAATCACTTCTAACAACAACGAATAAAAACACTGTGAAAACAGCATTAGAAGTATATTTTCCCTCATAGTTTCTGTGGAGAGAGAGTTCAGGAGTAATTCTGCTGATCTACCACAGGGCGCAGGCAGATGGTCTGTGGTTTTGGAACCCTTCAAGGTCCCTTCACTCCCAGACTGGGAAATGACGGCTGGAGCTGCTGAAATGAATTTGTCTGCCCTGCCTGATGCTTCCAGAGTGGCTGAACTTTTTTTTGGAGGGGAGGTTAGAGTCAGGGTTTTTCTGTGTAGCCCTGGCTGTCCTGGTGACCCGTGCTGGGATTAATGGCGAGAGCCATCACTGCTTAGCTCACAGCGGCTGAACTGGAATTGCTGTTGTTGGCGTTAGTTACTGTTTTGTTGCTGTGATAGAATACCATGACCAAACAGCTCAGAAGAGATCACAGGACATCAGAGCAAGCACAACAGCTAAAGCAGGAAGCTGGGAATTCACATCTTAGCTGCAGCCAGGAAGCAGCAAGAACTGGAGATGAGACAAGGCTCCATCCCTAAAGGTTCCTTGCCCTTCCCAACAGCACCAAGCAGGGAACAAGTGTGCAAATACTAGAGTATGGGGAATAATTCTCATTCAAGACCGTATCACTGTCATTACCTTTATTTATTTAGAGCCCAGTGTGGTGGTGCACACCTTTAGTCCCAGCACTGAAGGCAGAGACAGGTGGATCTCTGAGTTTGAGGCCAGCCTGGTCTTACAGAGCAAATTCCAGGACAGCCAGAACTACATGGAGAAACCCTGTTTCAACAAATAAATAAAATGTATTTATTTAAGGCATTTTCAGCTATTTGTAAGTCAGCTACAACTGACAGCAGTAGGGGCTCAGAGAACTAAGAGCTCCACACTAGTTTGCTAAGGGTTAGCAGACAAGCTATAAGTGGGATCTCCATGCCCACGCTAGTTTGCCGAGGGTTAGCAGACAAGCTGTAAGTGAGGTCTCCATGCACATAGAACTAATCCTGTACTCTAAAGGCAAAGACAGGATGAGTTTGACGCCAGCCTGGTCTACAGAGCAAATTCTATGACAGGCTCCAAAGCTACACAGAGAAACCCTGTTTTGGAAAAACAAAAACAACCCCCCGCCCCCAAAACAAGAAAAACTAATCATGTGCCAGGTTCTGACTGGGACGTAGTGGGGGCAGGATCAGTAGGTAGACCAGGACAGTCTGGAGTCCTGAGATAGCCATGGGCTTTTAAGGCTGTGTGGTAGGTTGTGTTTTTATGAAATGTTTTAGTCCCTACCTGATTGCAGTTCCAGCAGCGTGTCCTACCTACAAATTCAACAACTGAGGTCAGCTCTGGAGACCCAGGGGTAATGGCTGTGCAGAGGCTCTTGAGCACCATGCAGGAAGTAAGCCAGAGAAATTTGATGAGTCTGTGGTGACTGCAACCCAGGGAGCATACTGATCGCAAAAGAAGTCGTGCAGCAGGAGTGGAGTGGGCTCCTAGGATTGGTGACCACGGAGCACTTAGGCCAGGACTACTGCCATGTCCGGTTTTTTACTGTACAGTGGGCCCAGGGACACCCATCTGGGTGGGTATGTCATGACGCTTTACTCTGAGACCTGAAGGAATCATACAGACTCAAGGAACTTGAAAGGCACAGAGACATTCTAGTCAGTTCTCTAGGCTCAGGACTAGACTGCTTTGAGCTTTGAGCAGTCCAGGGTCCCTCAGTGTGGTGTCCACACAGACATTGTCATGTCCTTAGCCCATAGCCTTGTGTCAGGACATGGGACTAAACAATACTTCTCTGAAAAGTGTGCATTCAAGTCTGACTCGGGAATATATCGACTTTGGATAGAGGAGCCTGGGAGATGGCTTTTGCAGAAGACTGGTGTCTGTCCCCAGGACCCCCATGATGGCTCATAACCGTCTGGAACTCCAGTTTTAGGACATCCAATGCCCTCTTCTGAATTCTGGCACATGCAGACAAAACAGCCATACACAGAAAATAAAGTAACACACAAAACTCAAAATGAGTTATTAGTTAGGAATGTTTGAGGGTGGGTTTAATCTTTCTAAAAAATAGCCATTTCATGTATTGTTTGATGTGGAATTTATAGAAAACATTTTTATATTTCAATAAGTAAGAGGGACCACTGCATGCTCCTTCACAGTTCCTCAGTGTTTGTGGAACTTTACCATCTTGCAATAGGGTGTAAATCTAAAAAATAAAAGAAATTAAGAGATTTAATAATAACCACTAAAAAAATAATATTTATTTGGGGTTTTTGAAATAGGTTCTCACTGTGGCTGGCCTGGAACTCATTCTGTAGACCTGGCTGGCCCCAGATTCATAGAAACCTGCCTGCTTCTGCCTCCCAAATGTTGAGTTAAAGTTGTGTGCCACCATGCTTGGCACAAAAGAGTAGTATTTACATTACTATCCAGTTTGCTAAGCTGAAACTGTAAATTAATTAAACTTTCAACTGGATTGGATTAACACTAGCCGTAATGGAGTGCATTTAAACTGGAAACTGAGACCAGGAGCAGTGGTCTCCCTTAGGCATATTGTGGTGCTATGTTTTGCCAAAATGGTGCCTCACCAGGACACCTTTCATTAGTGTTCAAGTGCTTCAAACCAAAAGCAAAAGACACATCTCACAGCAGTATAACAGTGACTCTCAGAGGCTGTGTTTTAGATATGGGCTGGGTGATGTTAATTGATTACAGGACTTGCATGCTGCACTGGTGTAGGCCGTCGTCACCCTGTGGGCTGTCATACAGAGCAGCTGTAGCTTAGGTACCAGGGTCATGCAGCACACTATTTGAAAAGGTCTCAGCTCTCACTCCTTCACTGCATTCAGGACACTTTCAGGAATAGTGGATAGAGCCGGGCGGTGGTGGCGCACACCTTTAATCCCAGCACTTGGGAAGCAGAGGCAGGCATATCTCTGTGAGTTCAAGACCAGCCTGGTCTACAAGAGCTAGTTCCAGGACAGGCTCCAAAACCACAGAGAAACCCTGTCTCGAAAAACCAAAAAAAAAAAAAAAAAAAAAAAAAAAAATTCTTGGAAAAAGGAATAGTGGATAGAGTTTTCTGTCTGGCTGACACTTTGTGTCTGTCTCTGGGGTTGGGTTGGGAGGGTGACTGTAGACTGCTTACTTGCAGATCTGCCTGCTTGTCAGTGCCCTGAGAACTAATACATTATTAACATGAAGTTTTCTGCAGCAAACAGGGTAGAGCAAAAAGCCATTTTCACAGTGGGACTCTTTTTAATCCTACAGTGTTTTCTAAACTGTTGTGTAAGAGGACCAAGTGGAGAAGTCCTGGCGAGTTTCTGACTGTGATATACCAGTTAAAATTCACCAGAGGGAGTTAATTTTGAAAGCTCTCAGCTAGTGGCTGATGCAGAGGTCTCGTAGGCTGGTATGCAGCCTAGCCCCTTTCTGCTGCTTTCACCTGCTCTTTTCCTGCTGCAGACTGGAGTCAGATTCAGCACGCAGATGGTTTGGAGAGAGCCATGTGTGCATGTGATCTAGAGGTTTAGGCACACCTGATCCTCTGCAGGACTTACCTCTGTTCCATTACTCTTAGGACTGTTGTCCAATTGGATATTCACAGTACATTATTATTGTTGTTGCAGGGGGTAAGAATTTTATGTAAAAGACAAGGCTGGAAGTGACTGGACAAGAATTAACAGACAGTGAGGATACCCTTTACTTGCCCATTTATAGATAATTTTAAATACTGAAAGGGGCAGCATCTATACTTTGCTTTTAATATCTGCTCCCCATCACAGTCTTGAAGCTTCTTGTTTATGTATGTCACCTTTGACCCTCCCACCATGATCAAGGATTTGGCACACTTGGATAACATATAATTTCCTCATATCTAAAATGGGACTATTAGAATGATTGAGGAAGGTCCTGCCAATAGAGCCTGAGGCAGTGCCTATGCAAGGTAGCATGCAGCTGTTTTATTGCTATGTCAGGCAGCACCTCACCCCCATCCCCATGCCAACAAACACATAAAACTGCAGATAGGTTATTGTTGTTGTGCTGAGGTGTTTGTGTGTGTGTGTTTTGTTTCTTTTTGTTTGTTTGTTTGTTTGTTTGTTTGTTTGTTTTGGTTTTTCGAGACAGGGTTTCTCGTGGTTTTGGAGCCTGTCCTGGACCTAGCTCTTGTAGACCAGGCTGGTCTCGAACTCACAGAGATCCGCCTGCCTCTGCCTCCCAAGTGCTGGGATTAAAGGCGTGCGCCACCACCTTTTTTTGTTTTTTGAGACAAGGTTTTTCTGTGTAACAGCCCTAGCTGTACTGGAACTCGCTTTGTAGACCAGGTTGTCCTTGAACTCACAGAGATCCACCTTTCTCTGCCTCCCAAGTGCTAGGATTAAAGGCGTGCACCACCACTGCCCAGCCCAGATATGTTGTTGATCAGTAGGACTAATGGTGAAGCTTCTTGTCTGGGCCCAGCTAGCCATCTCTCAAGGTGGACAGGACAGGAGAACACAATGGCTGGCTTATAGGTCATTTATATAGTCATAGCTCAGGCAGGTTTGCCCAAGCACAAGAGGAACCTCTGAACACATTAGCCTGTAGGGGGAGATTAATGTTACTGCATTTCAGCCTTGTTCTTTTTATTTCTGTAAGTATCTCCATTTTAGGAATGGACTAAACAGCCATGTCAGAGTTCTCTGTGACATACAGGAGTTGACTATTAGGGCTATTGAATACACTCTCCTTTCAACCCCTTTCAATCTGAGAAGTTTTCGATAGCCCTAGTATATGTATAAATAGATGTCTAAATCTAACATATACTGATAATCATAAAGAAATTTATTTGAAAGTGATTTGATATGCATCAAATTTTACTATTATCAATGAAAATATATTTGCATATTAGTGATGTGGGTGTGCTTGTTTGACATAAAAGAAATCTTGGTTGAATAATAATGTAGGAGTTGAGAATCTTTGGGGTTTTTCAGAATTATTCAATATTTAGATGTTTATAATATCAATGTTGAGAACATAGCTTCACATAAAAACATAGCACAAAATGGCTGAAGTATTATTTAGGCATTTTTAGAAGTAGCTGGAAATTCTGTCCTAATCCCAAGCCAGGATTTGAAAATTTTTATGAAACTCAAAGGCAATCTTCATTTAAAATGTTCTTCTTATGCATCGTTTATTTCTGTGTGTCAGTATGTCTGTGTTGGGGCATGTGCATGCCATAGGCTTCATTTGGAGACCAGAGGACAGCTTGTAGGAGTTCTCTCCTTCCACAGTGAGGGCCTTAGGGGTGGACCTCAGGTTGTCATGCTTAGCTGTAAGCCCCCTGCCTTGCTAAGCCACTTTTCCAGCCCTCAAAATTTCAAAATTTAGAGATTGGTTTTATTTTTGTGTGTGTGTGCACGTTTACACGTGTCCGTGAGGTAATGCCTCATAGATACCTGTAGAGGCCAGCAGACCATGCCAGATCCCCTGGAGCTGAGTTACAGGTGGCTGTGAGCTGCTGGGTGTAAGTGCTAGGAACCAAACTTGGGTCCTCTGGAAAAACAACAAAAGCTCTTAGCCTTAAAACAATAATTATTTTTTTTTACTTTTTATTTATTTATTTATTTATTTGCATTTATTTTATGCTTAATTTATTCCTGTGCCATAAGTTTTTGTTTCTTCAGTTTCTTCTGGGATATCTTCTTCTGTGCAACCTCCTCTTCTGGCTTTGGAACAATCTGTTCCTTTTCAGTGAGGATCATCTCAATGTGTCGGGGGAGCTCATGTACAGTTCATCGGCACATCTTAGGTGCCTTGTTACTTGGATGTGTTCAATGACTAGAGAATCTACATCTAAACCCTTCAGTTCAGCATCACTCTGTGTTTTTAAACATGTGCAGCAAAAATTCAGCTCTCAGCCGGGCGGTGGTGGCGCACGCCTTTAATCCCAGCACTCGGGAGGCAGAGGCAGGAGGATCTCTGTGAGTTCAAGACCAGCCTGGTCTACAGAGCTAGTTCCAGGACAGGCTCCAAAGCCACAGAAAAACCCTATCTTGAAAAACAAAACAAAAAAACAAACAAACAAAAATTCAGCTCTCTTTTTAGCCACCCACCCTGTGTCCAGCCCCACTGTTTGGCCTGGGCGCACCTACTGCCTCCACCATTGTACCATCAGAATGGCACACACTGGCTTCTTCAAAGTGACATCTTTCAGATACTTGGTGACTTTTCGGATATGCATACCCTTGATGGCCTAGGCTGTTTCCCAGGTGTTCTTAAAGTGAACCCGAAGGTTTGATCCTCTTGATTTGCATGATTTTGTGGGTTTTCTGGGTTAAGAGAGTAGGGAACCATCTTCACCAATCACCTCTGGCTGCTTACAGGAAGAGCAAAACAATAATTTTTTTTTTAAAAAAAAAAGCTTTCTTAATACCACATAATCCACCTTATCCTTAATACCACAAGGATAGACGAATTTGATACCTAAACCATTAGGAAAATATTAAAAAGTCTTTGTTTTTCATAATTAAACCATTGTTTCTGTAAGAGCAGAAAACTTCATGAGCACAGTAACAACACTGCCCTTCATCTTACATCTGAAGGTGTTTGGTGCAGCATTCATTCGCACTGCATGGTGTGATGGCATGCACAGTGTGTGGATTGTGTGCTCAGCGACTGCAGTGAGGGTTGCACAATGCAACATGGGTGAGTGCTGACAGAAACTCCGCTGTGTGTGAGGTTTTCATTAATTTCTGGCTGTAGTATGTTCAGAAACCTTTTACTGATGGCCAGATTTGTCTCATTGAGTTTTAACTTAAGGGCCTCATGTACTTTCTGCTTTATACACATACGGGGCCGGGGGAGCAGAGCCCCAACTTTAATGTTCTGAATACTTTTTAAAAAGTCTCATGGGACTGAGTATTTTGCCTATATGTATGTAAGTCCACCGTGTGTGTGCCTGGTACCCTGAGAGATCAGAAGAGTGTGTCAGTTCCCCTGGAACTGAAGTTATAGATAGTTGTGAGCCTCTATGTGGGTGCTAGGAATCAAACCCTCTGCAAAAACAAGTGCTCTTAACCACTGGGTCAACTCTCCAGACCCTCTTCACATTTCCTAAATCCAAGAGTTAAGTTTTCCCTGCTAGGAACTCAGGTTGACAAACCGATAGCAAACTCATGAATTGAGTTGGAACATCAAAGAATATTCCCTTTGCCATAGATAAGTACATGTTTCTGTTTGGGTTTCACCTGGCTGTGAGGATGCAGAAATAGAAAACAATGTGGTTTTGCTCCCAAGGTGCACATTTAGGTTGCTTGGAGATGAAAAGTACCGAAGTAACAAGTGCCAGTTTCCTAAGAGCCTCAGCGCCCATATGCGAGTGGGGGTGATGGCAAGCGCTGGAGCAGAAAGCAGGGCTCCTTAGCACGGCCTGTGACCCACAGCTCACACAGTTTAAATGTACATATCTTCTTCCTCCGTCACCGTTGGCAGCCTGGCATCCTAATGTCTACACTGTCAGCAACAGAGGAGTAACACACAAGGCCTTGAAAAGACAGGCCACGGCCATGAATTTAGTGGTTTAACATTCCTCTGTGAACAAGTCAATATGCTAATTATTAAATTACCACTGAAAACATCCAGGTCTTCACCTGGAAAGAGGTGCTCAGAGGGAATGAGCTCATGGCCTTAGAAGCCAGTCTTACACGCTGGCGGCCAACTATCATGCTCTGAGGGCTTGGCTCTCTTTCGATTTTAGAAGCCACTCTGCATTTCTGGTAAACCACAGGTGAAGTCGTCCTGAGAGGCAGATGTTTGGCTGGTTTTGAGGCCTGTGGCTTTTCATAGAGAAATAACAGCACAGGCCACATGAAGCTTTTACTTCCTCTTTTTCTTTCTGTCCTTTTTTTTTTTTTTTGTGGGGCCAAGGCAAGGGCAGTTTGTACTTTTCATGCATGGACAGCAGTGATAGATTATGTTCATCACCAGATGTCAAATTCATATTTCTGGAAGTGTAGTAGTTTGAGATGTCTTTTTTTTAATCTATCTATCTATCTATCTATCTATCTATCTATCTATCTATCTATTTATTTTGGTTTTTCAAGACAGGATTTCTCTGTGGCTTTGGAGCCTGTCCTGGAACTAGCTCTGTAGACCAGGCTGGTCTCGAACTCACAGAGATCTGCCTGCCTCTGCCTCCCGAGTACTGGGATTAAAGGCGTGCGCCACCACCGCCCGGCTGAGATGTCTTTTTTTTTTTTTTTTTTTTTTTTGGATTTTCGAGACAGGGTTTCTCTGTGGTTTTGGAGCCTGTCCTGGAACTAGCTCTGTAGACCAGGCTGGTCTCGAACTCACAGAGATCCGCCTGCCTCTGCCTCCCAAGTGCTGGGATTAAAGGCATGCACCACCACCACCTGGCTTGAGATGTCTATAAGACAGTCAACTGAGTGTTCTCAGTAGCACTGGATCATAGATGCCGTCTTAGGATATCGTGACAGCCAAGGCAGCATGCAGCAGGTTGTCCTGGGAGTTTGGATGAGCAGAAAGTCCAAAACTCTGGAAACACATTTAGAGGCCAGGTGGTACAGAAAAACCAAAAGGACTGGTTGTCATGAAGTGGAGGTAGGTCTACTTTCAGAGTTCAGCCTGGATATCTCTGTGGTGGGGCTTGTTTGCTGGTGTTTTGGGTTTTTTTTGTTTTTTTTGGTTTTTCGGGACAGGGTTTCTCTGTGGTTTTGGAGCCTGTCCTGGAACTAGCTCTTGTAGACCAGGCTGGTCTCGAACTCACAGAGATCCACCTGCCTCTGCCTCCCGAGTGCTGGGATTAAAGGCGTGCGCCACCACCGCCCGGCTTTTTTAATTTTTTTGTTTGTTTGTTTTGTTTTCTTTGCTTTACTTTTTAATGCAGGGTCTGATGTAGCAAGACCGGCCTCAGATTCTATGTACAGAAGAATGACGTTGAATTCCTTATCCTCCTGCCTCCATCTCTCAAGTGCTGGAATTTTAGTTAAGCCAACGTCACCTGGCTATGGACCCTTCTCCATTTCTTAGTCTAGTTCCATGATGAACACCCCAGCTCAGCCCCACCTCGTCTCACAGTTGACTTCACTTGTTTCAAAAACTTAGTGAATACCCAGTGCCCTGCACCCTAGGGAGGGAAAATGGCATGTGACAGAATTCCTGTCTTTGTAGGGTTTACAGACTGAGTAAATGGGAGGGGCTGGTCACAGGGCTTTACTTTTGGAGCAGAAAGGCATCTGAAAGCAGAGTCTGTATCTGAAATGAACCTTGGAGACAGACTTGGTCATTGTACATCTGCGTGGGAGTAAGGGAGGGAGGCCTTAGAAGTCGGCTCAGGTGGACAGGCACTGTCCGCAGATGATGTTCTTAGACAGGGGCTGGGGAAAGATGCAGTGCTTTTGTTTGTTTGTTTTTGGGTTTTGTTCTTTATTTTTCCAAGACAGAGTTTCTCAGTGTAACAGCCCTGGCTGTCCTGGAATTCGCTCTGAAGACCAACCTGGCTTCAGACTCACAGAGATCCACCTGTCTTTACTCCCGAGTGCTGGGATTGAAGGCGTGAAGTACAAGATGTAGTTTTGTTTTGAGACAGGGTCTCATGTAGCCTCTGCTATTTTCAAGTCTGCTGTGTAGCTTGACTATAACCTTAAACTTCTGGTCCTCTTGCACTAGAATTACAAGTATATGCTTAAAATCTGTAGTTTTGAAAAATTCCTTGGCAGAGGCTTGTAACAAGCTGTATGGGGAGCTAAGTTCCTGGAGGTGGGACTGGAGGTGGGGCCTGGACCTGTGCTGGGTAGGTGGGAAGGAAGGAAGGACTGAGCAGGAGAACTGAAGAACTGGCATGCTGGTGTTAACTGAACTGGAACATGTAGTTTCAGGATAACCACTAACATAGAATGAATTTCATAGGAAATATCAGGAAACAGAAGGATTTGTGAGGCTGGGTAACCTTGATCAGTTTCTTAACTATCTGTGGCTTAGCTCCCATCTCTGTAAAATGGAGTAAGAACTGCACTTTCTCAGATTGGGGATGATGTGATATAGCCACCACTGGTTTGCATGCTGTTTCTCACGTTCCTCTCTCACATGACCCAGATGGCCCAGAACTAGCCCCTTTCCTCTCTTCTGCTGAACATGTTTGTGTCGCTGGGCACTAACCCTACGTCTGATCCCACAGTCTGGTATTCCACCCCAAGTTGTCTCCCACAGATCTTTTCTCAGAGCCCCCGCCGAGCCTACAATGCTTCCACTCTCCTTGGTAATCTGTCCCATGCCCTCCTGCCTTGGTGTGAAGACATTCTGTGCTGCCAAAGGCCATGGTCGTCCCTCTGTCTTCTGGGCTTCCTTGGTGCACAGGGAGATGCCCTTGCTTCTTTGTGCTTGGTCAGGTAGTGCCTCGGTGCTCTGGAGTGATCCCACATGCACTTGCCTTACCTACTGAAAGCCAGTCCCAGTTTAATATACGTCCTGGCAAGAGTTTTCAGGGTCCCTCCCAGTGCTAGGGGTTTGGTAAATTATTACAGTGAGTTCATGGCCTAATCTCCTACCAGTGCAGTGTGCCAGCCTCTGCTCTCTTCCTGGTCCATACCAGGGTCTCCCCAGGGAAAGTTTCTCCTTCAACCCCTGGTCTGCCATGGGCCTCAGAACTCTGTGCAGCCTGGTCTCAGTCTCTTCTACAGGCAGTCACTTTTTCTGTATACCTTGTCCTTGCAGCTTCCAGAATGTTCCTGTGTCCTTCTTGGTCAGGCTCAAGTTCAGCTGGAACCCACCTGGCAGGCTAATGCTCTTCCTGGTTACTTCCCCTAAGTCAGGCTGTGCAGGCTTCCTCCTCCTGGCTCCACCCACCACCCTTTGTTCCTCTGCTGCTTTCCTTAGAGGCCCAAGAGTCCTCTGTACCTTTTTGCTTCTCTGGGCTGAAAGGGAACTCCTTGAGGGCAGAGCTCTTTCTTGTTCTAGTTCTGGTGGAGATGATGTGTGCAGCGTAGGATGCCTGTTGATTGTATGCCTGATGCCCACGTCAAGTACCAGAAATCGCTCTTCATACCAGAGGACTGTGCGCTGCCTTCTTGTGTCTCACAGATTGTTCCCTCTGCACTATATCGATTATATTGAAAATTGACAGTGATGAGTCATAATCTAGCAAAGGGAGAAATCTGAACTCGCAGAGCCTGAAGGACTAGAGTAGGAGGTTGCAGATGGGTCTTACAGGCCAGGGCTGGCCATTCCCGACGTTTGTCCTGCAGGTCTCTAACACCCAGAATGGGAGGCCCCTCTTCCCGGTGGGCAGGTGATTTATTGGCAGGGGCCCTTCCGTGGTGATCACTTGTGAAGTGCAGGCTGATACCCGGGCCTGGCCGGAGCGAACACCCCAGCCGCGGGCCGGAGCAGACATGGGGGTGGAGACCGGCGCGGGTTTCACTGCCTCTCAGTGGGCGTGTGACCTGGCCTGCGTGGGGAGCAAGTTTCGCTACTGTGGTGCCCCGCCCGCAGGGAGGACCCTGAGAAGGCCGCGGCGGGGGCTCGGCCCCCTACGGGGCCGGGCGGGGCGGAGTCGAGCGGGCCGCGGCGGCGATCCAGGCCGCCTTTTGCAGCTGCCCGCCGCCGGGCTCGCTGCGCTCCAGCCTCCTCCCCCGGCGCCCTCCGCTCCCTGCGCCCCGCGCTCCGCGCGGCCCCGCCGCGGTCACACGCTGAGCAGCCCGAGGCCGCTTGGCCCTGCGCTTTGTGGAGCCCGGGGACGGGCGCGGCCTCCTTACCTGTGGCTGCGGGTTGCTCTCGGATCGGAGGTGGGGGCGGCTCGTGGACCCAGCCGAAGTGAAAGTCCGCGGACCCGGCGGGCTGGGGGCTCGACCCCAGCGGTTCCCGGCTCTGGGGCTGCGGGCTTCGGGTGGGCTTTCATGGTCACGGAAGGGGACGAGGGCCGGAGCGGTACCAGACACTTCTGAGAAGGCAGCTGCTTCCGCGGGTGGAAAGCAGCTATGCTGGTTTATTGCAACGCGGTCTGTTTGTTGTTTGCACCTTCGTGCAGCCCGTGGTGTCAGGAGGCCGCCTTAGCTCTGTTTGCCTTGTGGTTCCCGGCAGGCCGGGGGCTGCCCTGCCCTGCCAGCACGTCCCAGCTGTGCTGCCGAAAGCCTCCAGCCTGGCTGATATTCCCGAGCTCAGACTTTTCTGCGGTTGCTATTCTGCTGATTGCAGATATCTTTGCTTTGCTGACATCCTGTTTTGGTTTTGGTTTTTACGTCTCACTTGTTTCTTTTTTATCACAGAAACGCTTCGTTAAGGGGCTCCGGCAATACGGCAAGAACTTCTTCAGAATCAGAAAGGAGCTGCTTCCCAATAAGGAAACCGTGAGTACAATCGGACTTTATGTAACTTGGCTTTTTCCTCTTTGCTCTGCTCGTGCTGCTTCTCCGCATTTGAGCTTAGGAAATGGTTCCTTTAAACCCGTGCTGTGCCTGACTCAGACTGGCCTCAGATTCGGTGTGTTCTGCTTTCTTGACTCCTTCAGCTGGTAGTTTTCAGATAGTAGAGTGACATATTGTGCGTATCCTCCTGAAGAACGCGTTGTAACTGGGAGAACAGAGTTAGTTGGGGGAAGGGACCGCTGGAGAGTTAACATCTAATTTTAAATCCAGTGGCTGGAATAGGAAACGGCATTTTATCGCTAGTTTGGATTTCGTAATTATCAAAAGTCATTTGACCAAATCAAAGGATAAAATTGAAAGGGTTATGGAATTCTACTGGGGGTCGTGCCCCCCCTCCCCCCATTTAATGTTGCTGTGCTTTAGGAAAATACTTTTAAGTCTTTGCTATCCCAGCTTTAAATGCTTGCACTTTATAGTGAAAAACAGTTTTTATTAGCTGCTTAATGGGAGCTTTAAAAAAATGCCTTTACTGTTTCAAAAGCTGAGGGTCAGATGGTCCAGATGAACTTGCCCCAAAGCGCTGTACTGAAGCATCTCTGGAAGGTGACACTGTAAGGTCCAGGCTCAGTACCTGTAATTCCTGCCTCCTGGAAGGTGGGGGTGGACCACCAACCTCACCCAATTGATGCCTTCAGGCTTGAGCCAGTAACCGGAAGTACCTCCAATCTGGGAGGGGTAAGAGTTGTGATTGATATTAATCTGGCCACGCTCAGAGCTTTTAGGAAGAGGGGTGAATGAACAATGTCTTTTAGAAAAGTGGAAGGTAGGGTTTTGTTAGTTTGATATTTTGTTTTCTGTTGGTGCTTATTGATTTCCTCTTTTTAAAAAATAATGAAGCTTTTTTTGGACACTTAATATAGAGTACGTTTAGGATCCTGGTAACTGGTAATAGGGAGAAAGAGTCTGAGATTCCAAGTACATCCTAGTAAACTGATGGCTGCAGTCAGTGGTAACTTAATGAAAACTGAGTCACTATTGTGCATCTGAATGTGCTGAGATGGGCTGCCAGAATGCCTTTGAAAACCCAGATCGTGGATAGATGTTAACATACATTGTAGAAAGATCTGCATTTCTCACAGGTTCGGAAGAGATTTTATTAATGGAGATGATGTAGAAATTCTCCTTGAGTTTTCTGGGAATTTCATTTTTTTCCCCTAAATTTGTTACATTAAAAAATTAAGCCGGGCGATGGTGGCGCACGCCTTTAATCCCAGCACTCGGGAGGCAGAGGCAGGCGGATCTCTGTGAGTTCGAGACCAGCCTGGTCTACAGAGCTAGTTCCAGGACAGGCTCCAAAGCCACAGAGAAACCCTGTCTTGAAAAAAACCAAAAAAAAAAAAAAAATTAAAGTAGCCTGGCTCAAATGTAGCAGTTTTGTTTGGAATGAGTGGAAAAAGAGTCAGGGGGTAGATGTGCCCTGAAGTTGATAGCCCACTCTTACTCTGTCAGCTTAAGTCTTTGGTTACAGGTGCTGGGGTTGAGCCTTCAGCTGCTATTTCAGCCTTCCTGCCCTTACCTTTTATCTGTCCCTTTATCTGCTGAAAGTTGTTATGCTAAAGATCTGATCAAAGAAATCCTGACAATCATTTTATCTTGATGCTAGAAAAAAAAAAAACAGTAGCACAATTGAGGATTAAATCAAAACCTTACTTAGGGGTAGGAGTTGGGGTGCTGGGATCAGCCCAGGGTCTTGTGCTTGCTAGGCAGAATTGGAGACCCGTGACAATTTTATTCAGTTTTTATCTCCTTAACTGAAACAGACCCGACTGACCTTTAACCTCATACTGTGTTGCTCACTAGTTTTCCTAATTAGAAAGTCAGATTCTCCTAATCTTATCTGTCCTCTTCTTGGTTGCCCTTATCAGGTTGGCTGATTCAGTGAACTGCTGCCTCTTTCCCTCAGGCTGCTCTGGTGGGCCAACCCAGTGAGATGAAGACATTTTCCGTTTTCCTCCTCTGCTGTGGCTGTGCCTTCTTCTCTAACCCTGTTTCCTCCTGGTTTCCAGTCATTTCTTGTGGGCACCACCACTAGAGGACAGCAGGCAGAGTGGTCTGTAACCTTGGAGGACCTCTGCAAGCATCCCTGGGTCCCACTTTCTTCTGAGTGCATGGGATGGGTTTGGTCGTGGGGTCAGTCTGTTCAGTGTTCTAATTAGCTGGACGAGGCTCGTCTTATATTTTCCTTAGCTGTCATCCAAGCTGGGCTAATCATTACAGCCCACTGAGAGGGGAAGGCAAAGGTCATTTTTCATTTTGCTGCAGAAGATTAGGAATTTTGAAGGTTTCTGTGTTCCAGAATTTCCTTGATAAAAATTTTGTGTCAGGAACCTTTTTTTTTTAATTTATTTATTTATTATGTATACAGTATTGTCAGTATTCTGTTTGCATGTGTGCCTGCAGGCCAGAAGAGGGCACCAGATCTCCTTACGGATGGTAGTGAGCCACCATGTGGTTGCTGGGAATTGAACTTAGGACCTTTGGAAGAGCAGTCAGTGCTCTTAACCACTGAGCCATTTCTCCAGCCCCCCAGGAACCTTTTTATAGAAAATTCTTGTAATCCAGAAACTTCCCCACATTTTCTTCTACTGGATTATTAACTTGTTTCAAGTTTGTTCTTAGAAAACTTGAAACATCAGAAGGGCATCTAAAGGAAATGTGACTGACTGGCCTGTCACTGAGCAGGTCAGCAGAGCTGTGCTCTGTGACTGCCTTGCCAGTAACTGTAGCACCTGATCTTTCCTGAGTTGCTCCCTGCCTTAGCCTGTACTGTGGGAAGTTCAGATTAGGTCTTAAGGAGTTACTGGGAAGTTACTGGTTTTAAATGGTGTTTCTTTGCATGAGACACATGCTTTCAGCCTTAAAGGGGGGACAGTTGGGAGAGCCTAGAAAGATGAATCAATCAGGCCGGCGGTGGTGGCGCACGCCTTTAATCCCAGCACTTGGGAGGCAGAGGCAGGTGGATCTCTGCGAGTTCGAGACCAGCCTGGTCTACAAGAGCTAGTTCCAGGACAGGCTCCAAAACCACAGAGAAACCCTGTCTCGAAAAACCAAAAAAAAAAAAGAAAAGAAAGATGAATCAGCGGTTAAGAGCACTTGCTGCTCTTGCAGAGGACCGGAGTTCACTTCCCAGCACCCTCTTCAGGTGTCTTATTCTTATTCTTTTTGGTTTTTCAAGAGAGGGTTTCTCTGTGTAGCCCTGGCTGTCCTGGAACTCTGTAGAGCAGGCTGGCCTTGCCTCTCAAGTATTGGGATTAAAGGCACCCCAGGCTCGCATCAGGCTTCTGAACTCCCTGTTATTCAAGCTCAGGAGATCCAGCACTCTTTTTAAGTCTCTGAGTGTTGACTGAGTTTTATGTCCTGCTCAGTTTCCACAGTCGTTAAGTTCCAAAGAAATCACACAGAAGTCTACATTAATTACAAACTGATTGACCTAGTATCTCAGCCTTCTTATTAACTCTTATAACTTATATTACCCCATAATTCTTGTCTGTGTTAGCCACGTGGCTTGGTACCTTTTTTGGCGAGGCAGTCACATCTTGCTTCCTCTGAGGCTGGGTCTCAACTGCACAATGCAGTTCCCTCTTCCCAGCATTCTTGTTGCCCCGCCTCTACTTCCTGCCTGGTCGCCCCACCTATACTTCCTGCCGGCTACTGGCCAATCAGCATTTTATTAAAAATAATACAAGTGACAGGATAAAAGACTATTGTCCCACAGTATCTGAGCATACTGACAAACATAAAATGAATGGGTTTTTAATTTTTTTAAAAGATTTATTTATTTATTATGTGTACAGTATTCTCAGTATTCTGTCTGCCTGCAGGCCAGAAGGGAGCGTCAGATCTCATTACAGATGGTTGTGAGCCACCATGTGGTTGCAGGGAATTGAACTCAGGACCTTTGGAAAAGCAGGCAGTGCTCTTAACCGCTGAGCCATCTCTCCAGCCCAATTTTCAATTTTTTTATATTTTTTGTATGTGGATATTTTGCCTGAGATCAGAAGAGGGTGTCCATGAATCCTCTGAAACTGGAATTATAGACAATTTCAGATGGTTGTAGGCCATGTGGGTGCTGAGAACTGAACCTGAGTCCTGGAAGAGCAGTAAGTACTCTTAACTGCTGAACCATCTCTAGCCTCAAATTAAATATTTTTAAGACTATTTTATTTTGTGTGTATGAGTATTTTGCATGAGTCTATGTCTGTGCACCACATGGATGCCTGGTGCCTGAGGAGTCAGAAGAGGGCGTTTGATCCCCTGGAACTAGAACTACAGACAATGGTGATTCGGGTACTCAGACCAAACCGCTCTCAGCAAAAGCAGCAAGTATTCTTAATCTCGAGGCCACTTCTCCATCTCCATAAATAAAAATAATGTTTTTTTTGTTATTGTTGTTGTTTTGAGTCAGGGTTTCTCTGTGTAACAGTCCTGGCTATCCTGGAATTCACTTTGTAGATCAGACTGGCTTTGAACTCACAAAAATCTGCCTGTCTCTACCTCCCAAGTGCTGGGAGCTCCACCAGTACCTGGCAATAAAAATAATTTAAAAAAAAAAAATCTTTAAAGCTGGTGGCGGATCTCTGTGGGTTTCAGTCAGGTCAGTGAATATCCTCCTGCCTTTTGACTCCTATGAAATGGGGTCATGACTCTGGATGCTTAGACCATGCATGAGAATTTCCATGAGGTGGTGTCTGTACAGAGTATATTAAGATGATCTCTCTTCCTAATCTGTTACCCTCTGTTGAAAAACAAGTCTTTGTGTGTACACACATGCTTGCTAGGGCCTGGACTTGCTAGACAAGTGCCTTACACTCTCTGAGCTCTGTGCTTATGTGTGCGAGGTGGTTCTGTTCTGGGACTGTTTTCACCAATCCCCTGTCCTTTCACTTGAGTTATTTAGGAAGGATTGAGGGGGGTACCTGGGTGGAAACAGATCTCTTCACCTTTGGAGCTTTCCTCTGAGAATCCCATTCCTCCCATTTAGTACAGGCCTTATTGTCAGAAGAAAGCGCCTGTGGCATAGACATCAATAGGTTTCCTAGGATTTCTGGTGTTTATTATACAGGTGTTAGGTCCGGCTTTCCTCTGAATACTGCTGCCCACTGAAGTGGGAATAGTGGCTGTGCTTATGGCAAACCGTTTATAGAGGGTTAGTTGAATGGGTATTAATGTGTTAACCTCATGGCACCCAAGAGAATAACGACAAGTCAGATCTTTCTAGTTTTATAGCCGTGCAGACACCCAGTTCTTCCTCTTCTGCCATTTGCCTTTCTTTAATATATGTATAAAATGTGTGATTAGTAGATAAAATAACCAGGAATGGGCACAGAATTTCATATTGACTGTGGCTACCCACTGATCTCTCACCCATTTATACTGGAGTTTTGGCTGTTGGTGCATCTGTGTAAACACTGCCAAGTGTCCTGCACTTCTGAGAAGACAGGACCAGCCCATCTGTCCCACGTGGGGTCTCATTCCAGGATGTTATGGAATTTGCCATTCTCTAAACCAGGCCTCTCAGTTTTAAGTGCTGTCACTTTGTTGTTGGTATGCATATCACTATGTTGTCATGAATTGCATGACCTTTGGCCCTTGATGTTAAAATAATACCTAGAAAATAAATAGGCCTCATAGACTCAAATCCTGACCATCCACAGGGAACCCATCTTAAAATACAGATTACAAAATAACTTGTTTTTCACATACATTGCCATTTCTTAAAAAAATCCATTCAGTATGGATGAGTGTCTCTTGAAGGCTTTGTATACAGCTATGGCTGCTGCTACCAGCAGTGGAGTGTGGGCAGGAGCACCCTCACCAACCTGTACCATGGCTCCTTTCTCAGATGCAGGGCCCATGAGCAAGGAGACAGTTTGATCTGGCCCAGCTCTGTAGGGAAGAGGGAGAAGGTGTGGAGCACATGTTTTTTTTTTTTTTTTTTTTTTTTTTTTTTTTTTTTTGGTTTTTCGAGACAGGGTTTCTCTGTAGCTTTGGTTCCTGTCCTGGAACTAGCTCTTGTAGACCAGGCTGGCCTCGAACTCACAGAGATCCGCCTGCCTCTGCCTCCCGAGTGCTGGGATTAAAGGCGTGCGCCACCACCGCCCGGCTGGAGCACATGTTTTGTATGCCTTTCTCATCTCTAGTCTTAGTTTTGAGCAACTACCCCAGTAAAGAGTAAATTCACGTTATTTGTAAGCACAGGTGGTAGGATGCGGATATTACCATACTGGATCTCATTTTCACTCCCCTTTTTCAGTGAGAAACGTTCGTATCATGAGCGAAGGCAAAGAAGAGACAGCTGTAAAACAGCACCACGAGGGATGAACTCCTACACAGAAGGCTGTGTGAGCTGATGCAGGGGGACCTGGGCCAAAATTAGAGCTCACAGACTTTCGGTGAAAGGACAGCTAGTTTTTATTAACTTTGTGTGACGAAATGAAAAGTCTTGGACAATTAAAATTTTAATTTTCGGCCGGGCGGTGGTGGCGCACGCCTTTAATTCCAGCATTCGGGAGGCAGAGGCAGGCGGATCTCTGTGAGTTCGAGGCCAGCCTGGTCTACAAGAGCTGGTTCTAGGACAGGAACCAAAAGCTACGGAGAAACCCTATCTCAAAAAAATCAAAAAAAATAAATAAAATAAAATTTTAATTTTCCAGATAGCACAAAAGCACTGTTTCTAGGGGCAAATTCTAATGACTCTGTGTGAAACTGCTCTGAGTTATGTCATCAGGCAGAATGGCCTGTATCAGCATGTGTCCTGAATGGAGGGATAAATAACCAAAGATTAAAAATTGCTACAGCGTTTAGCATGAAGTTTTATTTAATTTCAGATTATAACCTTAGGTAAACAATTTTAATGCTTAATCTTACATAAGAAAGTATGGGTTTCCTGATTGGGCTGATACTGAGAACGGGTAACTGGGTTACAGCCAGAAAACAAGACTTGGAAAGCTCTCTGGTTTTCTCCTTGTCCCTCCAGTGCCTATGCTGTATGGTGTCAACTGCTCACGGTCTAGAGCCTGTGGAAAGTGTGGGCTCTCGGGCCTCTTGTCCATTCCGGTTGAGCAAGAAGGGAATTATATTGTTAAAATGGGGATTTGGGTAATCAAGTGTTCGATAAACTTTAAGAACCACTTATGTTAGCCTTAAAATCTTAAGCCTTCAAGCTATATTAATTCTTTTTTAACATTTATTTTATTGACTGCTGTGAATGTTTTTTCTGCATGCGTATCTGCTCTGTGTATATGCGTGCTGGTGGAGACCAGGAATTACATGTTGTTGTGAGATGCCATGTGGTACAGACACACATTCACACACAAATACAACTAAATATGAAAAGAAAAAGAAAGTTGTAACTCCTTATTTTATGTTTTAGAAATCTTACCCACTGCCGGGCGGTGGTGGCGCACGCCTTTAATCCCAGCACTCGGGAGGCAGAAGGCAGGTGTGTTGAAATAGGAGCGGCAGGGCTGCGTCCCCGGCACCCAGCCGCCCACATGGCTAGCTTATGCCCCGAAATAATTACACGGAAACTGTATTCTTTTAAACACTGCTTGGCCCATTAGCTCCAGCCTCTTACTGGCTAGCTCTCATATATAGATTAACCCATTTCTAATATTCTGTGTAGTACCACGAGCTGGCTTACCAGGAAAGATCTTAACCTGCGTCTGTCTGGAGTGGGAGAATCATGGCGACTCCTTCACTCAGCTTCTTTCTCCCAGCATTCTGTTCTGTTTACTCCGCCTATCTAATTTTCTGTCCTATCAGGGCCAAGCAGTTTTCTTTATTAATTAACCAATGAAAGCAACAGATAAATGCAAGACCCACCTCCATCACAGGTGGACTTCCATGAGTCAAGGCCAGCCTGGTCTACTGAGTGGTTCTAGAGCAGCCAGGGCTATACAAAGAAACTGTCTCAAAACACCACAAACAAACAAAAAAAACCTTTCAAGTGTTGCTTTCTTTACTGGCATCCCTCGCATGGGCAGAGATGTGATTGCTTCTGAGAACTCTTCTCTCAATGTCTTCAAAGTGCTCCCTGCAGTTTCCCAGCTGAGGCTCTGCATTTCTGCAGCAGGTCGCCATGGCCTGAGTCTCTTGTTGGTTTGTTTTTATTTGGGTAAGTAAGGGTTTTTCTTTATAGCACAGATGGCCTTGGCTTTAGCTTCTGGAGTACTGGATTGCCGGCATAGGGCACCATGCCAACAGGCAGTACTTTACCTAAGGTGGTCTAAGAGTGTGTGGCTGGTTCGCTCGTGTGATGAAGCAGGTGTGTGGTTTTAACGGAGGACTCTTTGGTGCCAGTGATGGAAAGAAAAGGCAGTTTTTCTTTTTTTTTTTTTTTGGTTTTTCGAGACAGAGTTTCTCTGTAGCTACAGAGCCTGTCCTGGAACTAGCTCTTGTAGACCAGGCTGGCCTCGAACTCACAAAGATCCGCCTGTCTCTGCCTCCCGAGTACTGGGATTAAAGGCGTGCGCCACCACTGCCCGGCGAAAAGGCAGTTTTTCAAGCAGAGGCCCTGTACCTTTGCTGATGACAGTGCTGTGTCCTCAGCCTCTCCATGGTCTCATTCTCCATGTTCAAACCCACAGAAACAGCACTCAGAGCTTTTACTTTATGCAATGTTGTTTGTATGGACTTTGTTTGTAATGGACTTTTAAAAAATGCGTATTTGGGTTTTGCGGGGGGGGGGGTTGGTTTTTCAAGACAGGTTTTTTTCTGTGTAGCCCTTGCTGTCCTGGAACTCACTCTATAGACCAGGCTGGCCTCAAACAGAGATCCGCCTGCCTCTGCCTCCCGAGTGCTGGGATTAAAGGCGTGCGCCACCATCGCTGGATAAAAACATGTATTTGTATGTGTGATTGAGCACATGCTATGTTGTGTGTGGCATTCAGAGGACTGCTTTTGGAGAGATAGCTTGGGGTAGTCTTAGACTGGCTGAGGACTTTTTTAAATTTTTTTTTTATTGATATTTATTGAACTCTACATTTTTCTCTGCTCCCCTCCCTGCCCGGCCCCCCCCTTCAATCCTCCCCGCAAGGTCCCCATGCTCCCAATTTACTCAGGAGATCTTGTCTTTTTCTACTTTCTACTTCCCATGTAGATTAGATCTATGTAACTCTCTCTTAGTGTCCTCATTGTTGTCTAAATTCTCTAGGATTGTGATTTGTAGGCTGGTTTTCTTTGCTTTATGTTTAGAAACCACCTATGAGTGATAGACATGTGATAATTGTCTTTCTGTGTCTTGGTTACCTCACTCAAAATAATGTTTTCTAACTCCATCCATTTTCCTGCAAAATTCAAGATGTTGTAATTTTTTCTGCTGTATAGTACTCCATTGTGTATATGTACCCCATTTTCCTTATCCATTCTTCGGTCGAGGGGCATTTAGGTTGTTTCCAGGTTCTCTGGCTGAAGACTTTTTGTAGGGGGTTCTTTTCTTCCACCCTATGGGTTCTGGGAATCAAGTTCAGATCGCCAGCCTTCCTTGGCACTAAGTGCTTTATCCACTGAGCCAATTTGCTGGCCCTGCTTTGAATTTACAGAGTGCTAAGAGTTCAGATACTGCCTCCAGCATTTGAAGGACCTGTTGTTCCCTATTGACGCTTGTTAAGATTCTCCTTGACCTTGCTTACCTGCATGACTTATAAGCCCTACAATTTTATTTTTTTATTTATTTATTTATTTATTTATTTATTTATTTTGGTTTTTCGAGACAGGGTTTCTCTGTGGTTTTG
Source organism: Chionomys nivalis (assembly GCF_950005125.1). Lineage (NCBI taxonomy): Eukaryota > Metazoa > Chordata > Mammalia > Rodentia > Cricetidae > Chionomys > Chionomys nivalis. The sequence continues at coordinate 5,698,831 of NC_080096.1, read as the reverse complement.
GAGCCTGTCCTGGAACTAGCTCTTGTAGACCAGGCTGGTCTCGAACTCACAGAGATCCGCCTGCCTCTGCCTCCCAAGTGCTGGGATTAAAGGCATGCGCCACCACCGCCCGGCGAGCCCTACAATTTTAATAGGTAAAACAAATAGAAGGTATGCCCTAGAATTATAAAAGACAGACTTTAATAACTGTAGTGATGGGCAGTGGGATCATCCACTTAGAGCTTATATTTTGTATCATAGGCTTGTGTCTTATCTGTTAATCCATTCTGATTTGAACACCCAGCCTGAGAGCTGGAGGTGTGACTCAGTTGAAAGGGTGTTTGCCTAGCATCATGCCCTGGAGCTGCATCTTACTGGACAGGATAGTGCCCAACTAATCCAGCACTTGAGGACGAGGCCCAGGTGGGATACCTTGTCTGTCTGTCTGTCTGTCTGCCTTTCTTTCTTTCTTTCTTTCTTTCTTTCTTTCTTTCTTTCTTTCTTTCTTTCTTTCTTTCTTTCTTTCTTTCTTTCTTTCTTTCTATATGCGCTGGTGTTTTGCCTGTATGTGTCTGTGTGAGGATGACAGATTTGCTGGAACAAGAGTTATAAACAGTTGTGAACTGCCCTGCAGGTACTGGGAATTGAACCTAGTTCCTCTGAAAGAGCAACCAGTCAGTCCTCTTAACCCCTGAGTCATCTTTCCAACCTTTTTACTTTTTCCTTTTTGGTTTTTTGAGGCAGGGTTTCTCTGTAGCTTTGGAGCCTGTCCTGGAACTCCCTTTGTAGACCAGGCTGGACTCGGACTCCCAGAGATCCTGCCTCTGCCTCCCGAGTGCTGGGATTAAAGGCGTGCACCACCACCGCCTGGCCTTACTTTTTTTTTTTTTTTTTAAGGAAACTAAAACTTAGCTGCTGATGTTTGAAAAATATTTTGTCACCGGGCGGTGGTGGCGCATGCCTTTAATCCCAGCACTCGGGAGGCAGAGGCAGGCGGATCTCTGTGAGTTCGAGACCAGCCTGGTCTACAAGAGCTAGTTCCAGGACAGAAACCAAAAGCTACGGAGAAACCCTGTCTCGAAAAATCAAAAAAAAAAAAAAAAAAAAAAAAATATATATATATATATATATTGTCTGTTTTTTATTATAAAGTATATTTTAAAAGTTCTTTTAAAGTTATAGACTATATTTAAAATTATAATCCTTGAATAATTGGTTCATTTTAATCTTCTTCTATGTTACACCCATGAGCGACACTTAGGAAATTCGAATAACAGTAAACTGCTTTGTTTAGAGAAGTAAGGATAAGATACTAGACTAAGTCCCAGCTGTTCACCAGTGGGAAAAACCATACCCGACCCCAGAGTAGAACAGCATCTGTCTCGTGGCATCTGAAAACCTGTGCTGTGTGAATAGGAAAAATGGGCAGGACAGACCTCTCTCCTCGGGGGTGATTTATCCTTTTCAAATTGTGTGTGTGTGTTTGTGTGTGTTGTGGATGTGTGTGCGGGGTCACTTATGCATACAAACAAGGGTATACACATGCCATACCATGCTGTGGCAGTCAGAAACTGGGGTGTCTGACCCAAGATCTGCTCATGGCTGTATAAACCAGGCTAGGCAGCTTTGAACCTCCCAGGACTCTGTTGGCTCACATTTCCAGTAAGGACATGCTGGGACAGCACACTGCTCTACATGGATGGGTTCAGGGGATTTTTTTAAACTCAGCTCTTCATACTTGTATGACCACCACTTTACCCTCTGAGCCTTCTCCCCAGCTCTTTTAAAAATTTTCATTTGCGGTTGTTTTATTTTGGCAGTGCTGTATTGAGCCAGGCTTGCAGTGTGCTAGGCATAGACTTAACCCCCGAACTGCACTCTTGTCCCTGGTGTTAGAGTTTCAGGCACAGCTGCATTGCTCTGTCCTTTCCTGTTTTTTTTTTTTTCCTCTGTGACTTTGGGAATGTGATTGCTGTCTCCATGTCCTGAGTCCATCTGAATTGTGGGATTATAATTTCTGAGGCTTGAACGTTGAGATTTATGTACCATTACAGCTGGCAAAGTTAGGGTTCATGGAGCTTTGGTTCAGTTCAAGGCCTGTGCAGTGTGAGTGGGAGATGAGGGTGAGCCTTCATGGAACTCACTGCTGAGGGCCAGCTGGGCTTGTGCTTCTTGAAAATACCCACGTTGTTGACTTGCTGGAACCACGGGGCTATGGGGTCTTACGCATCCTCTCCACAACTGTCTTATCTGTCCATCAGAGTTGCGTCCTTTAATTTTTTATTTTAAATTAAGATTTTTAAATAGAATTTATAACCTTTTTAAAAAATGCATTTGTTTTTATTTTAGGCACATTGGTATTTTGTCATGGGTGTTAGGTCCCCTGGAACTGGGATTAAAGACAGTTATGAGCTGCCATGTGGGTGCTGGGTATTGAACTCAGAACCTCTAGAAGAACCACTGAGCTCTTTAACTACTGATCCATCTTTCCAGGCCAAAAATCTATAGTCTTAAGACTTATTCCTTCCTGGACAGTGGTAGCACACACCTTTAATCCCAGTACTAGGGAGGCAGAGGCAGGTGGATCTCTGAGTTTGAGACCAGCCAGGGCTACACAGAGAGACCCTGCCTTAACAAACAAAAAAACTTTTTCCTCACATGGATTTCCACTATATACACACATATGCATTTGTACACAATGTGTATTTTTATGGAAAGAATGTGAGAGTCTGTCAGTAACCTTGTGTAGGTGCATGTTTAGCTGCTGGTTTAAGGCCATTGAAAGCCTAAATGCCCAAGGCCTTTCATTTTCACATATCTACAACAGCAAGACTGAGACTCTAGACTCACTGTGCTGCAGAGGGTCTTCCTGTTTAGAGAGTTCAACCCTATAATATAAAACACAGAGCACGTGCAAGTTGTGCGCGCGGAGGGAGGTATGGAGCTGTGCACATGGAAGTGTGGGGTTCTCTGCTTCTTTCTGTGATGATTTGCTTCTCTTCATCTCGGTGAGTCACCATCACATGCTATTTTATTATCTTGAAAACAGTCTCTGGAATTTTTTTTTTATCCTCTGTTTTTGCCGTGTGAGTGGAAAACCACTGAAGTTGTTGAACAATATTTAAATGAAGACTTTCTTTAGGGACACTTTAGTTATCTGTTTTGGCCTTTTCTGTTGTCTTTTTGTCTCCACGTGCAAAGTTTGGATTGTAAGGTTAAGAATTGGTGACTGCCTAAGGCAAACAGGCCTATTTGCCCTGGCTGAGTACTGGTGGCTCATGCCTCCCAAGATGAGAATATGGTCTGTTCTGGAAATGTGCTTGTGAGGTGCATTGGAGCAGGTCAGTTTGCTGGTCTTAAATCAACAGACTGTCTGTCTGAGAGACAACCCAGACTCAAGGGAGCCCAGGAGTCTTAGGTCTCCCTGCCACCTCCTGTGCTCTGATTGCTCCCTCTGTTGCTTTTGGACTTGCTCAGACTAACCTAAGAAAATAGCAGGATTTCCTTGTCCACATCCTCACCTGCTTGTGTTTCACGAGAAAGACAGACTTCTTTCTGGCTAGTGGGAGATGATTTTAGGGCAAGGATGGCAAGGGGAGGATACCCTGGTTCTCCTGCCTGACCTCCTACCCCTGATCAGCACAGGGCTAACTTGTTTGGAGGTCTCCAAAACAGAATTCTTCTGACTTTTGTTCACTGCCTTTCTTGCACTGCTCTCTACCCCTAGCCCAGCCTCCTTGTCCCATTCCACACTCGCAACAGGAATCATTTTTATAGCACACATAACCTTTAAACCAAAAGTATATTGCTTCTAACAAGAGTGAACCTCTTCTTTGCTTTTATTTTGAAAAGTCCTCCCTGTTGTTTAATGTGGAGGGTATCTGTGCTGAAAGCCTGCTCCAAGTAGGCATTTGTGCATCCCAGAGGAACTTTTGATTTATTTCCTTAACTCTGCCCTCCTTTCTCTGTGGTTCAAAAACCTTTAATGATCTATAAAGCTTGGAGACTTCAGTACAGAACAGTAGTGGTTTTAAGGACCCTCCCACCATATGAAAGGCCTGCCAGGTTCCACACGCTGGGTTTCCACTCCCTGGAAAGCTAACCTCTTACAGACTTTTGGTTGTGCGGCAGGGCATTCTCGGTTGGGGCCTTGATAATGCTTTTGTGAAATATATTTTCTTCCTTTTCTCCCTCCCTTTGAAAAACTGTAATGAAAATTCCGGGCTCTTGGCCAGCCTGTGGGATGTGATACAGTAGAAATGTTTCTGGTGCCCTTTGTTACTGCTCGGCTTTGATTAAGTTTGTTTCCAGTAAGTTTAACCCCGCTCCCCCTGGCCCCCCTGCTCCTCATGGCTGAGGAGGCTGATTGAGCCAAGGTTAAGCATGGTGTTGTGCAAGTTGCTGATGCCTAGTGGACTCCCTGTGCCAGGCAGAAGGAGCAAGAAGCATGTCTCTAACAACGTGATGTTTCCTCTCTGGCTGCCTTATGCTGCCTTGTGCAGGAGGTGATAGAGCTGTGTGTGGAAGCTGTGTAGGTTTCCTCTCTTGCTTCTGATCAGGTATTCCAGGAAACCACTGTACAACATGCTCCCTTGTTTCTATTTAAAATTGTGACACTCTGTAGCCTTGGCTGGCCTCTAATTTCTTGCCTCTGCCTCTTGAGTGCTAGGGTTATTGGTGGAGGCCTCCATGGGAGGCTATACAGCTTGTCTTGAGATTCTTTTAGTTAAGTAAGTTTAAAATCATGTTGTACAACCTCTGGGACTCTGCCAGGTGTGGGAGGAGGCTCCCAGAGCAGCGGTGAGCAAGCAGTGCTGCTCCTTTGATCTTCTGTGGCTCTCCATTTCAAAAGAAAGGGGTGCTTGCAGCTTTAGAATTTTTTTTTTTTTGTTTAATATTGCTTTGACCTCATATTTATAGCCCTTTTCATCCTAGCAACAGAACCCTTGACAAAAAGCATTTTCCAGGGGCTGGAGAGATGCCTCAGTGGTTAAAAGCATTGCCTGCTCTTCCAAAGGTCCTGAGTTCAATTCCCAGCAACCACATAGTGGCTCACAACCATCTGTAATGAGGTCTGGTGCCCTCTTCTGGCCTTCAGGCATACACACAGACAGAATATTGTATAAATAATAAATGAATAAGTATTTAAAAAAAGCATTTTCCAGTCCTTCTGATACTCTAGAGGGTGAGAACAAGATGTTCTGATGCTAGATGTGCGTGCAGGAGCCCCTCCCAGTCAGAGGGAAGTGGATCTTACAGTGATACCCTCTGGAGCCTCTGTGATGCTGAGTGCTTGCTTGGTTTTAGGCAGTGTTTACTTTTCCACAAAAAGTGAGATTTTACTCCTAAAATTCTTGATTTATGGTGGAATTCTTTGCCAACCCACAGTGATGGAGTATAAGTTTGTGCAATCCCTTTGTGTCCTGGGGCTTTGGAGATACTGACCTATAAGCTAGCAGAGATCAATGTGATAAAACAGTCTCTTGGGAAAACAGCGATCCGACTTCCTTCCGGACCCGTCAGAAACGGTTCACTTGAAGACAGAATTCTGTAATGACCAGAACAGCACTGTGGTCCCAGAATCTGTGAAAGAATGCAAATCACCAGTGGGCCACAGGAGGTGTGTTTTATCCCTCTTCTCCTGTTCTTTTAAGGGCTCTCATTTTCTCAGCTATTCTGGAAGCCAGAAAACCCCAACAATACTTATGTCTTCATTCCCTTCAGAGTTGAGGTTACGTATGTTAGTTGGGTGCCCAACTTGGTTGCTAGGACCTGGACTTCAGTCCTCCTATTATGCAGCACGTGCTTTAACCACTGTGGCTTCTCTATCAGAAAGTATGTAGAATGAGACGTGCTGTTTGGGAGTGCTTTGTTTTGTTTATTTGTGGAGTTTTATTTGTTTGAGACAAGGTCTTGCTGGGGGCAGAGGGAGTCTTATGAGGGTTTCTCTGTGTCACCCTGGCTGTCCTGGAACTCACTCTGCAGACCAGGCTGGCCTTGAACTTAGAGAGACTCACCTGCCTCTGCCTCCCGAGTGCTGGGGTTAAATGTGTGTGTTACCATCACTGCCCGGCTGAGACCAGGTCTTATGTAACCTATTCTGATCTCAGACTTGCTCTGTGGTCAGAGGTGACCTTTTATATGTTAGCTGCTTGTCTCGCTGTGACAAAATACCTGATAAAGGTGACTTTAAGGTCAGAGGGGCTTATTTTGACTCATAGCTCAAGGATACATACAATACTGCATGGCAGGGAAGCTAACAATGGAGATGCATGAGGCAGATCTTTACATTGTATCTACCGTCAGGAAGCAGAAAGAGATGAATTCTGGTGCCTAGCTCACTTTCTCTGTTTACTTTTTCCTAAACCATTGTCTGTGGCATGGTGCCTCCCAAGGAAAGTGGTTCTTCCACTGTGGCTAATCCAACCTAGGTAATCCTTCACAAATGTGCTAGAGAGGCCGGGCAGTGGTGGCGCACGCCTTTAATCCCAGCACTTGGGAGGCAGAGGCAGGCGGATCTCTGTGAGTTCGAGACCAGCCTGGTCTACAAGAGCTAGTTCCAGGACAGGCTCCAAAACCACAGAGAAACCCTGTCTCGAAAACAAACAAACAAACAAAAAAACAAATGTGCTAGAGACTTGTCCCCTAGGTGATTGCAAATCTGTTGACAACCAGTATAAGCTATCACAGTTTGAACTCTTGATCCTCCTGCCTCCATTCCTAAGTGTTATTATTACAGATATCACCACCACACTAAGCTCCGTGCAATTTTCTTTTTCTTTTTTTTTTTAATTTATTATGTATACAATATTCTGTCTGTGTGTATGCCTGCAGGCCAGAAGAGGGCACCAGACCTCAATACAGATGGTTGTGAGCCACCATGTGGTTTCTGGGAATTGAACTCAGGACCTTTGGAAGAGCAGGCAATGCTCTTAACCTCTGAGCCATCTTACCAGCCCCTCAGTGCAATTTTCTGCACGTCTCATTCTAAGCAATGTGTTTACTTCTCATTGTTTGTAGGCATGGTTTATGATATACTAGGAATAACCAGGCTTGTCCTTAATCTGAAAACAGTAAGTGCCCAAGCACTGACTTCATGTTACAGGTAAAACTGTTAGAAGTATAGCTTCTAAGGAGCAAAATAAAGATGCTCATTCTCATTGCACCCCAATTTTTACAGAAACATAAGTTAGGCAAAAAGTACATAGGTACAGTATGTGGAATGGAAAGAAAGACAAACCTGAGTCTTATGATCTGTTTAACTATATAATAGAAAACCCAGAGACTATTAATGTAATGATGAAACATGGAAAAATTGCTACGGATGAAGTAGTGAAAATAAGTGATGTTTCTGTAGACCCACGATAGTCAAGTAGAACACGTAAGAGATTTAACGTTTTCTGCAATGGCAAGAGAAGGTGTAAGATCCTTGCAGTAAGTATAATAAATGGTGTGGGAGGCCTTTGCTTAATAACAACAATAACAAGCTATTAAAACATACAGGCGTTTCTAAAGCAGTGAAGAAGCCAGGGATGATGTAGTCTCAGCACTCTGAAGACCAAGCAGGGATGGAGGCAAATGTGGCCACATAATAGCAATACGCTACTTAAAAACAATCACAATAACCTGGGTTAGGTGAATAGTTGACATAGTAGTTGTGTGTGCTTCTAAATAAATCCAACATAAATTAATAAAAAATTTTTTTTTTTTTAGACAGAATTGCTTTATGCTTATAATGGTGTTTAGGCTGACCATGAACTACTGGTCCACCTGTTTCCACCTCCCAGAGCTGGGATTACAAGTACATGATCAGCACTGGAACTGGCAAGCATTTTATTGTTTTGTGAGGCCAGGGAGCAAAATTATTTGCAAAGTTGGGTTCACTGCCATTCAAAGCTTTGGCATTTTAAGTTTGCTGTTTTCCTCTGTGATGTTTCTGAACACAGTAAATGTGACCAGAACCACACTGAAGAGAGAGCTCAAAGCTTAATTTTCAAGGTTCGGCTTTCCTATTCACTCTTTAAACCCCATGAAATATGGGGCTCATATAGACTCTCCCTCACCAAGTTGAACTGAAAATCACATTATATGGGTACTGGGTATATGGTAGTGAACTTGCCAACCATACTCAAGGCTCTACGTTCCATCTCTGGCACTTCATAAAACCAATTCAGTTACAAGTTAAGAGCGTTAAAATTATAAGCGATGCTAAATAACAGGCATTGTTTGGAGCATGGAGCATTGAACCCATCTGATCTTCATGCATCTCGTTACAGTCGTGCTACCTTCTTCCTCAGCTTGGAACACCAGGTCTGCAGGTGCCGCCCAACTGAGCTGAGATTGTTCCTCTCCTGGTTTCTAGCAGTGCAAACAAGGACAGGAGGAAGCTGCTCATTTTTGGCATTATTAAGCTTATTCTTGGTTTCCTAGTGCTTGGCTTCTTTGGATGGAGGGGTAGATAGATGATGTCTGATGAAGGGAAGTCTGCAGGGCAGGGTTAGTGAGTGTAAGTGAGAACCATCCTACAGTGGATGCTTTGGATTGTCCGTGACTTCCTCTTTATATTAAACTTGTGTGTATTCATTTACTCAGCCAGCAACAGATATTCAAGTTCCTTTGTAGAAGACATTTTAGTTGGATGTGAAGAATAATTTTTTAAAAAGTGTGAATTTAAAACAAACAAGTACAATGTTTCTTTTACCCTTAAACGTTCATAATGTACTAAGAAAAGCATACAGAACAAGTGGATAACTTGTGTGATAACTGCCGTGTAGGATGTAGATATACTTGTACCAGATTTGTAACAGGCTATGACTTGCACCTCAGGGTCCCATTTTATTTTTGTTTTGCCTTTGTTATAATCTCCTAAAGTTGTCATATGACTCTAATCAAACTTGTCCCCAGTTTTGAGTGGCTTCTCCTCTTAAGCATTGGGTAGTTGGAGCACTCGTAGCCAAGAGCCTACTTGCAGCCTCTTCCCTCTTGAGGGAACTCTCTGATGAGTGGAGTGTGCGGGGATTCTCTCCATGCTGCTCTTCTCAGAGAGGTGGAGTGCAAATTCTTTTTTTTTTTTTTTTTTTTTTTGACTTTTCGAGACAGGGTTTCTCCGTAGCTTTTGGTTCCTGTCCTGGAACTAGCTCTTGTAGACCAGGCTGGCCTCGAACTCACAGAGATCCGCCTGCCTCTGCCTCCCGAGTGCTGGGATTAAAGGCGTGCGCCACTACCGCCCGGCGTGAGTGCAAATTCTAATTGATCCTAATAATAAAAACCTGGAGTCAGATATGGGTGGGGGTTGAAAGCTGAAAGATCAGAGAAGCAGAACAGCCAGCCACTAGTTCTTACCTCTACAAAATTCTCAGACCAAATGTGAAGTATCCTGTCTCTACAAGTCCTCAGATTGAATGCCTTGACTTCCTGTCTCCTCCCATTTTGTATTCCTTTCTCTGCTCAACCATATCCCTTCTGTCTTCACTTCCCTAGTGTTGAAATTAAAGGTGTGTGACTCCCAAGTACTGGGATTAAAGGTGTGAGCCACCACTGCCTGACTCGGTCGGACTCTTTGGGACTCTTTTTTGAGACTGAAGCCAACTAGTGTAGCCCAGGGTGGCCTTGAACTCTCAGAGATCCAGCTGCCTCTGTCTCCCAAGTGCTGGGATTAAAGGTGTGTGCCACCACTGCCTGACCTTTATGACTAATTAGTGGCTCGCTCCACACTCTGATCCGTGGGCAAGCTTTATTTGTCACAGCCCAAACGACATGCCACCACAGACAGGTACTCTCCTATGCGGTTTTTTCCCATCTGTCCAATGGAGGCATCATAACCAGCTGCCAGGGCTGTTGGCGTGAGGGGCTGCTGAGTTGTGGCTTACCAGGTGATCTTGCCCTCATGCAGCTGTAAAACCTCAGAGGTTTTGAGAATCTGGAAAGCAAAACTTAATACTCAGTTGCACAGTTTTAAAAAGTTTTTTTTTTTTTCCTTTTGGGGGTACGGTTTGAGACAGGGTTTCTTTGTGTAGCCCTGGTTGTCCTGTAATTCACTCTGTAGACCAGGCTGGCCTCAAACTCACAGAGATTCACCTGCCTCTGCCTTCCAGGTGCTGGGATTAAAAATGTATGCCACCACCGCCTGCCTGAGTTAGATTTTTGTATTCATGTGTGTTCATGCACATGTGTGTAGGTGCCCAGATAGAAGAGAATTTCCAATAGAGGGCGCTGGATCTCCTGTCAGGAGTTACTAGAAGGCTGTAAGATCTGGGTGTTGGGAGCTAAACTCTGGTCCTCTACCACTGAGCCATCTCTCTAGCCTTCAGAGTCACAAGGTTTTATACTGTACCATGTTGCTCAGTTAAATTTCTTCTTTCCTTTCCTTTGCTTTCCTTTTATTTTATTTTGGCCTCGGCCTCACAAGTGCTGAGGCTAACAGACATCTTCACTAATTTGTCTTACACATTCATTTATATATATTTTGATATAGGATCTCACTCTGGACTGAAACTCAGAGACCTACCTGGCTTGTCTCACTTCTAATCAAATCTTTGTAAAACCCCTCAGATAATTTGGAGGATTGCAATGTATTTGAGGTGGATTTGTGTGAGCTTACAGTATACACTTGAGTTAGAAGTAGAAATTGGGGTTAGAGGATGTCAGTAAATACAGCTATAACTTGATCTTCCCAATGCTCTATCTTTCTACCATGCTGCCTTCATATTCTCAGGTGTCCTTTATAGAAATTCCAGGATTTGTGGTAGTCTGCCTTTAATTTGGGGTGAAAGAATGGATCTTGAGTTCCTTTTATCCAAAGCTTCTCAATGCCCTTAGAAATTTAGACAGAAAATACAGAATATTTGCTAAGGTTTGGGTATGAAATGGTTCCTCAAAAAGCTCATGTGTTAAAGTAAGGGTATGCTTCTTAACTTCCAGGGAGCAGAAGCTCTTGTACTCAGGAAACTTCTGGATGGCTCCCAGGGAATTCTCATGGATTAGAGCTAGTTAGATGTGCCTGGACAATTACAAGTGGGCCTGGTTGGGGGCTGCCTCTGGAGATTACAGATTATCTGTGGGCTTTGTTCTCTCTCATGCTCTCTTTTTCACTGACTGCTTTGCCCTGAGCAGTTCTGGGCTGCGCCCTCGCCCCCCATCAGATGCCCACACCTGAGGCCAAGAGAACATGGACAGAAATTTCTGAAACTGGAGACTGACTACAGCTGTTTTTCTTTCCAATTGTTTGAAGTATTTTGTCACAGCAGTGCATGCTCACACACAAATGGCGCTCATTTTCCTATCTTAACTTTTTGAGATACGTTTAACTCCAATTTTTTTTTTTTTTTTTTTTTTTTTTGGTTTTTCAAGACAGGATTTCTCTGTGGTTTTGGAGTTAACTCCAATTTCTTTTCTTTTCTTTTCTTTTTTTCTCCAATTTCTATAAAAACATCCACACCTCTTCTTTTCCTCTGCCCATAGTCAGCACAGAAGATTTCTGTCATCTCAGGGAGAATTTCACTTTACAGAGAAGCAGTCAACACTAATCAGTTCTTAGACACTGTGTACCTGGGGACAGCACCTGAGGCTGTAGGTTAAGGTCCCCCCCCCCCAGCACCCTCACCACATCTATCACCTCCACTCAGACCCAATAATCTGGACACAAATTGGGTTTTTGTTTTTTGTTTTTTGATTTTTCGAGACAGGGTTTCTCTGTAGCTTTGGAGCCTGTCCTGGAACTAGCTCTTGTAGACCAGGCTGGTCTCGAACTTGCAGAGATCCGCCTGCCTCTGCCTCCCAAGTGCTGGGATTAAAGGCGTGTGCCACCACCGCCCGGCTCACAAATTGGGTTTGATGAGTTTCCTAGCATCTTGACAAGCACTATTCTACATTTATTTGTTATATTTAACAGGATATTTTAAAGGACCCCAGCTGCCAGGTCCTGAGGACCTGAGCTTCTGTCCCCTAGGAGTAGATGTGCCCCTCTCTCTTACTCTGAGGGTGAGTTCATCTCATTTTATGTGTGTGTTTATGTGTGTTTTGCTTATGGATGTCAGTACCTTGCATGCAGAGGGCCAGAAGAGGACATTGGATCTCCTGATCCTCTATATGGGTCCTGAGAACCAAAATCCAGGTCCTTTGAAAGAGCAGCCAGTGCTCTTAACTGGTGAGCCATCTCCCATCCCTCCAGTCCCAAGTTCTCTCTTGCAGATATTTTCATTCGGTGTCCCAGAAGCTCTCTGAACCACAGGCTCTTTTTTGGGGGGCGGGTATTTGGATAATTTTTATAGGTGTTTACTGGGTCCAGTGGAGGGAAGTTGCACATCATTTTTTGTTGGTGATCAATTTACCCTTCAGCCCTTCTCTGTGTAAAGCCTGGGTCCTTTAATTCCACCTACCTGAGTCCTTTAATTCCACCTACCTGAGTTCTTTAATTCCACCTAATCCTCCTTTGATCTCCTGACAGCCTGCCCCCATCCTATCATAGTAGGCTCTGGGAGTTATTAGCATAGCAGAGAACACACCCTTTGGGAGTCCTCCTCTGTCGGGAAATGAGGACTGAGACCAAATGCCTGGAACCTGAAGTTCTTGGACTTTTCCTTTAGCTGGAGTTAAGGGTTACTGTTCAGTTCTGCTTTCTTGTGCTGTTTGCCTGGTGCCACTTTGCCTGTTCCTGCTTCGGTTTGCTGGAAAGGGCTTAGTTTCTTCTGTGGACATTATATGTATGTGATTGAGCACCTTGATCTGTGAGGACAGTAAAGTGGGTGCCTCTCGTGAGTAGGGTAAATTGAGACATAAAGTTTGAGTTTGTGGCAGAAGTGAGTTCTGTCAGGCTGTGTTTAGGTGGAAGAGTGTGGAAGATTGCACTGGTATGTCCTGGTGTCTCCAGAGTTCTGTCTGTCTAGAAGTTGGTGGAAGAAAGTGTGCTTAATTAAGGATAGTTCTGAAAAATAAAGAAGACCGTCATCTCATCCCCATCTTGAGCTCATCGTTAAGTGGGAAGTCTCCACTGGGTGCCTCTGGGAGGTGTCTCTCTAGGGGCCATCTCCTTTTCCTCTTTATAGCCTCCTAGGGAGAACATCTGCATTTTCTTTTAAGATAAACACATTTATTTTCTGTAAATTCCTGTACTCAAAGAAGAGGGGAGGGTATGGTAGAGAATTTCACCTCTAAAGGGTGGGCCAGCAGGGCTTGGTGATACAAGCCAGTCTGGGTTGCTGTTCCAGACCAGCCTGAGCAGTTGGCTGTTTCAAACTAAAACATTTTGAATGCACTAGGGGTGTAGCTCACTTGCCTAGTTTGTATGTGTAAGGCCCTGGTTTCAATCTCAGGTACATACCCCTCCAAAAAAAATTTTTTTTTCCAGTTTAAAGATTAGGGAAAATTTTTGGAGAGAAGGCAAAAACCTTGACCGCCTTGCATTCCAATTCACATCCTTCAGTATAGCTAGCTAAGTAAGTTTGGGGAATATCGCTGTGATTACCGTATGAGAGGGAACCCTAGTGTGTCCCGTGGAGGATGAGGACCATAGGGAATGAGGGAATGGAGAGACCGGGAGAGAGAGAGACAGAGAAATGGAGGGGGAGTGGGGACGACCAAGAGAGACAGCTGCCTCCTCAGAGAAAATAGCAAAAAAAGAAAAAGGAGTAGGCGGAGCTTGTCTCTTAAAGGCAGGCACAGGGTACTGCCTGTCATAAACACAGGTGTAATGCAGGACTTGTGCCAGATTCCCAAGGGGCAGGGCCAAGGTGTGCCTTGATGCTAACAGATATTTTATGTCCCTTTGCATTTGTATTGTAAATATGATTTCTGTCTGCATTGATACTTGGACTTTAGACCGCTGGTCATGCAGGCCATACTGGGTGAATTTTTATAAGGTCATTGAGAAGCTTATGTCTATTCCTCTGCTGCAGTTGGGGAACTTGGGGAAGCCAGGTCTAATGCAGACAAATCTGGCAAAGTAGTGCCCTTGGTAGAAGGAGTCAGGAGTCCTGTCTGAGCATAGCTGTCTGCTGCCTCCTAGGAGAAGACTGCACACATGCCTGAGACTTACCTGATAAAATGCAACACTGTTTGAGGTACATCCGTGAGGTTTTTTTGTTTGTTTGTTTGTTTTTGTTTTCCCTGGGATGAGCCTCACTATGTTGCCTAGATTGGTTTTGAAGTACTGGGCTCAAGCAACTCTCTCTTCTTAGAAGTCTCCTAAGTAGCTGGGTGGTAGGTACGTGTCATGGTGCTTGCCTTTTCAGGATTGTGTGTGTAGATGTTTTCCTTGCATGTGTGTCTGTGTACTTTTTGTGTGTCCAAGGAAGAGACTAGACAAGGGCTAGACGAGGGCATCGAACCCTTAGGACTAGAGTTACAGACAGTAATAAGCTACCATGTCGGTACTGGGAATTGAACTCAGGTCTTCAGGAAGAGTAGCCAATGCTCTTAACCCTTGAGCCATCCTTCCAGCCCCTCATTGTTAGGGGTCTCTCTCTCTCTCTCTCTCTCTCTCTCTCTCTCTCTCTCGATTTTCTTTTCCTTTTTTTATTGATTTTTATTGAGCTCTACTTTTTCTCTGCTCCTCTCACCTCCCCCCTTCAACTCTCCCCCAACGTCCCCATGCTCCCAATTTACTTAGGAGATCTTGTCTTTTTCTTCCTCTGTAGACTAGATCTATGTAAATCTCTCTTAGTGTCCTCATTGTTGTCTAAGTTCTCTGGGATTGTGGTTTGTAGGCTGACTTTCTTTGCTTTATGTTTAAAAACCACCTATGAGTGAGTACATGTGATAATTGTCTTTCTGGGTCTGGGTTCCCTCACTCAAAATAATGTTTTCTAGCTTCATCCATTTTCCTGCAAAATTCAAGCTGGTTTCTTTTTTTCTTTTTTCTTTTTCTTTTTTTTTTTTTTTTTTTTGGTGTGTGTGTGTTTTATACTGTGTAGTGCTCCATTGTGTAAATGTACCACATTTTTTGGTTGAGGGACATTTAGGTTGTTTCCAGGTTCTGGCTATGACAAACAATGCTGCTATGAACATAGTTGAACACATGTCCTTGTGGCACGATTGAGCATTCTTGGGATATATACCCAAAAGTGGTTATTACTGGGTCTCGAGGAAGGTTGTTTCCTAGTTTTCTGAGAAATCACCACACTGACATCCAAAGGGGTTGTACCAGCTTGCATTCCCACCAGCAATGCAGAAGTGTTCCCTTTTCCCCACAACCTCTCCAGCATAAGTTGTCATCAGTGTTTCTGATCTTGGCCATTCTTACCAGGTATAAGATGGAATCTCAGAGTGGTTTTGATTCGCATTTCTCTGATGACTAAGGATGTTGAACATTTCCTTAAGTGTCTTTCAGCCATTTTAGATTCCTCTGTTGAGAGTTCTCTGTTTAGGTCTGTACTCCATTTTTTTATTGGATTATGTGATCTTTTGGTGTCCAATTTCTTAAGTTCTTTGTATATTTTGAAGATCAGACCTCTGTCTGATGTGGGATTAGTGAAGACCTTTTCCCATTCTGTAGGCTGTCGTTTTGTCTTGTTGACCGTGTCCTTTGCTTTACAGAAGCTTCTCAGTTTCAGGAGGTCCCATTTATTGATTGTTTCTCTCAGTGTCTGTGCTGCTGGGGTTCTATTTAGAAAGTGGTTCCCTGTGCCAATGAGTTCAAATGTACTTCCCACTTTCTCTTTTATAAGGCTTTATGTTGAGGTCTTTGATCCATTTGAAGTGTTTTTTTGGTTTTTCGAGGCAGGGTTTCTCTGTGGTTTTGGAGCCTGTCCTGGAACTAGCTCTTGTAGACCAGGCTGGTCTCGAACTCACAGAGATCCGCCTGCCTCTGCCTCCCGAGTGGGACTTGAAGTTTTGTACATAGCGATAGTTATGGGTCTATTTTTATTCTTCTACATGTTGATATCCAGTTATGCCAGCACCATTTGTTAAATATGCTTTCATTTTTCCATTTGATATTTTTTGCTTCCTTGTCAAAGATCAGGTGTTTGAAGATGTGTGGGTTGGTATCGGGGTCTTCTATTCGGTTCCATTGGTCCTCCTGTCTGTTCTTATGCCAGTAGCAGGCTGTTTTCAGTACTGTAGCTCTGTAGTAGAGTTTGAAGTCAGGGTGTTAGGTTTTTCTTAAGATGAACCTCTCCGCTGACACAAATAATTCCAATTAAACTGAATAAAAGATGCCCATGTTTAATGCAGTGCTCCTGGGTGGTCTCAGGAAAGCATGGAGAGGGCAAGAGAGGAAAGGGGAAACCATACAAAACCAGGAGACCACTTGCGTTCTCTAGGGGACAGTTTAAGTAGCCTTTGGGAGTGGTCTTGACCCTCCCTAGGGAGGGGTCACCATTTGGAGGGCTTTCTGGGAGGTGGAATTTGGACTAAAGCAACTCCCAGGGGAGGGGGCCTGAAATGGAGTTCCTGCCCAGTATTCCAAAGATGGGTGCCCGTGGCTGTGATGAGGCCGCTGACTCAATACTCACCTGTGTTTTAATGTCCTCCTCTAATTGATTGGAGTTCTGTTGTTCTCTGTGAAATGTAAACTTTGGCTGTGACCCTGGAGCTGACACATGCCTTGTCATCCGCCTGGGTCACAGTGCTGTTTTCATGAATGGCTGAAACTGACTGAGAGCGACTCACCAGTGTTGCAGTTTCCAGACAGAAGAGCTCAGGTAATGAAACATCTTCACTGCAGCCTTGGAGCAGCTGTTTGCTTGGCTGTCCTGCCTTAAATGCAGGCCTGACTCTTGAGCACAGTTGTAGGCGGACTCCATACTATTGTAAATATTTTACAGCATTAGCAGCTTCAGTTAAAACTGCTGAGGGGGAGAAAGGAGATGGAGGCAGTGTAGTGTTGTCTATTGATAGGAAAAGCCAAATGTTAGGGCTCGGGTTAATCATTAGAAAATGAAGCATGATGGATGAGACTCAAGGGTCAAGGGAAAGGATTTTGTATATCTTGTTAGGTGTGTATAGTATATGTAGGTGCAAGGTAAAAATAAGAGACTAAAAAGGGTTTTCATCTTACGTTTTGCTTGCAGTGC
The DNA here is from genome assembly GCF_950005125.1 of Chionomys nivalis. Lineage (NCBI taxonomy): Eukaryota > Metazoa > Chordata > Mammalia > Rodentia > Cricetidae > Chionomys > Chionomys nivalis. The sequence goes on along the minus strand of NC_080096.1, from coordinate 5,681,840 downwards.
CTGTGTAGGCCAGAAGACAACATCACATCTCCTGGGACTAGTGTTATAGAAGTGTAGGTGCTGGGAACTGAACTTGGATTGTCTGAAAGAAAAGCCAGTGCTCTTAACTGCTAAGTCATCTCTTCAGTTCTTAAAAAGATAATTCTAAAAAATAATTTGGGGAGGCTGAAAATTGCAGGGTCCAGGGTCAAGAAACTAGGAGAGAATCACTCTCTTCAGAAAGTAGAAGGTCTAAAGGTAGCTCAGGGTAGATTGTGTGCTTGCTATGTGAAAGCCCTCAGGTCAGAGGCAGCGCAGCAGGAAGGAGTATGAAATGGGAGAGGGCATTGGGTGCTGTCTTGGAAATGAGGCTTCTCTAAAGCCTCTCCCCAGTTGTGACCTCTGGGCACCTTATTTCCTCTGCTTCTGTTCCCCTGAGCAAAACACTACAGTAAAACCATCCAGCTGTGGTCAATGAAACCAGGAATATAAAATGCATCAATGACAAAACAAATTTGGCTTTTGATTTTTTAATTGTATTTTATTGGGTTTTATATTTTACAAACAAATATGAGTTTTGTTTTTTGGGTTTTTTTTTCTTGTAACTTCAAAAAACAAGACATCATCTTTAATATATAAGTCGTTTTAGGTTTATTAAAAAGATAGTTAATATTTGTTTGCCTTACTACTTTCATTTTATATTTACTTAATAACTACAGAATTAAGTATAATGTTATACTTAATAACTACAACATAACAATGCTATATATAACTACAACAATGTTATGTTGTAGGGAGTGGGGCCCCTTGTTCCGGCCACCCTGCTAGTTTGATCCCCGAAATAATCACAGAAATTGTATTAATTAAATCACTGCCTGGCTTATTATCTCTAGCCTCTTATTGGCTAGCACTCACATCTTGATTATTATATTACCATGTGGCAGTGGCCTACCAGGAAAGATTCTGCATGTCTGTCTCTGGCAGCTCCATGGCGGCTCTCCCTCTTGCCAGCATTCAGTTCTGTCTACTCTGTCTACCTAAGTGCTGCCCTATCAAAAGGCAAGGCAGTTTCTTTATTCAACCAGTGAAAGCAACATATAGACAGAAGAACTTCCTACACCATTGTTACATATAGAAATGCAGTAGTAGTGGGTGTGACCATGTTCACTGCCTCAAATGCATACTTCCTCAAAAACAGAAGAGATGGGGAAGGAAATAGTAGGGCTTTTTGTTTGTTTAAAGGCTGCATTGTCTGATTACAGATTTTAGGTCTGTAAGTAAGTGACTTACTGTGTGAAGCCAGGGCCTAGTAAGTACTGTAAACTACTGGGCAGGATGGGGATTGTAGCAGAACCCCAGAGAATATGAATATGGAGGGAGTGGCAGAGGAAGGGAAAGCTTGTGTCCTAGTGTCCTTGCAGGCTCCATAACAAAAAGCATCCCCTAAGGGCCACTGATATGCCTGGCCCTGCTCTGAGAGCTTTATATGCACTGGTGAAGTCTGCAATATCCAGGTAGATATACAAAACTAGGAAATAGCTAAACTACCACTTAATTCTCAGGCTTCTGATGTGGGATATCTGTCTTTCTGTATATGTGTTGCTTTTATTGGTTGATAAATAAAGTTGTTTCACCCAGTGGCTTAACAGTAAAGCCAGGCATGAAATCCAAACAGATATATATATATATATAGAGAGAGAGAGAGAATAGGCAGAGTCAAAGAGATGCCATGTAGCTGCCAAAAGAAAAAGTTGCCAGAATGTTACCAGTAACCCACAGCCTTGTGCCAATGCATAGATTAGTAGAAATGGGTTAATTTAAAACTTAAGAGCTGGCTAGGAATATGCCTAAGCTATTGGTCAAACAATGTTGTAATTAATATAGTTTCTGTGTGATTATTCGGGTCTGGGCAGGCGGGAAATGAAAGTGCAGTCTCCGTCTCCAGACTTCAGCATCCACTTTCTAGAACACCAGTCTAGAACATCCCACATCACCACAGGAATACTGAGAGCCACCGCTCTAGAGCGTCCTATGTCACCACAGGAAGACTGAGAGCCACCGCTCTAGAGCATCCCACGTCACCACAAGAGAACATTTGCAGTCTGGCAATAGAGTTTATTGCAGACAGGTGTAATGTTTCTCTGTCCACCTACTGACTCACCCTTCTTCCTAGAGCTCGCCCTCTCTGGAAGTCCTACCTATTCCTCCTGCCTAGGTAATGGTTGTTTAGCTTTCTGTTAAACCAATCACAGTGATGTATTTTTACACACTGTAATCACGTAAATCTTTCAACATTTTCCCCTTTTTGTTTAAATAAAAATTATTTTAATTCTAACATAGTAAAACTATATACAATAAGAACAACTATCAGGTAAGAATTAAATTTACAATATCCAGTCTATTTGTATTTGGAGAAATTACTCTATTATCTATCTTATCTTGATGAGTTTAAAGTTCTATACCTAAATTATTTTTTTATCATAACATGATTTACCATCTTAAGAATACCTTTTTTGACCTTAAAACCTCTTCTTAGATAAACAGCTTAAGCTTTTATGTTTCCTTTTTTCCCCCACTTTTATTTACTTTTCATTAGTTTAAATACAGGAAGGGTACAGCATCTAATGGCCTTTGCAGGAAGGTTGCTTTGGAGTTTGGCAGGCCCACGTTAACTTTTCCCCAGATCACTCTGGTTTTGTTTGGTTTGCCTCTGGGTGTCACTGTGTTGTTTTCAGTTTTATATACATACGCATATCTCTTGCCCAAGTAGAATTCAGTTTCATCTCAGGCATAAACACCCTCAGTTATAAGAAGAGCTGTGTGCGCTCTCTGGTTCTGGAGAACTCACTTATAGCCAGCAAAAATAGCCTTGCACCACAGCCTTCCAGATATATTTGCTTTTTAGAAGTCCTGTTTCCGCAGGCTTCCACAGGGGCGAAGATGGCAGAAAGAGTGCTTTTATGTTTTGGGTTTTTTTTGGGGGGGGGGGTTCGAGACAGGGGTTCTCTGTGGTTTTGGAGCCTATCCTGGAACTAGCTCTTGTAGACCAGGCTGGTCTCGAACTCACAGAGATCTGCCTGCCTCTGCCTCCCAAGTGCTGGGATTAAAGGCGTGCACCACCACCACCCGGCTCGGTTTTTTCGTTGTTGTTGTTTTGTTTGTTTTTCAAGATAAGGTTTCTCTGTGCTTTGGTGCCTGTCCTGGAACTAGCTCACGTAGACCAAGCTGGCCTCGAACTCAAAGAGATCCACCTGCCTCTGTCTCCCAAGTGTGCGTGCTGGGATTAAAGGCGTGCACCACCACTGCCTGGCTGCTTTTATGCTTCTTTTTTTCTTTTTTTTTTTTTTTTCTTCTTTTTTAGTTTTCAAGACAGGGTTTCTCCGTAGCTTTTGGCTTTTGGTTCCTGTCCTGGAACTAGCTCTTGTAGACCAGGCTGACCCCGAACTCATAGGGATCCGCCTCCCGAGTGCTGGGATTAAAGGCAAGCGCCACCACCACCCGGCTTGCTTTTATGCTTCTTAACCTTATAAACTTTGCATGTTTTTTTGTAGTTTTTTTTTTTAATTAAGTATGAAGGAAAACTGTAAAACTATATCTAGTCTTTAATCCATCAGAGACCCAAGAGGGATATATATTATTATCTAGGTAAACACGGCTTGCAGAGCAAACAATTTCCAAAACTAGAGAAATAACCAAAAACATTTGACTGCCTGGATAGTCACCCAAGGTTTCTCTGTATAGTTGGGGTATCCATCTTTGACCTGCAGGCCTGTGTTATCTGACAGACTTTTCTGTGAAGCAGTGGTTTTGAAGTACTATCCTACTTTATCTTAGCAAAGTTTGGGAGACTCTTATTTTGTGTCCTGCTTGTCCAATTTGGACAGCATACTCTCAGCAGTTGAGGCAAGACAGTTTCTTGCCTAGTTGCTAACTTTTGCTATAAGAGAACAAACTCCATACAGGGGTTCTTTGATGCCCATCATCTTATCTGAAGTAGATTGGTATTGCCAGGAGCAGACATGACTCATTATCATGAAAAGCCTTATGTTATGAAAACATCTTAAGTGCCATATTCTCTAGATCTCTGAAGTGTTTGACCTTGTAAACATCCTAATATGACCACAAATTTGATTGTTATAAGTCACTAACTACTAATCTACATTTCTTAATTAGCTTAAACAGTTTGTAATAATTGCCTTTAAGGACTAGAACTTTACAATACATTTTAAAATAAGCTGCATAAGTACAATACGTTGAACAAGAGTAGAAACATACATGCATTATGTTTAGAAATAACTTGAAATTTGTATCATTATGCAAAAATATCTTAAACAAGAGTAGAAACATATACAGTATAACAAAAATAACCTTAATTTGTATCAATATATAAAAATCCATACCAATGTAAAATATTTAAGATTAGTAGTTGCTTTTTTAGTTTAAATGTAGATTCAATAATCTGTCTTTATTCCTATCATTCTTAGATCCTCCTTTTTTTTTTTCAGAACAAATCTAATCTCATTTGCTTTGTTTCCTCCCTGACTATGATCAATAACAACTTGCCATCACCCCTCCCACACACACACATAAATGATGATAAACATATATGATCCACTGAACAACCAAAACCCCCATCCCACCTCTTGGGAATGTGGGTGTTGTGTTTTCTAGACTGCTTTCTGTTGTCTGGGGGGTGACCGTGTCTTTAGAGGACCCTGAGAAAATTGGAATAATGAGCTAGCTGTATAATTTTTTTGTTTAGTCTGTGTGATGGCAAAGTGTAGAGCTTATCTGAAGTCTTGGTGGGGTAGTCTGTGACGCTAGACCATCTCAGCTAGTAGCTTTGAAATTGTTCTAGATGCATAATTTTGAGGAAACTGCAGCAGAGGCATTCTGAGACACCGAGTCACCTGGACTACTTGTCTTTTTGGTGTCTGGTCATTTTGTTCTGAAAACATACAAACTGAAAGGTAGCATGCATATCTACATTAACACATGTATAGAGTGTGCAGTGTGTTCAAGTCAGCTAAAGATGATTTTTTTGTGTTTGGTTTGATCAGGTAAAAGGGCATCTGTCAGCTTTATAAGTTCATTTGGGCTTAACCAAACTGTCATGAATACTCTGTAACCAACAAGATTTATCATGTCTCATTTAGTCTCAGAGCTGTTCCCATGTAGAGGGATCAGCATATACGTCACCTGTCCTATAGTCTTTTTTGTTCTCTGTGCCAGTAGTAAAGGTTTTTAGGAAGTCTCCCCCAATCTAATCTGATCTTCATTAATTTTGAAGAGAACCATAACTTTTTGTTTCCTGTGGAAACAAATGCATAACCTCTCCCCCAATGCAGCATATTTTCTGACTTCCATTTTAAAAATATATAAGTTGGTTTAAGTTAGCAGTTTTCGTAACCCAACGTCTCTCAGCGGGTTTTTTTTTTTTTTTTTTTTTTACATTATCATTTTAAAACTTCAAAGTCAACAAAACACCATACAGGATCCAGATGCCCTGTGTATTTTCATCTTTATGTGGCTTTCTGTTTTTTCTATGACTGTCTATACCCATTTTTTTTACTGTATTTGTTTAAAGATTTTCTTCTTCTTGACCACTTTACTGTGCACCTGTAGCACTTTTTTTTGTTGTTGTTGTTGTTGTTTTTTTTTTTTCTTCTTCTTCAAGACAAGGTTTCTCTGTGGCTTTGGAGCCTGTCCTGGAACTTGCTCTGTAGACCAGGCTGGTCTCGAACTCACAGAGATCCGCCTGCCTCTAACCTGTAGCATTCTCTAACCACAGATAAATCTTTAAGGTCTAGGCCACTACTGCACAGCTCTACTTAGCATATGGTATGCTGGCAAGGCTGTGTCTCCCTCGGTTCCGTGAGAGCCTAGTCTCATGTCTGCAGTGCTGTTCCCAGAGCTGCATTCACCCGCCCCAGTTCTGGGAATGTGTTGTATCTTTCTGGAGCAGAGTTTGTACCCAGTCCAGATTGATCAAGTGCTCAACTGCCCAGCACAGCGTCTCTAAAGAGCTACACTTCTATATGCAAAGCCTACCTGAGAGAAGGCTTTCTCAGGACCTGTGTGCATATTCAAACCCAATGTTGGGTGCTATATGTAACAAGTCTTTCTCTGTCCCACCAGCCAACTCCCAAATAATGACACAGAGACTTCTTATTATTTATGAAAGCTGGGCCTTAGTTTAGGCTTGTTTCTAACTGCCTCTTATACCTTACATTAACCCATTTCTCTTCATCTGCATGCTGCCACGTGGCTTGTGGCTGTTACCTATCCTCCTGTTTGTACTGTTTCCTCTGAGTCCAGCTGGCAACTCTGTCAGAGTCCAGTGCTAGCCAGGACTATAAATTATTTCTCTGGACCAGACCACAACATAAACCATCTCTCGCTCTTTGGACCAGCATGGAAATGCGGGAATAAAAACACAACTCACATGGCTTTTTTGGAAGGTAGATAGATTCTCAGTGATCCCTCATGAAATCCTGAGTTCACATCCTGAAGAATTCCTCTCGTTTATTCTCCAAACAGCCTTATATATCAAAACATAAACTGAGGGGGGAAATACATTAGCATTCTGTTTCCTAGGTAACCAGGTGAATGGCTTTTAGTCAAGTCCACATGTACCTGTGCTTGTTGTCACGTCTTCCTATTCAGTATGCTAGCTGTCATGTAGGCTGAATTAGCATCTCTATTCATGCATCCTCAGAATTACAGAGAAGGAGCAAAGCAGCATCCTGACCCTTTGTTAGGTTAGCGACAGCCTGTCTGAAAGGTTACATGAACACTTCAGATACTGACTATGACTTTAGAGCCTGGCTGCCATACCATATAGAGATACGGGCCTACAAACCCCCCTTTTTTTCCCCAGAGCTCTGTCCAGAAGTCTTGCTATATCTCCTGCTTAGCTATTTGCTGTTGAGCTTTCTATTACACCAATCACAGTGATATAATTTTACACATGTAATCAAATATCTCACAACAGATAGGTATAATTTCTCCTTCCCTCCCTCCCTCCCTCCTTCCCTCTCTCTCTGTCTCTCTGTGTGTGTGTGTGTATTTGAGAGAGAGAGACTTTGAAAAACAGTTAATGTGAAATTAAGTAACAGAATATTGTGAGTCCCTCAAGCTGGACCTGTGTAGTCAACATCAGTGATAGTTGTGCACTGAAGTGGGGGCATGGATTAGAAATTTCATTGTAGCACTAGGATGCCAAAGAAAATGCTCTCCGCGCTTCCTGTCTGTCTCTGTGGCAGTCCAGATTGAATTGGAGAGTACATGTAAAAAAAAAAAAAAAAAGAAATTTCATAGTAGCCAGCTACAGGTGGGCAATTATGGTGGGGTGTTATTTATTTATTTGTTTTTTTTGTTTTGTTTTCCTTATTTGTATATGTTGCCAAGAATCAAGCCTAGTATATATAGTTTGTACCATTGCACTATAGTCCCAACTCCTACTGAAATTCTTAAAATGTGGAGACCTCGATTCTTTTGCTGATAAAATCCAAATGGAAGCAGCTCTGGGCAGAGCAGCAGTGAGGCTACTGGCGTTCATGGTTGCTGGTTTCTAGTGGGATGTTGATCTGGGAGCTGGGCTTTCCCAGACACCACCCCAACCCTGATTCTTTCTTTGAAACGGGTCCCATTATGTAGCCATAGCTGTCCTAGAACTTCATACGTAGATCAGGCTGACCTCAAGTTACTTTGACTCTGGCTGTATGCTCTGTCTGTGGTTTGAGGGCAGCACAACAGAGGAAGGAAGTTAGTAGCATACTATTTGAAAGATAGTTTTGAAGTTCAGTTCATTTTCAGGTGAACATAGTTCTGAGTTTCTGGTCCTTTTGTTTGTTTGGGGTTCTGTTTGGTTGGTTGTCCTTTTGTTTTTGAGACAGGTTTTCTCCAAGTAATTTTAGCTCTTCTGGAACTCTTTGCTCTGTGGACCAGGTGGACCTTGAACTCAGAGATCTGCCTGCTTCTGCCTCCTGGGTATTGGAAGTAAAGGTTTGTGCTACCACACCCCAGCTTCTGCTTCTTTTTCTGATGAAAAGATACCAGTTAGGAATTGAGCATGTGTGTAACAGGCCCCACCCTTGAAGGAGCTTTTGAACCTTCCCTGGCTTTCAAGTAAAGAAAGAGCCTCAGAGAGAATAGTGAACTTTCTGTGTACACACAGTATTGAAGAGTTAGAAGAGTAGGAAAAGGGAACAGCCAGGGGAAGCCTATTGTTGTGTTTCTGGATCCTGGGGGGAATTCTGGCCCATGGTAGTTTTTTGATCTATGTTGAATGTAGGTTAATGGGTGCAAATGAAAAACAATCATTTGCAACAGAAAATGCTGTACTGAGGTGGGTTGAGTGTTGAGAGTTCTGGTCTCATAGCATTTGTTGTGTGATGTGCTGACAGTTTTCCTGTGCATCCAGAATGGGGTTAGTTGCGTCCTGGTCACAGCAGAACTCCGGTTGAGAAAAACTAGACAATAATAAATTTTTCTTCTGTCACCCCCAGTAGTGTACCACCACAGACACATGCACAGGCATACACACACGTAATGCCTAAGGTGAGAGGTCAGCCTCTCCATCTCTGTGGAGGCAGCTGTGGATATGTGTGGGTACAGAGCTGGACCTGACATCACTGCAGGCCCATGGATGGAATCATTGGCACTGCCAGGAACTGGAATGATTATTACTGGTGCTTATAGTCAGAGCCCTGACCACTTGTCCTCATTTTGATTGGTTTTCTTCAGCTCCTAGCAGAGCAGGGCAGCTAACTTGCATGAATGCTCCCAGCCTAGTGCCGGCCGGCTCTGTGAGATGTGACATTCATTCTCTGCTCTGAGCTTCTGGTCTGTCTTTTTACTCTCCCTGTGAGCAGGAGGTGACTCAGTGGTTAAGATCTCCAGCTCACAGCCTTCTTTTTGTAACTCCACATCCAGGTGATCACACACGTGATAGGCAAACATACATGCAGGCAAAATACCCACACACATACATAAACCATTTAGGGTTGGGAACACAGGTCCAGAAGATCTAACAGTAAGAATGGGATACTCCCTGCTTCAGGAAAATGGACTTGTAGAGCCAGAGTATCATTAGACCTGGGTTCAGTTTAGGGTGTTTGTTTTGTTTTATTTTTTCTCATTTTAAAAACAGGATCTCATGTAGACAGCTAGCTTCAAACTCGGTGTGTAGTGAGGGTACCCCTGAATTCCTGATGCTTCTGCCTCTGCCTCCTGAGTATTTGGATAGTAAACACGTGCCACCACCTGGCTTTTGGCTCTGGTTTTGTTAATTCAATTTAAGACCCAATAGTATCAAGCCCAGGCTTGTGTGGTTCCTTACAGGTTGATTTAAAAAAATAAAGGCAGGAGATCTGGCCCAGTGATTTCCCACTATAGGCCCTTCCCTATATGTGACTCCTCTTTACACACTTGACCATCCCTTGGGATGGGGAACCTGCTTTCATTGCAAAGAGTAGCCCTGAGATAACAGAATGAATTGAGGGACTCTCATTTACTGCATAGATAAAGGCCCATGGAAGCTCAATAATCTTAAGGAGTTTTGATTCTCATAGTGAATTTCCCATCTACTTATGTTTCCTTCACATTTGAAAATTTTTGCTCAAATACTTGAATTTTTGATTTCTAAATGTCTATGTTATTCTTGCAATTGCTGGAGACTCACCTTGACTTTGTATATTCCCTTCGTGGTGTTCTCGGTTTGCCTAGTTCATACCAGTGAATATTTACTAAGCACCTTTTTTTTTATTGATTAAAACTATTACGTGGCCAGGCGGTGGTGGCGCACGTCTTTAATCCCAGCACTTGGGAGGCAGAGGCAGGCGGATCTCTGTGAGTTCGAGACCAGCCTGGTCTATAAGAGCTAGTTCCAGGACAGGCTCCAAAACCACAGATAAACCCTGTCTCGAAAAACCAAAAAAAAAAAAAAAAAAAAGAATAAAACTATTACGTGAATGTTTACGTGCCTGTGTCCATTTACGTGCTTTCAAGGACCTGAGAAAGCCAGAGGACTTGGGTTCCCTGGAACTGAAGTTGTAACTCATCTGGTGTGGGTGCTGGGAACCAAATCCAGATCCCTTGGGAAGGTAGTGTGTATGTTCTTAAACCCACGAGCAGTCTCCAGCCTTTGAGCATGTACTCAAATCAGGGTCCACTATTGACCCCTAGGGATCTAGCAACATTCCGTTTGTGTGTAGTGCAGTTAGAGAAGAAAGAATCGGACATTCATGATTCCCACTAGATTCCGTGACCTGAGCCACCAAAGAGCCCTACGGAGAGATTCATCTTCATGGGAAGAGGCTAACAACCTCTCCCTAGAGGGTCAGGAAAAATGACTTAGAGTTACAACAGACGGCAGTAGAAAGCTGTACAGCTGGCTAGCAACAACCAGGAAGATACATTCCTGGAGCCTGGGGGCCACAAGGCAGGATGTGTGAAGAAAGCCATCATCTGTTTTTGTGAAGGAGGGATTCCAGAAGCCAGATGTATGGGACATGAAGAGTCCAAAGCCACAGCCAATGTCAAAGTAGAATCTGGTGTTTGTAGGACCGGTGGCCTGCAAAGGGGTGGGGAGGGTGCTTTCCGGAATTGCTACTCTCAACAGAATTTCTGGTTGCTTCAAAGGGAAGTCTCTGTCCTTTACTGCAGTGTTGGCTCCACTGGAAAGTGAGACAGGTGGGGAAAGGCCAGTTGCTGAGGAATCAAGAACTAGAAACTAAAGTTTTAAGTTCGTAAGTAAAAAGTTTGTGGAGTTTTTGTTGTTGTTTGGTTTGTTTGTTTGTTTCGCAGAGTTGTTTTTGGGATTTCAAGTTTGAGTAAGTAGGAAGAATGCAGAGCTTCTCTCTGTGTGGCTCTTTGTTCAAGCCCGAAGTAACCATTTATCACATGACGCATGAAGAAAAGAAATCTTCATATCTTCCCATTCTTTACATAAGCTGGGAGGACTGGAGGGTCACAGTGTCTTCTAGGAACAGTTCATCACACCCTGCCACCCTCCCATGCCTGCCAGGGAAGGGAGGGGCAATACCTAAAATTTGTGACAAAATAATTTCTCCCTAAAAGCGCTATTGGGGTTTTCATGTAAACCTTCAGTGTACAAATTTATGTTTGTAGCTTGCTGCATTATGAGGAAGCGACCTGAGAGCACTAGAATTTGTTTCTGAGATCCACAGTGCAGCTTTGGCTGTATAGCTCAGACTAACCCTAAACTCCTGATTTCCTGACTCCGTTGTCTTGGATAACAAGGATGTACCACTATTTGTGGTACCATCTTGCAATTTTAAAATAAGAAATACGTGGTTCTCTGGGAGGTTAGCTTCATCTTCCCAAATTCTTCAGGGAAGAGATGTTGACAAGGCAATAACTTCAAGCAGCTGCGGTAGTAGAGTCCCTAGGCATTGACCATCAGTGTGTCCTGAGAGGGCTACAGCCTACATGGAGTACGAGTGTCATCCACACACTGCTGCCTTTCTTGTGCAGGAGCTAGCTGGCCTGACAAGAACCTTGAGGAGCCTAGCTATGGACTAGATCAGTGTTTGGAAATCTGCAGTTTTATCTTGTGTTTTTAAAACTGCAAAGTGCATGTTCATGTAAATAGTATAGAGGGGCACATACACCCCACCCCACCCCCTCCAGGACCACAAGAGCTACTTATACAGCTGCTTGTCCTGGAATAGGGGCTGTGTTCCCTGCAGAAAACTCATTGGCCACAGATGGATGAAGATTCAGATGTGATGGAGCTTAGATTTCTTCCTGTGGGAACTCTTGGGGGTTGGCTGGTTTTCCTGGGCCACTGTGACAATGAAGGAGCCACAGGGCATCTGTCTTGTGGAGCTCCCAGTGTCTGCTGTGAGGGTTGGTGCCCCCTAACAAGGAGGTGGCCAGTTCTGTGAGACTCACCAACGTTGTTGGTTGCCCACACCATTCTCCTTTGGCACCTTCTCTCCCAGTAGACTGTTCCTCCTCTGAAGGTATCCTACTCCATCAGTCCTGCTCACAGTCTGGAGGACTTGCTGCTTTCACAACCCACAGGTCTTCTTTTTGCAGCGCTAACCAGGAAGCCCTGTCTTAGACTTACTTAGTCATCTACCTTGCTTACAGGGCTTCCAGAGCAAAAAAAAAATATTTTGTCCTAGTTTCATAGATTTGGAAACACAAGTAATAGTGGTGTTAATTTTTTTCTGAGGCTTCTCTTCTTGTCTTGTAACTGGCTATCTCCTCAGATCATCATATATATGTCTAATATAAAAACACTAATGTTGCTGGGCGGTCGTGGAGCACGCCTTTAATCCCAGCACTCGAGAGGCAGAGGCAGGCGGATCTCTGTGAGTTTGAGACCAGCCTGGTCTACGAGAGCTAGTTCCAGGACAGACTCCAAATCTACAGAGAAACCCTGTCTTAAAAAAAAAAAAAAAAAAAAAAAGAATGTTGGACACATACCATAGTGTTTCTCTGTGTAACAATCTTGGCTATCCTGAAACTCACTTTGTAGACCAGGCTAGCCTTGAACTCACAGGCATCCACCTGCCTCTGCCTCCCAAATGCTTGGATTAAAGGCGTGCACCACCACTACCAGATTAGATCCCAGCACTCAGGTGGCAGAGGCAGGTGATGTCTGAGTTCCAGGACAGCCAGGGCTATATAGAGAGACTCTGTTTCAAACAACAAAAATGAATACCAATCAGGTTATATTATAATGGGATCACCCAAATGACCTCATTTTACCTTGATTACTTTGTTAAAGATTCTATTACATAATGACACACTCTAGGACAGCAAGGGTTAGAACATAGCATAGACGTTTTGAGCACAGTTGAGCCCATATACTTCTGTCCTGAAATTTCTGTTTCAAGTTTCTAGGAGACAGCTGCTCTGGCTATGAGCACATCTGTTCTGGTTTATCTGAATTTTCCTAAGATCTCTGCCTCAGCTTAAATCCCCGGAATTAGGTAAAAGAGTTGAAGTGTTTTATATATCTGAAGAGTGTGAGATTGTTCATTTATCTTACACTTTAGTAATCTTTGTTTTTGCTCATTTTATTAAACAAATGTAATAACTGACAAAATTAAATACCTTTTCCCTTTCTTTGTAATAAAGTCTGTTCTTTATTTGAACATTCAACTTGAAGAAATAGATCATACGTGATAATTTGCTGTGCGTCCATAAAAACCATAAAATAAAAGAATCAGTGTTAGAATAGCTGTCCTCATTTCCTGGCCATCATTATATGCGTCTGCCCAAAAACATTTTTCTCCTAACTGTCCTTTCTGAGCTCAAAAATGGATTTCCCTCCAGCCCTGTCATTCAATTATCACCTCGGGAAACGCACGGATATAACTGATGACCCCTTTAAAGCATCCTGCAGCATGCCACCCTCCCATCCTTCATCTCTCGTCCCTTTCTCATCATTAAATGTTACATTGCAATGTATATTTTATAGGGTGACCCTGACGGATGTCACTTTGATGCTGTGCAAGGATAATAAGATTGCACATACAATGAAGGCCAATAAATAGAAAACTGTTTATGAACTGGAGAGGGCTGGTTTAACATTTTATAGCTTTCCCCTTTCCTTTTCTCCTTTGCTGGTAGAACTGTGGTTTCACTTCAAAAACAGACAAACACAAAAAGACCCATTAGCAAATGTGACGTGGTGATGGAACCAACAGCAGTGAAATCCTGCTCGCCCTATTGCTGAGCTCCAATAAAATGAACTCAGGAAATAATGGCGTGTTCACCCGGAGACAAAAACTGATATCAACAAATGAATTCTTAGGATTTGGGGTGTCGACTGAGAAAACACAATTCCTGGTTCCATTTAAAACGTTAGCGGTCTTCGTTTAAACCCACAACTCTGTAAAGCCAAAAACCAAGGTTTGTGTGTGGGTTCTGTGATAGCAGGCTCCTGTGTCAGGACTTCCCAGGGAACCCTTTAGATGACAGGGGTTGTGGGGACATCCACACCTGGTAGGAGCCCTCGGTTCCTGCTGTGCTTTCAGCAGTTATTATAGAGCAGTCAGCTCATTTCTAACCGTGTCATTTATAAAGCTGCTACAGGATTTTTTTTTTTTAAAAAGCAATAAAAAGACCTAAGTTTTTTTTTGCCTAAGTGGAAGAATCTAGTGTGTGTACATAATACACAGGTCTAACAGAGCTGTTGGCAGGGATAGCAACAAGGTGTGCTGAGTCCAGTCCAGGGACTCCCACCCCAGCAGCCCTACAATGCTTTCACAGGTCTGAGCATTTTTTAATTTTGTTTTTGTTATTTGTGGAGATTTTTTCCCCTTTGTTTTGTCTTGGATTGTTTTGTTTGTTTGTGTGTGTGTGTGGTTTGGGACAGTATCTTTCTGTAATGCCTTGGCTGACTAGAACTCTCTGTGTATAGCACTTTGGCCTTAAAATCCATTTGCCTCCCAAGTGATGGGATTACAATCATATGCCACAGTGCCCACCTTTTCCCTTGGGGGCGGGGGTGGTTCAAGACAAGGTTCTCTGTAACTTTGGAACCTGTCCTGGAACTTGCTCTGTAGATCAGGCTGGCCTCAAACTCACAGAAATCTGTCTGCCTCTGCCTCCTGAGTGCTGCGATTAAAGGTGTAGGCCACCATGCCCAGCTTACACAGTGCCCATCTTGAAGTCCACTTATTCAAGTTATTTTTTTATTTTGTGGGGGGGAGGGGTACACATACAGAGGTCAGAACTTTGGAGAGCCAGTTTTCTCTTTTCACAGTGCTTTAAGGGGTTTGTGGCTCGGGCTTTCTACCAAAGAACAGTCAATTACCATAGTGTTTGCCATAAGCTAAGGGCTGGGAGAGATGGGAAACAGGCAAAAGGTCTGGAAGAAATGGAGAAGTAGCTGGAACTTAGTTTGGAGAAGTGACAGCGTATGGCCTGGGCTTTGAGAAGACTGAGCTAGCAAACACAAGCCAAGGAAAAGGCCATAGTGGAGCACCAGTCTGCACTTCATAGGAGAGGTGTGAGACCAGAGATAGGATGAGCAGGTGGTCTAGTCAGGACCCCAGACAACAGACTATTAGTAACTGAAGGGTAGCCCAGGCCGTTCCCATTTCTTTGTGTCATATAAATGGAGTATAATAATTGGAAGGGGTGAATTTTTAACCTGTCCAAAGTAGGAGTTTTCCCCCCTTCTTCTCTTCCTTCTAAAAGGGTGTCTGGTTTAGGAACTTCTCTTTGGGCACCTTAGTCTGGCTTCCCTCTTGGACATGCCATGCCTGAGAATAGTTACCTTTCATTTACCTGTCCTAGAAGAGCTGCAGAGGATATGCCTTGCCTGGAAGTGGGCTGACTCTCAGAGCAGGGTATGCTAAGTCAGGTATCTATCTTCTGAGCCTCTTGAGTCCAGGAGATTGGTGGCTCCAGAATGCCATCCTCAGCTCTGTGCCTTTGAGCAGATCAACGTCTCCCAGATGCGCTGGAGGTGGCATGCAGTGATTTGCAGCAGAGCTGCTGACAGTGGCTGGCTCCTGGGGATTAGGGATTCCATTAGGTTGATTAACAAAAGAAGGATCCCAGAAGAACAGTGCTTTAATTACCAGCTACTGGAAAACAACCAGTTGCCTGCTGGAAAGGCATCTTCTTTTTTTTTCTTATCCTTTCTTTCGTTTTTTAGGTGTGTGTGTGGGGTGGGGGGTTGCTTTTTGAGGCAGGGTTTCCATGTGTGGTCCTGGCTGTCCTGGAACTCATTTGCCAGCCTCTGCCAGTCTCTGCTGGGATTCAGGTGTGTACCACCATGCTTGGCAACCTGCTGGAAAACCCTTAAGAGATGATTGCTCCCAAACATAGCTGCTGTTTATGTTCAGTACCCAGACTCTTACCTGGCAGGTCCCCCATCATTGTTAGATCCAGCTAGAATCCTCAAGACAGTGGAACGAAGGAAGGACTTGCACAGGGCTCTTGCACAGGCAGGAAACTTTACTGCCAAGAAGAGAGATGCAGCTATAATTCCAAGCAAAAAAGATTAGGGAGATCAGGGAGCCAGGCTTCTTGAGTTGGAAGATTCCTGGAGTCTATCCAGGGAATATTTCCCCTTCCCAGGGATGGCTCATACGCACTCACCCCCAGACTTGGCCAATGTCTAAGTTCAGGGGTTGGGAAAGGCTTTTTTTTTCTCTGCCAGCTTTTTAGTTTGGGTGTTGTTCCTAATTGCCTGCTGTTGGTGGAATGTTTCCTTGGAAAAATAGCATGAAATCATTGTTAAGGCAGTGAGGTACATGGACACAGAGGAAGGCGAAGTGTGAGTTCCAGGCCAGCTGCAGAGTGGGTTCCTTGGCAGGAGCCAATTCCGCAGCAGCTCTCCTTCATCCTTGAGGTTGGTCGGCAGGGTCAGGTGCTCCCGTGTAGATCACTCTTTCAGCACAGTGTTGGCCCAGGAACAAGAATTTCATTCCAAAAGCACATTAACACTGAGATTTAAGGTCTTCTACAGTGATTATTTAGCTTCCCTTTTCTCTGTGCGCTCATGTTAAAATATTTATCTTTTGCATAGGAACAGATAATCCTGTGTCCTTTTTTTTTTTTTTTTTAAGATTTATTATTGTAAGCCGGGCGGTGGTGGCGCACGCCTTTAATCCCAGCACTCGGGAGGCAGAGGCAGGTGGATCTCTGGGAGTTCGAGGCCAGCCTGGTCTACAAGAGCTAGTTCCAGGACAGGCTCCAAAGCTACAGAGAAACCCTGTCTCGAAAAACCAAAAAAAAAAAAAAAAAAAAAAAAAAGAAAAAAAAAGATTTATTATTGTATGTTTTCCCCATGCATGTATATCCATGTGTGGGTGCTGGGATTAAACATGGATCCTCTGTAAGAGCAGCCAGTGCTCTTAGCCATCTCCCCAGCCCCCAAAATCCTGTGTCTTAAAGATTTCAGGGGTGCAGATGCCACTTAGTTAGCAGAGTGCTTGCTTAGCATGTGTGCTGGCACACGCCTACAATCTCAACATTTCCAGGGGCCAATTTGTGTCATAACAGACCCTGCCTTTAAAAAAAAAAGTAAAAAAAAAAAAAAAGTAGATCTTACTTTTTTGTCTTTGTGTTTTTTCCAGATAACTTTTTAGTGCTTATTCTAACCTTGCGAAGGATGGTGTGGGTGTATGGACAAAGAATTCTGTGCCATCAGAGAATTAGAAAATGTGGAGGAATGCTCAAACGGGCTTTCTTTGGTTTAATTTGGTTTGGTTTTCTGGGGAGGGGGCATTGAGACAGGGTTTCTCTGTATCTTTGGAGCCTGTCCTGGAACTAGCTCTTGTAGACCAGGCTGGCCTCAAACTCACAGAAATCTGCCTTCCTCTGCCTCCCGAGTGCTGGGATTAAAGGCGTGCGCCACCACCGTCCATCTGAAAACAGGCTTCTTAGTGTAGCTACAAAGCCATCCGTCCTCCACATTGTCTTCTCAGTCCTGTAACCATGTGAGAATGGAAGATAGTGGAACATGCTCTGCAAAACTAAAGGGATGTATGTACAGGGCTGTTGAGATGACCCAGCAGGTAAAGGTGCCTGTCAGCACACCTAGTGACCTGAGTTTGATCCCTAGGGCCCCACATGGTGGAAGGGGAGAACCCATTCCTTCAAGATGTCCTCTGACCCCCCAACATGTTTGTCTTACCCTAACTCTCACACAGAGAAAAGTCCTGATAGTGGCTGGCATCTATAAGGCTCCATCTTTTTGTTTGTTTACTTATTTGTTGTCTGTTGTTTGGACAGGGTTTCTCTGTGTAACAGCCCTGGCCGTCTTGAAACTTGCTTTTTAGACCAAATTGGCCTTGAATACACCAAGATTCACCTGCTGGAATTAAAAGCATTTGCTACTATGGTCAGCTGCTCCAACTTTTTTTAGTTAATTTATTTTATATGTATGATGTATTGTACCATATGCATGTCTGGTACCTTAGGAGGCCAGAAGAAGGTGTTGGGTCCCCTGAGACTAGAATTACAGTCATTTGTGAGCTGACCTGTGGGTGCTGGGAGCTGAGTCCTGGTCTTCTCGAAGAGAAGTCAGTCCTTAACCACTGAGCGCTCTCTCCAGGCTCCCACACCTCTCTGGGTAGTATGCTTATAATAATGTTAGAATTTTCTTTTAAAACTGCTCAATTTTGCTTATACCTGTATGTTGCGGGAGGTCCTTCCGCTCCTCCAGCCAATAGCCGCTGAGATACCAGCCCATTAGGGCGTGGTCTCTCTCCCTTTAAAAAAGCAGCTACTTCCCTCCTCGCTCTTACTTCCTGCTCCGCTTCTGGCGACTAGACTCCCTTCCTGATTGTGCAGAGGGCTGTTGTCTGGGACGGTGATCTGTAAATTTTTTCCCCTTTAAATAAATAACTGAGCTTACTTCCTCTTCCTCCCAGCATTCTGTTCTGTTTACTCCGCCTATCTAAATTCTGCCGTATCAGATGGGTCAAGGCAGTTTCTTTATTAGCCAATGACCTTCCTCCATCACCTGTAGGCTTTTAATGTGGAGCAAAAAAAATTGGTTTGGTTGAGCAGTGGCTCATACCTCTGTTAGGAAGTAAAAAGGGTTAGGTGGGAGAGGGGAGAGAGACTAACAAGGGAGGGAAGATTTGATGAGAGAGAGAAATTGGAGGAATAAAAAATAGTAATTGACTTACCTTTTCCTGCCTCCACATCAGCCTCCCAGAGAGTCCTGTCTGGGAAGTTGTGCCAAGCTAAGGCATAAGAAAAGTACAAGGACAAGGTAGGGGACAAGGATCTCTTTCCAGATCCCTGTGCCTATGAGGGGAGGAGTGTCCTTCTTAAGAACCATGGAGGCCAGGCCTGATTTTACACACCTTAAATCCCAACAGTTGGTGGGCTGAGGCAGGAGGATCTCTTGAGTTTGAGGGCAGCTGGGGCTACATTGAGAGATCTTTCTTAGGGGAGGGGTAGGCTTTGGTGTTTTAGATGCCCCCAGTGTCTCACCTCCTCAGCATTCTGTTTTGACTCATTTCCCTGGGCCTCAGGACAAAGACGACAGACAGCTCATCTTACCTTCAACAAGAATCACCTTTAAATTAAATAGGACAAGTTACAGATCTCAGCTTTGCAGAGGCTGCAGTTTACTAGATAAGTGCAGTGGGTAGACAGACCTGCTCTAAGACGAGGAGGTAAGCAGACCAGTGCTGGCCACATGGAGCCAGCTTCCACCTTCAGCCTTGTTTGCCTGCTAGGGACATGCCTAGGGGAGACGGGACACTCCACCTGCTGTTTTGCCACAGCCACAGAACTTGTGCCAGAAATGAGTTTAGGCCAGCTCCAAGATGGGAGCAGCTCCAGCCCCTCTCCCTATGGCCAGACTGCACAGGGAGCTCTGGGAGCCCTGACATTTTATGCTTATGTGAGGGCTAAAGTCAAGTGGCGAGGATGAAGTAAGCAGCCCGGAAGCGGTTTGCCTCAGTTTTTGCCCTTAGTTAGCTTTTGCTGACTCTTCAAGGTTCTCAACCACTTACGAGGAAGGGCTTCCCTAGGCAGCCCCTTTCTTTTTTGCTCTGCTCATGTTCTCTGTATGGCATTTTCTTCCCCTTGTATTTTTGCAGAAATGTCACTGGAACCCTGTTGCGGGAGCTCCTTCTGCTCCTTCAACCAATAGCTGCAGAACTCAACAGTACCCCCTACACACACACATACCCTCCCAACCTGTTGTATGAATATCCTAGAAAGTCCTCTCTGCTGGATTGAGCCCCTGCTGCCTGTGACTCAGCTCTCCTCTGCGAAAAGGGTGGTGGGGGTTGGAGGAATTGGAAGGAGAGAACTAATGCTAACCCAGACCAGAAGTTCAGCACTGGGCAAAAGCTAACTAAACTAAGGTCTGGGACTGATGCTTGGAGGTGGCTTTGTTCTTTTTTTTTTTTTTTTTTTTTTTTCCCCAGGTTCTGAGTTGGTTTAGCACCTCGTGGTGTGTGTAGCTACAGCACCTGGTGTCACATGGGTTAGCTGTGAGACCTTATTGTGAGATGAGGTGAGAGCATCAGGAACAAATGATCGTTATAGGCCATTCGTGTCAACATTTAGGCCTCAGGGTTTGCTTGCAAGCAAAAACAGGAGCTAATTTGCAAGGCTGCCTTTGTGGAGCTGCCTTTTGATCAATGATTGCCTGTGTTAATGTTTCAGTGAGCTATTGATTTCTGCAGCAGCTTTTGTTCCCTGAATTGATGTGCAGCGGGTCTTTGCTGCACACCATGCATGTTTGATTAAAGTGCAATTGACTTCGTTCCTGGTGAGGCCATGAGCTGCTTCACTCTATTTGTAGAACCAAAGCTTTGCCCAACATGTTCTTTTGTTTGTACTCAAGACCTAGCCACCCATGCAGGCAGCAGTATGCTGTTCCTAATCCTCCATGTTTAATCCCTCAATGGCCATTGCAGTCTGAGAGGCAGCTAATAAAACCTGGCCTGGATTTATTATTGTTTTGTCAATTTTATTAACATATAGTTGACATGTGCTACACTGTGTGTGTGTGTGTGTGTGTGTGCACAAACGCGCCCACACTCTTAAGTATGCAGTCAGTTGAGTTTTGACAATTGTATACATCTGTGTGAATAATGCCATCTGTGTATAGGCATTGGTATTTTCCTCCTGAGTAGGTAGTCACTTGGTTGGGTCCTTTGCCAACACTCTTCTCACCCACCTTACAGCTCTGGGCAGCCACTGAATTGCCTTTCTTGCTGTAATAGATCTCTCAGTCTATCATGAACTCATGCTCTCCTTATGACTTTCATTTAACAGGGTTTTTTGAAATTTATCTCTTATTATATAAGCTGCTGGTTTCTTTTTTTATTGTCAAATAACATCCCAGTGGATACTTATAACTTAATCATACTTCCCATGGCTAAGCATGCTTCTTTTTTCTTGTTTGGGACTATTAAGAAAAAATGTTTGTGTGAAAGTCTTTGTGTGGGATCAGAGAACTGACTCAGCAATTAAGAACAGGTATTACTACTCTTCCAGAGGACTGAGTTTGTCCCCAGCACCAACATACCACCTGAAACTCCAGCTCCAGGGAGCTCTACTCCCTCTTCTGGACTTCATAGGAATTCTCACACCAAGACAGCATACACATCGATAACTAAAAATTGTTCAAAGCCTTTGTTTGAACACATTTTTGTCTTGTTGGATAAACAAGCCAGGCAAACTTTTTACGAAGTGGTTTTTTTTTTTTTTTAATTTTTTTTTTTATTCTTTTTTACTTAAAATTTCCAACTGTTCCCCGTTTCCCATTTCCCTCCCCCTACGAAGTGGTTTTGACTGCCTTATATTCCCACCAACAGTGCATGCAAATCCCAGCCATCTAGGTTTTCTGCATTTGAAATTTACATTCTTTCATTTTCTCAGCCATGGTTTCTACCTGGCCCAGGTGCCAGTTCATCTTGACCCATGGTGCCTGTGTTTAGTCTGCGCTGGGCACTTGTCACAGCTGCTACTTGTTGACAAAACTTGGTATTGCCTGAATCGTCACACTTACCTTGGGTATCTCAGTTGTTAAGAGAACACGGTGCAGGAGTCAGGTGCAATGACCTAGACTTACCTCTGGGGCTGCTTTTTCCATTTGCTATCTGGCACTGGGCCAGTTTCTTAGCCACACTGATCTCTGATGTCTCCTTTTCTACTGCAAGTTGTGCTGTCTTTCAGAATCATCCCAGACTCTTCTGAGCATCTGTGTTTAAGAAGTAGGATGGGGCTTGACATGGTGGTGCACCCCTTTAATCCCAGCACTTGGGAGGCAGAAGTAGGTATATCTCTGTGAGTTCCAGCCTAGCTAGAGCTACACAGAAATACAATTCTGCCTTTACTTTAAAGGAAAAAAAAATGTTAGTAGGAGTGCTCAACTGTTACTGTGTGCGACAATGCCAGGCTCAGACAAACGCTGTTTAGAAATGTCTTTGCCCACTGAAGTGGGTCAGGTTGAGGGAAGAGGTTGGAAAGGACCTGCTTTGGTTTTTGCTTCTTTCCAGTTCCAGAAAAGACTCTGGTGTATTGGACAAAGTTGCCCACTTGCACTGATGAAGTATGCCACTCTGATAGAGTGCTTGAAGAGTGGTTGGACCAATAGGAAAACTAAGGCAGGTCAGTTTTCAATAGGCAGAGTCTGGTCCCACTCAGGATTTGTGTGGGAAAATGTATTCCCCAGCCATGAAAGTGGGAAGCAAAGTAGCAGAAAGAGGGTCATATTTGGGGCTCTCAGGCTCAGGATGTGCCACTGGACCAGCTGCCATTTGTACCACAACACATGCTAGAGAATAGAACCCCCAATGGTAATCTCCCCATTTTTTCCTTACTGATCATCTAGCACCAGGTAGAACTCAGCTGATCTGGGGTGTACACATATTCAGGCGTAAGTGTTCTGGGCCTTGCTGGAAGCTCCCTGCCTGTTCTGCAACCTGGAATAATGCTTCATTTGTGAAGCGTTAGTGGGGACTGGTATTTTGCTAAGTACTGAATGGTTAGAAAGGTTGAAGCACATCCACAGCTCCATGAGATGGACAGGTCAGTCAGTTCCTGCTCTGTACACGTCCATTAAGGATCTGGTGGTAGGCATGGCAGCCCACTCCTGTAACCATGTAACTCTGGGGATGGAAGCAAGAAGATTATGAGTTCAGGGTCAGCCTAGGCTATAGAGTGGGACCCTGTCTCAAAAACCCAAGGACTGGCAACTGGGGAGATGGCTTAGTCAATGAGGTACTTGCTGAATCTGCTCCCCAGATGCCACGTGAAAAAGGTGGTATGGTGGTGAATGCTTATGATCCCTGTGCTGGGGGCAGAGGCAGGCAGATTCCTCCCTGACAAGTTCCAGCCCACTAAGTTCCCAGCACATGTGTATCAGCTGCCTTTGAGGAGCTGTTTCCTTGTCTAAAACCTGTTCGATGCTTCTGATACTCAGGACCACTGGGGTTGGGGTAGAGCCCGTTCTGATTGGTCCTGTCAGTCAGAAGAGTTTGTACAAGGTCTCCAGACATCCTTTTGGTTTTGCCTACTTATCTTCCCAGCCCTTAGAACCTAGCTCCCAAGGAAACTTCTTTGCCACCTCCTTTCCTGGTCACCTCATTCATGAAACAACAGGCATTAGAGGGAGGGATGAAGATGGCTCCGGGACCAGCTGAGCAGCTGCTCCTGAAGTGCAGGTTCAATGTTTTGTTGATATTGTTCTTTTTAGACTGAGGCAGAGACTCTTTTGCGCTCTTTCTAAGAAATCAGCCTTTTGTAAAAATGTCATAAACCCATTATTTTGTATATTTAGTACATTTTAAATTTTATTTTTTGAAGTTGGTTTTTAGTAAGCCCCAGCAAGGTATAAGCACTCTCTGTGTGGGAGACAGGTAGCAGGGGAATCCCTCAGGGCAGGACTGCCACAGTTTTCTTAAGTTTTTTCAACAAGGCTCCGCATGTGACAGGTGTCAGTCCCTCTGTCTTCAAAATTTTGCTAGCCCCAGTCCTGTTCTTCAGGGTTTCCTGCTAGTTTGACCATTGAAAGGGTCAAAGAAGGTGGAGAAAGCAGTTTGTCTCCTGGCCCTTGATCCTTCCAGCTCACCTGTGTTCTCTATTTTGTGACCGTCTCTGAAGATGCTTCCATGTGCACATATCACACTCAGCTTGCACACTCATAGCTGTAGCTCCCTGAATAAGTGGGAGCCTTATTTCCTTGTCTCTTGTGTGGACTTGATTCTTGATTTGTGAAGGTCACACTCTGCTGGGTTGCAGGATGGGGGCCTGAAGCTTCACTCACAGAGCATTGCTGCCACCCTGCTCTCAGCGCCAGGCACAGGAGGATGTGATGATGGGGTGGCTGTGTGCATGTACACTCACGGCTATGCTTCTCTCTCACAGGGGGAACTGATTACCTTCTATTACTACTGGAAAAAAACACCAGAGGCAGCCAGCTCCCGTGCCCACCGCCGGCACCGCAGGCAGGCAGTGTTCAGAAGAATTAAGACTCGCACGGCCTCCACCCCTGTCAACACACCCTCCAGACCTCCTTCCAGTGAATTCTGTAAGTGGGTATCTTTATGCTGCAGAGAGTAGTAAGAGACTGCTCACATGTAGGCATATGTACGTCCAGCTCTGAGCCTGTGGAGCTGGTGAGCCAGGGATCAATATGGTGTGCTTTGCACATTATTGTGTACATACGTGTACAGTAGTGCTGACGGTTGTAGAAGAGTTAGAAATTATCTGTACATTTAAGTATTTCTAATAAATTTACTGTTCTTTTATGTTTTACAAAATTTAAGCTTGACCTAGGGTTCCACTTTCTTCTTTTGTCTGCTTTACTCAGATCCTCTTCCCAGGCCAAGTGTGACATTCACCCCAAGGACAGGTGAATCCTGTGGGTCCTACTGTCTTGGTCCCTATGAACTAGAACAGAGCAGTAGTGCTTAGCAGTTCTTTCCTAGTCCAGAAAACTGGTCTAAGGGTACTAGGATTCTGTATTATACTTGGTGAGGGCCAGAAGCCATATTGGTTCAATAGGCAAAATTCCAGGCTGCTCAGATGCACTAGGAAGGCATTGTGAGTATACTGCTACCATTTTAGATTCACCAGTAGGAGCACCTGTGCTGACCACCACAGGATTCTGGTGTAACATCAGCCCCCAAAAATCTGGCAAGGCAGGACCTTGATAGTACTATCCCTCGTACATGCAAACTCTTTGCTGTGCTGAATAATGCTGGAGAATTCAAAATGAGCCTTTGTGGCTGATGACCACCCCAGTCTGTGGAGTTATTTTACTGGTGCTCCATTCTCAGCTGAACATGATGGTATCTGTTTGTCTCCACTTTACCACCTTGTGCAGTGGACCTGAGTTCAGCTAGTGAGGATGACTTTGACAGTGAAGACAGCGAGCAAGAGCTGAAGGGGTACGCCTGCCGTCACTGCTTCACCACCAGTAAGTGACCTTGGGTACCCTCAGTGCAGGGGGCAAGTGTTTATTCCAGGGCAGGCCTGGGCTCTATTTCATGTGCTGGATGGCAAAGAAGTCAGGGCCAGTGATTGATTTGACACATGGGTTGTGCTTGAGAAACTTGAACCTTTTTTCTGACTTTGCTTCCCTGTTGAACAGTTAGAACTGTACTGATTTATTGGGTAGGAAGGTCTCATACAAGGTGAGGGAGGGACTCTACTGTTCCTGGGAAGTGGCTGCCATCTTCAAGGGGTGGCTACAGGGGACCGGACAGTGGAAACCCTCACCAGCTTTGGGTTGTATAGGGAACTCATAGGAAGCTCATGCTCTGTGGCTCTCATGAATCAGGGTCAGGTGGTGCCCACAGAAGGGCCCCTCTGCTCAGATGTCCTCAGAGACAAGTGGTTTCAAAGGTTGCCCACCTCCCCTCATGTAGCCTCCAAAGACTGGCACCACGGGGGCCGGGAGAACATCCTGCTCTGCACTGACTGCCGCATCCACTTCAAGAAGTACGGTGAGCTGCCACCCATCGAGAAGCCCGTGGACCCCCCACCCTTCATGTTCAAACCTGTCAAGGAGGAGGATGATGGGCTCAGTGGGAAGCATAGCATGAGGACGCGGCGGAGTCGAGGCTCGGTGAGCTGGGGACCTGGTCCTGGGGGCTTGAGCCCACCAGGGACTCAAGCAAGAATTGGTTTCAGGCAGAAGCACACTCTTGCTGGTACTGCCCTCCCTGGGGCCATGGAGCTTAGTGTTAGGGAGAGCTCATTGGTCTTGGTTTGCAGCCCAATGCCAGTTCCCCAAGTCCCTCAGAACACTCTGGCATATGGGCCAAGTGCCTCCCGTGGGCATATATCTCTACTTCAACTTTGCAGATTGTTTTTCCATGAGAAGTTTTTATATATGTTCTTTAGTGAAGATTTACCCACTTGTGCCTTGTGTCTATAATCGTAGCACATGAGAAGCTGTGGCAGAACGATTGCCATAAATTCAAGGCCATCCTGGCTATGGAGTGAGTCTTTGTCTTTAAAAAAACATACAGCAGGGGATGGAGAGATGGCTCAGCAGTTCAGATAAGTTCAGTTCCCAGCACCCACATGGCAGCTCACAACTGTCTATAATTCCAAGACCTGACACCCTCAAACAGACATACATGCAGGCAAAACACCAGTACACATAAAATAAATAAATCTTTAAAAGAAAAATAAATAGTACAGCAACAGCCACAGCTTTGTTTAACACTGATTGGAAATGTGTCTGGGGTGTTTGAGGCGTGGGACTGTGAAAGGGATCTTTCTCTCTGGCACTGACCTCTGAGGACCTTTCTGGCAGGTGGATAGGACAGCCCACTCCCCTGTTTCCTGACCTCAGCTGAGCCTTGTAGCTTTACAGAAGGGAGCTACAGGTATTCAGCTGCGGGTATCAAACTGCAGTATTTAGCAGCCATGTCTCCTGGGTGACTTCCTGTCCTTTTCGGTTAACTCCACAAATGTTCTGCGCTATGGTTTGTTGAGCGTAGACAGTTAACCTGAGAAAGGGTGAGGAGCATTAAAATAAACAGTCAGCTGACTCCTTACCTCTCAGAGCCCTGTGCATTTCCAAGATAGCCCCCCAGGATGTGTGTCTGGGTTTGAGTGGATTTGTCAACACACTGTTTATCCTACTTTGCCTGTGGCTAGACTTGGGTGGGCAATTGGGCCTAGGGATCCATTCTCTCCATCCTTTGGTTTTGGAGGGACAGATGTCTACACTACGCAGTGGTCGGAAGAAGCAGCCTGCCAGTCCTGATGGCCGTGCCTCCCCCATCAATGAAGACATTCGATCCAGTGGCCGGAATTCCCCCAGCGCTGCCAGCACCTCCAGCAACGACAGCAAAGCAGAGACGGTGAAGAAGTCAGCCAAGGTCAGGGGCTGAGGGGGACAGTGGGAGCCTCCCATCTGAACAGTGACATCACCCTGGCCCAGGGCCTAGAAAGATGGGGAAAATGGAGGTACCGCTGCCATAAGTTTGCCAAGGCCTCAGAAACACAAAATGAAGTGGCTAGAAGGGTTCCTAACACCAAGGATCCTTGTCCCTAGATAGCTGCTCCTCTGGGTCCTCGTTGGCCCTTTGGAGAACATTCTCACTTCTGGAGATGGGGCTCAGAATGAGGAAACATGTCCACAAACGTCACTTCTCTGCTTCCACTGCAGAAGGTGAAGGGAGAGACTGCGTCCCCTCTGAAGAGCACCAAGCGCCAGCGGGAGAAGGTGGCCTCCGACACAGAGGAGCCTGATAGGGCCACCTCCAAAAAGACAAAGACCCAGGTGAGGCTCCTGACACCCCCACCCTCAGCCCCCACACAGACTCAGGTCCTCCCAGGGAAGGCAGTGCCTGACTCCCAGGCAAGAGCTGAATCCCCTGCTGCCTCTGCACAGACCGTGGTTGTGATCCATACTAGCAGTGTGGAGCTGAGTTCTACTTCCCAGTGCTTCCATCTCTTGCTTCTCTGGCTTTAGGAGATCAGCCGCCCCAACTCTCCCTCTGAAGGCGAGGGGGAAAGTTCAGACAGTCGCAGTGTAAATGATGAGGGCAGCAGTGACCCGAAAGACATCGACCAGGACAACCGCAGCACGTCCCCCAGTATCCCCAGTCCTCAGGACAATGAGAGTGACTCGGACTCGTCGGCACAGCAGCAGACACTGCAGCCCCAGCCCCCTACCTTGCAGGCTTCCAGTGGGGCTGCTTCAGCTCCCTCCGCCCCTCCAGGAGCACCCCAACTTCCCACCCCAGGGCCCACGCCCTCTGCTACTGCAGTCCCTCCACAGGGCTCCCCTGCCACCTCACAGCCCCCTAACCAGCCTCAATCTGCAGTAGCACCTGCAGCCCACACCCACATCCAGCAAGCACCCACCCTGCACCCACCTCGGCTGCCCTCACCCCATCCTCCACTGCAGCCTCTAACTGCACCCCCTAGCCAGAACTCTGCACAGCCTCACACCCAGCCCTCCTTGCATGGTCAGGGCCCACCTGGTCCTCACAGCCTACAGGCTGGACCCCTGCTACAACACCCAGGGCCTCCTCAGCCCTTTGGACTTCCTCCCCAGGCTTCCCAAGGCCAGGGCCCCCTGGGCACTTCCCCAGCAGCTCATCCTCACACCACTATACAGCTTCCAGCCTCCCAGTCAGCACTGCAGCCCCAACAGCCCCCAAGGGAACAGCCCCTGCCTCCTGCACCTTTAGCCATGCCTCATATCAAACCCCCACCTACCACACCGATTCCCCAACTTCCAGCACCACAGGCCCACAAACATCCACCTCACCTCTCAGGGCCCTCACCCTTCTCTATGAATGCCAATCTGCCACCGCCTCCAGCCCTGAAACCCCTCAGCTCCCTGTCCACACACCACCCTCCCTCAGCCCACCCTCCACCCTTACAGCTCATGCCACAGAGCCAGCCCTTGCCCTCCTCCCCTGCCCAACCCCCTGGACTGACCCAGAGCCAGAGCCTTCCACCCCCAGCTTCCTCCCATCCCCCCACTGGCCTCCACCAGGTGCCCTCCCAATCCCCATTCCCCCAGCACCCTTTTGTACCTGGAGGCCCTCCTCCCATCACCCCACCCTCCTGCCCCTCCACCTCCACCCCACCTGCGGGGCCCAGCACCTCATCACAACCACCCTGCTCTGCTGCTGTTTCTTCTGGAGGCAATGTTCCAGGGGCTCCATCTTGCCCGCTCCCTGCTGTGCAGATCAAAGAGGAGGCTCTGGATGAAGCAGAGGAGCCAGAGAGCCCTCCTCCACCCCCCAGGAGCCCATCCCCTGAGCCCACCATAGTGGACACCCCCAGCCATGCTAGCCAGTCCGCCAGGTACTGGTTTGGAGGAATGGGGGCCTGGCTAGGTGTGGGTGGATTTGGTGGAGGTGAGGAAGGGTGTGGCCCTCAGCAGAAGCCCCAGCCAGAGCTGCTACCTCTCTAGGTTCTACAAACATCTTGACCGTGGCTACAACTCATGTGCACGGACAGACCTGTACTTCATGCCTCTGGCTGGATCCAAACTAGCCAAGAAGAGAGAGGAGGCCATTGAGAAGGCCAAGCGTGAGGCCGAACAGAAGGCTCGAGAGGAACGGGAGCGGGAGAAAGAGAAGGAAAAAGAGCGAGAGCGGGAGAGAGAGCGGGAACGTGAGGCAGAGCGCGCTGCTGTGAGTCCTGAAGGGACCTGATATGCAGGGGACAGTGTCTTCAGCCAGGGCTTGATGGCCGAAATATATCACAGACTGGTGTGTTCTCTAGTGCTAGTGGCACCCATGCCCAGGCTTTCTGAAGGCTGTAAGCCATCCATTGTGTGGCAGTCATGAGTCTGACTTGATTGATGGGCCTGTCCTTTCCCTGCAGCCTATAGATGAGTGCCTCCTCCATAATCCTGAGGTGTCAGAGAGACAGGAGGGGGTGACTTGGAAGGAAACCTAAGTGGGGCATCGAGGGGCTATGCAGGTGCACCCTGCTTTGAAGCCGCCATGTGAGCTGGGGTCCTTGGTGCCTGCTCAGTCAGGAGGGGTGGGGACGCCAAATCCAGAAGTGGCACGTCCGACTTCATGGTAGGTTTTCTGGCTGCCAGGCTCCCTGTTGCACAGAAACACTGAGGTACAGGGGGACTGCAGGCGGGCACAGATCAGTCTAGACTGTCCTGGTGCCTAGACCTGGCAAAGGTCCTCTGTTTCTGTATTGGGGTGAAGGAGCTAAATTAGTCTGACACTGGAACAGAACAAGGGCCTACCTCTGTGGTGAGCACCAGTTTTAGACCCCAGGTGGCTTGGCACCCTTCCTCACACTCTCTTTTCTTCAGCAGAAGGCATCCAGCTCAGCACATGAAGGCCGTCTTAGTGACCCTCAGCTCAGTGGTCCTGGTCACATGCGACCCTCCTTCGAGCCACCACCAACCACAATTGCCGCTGTGCCCCCATACATTGGGCCTGACACACCGGCCCTCCGGACACTGAGTGAATACGCTCGGCCCCATGTCATGTCTCCCACCAACCGCAACCACCCCTTCTACATGCCCCTTAATCCCACTGACCCCCTGCTGGCCTACCACATGCCTGGCCTCTACAATGTTGACCCTACCATCCGGGAGCGGGAGCTCCGAGAGCGAGAGATCCGGGAGCGGGAGATTCGGGAGCGGGAATTGCGGGAGAGGATGAAGCCGGGCTTTGAGGTGAAGCCACCTGAGCTGGACCCCCTGCACCCAGCCACCAACCCCATGGAGCATTTTGCCCGGCACAGCGCCCTCACCATCCCTCCTGCAGCTGGCCCCCACCCCTTTGCCTCTTTCCACCCGGGCTTGAACCCTTTGGAGCGGGAGAGACTGGCACTGGCAGGTCCTCAGCTGCGGCCTGAGATGAGCTACCCAGACAGACTGGCAGCTGAGCGCATCCATGCCGAGCGCATGGCATCTCTTACCAGCGACCCCCTGGCACGACTGCAGATGTTTAATGTAACTCCACACCATCACCAGCATTCACACATCCACTCCCACCTCCACCTCCACCAGCAGGATCCTCTCCACCAAGGTATGTACCCAATTCAGGAGCGAGGCAGGGTAGGCAGCTTCCACCTAAGACTCACAGTTGGTGGGCTTTCCTGATCAATGAGTCTTAGGAAGCTGCTGACCTGGGTCTCCTGCAGAAGAGAAATGTCTGGGGAAGGCCTGGCCCTGTGCCCTGGGTGAGGGACAGCAGATCAGGGCTCTTGTGGACGTTAGAGCCAAGCAAGGTGTGGGTACAGGTGCTGGGCTGCCCAAGGAAACGTATCCCTGCTCATGAGAGCAGAGGAAGACAGAGTATCTGCTGGCTTTGATGACCAGGGAAAGTGCAGTTCTGTCCTTTGGGAACAGAGTTCCTTAAGGTCTACTTTCCTGGCATCTGTAGGAAGACTGGGTTGGGGCAGAGGCAGGTTCAGTGGGTACCACTTCCTTCAAAGCCTCACGGGTGTGGTTATGAGGGAGGCTGGCTGTGTTCCTGGGGAGGCAGTGAGTTCTGAGGGCTACTGCAGTAGGCCCCCAAGGAGAGAGAGTAGGCCACTGTAAGCCTGAAGGGCCTGATGTAGAGTGCTACCTCAGCAGGTACCCAGGGTGACCACATGGGGTTGATTTGTGGGCCATTCTGTAGAAGAGAGAATATGTTTGCTGTGAGCTGAGGGAAGAAGGCGTTGGCCTGAGCTATACAGAAGAGGCACAGAGCGAGCTGCCATGCTGAGTGGCTTCAGGTGTGGAGTCAGGGCTGAGCTCTGTGCTTCTCTCTGCCTGTTCTCCCCAGTGGGGCTGGTTGGGATTCTTGGCAGCCAGGTGATGCTTCCCGCCCTGTTGATTGAGAGCCAGCTTGGGTGATAAAGAAGTCACCATGGGTCATGCAGCAAGGATACCAGAGCCATGGCTCCAGCTACATTTGGACTTGTGTCCTTTTTTTTTTTAGGTTCAGCAGGCCCAGTTCACCCGCTGGTTGACCCCCTGACTGCTGGCCCTCATTTGGCTCGCTTTCCCTACCCCCCTGGCACCCTCCCTAACCCTCTACTTGGACAGCCCCCCCATGAGCACGAGATGCTGCGCCACCCAGTTTTTGGTAAGAATTCACTAGAGGAAGGACATGGACTTCCAAGTGGGAGCTGGGGCTGAGTCAGATAGCACTCCTGCATTTCATCAACTGCTCATGGGTGGGGACCAGGCAGGTGGACTACTGGAGGAGTTGAAGGAGGGAGGCCATGAATGCTCTGCAGAACAGCCCAACAGGAGCCAGGACTGCCTGGGCTGCAGAGGACAGTAGACACCTGACTAGGGCTGAGGTCTGGGGAGAAGCCTGCAGGCAAGGTCTGGCATGAGACCCAGGGGCCTCTGGGATGGGCCTCCTTCCTTCCTGGGGACTCTGCTGATCTTGCCCTGCCCCTGGTGGTGCTCTCTCTGTAGAGCCTGGGAAGGGCTGGCCCCACTTCCTCAGCTAGGTGAGTGTACTGCACAGCAGGATCTCTGACCTCCCTCCTGGCCTCTGTCTTGGTTGCTCTGGTTGTGACTACTCCCTTGACTTGTTTTTGTAGCAGAGCGTGTTTTGTGCTTGGCAGGCACCCCCTATCCCCGAGACCTGCCTGGGGCTATTCCACCCCCCATGTCAGCAGCCCACCAGCTTCAGGCCATGCATGCCCAGTCAGCCGAGCTCCAGAGACTGGCCATGGAGCAGCAGTGGCTGCATGGACATCCACACATGCATGGCGGTCACCTGCCAAGTCAGGAAGATTATTACAGGTGAGATGAAAGAGAACCTAAACTTCTCACCTGCACATACACCCATCCCGCCCCATTATGGCAAGTACCCCGGGCCATCTTCTTTGGTTTTGAGAGGGAGGGATGCATGCAAGCATGACTTGGCTGGATGAGAGGCTCGGGTGGAACCAATAAGCAAATAGATTGGCCAACCTATGCCTGTAGCCTGTGGGATACCATTTCCCTGTCACCTAGCACACCCTGATGCCCATTCTCTTGTTTTCTCCCCCTTTTCCCACCAGTCGACTGAAGAAAGAAGGTGACAAGCAGTTATAAGTTATTTATTTGTTAATGCTGGCTGTGGAAACCTTAGTTCTAGGGGGAAGAAACAGGACTTTACATCCAGTAGGAGCTGCAAGAGCAAAGAGGAATATCGTCTAAAGATTTCTCTATATATTTAAACCCACAACTAAAACCACATCTGCATAATAGTGTTTGTTTGTTGAGAGGATTTCCTGAGACCAATTTGGGTCTCCCTGCATGACAGTCCCCCAGAAACTTGGTGTGTCCTGGGCTGGACTGACACCTGGAAAACTTACCTGCGATCTTGGGGTTTGGCTTTAGTTCTTTTCCTTGATTTCTCAGTAGGTGCTAGAGTCTGTTCACACCCTTCACTGTGCACGCAGACACTGAGGCACGTGGGCTCTAGAACCCACGAGGTTTGCAGAGAGGCGGCATATGAGTTTGAAATCCAAGAGCTATAATTTTTAAAAAAATCTTTTATTTTAATACATTGTAGGGAATCTTCATAATTTGAGACAGTTCTGCAGCATGACTTCTTACATCTGTAAATAAATGGTTTTAGAAGTCTCTTTTCCTTCCACAGACGACTATTCTGATCTATTTTTTCCAGCCATGTCACAAAGTGTGAATTCCTACCAGCTATTGACAGAATACAGAGTTGATTTTTTAATAAAAAGTTATATATAATTAATTATCCCTTTAATTAAAGGGAACAGATGGGCGTTTCTAGTTTCAAGCAGGCAGGAGCTTGGGACTAGGTCTGGTCATAGCAGTGAGCATCCAGGGGTTGGCAGGGACAATGTTACAGGCTCTTTATTTTGCTGCTTTCATTTCACTTCTGTCTGTCCCTCGCATGTGCAGTGGCAGGCGTGTTTGAGTGAGCCTCCTTCCTTATTTCTAGGAGTTTAGTGTTGACTTTGTGTTCCCTGTCGTCCTGTCTCTGGTACAGAGCGCACATGTTTACGTGTATGTGTCCGATGATAAGTTTCCTTACGACTTTCTGCACATGTTTGACTGTTCTTGACTGAAGTCATAAACTGTCTAGGAAGTTCCAGAAACGGTGCAGTACACAGCACATGAGACCCAGGACATATGCTTGCCAAAGGGGTGTTAGAAATCTGCAGGTGTGCATGTCGCCAAGCCTGCTTCAGAGTGAGGGTCATCCTGGGGTAAATGTGACACGCAGGTCTGGCCTGTCGTGTGGGCTGTAAAGCAGGCTGTGCAAGTGACCTGCATCCTCCTGGGAGACCGTGTAGAAAAGGAATGGGAGTCCTTGTTGAAACAGGTTCCCCTGGGACAGCCCTCAACAGGCTCTTGGGGAACAGTTCTGGGCAGACTGACTACTGCTAATGGAACCCTCTTCTCCCCCTCTAGAACCAAGGGTGGGACATCAGTTTGACCCCTCCCTTGGACTCCTGAGGGCCATTTCTACTCGGTATGCAGTGGTTGCATCTAGGAGCAGCTAGCCAGCCACAAGGTGTGTCCTGGCCCTGTGAAGAGGCTCATAGCTAACCTGGCATTCGCTCTGCTGCAGGCTCTGACTCAGGTGTGGCAGGGCCTCATGCTCCCTGAACTATGCATGGGGCAGCTAGGATCTATTTGTTGAAAATGTTTGTAGGGTTTTGTTTTGTTTTTTAACCTTATTTTTCTCATTCCATTCTGCCTTAACTTTGGTTCTTCATAGGAGGCAAGCTCAAATTAACCTTTTGTTATCAAACTTCTGGCCACTTTGGCATGAAGGCATTTGTTTTCTTCTGGGGTGGCGGCATGCTCTCCAGATGGTCTGCCGTGCCCTCTGGACTGAGGAAAGGCCACTTCCTCTTGGGCTCTGGCCAGGCAGGTCCTTTCTGTCCCATGCCACCACCTCCTTCTCCCCTTTTAACTGAGTCTGCCACTCAGTTAACCCTTTATCTCCTCTCTAGTACCCATTTTCCAAAGAGAAAGAGTGAAGTACTTTGAAGTCTGAACTTGAAATCTGTCCGAAAATGTTTCTTTGTTGGTTTTGGGTTTTTCCCCTGTCCCAAGGTGAAGCACTGACTGTGTCCTCCGTGACTGACTGGTTTGTTCGGAGGCCCTGGACCTTCATGGCATCTTTGAGGCCCAGCTGCTTGGCTTCCTTTTGGATTTCCCTTCTTTTATTTGAGATTTGGGTTTGCTTTCTATGTTCTATATGTATTTGTTCAGTGTCGTCAAGGCTGAGCTTCACGTCTCACTGCAGTGGAGCGAGCGGGCATCTGATCGCTGCATTTCTTTAGGTCTCGGAGCTAAGTGTATATATGAGTAGTTTGCCATGAGATGACACAGTGTAAGCAGTAGACACCCAGGAAATCGTGACTTCTGTGTTCTCTCCATTTGAGTATTTTGTAATTTTTTTGAAATATTTGTGGACATAAATAAAACCAAGCTACACTACAGAACCCTGTGTGTTGGCCAGTGCATTGCCTCATTCTGGAGTGTGGTGGGTGCTGCCAGGGGAAGTCTGCTGGGCCTTGCTTCTGGGTCCTACCTAACCTCCTACAGCAGTTTCTGGAAACATAGGTCTGTGCTGCCTGGGAAGAAGAACCAACCGCCTTAGCAAACCCTTGCTCTCTGAAACCAAGATTGCCACCCACGTCCACCACTAGGGTACAGGGGAGAGTCCGCTGCCTGCTGAGGGCTGTCGGAGCCATCCTCCAGAATCAGTCCAGGTTGAAGGTGCCCTAGACCCTTTTGAAAAAAACAAAAGAAAAAGTCTAAACTAGGAGAGTCCAGAGGTTTCCACAGCGAACCATCATAAGGCCTGCTAGCCTTTGAGATTTGGTTCTTCATAAATGTCTACTAGTGTGTATCACTAAGTAGGGTGTGGACATTAATCAGGCCATTTGCATGGCCACTTATCCAAGGCAGAGGAACCAACCACAGCTGGGTGAATGAAGTGATGCAAAGCACTTCTTGCCTCAGGCCAGCCCTGCCTGTGACTACTCTAGTGACCAGCCCCCCATATGACCTCCAGCCTCTGCTCCAGAAATGAGTCCTTAGCCTGGGCGTGGTCCAGTTTCCCCTTCTTGTTGCAAGTGGGCGAAGCAAATGACTCCGTGATACGGTGGGAGGTCCTGAGCCTTAGTCCATATTAGCATAACTGGATGCCCCACCCTGCCTTCCTTCCCTCCCTTCCACCCTCCCTCTCAAATATAGTCACCTGGCTGCACCTCTGAGTGCTATGATGACAGACCAGTTTGTACAGTACTGAGGTTTCATGTTGGCGGTCCATGAGCTGTGGGTAACTTCCAGAACTCTTGGGCCCAGAAACCAACTCAAGAATTTCCCTGAAGCCGGGCGATGGTGGCGCACGCCTTTAATCCCAGCACTCGGAAGGCAGAGGCAGGCGGATCTCTGTGAGTTCGAGACCAGCCTGGTCTACGGAGCTAGTTCCAGGACAGGCTCCAAAGCCATAGAGAAACCCTGTCTCCAAAAAAAAAAAAAAAAAAAAAAAAAAAAAAATTCCCTGAGCAGTTCTGCCCAAAAGGTACCCCAGTGCCAGGACCTCCATCCTTAGATGCCCTTACCTGCTTGCAGAGGGAAAGGAGCCCTTCAAGCCTGGATCTGAACCTTGCACGTAGCTCTGAGCCAAAGATAACCTATGGGGCACAGGTACTGTGGCTTCTGGCATGTTTGAGAGAATCTGCGTCCATTCCCATGAAGCCTTGTAGCACAATACAGGAAGTGCCAGCTGACTACACCCCTAATATCCCTTGATGAGCAAGCAGATAGGAAAGAAAGTTACTCGGCACCGAGGCATCCATCCTCAATACCAGGTAAAGGGTTCGTGGGCACTTGGGATGGTGTGTTTCTGAGAGGAAGGAAGGAGGGTAGCTTCCAGTTTGAACAGGATGGCTTTATTTTTAGCTTTGGTGGCCTCAGTGTCTTTTTGTTGTTGTTTGGGTTTTTTTGTTTGTTTTTTTGATTTTTGTTTTTGGCGACAGGGTTTCTCTGTGTAGCTTTGCAGCCTGTCCTGGAACTAGCTCTTGTAGACCAGGCTGGCCTTGAACTCAAAGAAATCCTCCTTCCTCTGCCTCCCAAGTGATTAAAGGCATGCATTACCACTGCCTTTGCTCATGTGGGACCCGTCTTAAAGGCATGGGTAGAGGGTAGAAACTTTTTCCTCTCCTGCCATGGATGGACAAGCTCACTAAAGTGAATCCCTGTGAACAGCGAGGAGCCTGGAAAGCCAACCCATGTAAGGGTGGGGCTCTGGGGCTCAGTGTGCAGTGGTTGCTCTACTGCCCCCTGCTGGGAACAGCCTGGAGTGCGAGCCTGGCTCCGCTCCAGTCTGGATCAGGCACAGAGCAGCTACAGCCACCTTTCAGGAAGAGGCTGACAACCCTGTGTGAGAAACCAATGTGTTTACATTTATATGGAGAGTTCCAGGAAGAGGATCCAGGATTTGACAAGCTAGCAGCTGGCTGTAGCTTCCCTTGTCATTTCTCTTCCAGACTGGAGCAGTTCTGGGAAAAACAACAACCCAGAGCAGAGGATAGCTATTCAAGACCACATTCTTGAGGAACCTAAACTCTCCTTGTGTAGTTGGGTGGTCTGTGGTGCTGGGGGAAACCTAAGCCTAAGGAGTCCCCTGGAACTGTGGCTCAAATGTAGTTCAGAGCACAGAATGGGGCTGGGGAGGTAACTCAGGGTGCTTGCCACAAAAACACGAAGATCTGAATTAGATCCCTGGTGCCACAGAAAAAGTCAGCTGTGATGGAATATACTTTTAATTCCAGTGCTGGGGAAGCAGAGACAGGAGGTTCCTGGAGTGCTCTGGCTAACTAGCCTAGACCTTGAGCCCTGGCCTCCACGTGTATGCAAACACACTCACATTCACAGATATGAACACACTTTTTCAAGTACAAAGATTGCAAAGACAGAACTTGAAGAAAGGGAGTTGCTAGTCCAAGTATAGGAGGGTGGGGCTCTAGAGGAATGACAGCTCTAGAGGACTGGCCCTGGGGACAGCCCTGAGTGGACCAAGGGCAGAAAAGACTAGGGCTTTCCTTATTAACCAGGGTCAGTGTCTATAGCCTTGAGGCTGGGGCAGGATGGGAGGAAGTGGCTTGAAAGGCAGCCTGGAGGCAGGTTAGACAGGAGGCTCCTTGCTGTTGCCTGACCTGGAGGGAAGACAGAAGATGACAGGAGAGCAGGGCACAGAAAGATGCTACATCCTGGAATCACTGAGGACAAGCACCTGGATGTATCTGTGGGTTACATGAGAGGTTATGACAAGGGAGTTGACTGTGAGCCAGAGGGAAGGTGACTTAATACCACAGAGGTCATGGGTTTCTGCTCAACCGGCCCTAACTGGTCAGAGCAAGCTGACGAGCTCCGTGTTGGTGCTCACATTCTCTTCAGGGCTGGCAATGGTGGTCAGAGACCATGCACTGGGGGGTGG
This sequence comes from Chionomys nivalis, assembly GCF_950005125.1. Lineage (NCBI taxonomy): Eukaryota > Metazoa > Chordata > Mammalia > Rodentia > Cricetidae > Chionomys > Chionomys nivalis. Next base: position 5,643,996 of record NC_080096.1, on the reverse strand, counting down.
GGGACAGGGAATGGATGGACTAGGGGGCCACATAGCCCCACACCAGGCTCAGAACATTAGGAACCACAGTGCCCTTTCCCGGCTCTTTTTACACAGCCAGTTAATCAGCAGAATGGGAGAAAGAGTTGCCCAGGACATCTCTAGGGCAGCCTCGAGCAAGCTGGGATGCTGGGTGGTGAAAGGTGGTCAGAGAAGGTGGTCTCATGAGAAGTGAGCTCTCCAGGTCAGTAAGAGGTGCTAGAAGCCCAGAGACATGGCCCATATGTTATCCTTCTGCAAGCCTGGCTCCCAGCAGTGTTACAGTAGTCGTCCCAACACCCAGAGACCTTCAGCGTCCATCTTGTGTAATGAATGGCTGAGAAGGGAGGGGACATGGCAGTCGGGCAGGAGGGTGGTATGGGCAGCTGTGTCCCTGATGCTCTCCAAGGGTCTCATTTCCTTGGGCGTGTTGTTGATGTGTGTGCTCACTCAGACATGTCAAGCAGACTCTCATTCAGAGATTGTCCCCTTTCTTTGTGGGGATGCTCAAAGGCATCTCACTAGAGCAAGCTCTAGACTGCTGCCCTGCTCACAGCCTATAACACTCGCTACCATCCTAATGCATGAGCCTCTGTTCCTGTGTGTGTGTGTAGGGGGGTGTCTCTTGTTGATTTACATTAATCCCTGAACTTCTCCTGGACTCTCCTGGGTGGGAGGACGGTGTGCCTGAGAGATTAACGTAAAGGGGGAAAGGGTCATTTTGCTTTTATCTTAAGTTCTAGGCCATGGTCTCTGTTGCATTGAGCTTGTGGCGGTGGCTCCATACATCACATGAGATGTATAGCCAAGGAACTGCTCAGCTAATGGCAGCAAGAAGCAAAGAGAAGAGGCCACCATCCCAATATCCCTTCCACCGTGTGTCCTAATGACTCAACTTCTTCCCACTAGGCCCTGCTTCTTAATGCTCCATGACTTCCCACTTGCACAGTAGGCTGGGTACCAAGGCTTCAGATCCAAACTATACAGCAAGTGGATAGACAGAGGGATGGATGGAGGATGGATGGGTGAATGGATGGATGGAGGGATGGTAGATAGATGGAGGGATGGATGGAGGATGGATGTATAGATAGATGGAGGGATGGATGAATGCAAGGAGGGAGGGATGGATGCCTGGATGGAGGATGAAAGGATTAAGGAGGAGGGAAGGGAGGGAGAGAGGGAGAGATGGGTTATGAGGCTTTCTGAACCACCACAGGGTGGGAAGGGGGCAGCACAAACTGATATAACCATGATGCAGTGTGCAGAACATACGGCCCAGTTACCAGAGTTACGGTGTTATGGTGTTCTCCACTCTGCACTACTGGCATCTTGGCCTGGATAAGCCTTTGCTGCTGGAGGCTGTGTATCCTAGGATGTTTGTGACATCCTCAGATGGCAAATGGCACCCAGCTAAGCTGTGGTGAGTGACACTATTGCAAACCTTGCAGGGAGCAGGCAGATATCAAAAGCATCCTTGATGGAGAAGTACAGTTGAGCTCTGAGTTATATCTTCTCCTTTGATAAATGAACTTCACAGGACACCACCATCCCCGAGGAGGGTAGCTCCGCCCAGGTGACCTCATGCCCTTGGATAAGAGAAGCTTCTAGAAGGCTTGGCTGCTGTCTTTATTTACCAGATATTTACATTCCACGGGAAGCCTGGCTGGCTGCCAAGGCCTTTGGTTTCTCAGTGGCCAGCCTGCCGCAGACCACCTTCAAGTCCAAAGTTGAGATTCTGAGGCATCAGACATTGAGCAGGAGGGGCTGCTGCTCCTCGTCAGCTGCATCACCAGAGGGAATTTCATAGGTGACACACAGAGAGGAGTAGAGGCAGCCGAGGAAGGACACGAGGCTGGAGAAGTACATCACGCCATTGGCACTGCCCACGGCTGAGGTCAGGGGCCCCAGGACCAGAGAGACAAGAATCTGAGCCAGAAAGTACTGGCAGCTAAGCAGCGAGATGTCCATTCCCATGCCACGCCGTGTGCCGTCTGCACTGGACCCTGCAAACTGACCAGGGAACAATCTCATCAGTGAACCTGCCACAACCTCCATGAATGTGCGGGGATGAGGGGACCCAGGAAGAGCAGACAGGTGGAATAGGCCCATAGCAGAGGTCAGCCAGTGTCCAGAGGCGTAACAACCAGAAGGAAGACTGGCTCCTGACACAGGACTGTCCCTGCTTCAGCACCTGCCTGGCCTCGGGGCAGTGGCTGCACAAGTCATGAATATACCAAAAGCCACTGTCCTGGAACTCACTCTGTAGACCAGGCTGGCCTTGAACTCACAGAGATCCACCAGCCTCTGCCTCCCAAGTGCTGGGATTAAAGGCGTGCGCCACCACCGCCCAGCCACTCTGTTTCTTTTATTTTATGTTTTGAGACGGATTCTCACATCATCCCAACTGGCTTCGGACTCACTATGTAGCAGGTGACCTCGAACTCCTGATTCACACCCTGCTGAGTAACTCTTAGTCCTGGAGCTGAGGATGTGGAGGCAAGCGGACCACTTTGAGGCCAGCCTTAGCTACGTGGGACAGTTGTGGAAAACAAAAGCAAAACCCTGTGCAGAATCAGACCCCAGTAAAACAGCCAGAAAAGAACTCATGCTGAGGGCCAACAAGATGGCACGGCGGGTACAGGGGCTTGTCATCTAGTGATACAAGCCTCACAGCCTGTGTGGTTAGCAGAACCTGTGTATGGTGGAGGAAGAAGGCCAGCTGCACTGGGGTCCTCTGACCCGCGCACATACACGGTGGCCCATGTGACCACACACACATATCTTACACACCAATAGTAAAGATCTGGACTAAATAAAACAACCCTTTTTCTTTCCCTCGTTAGAGACAGACCTTCCACATCAATTCTGCTTTTAAGCTCCACCCCCACCTCCCGCCTCGCCTGGTGGTGTTGGCGCACACCTGTAATCCCAGCACTCGGTAGGCAGAGACAGGTGGGCGGATCTCCATGAGTTCAAAGCCAACCTGATCTACAGAGTGAGTTCCAGGACAGCAAGAGCTAAATAGCAAAACCCTGTCTCAAAAAACATAAACAAACAAATCGGCCTCTGTGTCATGTTGTTGTCACCACATTCCAGGTGTCCCGCTCTCCCTCTCTGGACCCAGCCTTGAACTGCTGTGTTCATAGCGGACCCCCTTCCCCAGTGTCCCTGTTCAGAGTGGGAAGTAGCCTGGAGGTAGCCTCAGGAAGGTGCCAATGCTGGTTGGGGAAGCTACTGGTGTGGAGCGAGCACACTCTGAAGGGCTCCCTCCATTCAAAACTGTCAGCCTCTGCCTGAATGATCTCCATTCTCAGCCAAAGGCCCTGCAGCTCACACACGACAGTTCTCTGTTAAGATGCCTCTAAGAAGCAAGTGGCGACCATACCCACCTTCTTACTCTGGTAGTAATCGCAGAGCAGGGAGTAGGGCAGGGTGCAGAGCGTGGAGAACAGGATGCCGTAGGTGGTGCAGAGGGACAGGACCACATAGAGGTTCCTGGAGAGTGTAGCCAAGCCAGTGCCCAGGCCAAAGGCGAGGTAGGCGATGAAGTAGAGGGTACGGACGCTCAGGCACTCCTCCAGTTTCTCCAGGATAGCTGCAGGCAGGACAGAGACTGAATGGCTGGCCAGGCCTCTTCCTTGCACCATGTCTCATCTCCCCCGGGCAGAGAAGACGTGGGCACAGGAAGCAGCTGAGCAGGTGGCTTGTCCCTGCAGGCCTGTTGCATGGATAGCAAGACCTGGGCTGTCCTCATTCACACCTGCCGTATAAGGGTCCTGGGGCGTCTATGGATCGACAGGTGAGACTCCCGAGGGCTCAGGAATGTGGGGTCTTAGGTTAAACCTTGGTCTCTAGCCTGCAATGGGAGCCCCAAGTCTACCCCTTGACTGGCCATCATCTTCATTATGCCGTGGGCTACCCAGAGAACACGTGACGGAGTAAGGCTAAGGGGGTCCCCCAAAGTGCTGACCTCTGGGGCTCACAAGTGAGGCTAACATCTAGTTTGGGGGTCTCTGGGGATTGAACTTGGCTTGAAACACGCTAAGCACATACATAGACTATTGCACTGGGCTACACTCCACAAACTCTGTTTGTCCCCAGCCTCCCTAAGGTGAGGGAGGGCAGAGAAGGCAGTCGGCGTACTGCAGCCTGCAGTCTGGTTTTGACTTATTTTTTAAAGTTTTGTCACTTGTGTGTGGTGCTACAAGATGGGGCCTATAACCCTGTAAGTGCTAAGGAATGTCTTCCACCATGACCTTCCCAGCCTGCAACCTTCCCTGTCCCGCCACCTCCCGCCATTCATTTACTCAACCTGGTTTTGGATGACCCCAGTGCCAAGAATCACTTTGTACTTTAAAAAAAAAAGTTAAGCCGGGCGGAGGTAACGCACACCTTTAATCCCAGCACTCGGGAGGCAGAGGCAGGCGGATCTCTGGGAGTTCGAGGCCAGCCTGGTCTACAAGAGCTAGTTCTGGGACAGGCTCCAAAGCTACAGAGAAACCCTGTCTCGAAAAACCAAAAAAAAAAAAAAAAAAAAGTTAAATATTCATTTAGTGTGCATGGTGGGGTTGGGGTAGGGGAGATGTGCGTGTGTCATGGCACATGGGTGGAGGTCAGAGGACGGCTTGTTGACGTCATTTTCTTCTTTCCACCACGTGGATTCTGGCAATCAAATTCAGATTGTCAAGCTTGGCAGCAAGGGCCTTTACCTACTAAGTCATCCCGGCTGCTTTGTATTTTTAAATAACTGCAAAAACAAACAAAAGGAGCTTTTTTGTTTGTTTTGGTGGCACACGAAGACCCTGTGAGGTTCACATCTCACAGAGCACACCACGCCGAGCCCCGCCTGTAAGGTCATGACTGCTTTGGAACCATTGGCCACTGCTGAGATCCTGCAACAGAGGCATGTTGGCCTCGGAATCTGGAAATTTCTGACCTTTCACCTTAAGACCCCAGGAGAATACGGTACATTCATGCTGCCAGCCAAGTCCCAGAGGACTGTCCCGGGATGAGTCGAGCATGGTATCCCAGGAGCACAGTCTCAGAGTCAACCCGGACTCCAGACTCTGCCCACCCTGCACTCCACACTCTAGCTTCTCCCACCCCTGACATCACCACGGATGGCCACCTGCCTCCTTCCCAGGCCTCCTTTGGCCCCATTTTTCTATGGAACCTCGTGAGAAGAATAGCTTTAGCAGCCACACACCTACCTGTATGTGGCCCCCTGGCTTGTACCCAGGCCCTGCTTTGCCCTTAGGTGTGAACCCATGGTCTAGGCAAGTCTAGATATGTCCCCTTTGGAGTGCCTCCTCTTTGGAGACCTGAAACCCACAGAGTTGGTCTCTGCACCCCAGACAGCCACTCTTGGTCCAGGACAGTGCAGTAGCTGAGGTCTTGGATGAAAGACAGAGGTGTCTCCTCTAAAGGGGTACTTCAAGCCTGCAAGTGTAGAGACATAACCTCTTGGTCGTTCAGTGGGCAGCGTGCATGCAGTAGGCGGCAGGTACCTGAGTAGAAGGCGGCACTGAATGCATAGATGCACATGCCCCAGCAGCCCATGGTGACGCCGCTGTTGTACTTCTGATATGCTTCCGACGTGTGTGGTGCCTTTGGGTCCCCCTGGAACACCACCTCACCCATGAAGTCCGTGTAGAAAAGCAGCATGCCCTCAAATGAGAGCCACCCTGGAGGAAGACAGAGGCTGTGACCTCAGGCCACCGAGGCCACGGTTCAGCCTTTCCTTCCAGCACTCTTACTAGACAGAAGGTAACACACAAAAGCCAGGCTTAGTGGCTCACACCCGGTGTCTCAGCCATATTAACCAGGGTCATGATGCTTTCGTAAAGTGCCTCCGTTTTGGTCGCAATGTGACAGTTTCCATACTGACAGTAATTCAGTTCCAGTTTCCAGAACTGTAGAGTGTGTTATTTCTAAAGTCTTGCCTCCCTGTCCCACAGACCCTCACCCAGTAAAGGCTGGCTGCCGGGAATGTTTATCCATCACCTAACGTCCTTGTTTGTGTGTTTTGTTTGACAGGGTTTCTCTACACAATCCTGGCTGTCCTGGAACTTGCTGTGTAGACCAGGCTGACCTGGAACTCAGAGATCCACCTGCCTCTGCCTCGTGGGTACTGGGATTAAAGGTGTGCACCAGCACACCCACCAGGGGTAAAAGTATATTAGGAAGTGCAAACTGCCATGTGGATATACTGATCCTGCTTCCCAGTGCCACTCTTTGAAGATTCTTCTGATACCGTCCTTGGCCGAGGATAGTGATGGTCAAGCCCTCTCAAACCACAATAAACCGTCACCTCATCAAGTAATGTTATAATCTGTATGTGTGTACTGTGTGTGCTCACAGGTGTGTACTTGCACATGTGTGTGCATGCATGTGGAGGCCAGAGGTCAACATCAGATGTCCCCAATTGCTCTCCATCTTATTTCCTTCAGACAGGGTCTCTCGCTGAACTTGTAGCTCCTTAATTGGCTAGAGTGGCTGGCTGACCCCCAGGATCCTTCTGTCCCCACTCTGCCAGGGCTGACATCACAGACGTGTGTACCATGCCCACACCACATGGGTGCTGAGAGCCAACACACCTGTGAGCACACACAGTACACACATACAGATTACAACATTACTTGATGAGGTGACGGTTTATTGTGGCTTGAGAGGGCTTGACCATCACCGTCTTCGGCCAAGGACGGTGCCAGAAGAATCTTCAAAGAGTGGCATTGGGAAGCAGGATCAGTCCCCATGCTTGTGTGGCAAGCACTGTGCCAACCAAGCTATATCTTTAGCCCACCAAATATTATTAATCTCATTTCCACAACAGCAGAGTCAGTCCCCACACAGTTATGTCATTTACCCCTCCCCAGATGGGACACCTGTGTCTCTATCCTAGCTTTTGTTGGCATAAACTGTGCTCCACTAAACACCCACCGCATAGGTGACGGTACCATCATGATTGTCGCTTATGTGGGACACCCTGCAAAGACCACCGTGGGAAAGGCTGACTCCATTTTTAAGAGTCTTGCCTGTCACTGGGTGGTGGCTCATGCCTTTAATCCCAGCACTCGGGAGGCAGAGGCAGGAGGATCTCTGTGAGTTTGAGGCCAGCCTGGTCTACAGAGTGAATTCCAGGACAGGCTCCAAAGTTACAGAGAAACCCTGTCTTGAAAAAACCAATAATAATAATATAGAAAGTCACTTGCGTGCCAAGCCCTGGTGATTTAAGGGCACCACCAGGCATGCAGGTGTGTGGGTCTGCCTGCCCGCATCTGAGGATGGCATTCCAGGAAAGCGGGGTTCATTATTAACCTGGAGGAGCAGATGGAGGAACGCGAAAACCCCGAGAAGAGGAGCTCTGTGCCCAGACCCAGCGCAGGCACCCAACCACAGACGGCGTCATGGCTCACCCAGAAAGTGGTTGACACAGAGATTGCGCAGTGCCTTGGGCATGTTGTAGATGGTGGAGCAGAGGCGCCGCAGAGACAGCGGCTGCTCCGACTGCTCACTGGAGCCGGTCAGCTCGCTCTCGTACTTCACACCGTTCAGAAGGATGTTTGCGACCTGAAACAGAGACTGAGTCAGAGCCGCGAGGCCCACATCCCCCAAGGCATGTGCTGGAGCATGCTGAGAAGCAAAATGCGGACAGCTCACAGCTCACACTGCAGGGACCTCTGTCTTTTACTAAATTTTATTTAGTATTATCATTATTATTGGATGTGTGTGTGCATAGTGTGTATGTTATGTACGGATGTGGATGAGTGCAGGTGTATCCATACCACAGCACACATGTGGAAGTCAGGACAATTCTGGGAATCCAGGACAGCTTTGGTCATCAGGCTTGTGCAGCAGGGCATTTGTTTACCAGCTGGGCCATCTCGCTGGCCCCACTCTGCCTTCCGACAGGGTGGGAACCAAGCACCAGGCACCAGGCACCCCATGGGCTTCACGACTGAGACCCGGGAGCAGCTACAGGTGGAAGCTCATTGTGAGCGCTCCACAGTAGTACAGCACGGGGGTCTCTCTCTCTCTCTCCTTTCCCCTCTCTCTTTCACACACACACACACACACACACACACACACACACACACACACACACACACCTAGATGTGTTCCTATTTAGCTCAACTTCTTTTTTCTCTTTGAAAATAGGGTCTCATTAACCTCCCAGGTGCTGGGGTTCACACGTGCACCTGCACACCCTGTTTATGGGGAGAAGACAGGACTACCGCTCCGTCTATGCCAGACAAGCTCCCGACCAACTGAGGGACTGCCCCAGCCTTCCGCCCACAATTTTTACTATTTTATTTATTTTTTATGTGCATTGGTGTTTTGCCTGCACGTATATCTGTGTGGGTGTCAGATCCCCCGCAACTGGAGTTACAGACAGTTGTGAGCCACCACGTGGGTGCTGGGAACTGAACCCGGAACCTCTGGAAGAGCAGCCATTGTTCTCAACAGCTGAGTTGACTCTCCAGCTCCATTTTTACTGTTTCCAAAGAACTTACGCCCAAACCATTGTTGACAGAATGGAAGCTGGGAGGGGACAGGAAAAGGGGAATGCTGGGAGCCTCAAGCTAAGACCTGAATCCAGGAGCCACCTGAGTGCTGTGAAACAGGACGTTCCAATTGACAAAGGGTCAGAGAAGCTACCTGGATGAAGACCAACCCTTGATCTGTGCAGCTAGGAAACACTGCCTCTGGAGACAATGGGCTGAAATGCTGTGCAGGTCTTGGGCTGTCCTCCACATCTGAACCTCTGGGCACGTCCCTGGGAGGAGCAGCCACTGGCTGCAGAGCCCTTCCTCTGGCAGAGGCCGTGGTGCTGGCCTTGCCAGGCAGTGGCATCTGTGTCTCACTGGGTCATGCACCAGTCTACCTGGCTCCAGAATAACCTCCCTGAAGAAACCCATGCTTCAAAGGGCTGTGGCCTAGAGACCCAGAGTTTCTGATCTCTCTCTTCCTGTGAGGGTGCCCGAGGCCAAAGGGGCCCAGACACTGTTTACCTAAATAGAAGACAGCTTGAAGGTGTCTCCTCTTCGAGGTGGAGGGTGCTGTGTGTGTGTGTGTGCGCACACACACACACACATATGCATGTGGATACAGGCACACATGTAGGTGTCAAGGCCCAGGACAGCCTCAGGCACCATTCCTTCGGTGCCCTTTCACTGTGCCAGATTTTTATGTAACCTCCAAAGGCAACCAATAACCCCGTGGCCACCCACACACACTAAAGGCACTGCAAACAGCCTTCCAGAAGATTCTGCCCCTTTGCAGAAGACTGCCTTGAGCGTGCAGCCTTTCGGGGTCAGCTAATGTCATGTCAGACACGAGCAGGGGCAACTGCTCACACTGGGGAGGACCTAGGGACACTGCAGGCTGCCGTCCGGGGACTCAGACATCCCAAAGGGACATACCCACATGCAAAGGAAGTCATCTCTGAGGCTGCACTCCCCCCTCACCCTCTGACCATCACCGTGGACAGTCCGTGGGGGTCCATGCCTCCCCCTTGACATCTCGTTGCTTTTACCTGCTGACTGAAGGTCACGTTCCTTCTCCTGCTGGCTTCAGGACCATTTCCCCCAGCCACATCTGGGAGAGCCAAGGTCTGGGGCCTCTTCAGGATCCCTGAGGCCCGTGGCTTGGAGGTGTCCAGAGAGCCTACCCTTAGAACATCTCCATCTGAGCCCAAGGTCAGGGCCCCCTCTCTCCTCTCCAGCAGCCCCCTCTCCTGGCAGTAGAAGCCATCGGGGGCCCGGGGAAAACTGACACTAATGGCCTGCCTGGGGAGAGCCAGGTAGTTATCATGGCCCGCCGTGAAGCAGTCAATGAGCACGCTGTCTATGTTGGAGGTGCCAAAGGAGGAGGCGAACTCGTTGATGCCCGTGAGGGAGTTGTCCCTGCTGATGAAGCTGCCGTACTTGGGCGTGAGGGGGCTGGGTGGTGAGATAGGGCTGGAGAAGCTGGCATACAGGCTGGTGGCTGTAGTAGAGGGGAGTGTGTCACCGGCCCCCTCCTCCAACAGGACAGGTGGGGAGGGAGGCAACGGGAGGCTGGGGCTCTTCATGGGTGTCCTCTTCTCACCCAGGGGCCGCAGGGGCCTCTCAGGGATGCTGATCAGGGTGAGCACAGTGGTGACGCTCAGGGTGATGGCGGTGAAGATATAGATGACACGGAGCTGACCCCCCAGGGCCCTCCCGAAGCCGGTTTTGTCCCAGTGGATGCCCCCGACCACATAGCCGAATCCTCCGCCAAGACCTGTGGAGAGAAAGAGAATTCCGTGTCCTCTAGGACCTAGACAGGCAAGGAGAGTCCCCAGAAAAGGTGGGGCCAGTTTTCAGAAGAATGTTAGAGTGGCATAGTCTGTTCCAAGGACCGGATCCAGTGTCTGTCCCAGCTACACCCCAGCAAGTGAGGAGGGGATCCGGCCCCCCAGGATGTTCCTGACATACCCTCCAGGACAGCTGGTTACTCTCTTCACCATGTTAACCTTGGGACTTGGCTCCAGGGCAGGGAGCATAAGGACAAACTGCCCACTGTCCTTCCATTTGAAAGGAAGTGTGTTATATTCATGGATCACAGCCAGCTTCTCCTTTGCTTTAAGACGGTCCAGCTTCAGGGCAGCATGAACACACCAAGACCTCATCCTGATCATACAAGCCAGTGTGTACGTGAGTGTGTCCCTTGCTGTCATCCCTGTGTAGGGCACCATGAGGAAAGTCACCTCTATGAATGACCCCAGATTCTGGGGATGGGACTGAAGTCATTGGGCTTTGCAGAGCAAGGGTCTTTACCCACGGAGCCATCTCTGGTGAATGTGGGGTCCTTCGAACTAGCTTTCGATACATCTTTTGGAAGAACCATTGCAGATTTGTGACCCTTGAACAAGGGCAGGTTTTATATGGATATTATTAATTTATTACCTATTATTAATCTATTACCATATTATGTAACCCTGCCTGGCTCACTCTAGACCAGGCTGGCCTCAAACTCTGAGATCTGCCTGCCTCTGCCTCCCGAGTGCTGGAACTTGCTATGTAGACCAGGTTGACTCAGATTCAGAGACCATCTGCCTCTGCCTCTGCATCCCTAGTGCTGGGATCAAAGGCGTACACTATACATGCCCAACCTGTTTAATTTTTAAAAATGCTTACTTACGCCGGGCGGTGGTGGCGCACGCCTTTAATCCCAGCACTTGGGAGGCAGAGGCTGGTGGATCTCTGTGAGTTCGAGACCAGCCTGGTCTACAAGAGCTAGTTCCAGGACAGGTTCCAAAACCACAGAGAAACCCTGTCTCGAAAAACCAAAAAAAAAAAAAAAAAAAAAAAAAAAAAAAAAAAAAAATGCTTACTTACTGTCTTTATTTACTTATTTTTAAATTAAGTGTATGGGGGGGTTGTTGAGTGTGTATGTGGGGGGTTGTTGAGTGTGTATGTGTGTATGTGGGGGTTGTTGAGTGTGTATGTGTGTATGTGGGGGGTTGTTGAGTGTGTATGTGTGTATGTGGGGGGTTGTTGAGTGTGTATGTGTGTGGGGGGGGTTGTTGAGTGTGTATGTGGAGGGATGGTTGCTACACGAGTGTAGGCAGATGCACACAGAGGCAGTTAGAGGCACTGGACCAACTGGAGATGGAGTTACAGGTGGGTGGGTGAATTTCCATGTGGTGCTGGGAGCTGACTCAGGTTGTCTGTAAGAGCAGTAACAGTCTTAACTGCTGAGCCATCTCTCCAGCACCCCCCCCCCCAATTCTTTTAGCCAATTTCTTGGCTTATTTATTTACTTGAGACAGGATCTCACTGTGTAGCACTGGCTGGCCTGGAATTCGCTACATAGACCAGGCTGTCCTTGAATTCATATTGATCCGCATGATTCCTGAGTGCTGGGATTAAAGGAGTGTGACACACCCTACTTGTTCTCTCTCTCTCTGTCTCTCTCTCTCTGTCTCTCTCTCTGTCTCTCTGTCTCTCTCTCTCTCTCTCTCTCACACACACACACACACACACACACACACACACACACACACACGGTTCTCATGTATCCCAGTTTGGTTTCAGACTATGTAGTCTAAAGTGAGTTTGAACTCCTGATTCCCTTGTGTCTGTCTCCACACCTGGTTTATACAGTGCTGGGAAACCCTGGGATTCTGTGCGTGCCCAGTTCCAAGATAAATATTTTCTCTTTGTTTATTTTTTAAAAAGATATATTTGTTATGTACACAGTATGTGCCTGCATGTACACTTTCCCATCAGAAGAGGGCGCCAGATCTCACTATAGATGGCTGTGAGCCACCATGTGGTTGCTGGAAACTGAACTCAGGACCTCAGAAAGAACAGCCAGTGCTCTTAACCACTGAGCCATCTCTCCAGTCCTATTTGTTTATTTTTGGGGCTATGGAGTGTGTGTGTGTGTGTGTGTGTGTGTGTTGGTGCATATGTGGTGGTCAGAGGGCAATTTGTAGGAATTAGTTCTTTTTTATCATCATGTAAGTTCTGAGAATCAAACTCAGGTCAAGCACCTTTCCCAAACATAAATGCTTTCTATTGCTTTGATGTTAACCTGTATATTTACATATTTGAACTTCATCAACTTATTTTTAAACCTAGAGGTAAGGAAGGACATCCCCCACCTCCCAAGGGATACGCATCTGAATTCCACGCACTGCAGTCTTGCCTGGGGGAAAAGCACTCACCCGCCATGAGAGCGTGGATGTTCAGGCCTCGGTCCTGGTCCACCGGGCCACACACGTCCATCATGTAGGCATGGCTGGGGTTATCCGCCGAGTCTGCGCTGAAGTCCATCAGCACCACCCCGCACACAGTCAGGAGGATGCCCCACTTGTGGTTGGTGGCCGTGTCAGCCAGGGCCATCCCAATGTCCCTTCCATTGAGCAGGAGCGACAAGCCAAGCAATGCCCCTGGAAACAGAGAGACAAAGTCACCAGAGAAAATGGAGCCATTCTCTATCTCCGTGGCTCACTTCTGTGTTGAGACTGAGGACTTAGGAGTCCGCGGGAGTCGCCTGCAGACGACAGAGTTCTTTACTCAGACTAAGGTTTTCATCCCATCAAGCTGAGCAAGGACAAAATGAGCTTTATTAGCTTATTAAAACAAAGAAAAAAACTAAATGATTTATTCTTAGTGTTGGCTCAGGCAAGGTTGGGCCTGGGGCTGCCTCGGAATTGCTTGAGCCTCTCTTTCCCTCCCTCCCGTCTTTGTTTCTTTCTTTCCATTTTATTTTCATGCCAAACAACAGACCTATCGCCAGGACAAGAATGAAAGGGCGTCTCCTTCCAAACCTTGAGGTACACCGGTCACTCCAGGCACCCAGCAGAGGCTGCAGCAGGAATCCTGAAACAGAGCAGACAGCAGGCGGGTGTTATTGCTCGGTCCCTGGTGTAGTGCCACGGGGATGCTGAAGCAGCCGCTGGCACTCCCAAAGCACCACGAGCAAGCAAATACCCAAAGGCACCGAAACATTAAAGCAACCAGATCAGCGTTTGCGGCAAGAGCCGCCCCAGCCACCCCAGACTTGCTGTACGAGACCTTCCTGGGAATCCCTGGGACCTTCCTGGGGAACCCCAGCAAAACCCAGTCCCCTCCCAGTTGCATCAACTTCATGGCTCAGATTTTGCACTGAGTGCTCGGAGCGTGTTCGATGATGCAATCCTGGGGTCTACCTAATGCCTGTCCTACCCTCCAGTACAGATCAAAGAACTTAGAATACAGGATGTGACCGGCCATACCTGTGTTTTCCCACAGCCCATACTAAGGAGGGGAACTCAACTCCTCCCTCGTCCCCTCAGGTCCCTCAAAGCTGCTTCAGCAGAGGCTTCTGGAAGCTTCCGGAGATTTCCAGAGGCTGTCCACCACCGGGGCTCACCAAGGATGGGGCTGATGAACCACACTAGGCTGTAGAGCTGGTCAGGCAGGCCCATTTGCAGGAGTACCGGAGTCACGTAAGCCGTCTCCATGGCGTAGCTGAACTCGATGCCAAATAGAATGCAGCCATTGAAGAGCAGCTCCCAAAACGACCTCTGTGGGTGCAAGTCTCCAAAGTCCACCAGCTCGATGGGACATGGGGTGTTGGGGGGAGGGGGTGGAGAGGGGCGAATGCATTTCCTCCTCTTGGGGTGGCGTTTGAAGTTGTTGGCCCGGTGGCTGATATGTCGTGTCACGGACCCTGAGTAGCTGGAGATGGGAGACCTCCAGAAGTCCTGAGGAGCCACAGTGGGGAAGAGGGCCTCTCCTGGAGGGGTGCTGCCTGCTGGGGGGATCATCGTAGGCAGGGCTGGTGGGTGTTGCTGCGAAGGAAGCCAGTTTAGGGTCAGCAGTTACTTCACTGAGGTTTATGTGGAGCCTGCATCTGTCGCTCGCCCTCCAGCTGAGCTGGCACTGAATACTTCAGAGTCTATTCTGTCTGCCTCTCCACCCCCAGCATTCTGACCCCAAGCAGAGCCCAGTGCTCAGAGGCTAGAGCAGAGTCCTTTAGGTGGGGATAGGAGCCAAACAGGAGGATCCCTCTGTGCTTAGAGAGAGAACCCCAGTCCTCAACCTTCCTGCAGCACTCCATCCACTCTCCATCTATTTGTCCATCTACCCGCATACACTTAACCAACCATCCATCCACTCATCCATCTACCCATCCATCCATCCATCCATCCATCCATCCATCCATCCATCCATCCACTCATCCATCCATCCATCCATCCATCCATCCATCCATCCATCCACCTACCCATCCATCCATCCATCCATCCATCCACCCATCCATCCATCCATCCATCCATCCATCCATCCATCCACCCACCCACCCATCCATCCATCCATCCATCCACCCATCTATCCACCTACCCATCCATCCATCCATCCATCCATCCATCCATCCACCTACCCATCCATCCATCCACCCATCCATCCACCCATCCACCCTCCATCCATCTTCCCTCCATTCATTCATCTGCCATCCATCTATTCATCTAGCTACCTATCCATCCATCCACCCATCTACCATCCATCTATCTAATCATTGGCCTATCTATCTATACATACATCCTCCACACATCCATCTACCACCCATTTATCTATCCATTCACCCACCTATCCATCCATCCATCCATCCTCCACCCATCCACCCCCATTCACTATCCATCCATCTGTCCAGCCAGGTATCCATGCACTCACGTTCCGACCCTACTCACTCATATTCTCATTGATCCACCTACCCACCCACCCTTCCGAACATCCCAGTTCACCCCCCATGTGACCGACTTCTGAGGACCAAGACACAGAGCTCTCTGAGACACAGTCATGACATCATTTTTGCCATCAAGTTAGGTGAGAAAATGAAGAAAAATGGTCCAGGCAATGGGACTCTCCCGTACAAGTGACGTGGAACTAACTGCTGGCCCCAGTGAGGGTGTGGACAGAGATGGTGCCACTAGCAAAACATTCGCCGGTGGCAAAGGCCTTTGAAGCTTTGGCTCAGAGGTGGATTTGACATGAGGTAACATCCTCTGTGACTTCAATAACTGGCTTATCCGGTGACCTTAAAGACCCCGCCATGTGAAATGCGGACAGGTGGGCCTGAGAACTATGTAGACAAATAATAGTTCATTTAAAATATAGTTTACTTGGGGCTGGAGAGATGGCTCAGAGGATAAGAGCACTGGCTGCTCTTCCAGAGGTCCTGAGTTCAATTCCCAGCAACCACATGGTGGCTCACAGCCATCTGTAATGAGATCTGGTGCCCTCTTCTGGCCCACAGGGATACATGCAGGCAGAATATTGTATATATAATAAATAAATAAATCTTTAAAAAAATACAGTTTACTTACAAAGATTAAATCAAAATTAAGTTTAGGGGTAGCATGATGGCTCAGTGGGTCAAGGCACCTGCCCTAAGACCCACACGGTGGGAGAGAGCCAACTCTTGCAAGCTGTCCTCCAGCCTGCACCTGCACACTGTTCCATCAAATAAATAAATGCAATTAATTTTTTCTGTTAGAGATTTTTTTTATTTGGTTTGGTTTTTTCAAGACAGGGTTTCTCTGTAGCTTTGGGCCTGTCCTGGAACTAGCTCTTGTAGACCAGGTTGGCCTCGAACCCACAGAGATCCTCCTGCCTCCGCCTCACAAGTGCTGGGATTAAAGGTGTGCACCACCACCACCTGGCAAGATTAATCATTTCAAAAAGTTTAAGCTTGCCGGGCGGTGGTGGCGCACGCCTTTAATCCTAGCACTTGGGAGGCAGAGGCAGGCGGATCTCTGTGAGTTCGAGACCAGCCTGGTCTACAAGAGCTAGTTCCAGGACAGGCTCCAAAACCACAGAGAAACCCTGTCTCGAAAAACAAAAACAAAAACAAAAAAAGTTTAAGCTTGTGTGTACTTCCTTCCTCTAGCTCAGGAGCTTCTACAGAGTGAGACCTGTCACGTCACCTGTTCTCCTTCCAGGGTACAGGTAGGTGCTAGTGACCCCTGGAGCTTCATGCTTTGGAAGCCCAGTACCCTCAAAGCCAGCCTCTTTGACAAGAGTGTGCTGTGAGAGCTTGGTCCACCTCTACCCGCTGGCCACAGCACATATTCTCCTTTAAGGAACCGATTCCTGTGCTCTGTACCTCCCCATTTCAGAGACAACACAGTATCTTTTGTTTGGTTTGTTTTTTTGTTTTTTGAAACAGGGTTTCACTGTGTATCCTTGGCTATCCTGGAACTGGCTCTGTAGACCAGGCTGGCCTCAAACTCACAGAGATCCGCCTGCCTCTGCCTCCCTAGTGCTGACACCTGGCGAGACACAATATCTTATACCCTCTTTGCTATCCATATTCTCCCCAGAATAAAGTGCACATAAATACCACACCAAGTTAGAAACTATCCCTTCAGCTGGGTGGTGGGGGCACACGCCTTTAATTCTAGCACTTGGGAGGCAGAGGCAGGCAGATCTCTGTGAATTTGAGGTTAGCCTGGTCTACAGAGTGAGTTCCAAGACAGCAGGACCACACAGAGAAACCTTGTCGAAAGAAAAATAGAAAGAAAGAAAAAAAGAAAGAAAGAAAGAAAGAAAGAAAGAAAGAAAGAAAGAGCGAGCCCCTGTTCGTGATACACATCTTTAATCCCAGCATTTGGAAGGCAGAGGCAGGAAGATCTCTGAGATTTCAAGGTTGGCCTGTTCTACATTTTGAGTTCCAGGACAGTCAGAGCTACACTAGTGAGATCCTGTCTCAAAACATCAACAATGAAACAACAAAAAATCTACAAACAAACAAAAAGCCTGTCCCTCTGACTTAGAATGGAGGCTGTGGTTCCCGTCTAGACAGTCCTGCAGTAGCAGCGAGGGAAGCTTCCAGACCCTGCTTAAGTCGGACTACGCGGATGGGCCATTCCTCTGTTGGCAGTGGAAGCCCACCGTCATCTCCCAGCATGCCTTCAAATGGGGCAGACAGCCTGTCCTGGAAAAAGACACTTGCCCCCCAGTGGGCCTCAACCTTCCTAACACCGAGAAAGACCCTTAATACAGTTCCTCATATTGTGGTGACCCCCCCAAACATTAAATTATTTTCATTGCTATTTCAAAACTGTAATTCTACTACTGTAATGTAAACCGGGTGGTGGTGACACACGCCTTTAATCTCAGCACTTTGAAGGCAGAGGCAGGTGGACCTCAGTTTGAGGCCAGCCTGGTCTATAGAGAGAGTTTCAGGACAGTCAGGACTATACAGAGAAACCTTGTCTCAAAAATTCAAAATTCAAAAAAAAGAAGGAAAGAAAGAAAGAAAGAAAGAAAGAAAGAAAGAAAGAAAGAAAGAAAGAAAGAAAGAAAGAAAGAAAGAAAAGGCTGGAGAGATGGCTCAGAGGTTAAGATCACTGGCTGCTCTTCCAGAGGTCCTGAGTTCAATTCCAAGCAACCACATGGTGGCTCACAACCATCTGTAATGGGATCAGAGTCCTTCTTCTGGTGTGTATGAATACAGAGCCCTCATACATAAAAATACACAAATAAATAAATAAATAAATAATAGAAAATTAACTTTAAAAAAAAAAAAAAACCCTGCGTTGTGCCCGCAGCAACCTCGGTTCGAATCCGAGTCACGGCACCAAAAAAAAAACAAAAAACAAAAACAAAAAAAACAACCCTGTAAATATATGTGTTTTCCCATGGTCTTAGGTGACCCCAAGGGGGTCGCGACCCACAGGTTGAGAACCACTGGTGTGGCACATGAACCAGAGCTAACCCCAAGTTTGAAGACCATTTCACTCATCTGCTTCCTGTTGGCATTGCAGTCAAGTCAGAAGAACCTTTTTAAGTTTTTTTTTTAATATTTATTTATTATGTATACAATATTCTGTCTGTCTGTGTGTGTCTGCAGGCCAGAAGAGGGCACCAGACCCCATTACAGATGGTTGTGAGCCACCATGTGGTTGCTGGGAATTGAACTTAGGACTTTTGGTAGAGCAGGCAATGCTCTTAACCTCTGAGCCATCTCTCCAGCCCCCTTTTTAAGTTTTTAATTGCTGTGTGTGTGTGTGCGTGCGTGTGCAGACCATGACACACATGTAGAAGGCAGAGGACACCTTGCAGGAGCTGCTTCTCTCCTTCTACCATCTGAGTCCCTGAGAGGGAGCTCAGGTCATCAGACTTGGAAGCAACTGTTTTTACCTATTCATCTAGCTTGCCAATCCTAAAATTATCCTGTTTTAGTAAAAAAATGTATGTTTTTTTCTGGACTGGAGAGATGACTTAGGTAGGGGTTAAGAGCACCTGCTGCTTTTGCAAAGTACCCAACTTTGTTCCCAGCACCCACGTCAGGTGACTCACAGCTGTGACTCCAGCTCCAAGGGATCTGACGCCCTCTCCTGGTTTCCCGGGCACTGGCACACACACACACACTCATTCTCTTTCTTAACGCACACACACACACAAACACACACACTCACTCTCTCTCTTACACACACTCACTCTCACTTACACACACACTCACTTTCTCTTACACACACACACTCACTCGCTTACACACACACTCACTTTCTCTTACACACATACATTCACTCTCTTACACACACACTCACTCTCTTACACACACTCACTCTCTTACACACACATACACTCATTCTCTTACACACATACACTCACTCTCTTACAACACACTCTCTTACACAAACATACACACTCTCTCTTACACACATACACACTCTTACACACACATACACACACACGGAAATAAAAATTAAAAATAAAAAATGATCTTGTTAAGAGCTTCACACATTTTCCACTAAGAAGAATTTTTAAGTTACTTTTCCTGCAGCAGGTGAGATAACTTTGTGGGTGAAGGTCCTCATCTCCCACCGAGTTTAGAGACAGGGTCTCTGCCTTATACACCAGGCTACCCCACCCATGAGCTTCTCCAGATTCCCTGTCTTCACTTCCCATGTTACCCTAGGGGTGCCGGGACTGTACGTACAGAATACCACACCTTGTGGCTTTAAATGGGAGCAGGGGATTCAAATTCAGGCCCCAGGCTTGGGCAGCAATTTCTTTACCCACTGAACCATCCCCAACCTGTTTTGGGCTGTTTCAACAACACCTGATTGACAAAATAAGTAATACCCAGGTAGCCTGAATACTTAAAAGTATCTTACGTGGAACCCATCCACTTTCTCCTTTTTCTTTCTCTGTAAAAAAAAGTGTGTGTGTGTGTGTATGTGTGTGTGTATGTGTGTGTTTGTATGTGTGTATGTGTGTGTATATGTGTGTAGGTGTGTATGTGTGTATGTGTGTATATGTGTGTGTATATGTGTGTGTAGGTGTGTGTGTATGTGTGTGTGTGTGTGAGATGGGTGCTTCTACCTGTAGGGTCGTTGGGTACCACTTCCCTCTTGCCTCCTATAGTCTCTCAAACTGCTGTCGACCTTAGAGGGATGCAGTCAGCAAACTAGAGAACCGGGGCCCAGTTCTCACGCCTCACCTCCGGGACTTTTGACTCCTTTCTGAGGGCCAACTTGTCCCCAAAGTCCGGGCTAGGAGCTTGAGTTTCATCAGCACCTGACCGTACTTCCCATAAGAACGACTCCAGGAGCGGGGAGAGATTGTTTACTATCCAGGAGGGCATCAAGGGAATGCTTGTCGCCCTTAGCATGTCACCCTCAGCTATATGACTCAGGACAGTGGTAAGACGACAGGATGCTGTTCCCAGGACCACAATCCCTGGCCAGCCAAAGCGCTCAGCCTCAGGGAGGAGGTAACCCGGAAGCTGATGACACCTGCCCAGGTAGCTGGGAACAGGCCTGGGGCTCAATAAACATAGCAGATGCTGAGGGCAAATTTCACAGACTGCCTCTCCCGCTAGGCCTGCGGACGCTTCACCCTGGAGACTCCATTTCTCAGCTTAATTCACTGGACACCCAAAAAGAACAAAGGTCCCCATGTCCGTCCAGAGCCCCCAGCCTGGGCATATGATCATCCTGGGGCCTAAGCAGCAACGCTCCCGGCGCAAAGCCGCGGAATTGGGTGGAGGGAGCAGGAGAAACGGTACCTGTGCGTCCAGACGGGAGGCATCCCTTTCCCAGGCTGGGCTTCTGGTTCTTCGGGGTTTAGCTCCGTCCCAGCCCGGTACCCCCAGCCCAGCCGCGGCAGCTGCAGTATCACCCCGCGGGGCGGGGCTGTGACGTCATGGCTGCATCCTGCCGCTTGGTCCCGCA
Organism: Chionomys nivalis; assembly: GCF_950005125.1. Classification (NCBI taxonomy): domain Eukaryota; kingdom Metazoa; phylum Chordata; class Mammalia; order Rodentia; family Cricetidae; genus Chionomys; species Chionomys nivalis. Next base: position 5,623,283 of record NC_080096.1, on the reverse strand, counting down.
GAGCATCCTTAAAGCAGCAACCGCGCCAGCGCACCTTTGGGGACAACCCGGGTCTATAGGCAGAAGGCAGGAACGGAGGCACTATGACTTTGTGGGTCCCGTCCCCAAGAAAACATGTGACCGTTTACTTTTCCTTGGCCGTAAATGCATCATAAAAGCACTTGCCTGAGCCTGTGAGCGTTCTCTTTGCACTCAGCCTCATTTTAAAGGAAATACACACATTTTTTGTGTCTTTAATTCTAAGCAAACAGTGATGTGAGCATTTATAGGTAAACACATGCTTCCTAAATATTGTACCCACTTCACCAAAGCAATCTCCAAAAATATCACACTCATTATTCTGGCCACAGATCCATCAGGTGGCTGAGCTATGCCATGCTTTCTTCTAGAACCCAAGGCATAAAGAAAAGAGGGGGACACTTCCTGACCTCGGGATTGATAGGTTAGAGAGGAAGATAACACGTTAAGATAAGTAGAGGCTGGGGAGATGCTCCACGGCAAAGGCGCTTGAGATCCGAGTTAGTCCTGGGAATGCACTAAAGGCGGAAGAGGAGACTCAACGCAATTAAGTTGTCCTCTGACACCCCCCCCCCCATGCTGTGACTAAGCCGTGAGAATACCAAGGGAGGTCTCCTGGTCCAGAGGGTGCAGGAGCTCATCCCACAGCCGCACCAGGAAGTGGAGAACGACAGACTCTGGTGCCCAGCTCCCTTTCTCCTCAGCCATGGGACGGTGCTGCCCACATTCAAGGTGGTTCTTCCCCAGTTAATGAACCTGGCTAGCCTAGGAACCCCCGCACAGCATGCCCAGAGAATTCTCTCAGGAGGATCCGGGTCCCACGAGGTTGGCCATCAATAGTAACGGACGGTCACATCAACTCCAGTGGATGAGAGAGCAGTGAGGGAGCATGGAACTGAGGAAGGGAATCTGGGGCTGGGAGAGGGAGAGAGGCTGCAAGTTGGAGTTGGGTTGGTGATGCAGTGTTGCTTGAAGAAAGATGCAGAAGTGAAGGGCCAGCTCCAACATCTGGAGAGAGGCCCCAGCAGGCACAGGGAGAGCGAGTGCAGAGACCCTGGGGCTGGGAGACCAAACTGCTGTAACCCAAAGGACGCCACACCTATAGTGAGCGGCCGTACAGTTGGTTCAGAGGGATATGTGTGCAGTGGGGTCTGGGTTGAGGGCTTCTTGAAGAAGCGATACTTGAGAGGCACACTTAGGCCCAGGAAATCCTTGGAAGGGTTAGGTGGCGGATCTGTGGGCAGGGCAGAGTCTGGTGAGCACAGAGAGAGACTGCACAGAGACCAAGGGGACAGGGCATAGGAGATGCAGGGGCCCTTGGACCCAGGACTCTTGCTGTTCCTCCCCTCCCCTCCCTCCCTCCCTCCCTCCCTCCCTCCCTCCCTCCCTCCTCTGCTCTCTTCCTTCTTTCTTTCCTTGAACTCAACAGTTTCATGCTCCTATGCTGGTTTAAGTAGCATTTTTTTTTTTTTTTTTTTTTTTTTTTTTTTTTTTTTGTAGTGCTGGGCTTGGACCCCAGGGTCTCTTGGATGCTAGGTTGAACACTGTCACTGAGCTACAATTCCTGTTGTTCTTTTCTAAGTGCAGAGAGAGGCTGGGGGTGGGGCTCACGGGGTGGGGGTGGGCACTCGTGAAACAAATTATGTTCCTGTTCTGCAAAGAGCATGAAGCTGTGGCTTTAAAGCAAAGGACCCCTAAAGGGACTGGCACCGTCTGGAGGTGTGGCTTTGTTGGAGTGGGTGTGGTCTTGTTAGAGGAAGTGTGCCACTGTGGGGGTGGGCTTTGAGGTCTTTTGCTCAAGTTTCCCTCAGTGTGACACTGAGTCCACTTCCTGTGGCCTTCTGCTCAAGATGTAACCAGCACCATGTCTTCCCACTGCCATGATGATATTGGACTGAACTTCTGAAACTGTCAAGGTAGGAACTGAAGCAGAGACCCGGAGGACACTGTTTATCGACTCCCCTCCCCCCAGCTTGATCCACCACCTTCCTTATACATCCCAGGCCCCCTGCCTAGGGATGGCACCATCCACAGTGGGCTGAGCCCTCCACATCAATCAGCAATCAAGAGAATGTCTCATGTCAGGTGGTGGTGGTGCACGGCTTTAATCCCCAGCACTTGGGAAGCAGAGACAGGCAGATCTCTGTGAGTTTGAGACCAGCCTGGTCTACAGAGCGAGTTCCAGGACATGCTCCAAAGCTACAGAGAGAAACCCTGTCTCCTAATGGAGGTGGGTCTTCAATTGTCCCCTTTCTCAAGTGACTCTTAGCTGTAGTCATTTCTTCACACTCTTTTTATTTATTTATATTTATTTTAGTTTTTAAAAACAGGGCTTCTGTATAGCCCTGGCTGTCCTGAAACACTGTCTGTATACCAGGCTGGTCTCAAACTCAGAGATCTGCTTGCCTCTGCCTCCGAAGTGCTGGGATTAAAGACCGGCACCACCTTATTTGAAACATGGTAACACTGTGTATCCCAGATTGACCTCAAAGTCATGGCAATCCTTCAGCCTCTGTCTCTGAAGGTTAGGGATTTGGTGTTCACCATTAAGCCTAGTCACATGTATCGAGGCTGGCCTGGAACTCAATATGTAACTAAGCTTCCTGTTTCTACTTTCCAAGTGTTGGGATCACAGGTGGATGCCATCATGTCTGGGTATTGAACCAAGGGCCTCGTGCATGTTAGGTAAACACTCCGCCAACTGAGCTAGAGCCCCAGCCTAGGAGTTTATTTTAAGGGCTTTCGCTGACTCTCGGGGAGCTCCTTGACGTCTGTGGAGAGTTGGCCCCTCCCCAGGGGTGGGGCCAAGGCTTCTACAAACCCAAGACCTTTTCACACCCAGGATTTGGACCTGGGGACGTGGTCACATTCAATCACACAGAGGCTGGGACCTCTCTCCAGAAGTGGAATGCAGCTGGGGTTCGCAGCAGGTGCCCGAGGAGACAAAGGTGGGGAGAACTGTATAGAAGAGAAAGGGGTGCCGGTTTCCGGCAGTCACGGTAGGATTGTCCAGCGAGAGAAAGGGCTTAAAATCTAGGCATTGTTGAGAAAGGAAGGGATTTTAAAAATTCCTTTGCCCTTCTTTAACCTTCCAAATCGAGAACCTTCCTTTTTTTTTTTTTTTTTTTCCCGAGACAGGGTTTCTCCGTAGTTTTTGGTTCCTGTCCTGGAACTAGCTCTTGTAGACCAGGCTGGCCTCGAACTCACAGAGATCCGCCTGCCTCTGCCTCCCGAGTGCTGGGATTAAAGGCGTGCGCCACCACCGCCCAGCTTTCTTTTTCTTTTTTAACCCTTCCAGGAACAGCTGCTAACCAGGTGGGTTTTTTTTGTTTTTGTTTTGCTGTTGTTTGTTGGTTTTTATGTTTGTTTCTTCAGTAGGTTTAGACAGAAGATCAGAGTTGGATTTGTCAAGAGAATCTTGGCCCTGTGTGCAGTCTCCTCCAAGCCTCGGCACGAAAAGGACTTCAGTTAGGCCAGAGCTCACAGGAAGTTTGGAAGAGAAACCCAGGAACCCAGGCAGGATGCCTACCTAGGACACTTCAGGAGACCGAGCTAGCAGCCAAATTCCAGCATCTTGAGAAGCTCATAGAGACCTACCCGCAGCCAGGAGCTCCTGCCCACCAACACACACAGCCCAAGTTCACAGGAGCCATGGTCACTCCTTGTGCATTAGCAAGATCGAGACCCAGAGGAGCCAGGCTGTAGGAACAGACACTTCAAGTGTCCACTAGGTGGCGACAGAGCCCACTGTCGCGGCCACGCTGTGCCTTGCATGGCAAACCCTTTCTCACCTTTGCTGGTTTGGCTCTGAGGCTGAAAAAAGCTCCCTCCCCCATCTTAGTTGAGCACACTTTCTCCTGCAAAGCCCAGAACCGCTTGAAATTTCCTCAGACCGCATTGTCTTTCATGCTCGCTCTTTTTTTTTTTTAAATATTTATTTATTAATTATGCATACAATATTCTGTCTGTGTGTATGCCTGCAGGCCAGAAGAGAGCACCAGACCTCATTACAGATGGTTGTGAGCCACCATGTGGTTGCTGGGAATTGAATTCAGGATCTTTGGAAGAGCAGGCAATGCTCTTAACCTCTGAGCCATCTCTCCAGCCCTCATGCTCGCTCTTTAGATTTGTTTTTATTTATTTATTTTAGAAGTTTAAAGATTTTTCTTATTTTTATGCATACATACATAGGTATGCACAATGTGTATGCCTGCTCCCACAGAGGTCAGAAGATGACATTGGATCCCCTTGAACTGGAGTTACAGGTGGTTGTGAGCCACCGTGTGGGTGTTGGGACTTGATCCTGAGTTCACCTCTGCAAGAGCAACAAGTTCTCTTAACTGCTGAGCCATATCTAATTCCTTGTTTTTATTTTTAAGTTATGTGCATATGTGTACAGATATTTGCATGTGTGTGCCCCTGGAGTCCACAAGAGGGCGCTGCATCCCCAGGACTGAGGTTACAGTGTGTGCAAGTTGCCCTACATGCATGGGTGTTTGCATGAATGAGGTCCTCTGCATGAACAGTATTGAATCACCTCTTCATAACAGATCTTACAACAGCCGTCGTGTTGGTCTTTTTATGGACGTTAGAGTTGGGGTAGAAGAGGGTGCAAGCAGGGTTGGAGGGGACCTTTGAACTTGGGATGGTGTGCTATGGGGAAATGTCCTGTGGGAGAGAGTGTGGGCACAAACTTCAGTCCTTGGTATGGGTCCTTTATTGCTTGTTGTTGTTGCTTGTTTGCCTTTTGTTTTTTGAGGCAAGGTTTCTCCATGTTGCCCTGGCTGTCCTGGAACTAGTTCTGTAGACCAGGCTGGCCTCGAACTCACAGAGATCCACCTGCCTCTGCTTCCCGAGTGCTGGGATTAAAGGCATGTGCCACCACCATCTGTCCAGTCCTTTATTCCTGTATTGACTGTCTGTGGAGCACCTGCCGCTGGGAGGTAGAGTGGGGGTCAACAAAACCAGTGACCACCATGCACCACCACCGCCCGGCCATCTTATTTTTTTTAAAAGAATTATTTATTATGTGTACAGTATTCTGTCTGCATGCATGCATGCAGGCCAGAAGAGGGCACCAGATCTCATTACAGATGGTTGTGAACCACCATGTGGTTGCTGGGTATTGAACTCAGGACCTTTGGAAGAGCAGGCAGTGCTCTTAACCACTGAGCCATCTCTCCAGCCCCCCATCTTATTTTTTGAGACACAGTCGCTTACTGAAGTTGGAACACAGTAATAGGTACTAGACTTTTTTGGGGGGGGGTTGCTAGAGAGTCGAACTAGGGTTCTTGGTTTTGCCCAGCGAGCATCTAACCTTTGAGCTGTCCTCCCAGACTTTTAATTCAGATTCTTCGGGGCCCTTTTGAGGTGGCTGTCTTGAAGTGAGCACGTGCATATTTTACGACTAGATTAACTGAACCTCATCGAAATCAGCCTTTAGGGCCGTGCGAAGCGTAACAGGGTTGTGCTTTACGGCCAGGTTTCCTGGGACCCAGAAAGGATCTTCACAGCACCGAGGAGCCTGCAGGGACCCTGTCGAAGAGCCCCTGTCTGGGGAGGGCTCCCTGGGCAGCTGACCCTACAGAACTGAGGTGTTTCTAGGTCAGTCCGGGCTCTTATTTCTGTTTTCACGATGTAACACCTTGCTTCCTGACTCCTAATTGCTCTTTCCGAATTTAAATGGTGCAGAAGCCGCCCTGCCTGGCTCGGCTGCCCGCTGCCCGGCTCTGCTGCCCGTTGCAGCATTGTTCTGAATGCAAAGCGCCCTTTCAACCTGACTAGACAAGGCGGGTGGGGGTGGGGACCGTGGGGACCCTCCCTGGGGACCCTCCCACAGTCAACAGCCACAAATCTTCCCGGGGCCCTCCCTCCTGCCGTGATGTTCCCCCTGTTCTCCTTCAGTGACTGCACCTCTGGGGTGCATTTATCCCCTTCACTGCACTGCACTGGGGCCCAGCATACAGGTCGCCAACAGTCAGAACCTCATTACTTACCCAACTTGAATGGGGCTGTTTTCTCTCTTTCTTGGAAGCCTCCCCCTGGAGTTCCACAATCCGCTTCTCGGATCAAAACAGTGTCTGCTGCTGGGTGAAATTCCGCTGTGGGCCCAACATAGCCCACGCTGTTCTTAAAGAGATTTTATTTTACTCTGTTTAGCTTTCTTTCTTCCTTTCCTTTCCTTCCTCACTCCCTCTTTCCTTCCTTCCTTTTTTCCTTCCTTTTCTTCTTCCTCCCTCTTTCCTCCTCCCTCCCTCCTTCCTTCCCTCCCTCCCTTCCCCCTCCCCCTTCCTCTCTCCCTCCCTCCCTCCTTCCCTCCCTCCTTCCTTCTTTCCTTCCTCCCTCCCTTCTTCTCTCTCTCCCTCCCTCCTCCTCCTCCCCCTTCCTTCCTCCTCCTCCTCCTCCCTCCCTCCCTCCCTCCCTCCCTTCCTCTCTTTCTCCAACAAGCTCAGTGGATCAGATTCTTCTGGATTGCAGACACCATCTCTTTCGAGAGAAATTAGATTCTTTGCTGCAGGGCCTGCTGGGAAGGAACCTGAGTTCTGTCCCTCCTGCCCTACTTGACACCCATCTGGTCTGTGTCATCTTAGGTTGTAGCTAAGGACTGAAAAACCCCAGTTCCTTGTAGCCGGACACACAACCAGCAGACACCCCACCATTAGTATGTCTGTAACTCTAAAATGGGCTCCCCAAACTTCAGGAAGGGGATGCTAAATCCCACAGGTACCTCTGTCTGTCTGGCAACCTAGTCCTCACAGGTGACTCTGTGAGCCCCGTTTTTGTAGAGAGAGGGGAACAGCCCCTCTGAGTTTATAAAGCAAATATCCTAAGTGTCTAGATTGCATGGAACTGTGGGAACCTAGGAACCCAGAGACTTCAGACGCTGAAGAGTAAAACACACACACATGCACACACACATGCACGCACACATGCACGCACACATGCACGCACCCATGCACACACACATGCACGCACGCTCTCACACACATGCATGCTCACACATGCACACACACACCTTCTTCTGGCTTCTGTGGGTACTGCGTGAACATGGTTCACCTAAGCTCAAGCAAGCACACATATATTTTTTAAAAGGTGGGAGTTGAATTGGGCATGGTGGCGCACACCTTTAATCCCAACATTTGGGAGGCAAAAGCAGGAGAATCTCTGAGTTCAAGGCCAGCCTGGTCCACAGAACAGGTTCGAGGACAACCAGGAATACACAGAGAAACTTGCTCTTGAAAAACAAAAGCAACATCATTCTTATAGGAAATGGCAAAAGTTTATTCTGTTTTATTAATAAATGATAATCATATTTAGAAATTATGTAGAACATATAATCTTTGCTTATTATATGTTGATGATCACAAAGAATATGTCCATATTTAGAATATTGAGAACAATGTTGCAGTAATTAGGGGAATGGAAATAAATCTTTAATGTCTTCTAAAAAAAAAAAAAAAGCAAAACAAAAGCAAAACAAAGCAAAAGGTGGACATCAACTAGGGAAGATGCCCGACGCTGGCCTGAATACACACCCTGGTGCACGACTGAGAAGTGTTGAGAATCATTTGTCATGGAAGCATCTGGAATGGTTTGCCGCCCTCAGAGTCCTTTGCCGGTCCACAGTAAGGATTCTGTCAGTTCAAGGTGTTTGGGAGTAAAGACCTAGCAGGAGTTCGTGCCGTGGTTATAGTAGGTCTTGTGTGTCATACGTAATGCTTTGAACTGCTGCTAGGGACACCCCAAAATCCATTCTGTGCTTTAGTCCAAGTCAACAGCTTCGGGGCTGCAGTATCACTCACAGGTCACGGAGTCTCAGAGGAAGGCTCTGCAGGAGCCGCAAGACAGCAGCAACCTGGATCCCCAGCTGCTGCACAGCTGCAGGGAGTCACCGAGCTTCTTAGGTTGGCTGTGGCCTCAGCCTGTCCTGTCCTAATGAGTGGGACACATGAAAGACCAGGTATTCCTAGGGTAGGGGAAGGGACCTGGCGTGCCCGGGTCTGCTCTGTCTTTAGAGACCTCCTCTGTGGTTGGCACCAGCAGCCCTGAGTCTGTGGTCATTCTTGGAGCCATCTAGGTTGTGAAGTGCTGGGTCCTTCAAGATTCCAAAAGAGTAGATTCTGGGGCTCTGTCTGCTCTCATCCCATCTCTGATCTGGTTTTATTTGTTTGTGTGTGTGGTGGTTTGAAAGAGAATGGTCTCCATAGGCTCATCTATTTGAATGCTTAGTCCCTGGTTAGTGGCACTGCTCGGGAGGGATTGGGGGGCATGGCCTTGTTAGAGAAGGTGTGTCACTCAGCGTGGGCTGTGAGGTTTTCAAAGCCCATGCCAGGCCCAGGCTTCCTCTCTTTCCTGCTGCCTGTGGATCAGGATATAGAACTACCAGCTGCTTCTCCAGCACCGTGTTTCTGCCGCCACGCTCCCTGCCATAATGATAATGGACTAAACTCCCCAAACTGCAAGCCAGCCTCAAGTTAAATTAAATGCTTTATTTTATGAGTCGCCTTGGTCATGGTGCCCCTTCACAGCAACAGGGTAGCCACTAAGGCAGTGTGTCTGTTCACCTGAACGGGTTTATGTGGCTCTGTGTGTGCAGGAGCCTGAGACCTGCGGAGGGCACTGGATCTTTCAGGACTGGAGTTACAGGGGCGTGTGAAATGCCCACTTGTGTGCCCTGGTGTTCCTGTGGCCTAGAAGGGTACATTCTTGACACAGGCTACATCGGTGAGTGGACCCTGACATGATTTAGCTCTGGTTTTGCGCTCCAGTTCTGAGAAGTCCAGTGTACAGAGAAACTGGGTGCCTGGGCCCCACCTAGTCCGCATGGTCCTCAGGGTGGAGTGGAGCTGCTCAGAGTCATCCTGCCTGCACCAAACTGTCTTCACACTCCCTACTGTGGAGGCCGAGCTGCTAATCTCAGAACATTCTAGAAAGGATAATGCTGGGAGCTCTGGGAAGTGTAGCATCAGCGCGGAATCAGGGTGACTTGGCCTAGGCTTTGCTTTCTCCCTGGACTCAAGCCTTCTCTGAACCTCTTGACCTTTGCTGGAAGGCTAGAAGGTCAGAAGGGGTCTGGGGCCCAGAGCCCTGTGAACACAGCTCAACTCCCTTCGTTTTATAAACAAAACTCGTAAACATTCCCTACCCTCCAAAGGGCATTGCTGCCAGCGGGGCCCAGACTTTCCGACTCACTTCTAAATCACCCAGCTGCCAATTTTCCACTTGCAAGAGGGGAAAGCTTCGTAAACTGCTTGCTTCCACCTGACCTGTGGAGGAGGGTGAAGCCATGGCAAGTCGGAAGTTATGAACACAACACGTTTATAAAAATTCCAACTGCGGAGGCCTTGCCAATGAACCTAGCTAGACTTCAAGTGGCAAAACTGACAGTCTTGTGTGGGTGGATGGGCGGATGGCACCAGGTCACACGGGAACAGGCTGAGCTGGGATGACGGGGGAGACCTGGGGACACACAGAGGCTCTAGGGAGGGAGATTTCCCTCAGACTGCAGAAGCATCCAGAAAGGTTAAAATCAGAGAGCTAAGTTGTGTGTGGTGAGAGGCTGAGGTAGGAGGATTGAGAACCTGGATTGCAGAGTGAGACCCTGCTTCAATAGACAGACAGATAGATAGATTATAGGTAGACAGACAGACAGATAGACAGGTAGCTATACAGTTAGATAGATGATGGATGGATGGATGGATGGATGGATGGATGGATAGAAACATCTATTGCTGTGATGTTTCTAAATGGCAGGCAGTGGGGGTGGGTGACAAGTCAGCATGCTTTCAGCACTTAGTGTTTGACCCTCTTTGGGTGTGCAGGATACACGCAGACAGAAGACTGCACATAATAAGTAAATTACATAATAAGTAAATTTAAAAAACCTTAAAAACTATAAGAGTTCCTAATTTTGATGGGCCCAGTGTCCCTATTGGTCCTGGGTACTTGTACTTTGGAAAAATGTTATCTAACTCAGGGTGACAAAGATTGGAGCCTGTGTCTTCTCTGTGTTGTGCAATTCTGGCTCCTATAGTTAGCGAGGACTCCCCGGTCGCTCAAGCCTTCACAAGCAGTAACATAAACACTGAACGCTGAAGCCTTAGAGGACCTAGTCTGTGTACTGATGCACTCTGAAAAGACTGAGGTTAAGCTAGAGACTTATATATGAGCAAGAGGCGGGTGCCAGCTGTGCCGCGGAAGAATGAGCTTGTGATCCTAACGCCCGCAGGCCCAGTTGCTTCATGCGTGTGTAGAGCCTGCTTATCCGTATGTACACGGCACGAGTGGAGATCCCCGTGGAGGCCAGATGAGGGTGGCAGCAATCTCTGTAGCTGGAGTTCCCGGTGATTGTGAGCTGCACACTGTGGGTGCTGCGAACCGAACCTGGGTCCTCTGCAGGGACAGCCAGGGCTCTTGGGCAGTCGACCAGCCCTCCAGCTCTGCTATGCACTCTGTGATGGCTGTGAGTCATTTGTACAGATGATACAGTCAGTGAGCTAACGTCCGGCAGACGGCTTGGTTCATAGCCTACGGCTGATGTATGTTTTCCGTTCTCTCCTCGGAGACTTGAGGCAATCTGCTTAACCGTCCCCAAGGAATAAAGGGCCAGGGTGGGGCTAGGGTGTCATTTTATCCATCAAAAACATGATTTTCCTCTGGTTATTTAGCCGCAATAGCAGGGTGGAGGTTGCTTCTGTCCCCCGATACACAGTCCTACACTGCAGGGAGCGTGCGTTGGGCATTTGGGTTACTATACATATACTGTGTAGTCGCTATCAGCAAAGACCTGGAGGAGGACCTTTGACTTGCTTGTGACAGAGCTGGGGGCCCAGCTCAGTTGTAGGGCGCTTACCTAGCCCTCTCTCCAATGAGGGTTTGGGGTGTGATGCAGCTGTAAGGTTCTTGTATTGCTCCCCTCTCAGTTGGGGGCTGGGGTGTGGCTCAGCTGTGGGGTGCTTGTCTAGATTCCCCCAGTGAGAGACTGGGGTATGGCTCAGCCATGGGGTGCTTGTCTAGACTCTCCCAGTGAGGGGCTGGGGTGTGGCTTAGCATTGGGGTGCTTGTCTAGACTCCCCCAGTGAGGGTCTGGGAGTGGTAGCGCCCTTGCCTGGCCCTCACACTGGAAGGCAGGGAAGAGTCCAGCTATCGAGGACTGTCCTGGTCCGCACAAGGCCCTGGGCCCCATCCCCAGCACTCAGCTGAGCTCTGTTTTCCAGCGATTCAGAAAGGCAGCCTTTGGCTGCTCTGAGCCTTTTCTTTTGGCGGTGGTGGGTGCTCATGTTACCCAGGATAGCCATGAATGTGGCTGGACTTTGGGTTCACATGAAGTTCAGCGGAAGCCTCCTCGCTCCTTTTCTGGGCATTGCGGAAATTTGCCAAAGGCCTGGTTGAGATCTAATCAAGGGGGGATGTCCTTGCTTGGGTTGGAGTTACCCTGTCTCTGGAACCATGGCATCTGGACGAAGTAAGGCTACTCAAGAGAAGTGGAGAATCTTTGCTTTCGTTGGACATGGATTCCCCAACATCATGAACTTTGGGAGGGGAAAAGAGAGGGGAACACTTCTGAGTCCCAGGCTACCATTGTTGTCCCATGAACTTCACCTGGAAACAGCATGGAAAACCTCCAGACATCCTCCGCCTCAGGCGGCCATCCCAGAACTCAGAGGACAACAGCGCCTCTTCAAGTCTCCGGTGGCACTCACTCATGGACTTGTGTATGTCATAGTTTATATGAATAACACTTTCCTGGATTAACTCAGATAAAACTAAATTACCCGGCAAGGGCAAGTAATTTTCATTTACAGAAAACTATTACGGGCCATAAAACTCTTCACCCATGGTGCTCGCCAGTTCCCGATGACCCAAGCCTGGTGTCAGTGTCTTTCATGAGCTCCCACAGCAGGGGACCCACCTTTCCCTCCTCCACAGTCGGGCTGGCTCCTCCGTCTTGTGACATCTCTCTGAACATAACATCCCTGTTTTGCCCCACAGTGATCAATGTTGGTTTTATTTTTAAATACATGCAATCATCTATGAAGTCAAGTCATTAAAACAGCCCAAAGTGACCTCATGGAATATCAGTGCTCCCTGGCCCTGTCTCAGAAGCCATGCCGGGTTCTGGGAGACAGGTCACTACGGTTGTCCTTCCCAGTAAGTGTTCTCTTTAGTTATTTGTTTTCTTCCTTATGTGGACTTTGAACGGAGACACCCAACTGTCAGCTTTCTCAACTGTACGCGTAGGCTGGGGTGTGGCTCAGGGGGTAGAGCGCTTGCCTACCAGGCAAGAAGCCCTCGTTCAGTTCCCAGCTCGGCATTAAACTAGGCATGGCAATGCAGGATGGTAATCCCCAGAACTCAGGATGGGAACCGGGAGGGTCAGGGGGAATTTAAAGCCACCATGGGATAGGAGACCGAACCCTGGACCGGGCTTGCTTTGCGCGCTGGTTGAAGTCTTCAGCTACCAGGATGGGGGCTGCCATATGCAACGGCCACCAACCTCACGGGCTCTCATTCCCATAGATGGGGTCTGGTCCACCCTGGCAACAAGGATTGTCTCTAAACCATCTTCTTCTCTCAGACTTCACTCAGCCCTTCCTACGCAGTCCTGGCAGAAGCCTCGGTCTCTGATTTTAAAGGAAACTGCCCAGCAGACTCCTCCTGCCGCGAGCGGCCCTACTTCCCTTCATTTCCCCCCTCCCCCCTTCCCCTACCCAAGGCCAAGTTCTCCATCTGCATCAGCCCAGGGCACCTTCCGCCTGGGGTCTCCCTCTACCGTGATGTCTCCAGTGTGTCTTTCGTTTCTTTTCCTGCTGCTTCTTTTGACTGGGGACCACACTGGTGACATCCCCGGCTTGCCTCACGTCTGTGGTGGTCACTGTTGGTTTTTCTCAGACACCTCCCTTCCTTCTTTTGGAAATGAAACCTCCTGTGTTCATTTCCGGCCACACACTGACAGCTGTTAACCCAGCCTCCCTCAGGCCGTCTCAGGGCAGCCATGTTCTCAGCTTTGGTCTGGGTCTGACTAGAGTGGTGTGATGTGGTCCCTTCAGGGAGCTGTTGGCCCCTGCTTTTCCCTCCCTCCCTCTCTCTGTATGAATGTGATTTGTGTGTGTATCTCCCTGTGTGAGTGTGATTGCATGTGTATCTCCCTGTGTGAGTGTGATTGTGTGTATATCTCCCTGTGTGTGAGTGTGATTATGTATCTCCCTGTGTGTGAGTGTGATTGTGTGTGTATATTCTTTGTCACTTTCCGCCTAACATATCAAAGGCAAAGTTTCTCGCGTGAGCCCAGAGCGTGTTGGTTTGACCAGTCTCACTCTCCAGCTTCCTTCAGGGGTCCTGTCTCTGCCTCCTGTGCATTGGGATTGCAGATGGGCTTCCCCGTACCAGCCCAGCATTTAGGTGGGTGCTGGCTAGCTTCCCAGCCTAGTCCCCAAGCTTGCCCAGCAGTACTTTATCTGCTGAGCTTTCTCCTTAGCCCCTTCTCATTCCCTTTGGTGGGGACCGGATGTGGGTGCGAGGGTGGGTACTTGCTCTGGCCATGGCGATGAGGCTCATCATATCCTTGTGAGCAATGGAGAGACTCACAGGAGGGGCTGTCGGATGATCTCATGGGATAGTCGCCCGTCACATTGACTGTGCTTTAGCTTGAATCTGGAATGTTCCCCCAGAAGCCTGTGTGTTCCAGGCTTTGCTCTGAATGTGGAATGTTTAGGAGGCTGTGAGAGCTTCTGAGGAGGAGGCTAGTGGGAGGAGTATCAATCACTGCTGTCGTGCTGGAGAAGGAGAAATGGATTTCTGTACTTAGAGGGGCTGGAGAGACGGTTCAGTTCCCAGCAACCACACGACAGCTCACAACTGTCTGTGACTCCAGTTCTAGGGGTCTGACACCCTCATGCAAACACATGTGCAGGCAAAACACCAATGTAATAAAGTAAAAATAAATTATAAAAGATACATTTTTAAACAGTTTAGTTTGTATGTGGATGTTTTGCCCGCATGAGCTATGTACACTACACGTATGTCTGGTTCCTGCAGAGGCCAGAAGAGGGATCCCCTGGGACCGGAGTTATAGAGGGATGTGAGCAGCCATGTGGGTGCTGGGAACTGAACCTGGTCCTTTGTAAGAGCAGCAAATGCTCTAAACCAATGAGCCCTCTCTTCAGTCTCATTGGAAAGGTACTGGTCCCTCAACCTCTTCTCTTGTGTGTCTCTGTGGCTTCTGGGCTACCATGATGCAGGCAGTCTCCTGGGCTACCCACTCCCATCTTGGTGAGCCACCTGGCCATGGCCACCAAAAACAGAGCCAACCAAGTTAAGTTGACAGCCCTGAAGCTGTTAACTAAAGCAAAGCTTCTATCCTTTGAAGCTGATTGGCTCAGGTGCTTTGTCGCGGTGACAGAACACTGACTGTCAAAGCCCTGTGAATCTCTGTGTGACCTTTTACTCCTCTACCTGAGACAAGCGCACTTACCTCCTCGCTATGTCTCTGTAATCTGGTCTGTGCAAGCGGCCCAGCCAGGTGTCTACTGTGAATATAAATTAGCAGGACCAATAATGGAATCACCTGGAAAAACTTAAATAGAACAACCACTCAGCTAGGCAACCCACTACTGTGTGGACACCCAAGGCAATGACTTTATTATGTCAAAATAGCCACTGCTCACTTAGCCCTCCAGGAACAAGACTTCAAACCTATAAACATCCCAAGGGCTTTCGGATATCCAGAGTGTTTATTGAAAAAAATAAGAACGAGAACTGCAAGTCTTAATGCAGATGTCAGAAGCAAAATTACAAAACTTAGCTTAAAAATTTATTAGTAGCTGGGAGGCAGAGACCAGTGGATCTTTGTGAGTTCCAGGCCAGCCTGGTTTACAGAAAGTGAGTTTCAGGTCAGCCAAGGATACACAGAGAAACCCTGTCTCAGAAAAACAAACACATAAATGTATTAGTAGTGGCTGGGAGTAAGTTTAAGTCCTGAGGTCCATCCAACACCAGGAAAAAAAAAATAGCGGTGAAGATACATCATGAGGTACACACTGTCTCCTCCATGCTCTGACCACGTGCAAAAGCCTCACGCACTCAGTGTGTTGACCAAAACACATTTTCCTAAATGTGGCCCTCGTTCTTTTTATTTATTTATTTATTTATTTATTTATTTATTTTATTTTTTAATTTTTTGAAACAGTGTTTTTCTGTGTAGCCTTGGCTGTTGGCTGTCCTGGAACTCTGTAGACCAGGGTGGCCTCAAACTCAAAAGATCTTACTGCCTCTGCCTCCTAACTGCTGGGATAAAAGGCGTGCACCACCACTGCCTGGCTAAGCCTGATTTCTGCTTAGTGAAGGCTTAGTCCACCCTAAGACCACCTCCTCCTACAATGCTAGGAAAGTCACAGACGTGGAGCCCTTGACACCCCCCGTGATTCAGCATGTTTCTCATCAAATTATCTGAGACACCAGCTAACCTCCTGCTCTCCATGTACTCTATGTATGTGTGCGTGTGTGCGTGTGTGCATGTGTGTGCATGTCACAGTGCATACACGGAGGTGGGAGGACACCTTGCGGCGTAAATTCTTTCCTTCCACTTTCCAGGACCCAGGCATTGAACTTAGGACCCCAAGCTTGGGGGCGAGCGTGTTAACCTGCAGAACCATCTCATTGACCCAAGCCTGGGGAAATGTTTTAACTGACATATGCAACTGTACACACGCGCTGTGACATTTCCCACACAGGCACAAAGTGAAGGGAATTAGCATAGCCTTCCCCTGAGGGGCTTCACTTTGGGAAAATGCTAGTTACCACGCTCATCCCCCTCCTCAGTCATCAGTGGGTTTTGGAGCAGCAGCCCTGGTAACACAGGGTTCAAGGCCCACATTACCTGATCCGCCTGTGCAAGGAGAAAGAAAGGAAAGCATATTGAAGGCAATGGGAGCCCTCAGATCAGTGACTTCACATCCGCTGCTGTAAAATATGTCCCCTCTATGCTCACAGGCCTTTGAGAAGCTGGATTGTGTTTCTTTTTTCTTTTTTGTCCACTGACTTTGGTGAATGGACATAATGAAGTTGGAAGCTGAAAAGAATTACTGCCTGGGTAGTTTTTCCAGGTTCTCGGGGTTTCTGTTTCCTGGTGGCAATGCCATTTGTTTACCTTGAAAATGGGAGAAGACACTTTTATGGGTCCTGTCTCCATGGAGCGCAGGAGTCTTGCTCATTCAGCTCTGCTCAACGCCTTCCCACTGGACCCAGTGAAAGAGCACCCCCCCATGGGAGCCATAACCAATAGGGCGCAGCGTGGGGCCAGATTTATTTCTGCCCCACTTCTCTAGGACATTGGTTTCCTCAGAATGCAGAAGGGACTGGCCAGAGGAGCGTCTCTGCCACCCTGAACGCGCTGTCTGGGTTTCGAGGGTAGGCCTTGGGGATGCTAGCTCTTGTTTAACATCGCAGGTGTCTGTCTGTGTGTGCATATGCAGGAGGACGGCAGAAGGTGACCTCACTGTCCTTCCTCAGATGCTGTCCACCTAGGTTTTTGACATAGGATTTCTCATTGGCCTGGGACTCATCAATTAGACTAATTTGGGTCCTCATTTTACACAGAAAGAATTTACTGGCTAATCTAGCTCCTAACCTTCAATGTCTAATTCTTTGTTGTTTTGAGACAGGGCCTCACTGTGTAGCCCTGGTTGGCCTGGAACTTGCCATGTAGATCAGGCTGTCCCTGATCTCAGAGAGATCCCCCTGCCTCTGCCTCCTGAGCACTGGGATTAAAGGTGTTTGCCACCATGCCTGGCTCAGTGTCTAATTCGTAGTCTGTGAATATAATGAGCTGTCTCCTCCCAGAAAGGATCAAGGTTTTAATGAATGCCTGGACATTTTCACATGCCGTGTGTCCTTACCACACAGAGCAATGTTGTTGAAGGAGAACAGGTGCTCTGCTTCAGGCTCCACCCAGAAAACCTTGATACTGACATCACACCAATACCAGCTACTCCCCTGCTTCAGAGAAACACCAGTGCCAGCAAGTGTCTCCCGCCATCATATGCCCAGGCCAAAGGATAACTATCAGGCCCAGATCCTGGCTTAGTGGCAGGGGGATTATGAGATGGGAGAGTTATAAGGTGCTAATTTTCAAGATGATGATGGTGATGATGGTGGTGATGATGGTGGTGGTGATGGTGATGGTGATGATGATGATAGTGATGATGGTGATAATGGTGGTGATGATGATAGTGACGATGATGATGATGATGATGATGATAGTGATGGTGATGGTGGTGGTGATGATGGTGATGATGATGATGATGATAGTGATGATGGTGATGATGGTGATGATGGTGATGATGATGATGATGATAGTGATGATGGTGATGATGGTGATGGTGATGATGATGGTGGTGATGATGATGATGGTGATGATGATGGTGATGATGATGATGATGATGGTGATGATGATGATGATGATAGTGATGGTGATGATGATGATGGTGATGATAGTGATGGTGATGATGGTGGTGATGATGATGATGATGGTGATGATGATGATGGTGATGATGATGGTGATGATGATAGTGATGATAGTGATGATGATAGTGATGATGGTGATGATGATGATAGTGATGATGATGATAATGGTGATGATGATGGTGATGGTGATGATGATGGTGATGATGATAGTGATGATGATAGTGATGATGGTGATAATGGTGATGATGATAGTGATGATGGTGATAATGGTGGTGATGATGATGATGATAGTGATGATGGTGATAATGGTGATGATGATAGTGATGATGGTGATAATGGTGGTGATGATGGTGATGATAGTGATGATGATGGTGATGGGGGTGATAATGGTGATGATGATGGTGATGATGATGGTGATGGTGGTGGTGATGATGGTGATGATGATGGTGATGGTGGTGGTGATGATGGTGATGATGATGGTGATGGTGGTGATAATGATGATAATGATGGTGATGATGATGATGGTGATGATGATGGTGATGATGGTGATGAGATGTGTTTAGAAATTAAGACAAAACTCAGCAAGTTGGCTGCATTTTCTGCATCAGTCTTTTTATGGAGATCGTGCTGGTAGGATGTGTGCACCTTTCAAAGGCTGAGGGACTCTGGCTTCTGAGATAGATGGTTCCTGGCGGGGAAACAGGAACGTCAAATTCATGTCAGTGCTAAGCCATGGCTAGCGGTGGTAATATTTCTTAAGAGAGGGACAAGCCACCTACTTTGTAAGCACAAAGTGGACCATCTCTGTCTTTCTGACCAGAAGCGCAAGCTTACCCAGCCTCCCCCTGGCAAGACAGCACACCATAATTTTCCTCATTTGGGGCCTTCTTTTACTTGTTGGAAAAAATAAATTAGTTTAGGGAGGTTGGAAAGCCAGCCAAATGTCTTCTATCTGATTAGCCCGGGCAACCACAGAGGAACATTTCCCCAAGGAAGAAAAGCCCTTGGCAGATGGAGCGGCTGCAGGGAGAGCCTGCATAGCAACCGATCCCAAACTGTTCCAGGATGTCAGCAGCACTAGCGGGGCTGGAGCACACGAAGGTGGGTGCAGAGACAGGGGAGTGCCTATTTGTACTCAGTCTGTGGAAACGGTGCTGGGGACGCAGTCAGGTCTCTCCTTCCACCTGTGGGTTCCAGGGATTGAACTCAAGTTGTGAACTTTGGGGACAAGTGCCTTTACCTGCTGAGCCTTCTCAGTGGCTCTGATGGGTTTTTGTTCGTTTCGGGTTTATTGTTTGAGACAGTGTCTCACTATGTAGCCCTGGCTGGCCTGGAACTTATTGTGTAGCCCAGGTGGGCCTCGATCTTGTGGTGATCCTCCTGCATCTGGACCTAAGGACTCAGGAGTACATGCAAGTGTGCAATGTTATGCTCAGG
The DNA here is from genome assembly GCF_950005125.1 of Chionomys nivalis. Lineage (NCBI taxonomy): Eukaryota > Metazoa > Chordata > Mammalia > Rodentia > Cricetidae > Chionomys > Chionomys nivalis. The sequence goes on along the minus strand of NC_080096.1, from coordinate 5,604,365 downwards.
AGTACATGCAAGTATGTGCCATCACGCTTGGGAGCACATGTAAGTGTGCACCTCACGCTCGGGAACACACATAAGTGTGTACCATCTTTCCAGCATCAGCAACAGATGATATTTTTAAACATCAAGACCTCTCCTTAAAAATGAGGCTATAAAATCAGGTGCGGTAGCACATGCCTTTAATCCCAGTACTAGGGAGACAAAGGAGTCAGCCAGGGCCACAGAGGGAGACACTGTTCCCGCCCCCCCCCCCCCCGAGAGAGAGAGAGAGAGAGAGAGAGAGAGAGAGAGAGTTCTTAGGTTATGGGACCAGTGAGATGGCTCAGGTGGTAAAGGGGCTTGCTGCCTAGACAGATGTCCTGAGTTCCACCTCCACATGGTCAAAAGAGAGGACAGAGGAAAGAGGTTGCTCAGAGCCTCCAAAACTAGGGGAAAAAAACTCAATTAGGAAATTTCATGCTTTGAATTCAGTCTTGTTATCTATGATACTGCCTGGAACATAGCCTTTTGTTTTTGTTTGATTTTGTTTGGTTTTTTTGAGATTGGGTTTCTCTGTGTAACGGTTCTGGCTGTCCTGGAATTCACTCAGTAGACCAGGTTGGCCTCAGACTCACAGAGATCCTCCTGCCTCCGTCCTGGGAGTCCTAGGATTAGCGGAGCGCACCACCACTGTCCAGCAGGAAGCCTTTCTTAACCAGAGATTTTCTGTTAAAATTGGGGATTTTGGCCAAGAGGCGGGCTGATAGAACCGTTGGTGTTCACTGAGCCACGCCACTGCTGTGGGTCATGGCTGACTTCTGCTGAGTAGGGTTAATACTTTCTGCTGCGGGTCATGGCTGACTTCTGCTGAGTAGGGTTAATACTTTCTGCTCGCTTTCTGCTTCTTTTTTTGTTGTTTTTTATTCATTTTTTGAGACAGGGTCTCTCTGTGTAACAGTCCTGACTGTTCTGAAACTCACTCTGTAGACCAGCCTTGCCTTGAATTTACAGAGATCCTCCTGCCTCTGCCTCCTGAATGTTGGGATTAAAGGTGTTCACCACCACTGCCTGACACTTTTAGGCTTCTTGAAGTCTGAAAATGCATCATACATATTACCAACTAAGATGGGCAATGTTTATTGAGGCGTCATATTTAGATGGCTTTGTTTTATTTTCTTTAATACATATATGTGTAGCACATGCATGCAGTGCCCTGAGAGGCCAGAGGAGGGCGTCAGATCCCCTGGGAATGGAATTGCAGATAGTTGTGGGCCACCACATCGGGAGCTGAAAACCAAACTAGAATCTTCTACAAGATTGACAAACTTTAGTTTCTAGTCCACACTCTTAACTGCCGAGGCCTCGCCAACTTCCACCTCCATTTTGTCAATCTTTGCTCCATCTTGAGTACACAGCCTCTGAGAACCTGGTTTGACCAAATTTTAGGACTCAATAAATCAGTATAACTTAAAAATGTTTAAATAATTCATATTTTGTACTAAATAAGAGTACATTTCTGATTAGGACATTTTAATCCTGAAATAAGTATTTTCAAGTTGTATGGGTAATTTTCTTATCTTAGTATATGTGTATATATGTTTGTGTGATTGTCTGTACGTAAACCTCATGCATTCAGTGCCCATAGAGAACAGATGAGGGCACTAGTGTGCCCTTTGCTATGAGATACTGTATGGGTGCTGAGAACCCAGCCCTCTCTGCAAGAGCAGCAAGTGCTCTTAACCACTGAGCCATCTCTTCACTCTATACATCATTCTCTTGTTCTTAGCTTCTTGTTCTACCTTCTTTCTCTCTTCTATTTGGCAGATTTATTTATTTTAATTTTATAAATTCAGGCACTTTAGAATTCATTGAATTGATGTCAGCTTTAATAGGTAAAACTTTTGATTTATATAAAGATTTTTATTTATTTTATGTGTGTGTGTGTGTGCGCGCACGCGCGTGTGTGTTCGATTTGCATGTTTGACTTTATGCCAGAAGAGGGCACCAGATCTCATTTTAGATGATTGTGAGCCACCTTGTGGCTGCTGGGAATTGAACTTAGGTTCTCTGGAAGAGCAGTTGGTGCTCTTAACCCTGAGCCATCTCTCCAGTTCCTATTTCTTTATTTTTAAAGTAAATCTTTCATAGGCCACTTGACGTGGCACTGCTATGTGACCTAGATTGGTCTTGGACTCTAAATCCTCCTACCCCCAACTCTTGAGTGCTGGGCTTATCAGCTTGTGCCACCACCTAAGACATTTCTTTCCTATGAAGCTAAGGAAAGCAAAGAGGTCTTTTCATGGCAATATTTATTAAATTTACGTCTCTAAGCCCGCTTTACACTTTCTAAATTACTTCCACTCATCACTTTATTCGGATCCACATCTAAGAGTTGACTTTGGTTTCCAGGTCGACTTCTGCAGCCACGTCACCTTGCATTGTCGTGAGAGGAGGCCAGACAGAAGTAAGAGATTTTTCTTGGTTCATGGTTTTGGTCCATTGTGGTGGGGATGGTGTGATACAGTGGCTGAGCTGTGGTGTCTGGTTCCTGTCTCGCCCTCTGTGGAGTGAGCAGCCTCCCTCTGCCATGTCCTCTGTTGATATATCAGAGCGGAACAACCCAGACAACCCTTCCTCCCTTGATGTCACCAAGTGTCTGCCGCTGTGGGGTGGTTCTGGGAACAAACCACGAAACATAGCTTCCTTGTTCTTTGGGACTGATATGTGGGTACAGTTTGGAAATTTGGGGATATGTGTGTTAGAGAAGACTTAGAATTTTGTAGGCGGCCCTTAACAGGTAATTCCTGTAGGAGCTTGGGAGACCAGAATACTGGGACTATAATATCGGGCTTGGCGAGGTTAGAATTGACTCATGAGCATCTGCATGGGGAGGCAGAGTCCCAGATCCGCAGCTTGCATTCCTGAGGAGAAGGGTTACAGATACCCTTTTCCCAGATTTTACAATTTACTTTTGTGTATCAGTATGCACGTGCGCTGTGTGTGTCTGACGCCCGTGAAGATCAGAAGTCAACGGATCCCTGGAATTCGAGTGTTGGCTGATTGTGAGCTGCCATGTTGGTGCCGCCAAGCCATCTCTCCAGCCCTATTGAAGGAAAGAAACTTTATTTCATCGATCTTTATCGCATGGATGTGAGAGTGTGGTGCGTGTGTGCACATGCGTGCGTGCAGCGGTGTTCTGTGCTGCTCGGGGGACAGCTCTGGGCACTGATTCTCACCTCCCATTTTCAGCTGGGATTGGGGGACTGAACTCAAGCCATCAAGGTTTCACGGCATTTACCTTCTCCTGCTGCACCATGTAGCCAGGCCTGGATTCAGGAATAATTATGAGGTAGGAAACAGGGGTGTCTGACATGGGGAAAGCTGGCTGCGGGTTAGATCAGAGGTGTCTGAGTCCATAGCAATTGTCTTTATAGCAAACACGCGCTCAGGAAGAATGGCATCAGCATTACCCAAGAGTGGAGGTCTGAGTTCTGGGACATCCAAGCGGTACCCAGGCCTACACGGACTGACATGAATGGCTGGGGGTTTCAGGTGTTCAAGCTGCCTCTAAGTTCCTGCAAATCAGCTCAGACAGTTGTTGCCATGGTAATTCACACATCAGCGTATGGGATTCTCCTCTGTATGCTGTGAATGTCATTAGTTAATAAAGGAACTGCTTTGAGCCTCTAGCAGAGCTCTAGAGGAACAGAGCTAGGTGGAGAAAACTAAATGGAATGCCGGGAGAAAAAAGGGCGGAGTCAGAGAGAAGCGATGGAGCCGCCAGAGACAGACGCTGGGAACTTTACCTGGTAAACCTCTGCCACGTGACGATACAAGGTTAATAGGAATAGGTTAAATTAATATAAGAGTTAGCTAATAAGAAGCTAGAGCTAATGGGCCAAGCAGTGATTTAATTAATACAGTTTCTGTGTGATTATTTGGGGGCTAAGCTAGCCGGGTGGCCAGGAACCAACAAGCGGCTCTCCACCAACATCAGAGTGTCCCCTTCAGCTAGGAGTGCGTTGTTGGTGACAGGAGGGAGAGAAGCTGAGGGTTTCCTCAGCGTCGGTATCGGCGACAGGAAAACTAGATGACTGGAAACAACAAGACTACACCCTTCTTCCATCTAGACCGTCATACTCCATGTTTCCACAGCCACCATGTCACATGATCCAAGGAAAAGATGGGCAGGTGGAAATAGGACTTGCTGCCAAGGGACCAGCGCAGAACCCAAGCGAGCTTGTCATGGGCAGGACTGCTGTGGTTCCATGGAAACTTCCAGCCTGGCTTGTGAGAGCCTGAAGGAATCTTGTGAACACTGGCTTTAATCTCCTCATTTTCTAGATGAGAAAAGCAGGCCCATGGGAGAGAAGTGACTCACCTACCAGCCTGGCTGTTGACTGGCACCATTGGAATGGGGGTCCAGTCTTTCATTTCTAATTGAATCCCAGGAGAGTTATTTCAGGCACGATGGGAAGGGCGGGATGTTTGCATTGTGCATGGGCCCTCCCTATAAGGCTCCACGGTAAAGAAGCAGATGGCCTGGGTGGGAATTCTGACCCCAGCCCTTCTGGGCTTGGCGGCCTTGGTGGCTTTGTGCCATCCTGTGAATGGACCCATACTGAGGCATTGGTGACTATGGGGGATTCCATTCCAGATGAACCCACTTTCTAAAGAGGGATGAAATAAATCTCTGCCGCTGGCACGAACAAAAGAGCCCATGGAGTCAGTGTGCCGTAAATGCCGTAAATGCCGAATGAGTGAGCGCAGGTGGAGCTCGTTCGCTTGAACTTGGATCCAGGGAAGGATCTGGAAGTTAGCCCCCTGGAACTCTCTAGTGCAAGCCACAGGAAGTGGCGACTGCATGTTCTCCACTTGTATAAGGTTTGTGTTACTCCCCAAACTCATTCTGAGATGGACAAAGTGACACGGATTCTAACCGGAGGCTAAGCTCAGTTCTATTGTTTCCCAGGGGGGTGGAGGCGAGCGTTCCAGTGAGGTCATTTGATCAATCGTTTGTGATCTCCAAAGACTCCTAACACACAAGGACTGGAAGCAGAGCCAGAGCTGTTTCTCTGTTTTTGTATACAGTGGAAGATGCCATATTCTTGGGAGTCTGTGTGTGCATGACTCTGTGTGTGTGTGTGTCCACGCGCGCGCATGAATGTGTGTGTGTGGTGACTTGTGCTTGGGATGAAAATCAGGATCTGAAACTTGCTACATGAGTGCCAAACCAGCCAAACCATTAAGTTAAATTCCCAGCCCCAGCCCACTTTTTTTTTTTTTTTTTTTTTTTTTTTTTTTTTTTTTAGACAGGATCTCACTGTCTAGCCCAGGCTGGTCTTGAATTCACAATCCTCCTGCCTCAGCTTCCTCAGTGATGGTATTCTAGGCTATGCAGTTTTACTATAGTATATCAAAGAAATCTCCTAGAATCCTTAAAGCAATCAAGGGCTGGTGAGATGGTTCATGGGGCAAAGGTGCTTCTGCCAAGCCGGGGCTTGAATTTGATGCCCGGGACCCACGTGGTGGGAGGAACTGACTCCTGCAATGCTTCTCTACTGTTGCACACATGTATACTCTTCACACGAACATGAACACATGCGCGCACACACGTGCACACACACATGAATGCATACGAGCACACACTTAAATGTAATAAAAAGCTTCACAAGAGAAAACAGTCATGGGAATGAAGGCTGGTGTTGGGGACAGAGTGGAAGACAGATATTTCCTTTGTTGTAGCTGGAAAACCGGGCGGCTGAGGCAGGCACAGGGCCGTGTTGTGGGGAGTGGGAATAATGTCTACAGGGAGTCTTCTTTCATTAGGTAAAGATTTATCCAACATTACTTGGCCCAAGTATGGATGAGTGCTTAGAACCCTCGAGGACAAACTTGTCTTGCCTGTGGAGATCACAGGATAATAATATTGGTATGAATTTGCTTACTAAATTTTGGAAAACAAATTGGAAAGATTTTCACACAAGGTTTGGAAGGACACACTTCAAACCTGCTGGTGCCCAGGACCAATGGAGGGTTGGTGATTTTATACATCAAAGAGGTGTGGATGCCCTCAATACCCACTACCTACGTGACAGACAAGTGTCAACAGAAAAAGCGGGGCAAGGACGGCAGGCAATTAAAAAGCAGAAGCGGGAACAATCGGTCAGGTTCGATGAAAAACTCAATGCAGATTAAGTCTTCAACAAACCAAGTTGATGTTATGGTGTGACATTGAGCATTTGGTGAAAGCCAACTTTCAGAATTGGTGGTATGGGAGAAGATTGTAAAATGAGCAAGTCAACGTAGATTTCCAGTAAGTTCAGGGTCATTGCCTACTACACATCGAGTAGATGGGAATACATGAGATCCTGTCTCAAATTAATAAAAATAGATTCAGGTAAATCCACATGAGGTCCGTGATGACTCTGGAGGACATGCGAGCCACTCTTGAAAGCTTTCTTGGTGGAAGTCCTCTGTCTGTCGTCTGGCTTAGCCTAACCTGAGATGTCTGTGCCCAGGGTTCAGACATCCATCCCTGGGACCGCTTCTTAGAGGTGGGAAATGCTGAACCAGGCTTTCTTACATAACAACTGCTTGCTTGGTGTCTGGCTATGAACTAGTTAGCATGTGACTTAACTAGTTGGTGTGGGGCTGTGAACTAGTTAGTGTGTGACTTTGTGAACTAGTTAGCATGTGACTGAACTAGTTGGTGTATGGCTGTGAACTAGTTAGTGTGTGACTTTGTAAGCTAGTTAGCATGTGACTGAACTAGCTGGTGTGTGGCTGTGAACTAGTTAGTGTGTGACTTTGTGAACTAGTTAGCATGTGACTGAACTAGCTGGTGTGTGGCTGTGAACTAGTTAGTGTGTAACTTTGTGAACTAGTTAGCATGTGACTGAACTAGCTGGTGTGGGGCTGTGAACTAGTTAGTGTGTGACTTTGTTAACTAGTTAGCATGTGACTGAACTAGCTGGTGTGTGACTTTGTGAACTAAAAGCTGAGCATGACACAAATCAAGAGCAGGCAGTTAGAGGTAGCCTGGCCAAGGTTCCTCTAAGATCCACACTTCATAATAAAAGCGAGTAAGGCAACAGGAGACTGCCTGTTTTTACCACAGACTCTCTGTGGTCACCATCCTCCATTGCCATTACAAACACTGTCACAGGCCTGAGGAGCGTTAGGAAACCTCAGGGACAACATCTGACCCCTACAAGCCGACAGTTGAGCACAGCTAAGTTCCGGTGACTACAGCAACTTTCTCTTTCATAACAATTTCTAGCAAACACCCGCTTTCTCTCTGCAGAAATCGGTGTGTAGGCACCAGGTGATTTATTTGTATAGCATCCCTTACCTCTTCCCAGAAGAGGGGACAGGGACAGAACACTCTGTCAAATAAACAATTGCCCAAGGTGTTGGGCAAGAGAAACTGGGACAGGAAGGGGACTGCAGACTCTGCCCCAGGTAAATGCCTGATAAGGCAAACAAACCGTGGACAATGAGTTCCTGTCTCCCACGTGATAAATGTTTATGCCGGGGTAAGCTATGTTTGAGTACCTTTCTCTGGGTGAACATTGACCTTTGCATGCAAAACACGGGCTAATTTCCTAGGGGAGGTAATTAATTTTATTGATGCAAAGCTATGCTGGGAACAACAGAAATTGTTTTTGCAATTGTTGAAAAAGTGATTCAGCGACTGGTGACAGCGGTCAGCTCCCAATTAGAAACCTGGGGCAGAGTCTGCTTGCCTGGTGCTGCAGCACGGCACAAATCGAGTGACTTGTATCTGTAATCCCACCCAGTAGGCAAGGGCAAGAGGATTGCGCCTGAAGTTACAGTGAGTTCCAGGACAGCCTAGGCCGTATGAGATTGTCTTAAAAAAATCAATAAAAAAATAAAATATCTGAGATCTGTGATCTTGCTCCACATGCATCTTGCTGACTTTTACAATGGGGTCATTACCTAACTGCCTGTGGGGACTAACACTTCAAGAGCCAACTCAACATCTGTCCCCAAGAGCCGGGCAACTCAACATCTGTCCCCAAGAGCTGGGCAACTCAACATCTGTCCCCAAGAGCCGGGCAACTCAACATCTGTCCCCAAGAGCTGGGCAACTCAACATCTGTCCCCAAGAGCTGGGCAACTCAACATCTGTCCCCAAGAGTTGGGCCTCCTTTGCTCCACAAAGGCACAGTCTGCATAGCTTTCTTTACTATTGTTTTCATTGTGTTTTTGAACCTTTGTGGACTTTTCTGGGGGATTATGGGGCTGGAGGTTTAGCACAGGAGCAGAGTGCCCTCTGTGTTTGGCCCCCAGCACCAAGGGCATCTCCAGACCCTCCTGAGAATGCCACCTATCTCATAAATATTCACTCCGGTCTCTCTTTGGAGGGCTTGTGCTGGATAAACTCTGCTTAAAGTGTGTCTTGTGGTTGAATTCTTCCCTTCAAGAAGATAAGAACTGGGCCTGCACGTTGGTGTGAGTCACCCGAGGCCGTGTTGATGTCCGTGGCCCATGGTATCGATGACTGCAGATTCAGTTGAGAAAGAAGCGCATAGAAAACTTCTGTGACAGCCCTCGCTATCCCCCACTCCCATCCACCCAAAACAGTAACAGCCCAGACAGGAAACCATCGAAGAGAACTCTTGAAAGGTGTGATAAGGATGCTGAAGTGTAGCTCTCCACAACTGAGGGCTTCTGCAGGGGTGTGGGTGGGGAAGGACTCAGTTTTCTTTAAGGGCCATATAATATTGGCATTCAGGCATACCTGGCCCACTCCTTGGAGACCTGGCAGAGTGTGTCACCCCTGCATGGATACCCAGTATGCAGTCTCTGTGAACATGTGTTGTGCCCTTCCCTTTAAAAGGCACAACCCTGCCCGCTTCCTCTCTCTTCTTCCTCCTCTTCTCTCTCTCTCTCTCCCCCTCCCCACGAGACTGCTCTGTGCCCTTATAAAACTCTCCCCTTGGGTACTGTTTCTTTCTCACTTGAACGGGGTCCCTTGACTCTAACCCGCCAAGGCTGCATCTGGCATTTTTAAAACAACATTGATGCCATCAAATTCATCAGGTTCTCCCGGCAGTGTGAGACACTCAGGGACCCTGGAACCCTCAACATAACTTTTTCGGCTAAAGGTTGGCTGAACTCCTTCATCCAACACACTGGCAAGATCAATCGGCCACTCCATCTCCACATCTGACCATTTCCCACGAGTGAGGATTCGTCTTGACTGTGATTTCTTGCTTTTCAGCCCCACCCACAAATCCTGGTACCAACCCTGTGTCTGTCATGCTCAGATCTCTCCAACCCCTGTTCCTGTGTGACGACATAGGAGACAGCTTGTGCCCACTCAGCACCCCATGGCCTCTGGACTTTCGTGTGATGACCCACTGGCCAGCCTGTGCCACCTCTTCAGTCCTCACAGAATTTCTGGGACTCTGGAGTTCAGCCCTTGGCTCTTATTTTTCTACCTCACTCATGGAAAATGCGCCTAAACTTAGCCAATACCCCTCAGATATCAATTCACATGGCTGCTTACCGGTACCCCATATACCAATATTTCACGGGACATTCACAACTTCTGCCAGCGATCCAATAGACAGAAAGAGTCCCCTTTCCTTACATTCAAGCTTTCTCTTTTCTTTGCTTCAAGCCAAATGTCTCTACTCAGTTCCTGTACTGTGCTGTAGTTTGGTTCATTCCTGTGCTCCCCCATCCCCTGTACCGTGCAGGAACTCAGCTATTCTCTCTCTCTCTCTCTCAACAAAAAACCTTCCAAATTCTCCATGCGTTGCTCATTCAGGCTCTCTTTCAATCTTGGCGGCTTGCATTGCTACCTTTTGTTTAGTGTCCAACAGCTCCTCCTCCAGACTTTGGGCACAGCCACCCTGACCCGATGGGAGCCGCGTCATGGCCGGGAAGTGTGTTATTCCCGCGTCACTTTATACTGTGAACTTTCATTGTTGGATTTTTAGATTGGTCGTCTGACATGGTTTCCCGGGAAGATTTTTATTTCCATTAAGAGGCCTGCCTGGAGAGATGGCTCAGAGGTTAAGAGCATTGCCTGCTCTTCCAAAGGTCCTGAGTTCAATTCCCAGTCACCACATGGTGGCTCTCAACCATCTGTAATGAGGTCTGGTGCCCTCTTCTGGCCTGCAGGCATACACACAGACAGAATATTATACACATTAAAAAAAGAGTCCTGCCTGTTTAGTATGTACAGATGGGGATTTGTGAACGGTGAGGCCACACGCGTGTTTTTCTAACTGGTTTTGAATGCCTGAGTTTTATGCGCCCTGTATGTGTGTCTTGCTAATTGTTTATGGTTTAAAACGTATAAGGCTTCTGACTCCAGATTGAACTGGCTGTGGAAAACATGGTCTGTCATTACCTTACAACACGTGGGTAGATGTCATTTTGGCTAAGGTCAGAGGCAGAACTCAGATGACCTCACCACCATCTCTAGTAAGGTTGACCATTTGGGCGGTTGCCATTTTGGTTGGGGTTAAAAGAGATACTTCACCCCCATCTTTAGTAAGGGTGACCATGTGGACCGGCCCCACCAAGGAGACCTTAGATCTCTAATACACTTTGGACTAGGCTATATTTCCGTATGATAACTCCTTTCTTGTCCTAAAAACAAGGTTTATAAAAGATAGGATTTAAAACAGCCCTGGTTTATTGAGATATTACAGCTGCACCTCTGCTTTTATGTATAGGGATGAATTGTGCTGGCAGCCAGATTTTGTAACATAGGAATAAGCCCGTTGATATTAAAACTGAATTGTTTGCATTATTAAAACTTCGTTTTTCCTTATCTATCTTAGGACCACAGCTAAACACCAGAGACTGAAATTTTCCTATTTGATGGTATCTAAACAGTCTGACAAAGGGTCTCCTTATCTAAGGTCTATTCAGGCTAACAAATACCAATTTAAGAATATATGCCTAACCTTCTTGCTTTTACTAACATTGGTGAGGTATAAGTAATTGTGGAAACTGTACATCCAGGTTTAACCTACATATGCTCTCAGAGTTAAAACTAAACAACATTTATCTGATTTAGATATACCTAACAGATTTTGTTCCCTTGATCCTCAAACACATTTAGGGATCTGAAAATATGGTATTTAAAATCTTTAATTAAAAAGCTTTTTGTGTTAGAGAGACATGCCAGCTCCTGGCAGCACCCCTGTTTCCTCCACAGAAGAACCTCCACATGGAATCTGCTTCAAAAGCGGCAACCGTAGTCATGGAACAAAAACTGCCCCTCACCTTAACGATTGCCAAGACCCTCGTCAGACAGTGGACGAAACAGGACACTAGGGAACTGATCACCTGGAGTTGCCTAGACAAAAGTAGACTGATCCTCTCACAAGTCAGTGCTCCACAGAAAGTCTGTTGGATCCTCTGGGGCCTTGCAGGCCTAGGCCTGTAGACCAAAGATGGATGCCCCAATGTTAGGGAAACTGCTGTCAAAGACTGATGTTGCCTGAGACCATGGAGGACCCTTAGGGTAGCTGTCTAGGTAGCCAGCAAGCAAGTCTCTCATTTTCAACTGCAAACTCAGATAAAATTTATCCTTCTCAGAACTCTGATGCTGTTTGACAAGTAGTAACTTCGTCAGTTTAACAGCAGCGACCAAAGCTTCTGTTGCCTTCTCAGTTCTCTGTAAAATTCAGGTCACAGGCCTCACTTTCTCAGAGCTACTACTAAGTCTAGACACAATTTATCTCATTACCAGACCCAAGAAAAGAGAAACTCGCAAACTGTGTTTCATACAGCTTCTTACCATTCCCTCGTTTAAAGGAAGGCGCCTTGCAGAGACTGCTCTCAGGGGTCAGCCACCTGTGTCTCCCGGTGAACTAGACAGGAAGAAAGAGGTTCAAGGTGTGAAGCTTATGTGAGGATATGAAAGCTTTAGACGTGAGGATCTAAAACTGTTTCAGGGTCTAAGAAAGTGGCTTAAGGTGTGTAAACGCAAGTCACGAAAGTCTGAGGGTGAAAACGCTTAAGTGCTGACGGAGAGAAAGTGACGGAGACGCTCAAAAGAATGAAACGTTTTCCAGATCTCTCTCTCTCTCTCTCTCTCTCTCTCTCTCTCTCTGCTACTGTTACAATAAGATTCCAAAAATTCATAGTCTTTGAAATTGCCTGGTGCGAGTGAGAAGAAAATACAGAACACGCAACAAACCCACTTAGGAGTTTATTAGAGGGGGATGTACAGGCCTAGTGAGTCGGTGTGCAGAGAGAGAGAGAGAGAGAGAGAGAGAGAGAGAGAGAGAGCTGAGGATGGTGCATTCAGCTTTTAAGGGCCTCCTAGCGCATGCTGCACACGGGGGATGATGTGGTTACGTCATACACAGATGACAGAGCTCATGCGTATGTACAAGGGCTCATGCAGCTGCATCATACATGCCACACATGGTTCATGCCTGAGGGCTTGTCCGCACACGTGTGGCCTTGGAACCCAGAAGTGTCAGGCATATTGTGTCTGAATCACAACGTTCCACCCTTTAGTTTATTATAAAATTTGGGGCATTTGGGGTCTTTAATGGGTGGGAATGGGGCAAAAATTTGGGAAGTTTGGGGTCTTTAATGGGTGGGAAGGCCTCTCGTGACTGCTTTTTGCTGATTTTGTGGGCGTCGGAGAGTTGAGATGCTTGACCACGTCCTGGGGTGGCTGGGTACTTTTGTGTTTTTTCCAGGCTCTGTGGAACTGGATGGCTGGCAGCCTGGACCTCGCAAGATGCGGAAAGGCAGAAAATTATGTCTGGAAAAAATTTTAGATCCTGGTGGTTAAGGGAGGAGAGTCCCAAGATGGAAGATAGAGGGTTTTTTGGGGGGGTTGGAGGAGGGAATTTCCCAGGGGTTCCTGAGACCAGGAATGATAAGGGAAGAATTAAATGATACTTATTCTGGGTGAGTCTGGTCCATTTAGATAGGTCCAATTGGCTCCCTGGAGCTTTTGAAAACATGTTTGAAAAGGAATATATTTTACACATATTAAAAGCTTATGATTATGATGGTGTAGTGTTGGTATAGAAGATGGTGGGGAGGAGGGAGGAAAAGAAGGGGAAATTTTTAGAAAGGGGAATTATTAGATCCCTCAATGTTTTACCTGGAGCAAATCTTAAGGCACTTGTTCTCTTTAGCATCATGGTGTTACCTTAACATCCAGGAGACACTGCTGCAGTCAGTGATGAACCTGTTATGTTAAAGTCTGTTTTGTGAGTTTTTGGAGTCTGGGGCTGTGAATGTCCCCAATTGTTTCTTACCACCTGGGCTTTTGGCAATCCTTGTACCTCCGGCTCTGTGTTTAATGATGACCCCTGTAATAACAGCTGAGTGGTTAACTGGAAAATTAAGCATGGCATTGGAGATATAGAGAAGTTGGTAAAGCAGATAGGAGAAAGAGGAAGAGGGAGAGTGTATGGAGATTTTGGCACAGGAGGGTTGAGTACGGTGATGAAACTTTTATTTTTCTGGAATTGGAGAAAGAATGGCTCATCCTGGTGTCCTCTGCAACTGAAGGGAGCAGGGCCCTGTTTGAGTTACTGTATTCGAGGGGGTATCTTGAGCTGGAAGAGTAAAAGGTTTAAGGTGGGACAGGTGGATCCAATGGAGAGCCCCTCGAGCTTGGCAGCTGAGGGAGTTACAAGAATCACTTTAAAGGGGCCCTGCCATTAGGGGAAAGGGGTGAGGGGCGTTGGTCTGGGGGAGAGAATGGTACCTGATTTCCTATTTTAATCAGCATGGGCATGAATTCGCACATGGTTGAGGTACTGAGTAGTCGTAAAATCCCATAATATGGAGAGAAGATGGGATAACAGTGGAGTAAGCAGGTGATCAGGAAGGGGAGAGGTTTTAGCTGAGAGGCCGGGATTAAAACCGGCCGCCCATACATGAGTTCAAAGGGCGAGATGGAAAGGGGGCTTTGGGGGAGAGCCCTAAGCCTAAGAAGGGCCAGAGGCAAAAGTTTTACCCAGTTTAGGTGAAGCTCCTGTGACATCTTAACAAGAACATGTTTTAAGGAACAGTTAGTTCATTCTACCTTCCCTGAAGACTGAGGATGATAAGGGATATGAAAATGCAGGGAATGCTAAGAGCCTTAGATAAAGTTTGAGAGATTGGGGAGGTAAACTGTGGGCCATTATCCAACTGAAGAGAGATTGGAATTCCAACCCAGGGGATGATTTCTTGGAGAACATCAGAAACTATCTGGGCCCTCTTGTTAGTGGTGGGGAACACTTCAACCCACCCAGACATGGAGATATTTAACTCATCTGACTGTGGGCATATGAGTAAAATCAAGCTGCCAGTCAGTTCCTGGAAGGGAGCCCCTGGCTTTTAACAAGTCCATAATGTAACCTGAGTTAGTTAGGGATCCTCCTTTCATCATAAGAAGCCCACGCTCCTTCCAGATAGCTGCATGGGACAGGAGGATATGAAAAGGATATTTGGAGTCTGTGGAAACATTTGAAGATGGTCCCTTTGCTAACTGGAAGGCATGGGTTAGGATTATTAACTCAGCCTGCTGATTAGTGGTATGGGCAGGGAATGCCTGTGTCTCCACCACCCCAGTATTGGACACTATGGCATAGCCTGCTCTACGGGTCCCTTCACATAAAAAGGAGCTGCCATCTGCACACCAGGTATAATTGGCCAGGACAGTTTGCCCTCCTGTATATGTGAAAGGTGGGGCAGTAGATCCTCTAAGGTTTCTATGCAGGAATGAGATGGGGAATAATTGTTAGGTTGAGTTAGGAGGTTCGAGATATTAAGGGGTGGGCAGGATTGGAAAGTGAGTGTGGCATCTTCTGCTACTGCCACCTGGAGGGAAAGAACTCGGGAAGGGGTCAGGTTTGTAAGCCTTTGTAAGTTAAGAGATGGGACAGATTGTGGTGGGGGAAGACAGAGGTGGGTGACCCAAAGGTTAGTTTCTCTGACTCATGAATAAGAAGCTCAGTGAACACTAAAGCACATGTGCAGGGTGCTCAGCCCTGAGAGGTGAGGTCCAGCTTCTTTGACAGGTATGCTACAGGTGCAAAGAAAGGTCCCAGATGATGCCTAGGACCCCAAGGGCATATCCCTCCTTCTCTGTAACATAGAGGGAGAAGGGATGAGTTAAATCTGGAAGATGAAGAGCTGGGGCCTGAATAAGGGCATGCTGAAGTCTCTGGAAGGGTTTAGTAATGGGATGGAGAAGGGGCTCATGCAGAGAGTCGAGAGCTGCCTTGTATAAGGGGTGGGCAAGAACAGAAAAAGAGGGGATTCGGGAACACAGGAAGCCAGCTATTCCTAGGAATGATAAAACCTCTTCTTTTGTAGAAGCAACTGCAAGGGACTGAATTAGCTTTGAGGTCATAATTAATCCCAAGTAAATGACCTGAGAGGTAGACAGCTGGACCTTAGAAGGTGAGACTCTATAGCCCTTTTGGACAAGAAATTTAAAAGGGCAGAGGTATCAGTTTTACTAATCTCCAAGGATGGACAGCAAAGTAAAATGTCATCTATATACTGTATGAGTTTAGACTTAGGGAGAGAAACAGTGAAAGAAGATCAGAAGCTAAAGCCTGACCAAACCGGTGTGGGCTGTCCCAGAATCCCTGGGCAAGGATGGTCCAGGTGAGCTGTGTGGAGAGGTGAATGTCAGGGTCAGTCAAGGTGAAGGCAAAGATGTTTTGAGATTGAGAGCTGAGAGGAATAGAGAAAAAAGCATCCTAAAGATCTAGAACTGAAAAGTAGGAGGTTCCTGGATTAGGATTAGGAACTACAGGATCAAGAGGGACCACAGCAGAGTTAATGAGCCCAAGGTCTTGAACCAGGCGATAGGTTCCATTAGGTTTTTAACAGCAAGTACAGGGATGTTAAAGGAGAAGGGGTGGGGAAAAGGAACTTTTTTCTTAGAAGGTCAGAGATAAAAGGCTTAAGTTCCCTTAGGCCTGGAAAGAGAGGGGGTACTGAGCTTGGGTGATGTACTTAGTAGGATCTTGTAATTGGATAACAATGGGGGAATGGTGTTTAGCAACAGAGGGGTTTTGGGTGTCCCAGACTTGGGGGTCCACCTGAGAGGCTGGTAGAGGAGAAGACACTGGGAGGTTGGGAGGTTAGGAGGCTAGAAGCTGGAGGAGGGGAGCTACTGGCAAGTTTTGGGTAAGGTTAATGGAAGGAGCAAACAAAATGGAAGCTCCTACTTTTCCTGAAAAATCTCTTCCCATAAGAGATACCAGGCAGGTTGGCATGACTAAAAATGAATGAGTGAGATAAATACCCCTAAAGACATAGTTAAAGTACTGGGGTCTGCTGAGGTAGATAGGGCTGTTCCCTTACCCTGACAATAGGGAAACTAGAAGGAGAGGTAGGCCCCCAGAATTCCCTCAGTACTGAGTATGTGACTCTGGTGTCCAAGAGAAAGGAGATGGGCCATCCTGATAACGTGATGTTTACCCATGGCTCCCAGTTACAGATGACAGTTGTGGTCAGGTCAAAGGAGCCTGGGCAGCCTCACTCGTCCATGGCCAGACCTAGAAGGTCAACTTGGGAAGTTTCTGGGTTTGATGTCTCCATGCCACTATGTGCACGAGGACAAATGACTGCCCAATGTCCTTCCCTATGGCATCTTGGACAAGGTCTTATGGGACCAAGATGAGGATTAGGGCATGTTCAGGTTTAGTGACCAGTTCTACCACATTTGAAACATGGGCCTGGCAGTTCTCGAGCCCCGGGGGGGCAAGTGGGCAGCATGGACAGCACGGATGGGGCGGTCTGTCCCCTCAGCTGGTCAGAGGGCCGTGGCTAGCATGTGACATGGTGGTTGTGGACTTTGTCATTCCTTGCATGGTACACCTTAAAAGCCAACTCTCAGACTTCCCTCTCAGGGTCAAGGGGTCTTTCTCCAAACATCTAAGTTTAGCCTTAATGTCAGGGTAGCACTGAGGAAAAAAAATGAGTCATGAGTAACCTTCTGCCTTCTGTGGTTTCTGGATATAAGTTAGTATATAGTAACAGAGATTTAGTGAGGTGTTCCAAAAATGCAGAAGGATTTTCCTTCATATCTTTTTTTTTTTTTTTTTTTTTTTTTTGGTTTTTCGAGACAGGGTTTCTCTGTAGCTTTGGTGCCCGTCCTGGAACTAGCTCTTGTAGACCAGGCTGACCTCGAACTCCCAGAGATCCACCTGCCTCTGCCTCCCAAGTGCTGGGATTAAAGGCGTGCGCCACCACTGCCCGGCTCCTTCATATCTTGAATGACCTCTAAGAGCTTATTATAATTTACTGGCTTGAGGGCAGTCTTACAAAGACCTACCAGAAGGCAAGTCAAAAACCGGTCCCCAGTTAAAATTCCACCTGGGGTGTTATAATCCCAGTGTGGCTCCTGCTCGGGGACTGCCTCTGCCCTGGGGTTGCATGTGTTTGGTGAACTCGTCTGCATGTAGACTGCCCCCAAGCTCGCCTGTGCTCTTCAGGGTCATATAGAATAGATATCATGAAAGGTGAGATTATAAGAAGGAGCGAGAGTAGCTGCCCGCTGAGGTCGAAAAGGCAGAGGTTCATTAGCTGGGTCCAGAGTGGAAGTGGAGTGTCCTTCCGGCTCAGACGGCATAGCCAGGAACACATGAGCTGGCAAACAACTTGCAAGAACAGAGGGATTAGTCTTAGAGCTTAGATAGTAAAAGGCTTGGATATAAGGAAGCTCCTTCCATTTGCCTGGGCACTGACAGTAGTTAGAGAGCTCCCGTAAAATATTGAGATCAAAGGTGCCGTTAGGCGGCCACTCTAACTTGTTATTTAGATTGTAATGAGGCCATTTTTTTGAACAAAGATGGACAAGTGTGGAATCTGTATGTAGGTCATTAAGGCCTGGGTTTCAGGGCCTCTAAAAGGCATCCCAGGCCAGGGGGGAGGCTGGATTGATGGTCTTGGATGCTACCCATAGCTGAAACTGTGAAAATCTGCAAAAACAGCGACACTACAAGGCTTATAGGGGGATGTCTGCCCTCTATAGGCAGGGTGTGAAATGGCGGTGAACACTGTGGGGCTTGTAGGAGAGCCTCCTCTATCTGCAGGCGGGGTGTTAAAGCCTGACTGGCTCCAGTCCGGGCGACTGGGAAGCCAGAGAGGCTAGAGACTGAGTGGTCTCATGACGGGGACCACGGATGAGTGGTCCAAAAGAGAAGAAAAGAAAAAGAAAAATCTGAGGTGGGCAGGCAACCCCGGGTTGTCCAGTTATGTTTTTAGCTAAGGGAAGCAATCCAGAGATGGAAGTCAGTGAAGGGCTCAACTGTAGCCGTATAGGTCATGATTGGGGGCTGTCCCTCCATGTCTAGGAATACCAGAAGATTGCCGGGAGTTTGACGGTCAATTCCTCGGGTTTGGAGGAACGGTTAAGCTGACTAGAATGGGGAAACTCACTAATTGAAGCCGATGGTGTTCATAGAGGTCACACTCAGACAGATGGAACATGTGGTTGTTGTGGAAAAAATACCCAGTTCTGGATCCTGACCCCGGGGAGAGGAGCGGGAGAGTCTCCCAAGTCTCATGGCACCAATGAAATTACCTGGTGTGAGTGAGAAGGAAACTTAGAACATGCAACAAACAGGCCTGGTGAGGTCAGTGTGCAGAGAGAGAGAAAGAGAGAGAGAGAGAGAGAGAGAGAGAGAGAGAGAGAGAGAGAGGAGATGGTACGTCCAGCTTTTAAGGGCTGCTTAGCGCATGTGCACAGGGGGATGATGTGGTTACTTCATATGCAGATGAAGGAGCTCAGGCATGTGCGCAAGGGCTCACATAGCTGTGTCATACGTAAGTGATGTATTCATGCCGCACATGGGTCACGCCTGAGGGCTTGTCTGCACATGAGGATCCCCTACCTGCGTTGTGAGCCAGAATTCTCCTCAGAGGCCTTGTCATGTTGCTGCCTGTCTGTCCGTCTGTCCATAGCATTAATGACTATTTTAATACATCTTGTGCCCCAAAGACCAGTCTGCTTCAGTGTCCTCCAAAACCCCAAACCTTTCCATTTCATATGCTCTTCCTCCTGGGCAAGGAAGGAGAAAGAAAAGTTAGGACACTGACTAGCGGAGGGATGGGAGCTTTAAGTTAGCCTGGCAGTGAGAGCTTGCCAGCCCGGGTAAGGCTCACTGGGAGCGTCTGGGCTCCATCAAATCGCTACAAACAAAACCAAATGTATCTCCAGTGTTCCCACATACGGCCACAGCATCGGCCTGCTCTGAGACTGTGGATAAGGTTTTTCCTGCACAGGAGCTGTTTATGTGACCCAGGCAGGGCAGGCCGGGGACTGCCCTAATGGCTTCTGGCTGGTAGAAGTGACTTTCAAACCTTATTCTGTGAGTTCAAGGCCAGCCTGGTCTACATAGTGAATCCCAGGCCAGCCAGGGCTACACTGTGAGACCCTGTCTCAGAAAAAACCCAAGCCTTGTTCTTATAAAATCTCAGTCTAGACTCTGTGATTTGTCTGAAGGAAAGTGCCTAATAATTAACTTTTATTGTAGCCATATCAGGCTTTATTACCAAATCATGTCATAATTTGCTGACTCCCCATCAGCTTTTAGCCACGGGCTGGATGGAAGTGCTGGACTCTAGATTATCACGGAGCTTCCCCTCCTCAGCTTTCCTGTTGTGACGCCCAGGGAAAGGCCATAAAATTGATATCCAGTCCAAATGACTCTTGCAGTTAAAAACAAACTGGTTAGCTTGCGGGACAATCAGAGCTACCTGCTGTAACCTTTGACAGAAGGAAGATATTCCAAAGAGACATTTGCCTCTCCCTTCAGCACCCAAACTCTTGAAACAAACTGGAATTTCCCCAGGCGTGCTGGGAGAAGGAAATGCTGGTGCCTGTCAGGAAAGGGGCTTTGGACCCTTAAAGAGATTTACCTGGACACCTCATGGGAGAGACTGACCTTGGGTCATATGGACAGGACCACACCGTGACCACTTAGTTATGAGCACCTCTTGTCCTCGTTGAAACCTAAACCTCACATCCCATCAAAGACAGACTTGGTAGGGAGTGGTCATTGGATCTCTTTGTTCCTCTACCCACTAGGTGGGGGAAAAAAGAGAAATAAAAAAGAATATGACCGTTCCTGGGTATGGCGGAAGAGAAAGCTTATTATGGATATGTGGGAGGGCATAGCCAGAGGCAGGGACATCTGAGAGAGTCCAGAGTGGACATGACCCTGAGCCAGGTGAGGAGAGGGGAGGGGAAGGGAGAGAGGAGCCAGGAGACCAGGTGCAGCAGCCAGAAGGCCCGAACAAGTGTAGACAAAAGACCAGGAAACCAAAATGTCTGGATTATATAGGGAAGGGTGACTCGGGGAAGGGCAGCCCAGCCCCTGGGCTGGAGAATTAAGGATAGGGGGCAGGGTGTGCCAATCAGGAGGACCCTGTAATAGGTAGGATCTGAGGGATGCAGGGAGAACCTGGCTTGAGGTCCTCTTTGATGTGTTAAATAGCAGCTCAATCATTTGTCTTGGGTTGAGATCTAAGCTACTATGGCCACACTGAAGGACTCTTCCGCTGCTGTTTCTTTAACTGGCCTAGTGAAGATGGGTGGCCAGGCCTGTCTAGCTTTGGGGGGGCTGCCAGGACCCTGGCTCTGGCATGTGTTCTTTGTGAAGGCTCAGATGGCATCCCTACAGAGCATACCTCCCGAGTCTCCTGTCTTTATATAGTGTCTGAGGTTTTTGTGGCAATGGTGACATGAGGGTTCGTGTCCTATTTTCTTACCTTCAGCTGAAGAGAGTCAACTTCTGCTCTTATGGGCAGATCTTCTTATCCCCTGTAAGACTGCCCCAGGGATGCTGGGGTCCCCTTTTTATATCCCCACTTGTGCATTGAGAAGGCCTCAGGTGTGGCAGGAGTTCATTGCTAGGGTTCTCCCTAGCTGATGGGCAGTTCTCAGCTTTCCTATGCCCAGAGACTGACCAGTGCAGCAATGACGTGGGAGTCCCCTCTGTGTGCTGTGATTACCATTAATGAATAAAGAAACTTCTTTGGACCTATAGCAAAGAGGAACTTAGGTAGGCAGGGAAAGCTAGGTTGAAGGCTGGGAGAAAGAAAGGCGGAGTCAGAGACACACCATGGAGCCACTGGAGACAGACGTGCTGAAACTTTGCTAGAAGGTCATGAGCTCGTGGTGATGCACAGATTAATGGAGATGGGTTAAATTAAGATGTAAGAGTTAGCCAATAAGAAGCTAGAGCTAATGGGCCAAGTGGTAATTTAACTAATACAGTTTCTGTGTGATTATTTTGGGTCTAAGATAGCCGGGTGGCCAGGAACCAACAAGCGGCTCACACTTCCTCCAACACAGCAACTTCTGGCTTTGCCGTGGGGTGACAGTTCCATACAGCGGCCTGGATATGGGGCTGCTGAAAGCTGTTTTTGAAAGCAGAAGTTTTTATCTTCATTTCTTTATTTTGTTTATTGAAATATAATTCATATCCCACACAATTTATTCATTTATAGTGCAGAATTCTATTTTTAGTTTTATTAATTTTATTTTATGTATGTGAGTGTTTTGCCTGCATGTACATGTATGTCTACCTATGTGCATGCCTGGTACCTGTGGAGGTCAGAAAGATGATTGTGAAATACCATGTGGGTGCTGGGAACTGAACCCAGCCTTCTGCATGACCACTGAGCCATCTCTCCAGCTCCACAATTACATTTTTTTTAATTTTAAAATTACATTATGTGTGTGTGCATGTGTGTGTGTATGTGCGCGTGTGTGCATGCGTGTGTGTGTGTGTGTGTGTGATGTTGGTCAGAAGATAGCTTGAAGGAGTCAATTCTCTTAGGTTACCACATATGTGGTCCTGGGGATCAAATTCAGTCATCAGGTTTGGCAGCAAGAACTTTTACTCGTGAGCCATCTTGTAGCCCGAAAATTGCACAATTCTATGGTTCTATGGTGCTTGTATAATACTCATTAAGTGACCATTACTACAATCTTTTATTTTATTTTATCCTTGAAAGAGAAGCATCTCTCCTCCGGCCATCACCCTGCACACCACCCGTCCTCCCTATCCCCAGGACCTCGCATGTGCCTGGCCAGGGCTCTTGTACTCAGCCACACCCTTTGCTGTATGATTCATAAAGTGGTTTAAAATATGCGTGTTGAGCTGGGTGGTGGTGGCACATGCCTTCAGGAAGCAGAGGCAGGCGAATCTCTGAGTTCCAGGCTAGCCTGGTCTACTGAGTGAGTTTCAGGACAGCCAAGGCTACATAAAGAAACTCTGCATTGAAAAACCAGCCAACCAACAAACAAAAAAATACACATGTTGAATGTGGTCACAGGAGCATCTGCCTGTAATCCTAAGCACTTGAGAGGTAGAAACAGGGAGATCGCAGGTTCAAGGCCAGTCTGAGCTACGCAGCAAGATGGTCTCAAAGAGAAAAAGGAAAGCCTGTGCGGAGGAACTGAAGGTGGCTGCACATATTCACGGATAGGAGCGTTCGATATCTTGTGAAGAGATCATTGACTCCACCTCCAATACTGATAGGTGGAGTCAATGCAATACCAGTTGGAAGCATTAAAGGATTCTCGAGACATTGTTAAGTTTATCCTGAAGTTGAGAAGGAAGAGCAAACAACCCAAGTTCTTATGACCATTCCGAAGACAAGATGGCAGGAAAAGAAACTTATTTGTCTTCCTGAATTCCGAAGCTTATCCATTTATGGGAAATGAGGACGTGATGTTGGTGCTGTTGTTCTCTGGGCTTGTTTTAGCCTCTGCAGACTTTGGACCTCACCGTTTTCTGTAGCACACTGTCTCCTGCCTCTGCCTGTCTCCCAGAGTGTCTGGTACCTTGGGTTCCTCCCTACTTCAAGGATGCCCTGGCTTTTGGACTTGACTCCCTGGTGTCTTGTTCTTCCTTCCTCTGAGAGGTTTCCTCAGATGCTTACCCTTTAGGTCCCAAACACACCAGTCTTCCCTTCCTAGAATAGCCTCCCCAGGCTACACCCTCAGCCACAGACAGGTTTCCCTTCTGTGGGTTCTGTCTACTCTATTGCCAGGCAGTCCTCTGTGTGTGTGTTCATATGTACATGTGGGGGCATGAGGTCAACATGAGTATCATTTCTCAGAAGCCATTGGGCTGTGTTTTGAGAAAGTGTCATACTGGGATCCAGGGCTCACTAATCAGACTGGGCTGGCTAGCCAGAGACCCTCAGGGTCTGCCTGTCTGCACTCCCACCAGCATGCCAGATCCCTCTCCTTGGAGGCCTGAACCCCTGGCCCTGCCATTTCACATTTGTCATAGCGACAGTTCATGACACTGTCCCTCAGGTCAGGAGTGTGGGGTGCAGGAGACTGAGAAAGAACTCTGTGCCCCACAGAGTCCTGCCCTGGCCTTCACTCCTGCCCTGGCCTTCACTCATCACGCTCTCCGGTTCAGTCCTCTGTCTTATTCCCCCGGGAACATCGCAGGCTACCAAGATTACCCATGGGTAGCCCAGGGCAAAGAGCCCAGCCACAGAGGACAGGAATTCCCCTTGCTCTGCCTCCATGGCTCGGGGCAGTCCTGAACTTTGTAGCTCAGCCTCGCCGTGGTTTTTCTCCTCGGGACTGAACTTCGCTGGTGTTGGTCCCACATTTACCCACAATTGGGAAGGCTCTTTCCTTTTTGAGGACTCTGTCCTTTAAAATCTCAGTTCTTCCCCCGGTCTGGTGGAGCATACTGAAATCCCAGCATGTAGGAGGCTGAGACAGGAGGATTGCCACAAGTTTGAGGCTGTAAAAAAGCACCACAACCAAAAGCAACCAAAGAGTTTAGCCTGTGTCACGGGCACATCAACCTAGCCAACACAGGGACACTGTCTCAAGACAAATCCCTAGGAGCCAGAGAGGGTGGCACACCCTGTACTCCAGCTCTTGGGAGGCTGAGGCAGGGGCATAGTGAGTTCAAGGCCGGTCTGAGTTATATAATAAGATCTTGCCTGGGTGGGTGGTCAGTGGGGGTGGGAAGACTCTTGGCTTCCTAAGCATCAGTCACGGCCTACTCTCTGCTCTTTAGAGGATTCTGTTTGTGAATCAGAACGCCCAGCTTCCCTAACAGCTTCCTGTGGAGTCAGATACCTTGAGAGCATGGATCCTTGCACCTTTGGAAGTCTCTGACGTCAGAGACCCTGGCCTGTCCATACTGTCCTCAGACACTGGAAGCCCTAGCTCTCCTCCAGCACCTCCTCCTGATGTCTTTCCCACAAACCCTTGCTCTCCTCAGGCACCTCCTCTTGGTGCCTTTCCCACAAGCCCTTGCTCTCCTCAGGTCTTGGGCACATTAGAGCTGATGTCTACAAACACCTAACTGCTGTGAGTTCTCCCTGCCTCCTGTGATTTCCTGTCTGCCTTTCTTTCTGGTGTCTCTTCCCTCCTCATCATGAGATTTTTGTTTTTTTCTTCCTTAACCCTCTCTTATATTAATACCAAATAAAATCTATATCCCTTTTCTTTTGTTCATGTGTCTATTCTGTAAGCCTTAGTCACGGAACCTAAGAAGGTAGAGGAAGGTTTTTTCCTGGGCAGATACCATGTGACTGGCTTTGAAGCATCCTGAAGCGGGTAGCCATGAGCCAAGGATGCTTCTCTATACCAGTCTGGGTGCTCAAGGGGGACACAGAAGTGGACTGTTCGTTTAGGTGAGAGGTTTATCAGAGTTATTAACAACACGGACTGCTAGCCGCAGTATAACGGAGCCTCTGACAGGAGTTCAAGCCCTTAAGGCAGAGTCGGGGTCCTGAGTGGTGGGGGAGGGGAGGGTTCCCCTCCAGGGAGGAAATGCGCCACTAGAGGACGTGGAAGAGGAGGAACATGGCTAAGGTGTCCTTGTTATATGGATGGGGAATGTGTCCCCACCAGAAGCCCTCTAATGTTCTGGAGTCCAGCCACCTGAGGCCTGAAAGCCTCCTTGTGGGAAGTCAGTGCTGACTGCCATTTTCCTGGACTATGGGCCCCTGGGGAGTCTGCTACAGGGTTAGAGACTCAGACTCTCAGTAAACGGCTTGGTTGTCATTGCGAGTGGGGGTGGTCTGGTTCTCAGACGGCCTCGCTCACTCTCTAGTTTTCACACCTCGGTCCTCTGCATGTGTGGGTTGCTGGTCTGGTTCCACCTTCATGGAGGGCTAGGCCACTTTCACCTCCTCATCACGGACACCCCAGGCCCTCGAAGTAGCACAGCTACTCCAGACACTCCCTGAAGAAATAAACATCGATTTCCGGACTGCTTCACATCCTTGGTGAGGCTTAGCCTCAATTGTCAATTCGACACAATCTAGAATCTCCTAGAAAGTCTAAATGAGGGATTGTCTGGATCAGGTCAGCCTGTGGGCATGTTTGGGGAGACCCTCTTGGCTGTGTTCTGAGCTACCACTGTGGGCAGCACCATTCCCTGGGTTTGGGTCTTGAACTGTCTCAGAGTGGAAAGAGCAGAGTGTGGACTAAGTGTATGTGCATGAACTTCTTTGATTTTTTTAAAAGTCCTTTAGATTTATTTATTTCCTATATGAGTATTTTGCCTGCATGTATATATACATACCACATGCCTGTGTTCCTTCAGAGGTCACAGGAGGCACCAGCTACCCTGGAAATGGAGTTACGAATGGTAAGACGCCAACCATGTGGGTGCTGGAAATGGAACCTGGGTCCTCTGCAAGAGCAGCAAATGCTCTTTACTGCTGAGCTATTGGTCCAGTCCCTCTCCACTCTTGACTGTGGGTGTTGCTAGCTGTCATGACTTCCCTTCCATAATGACCTATAACCTAACATGGTGATCTAACTTCTCTAAGTTGATATTGTCAGAGTGTTTTATTCTAGCAACAGAAATGAAACCAAGGCACCCTCATCTTCCCTTAGGACCGGGACATTGCCTGAACTTTCTGTGCCCATCATCCAGGAAGACACAGGCTAGCATGCTGGCTGATGCTCCTCCCCCAAATCCTCATCTTGGTCCCAAGAAGGGGTCTGATTCTTGACTGTAGGGATGGTTTCAGGAAGTGCTCACAGTGCTCAGCCAGCACAGCCAAGCAGAGGATAGGGAAGCCAAGGGAGAGGATGCCTGTGTGTTGCGATGATGCTGGCTCCCGCTGTGCCCATCCCCTCCCAGAGCCGCTGGCTCCCACTGTGCGCATCCCTACAGAGCCCCTGGCTCCCACTGTGCCCATTCCCACAGAGCTAGGGGCTCCCGCTGTGCCCATCCCCCCCAGAGCCGCTGGCTGCCACTGTGCCCATCCCCACAGGGCTTCTGGCTCCCACTGTGCGCATCCCTACAGAGCCACTGGCTCCCACTGTGCCCATCACCACAGAGCTGGAGAGACTACAAACAGGTCGTGAAAGACATCTATATGGGTCCACCATGTGATGATCCCCTTCCCCACACAACAGAAACACTGATCTCACTGATGAGATTAAGCAGAATGAGATTTTAATCAGCACAGTGCTTATTCTAACTGGAGGATGCTATGGGGGACAAAAACTTTTATTCCCTTATGGGCTATCACTAGGGTATGTGAGGGTCTTAGTTTGGTAGACCATAAGCAACTTGGGAATGAAAGGGTTTATTTGGCTTACACATCCTGCCCACTGAAGGAGGTCAACGCAGGGACCTGCAGGCAGGAGCTGATGCTGAGGCCATGGAGGAACGCTGCTTACTTTACTGGTTTGCTTCTCACGGCTTATTCAGCCTGCTTTCGTTTTGTTTTTTGAGACAGGTTTTCTCTGTGTTGCCCTCACTGGTCTGGAACTCACTCTGTAGACCAGGCTGGCCTCGAACTCACAGAGATCAAGAGGGATTAAAGGTGTGTGCCACCGCTGCCCTGCTCAGCTTCCTCTCTTTCCATTTTTAAAAATAATTTATTTTTATTTTATGTTTATTAGTGTTTCACCTGCATGTATGTCTGTGTGAGGCAATCAGATCCCCTGGAACAGGAGTTACAGACAGGTGTGAGCTGCCATGTGGGTGCTGGGACTTGAACCTGGGTCCTCTGGAAGAGCAGCCAGTATATTCTTAACTGCTGAGCCATCTCTCCACAGCTCCTCAGTCTACTTTCTTATACAACCCAGGACCACCTGCCCAGGGGTGGCATCACCCACTGTAGGCTGGATCCTCCCATATTGTCAATCAAGAAAATGTCCCACAAACTTGACTATAGGTCAGCTTGATGGAGGGCTTTTCTCAGTTGAGGTTGTTCTTCCTTGATCGTAGTGAAACACCTGCTCTATGCGCTACGGTACGGTTCACAAGTCGGACAAGGGCCTGGAGATTGTAGCGCACACACACACACACACAGAGAGAGAGAGAGAGAGAGAGAGAGAGAGAGGGACGGAGGGAGGGAGGGAGGGAGGGAGGGAGGGAGGGAGGGAGAGAGAGAGAGAGAAAGAGAGAGAGAGAGAGAGAGAGAGAGAGAGAGAGAGAGAGAGAGAGAATGCCAAGAATGCCGAATGCCCCCTTTATTGTGTTCCAGGGCAGCTCATATATGGTCTCCTTGACTAATGGCCACGCCCTAACTCTCAGCTGCAAACCCACCAGAAACCACTCCCTGCCATCAGGAACTCCTGAGGGTCTCGTGCTCAGAGCAACTGCAAACACAGGAAAACAAGCCGCCTACACCAGCAGGCAAGGGGGTCACAGGAAATTCAGAGTCTGGGGGTCCACAGTCCCCAACACTTGATGACCCTAGCTTGTGCCAGGTTAACAAAAGCTAATGATCATATCAAGGTGCAATGACGAAAAACAGATTAATAAGAGAAAAAAAGCATACATATTTCATTTGTTGTCACCATTTTGATTTGTACATGCCCGAAGGCCTCTGTTAAAAAGAAGTAAACACTCAAAGATGTAATTGATTTGATGTGTGCAGGAGGAGGTCTGTGGGTCACTTTAACCAAGGGTAGAACTCACAGGGAAGTGGCAAGGCCAGGAGAGGTGAGTGTAGCAAGGGAACAGGCTGGGGGCGGGGCTTGTTGCTCCAGCCAGTCTCAGGTGCAGGGATGGAGGGAAAGTTTGTCTCCCTCAGCTGGCAAGGGGTAGGGAAGACTGCATTGGACCGTGGCAGAAGGCCTGGGGGCTTTTCCTAAATTGTTTCTTTTTCTCAGTAGCTCAAAATCGTCCTTTTGCCCAGGTGGCATATGTCAGGGGGCTCATTCTGACTCCAGTCAGAATATTTTAAGAAGAAAAATTTTTGCTGTATTACCTTCAAAACTGTGTAGAGGTGGTGGTGCATGCCTTTAGCCCCAGCACTTGGGAGGCAGAGGCAGGCGATCTCTGTAAGTTTGACGCCAGCCTGGTCTACAAGAGTTAGTTCCAGGACAGGCTCCGAAGCTACAGAGAAACCCTGTCTTGAAAAACCAAAACCAACCAGACAAAAAACTGTATAGAGACGAGAGCAGAGAACAGCCGCCTTCGCCACTGGCAGATTTGCTGTGGGACGCACGCAAATGTAGCCCTCCAGGCAGGAATGACGAGAAGCTGAAGATATTCGGCCCTCATCAGACTATTGAGTCCCCAAGCAACTCCCCAGGAATCCCACCTGGGAGGAGGAAGAGGAGTCCCCAAGCAACTCCCCAGGAATCCCACCTGGGAGGAGGAAGAGGCCAGCCTGGTGCCAGCAGAGAGGCCTAGCATTTTCCCTACTGAGCACACATCTCACGAGGTGAAGGGCGGAGCTTTGGGCGGTCAGCATGCGCCTACTCTGGGCACCTCAACATTCTGAGCAGCCTCGGGGCTCGTCATTTCAGTGTGGGCTGCGACAGACATTCCCCCGGGGCTGGGGACACCATGGCTCAGTGGGTACAGGTGCTTGCCACCCAGCCTGATGACCCCAGTTTCATCCCTGAGACCCACATGGTGGAAGGACAGGCGGATTCCTAAAGCATCGAATCAAGAAAACTGAGTTTTCTCACTTCCTAATGTTAATCCCACTGATTGAGAATAAGACCATGACCATGGTTTAAAACCAAATTTGAAGCAAGCTTTAATTTAATACTGGCCAGAATAGGCTCTGTCCAGGACTATCTCTAGGTTTCCAGAAGACAGCTCCGAATCAGAGTTCACAACAGTTTAAGTATTTCCTATCAGATCCAATCAGGGGCAAGCCTACAGCCTGATGTATCGCCAGCTTTCATCCAATTAGGGGCAAGCCTACATCCTGACGTCTCTCCAGCCTACATCCAATCTGGGGCAAGCCTACATCCTGACGTCTAGCCTACATCCAATCAGGGGCAAGCACGCATCCTGACTTATTTCCTGCTTGTGAACTTCCCATCCACATGTGATGAAGCACGTCTGCTGCAGATGGGCCAAATGAACTTGTTTAGGGGAATGAAAACACGTGGCTTCTTATCTTCTAACATTTTCGGAACTCTCTGTCCTTGGGCAAGGGGCTTGCAGATCAGAGGCATTTGTGTTTCATGGACCTCTTAGGCAGAGTAATTAAAATTTAAGATGTAACTTTGGCTCTCACATTCCTCCTCGAATTGTATCCTGAGTCAAATCCTTGACTCTGTGATGGGTTCCTGTTTATATTGGGATCTAATAACCATCAGCTTAATGGTAACCAGACAGGAATTGTCATTTAGTTAAGGCATCAAGGATGCAAGAATCAACACAATTAGCAGACACAGAAGGGTCAAAGGTCCTGTGATGGTTGACATAAGAATTACTACCTAGAAGGAACCTGGAAGTGAGAATGGGGACCAGTTAATTACTTCATCTCAGCCCCCCCCCCTTTTCGCAATGATTGCTTTGAATATAGTCAGATTACTTCTAATGATTCCTGAGTAGCTTGTATAGAAAGTACAATTTTATCTTAAAGCTATACAATAACTTCTCTGTTTCAAATAGAGCAGGTTGAATGCCCTATCATACTATAGAACTATTTCGGCTAATTAATCTACCTGTTGATAGATCTGGGTCTATCCAGTTTTAACAGGTAATTTCTTGGTATGCCAGTAGACACTACGGGTAGCTATTTTGTCCTTTAAGCCAGGGAGTTTGCTTTTGCTGTAACATTCCAGCCTGTTGGGGAACAAGGGGTAACTTACTCTCTTCTGTAACTACTTCCTGCTAAACTAGGGCTTTGTTGTCAGGGCCCAGGAAGGCTGGGATGCTAGTCCAAGGCAAGGAGGGAATTCAGGCAATGGGGCATTCATGGGATCGCTGACCCAGCTGAAGAGATGGAGCAGTCACGTAGGCTGGACTGGTCCACATCAGCTTTCAGCAAGTCCAGGGCTCTCAGTCGTGCAGAGCAGGTTGTAGTGACACTTTGATGTGTCAGCCAAGGGAAAATCTGGTGAGACAGACATAGACTAGGGGAAAAGTTAAAATTTAGGAAGTTAAAGGAAACCCTTACATTTGGGACTTTAAGGCCATGGTCCTAGTAGTTGGGGGAGGGGAGGGAGCCCCAAGACCAGGAGAGAGAGGAGACAGATAGGGGAAATTAGGCTGTGCTTACCTGGAATCCTTTTGACCTATGAGAAGTGGATTCAAGACTTGTGGCTCCCTCAGTTCTCTGAAGCTTACATGAATCTTTCAGTTTCCAAAGAGACAGAAAAGTTTTAGATATAGCAGTATTACCAATCTTTACTGAAATCCGCATTATAGAAAAAGCAGGTAATGGGTGTCTGTAAAACAGCTGGAATAGGTTCATACCTTTAAGTCCTAGCAAACGCTGTAGATTTGGGTTAAAAAGCATGAATATTTTTTCCTCTGTCCAGAGAGCTGGATATGGATTGAATAGAGAAGACTAGCCTGATGAGAAGCATGTTTAAGTCTACACTTAGAAGACAATCAAAAGAAATCTAAAATCTTGAGCTTATGACTTAACAGTAAGTGGTCAGTGTTCTACCAGCTTATCAGAACTCCACTGAGCAGTATTAAAGCTCTGATCTTTTGAAATCTTAGTGTAACAACAGCGTAGAAGGGGAAAGAATTCTGAAACACTTTTCATTTTCACATATCTAAATCATTTCTTATACCTTTATAACTTGCATTTACATCTCAAATCATTTTCTGAGACCCCCAGAACTTATTTAAGCTTTCATACCCTCAGAATTTTATATCTCTTAGACCCTCAGAACTTACATAAACTCTCACATCCTCAGACCTTTATATACCTTAGAACATTTTCTTAGACCCTCAAAACTTGCAGAGACTTAAACATTCTTTCTCTCCATCAAATGATTTACTGGGGACACAAGCAGTCACTACTGAAAACAGCCATTGCAAAGCATGTTCCTTTAGTGGAAAGTTACATCTGAAACCTGTTTATCTTTCAATATGAAGCCTGTTGGTAAGGCAAACCTGTCTACCTTTTCTCTACGGGAGACTGGGTAGCTCTAGCAAAAGCAAGGCTTGACTTTTACACATGAAATAAGCTAACAAGGCGGCTGTAGCTGTAGGGAAGAACCTGGTTACCTGCTGCTTCTAAGCTGACAAAGCGATAGCCTACTCGTCAATACCATTAACGCTCTGAGAAGGATAAATTATAGCATGAAGCACAATACAAATGGCCTATGTATCAATTAAAATGACAGAGACTAGTCCATTACCTAAATGGTCATCGGTCACGCTCCAGTCCCGATGGGTTCATACGCTCCAGGGTAGGGGGTGTGGATTAGAAATGTTAGGCAGAATAGACAGAGGTACAAGAGAAATACTGAGACATAGGATAGTGCCAGGAGGGCAACCCAGTGAATACTGAGTACTGAACCTGCCTGTGTTTATTTTCCATATGCTTATATACCCTAATACATAAAGGGGGAAGAAGGCAGACAGGACACAAAGGACAACCAGAACAGTTACTTGCTTCAATACTTGACACATCAAGCAACTATTTCCTGAGTTAAGCATCCTGATGTTTGGGCAGGATATGCAGCGAATACACCTTAGACCAAGTATCCTGCAGGCGGCCACTCCTTTTGTCAAACCTCCTTTCCTATTTATTTATTTATTTATTTATTTATGTTTTTTTGAGACAGGGTTTCTCTGTAGTTTTGGAGCCTGTCCTGGAACTAGCTCTTGTAGACCAGGCTGGTCTCGAACTCACAGAGATCCGCCTGCCTCTGCCTCCCGAGTGCTGGGATTAAAGGAATGCGCCACCACTGACCGGCTCAAATCTCCTATTTTAAAATGAAGGAGCAGGAATAGGCTTGAATTCTCTGACCTTTGGTCAGGGTGGAGAGGATCCACCTCTCTGGGCCATCTTAACGTCCAAAAGACCAAGTAACTACCCTAGGTCAGGACATCTTATTTGTAGCCACACCTGTTGTCAACAACTTTGAAAGAGTAAAAATAAGTTCAAACTCTCTGACCTTTATTCAAGGTGGAACAAGGCTCACATCTGTGGGCCCCCAGGCTCCTCTGGTCTCTACGGTGTTGGGGAAGAGGTACCAGGACAGCATCAATCTTCAGCTGCCAGGCCCAGAGGGTGAGAGGCTTTCCTATGGAGGAGGAACATGGGGGAGATGGATCTCACTTTGTCTAGGCAAAGGGGACTATCAATTCTTTAGTGTCCTGCTTGTCCACAGTTTGGGTAGGGTCCTGGCATCAGGTGTGACATTGGGGCAGTCTTGCCCAATGGTTAGCATTATCACAATCCAGGCAGAGACATTGTGGTACACTGCCAACTTCTTTGGAGACCTTGGAGTCACTGCTAGGATCTGGGAGTCTCTGTTGATCGTAATAAGCTTTTTCCATTAAATGTTTTAAATGCCATATTCATCAGATCTCTAGCAAGTTTGAGTACTATTATCTATTAAGTAAATCTGAGCTAAACAAATCTAGGCTTAACCTCGAAAAGTATTTAACATGACTACAAGTTTGATTATTATAGATGACTAACTACTAATATGTATTTCTTAATTATATATTACATCTTTAAATGAGCTGCTTAGGTACAATATCTTAAACAAGAGTGTGTATATATATATAACAAAAATAACCTTAAATTTGTATCTGTATATAAAAACCCATACCAATGTGAAATATTTGAGACTAGTAGTTGCTTTTTCATAAGTAGATTCAGTAATCTACCATTTTGTTTATCACCCATTTTATTTGGAAAAAGGTCCTTGGTCTAAACATGTATTAATAATATAAAAGATTTTATAAACTTAAATTGTTCCATAGGCTTATAAATTTAAATATTCTTAAAAGTTGTTCCTTAAAATTTCCCAGTTTTTAAATTTTCTGTAAAACTTTAAAATTTCCTCTTGAAAAATATAAAATTTCTCTATTGCATGCTCCCACAATATCAAAAATAATGTACCCTTTTTTACGTCAAGAGGGAGAAAATGTCCCAACCATAATCTCCACAGGGCAAAACCACGCTCCAATAGCACAAACAAACCAAAGCTCAGTATCTGGGATCATTCACCTTTTGATCTCTTGAGAGGCTTGGGTCACCTCTTTGGCCCCACCCTCAGCAGCACATACACAGCCTGCCTTCTAGATCTGAGCCTGCTCCACTTCACTGCGGCTGGTGTTTCTGGTGACTGTCACATGGCACCGGCATTTCCAAAACTGCCAAGGTCCAACATTGCGACTGGGCCCTCTTCAGGAACTCTAGCCCTGCCACACATTTGCAAACCTCAGCTGTTCCCCATGATCCCTTCGTGTCTTTAAAACCATTGTCACCTGGGTGACTCTTAAATGACAAAGTCCAGCGCAGAGCCAGGTTCATTCTTGCATATAAAAGCATGGAGGTGCAGCTTTGATGCCTTATTGAACAAGCATCTTTTTTTAATATTTATTTATTTATTATGTATACAATATTCTGTCTGTGTGTATACCTGCTGGCCAGAAGAGGGCACCAGACCCCATTACAGATGGTTGTGAGCCACCATGTGGTTGCTGGGAATTGAACTCAGGACCTTTGGTAGAGCAGGCAATGCTCTTAACCTCTGAGCCATCTCTCCAGCCCACAAGCATCTTTTTAAAGACTTTTTTTTTTTTTGGTACCCTTGCAACCAGAGGCATGGCAATTCCCTGGAGCTGGAACTGCAGGTGGTTGTGGGTCTCTGAGTCTCTTTCGTGGCCTTCTTCAGTGTCCCTGTGGGATGCCTTCTCCAGTGTCTCTCTCGGCAGTCTGTATCTCTGGTCTCAGCCTTTCCCACCAGGAGGCCAGGATCTGTCAGTATCCTGTGCATCTTGAAGATACTAATGGGCTCTTCTGTGTCCTTTCATTCCTAACTGGACACCTAACAGAAAACAAGCTGTGATCAGAGATTGTACTTCTGTTTCCCTGGCTCCCAGACCCGAATAATCACATAGAAACTATATTAATTACAACACTGTTTGGCCAATGATTCAGGGGTATTCCTAGCTAGCTCTTGCATCTTAAATGAACCCATTTCTGTTATTTTATATTTTACTATGAGACTCGTGGTTTGCCGGTAAGGTTCTGGCATCTTTCTCTTTGGCAGCTCCATGGCATCTCTCTGACTCTGCCTTCTTTCCGCCTCTATTTCTGCTTGGATTCCCCGCCTGGCTATATTCTGCCCTGCCATAGGCCAAAACAGCTTCTTTATTAACCAATGGTAATAAAACATATTCACAGCATACAGAGGGGAATCCCACATCAGGGGACCCCCGCACAGGTCCTGCCAGCCAGTGCCTGGGCCTGCAAACTTCTCCACTAACTGTGGTAAATGATCTGAGGATCCTAACAATGGCCAGATGGCCAAGTCAAGAATATGAGAAGCAGGCAAGAACCAGGCAGCTGAGGTGGGCTCTGCTCTAGGGATGATGGAGCATATGTTATGCGCAGAGCTCACGAGCTATGAGCTACACTTTGATGCAGCTGTATTTATACTGTTTGGATACTTTTCTGCATGCTGTGTGGAAGGTGAGTCTTGTATGGTTGCAAAAGAAGCGCTGAGGAAATGATTAGACAATGTTCTGGTCTCCAGAGCTATGGGCAGCTTTGGTTTGGAGAAGGTGTCAGAAAGAGAGATGGAGGCGCCAGGCCCGGCCAAACATGTTTCTCTATATTTAGTGGCCATGGCCTGTGTACTTGTAATTACCACACCCTTGGAAGTAAAGGACTAGAGCCATGGCCTCTTCCCATGGTCTTCTCGCTCCTCCAGTGCAGAAGCTTATCTCGGCTTTGTAGATTATAGCCATGGTGGGCTCTTATCACTGTTGAGGCAGTCACCACCGCAGAGTCATGGGCACTGACCCACCTCCACGGATCTCAGGCTTTTTGGAGGGATGGGAAGAAAACAAAGACACAAATTAATCCAAAGGACCCGTGGAGAGGAGAGGTGACAAGCGCCCAGATGACACATGAACTGTCCTGTGTCTGAGTCAAGAGATACCTTGATGCAAAAGCAGACAAAACAAATGAATGATGAGGGGATGAGAGCCGTACGGGGTCAACGGAAGCATGCATGGAGGCCCCAGGACGCAAGAAGACTTTCCTGAGCAGAGGCCAAGGGAAAGCAGGATGTGTGTGCATGCGTGTGCGTGTGTGTGTGTGTGTGTGTGTGGCCCTGGGACACAAGGATGAGAAGGAGACTTTCCTGAGCAGAGGCCAAAGGAAAGCAAGATGTGTGTGCATGCGTGTGTGTGTGTGTGTGTGTGTGTGTGTTTGTAGTGAAGAAGGGTCAAGAAGATAGAACCTTGGAGAGAGGAGAGAGTTTGATAAGAACTAAAGAGTACTTCCCATCTGGGTGGTGGTGGCACATGCCTTTAATCTTGAGAGACAGAGGCAGGTGGATCTCAGTGAGTTCAAAGCCAGCCTGGTCCACATAGAGTTCTAGGACAGTGGGGTGGGGGAGGGAGAGAACAGGAGAGAGAGAGAGAGAGAGAGAGAGAGAGAGAGAGAGAGAGAGAGAGAGAGAGAGAGAGAGAGAGAGAGAGAGAAAGTGAGGGAGAGAGAGAAAGGGAAGGAGAGAGGGAGGAAGGAAGAGAGAAAGGGAGGGAGGGAGAGAGACTCTGTCTCCAAAAAAAAAAAAAAAAATGGCACCTTCCAGACTTTTCCAGGTTTGGGCAAGGCGCTGCAGCTGAAAATACATATCTGGCTTGAGACAATCAGTTTTACTCGAAGATAATGGTTTACACTGAAGAGCCAAGGCCCAAGCTCCGAAGTCTCTAGAAGGGGCTCACAGGGAATCAGATGAGTCTTTCAGACAAATCACTGTGGCTTTGACAGCCTTTGAGGGTCAGAGGGAGGGGAGGGAAGGGGAGAGGGAGGAGAGGGCAGGTAGAGGGATGGAGACTCTAGAGGTAGAGTCTATCAATCACTTCATTTTTCCATAAGTGAAAATCTCAGGAAAAGGCACAGTTTGCAAAGCCTGCTGAACGTCATTGCATCAGTTATGGGTTCCATTGCTGTCACCAAACCTGACTAAGGAAGGGCCTATTAGCTCACGTGTGCAGAGTGGGGGTGTGACGCTCATGGAAACGGGGGTGTGGCTGGGACTTTCTTCCTCCCATCCCATCTTGGAGGAGAGCAGAGAGAGGACAAGGAATGAACCCAGGCTCAGAACGCTCAAGGACCACCCCCAGTGAGTCACTTCTGCCAGGATTTTCTAGAACACTCAAGGACCACCCCCAGTGAGTCACTTCCTCCGGCAGCCTCTGGGTATATTTCTCATTAAAAACACAATATTCAATAAAAGGGGATTTTTTCTGTCTCTCCATACCCAGAGCCCTTTCTGTACCATTTTTTTTTGTCTTTATTGAAAAGAGAAAGTGGCTTATAATGAAGATGAACACAGGTGGCAATCCCTTCCCAATTCACTGTTCTTTTTGTTTATTTGAGACTTACTCAGAGCATGAGGAAGGGCATGAGCCAAGCCTCCTCCTGACTCTGTTTCTTAGTCTTTTGAGGAAAATTTCCATGCTATAAAATTGGTGAAATGCCTGCCAATTAGTAAAAAAGTATCTGTAGCCTGGGAAACATACAGCAAAATGGAAATAAAACCAACCAACCTATGGGGACAGGAAATTTTCATAGATGGTGCTTTGAAATTAATTGAATTCTTTTAATGAAAAGAGAAAGGGAACAAGAGGCAAAACACAAATTGAAATTCTTCCGACACACTCTTAAAATATTTATGTTGGAGAAGAATGGGGAGTGGGGGGTGTAGGTGCTTGTATTCAAACGTATGGGAGCAGTAAGTCACCGAGATAACCCACCTTCTTCACCCCTGAATTCCAATCTTGGGAATGTCTCCCGAGGAAATCATCTGAACGATAATTGGATAATAATTTGAAAATTAAAAAAGCAAGTTTGTACGTGTGCCTTCCTGGGTCTTTCTTACTTCACAGCCTGTGGCATTTGAGAGGAACCAGACTTTGGTTAGCAGGGGGTGGTGTGGATGAGACAGCCCGATGGAGTGAGGACGTGGAGGGAGGTGGAGTGTCGGTCATGATGAGACCTGAGAGGGACGGGAGGAAGTCTGAGTAACGCTGTAGCTGGAGGTTAAGAGGGAAGGCTGAGTCAAGGAGAACTTAGAGGAGCGTTTGCACGTATGTTGGGAGAGGGGCGGAGGAATGTAGAAGACTCGCTTTGGGTGGACAGTGTTGAACCAAGTACCACGAGGAGCCAGGTGAGTGAGCTGGGGTCTGCCTGTCTGAAGAGGGGCAGGTGGGAAAGGACGGGGTCGGCTGGCTGTGAATATCCACAGGACGGTGACCTAATAATTTCCTGAAGACCCCATCTCTGAATACCGTTACATGCCAATTACACATCAGAGTGCATCTGGAGGGACATTCAAACTGCAGCGCCACAGTTCATGTCCTGCTGTGGATTGTGCCTCACTACGGGGCTGACTCAAACCCCAGCTGAATTCCTTACGGTGGAAGGTTCTTTTATTCTGCGAGTAGGTGTCTTCCTGTGTTAATCTACCCAGATATACTGGTGGGCGACGCTTCAGCCAGAGTCCCAGAGTCCTTGGGCTGTAACTTTAGATAAAAGTTTAAAACGTTTCTTTTTTAAAAAAAATTTAAATTACGTTTGTTTGGGGGAAGTTGTCCACGTGCCGTGGTACATGTGTGGAGGTCAGAAGACAGCTGTGGGAGTCTGGTGGGGGTGGGTCTTGTATTAATCTGTTGCTTTCATTGGTTAATTAATAAAGAAACTGCCTAGGCCCATTTGATAGGCCAACCCGGCTCTCTGCTACCATGTGGGTCCTGGTGACAGAAGTCAGGTCACCAGGCTTAGTGGCAAATACTGTTACCCGCTGCCCCACCTCCTGGACTCAAGGGGGAACTTGTGGCCTTTGAGTATCTGATTCCTCACCTACACACTGAAGGTGATGGAGGGACACGTCACAGGTCATCTGATTTCTCACACACTGAAGCTGATGGAGGGACACGTCACAGGTCATCGGGAGGATGCCTGAGGCTTCACGAATATGCTTATGATCTCTAAACCTCTTCTTCACCTTCTACCAAGGCAGAACTCTCTTTGTCCGTCTTTCACACGAACCTTGGACTGGTCACTCTGGCCACATGTTGTCACCATCTGCAGCAGTGTTAAAATTTCATCTGGTCCACGCACCCTAGTTACTCTGCCTCATTCCTCAGCTGCTGCTCTTGTCAATTGTCTGTCCTCGGAGGCTTCTAGCTAGAAATGATCAGAGCCCCTCTCCTCTCCCAAGTGGGTGTGGCAGGAGGCAGACAGGTCTGTTTTAGTCCTGGCCATGTGCTGCCTCACTGTGAGTGGTGACCTCTTGTCTCCCAGCCTCGGGCCCTCCACCTGTAAGACGCTACAGCGGCAGCCTGCCACTTAGGGCCAGGGCTCTCAGGGCACACAAGGTAGCTTGGGCGAGAATGCAGCATCCTGGCAGTCACCAGGGGCTCTCCGGCGGGGAGTTGGGCAGGGGAGTTCCACACCTTGCCACTCTGGTCTAGCCTGTCGGCAGCAGTGATGGGATCTCCTGACAGCTTCCCTCCACCAGCCCTTTCAAGGCCAAAGTTCAGAAAGCAGTCAGGATGACCTGGCTGTGGTACTTTGGTGCCGCCACTCTCTGCGCAGGACCGTAACACCTCCAGGAGCTGCTGCCAATCTAGCCATGGGCTATGACTCGTGTGCCCGAATCTCCACCCCCCCATCTTGCCCTACTGTGCCCATGCTCCGCTTCCCCCTAGGTCTCGCTAGGGGGTCATCTGAGAAGACTGGGTCCCACCCAGCGCAGATGTCTCTCCTGGGTCTTGTCCTCCCTCGTCCCTGGCCTGCAGCGCCCTGAGCACCGTCCTTCCCTCCATAGTCCACCTCAGCACACTGTGAGTGCCAGTCTTCCCCATGATGGCAGTCCCTAGTGAGGCCAGTGCCCCTTGCACTGTCCTCTGCATCGTCCACTGACCCAGGCTGCCCCCTGCGAGCTTGTCATGCGTTTCTGTTCAGAGTTCTGTTAATAAATAATATTTTTCTGGGATTCAGATGCACAAATGTTTACCCACAGGTCAATGGTCGGCGGAGTCATCTGTCTGTGACTTCAAATGTTCAAAACCAGCGATGCCTACCCCCAGAAGAGATGCATTCCTAGGTCCCCTGTGAACACGTGTTATGAAACAGGCATGTCTCGAACATCACATGCCTGAGCTGAGAGACATCTTTCCTGTTTGTGGGAAGCGGAGGGGACAGCTGCTATCCCTGTCCACTGCCTTCTCTGTGACTGGACGATGCACTCTGCTGGGTGCCCCATGCCTCTCGCCTTCCTTCCCTAAGTTGTGTGAGGTTAGCCTTGCTCCTAAGACGAAGCAGTGTGACTGGAGAGGAAGTGGGCGGTTGACTTATGACCGCTACGAGCCCCAGCTCGGGAATGTTCCGTCGCTCAAAATGGGCCTCACATTCCCAGAACTCTGTCGCAGCTGGAGAGGAGGCGAGTGAGTCAGAGATCCCCTGGCTTTCCACAGCTCAAACCTGAAGCCTGGCTGCTCTGCTGACGGGGGTGGGTGGGTGGAAAGTCCTGTGAATACTGGGAGCTAAAACTGCGTTCCTCACCTGGGATGGCTGTGGGACCCAACCTAGCCATCCTGGTGTGGTTGTCTCCAGGCTGGTAAGGTCCTCTGGCATGCACGTGAGTCCACAGTTGTCCAGATGTCTGTA
Organism: Chionomys nivalis; assembly: GCF_950005125.1. Classification (NCBI taxonomy): domain Eukaryota; kingdom Metazoa; phylum Chordata; class Mammalia; order Rodentia; family Cricetidae; genus Chionomys; species Chionomys nivalis. The sequence goes on along the minus strand of NC_080096.1, from coordinate 5,564,318 downwards.
GAGGATGCTCATATGACCTTGGCCGTGGCTCATATGACACCTCTGTCCTTACATGTGGCATTCCTACCATCAGCTCCGTTTTTGGCAGGGCACCTGGGTTTTGTTCTCACTTGCCATTCCTTTCAGGCCTTCACCTCGCTTCCCTCGTCCTCCAAATAGGAAGACCTGGAAACATTATTCCAAGGGCAAAGATTTGGCAACAGTCCCTGAATGCCAAGCGCAAACCACGGGGTTTTAATGATGCTCCCGATAGGAGTCACCTGTTCTTTTCCGCCAGCCTCTGGCACCTGGCCACGGGGCTAATGAGCCGTGAGCAGGCCCAATCTCCGACCTGCACTGTAGAGGTCTCTTCCCAGTTATTTCCTAATGCACCCATGCAGAGGGTCCCTCCTGCTGGCTGCAAGTGCTCATTGTTCTGTAGCCCCAAGTACTGCTGGGCTGTGGACACTCCCATGCCTCCTTTCCATGCTCTTCTTTCCAAGTACGCATTAACCCATCCGGAAGGAAAACTCCAGCTTCTCGAGTGCTAATAAGAACCTTCCATCCATAAAAGGCCAGGGAGTGCCAACAGGAGCCCTGGAGAGTCTCCGACATGCTCCAAGCACAAATTAGCCAGTGTCAAGCAGTCCGGAAGGAGGCAGGCAGGCGCCATAGCGCCAAGTCCTGAGACTGCATCTCCACATCAACCAGCGTACTATCTTGGAAAGCCATCTCCGCGCTCTGACTCAGTGCCTCGTCAGTGTGGCAACCACCCAGATGAGTCCTCCCCGCACCACAGGCCTGGGGGTGAGGGTGCAGAGATCCTGTGTGTAGGGCACAGGGCTGCAGCTAGCTAGGCATGCGTCACCTTCTCAGGCTTCGGTCTTTGCATCTGAAGACAAGGCAAAGTGACAGGATCTGTCCACAGAGCTGTGACCACAACAAAAGGGCTTCAACGCCAAGATAGTCAAATACCAAGGTCCTTCCCCGGAGGACAGTTGTTGTACCTCCTCAGGCAGGCTCCACATGCTCACGGCTTGAGTCTGGCTATGTGGTCTCTCGAAGGACTAAATCCATTAACAGCATCAAAAGCAAGCAGAGAGCAGGGATCAGTGCCACGGCGAGATTTCACAGACTCAAGGAGGAGTGTCTATGTGGTCGTCCATAGACACTGCCCAAAAGCTGCAGAGGACCACAAGGAAGATCTTGTGGCCACCCTGTGCCTATGCTGAGGATGAGGGGGCCAGAGACTGAGGAGATGGCTCAGCCAGTAAAGTGCTTGCCACACAAGTGTGAGGACCCCACCTCTATCCTCAGAACACATGTAGAGAAGCCAGGATGGTGGCGTGTAGAGACAGGAGGATCTCAGATTGGCTTAATCAATGAGCCACAGAACCCACTAAAGGACTCTTGACTCAAAAACCAAGATGGTTAGCTCCTGAGGAATGATGCTCCTGGTTTTCTTTGCCTCTGCACATATGTATACCCATGTACGTGTGAGCACATACGTGCACAAATACATGCAAACACACACACACACACACACACACATACTAAGGGATGGTATAGAGAAACTGGATTAGGGTTTAGTGGTAGAATTCTGGCCTACTCTATACAAGCCTTGGGTTCCATCCTGAATGGGGAGGAGGGAAAGTGGGGAGAGGAGCCATGATGGAGCACATCTCAAATTCTTCCCCCTCTCAGGGCTCATAATAGACAAATAGGCCATCCCCACTCTCACCTCAGAGAAGGCTGCAGCCCAAGGCAAGAGAAGGCAAGGCTGACACTCCTTCCCTTGAACTTGTATCTCTGGTGTGTCTGAATAACTTCAGAGGTCCCAGCAGCTGCTCATCTCTGACCTGGCTTCCTGCCTGCAGCCAGAACAGACACTCTGCTCTGTGCCTGGCCCTCAGGAGGGACCCACTAAAGAAGGCTCTGCTACTTTAGTTTAGACTTTAACCTCTTAACAATATCCCCTCTGGTTCTGGTTTGTAAGTCAGGTCTCGGGGACAACAGAACTTGTGGCGAGTTGGGAAGGTGGGGCTAGAAGGGTCAGCTTTGGGTCCCTGCACCCTCAGAGTCACAGGACAGAGCTCTGGGGCACTCGTAGGAAGGCAATGTTAGCGTCCTGTGCACACCCCATTAAATAACAAAGATGGTGACCGCCGACAGACACCCTGGAGGAAGAAGGACAGGCCTTTGTCATGCTTTGAGGCAAGGAGTCTGGCCTTTTGTGAGGCACTAGGGTCAGGAGCGGCAGAGCTGACTCAGTCTGGGTCCTCCCTTGTTTTCCTGTGTGACCTCTCAGGCCAGCTGAAGGACTCACCGCCATACCCCGTGTGGCCCTTGAGGGCCTGGGATCTCTCCTCTGCTTGGCCACTGCACCCAGGTCAACTGTCACCTGCTCATCTTAACTTCCTTCTCTACAAAAGAGATGGGACAGTATGATTTTCAAAATTATTCAAGTTTTGAAAACTGTGATTCCTGGCACCCCAAGAGGCTCGTTTTGCACTTGCACAAGCCTGGCCTACGGACACCACAGCACCTCCGGTTTCCCAAGGTTGGCCTGGGGTAGTGTGTTCGCGTGGCAATAGATGATTTAGAATTAATGGCTGTTGGAAACCATGGGTAGGAACCTCCCACCCCGACCCCATACTGGGATGAGCCTCCAGATCTCACGTAACCTGGGCAATCATTCTCTACTGAACTACATCCCCAGTGGGGTCTGTTTTGAATTGTCATACACACACACACATGCCTGTGCACATGCGATATTAGGGATCAAACCTGGGAAATTCACAGACTCTCTCCTCAATTCTGGGCTTCGAGGAGAGAGTAAAGACAAATTACTGCTCTTTCTGCCCCCCCCCCCACCAGGCAGGGTAGAATAGGGAAGGCTACGCATAAGCCGTGAATGCAGGAAATTCTGTGCCCTCTCTCCTGAGTGGACCATAATTTTGCTCTCTTTTAAAACTGTTAGGGGAGTGGTGAGGGGCTGGAGAGTTGCCTCAGTGGGGTGCCTGAGGGCTCACAGTCATCCATACTTCCACAGGCGCCGCACACACGTGGTACACATTCTTACGTTCAGGCGAAACACTCATACACGTAAAATAAATCTTAAAAAGAAATTTAAAAATCTGTTACTAAGGAATAAATTAAAATCATGAGACTCAGAAAATCCTTCTTTAAGAAGGAAATAAACTTCCTGGCCCTTCCAAGTCCCACAGAATCTGGAGAATGTGAGCTGCATACAGTTGTCACAAGATCTCACTCCAAATTGGGACAACTTTTCAGAATCTAAAAGAGATTGTATTCAAAGCTTCCTAAATTTATCTTTAGTTTTCCCAAAAATTGGTCCTAAAATCTAAGAAATGGTATTATTGCCTGAGTAATTGAATCAACGTATTTTAGTTTGCATGTGTCTGTGTGTCTGGTACATATGTATGTGTGTGCGGTACTTTGAATGTAACTGGCCCCCATAAACTCATAGAAAATGGCACTATTAGGAGGTGTGGCCTTGTTGGAGGAAGTGTGTCACTGTGGCGGTGGGCTTTGAGGTTTCCTATGCTCAAGTTACTCCCAGTGTGACAGTTCACTTCCTGTTGCCTGCAGATGAAGATGTAGGACTCTCAGCTCCTTCTCCAGCACCATGTCTGCCTGCACGCTGCCTGCACGCTGCCTGCACGCTGCCTGCACGCTGCCTGCACGCTGCCTGCACGCTGCCTTGTCCCACTGTGATGATAATGGACTTAACCTCTGAGACACTATAAGCTGCCTCAGTGAAATGTTTTCCTCTATGGGAGTTGCGATGGTCATGGTGCCTCTTCACAGCACTAGAAACCCCAAGACAGTGCGCGTGTGTGCGCATACATGTGTACGTGTGCACACTAGCTTCTATCTATCCGTGAGTATGCAGGAACCTGAGGCGTATGCTATACTGCAATCTGTCTGTCTCTGTACCACACAGATGGGATTATAGATGTTGCAACCTTGTGGGGTTTATGTTCTGGGGGTTCTGGGGGATTTGAACTCTGCCTCATAATGACAAAGCAGTCTTACATAGTGACTCTTACACAGTGACGTGTCTCCCTAGCCTCAAGTCAATATTTCCATCTGGAGGCCGTTCAGTGTGCAGAGACACCTGGAAGTTGCAGTGTCCACTGTTAGGGTCCATCTCTTGACAGCCATTTCCTTCATGTGATGCTGAGTCTGTGTTTAGCAAAGCAATTGGATGAAGCTGAGACTGTCAGCCTTCCTCCTGAGCTCCTTCAACTTGGAAAGGGACCTTCGTTCAGGCCAGTTTCCTCCTGTTCTGTGTGATCTTCAGCCACAAGGAACAAAACTCTCTGCAGGAGCATCGGAAGCTAAGATTTCAAATGTCTGGAGTTCCAGATTCATGGGCGGGCTGGGAGAAGGATGCCAGGACATCATGGGGAAATAACAAGAGAGACTAGACTCACAAGAAAGATCAGCAGAGGCTTTAACGAATGTGTCGCTACCACAAGGCTTAAGGCGGCTCACACAGGGCTGAGGATGTGGCTCACCAGGCGGAGTGTTTGCCTAGCGTGCAGGAGGCCATGGGTCCTACGCCCGACATCTCATGATCTAGGTGAAATGGCACAGACATGTAATTCTGGCAGCAAGTATGTGGAGGGACACACAATTGGTGGAGGCAGGAGGATCACAAGTGCATACAGCCCCTTCGGCTCACTAGCCCACTCTTACTTTCTGGAGCGTTAATCTTTTATTTACTTACTTTTGTTTTTCTTAATAAGCGATCCCTGTTTTTATTTCAAATCTTGTATTCCTGGTCCTATCATTTCCCCCGGACAGAAGAAGCTGGATTTTCGACAGATGCCCCTGGGTGGTTCCAGCCGGTGCCTCCCAGGACGCACACAGACACCTAATTCTTCCAGTGCCCGAATCCTTTATGTCAAAGGTAATATTTGTGCAAAACCTTCCTGCCCGCCATGGGCTGTCAGTCATTCCTGGGTACTGACAACTCCCCTGCAACATAATCCCAGGAAGTCAGCTGTTAGGTTGTTTTTAGGGAGTAAAAACAAAGAAAGTGAAAACCTTTTCAACACACACTTTTTTCCCTCCTAATATTTTTCTTTTTGTGATTATAATAAAATGACATCATCTCTCCCTTCCCTTTCCCCATTCTAAGCCTTTTCATACACCCTTATCCGCTTTCAAATTGGTGGCCTCTATTTTCCCCCGTTAACTGTCCTTACGTGACCAATTGGCATGCTCGTCCCTGGGGAAGATTTTCTCCCACCTCAGCGTTCTGTTGTTTTCTGGAGTTCTTTGTGTGGGGTTTCGTTGTCCTTGTTCTGTGAGACCTTGGGTGGAGCATCTGACACTACCAGTGGCTCACAGCAAACCCCTTCATCCTCTGATTCTTACAATCTTTCCGCCCACTCTTCCCAAAGCCCCCCATCCCCCAGCCGCAGGTGTGGGAGCTGCTTTGTAGATGTTTTCAAATATGTTTGCCCCGTGGCTCAATTTGCAAGCAGGAACCCTTCGGATCCAGAAGGCTCTGTTTGGCCCTTGACTCCAAGAGTTTGGTGGCAATCCAGGTATCTTGGATGGAAGAGGGAAGAAAGACAATTCCACGGCAGACAGCCCTCTCGGGGCTCAGGAGTCTTCTGTAAGTTTACAGCGAGCGTGGAACCTTGCAGGCAGACATCTCTGTTGACGAAGAATGGTCTGTTTAAAGCCGTGGTTGGCAAAGATCTCGGAGCTGGTTGAGAGGGACATAGCCAAATCCAGCTTCTCCCAGTTTTCCTAAATTGGCACAGTTCCAAAAGGGGTGGAGACTCTCTGTTCATCAGTTTTCCCAAGTGCAAAATCATAACAATTATTTGAACCCATTTTATAGAACGATTACCATAGAAACAGAAGCCCCAATGAGGCTTAAGTGATACTCTATTCTAGCTAATTGTTCTGTTATCGGTTAAAATTGCTGGCCCCAGGGAAGCCTGTGCTGAGAGCAGCTCCAGCCTCTAGGATGTTGCCTGATTACAATCTACTATCAGGGCCTTGGAAGCTCACAGCTGGGGCTTCAGTGGGTTGAAGCCCCAGGAAACTGACCAGACAGGAACTTCCTGGGCCAGGACTGACCCAGGACCCAGCTGCCTCTGTTCCTCCTAGGCCACCACAGGAAGCAGTTTTGGTTTTATTTTGTACACATTTTCTTTCCTCCCTTGGTAATTAATCAGAACACTAGCTAGTCAAGGTCTGTGGGGAATATTCTAGAAGTTTCTCATCTTATAGCCCGTTCAGGGCTGAGTAGTTCTGTTTTCTGACTCAGACCCTGATCTGAACCCAGCTGAAGCCACATCTTTTGTCCTCATCGAGGTCTTATGGGAAGCTCCTGGGGGTGCTTTCCTGAACCTAGATAGAGAACAGACGTGGTTATATGACGGAGTCAGATCTCACATTTTCTTTTTTCTTAAAAGATCTTTTTAGGATGGACCTGGTAGCACACGCCCTTAATCCCAGCACTCTGGGAGGCAGAGGCAGGTGGACTCTGTGAGTTCAAGGCCAGCCTGGTCGACAGAGTGAGTTCCAGGACGGTTGAAGCTATGTAGAGAGATCCTGTCTTAAGCCGCAGGGCTGCGGTGGGCAGCTCACTTGGTAGAGTACTTCCCTGGCGTGAACGAGGTCCCTGCTTCCATCCCCAGCAAAATCAATACAAGGTGGCACAAGTGGGAGGCAGAAGCAGGAAGACCAGATGTTCATGGTCATCAAAGCAAGTGTGAGGCCAGCCAGGGCAGCACAAGACCCTGTATCAGAAAGTCATACAAACAAAAAGAACAAAACTAAACCCCAGTCAAACCAAAACACAAACACAGCCACACACGGACACACACACACTTTACTTGCATAGCTACACATGAGCACACACACGGTCCAGGCCTACACGGGGTCAAGAGCCTCATTGTGTCATTGGAAGGGGGACGATGACACACAGGGAGCTGCCCTCTCCCGAGAAGATGGAGCTGCTGCCTTCTGGAACCTGCACCTTTTATGCAGCCCCCACAGCTTCGTGGGTAGTCCCCGCCCACCCTCTCCGTGACACGGCCAGCAGTGCCTAAGAGTACCCCTCCCTGTATGTTTTGGAATGGCACCCTCCTGCAGAAGGAGTCCCTGTGTCAGTCATAGGGGCGGAATGCCAGAGGGATGAGCCCAGGTCCTTTGGTGTCAGGATGAAGGTGAGCATAGTTGGGAAAGGAGCCCTCATCCATACAGTCCCCAGGCTTGTGGCCAGACCTGTGACAGCGTGCTGCAGTTTTCACTGCAAGCGTGTCTGCCCACATCCAGGAGTCCCCCCCAAACCAGCTAGGAGACAAAGTTCTGTATGTAAAAGCAAAGAGCCTTTATTCTCACACAAGTTTGCAAACTTAGACTCTCTGTGTGTCCAACATATTGGAGTGCTCAGAGAGTCCTGAACTCAATTGAGGTAGGGTTTTTGTAATAGCAAAGGTAGGGGTGAGGGATTTCTAAGGTTCAGGACCCCTGATTGGCTGATATTTGTCTAGGGGTGTCCTGGTGAAAAGCGATGGGTGTGTGCTGGCAGGTGATCCTGTCTACAACGGTTGGAACGTTAGGAATTTCCTTTGGATGGTCTGTTCCTGGGTGGAGCCTGGGTAGTCTCAGTTTGTAGTCCTTCTTGGAAACAGGTATTGCCTTAGGGTGAACAACTGAGACTCGGGCCTCTTTTGAGCTTGTCCTGGCTGGGTCTTCCAGTAAGGTGGAAGCATAATCCAGAAGTAGGAGCTTGGCAGACGTCTCAGTGGTTAGAGCAATGGCTGCTATTGCAGAGGGCCCAGGTTTGGTTCCTAGCATACACAAGGTAACGCTATTGTCTGTAACTCAAAATTTGAGAAGCTCATTACCCTCTTTAAACTTCCGTGGGCATCAGGCACACATATACATTCAGATAAAACACCTATAGAGATAAAAGAAAATTAAAAACATCTTAAACTGGGCGGTGGTGGCGCACACCCTTAATCCCAGCACTCGGGAGGCTGAGGCAGGCGGATCTCTGTGAGTTCGAGGCCAGCCTGGTCTACGGAGTGAGTTCCATGACAACCAGAGCTAAACAGAGAAACTCTGTCTCAAAAAAATAAAATATCCGCCCCCTACCCTCTCCCCCACCACAATACGAAACAAACAAACAAAAAACCTTTAAGAAAAAAAATAACAGTGTGATTGGAAGTATTAGCACAGTAAGAAAGGGGGAGAAGTCCAGGCTCCTGAGCTGCCTTCTTGTCTTCTGTAGGCAACATCTCCAGGGGAAGTAATCACTCTCCTGCGTAGATGACCAGGGCAGAGGTTTCACCACAGGGACGAGTCTTAAGAGTCCCTGAAACAGCTGAAGTCCAACTTGTCCCCTAGAAGACACAGGCCAAAAGCCAGTTCTCAGACCAGTGGCACAGGGTGGGGGTGAGTGGGGCAGGTCCCAGCCCAGCAGCACCTGGGAGCTCAGCTGACTGGATAGAGTCCTAGATATGCAGGCTTTCAGGTTTCCTGGTCACTTGCCCTGTTCAGCACCAGACATAGAGGGACCAGGCATTCTGGGGTCTCAGAGGACCTCTGCGTGCCACGCCTTGTGCTGTCCTGATGCTGGGTCTAGACCCTGTCCAACTCTAACAAAGTGGAGTCACAAGTCTTTCAAACCTGTGTTAGTTCAGGACGTTGGCCACCTGTGACCTTCCTTCCTATGATCTAGGATGTGTCATGAACAGATGTCAATCACACTACAGGTGGAGAATCCTTTATCCAGAAGCTTGGGACCAGAGGATTTTGGAATAAGATGGTTTTGTTTGTTTTTTGTTTTGTTTTGAGACAGGGGTTCTCTGTGTAATGGTTTTGACTGTCCTGGAACTCACTCTATAGACCAAGCTGGCCTTGAACTCAGAGATCCACCTGCCTCTGCCTCCCCAGTATTGGGATTAAAAGCATGTGCCACTGTGCCCAGCTGGCTTCTCTGACTTTGGTATGTTTGCATATTTTTAGTGATATACAAGTCTAAATATCAATCTGATTTCTGTTTCCTACATACCTTACACATATACACAGCCTGAAATGACTTTTAAGAAGTATTATATCTGTTATGGTTTAGGTAAAACACTGTGGTTCCCCCCAGTGGCTTGTGGGCCATGAGGGCCGTGGGTCCCAGGTAGGAAACCATGTGCGGGTGAGAGACAGAGACGGATAGACATGCTATGCAGAGAAAGTGGGTGTTTTTTAGTGGCTTATGGAGTGGAAACGGAAAGAGGGGAAAAGGAGAAGGGAGAAGAACAGAGAGAGCGAGAGAGGGGAGAGCGAGAGAGCGCGAGAGAGAAACAGAGAGAGGGGGAAGGAGAAGAGAGAAGAGAGGAGAGGAGAGGAGAGGAGAGGAGAGGAGAGGAGAGGAGAGGAGAGGAGAGGAGAGGCTACCTCATTGAGAGAGAGGGGGAAAGGAAAGGAGCTCAGGCTGGAAGGAGAAGAAAGATCCACTTGCCTCAGCAGAAGGGAGGGAGTGGGCGGGCTTATCTCTTAAAGGGACAGGACAGACCATTGCATTCCCATCTCTTTTTTATAATAAAAAAGTGGGAGTTTAGGCACAACAGGTTAAAGGAATTGGGATGGCAGATTCCCAAGACTGCTTCCTGCTTATTTGTGGGCGTCGTCTTGGGGGTGAACCTGAGAAAAGCTGGGTGCTGGTCACATCCTGGGGTAGCTGGTGTCTTTGCTCCTGTCTGGTGTTTGTGGTATGGAAATGTCTGGTGTCTCTTTCACCTGTTTAAGGTATTGGCAGAACAGAGGACAAAGTTAAGTTTAGGAAAAAAAAAATTTAGAACCAGGGAACTGAGAGGGGTGTATCTGACCTGTTAAAGGTGGATCCTTCAATTTGGCTCCCTGGAACTCACAAGAATTTTTTTGGGTTTGTGAAAACATAAGTTTTAGACATATACATTGTATAAACAGTAGCATATTTATATCAGAATGACTGTGACAGATGTTTTTGCACAATAAAAAGTATTTTTAAGACTATGGAAGGCAGTGTGAGAGAGAAGTTTGATAACTTGTATTTGTCTTCACACCTTTGTAACTTGTAGGTACACACCTTAATAACTTGTATTTGTATTTTATTGAAATTTGTTTGGTGAGGTTGTCCTTTTTAACTGACAAAAACTCTCAGCTGTCAAACTGCACCAGAGATCTTTGAGAAGGATAAAATTTTACTTGAGTTATTTATTAAAAAACGACAGAGAACTTACTTGGTTGGCACCTAGAGCTTCTCCCCAGGGTCCTCCATGGTTGCTGAGGGTCATATTTGCCTTTCACTATTTAGTGCAGGGCCTGCCAGGCTCCAGAAGATTCTGTGGGCTACGAAATTTGTAGGAAGACAAGCCTACCTTGACCTGTGTAGCTAGGCTGTCGATTGCAGTGATTCTGTCCACTGTCTGGAGATCTTCAGTTTAGATGAAAGGCAGTTTTTCCCAGTGGTCAGCGCTTGGCAGTTGAAGTGAATTGCAGATGGACATCATTCTGTGTCCGTTTGTCTTCTGTCTTCTTTGGAGAAAATAGAGCGCTGCTGCTAGGAGCCAACCTGACTCTTTTTGTTATGAAAAGTTGTTTAATAATTAAATATTTAAATGCCATATTCCCCAGATCTCTGAGCAGTTGAGGGCTGTTTACCAGGTATAACTACAGTATAGAATCTGCCTGGAGAACTGGGTCTGAGTTTGACTGTATTGTCTCTCAACTAAATAGGTAAGATTTACACTCTTAAAAAGACAGAAAGAAGAAGAATGTGCTTGCAATAGAAGGTTAATGGCAGAACTGACAATAGTGGAGAACAGCTTGATGTATTTTATACTGTATTTTTGTAGGAGACTTAAAAATACATACCAATTTAAAACATGAGATTTATTGTATTTGTAGTCTGGAATGAGATATAATAAACAGACAATTATAACATTTAACAGTAAACATAAGTGTATTTAAGTTACATGTATGAACATACACAGAGTAAACAGGAATTGAGTGAAGTGGATGCTCTTGGTGAGCCCTACCAGAGGCATGCCACTGCACAAAACACACATGTAACAGAGTCAGCAAGAGGAATTTAGAGACAAAAACGTAAGCAATCTGGAGGACCAGGCAGGGTATACCTCAGTAAAGATGGCAGGACTTGGTCACCTGACCTGGCCATTCATTAAGATGGCAGTAAGGTCACCTGACTTCAGTCAAAATGGCAGTGATCACGTTATATGAAAAAGCCATGTTTTTTGAGCCACGGGAGTTTTAAACATAATAACAAGAGAGACCTAGAGGCATGATCTGTCCTGATGCTGAGCCACTGCACCACAAGCTGCAGTGAGGAGCAAAGGCTGGAATTGAAAACAGATGCCTTGTGGATCTGACTAATCTTGTCGGTTTCTGTGGGACCAGCGGTAGCGGTGGCGGGGTGGAGAGCCAGCAGGACACCAGCAGCGCGTTCACAGGCGGGTGGCTGAAAGTTTGAGGGTTTATACCATAGCTGAAAATGTGAAAACCCGCGGAAACAGCGACACCACAGGACCTATAGGAGGACGCTTTTTTCTCTACAGGTAGGGTGTGGATGAAGCCTGAATGGCTCCGGGTCTGGGCAACTCCAAAGCCAGAGGCTAGAGGCCACTCCAAGTGATCTCTCGCATCAGGGACCACTTACGAGTGGCCTAAAAGAAAAGAAAAGACAAGGCAAGAAAAAAAAAGAAGAGAAAAGAGAAAGAAAGAAAAAAGAAAAACCCAAGGGACCCCGGGCCCCAAATCAAATGCACCGCACAGTGTGTGCAGTGCTAGCACAGGAGGACTAACCCAGTTAGTTCAGTCACGTTTTTAGCTATTGGAAGCAACCAGAGATGAATGCCAGTAAAGGATTCAACCCTAGCTGTGAAAGCTAGGTCACGTATCGGATGCTCTGCATATCGGATGCTCTGCATATCGGATGGTCACATATCGGATGGTCTGCATATCAGATATTGACATCACGGTTCAAACAGTAGAAACTTACAGTTATGAAATAACAATGAAAATACTTTTACGGTTGGGGGCCCACAACATGAAGAACTGTATTAAAGGGTTGCAGCCTTAGGAAGGCTGAGAACCACTGGTTTAGATGGTAATAGAGAAGCCAGGCATGGTGGCTCAGGCCTTTAACCCAGTGCTTAGGAGGGAGATACAGGCGGAGCTCTGTGAGTTCAAGTTCTAGGACAGGCAGGACTGCACAGTAAGACCCTGGTCACATATCTGGGATATGATACATAGATAGCTAGATAGCTAGCTAGCTAGCTAGCTAGCTAGATAGATAGATAGATAGATAGCTAGCTAGCTAGATAGATAGATAGATAAATAGATGATAGATAGATAGATAGATAGATAGATAGATGATAGATAGATAGATAGATGATAGATAGATAGATAGATTAATAGATGATAGATAGATAGAGTCTGGAGAAATGACTCAGAGTGCAACAGCACTTGCTGCACAAATATAAGGACTTGAGTTCAAATTCCATCACCCATAAGAACCCAGGCATAACTGTGCACGGCCTGTAACCCCGCAGTGTGGGGTCTGATGGCTGGAGGATTGCTGGGGCTTGTGGACCACGAGCTTAGCTCCAGATTCAGAGAGATGCTATCCCAAGGAACAAGGCACAGAGTGATAAAGCGGGACACTTGGTACCCAGTGGATCCCACAGGTAACCGCTTGGACACACATGTGCACACACACGAGCACGCATGCGCTCTCTCTCTCTCTCTCTCTCTCTCTCTCTCTCTCTCACACACACACACACACACACACGCACACACACAAGCGCGCACACACACACACGCATGCACGCACAGTCAGGTGCAGTGGTGGGCACATGTAATCAGTGCTGAGGAAGCTGAGGCCGACAGCTAGGTCCCTCATCAACTAGCCCAGTGTAATCGATTAGCATTGCTCTCACACTCTGTGACAGACTGTCTCTGAAAACAAGATGGGTAGCCTCTGAGTAACGACACTCCAGGCTGGACTCTGACTTCCACATGCACATACACACACACCAATAAAAAACAAATAGTAAACATGCCCACATAAAAATGCTTGGACAGGGCCTGGCACCAAGTAGGTGTTCAAAGACAGGGTCATCTTTGGTCTCTACACATCTGTCCCAGCACTGGGCAGAGCGCTCTCCCGAGGAGGCCCAGGGAGGGCCTCATAGGTTTGGGACACACTGGCTTTTGAGTCAGGCCATTCCATTTTTGGAAGGAAGAAAATTCTTCGTGCGTTCTGCCAAAATCCACCTACTTGCAACTCCCCCACATGGGTCCTGACTCTGCCAGGAACCAAATGTCAAAAATAAAAAAAAGTCTTGTGAGAGATGAAGAATGTAAATAATCAGGAGAGAACTGGGTTGAGGAATGGCAGTCTCCTGCTGCAGCCATTCAGCGGGGGTTGCTACAGCACTCAGTCTGAGCCTAAGTGCAGATTGAAGCCAGAGACCATTCAGGAATGGCAGCAATCCTCGGGTCTCTGCTCTCGCTAGCAATGAGACCTCTCTCTTCCGGCTAGCACATTGTCTCCCTCTTAAGAACCAGGGAAAGTCACTCCACTTGTCCAAAGGTGGCAGTCACAAGGGCCCTGCAGCCATGACCTCATCACCCTTAATACGTGCCTGTAATCACTATGCAGCCAGGGAGTGGGCCAGAGGGGCAGCCACGCGTCAGGCCTCTTGTTTACAGAGCCTCCCAGGCGTCAGGTGCAGACTCACAGCCCTGCGTCTCTTTCCTGCCTTTCCTGGCATCCTCCTTTGCAGCTGGCGCATGCGTTGTGACGGCAGGAATGCAGGCGTCTCTATAAAGATAGAGCTGATAGCTTCCCTCTCATGACTCTTGCTTAAAACAACTCAAATATAAGACTTGTGAATCAACTGTAACCCAGGCCATCGAGTCAGCTGCTTCAGGGCTGGGCCGTGGTGATTCCTCCTGGGGCTGGTGTGAGAGCTGTCAGGCTTACAGATTGAAAGAGGTGGGCAGCAGTCTCAGTCTCTCTAGCTGCTCAGTCAAGTGCAGAGAAGAGGAACCTGGCGGTGGGCCCCTGCGTCATTGGTTTGTGGTACCGGTCGTGAACTCCGTGGATCTGGAGGACTTGGCTGGGAAAACCCTGGCCAGGACTTCTAGTGGTTAAGAACTTACAGGTGTTTGCAGCCCGTGCCCTTCCTGGGTCTTGAATCTGCACAGGGTGTGTGCCATAGTGCAAGCCTCGTGTGCCACAGGGCTCCCTCTCCAACTCCAGTATTCTCCCCCACTGGGCACACAGAGGGATAAGCTGCCCTATGCCACCTTGGATGAGACACTACCTCTACCCTGGGGAGCAATCCAGTTATAGCCAACCCCTTTACTCAGGGGGGTGTATTCCAAGACACCGACAGGATGCTTGGAACTGAAGATGATGGCACCAAATCCAACTTACTGACAGTGTGTGTGAGTGTGTGTGCATGCGCATTTGTGCACATGCGTGTGTGCATGTGTGTGCATGCGTGAATGTGTGTGTGTGTGCGCACATGTACAGCATGCAGAGGCTTTAGGTGTTTGGAGTTTCTCACCAGAAGCTTGCCATCTCAGCAAGGCCAGCGAGGTCCTGTCCTCCACTGCTGGGGTTATTGAAGTTCCCATTTAATATTCCAAATTAAAGTTGATCACAGGTAACTGAAACCCCAGAAAAAGGAAAGTAGACTTGGGGGGTGGAGGGGACAACAGTGTGGTCTCCATCCAGGGCGGGGATTGGGTTGGCACGACCATGGTCCCCTCCAGAGTGGAGCTTAGAGAAGCTTTTCATCCACCGGAACCCAGAACTTCCAAAATCGCTCCTGGGTCAGGAGGACTGTATGGAGGTTGGAGGCAGAGCCAAGGGCCTGGGATGCTCCTGCATCCCTGCGTCCTTCCCTGGACCCTGTTTTGCTCAAGTCAGTGATGCTTGTCTTAGTGTTTGGAAGTCCATATTAGCGTCTCATCTCTGGGTCCAAGTGACAGCAGAAATCCAGAGCGAAGCTTCTAGGCAGCGTGAGTCCCCTAAACCCAGCCAGCCTCCACCCCAACTCCTGTTCCTCTAAGAATACAGATAAGATCAAGCCTGCGGATGCACAGGAGCAAACAGCCTTTGTATTGTTCCCTGGGTGTTAAACATTAGCTAGGCTCCTGCTAGTCCTCAGGTCTCATTATTCCTTAAGCTACGGAACTAGGCACAGGGCAGCTCTGCTCCCTAACCCCACTCTGGGCTCACCTTCCTGACCTCTCGTCAAAGGTGTGGGGGGTTCCTCTTTCCCTGGCGTGTTCTCCTGGACTATCCCAGGTCATCTCTCTCCTCTCTCCTCCCTCCTCCCACAGGCAGACTGTCCAAAGGTTCTGTGCCAAGGCGCCCCTGCCAGGGTCATAACCACTCCCAGGTGACTGGGGGCAGGGACTTCCTCCTGAATCAACACAGGACACTGACTCACCTGGTGGGAGGTCTTCCGGGCAACCAGACCCTCTTTAAACTCCAGCATGACAAGCCTCTGATACCTGGCTTCCTCAGCCCAGGACCCGAGGCACCCTTGGGTTTCCTTTCACCCCTCATCGGAGGACCCAGCGCTACATCACTGAGCACCAAGGATTTCTGTTCACATAGGAGGTACCAGAGCTAAGGTGCAGCTCTGCCAGTCGTAGCCACTCCTGCTGGCACATCACCTGCCATCTCCCTCTAATAGGAGGGCTTTGAAGGGCCTCCGTTGGCTGTCCATTCTTGCCCGTTCTGACCCACTCCTACGGAGGAATTTCCGTTTCTCTGTCCTCTCGGCTTCCAGTCGGGGGGCAGACTTCCATTTACTGTCCCACCGGTTCTGCGAACCTTCCCAGCGCCTCTGTGCAGCCCCATTCCTACTGCTTGCTACTCCTGAGCTCGTCCTCAAACCTCAGTTTTTCCTGTGCAAGTCAGCCTTGCACAGCTGGAGCGAAGGAGAAGGGGTACAGTGTCACAGAGGGCCTTGTTCAGACCGAGCGTGGATGCTGGGGTTGGCGAGGATGGTGACGGTGGTGACGATGGTGGTCAAGAGGGAGCCCCTCATTTCCTATTTACTTAAGGCGTGCCAGGCACAGACTTCAGCGCTTCTCATAGAAGACACATTTACATATGTGAACTTATCTACACATGCGCATGCACACACATTCATTTAATTATCATAACAGGTCTGTTTATGCCTCCGAGAACTCCAGTGAGTGGACAGCCACCAAAACGGAACTAACTGGGCAAAGCCGCCTAAGATAACACAGTTGAGTGGAAACCGGCCACTACCAGCAGAGTCCAGACTGTCAGGCCTTGCTGTGGGATGGCACCTGAGACCCTGGAGGACTCTCCTCGTAGTAGGAAGTAGTGATAAGAGAGGGGTTGAGGAAGTCACAGGTAGGTTGGCAGGAAGAGCCTTGAGAGGGCACTCAGTGACAGGCAGGAAGTGAACTGATAAACTAGACCTGAGAGATAAGGAGGCCATCACTCAAAGGCCAGTGGGGAGGTGTTTAGTGAAGAGAGGAGCCTGGGTCCTGCCTCCTGTACTCTGGGGCTGGGCTCAGCCCCAGGGGTGAGCCTTAGTAGCCAGGAGGTGGGATGGGGGTAGAGGGTAGGGGGGTGGGAGAGGGTGGAGGGGTTGGGGTGGGTGGAATCTGGGTTCCCTAGTCCTCCCCCTTATCACCACCTGGCCCTGACCTACAGGCTGGTGCGCAAGGTCGTCTCCTTCTTAGTTACCCATCTCCAAGGTCTCTCACAGGCACACCCAGAGATGAACTCTACTCGCAATCCGTGGAGCAGACACTCAGGAGTACCCATCACCAGGTGTGGACCCCAAGGACAGATATGTGGGAGCCTGCTGCTCAGGGAGCTTTCCCATAAACTTGAAATAGTAGCCCAGGCTGGCTCACAGACACAAAGATCAGCCTGCGTCTTCTGGGATTAAAAGTGTATACCACCCTGCCTGGTTTTTCTGTGTGTTTTTTTCATCCCAGCATTGAGAGGCAGAGGGAGGATAGGGACCACAGGTTTGAGGTTAGACTGGTCTACATAGTATATTCCAGGTCAGGCAGGGCTGCATAGGGTGACCCTGTCTCAAAACAAAACAAAAATTAAATAATGGTAATAATAATGAGGTTGATGATGAGGGTATGCTAATAGAAACACACAGGGTGGGAGACAGAAAGGGGGGGAAGGGGAAGGAGAGAAATGAAGGAGGAGAAAGGGAGGGAAGACAAAGAAGGAAGGAGGAAGACTTTAAAAGGGAAGGAGGGAGGAGATAAAGGAAAGAAGGAGATAAAGGAGGGAGGCAGGGAGGCAGGGAAGGCAGAGCGCAGAGGGAGGGGCTGCCAGGCCTCCTCTTTCTTCTTGAAATCACTCACTGTCCTCCTGACTGCAGCCCTTACTTCTAAAACAGGCACTGTCAGCTGGCAGACCAAACCTCCGGTAGATTTGCTTGGCCCTGTGTCATTAATGATGGCCCCATGACCTAAATCCGCCCCTCTTCTTTCCCAGGTTTGCCTAGGCCTGCCCACTTCTCTCCGAAGTATAGAAGCCTCTGCAGAGGTGTTCTCAGGTGCCTGCTTCGTCAGGGTGTCTGGTCCCTTCTCCACTGGACCCACTCATACAACCTTCCTTCTGTACTCCAAGCTTTCCTAATTTCATCCGGGGATTTCCGCAGTGGCATCCTGCCTGGCCACACATCCCTCAGTTGGCTGAAGCTCACCTACGATGTTGGTAGTTAGCCTGATTTTTCTATGGCATGCTGCTATCCTATTATTTAAGAATGTGTCTGTGGGGCTGGAGAGATCGCTCAGTGGTTGAGACCACTGGCTGCTCTTCCAGAGGTCCTGAGTTCAGTTCCCAGCCCCCACATGGTGGTTCAGAACCATCTGTAATGAGATCTGATGCTCTCTTCTGGCGAGCAGACATACATGCAGGTAGAACACTCTATATATAATAAATAAACAAATCTTTTTCTAAAAAAGAAAAGGAATGTATCTGTGCTGGTTTTTATAGCAGTTTGACACAGGCTAGAGTCATTCGAAAGATGGAGACCTCAGTTGAGAAAATCCTCCACAATATGGGGCTATAGCAGGCCTGTAGAGCATTTTCTTAAATGGTGATTGGTGGGGGAGGGCCTGGCCCATGGTGGATGGCGCCATCCCTGGGCTGGTGGTCCTGGGTTCTATAAGAAAGCAGGCTGAGCAAACCGTGAGGAACAAGCCAGAATGCACCACCCCACCATGGCCTCTGCACCAGCTCCTGCCTCCAGGAGCTGCCCTGTTTGAGTTTCTGTCCTGACCTCCTCTGATGATGGATGGTGATACGGAAGTGTGTGCCAAATCAACCCTTTCCTCGGGTCGTCGTGTTTCATCACGTACTAGAAACCCTGACAACATCCCGAGGTTCTCGTGTGCGTGCGTGTGCGTGTGAAAGAGAGAGAGCATGTCTTGCTATGTTGTCCAGGCTGGCCCCTGAACCCCTGTGCTTGAGGGATTCATCTGTCTCCACCTCTGGAGTAGCTGGGACTCCAGACGTGTGCCGCTGGACCAGACCTTCTGAGTTTTCCTCAAGCGGTTGTCTTCCCGCCTCCTCAGGAGTGTCTGGAAGGAGGTGGTAATCCTGTCAGGTTTCTGTCCTGCCCTCTTTGATTGGCTATATCGCAGAGTTTAATAGATACCTACTTAATTCAATATTTCTTTCTTATTTCCGGCTGTTGAGTTACATCCAAAGAAATTCTCAAGTTCACCTCACAATGACAGTAGACAAGAACACGAGGCTATGAAATGGACCTTTTGAGGCCTCCTTGGGTGGTCCTATGGTCAGTAACCATGGCCATTGTGATGGCTCTCGGGTAGCCGGTGGACTCTGGGTGGTTCTGAACGCTCACTTGTCTCATGGGAGGACACTGGTTTTCAACTACATCTATTTCCATAAATGTTTCAGAGCTCAGCAGGGCTTCAAACACACAGCTGGTCATTTGTGTATCGCTCTTCTTGCTCTACCCAAGACACACAGCTTCGACACCATAGCAAACAGCACTGGGGCCAATTTCTAGTCACTTCAAAACAAGCCTAGTGGCAAAGGTGCTGTCCCAACAGAGCAGAGCGGGGTGAACCAGCCTCTCGAGGTCATCTCCGGGGGAAGGTCGCTGCAGCTAACTGACTGCCGGGCCCAGTCTTGGGTGCTGAATCCCCTCTTCATGTTTCATCATTTCAGCACATACGGGAGAGAATGATGTCATGCCGCACAAATGCCAAAGTCGCCCTTTGGAGCGGTGACACCAAACATGGGCAGTGTGCCTAAGCCAAGTTTGCTTGGGCAAACACACAGCCCTGTTGCTGAACTCGTCTTCTGAGTCGCTGCTTCTTGGGCAGCTTTCATGGAGGTTCCGACCTGGAAATTCGATTTCTTTGAAGTTTTGAACTTCAAAGCTTTGTCAGAGACCACACAAAATGCCCACGCCAGAGCGCCTCGTGGGGGACAGGTACCCAAATACTCAGATCCTTAGACGGTAATAATATGAGCCTAGATTATTATTATTATTGGCTCTAATGTACACTTCCTGGTAGGATGTTAGCCAGTTTCCCCTTGTCTGTTTCTCAGGTGAGGTGGTAAACAGTGAGTCTCAGTTCTCTGCACAGAGAGAGCCCTAGCCCTATTGTCTGCACACAGCATGCATGACTGACCCCTCTGCTGTCTGCAGGCCCCTGCTCTGAGCTGCTTGTCTGGGTGGGCTGTACTTTTTCTGTTAATTCACAGATTCTTGTCTGGTTCCACTTGGCATTGCGACATCAACGTGGAGGTGGGGAAGGAGCCCCAGAAGCAGTTTAAATTGTGATTAGAGTCCTCAAAGGCCGCAAGCCAGAAAAAGTCGTTCAGTGAGCCCTGCGTTACCAACTCACAGACTCCACAATCACACGTGAGGAAAACTCAAAAATTCTTGTGTCTATACTCCTCCCACATGAGCATCTCTGGAAGCCCGGTTGCTTATGGGGGGGGGTCTCTGAGGACACATTAAGAGGGGCGGGCAGGGATTAAATGCACTATACAGACACTTTTTGCTAAGCAACAACCTCAACTGTCATTGGGACAGTTCTAGGCTGCTTGAAATCCCCACCAAGCCCCAGCGACCCTGGGAAATGCCAGTCTCAGAGGAGGCAAGCCTGGCCACAGATCAGAGAGAGGAGAGCAGCAGAGGCCATGCATCGCTGGCTTGGTGATTGAGAGTGTTTGCTGCACATTCAGTTTGCTTCCCAGGTAACTCCCGACTGTGTGGAACTCCAGCTCTCCAGGGTCGGGTCCCCTCTGTAGCCTTCATGGATACCCGCACATGTAGACATGTAAATAAAGGTAAATCAAAAAGGATACAATGTGAGGAGAAGCAGAAAATGCTCCCCCATTCCTGGTTTTGACAGGCTCTGAACAGATGACCAGTCACAGTCACACACAAATGGCTTTTGCATGCTATGAGTGACTACTCGATGTACCATACCCCATCCTAAGACTAGGACATGACATTTGTGGTCCTGCACCAGGAGGGAGGGAGGGCGGCCTGGTGCTACAGTGCCAGAGAAGCGAGGAAAACCGACTAAAAATAAACACATTCGGGCCAAGGTTCGGCTTGCTCAGGGACAAAGCACAGACAAGCATTCAAGAGGCCCTGGGTAGGACCTCCAGCACCCCAAAAACAAACATTCTGCCTCGCTTATCTAAAGCTCACGTTTAACTGCATTTCATTTTTGTAGCGTTAATCTGATAGCGCTAAGGGAGGCGAGCATGGTTACAAAGAGTTCTCAGGTGTCTAGTCCAAAGCTCCTGGAGAATTTAATAGAATTAAGGTGGAGCCCCTGAGGATGAACTCTCTTAGACTCAATTTTTCTCTCTCTCTCTTTCTCATTCTTGAACATATGTTCAGATGACCCTAACAACACAAGACTTTTGGAAAGGATGCATAAAAAATAACCAGATTATTTTGGTGGGGGGGGGCAGTGAAGGATGTTTTTCCTGTCTTCATAGAGAGAAACTATGGATCATGCCATCATCTCCTCCCTTCTTAAAACCTTGGTGTATGACTTTGTACTCTAGGAAGGCCATGATAAAGAATAATGGATTTGGGGAGGGTGTGGGCTCCCTCAGGCCTTGCTGGTGGGACAGTAAAGTGATACAGTCCTTTTGGGAAAGTACCTGGCCATTCCTCCAAGGTTAAGCACTGAGTTGTTACATAGCCCTACAATCAATTTCTGCAATTTAAGCAGTGAATTACACAGTACTGTAAGATACCGTGCTGCTAGGTAGTACATGGCAGTGTGCAGTTCTATACAGTACCCCGGTGAAGCCATCAAAAACCTGTGCGCATTGAGCATAAAGAAATCTTTGAAAACCAGTTTTAGAAAAAATGTTAATAGCTGTTGCCTTTAAGTGCTTGATTCTGTTAGATTTCTGCCTGCTATCTTCTGGAGCAAACAAAGATTATTCATGAATACCCCTGTCTCCAAGGGTCACAGAGACATATGTCCATGCTGTACCAGGCTTATTCTTTTGGGCCACTAACCAGTTCCTAAATCATGTTAGAGACTTATTATAGTTATGAATGCTCGACCTTAGTGTAGGCTCATTTCTTATGGCTGTATGTAACTTATAACTGTTCCTCTTTATATAAACTTTGCCTTGGGGCTTTTTACCCCCCCCCCATCTTACTTTCACTGCTTCTTTATGTCTGACTGGTGGTTGCCTAACTTCTGGCCCTGGGCATGTCCCTTGTTCTCTCCTCTCTTCCTTCCTCTCTTGTCTCTCTAAATTTCTCTTCCTACTTAGTTCTCTCTGCCCCCACCCCAGTCCCAGCTAACCCTCTCCTGCCTAGCAATTAGCTGGTCAGCTTTTTATTAGACCAATGGGGTGCCTTGAGCAGGTAAGGTGAAGCAAATACGATACATCTTTACATAATTAAACAAAAGCAGCAGAAACAAATGTAACACATCTTACATTGTTAACAAAGCAGCAGAAACAAATGTAACATATTTTTGCCTAGTTAAAATAATAGTCCACAACACTATGCAAACTTGTTGAAGAATGCCAGAGGCATTATCAACACAGCAGAAAGCTGAAACAACCTTAATGTTCATCAAGCCATAGGTGGTTAAGTAAAATGTATATTGGTGTACCAGAGGGAATTTGAAGGAGAAATAAACTGGGAGAGGTGGCACACTGCAGTAACCCCAGCTTTCCCAGGTTGAGGCAAAGATCAAGGAAGTCAGGTGTGTCTTATAAAAGCAGGAAGAAAGAGAAGAAAGTGGGAGAGGGAGAGGAGGAAGAGCAGGAGAAAGAGGATGAGGAGGAAGAAGATGAGAAGGAGAAGAAAGAACGGATTGCCACCCTGATGTGAGAGGGTTATGAAACCAGTGTTTGGTAAAGGTAGCCAGATACAGAAGGCCATACATTATAAGTTCCATTCACGGGAAATGTCCAGAGCAGGCACTCATGTAGCAAGAGACAGTATAGATTAATGGTTGCCTAGGACCAGGAGGAGGATGGCGGATGGAAGAACTGCCAATGGGTGTAATGTTTCTTTTCAGAGAGACAAAAATGTTCTCACATTAATTGTGGGGCTGCTTGCACAGCCTTATGAATAAACCATGGACTCGTGTGCTTCCAAAGGGTGGATTTCATGGCATGGCAATGAGGCTGTTCAAATCTATTTATGTGCACTGAGGCACAGAAAACTCTTTGGGAAGTGGGTTTAGTCAAAATATTATTATAATAGTTGTCTCAAAGTGCAGGATTATATGAAATTTCTTTTTGAGGGCTTCCTGCCCTCTTTTGCAGTATGTAAGGATTGCACTTGGAGATAAGAGGGAAACAGAACAAACTTCCTTACCTGCTTAGGGAACGCTTTTAGCATCTCCAAATCCAAGGACTTTTGCAGAATGGCCCCACCCCAAACCGAGGCAGACATATTAAAACATACCCAGGCCTCCCATTTTCCATGGAATTATTGCAGATACCCCATTGAGGTTGACCAGGTCTGTTCAGACAACAGCCAGGCAAACTTGGGAGTTTGTGTTGGTGAGAGAAGAGAGTGCGTGGAGACCAGAGCACAACTCTGTGGAGGAGTCCTCCATTCTGGCCTGAGCGCCAGGGATCAAACTCGTCCTTTGCAGACAGCAGCTTCATTCACTGATGTCATCTTGCTGGCCGTGGAGGAGACTGTGTTCTGAATTCTAAATTGCAAACTAGTGATCTCTGTAAGCGCTTCACCTTGCAAGTACGAACACTATTTTTGCTTTTCAGGGTTTGGTTTGTGGGTTACACTGGAGACGCAATCCCAGCATGCTAGACCAGTGCTCTGGACTGAGCTTCAGCCCCAGCCTAGCTGTTTTGGTGTTTTGTTTTTTGAGCCTCCAGGTGGCCCTGGGAACCAAACTCAGGTCCTTTGCAAGAGCAGCAAGTGCTCTTAACTGCACAACCATCTCTCCAACCCCATTCCTGTGTCTTAAGAGCGTAGACAGGTTTTGAAGGTGCGTCCATGAGCAAGGCCTGGTAGGTGCTCCGGAGCTGGGGGATGTGGACGCCTGAGTAGCAAGGCCCCATTTCTGCTAACAACGCAGATCAAATCTGCCAGCAGGCTGGTTTTGTAGACCCTTGGCATTTCAGCCGAAGGTGCTGCTTCCCTCCCTCCCCTTCCTCCCCTTCCTCCCTTTTTTTTTGGAGGTGGAAGGGAGTGATCCAGGCCTCCCTAGGCAAGGTCTTGACCCTGAGTCATAGCCACCACCTGAGGCTAAAGCTTTTGTCACACTCAAGAAAATACAAAATAACCTAATGGCTTCGCCTGCTAAGAGAATGGGTTGTGAAATCTATCCCCCAGCACTTAGGAGCACAGTCACGGGGCTGGAAAGATGGCTCAGGGGTTAAGAATGCTTGCTGCTGCTGCTGCAGAGGTCTGGCGGTCTGTTCCCTGCACCCGTGTCTGGTGGTTCAGAGTTACTTGTATCTAGCTCTGAGGAATCCAGTGCCTAAATCTGGCCTCCAAGGGAGCACACCAAAACCATGTCTTTGGATGGCCACGTCTGTCAGCTTTCCGTTACCATAATAAACTCTGGAGTTAATTAATATAGAGGGGACAAGTGTCATCTTGGCTCAGCGTGGTTCAGTCCCCAGCCCATTGAACCAGTGTGAGGCAGCCCATCATGGCAGGACGCTTGGTGAAGGGGAGCTGGTTTTCTGCTTGTGGCCAGAAGTGAGTGGGAGAGGGAGGCCAGGGCAGCGGCCTCCTCATACGCCCCTCCTCTCCCCTCCCCACCTCTGAGAGCTAACCTCTCCTCCATGCCTACTCCCTAAAAGGTCTTCCACTCACAGTAGCACACTGAGCCAGGAGTAAACCTTCAACACACAAACTTTTGTGGAATGTTCCAGATCCAACAGTTGACTCCTGGGTCATGATGGACTCCTTGTATTCATGGTATTTAGCAGGGGTCTTCAGAGACCATGTGCTGTTGGCTCCATGGCCGTTCCTCTCTCATTCCAGCTAATGGAACACACCAGCCTCGGTTCTCCAGGTGAGGCCCATGGTTTCTGAAAAGCCGTGGGGAGAACTTTGCCAAATCCTCCTCAACTGACCATGCTCACCCCCTCCACATCCCCACCCGCCATGTGCAGAGGCCCTGGCTCCCAGGGAACCTTCCTTCTCAGGCAGCTTCTGTTCCTCCCTGAGCTTTGGTCTCTTGTTGCCACATAGCAGATACCTAAACAGACTTCTTTCAATTATTTTTTTAATCAACATTGAAAGTAATCAGTTTCCTTAAGACATTTTCACATATGCTTTAAAAAACGGGGCTGGAGAGATGGCTCGGCGATTAAGAGCATTGACTGCTCTTTCAGAGGCCTAGGTCCAGTTCCCATCACCAACATAGCAGCTCACACCCACTTATAACTCCGGTTCAGGGGGTCTCAAGACCCTCTGACCTCTGAGGGTGCTACAACCCTGCGGTATAAGACATACATGATACACAGATGGATGTACATGCAGGCAAAACACACATACATATAAAATAAAAATAAGTAGATAAACATCTCTGTGTATGTCTATCTGTGTGTATGTCTGTCTGTGTGTGAGGGAGTGAGTATGGGTGTGTAGCACCACATGGCTAGAGACAGACAGCAGCACCATCTCCATGTTTCTCATTCTCCCCATTTCTATGTGCCTTTCCTATTTATTATTGACTGTGTCTGAATAATTTATTTTATTTATAAAGATTTATTTTATGATTTTTTAAAAAAATTACACATGTGTATATGTCTTGTGTGGGTGTGTGCATGGAAGTTCAGGTGCCTCTGGAAGCCTGGGCTCTCAGATGCCCTGGAGTTAGAGTTGTGAGCCTTCCAGCATGGGGGCTGGGACTAAACTTGGATCGTCTGCAAAAGCAGTATGTCCTCTTAACCACTGAGTCTTCTCTCCAGTACCATGGATAATTTACCATATATATCATATATGGTATATATACACACATATATGCACACACACACACACACACACACACACATATATATTTGAGACAGGGTTTCTCTGTGCAGCCCTGGCTGTCCTGGAACTCACTCTGTAGAACGGTGTAAATGGAGACTGCTCATATGTTTCACGGCCATCCAGACCCAAATAAACATACAGAAATTATATTAATTACAACACTGTTTGGCCAAGCATATTCCTAACTAGCTCTTACATCTTAATTTAACCTGTTTCTACCCATCCGTGTATCACCACGAGGCTGTGACTTTTTCCTTCAGCAGCTACATGTTTTCTCCCTGACTCTGCCTTCTTTCTCCCTGCATTTAGTTTAGTTTTCCCACCTAGTTTTATTCTGCCCTGCCATAGGCCGAAATAATAAAAGATATTCACAGCATACAGAGGTAATCCCACATCCTCTCCACTTTTCCGTCTAAATAAAAAGGAAGGTTTTATCTTTTAACATAGCAACATTACATCTAACAAAACAGGCATCAAACAAGAATTACAGTTACTGTATTTCTTATGAGTCTAAAGTTTCATATCTAATTTATCTTTTATCATAACTAAGTAAAACTATAACGATCTGTCTTTAAATCTATCAAAGACCCCAGAAGGGTCTACTATTACCTAGGTAAACAGGAAGTGCATTGTAAACAACTTCCAAAACTCTAGAATCGACACAGACATTTCGCTGTCTGGACAGTCACCCAAACTTCTTTTGTAACATTGGGTCATCCATCTTCAGCCTACAGGCCCTTAGTATCTGGCAGACTTTTCCTTGAAGCAGGAAATTTGAAAGAAGTTTTGCCTATATTGGCAGTTTGCCAGTCACTTTCCTCTGTGTCCTGAAGAATGTCTGGCAGACTTTTTCATGAAGAAGGATCCCTGAAGGACTCTCTCACCTTCTTTAGGCAAATTCAACAGTCATCTTTCTGTGGGTCCTGCATATCTAGTTCATACAGCATGCCATCAAGCAGTCCAGGCAAGAGCAGTTTCTTGTCCAAATGGTTAGCCTTGCCACATTGAAGGCAAATTCCATAACAAGTTTCTTCAGTGCCCATCAACCTCACTGAAGTAATTGGTGCTGCCAGAAGCAGACATGTTGAGAAAAGTCTAAGTTCTTAAAACATTTTAAATGCCATATTCTGTAGTTTTTGAAAGGTTTGAAGAATACCTATCCATCTGAAATATTTCTCTGTATATCTGGAAAACTTAACTAACATGACTACAAGTTTCACTATTATAGATGACTATCTATTAATCCATAATTTTAAATTATACACTATATATATATATATATATATATGTTTCGGTTTTTCGAGACAGGGTTTCTCTGTAGCTTTGGTGCTTGTCCCGGAACTAGCTCTTGTAGACCAGGCTGGCCTCGAACTCACAGAGATCCGCCTGCCTCTGCCTCCCGAGTGCTGGGATTAAAGGCGTGCGCCACCACCGCCTGGCTTATACACTATATTTTTAAATGAGATGTATAAACATAATACCTTAAACAAGAGTAGAAATATACATATGACAAAACAGACCTTAAATTGGTATCAATAAACCAAGATCCATACCAATGCTGAGTATTCATTTCTCTATCATAACCCCCTTTAAATAAAAACAAACATTTATAAACAATATTTAGGGAATTTGGGCATAGTTTTCTCCAAACTTCTTCCTGCTGTTTGTTGGGCAAAGTATTTTTAGGATTTACAGAGACCTTTTGGCGGGGGTTTGTCTTGTTCCATCAAACCACATAAGCCTGGAAGAAATCCACAGATTCCTATTCTCTATGGAAATAAAAGCAGAACCTCTTTTCCAAGGTAACTTATCTTTAGACTCAAATTTTGAAGTCAAGATACCTTTAAAATATATATGTTGGTTTAGCTTAACAGCCTTTACAATGAAATGTCTCTCTGTACTTAGCTCATTCACAGTCAAAAAATTTAAAGAAAACACAATAGTATACATAATCTAGACTCTTTGTGTATTTCCCATCTTTATATAGCTTTTTTACTCTATTACTTTTTAGTACTTGTTTTATCTTTATTCCTTTAATCCATGACTGTCTGTAGTCTTTCTTCTCTCTTTCCTAAGTCCATGTACATTTATCTAACACTGTGACCCATTCAGAGGTCTTTTATGTCTGAATCTGTCTTATTGCATATCTGTAATCATTTTCTAACCAGGTGCACTTCTTCAAATGCTAAGCGGTGTGGCTAGGACTAATTGACTCTGCCTCATTCAACATGGCGGTATGTTCACCATCAGCTCTGCGAGCCATGCTCACCGCCCCAGCTCCAGGGATGCAACAGATCTGTGTCACCATTAAGTAACTTGTATCACTCTGCTCATAAACCCCATTTAACTGCTCCATAGCAGGATCCCCTGAAAGAGCCCGAGTGTTCGTGCCTCCAGCCAGCATGAACCAGGAAGCCGTCTCTTAAAGGAGCCATGCCTCTGCTTGCAGCCAGCTAACAGCGCCTATCTGAAAACAAACAAACAAACAAAAAACAAAAAATATGGCTACCAAGAAGCTGTGCTTGGCTCCCATTTTTGTGGGTCTAGAAGCCTTCTTTTTTTCTTCTTAAGCTTTTTTTTTTTTTTTTTAGGTCTTATATGGATCCATGCCCCAGATGGTGGATGCCATTTGTAAACAGATACTGCTCAGCCATCCAGACCTGAATAATCACACAAAAATTAGACCAATTACAAAACTGGCTAATGGCTCAGGCATATTGTTAGCTAGCTCTTATGTCTTAAATTTACCTATTTCTATTCACCTGTGTATCACCAATAGGCTGTGGACTACCCATAAGGTTTCAGCATCTTTCTCCTTTGGCAGGTACATAGTGCCTACCTGGTTCCACCTTCTTTCTCCCTACATTCAGTTTAGTTTTCCCGCTTAGATCTATTCTGCCCTGCCATAGGTCAAAGCAGCTTCTTTATGAACCAATGGCAATAAAACATATTCACAGCATAAAGAGGGGAGTCCCACATCAGACCATGCTGGAACTCGCAGAGATCTGCTTGCCTCTGCCTCCCTGCAGTGCTGATGGTCAACCCAGGACTGTGTGAATGCTAAGCTAGCACCTCTATGAACCGAGCCACCCTGCAGCCCTTGGTGGTCTCCCTTGAATTTATTCTGTAGGATATAAAGGTTTCTATAATGGGGCTTTTCCCAGAACAACTGACAACTAGAATGGCTTTAACTGTCAGTTGAGAACCATTTCTCGCATGCTTTGCCTGAGGGTCTTGTGTTCTAACCTGATGTCAATACTCTGCAGCTATCAGCATCTTGTAAGCCTCTCCCAATGTCACCTGGGGAACCCTCTCCCTGTTACAGTTCTTAGTCTCTTTCTTCCCAACATCACTTGGGAAACCCTCTCCCTGTTCCAGTTCTCAATCTCGTTCTCTGTTAATTTTTTTTTAAGTCAGGCATAGTGGTTTCTAGTACTCAGAAGTCAAAGGCAGGCAGATCTCTGTAAGTTCAAGGCCAGCCTGGTCTACTTGGAGAGTTCCAGGACAGCCTGGTCTACACAGAGAGTTCAAGACCAATCAGGACTGCACAGCGAGACACTGTCTCAACACAAAAACAAAACCAAAAACCCACAGGGTGGTGGTGGTGTTGCATGCCTCTTAGCAATTCAGGACTGTCTCAAAACAAAACAAACAATTTTTTTAAAAAAGCCCCTGGACAGCAGTGGCATGTATTTTTAATCCCAGCACTCAGGAGTCAGAGGAAGGCGGATCTCAGTGAGTTCGAGGCTAGCCTGGTCTACAGAGTAAATTCCAAAATAGCCAGGGCTGTTACACAGAGAAACCTTCTCTCAATCAATCAGTCATCAATCAATCAATCAAGTATCCAGCTATATTTTTGAAGGGGATAGGCCAATAGAAACAGGCCACTGAGCTGACTCATGGCGTTTGGAGCCTTTAAAGCCACACACAGGTTCAAGAATCAGATGGAGCTGAGGCAGACACTAGATCTTGTCTTAAGCTACACAAACAGCGGGCTGGGGCCAAACATTAGAACCAAGGTGTAGGCTGAGGCCAATCATTAGAACCAAGGATAGATTTCGAGTCACTCTATGAAGCTGTGCTGTAGACAATGGGGTAAGATGGCCTAGGTCTGATGGATCCAGGCTCCACCTCTGTCTTCAAGCTCCCCACCTGTGAAATAATGGAGTGGTGGGGTACCAACTCCCCAGGTTTTGTGAGAATGCCCCAGGGAGAAGGTTGCAGGACCTCCACACAGTGAGCTGAAGCAGGCTAGCTGTCACTGCCACTGTTGACTTGGTGCCTGTTCTCAAGATGACACCAGAGAGTAAGGGACATTGCATCGGAGACTATGGACTTTGAATTATCTAGGCAATATCTCTAGGATATAAATATAGTATAATCCTATACCATTCTTTTTTAATTAAGAAATATGTGTATAGGCATTTTGCCTGCATACATGTCTGCACTGTGTGTGTCTGGTACCTTGTTCCTGCAGAAGTCAGAGGAGGAATGTCAGATCTCCTGGAACTGGAGTTGAGTCACCATTTGGGTGCTGGGAATCAACCCTAGGTCCTCTGCAAGAGCAATTCTCTCTGAACCACTGAACCATCTCTCTAGTCCCATCTATATCATTCTGTATCCTATATAAAGGTCTTTCAATTATCTGAAGAAATACTTTCCATTTTTTTAAAAAAATGAATTTTTATAGTGGATTGAACCAAGACCCTCACATATGCTGGACAAACACTGACTGAGCTGCATCCCCAGCATACGGTTAACTTTTTTATTTTGAGACATGGTCTCACTAAGCTGTGCAGGCTGACCTGAAACTCACTCTGTAGCCCAGGCTAGCCTGGAATTCACACTGTAGCCCAGGCTGACTTTGAACTAGTAATCCTCCTGCCTATGCTCAGGAGTATCTGGGATTATAGGACACTTGAGCCTTGTTAAATATTTTAATGGTGGAAGTTGTCAAACACACACAAGGAAAGAGACATGGATTGAGGAGCACCTTCCACAATGGGAATACTCCCCCTTGGCACACTCTGTCTCCATCCCTAGCCATGGTTACCTGGGCAGCATGCAGAGCCAGCTGCTCTGAGAACTCATGTGGTTTTTGAATATCTTTGGGGTGGAGAAAGAGGAAAAAGATTCCGGACCCTCATCCGGAACAAGAGTCATTTTTCACATTTTTCACCTAACTCTTGACCACTGAAGAGACGCACGTTGCGTCAGCTGTTTTTGATCTTGGCTGTGCTTGTGGATGTCAAATGCTTTTGCTGCCAACAGAGCAAACGAACGTTCAGACACTTCTGGGATCAAGAGATGAACTGAAACTCCTAGCAGTGGCCTCGTTGCTTAGACTAACACAATCTGCTCCCAGGACAGCACAGCCCAGGCCCTCATAATCAGGCCTGGCAATCCCCTTCATGCTCGGCCAAACTGTGATTATATTTGTAGAAGATGCAACATTCAGGTGAGGCCTGGTAGCACTCACCCGTAATCCCAACACTTGGGAGGCTGAGGCAGGAGGATGGAGCATTTGAGGCTAGCCAGGGTCACATAGAGGTAATTGTATCAAAAACACAACAAAGTAAAACAGAATTTAAAAAGGAAAAAGAAAAGTGCTGTGCTTCAGGACAGACTTTCTGCTGGGGTGGAGAGCTGGCAGGCTCATGGCCAGGGCTTGTGATCAGGCTCGCACCAGTTGGCACCTACTGTTTGCAACAGGTCCAGGAAGCCGGTGGATGCCGTGATTGCTGTATGCAGACTGGCAGATTGACTGGTATCTGGTGTATCAGTTTCTTTTCTCTGCTGTGATAAGATACTCAAAAGAAGCCACTGCAGGGAGGAAGGATTTGTTGTGGCTCACAGCGTGAGAAGGACAGTCAGTCCAGGGTGGTGAAGAAGGCACGGCAGAGTTTGTGTTGGCTCCAGGCTGTGGCAGCAGAAATGCCAGGCTGCTTGCTCACATTCTGACTGATCGCCATTGCATTCAAACTACAACATGCTGACAGCTACCCTGGTGGTGGAAGACAGCATCCTCTTCTTTTAGCTGAGGAAGCTGAGCCGCAGAGAGGCAAAGCACTTGCCCACGATGTCACCACAGAAAGGAACAGCTCTCCCTGGTACAGGGCTCTGCACACCTCACCTCTTTCCTGGCCGTGGTCAGCCCGGTGTTCTGCGTTGTTCCTGTTTTCCTGCTTCCTCTACCTTATCTTTTCTTTGGAAATTCCATACTAGATCCCAAACTGCTTGAGAGTGTGAATAAAACAGAGGCAGGATGCTCCAGACATCGAGTGCTGTGCAAACGCCTCTGGACAGGTGACGAGAGCCACTGTCCCTAACACCTGCCTCTGTCCGGGATGGAAATGCCTGATGATGATAAAGCCAAGGGACAGTCAGCAGATGAAGCTGATATTGGGGACAGACCGCCATGACATGCTGTGTCACCAGCATGCAGCTGGCCAAAACGGCACAGATGAGAGAGAGCATCCAGGACCTTGCTGTGCCCTGGTGCAGACTGTGGAGCACCAGTCTTAGCTTTCCTTCCTGGCCACTCACACTGGGAACTCCTCATTCTTCCTGGTACACTTTCAGATCTCTGCTTTAATCTCCGTGAATTTTTGAGGTGGCAGTCGTGTGACCTAAGTCACCCTCCTCATGCTCTGAAATAAAAGTGCAGACAGAAGGCTCCAGGAAGCTCAGGCCCTGGCTCTTGCAGGAGCCCCAAAGTTCTTGCTGGGACGAGCTGAGGAGGAGCAGTGCACAATGCCACACAATCTTTCTTTTGGTTGCAGTGAGTCCCTGAAGCCAGGACGCAGTGTGATTCCTCTAACAGGTGGCCACAGCACTGCCTTATCTATTATATTTACAAAGCAATTCTTGATTGTCAGGCCACAGCTGTGGAAGTCAGAGAGGAGGAGGAAGAACCGCTGTGGACATTGATTGAACCTCTACTGTGTGCCAGTTACTGCTGCTCACCTGGGAGGAGCCGCAGGTGCGGCCACGCCCAGTTTGCAGCCGTGGAAGGGGAGTTGAGATTACAGATGTGACCCCCAGGTAGAAGAGTGGGCCACCCAAAGCTGATCACAGAGCACTTGCTTGTCCCCAACACCATGAAGCCTGGCAGAATGTTCCAGTAAAGCTTTATGGGTTTTGTGACTTCATTAGTTTCCCAAAGATATAATTTCCTCTCTCTCTAACTAGCCAGAAAAAAATAACATTTTCTTAAGATGCAAAACAGCTCAGAAGCACGTTTGAGGAAGTCAA
Source organism: Chionomys nivalis (assembly GCF_950005125.1). Lineage (NCBI taxonomy): Eukaryota > Metazoa > Chordata > Mammalia > Rodentia > Cricetidae > Chionomys > Chionomys nivalis. Next base: position 5,531,499 of record NC_080096.1, on the reverse strand, counting down.
AGACACTTGACTTCCTACGAGCCAGAGATGGATGACCTTGGCATTTCCACTGAGATGCTCCCTCATTAAACAGACGGAATATTATACATCACCACATTTATAACTGACCCAAGTAGGAATGGGTTGAATCCCTGAGACTCTTAAGGCCAAGGGTTATGGAAGAATCAAGAAAAAGAAGTTGGGAAAAGATCGAGAATGTTCACCCAGAGACAATAGTTCTCTCCGTCTCTGTCTGTCGGTCTTTCTGTTTCTTTCTCGGCCACCTTTTAGAGATAAACTTTTTAATTCACCAGGCAATATGAGATTTTTAAGTGTGCACATGATTAAAAAATGTCTGGCCCTTTGTAAATGAATAAATAACTTATAGACACACAGAGAGAAACTGACAGCGGACTGCAGAGCAGGTTCAGCAGTGAGGAAGACCCCGTGTCAGCTCCCAGCATCCACATGATGACTCACAAGTACCCACAACTCTAGTTCCAGGGGATCTAACACCCTCTTCTGACCTCCATGGCATGTATGTGGTGTGTAGACACACATGCAGGCAGAGCACTAATACACATGAAATAAACTAAATAAACCTAAAATAGAAATAATCATATACACAATATATATATATATATATATATATATATGCACAGAGAGGAGAGAGAGAGAATTTAAGAACAAATCTCCAAATAATCAATTGTTCAAAAAAGAAATTATAACAAAAACTGAAAAATATTTAGAATAATATTATAGAGTATATGGGGCTTATGTGACATATTACAGGAAAAGTTGTACTCAGAACCAAATGTGTAGTCTTAAATACATGTCTAAGTGGAGAAAAAAAGGCTGATATTAATAAGATAACCTCAACTTGAAAAGTTAGGAGAACACACAAAATCCAAGGACGAGGGGAACGTGGGTGAGAAGGAATCAGGCCACTACGCGTTATTATACCACCGTGCTGAGATACCTGAGACCGGGTAGCTTGCAGAGCTTAGGGGCTGACTTAGCTCACAGATCTGTCCAGCTCTGAGGAGGACCTCAGGAGAACGGCACACCCCAAAGGAGACATCGCACCCGCAGTCCAGAGGGGAGCGGGTTGGAGACGGGGCTGTTTCCAGTGTCCTCTCATAGCAACTGCTGTCTTGAGGACGAACTCAGGGTCCCAAGACAACTACCTTAACCCTTCCCAGGCAACATCCTCAAAGGCTTCCTAAGTTTTGGCTTGATTTTTGAGGACAGCTCTTTTAGCTCAGGCTGACCTCTGAACTCCTGTGGCGGAGGGTGATCCTGAACCCCTGACTTCCCTGCCTCTGCCTTCTGAGTGCTGAGATCTACAGGTTTCAGTAACTCATCCAGCAGGTCTTTATTTTAAAATCAAGCAAAGTCAGTTAGAGAAAGAAGCATCAAAACCCAACTTCCTTCATGATCATAGATATAAAGTCACTTCGGACACCAACGTAGACGCAAAGGCGTTTTGAGACATACTGGTGGTATTCCATGAACGCAAGGAATCGGCTTCGGGGGAAAAACACCTACCTATGTCCCTGTGCGGCAAGGAATCAGTTTCCTCATAGCGGCCGGCTTTTGTCTCGATTCCTCTAAAGCCCTGACATTTCCCAAGAAATAGAGGCATCTTTGTTTGTTATTTCACAGATGCTTTCTGGCCACATTTGATGACTGGCTTAGTGGGGTGACTCATAGTGGGCCCTTTGCACCACGTCTGGAGTTAAAGCTAAGGGATGACCGGGGTGGGGGTCAGCTATGCCCGTAAGGCCAACTGTTGATGGGAAGGTCAAGGCTTCGGGCTATTTAAGCCTGGCAAGGCGTTGGCCAAGAGAGGAGGTGCATGAATGAGAGAGGTTGAGGGCGTCACGTGAGCGCCGGCAATCAATTCTGCTGATATAATGAAGGTTCAGTCGCTGTTCTGGGCCGCAGGGCTCGGGCCCTTGCTGGGCCGGCAGTACCATGCACGCTGCCATACACAGGTGCCCAGAGAGTAAAGCCTCCGCGGGCACGGGAGCTTAGGCTTGGAACCTTCCCAGTTCCAGGCTCTGCCCCGTGCCCTCTTCCGCCCACTGAGTGTTTGTACCTTCTGCTATAACTCAGACTGAAGTGTTCCGTGGGGCCCATTCCTGCCTTCCCCCACGTATTTTGGCAGACCCAAGGGAGTTTGAGTGGGGGTACTCATGAGGATCCCTGAATTTGGGACTCATGCCAGAAGTCATGACGGACTCAACAGTCTGGAGACTCTATCCTTCATGTTGAGGTTAGCAGATGCCATAGAAGTTCATTGCACCCCAGAGTGGGTGATAAGCCACCTGTGACTCTCAACGGACATAAAGGAGAGAAGCATTGACGAAACTTGTCTCTGGGAACTCCATGGTGCAGCGAGAGAATCAGTTCCTGTAAGGTGTCCTCTAACCTCCACACAGGCATGCACACGCGTCTGCACACACACATACACACACAACACACACACACACATACACACACTCATGTACAAAATGAACAAATGAATGGACATAAGTAAACATTTTTAATATTTGGGCCATTTTGATTAAAAAGAGAATTAAGTAGACTAGAAAAGTTTTTCTTTATCCTGGTAAAGAGCACATGATCAAACAATATAAATTCAACACCCCCGACACACATACAAAAGGATAAAACAAACAAGGCACACAAGGATTCCTAATATGCTGAATCCAAATGAGTGCTAAATTTGGTAAAATTGCTTGGCTTCCTGTCAAAGCTCTCTACAGCATCAGCTTAGGGCCAGCAGGATGAGTCCCCTGGTTAAGGTGCTTGCCACCTGACAATTTGAGTGGGATCCCTGGGATCCCACATGCTGAAAAAAGAGAATTGGCTCCTGCTAATTGTCCTCTGACTTGCAAATGGGCTCCATGACACACAGATGCCTCCCTCTCTCCCCCCAGTAAACCATAGAAAAATAGACGGCATTAGTTTATACCACAATGTAGTTTATACCACACCGGCCGGTGGCACGCGCCTTTAATCCCAGCACAGGATGGCAGAGGCAGGCGGATCTCTGTGAGTTTGAGGACAGCCTGGTCTACAGAGTGAGTTCCAGGACAGCTGGGACTACACAGAGAAACTCTGTCTTGAAAAACCCAGTTCCAGGACGGGCTCCAAAGCTACAAAGAAACTCTATCTCGAAAACCACACACACACCAAAAAAAAAAAAGCAGCCTCAGTGGACGAAATTGTCACATGGAGAAAGGACCGACTGAATCTCATCAAGTGAAGTCCCAGCCGCAAAACTCCCATGATTCCTTGCTGCCTGCCGACCAGGCCCCTTTTGTCAGTCATGCAGGGATCTGCAAGTAGGCACCTACTCCTTGACTCAACTCCAGCGTTAGCCTTTGAGGGCCCAACCTCAAATCCTTGACAGCAGTGATGTTGCGGGTGGCCTGGAGACCAGCTGAGGAGCCAAGCTTTGCTGTGAGGAAAGCATCCTGTGGGGGTCTGGGATCTCCCGACAAACCTAGGGGCCGCTTCTGCCACCTGGACACTGGGCGTAGCACAAAGGGATCCTGGCTTTCTCCGGGTGTGGAGCAGCCAGGTCCCCTGCAGCCCGTGGGCTCCAAGCCGCTTGCCAGCCTTGTCTTACCTAGGAAGCGAAGACCCACAGAGTGGGTCTCTGGCTACCACGGCTGTTTGAAGCTCACTAACCATGGGCTGACCTGCAGATGTCCCCCAGGCCATCCCTGTCCCCCGGGCAGGTCGCAGACCCTGCCACGGGAGAAGCAAGCCCTCCTCATCCCGGTGACATTAGTCTGATCAGGGAGAGACTTTGGCCTTTGTCGCTTTTCTTTCTAAAATGTTTTTAATTAAATCTCTGGGGTCACTGACACCCTGGAGATGGGGAAATGCAAACCTGCAGCTAGCTCGTTAATGATACACCATCTGTTTGTTCACGCGGGGCGATCACATGATCTTTACTCGGCAGAACATCCTGTCTCACTGGCCTAAACCGGTTTGTGGGTGAAATGCTTGGGAAGAGTGTCAGAAGTCTCCGTCTTTCCCTCCTCTTTCCCTCTCACCCCCATCTTACAGTGGGGGCCTGTTAGTTTAAAATACCTTCACTCTGTGTTAGCTGACCATTTGCACCATAGGATTCTAGCCGGGCACCCTGGAAGGGAAGCACTAGCTAATACGGTGGGTGTCCAATCAAAGAGGAGATTTCCAGTCAGGGAAAGACCACAGGGTCCTCAGCTTGGCGTGTGGCCTCATCCAACTACGGCTCCATGTGGGGGACCCCGGGACTCCAACCAGGGAAGAGGACAGGGCCTGGAGCCCTCTGACTTTAACAAGGAGTGCCTGTGTGACTCACTTTTACCCATAAAACTGGAATCATTGACTTGGGCCCATAGATAAAATCTCCGGAGTGTTTCCCCGAGGGTGATTTTAAGGCTTCCAGTGTTTAGCTGGTACAGTGAAGGCTGGATCACAAAAAAAAAAAAAAAGAAAGAAAGAAAGGAAGGAAGGAAGGAAGGAAGGAAGGAAGGAAGAAAGAAAGAAAGAAAGAAAGAAAGAAAGAAAGAAAGAAAGAAAGAAAAACACACGGAGATTCTGCCAGTCACTGACCCTCTGGGTGCAGGGGGAAGGAGGGGAACGGACGACACACAACTCCATCCCTCCCTGTGCCCTCCTCATCATGCCCCAGGGTAGGTGGGCATGGGGGAGCGGAGGAGGTTCTGGAAGAACTTGGCGCTTGTGTGACAGAAGACACACGGCTGTGAACTATGCTTTATGAGACATATATACTCCTGGACTTGGGCACTCCAGAGCTGTTGGCACACTCCTAGACACCAAAGCTTTGCAGCCTACCTGCAGAGCCCCACCTGACTCCAGACACTGTGTCACTGAGGAGGTGACAGGGCACTGAAGCGTGGCAGTTTGTCCTGGCGGTGCCCTCTGTCCAGCAGACTGCAGTCACCGTGGAGGTGGCAGGGAGGGTGCAAGGACTCATCTCAGACAGGTGCACGTGGCGGCGGCACCCAGGGTTCTCACGTGTGGAAAACTGGATGATGAAGGTGCTGGCTGCTAACAGCAGCGCGCAGTGGCCCCTTGTGAACACATCTCGTATCTTTTGACAAGGGCCGCTGCTAGCACCCTTCTTCCCTGTCAGATTTCACTTTCTGTAACAATTGTGTGTTTCTTTTCCTGATAATTCTACCTCTGGCTAGGGCCTCTGCTGTCAAGGTTTAAGCTGGAGGAGAGGGCGGGAGGGAGAGAAAACACCAACAGATAACTTTTCTTGGGAGGAGCAGGGCACCAGTGAATGACCCATCCGTAAGAGCTTCCCATTCTGGGCTTATGAAATCTTTCTCCAATCACCAAAGAGTCAATGGCCCAGGCCTCTTATCACCACTGATAGGAGTTCGCAGCCCATAAAATCCAGCTCTCCTCCTCTCCCTCCAGGAAAACTTCTGCACCTGGGCTTCTTGGCCCGGAAGTAGGTGACTTAGTCACCTGTTGGTTGAGTGCAGCTATTGTTCTGCCACCCCAGATCAATCACGTGTGGTCCACAGCCGCAGGGGGCCCTGGCCGGGATGTACATTCCTCTGGTTTTATCTTCAGCCCCCCAAGTAAAACAGCAGGGATGGCTTCCTGGGACAAGCAAGGGGCAGTGTTTATCTCGTGGTCTTCCTGAAACCCAGCAGCCATTCACTAGCGTCACACAGGTGGCCATCAACAGTGTGATCCGCAGTGAAGACGGGAGGACTTCCCAAGCTGCGGCTAAGAATTCCAGACTGGCTTCACCCAGTAGCACCTGGTTAGCACAAAACAGTGTGATGCTGTCACCGGATGTCAAAGGTGGCTCTCGGATAAGACCGTGAGTCACTTCCGCGCCTGGTCCTACCGGAGGGGATGCTCAAAACAGCAGCTGTTGGTCTGTGCACAACAGTTGGGCAGCGATATGGTTTGAAAGGAATGGAAATGCTTTTTGGTGCTTGGCCATGGGAAAACTCAGGCTGATAAACCCTTCATGTTCATTCAAGAACTCAAACAAAGATGCTCAGGTTGACTGCTCCTCCTAGGGAGATGAACGGGCTCTCAATACCGCTTTTTAGCCCCAAAGAAACAGGATGGGACATGGTCTTTGCAAGTGGCATCTCAGCTGCCATCTCCTAGGGGACAGCATACTCCCCGCCCTCCGTCGCTCGTCGGTTGTCAGGCTGTCTTTCTGGCCCTCCCTCTTACCACCTTTACCCTCTGCTCCATCCTGCTGGACCTGGGTCAGCCCCACCTCCTCCAGTGCCTGCCCAGATACTCCCCTCAGATGAACTCCCATGGGACGGGCTAAATCAGGTCAGTGCTCCTACACCACCTGTCCGACATGATCCAGAAGGTTCTGGTTGGCAGCATGGCCCAGGCAGAGAAAGACAGGTGCTGTGCACTCCCCACAGCCTCTGCAGCACGGGGAAGGATGAGGTGCAGTGACCTTTTGAACCTCCACTCTAAGAGGCCCCCACATTCCCTGTCCCCTCATACTTGATCCACCAAAGCAAGTCAAGTGGCCACCTGAGCCTCACAGGTGACTCTGCAGGAAGTCTCAGGATCCAGGCTGTCCTGCTACCTTTGGGCGGGGACCATCACTATCAAATGCTGTTATCTGGAGGTTTACCAGGCCAAAGGAAGGGGATTCTTCTGGGGTCTGTTGGGGGGGCCAGGAGTCTGGGGCCTGCGGCTCGCTGCAGTGGCCAGAGGTCTGGGGTCTGCTGGGGCGGTCAGGTTGAATCAAGCCTAATTCCCAGAGGGGTGGGAGGGGCTGTAGCAGGACGAAAACCTCTTTGTTGTACCCAGGCCTTGTAGACTGCTCCAGTTCTGGGCTCTGCTGAATAAAGAACAAATTAGCCCTGCAGCTCACTGGGCCTTGAGACCCAAGCTGTGCTGCTCTGGCTATGTCTTAAGTTTTGCAAAGGGTAAGAAGTTTGTACTCTCAAGCTGGGCAGAATGGTGGTGAGCATTCTGGAGTTGGAGGCAGAAGGATTGGGAGTTTGAGATTAGCCTGGGCTACACAGGACCCTGTCTCAAACAAACAAACAAACAAACAAACAAACACGAAAAGAGAAGCCGCTAGTCTTCCCCAGTGACTCTCTTAACTTAACAAACGTGCACTGCTCAGTACCACCCTTGCCAGTTTCTGCCCTCAGAGTCTCAGAAATAGTCCATGGGTAAAACCACACAGCAGTGTGATATACGTTCATTTCCTCTATGTGAGGCGCCAAGGATATGGCTCAGTTGGTAGAACACTTGCCTAACATGCAGGGGGCCTGGATTCAATTCCCAGAACCTCATAAGTGGGGTGTGGTGATAAACAGCCATAATCCTGGTATTCTGGAGGCCGGGAAATCAGAAATTCAAGGTCAGTCCTGGCTATAGTAAGTTAAGGCTAGAAGGTGATACATTAAGACCTCGGGATACAGGAAGAGGAGAGGAGGGCGGAGGGAAGAAAAGAAACAGATCTTATACGGAAGAAGCGTTCATGAAACACATAGAATACTTCTGGGGCTGTAAAGGGAACCGAGAAATCTTTCCTCAAGAAAGCTAAGTTTTACCTGAGCCTATGTCAGAAGGGTCAGAGGCACTGGGGAATGGTGGCGGGACACAGGATTGGGAGTGGGTTTCCGTTTAGATTGGAAGAGTACATGATGTGTTGTCCCTAAAGAGCCAATCAGTATTTTAGGCTTTGTGGGCCACATATGAACTCTGCCACATGCCCTTCTTCTGTGCCCATGTGTGTTTATGGCCCTTTTAAGATGTAAAAGTCATTCGTGGTTTGCGGACCATATGGAAGCAAAAATAAGTGAAGGCCCGCCCCAGGGGATGGTTGTAATAAAAAGGACAAACAATACCAAGTTCTGGGGAAGGGGTGGGGAAATGCCCCTGACCATTGCTAGTGGGAAGGGTGGTAGCTGTGGGAAGGCGTCTGGCAGCCTGTCACAAGCTACACACACAGCTCTCATCTGGCCTGGCATTTCCACTCTTGGGTGTGTGTATTCAGGAGAATTAGAAACATATGTCCACACAAAACCTGTGTGTGGATGCTCGTAACAGCATGTCTGGAGCGGTAACCACGGAAACAACTCAATGCCCACCAGGTTGATAAATGGGTAGATGAAATATAGATAGGAATGAAGTTCTGCCAAATACCACAACACAGATGGATCTTGAGATGCTTCGCCAAGTAGAAGAAAGCAGAGAGACGCCCAAGACCAGACTTTTCAAGACTAGGCTCCGCTGAATGGTTCCAAGAAAGTGAGTCCACAGACCAACCAGTGAACCCTCTTCTGGGCTTGAGGGTTTCAAGACAGTGGGGAGTGCCTGCTAATGGGCAGAGCTTCTTGGGGGGGGGGTTGATGAGAATGTTCTGGAATTATCAGTAATAATGACAACACAACTCTGTGAAAATAATATCAGTCATGGAATTGTGTGGTGTGGAAGTGTGAATTAGGGACTAAGGAGATGACTCAGTGTCTGCACACAAGCCAGAGTTCGGATAGCCAGCACACACATGAAGCCAGGTATGGTGGAGCATGTCTATAATCCTGGCATGCATGTACGCATGCGCACACACACACACACTTTTATTTGTTTGTTTAGTTTGATAGGGTGTCTTAGCTAGGATTTTTATTGCTGTGAAGAGACACCATGACCACAGCAACTCCTATAAAGAAAACATTTCATTGGCGTGGCTCGCTTACAGTTTCAGAGGTTCAGTCCATCACCATGACAGGGCTCATGGCTGCGTGCAGGCAGCTGTGGTGCTGGAGCTAAGAGTGCTACATCTTGCAGGCAGCAGGAAGTCAGCTGAAAGTCACAATGAGGGGAGCTTGAGCAAAAGAGACCTCAAAGCTGTCCCCACGGTGACGCACGTCCTCCAGGAAGGTCATTTCTAATAGTGCCACTCCCTTTGGGGGTCATTTTCTCTCAAACCACCATAGTGTTTCCCTGTGTAACTCTGGCTGTCCTGGAATTTACTCTGTAGACCAGGCTGGCCTTAAACTCCCAGAGATCCTCCTGCCTCTGCCTCCCAAGTGCTGGAATTAAAGGCGTGCGCCACCACCTCCCGGCTATTGCTCGCATTTTTTAATGTGTGAATTATGAGCTGGAAAGATGGTTTTGTTGGGTAAAGGACTTGCCAATCTGAACTCAATCTCTGGGACTCACATGGTAGAAAGAGAAAACCAACTCCTCTGACCTCCGCAAGCAGAACATGGTATATGCGCGCGCGCACACACACACACACACAAAATACACTTTTTAAGATGTTTTTAGAAGTGTGAGTTTTATGAAGTGCAAATTATGTCTCCTTTTTAAACGTTTGGCAGGTTTGCCGTTTGGTCCTTTAGAGCCAAGTGAAGGGCTGTGATTTGCCAAATCCTGGGTAAACGGTTGGAAGGAGCCATGGAGGCACACAGAGACCACGTGGTCTAGCAAGCTGGGATACAGACTTGGACTTGGTCCTCCAAGGAAAGGGGAGGAGCTGAGAAGGCCTAGGTGTAGGAGATGCCCACCAGAAAATCTTGCACGAAGGCAGAGGCAGAAAGAGCCATGTGGGGTGGGAGCATTGAGATCTGGGTCTGGGCACCGTGATAGGAGGACAGGGCACAGCCCAGTTCTTTGTGTGTGGCAGTCATCAGACTGGACGACTGGCTGGTCCTGAGTCTGAGGTCAACGGAGAGCTGCTTGTAACATCTAGTAAGAGCTGGTGATGGCTGAGATCCAGAAGCCAGGAGGAGGGTGAACCCGTGAGTGGGATAAGGGCTATACTGGAGTGTGCCCGCCACAGAGCAGTCCCTGAAGGATATCCTGGTGGGGAGCCCCATCCCTAGGCTGAAGGGAGCTATGTGTCTGGATCTTAGAAGAATAGAGACAGACAGGAGAGGAGTCAGATTGCTGGTATAGTGAGGGCCTGAGGTGCCCACCCACACTTGAGAGGTCAGATGAGAAAGAAAGGACAGGAGAAAGTCCAGATGCCAGAGGGCTGGGAGAGCTATAGAGCACACGTCAAGAGGGAGAGGGCACCAGATGTTATGAGGTCACCTTATCCGGTGAGGCGACATCGAGATCCCAGGGGGAGGAATTCTACCTCCAGCCTCTGATGTCAAAGCTGCCGCGCTGGGGAAGGAGGCGTGGGAGGAGGTGTTTGAGCTGGAAGGATGGGAAGCTCTGGGGATGGATGGGTAGTGCTGATGAATACCCCAGTGTGAACGGACCCAATGCTGTTCAACAGTTGAAACCGTAGGGTTGAGTTCGTTTGCTTTTCATTAAAACAGAGTCTCATTATGCAGCCTACACTGGGCTCAAATTCACAATCACAAGAATTGCTCTTAACGGCTCTTGCCGCCTCCCCCCCTCCCCGCCATTTCATACGGTGTATCTCTAAATCAGGGTTCCCCACACCCCCATCTTGGGTTCATAACTGAGGAGAGCCCTTCACGACCAGTCATGGGTTTATTAGCAAGGCTCAGGGGCACTGTAAGATGCCCATGGCATGGTCCAGCAGGGCCACAGCACACTGGTACCTTCCCGAGTGCCCGTTCTCCAAGCACATCAGTACGCTCACCACCCTGGAAACGTGTGGGAGTGTCATTACGTAGGTGCGATTGATTAAGTCATTGGCCACTGGTCTTGGTCAATAGCTCAGTCTCCACCCTTTTCCCCTCCCCAGAAGTGGGGTGAGTATTATAGAAGTTTCAGCTCTCAGTCATGCCTAGATCTTTCTGGTGACTGGTCCCCATCTTGAAGTTCCCATGGGGCCCCATATCATTAACCTGAAAAGATACTCGCATGAATCTGGGGAAACAGCTTAGTCTATAAAATGCCTGAAGGGCAAATAGTGAGGACCCGAGTTCAAATCCCCAGCACCTACATGCAAGCTGGGCCCTGGGTGTGTGTGTGTTGTGTGTGTGTGTGTGTGTGTAATCCCAGGGCTGGGGAATGGAGGCAGGCAGATTTCTGGAGCTCAGTGGTGGCTGGTCTAGCTGAATTGGTCAATTGTATTTTCAGAGAAAGAAAGACCCAGCCTTCAAAGATAAAGAGACAAACCATAGAGGGGGATATCTGAACTCAACCTCTGGCCTCTCTCCACAGCACATACACACATACACTCATGTATATGCACACAAACATGTACACACATACACATGTTGCAAACACACACAGTAAGTAAATAAATAGAAATTGAAAAGATACTGTGGTGATTCTTGAGATTTCCAGAATCTTATGAGCTATGTGCTGGGAACCGGGGATGAGGACCAAGCGTCTCTATCTCTGCAGGGCACCAAGCACACTGAACATGGCGGCGGCCAGTCTGTACCTTCCTTATGTCTTCGTCAGTGTTTTTATTGCTGTGGTAAGATTCCGTGGCTAAAACAACCTGCAGAGGAAACAATTCCTAGGTCACACTCTGCCACTGAGGGGAGTCAGGGCAGGAACTCAGGGCGGGAACCTGGAGACAGGAACTGAAGAGAGACAGAGGAGGAGTGGCTGACTGGCTGTTCCCCGTGGCTTGCTCAGCCAGCTTTCTCCTAGGGATGGCACCACCCACAGTGAGCAAGGCTGTCCCACTAATCATCCATCAAGAAAATGCACCACAGGCTAGCCCACAGACCAACCTGCTGGGGGCATTGTCTCAACTGAGGTCCCCTTTATTCAAATGACTCTAGTTGTGTCAAGGTGACATTAAATGAGCCAGCACACCTTGTCACCAGTGAGCAGAACTGGGTGTGGTGGTGCTCGCCTTTAATGCCAGTGCTCGGGAGACAGAGGCAAGCAGGTCTCTTTGAAGTTCCGGGCCAGCCTGGTCTACATCATGAGCTCCAGAGGTTTGGGGGCAGTGGAGGGGGATGGGGGGATGGACACACACCCAAGCCGATGTACATGTGTGTCTGTGCTTCTGTGCAGAGCCAAGGGACAGCCTTGCTTGTCATTTCTCAGGAGTCGTCTATGTTTTTAAATTTTTGAGATAGGGTTTTACTGGCCTGAATTTGTCAAGTGTTCTAGACTGGCTAGCCAGTGCACCCCAATCTCCTGTCTCTGCTTCCCCAGTGCAGAAATGAGTGTGACCTACTATTCCTAGCATTTTTACATGGATTCTGAAGATTGAACTGCGTGCTCACACAGCAAGTGAGCACTTTACCAACTGGGCCCAAGAGTTCTCTTTATAATGCAAAGTCAGTCTGCACGAGGCAGCCAAGGCTCCGTCCTGAGGAGCACACTGAGACCACAGGGACACGCACAGGCGTGGCTGGCTGGGTAGAGCTGCCTGCTAAGGGGGCAGTTAGCCTGGTGCTCCAGCTTCCGCCCCCACCCCTCCCCGACAAACTGCATTCCCAGAGAGACAGACTGAAACGATTGTTCCTCCCAGGCTGGAAGAACAGGCCCTGTGCCTCCTGCGCTCCTCCAGGACTTCCAAGGACCGGAAAAGGCCTGACTGACAGCGCAGAACAGCTGCAGGAGGGGACGGGAATGAAGCGAGACTTGAGCTGGTTGTAGGTTAATCTCCCGGTAGAATGCACAGTCTCCAAGACGTCTTCACATTTTATTTTATGTGTAAGAGTATTTTGCCTGTTGTGTGTCTGTACACCGTGTGTTTAGTGCCTGTGGGGCCAGAAGAGGTGTCAGACTCCCTGGCACTAGAGTTACAGGTGGTTGTGAACTGCCATGTGCCATCAAACCCTGAGTCCTCGGTGCTCTTAATGACTGAACCACATCTCCAGACCTACTATCTTTACAACTTTTTAACCCTCCTGAATACAGTGAATTCCACTATGGAATGCAAGGTGGGCTACGTAAGGACAGGCTGGGGACTGTAACTGGAGACTGTGTTTAGTTTCCCAGCTGCCCAGATCTGAATAATCACACAGAAACTACATTAATTACAACACTGCTTGGTCAATGGCTCAGGCGTATTCCTAGCTAGCTCTTGTATCTTAATTTAACCCATTTCTATTAATCTGTGTATTGCCACGAGGCTATGACTTACGGGTAAGGTTCTGATGTATTTCTCCTTCAGCAACTACATGGTGTCTGCCTGACTCTGCCTTCTTTCCTCCTCTATCTCTGGTTGGATTTCCCACCTTGCTATATACTGTCCTGCCGTAGGCTAAAGCAGCTTCTTTATTAACCAGTGATAATAAAACATATTCACAGCATACAGAAGGAAATCCCATATCAGGGGACCCCCCCCCCAGGTCCTGTCAGCTGGTGCCTGGGCCTGCAAACTTCTCCACCAACTGTGGTAAATGATCGCTGTGTGATTAGTGGCTTTCTCTTTTCCCGTGTTCTTTCTAAAACTATTGGCTTTTTGCTATTATTTCAAAAACACTTTTGCTCTTTGGACACAAGTATAATTTTAAATGCTTCTGACTGCGCATGCAACCTGCATAGGAAATATACTCTTTTCCAAGATAGAGTGCTCATGCGTGTACACACCCACATGCACACCCACACCCCCCCCCAAACCTTTCTAGCTGAAGAGAATATTTCTCTCTCTCTCCTTTAATCCATGTTTTAAGTTAGTATACAAAGCAACGTGTTTCGCTGGACACATTTTCACATGCGTTCTTATACTGTGGTCATATGGGGGGGTGTAACTGTGGGTGTGTCCATCCCTTGACTGCTTCCAGAGCTGCTGGGATAGGGGTGGGGCAAAGTATCATCCATCATTCCTGGCAACTCAGACCTCAGCCCCAGAGATTCCCATAAACAAGTCCTTTGTCCCTGAGGGCTGAAGAAAGCCCAGACCCATTGACTCTGGAGCTCCCGAACAGTACAGGGTCTCACACTGGACTCTGTCAGATCCCATATAAGGCAGCAGTACCGTTAAAGGGCAGGTGACTTAGTGGCAGAGCACTTGGCCAGCACGCATGAGGCCCCAGGCTCCAACCCCAGCTCCTCAAAATAGTCCCAGTGGTAATGATGGTGACGCGGGACAGCCAAGTCCTTGATGGAGAATTAATCCTCAGACAGCATGGTTCCTTAGCCCCCAGGAGAGCCTGAGCAAGTGTCCCTATTAACCGTTCTAGTCACAAATGCTTCAAAAATGGCATCGGGCCAAAATAGTCCCCAGTGAGTATCCTTAAACAGTCAAAATAAACACCCTCCACCCCTGGAATGTCAGTGCAGGCTGCAGAGGGCAGAGAGCAGGGTCTGAATGCTAGGAATTTGCTAATAAAGTCATGGCCAATCCCTCTGACCCTCCTGTCCACTCCAAAGGCTCGATGGTCAGGCCAGTGGGAACTGCTCAGGGCCTAATGTGAAGAAGCTCTTGCTGCTTGGGTCTGGGGAGTAGAGAATGCTGAGGAGGCAGAAGGCCAGCATTTCTGGGTCCTTTCCAAGTTTCTCCGCTCCTAGGTCAGACTGCTTTATGGGAAGCAGGGCCTTCCACCTTGCTGCACAAACAGCAGGCATCTTCTCAGGAGATAGGCAGGCTGCTGGAGTCAGGTTGCCTGTTGGCCTCCTCCCCCTGAGACACAATGATGAATGCCCTAGAATTTGGCCCAACCCTGAGCAGTAATTTATGTGAGTGGCAGGGGAGGGCTTATCACTAACTTCTCTGTGGAAGGTCAGCACCAGTGTTAACTCCCTGTGTGCCAGAGAGCCAGCCACTCACAGACAGCCTCTTCCTCTGTAAGTGGCAGGGACTCTCAGCTCTCCAAAGCCCCTGAAGTCCTGACATGTCCGGGCTCTCAGCAGCCTTGGATGATGTACAGAGTGTGATGAAAGAAACCTGTCATCTGTCAAAAGAAAACAAACAAAAACCCAAAGCCTCGTACACCGAGATGTGAAAGGAGCCTCCTCTTCAACACAGAATCACAGAGAACAACACGTCTAGTCCAGCCTCAAGTCAACTCCTGTGTGTGTGCATGCGTGCGTGAGTGTGTGTGTGTGTGAGTCTGTGTGTGTGCATATATACAGGCATGCAAAAGCTGGATATTGAAGTCAACTCTATGTCTGTGCTTGTGCATGTGTGTGTGCTTGCATGCATGTGTAGACATGTAACTGCCAGATGTTGAAGTCAACTCTCCTGTATACAGGTGTGTGTATGGGCATGTGTGCATGTGTGTATGTGAAAGCCAGATGTTGATGTTAAATGTCTTCTATCACTCTCCACATTATCCTGAGACAAGCTCTCTCAGCGAACTTAACGCTTGCCGATTCAGCCGTCTGACTGTGTGGCCAGTGTCCCCACCACCTCCCCAGCACTAGCATTACAGGTGCACCTGTTGTTGGCTTTACGAGAGTTCTCGGATCGCAACTCGGGTCCTCCATCTTGTGCAGCAAGCACTTTATTGACCAAGTCACCTCCCCAGCTCCAAGGAGAGCTGCTCCATGGCTGACTGCACAATTGACTGTGATGCGGAGCGGGTCCTTCAGGGCTTGGAAGGGAATGACGATCCATAGAACTTCCAGTCCAAGTCTGCATCCTTGCTCCTTAGGCTGCCACTCAAGTCTATTCTGTTCCTGTGAACAGTGGGCCCTGTCCCATCCACCCTCCTCCGACCTGCTTGCTGGAGAATTCAGAGTAGGGCTCAGTGTCCTGCAGACCCTTTTTACAAATCTACTCTAATTTTAACAAGGTGAAAGATGAGAACAGGGTCCTGAATGTTGGCCCCTGACCACCACACAGGTGAATGTGTACCCATCCTCAACCCCACCACACCCCATCAAACAGACCCGTACTCTCTGCTCTTAGTGACACTGCAGAAGCCCCAGCACGCGGTAAGTCATTTCCGTTGTTACGTGTTAGTTGTGTACTTAAGCGTGGCAGCTTCAGCTATCAGTGGAGAGATTGAGGAGCAGAAAATCCTCATGAGGCACAGACTGGGCTAAGCCTGGCTTCTTAATCCAAGCAGGAGCTTGGAACCGAACACAAAGCAGCAAATCCTTCACGTTGCTTTGTTACAGTAAAATGTAAGGGTTTTGTTTGTTTGTTTGCTTTTGTCAATAGGGTTAAAGGTTTATTTCAAGACAAAAACAAGCCGCCCCCTGCCTCCTCCTCAAGCAGCTCCCCCGGGGTGCTTTCAGCTGTAACAGATCAGCCTGATAAATTACTTCCACATTGGTGACTGTAACTGTCCGTCTGTACCCAAGAGCCCTGTCTACATATTCAAAGAGTCGTGGGTGGGAATTTTGAAAACAAACAAAACCTCACTGCATCTGTACTGAACACATGTAGATGTTTTTTCCTGTCATCACTGGCTACAGTCCAGCTATTCTCCACTTTTCCATTTTCCTGCATGCGCGCACTTATGTGTGTGTGTGTGCACGTGCACACATGTGCACATTCAGTACTGGTGTTGGAAATCACCCCCACTGCTCCTCCACATTGTTCGTCGAGTAGGGGTCTCTCCATCCAACCCAGGGCTTGCTGTGTGACTTGTCTCACTAGCCAGCTGGTCCCTGCCTTCTGAGGCTGGAGTTCCAGTCAGGACTTCACACCCACAGGACACCTGCATGTATCCTGGGGATCTGAGCTCTGGGCTTCACCCTCATAAAGCAAGTGTTTTAACCGCTGAATCGCCTCCACGGTCCGCTCATGTGGGAGAGACATCGCATTGTGACTGGACACAATTGGGAGGGTGTATGTAGGAACAGGCATCTCTGCAAATGTGACTGTATCCGCTTTTGTTAATATTGTTTAATATTCTTATTAGAGCACAGTATAGACCTTCTGTATTCATGCAACATAAATACTGACTGATGAAATCAGCAAATTAATATTTTTCTTTTATGACTTTTGTTCTCAAAGTTCGTTGTTGCCTTCTATTTGAATTTAGTGTTTCTTGTCCCTGTGATGAGCCTTTCACTCCTCGTGGTTAAACCATCTGATAACCTGTCTTCTCAGTCTTTCCCCCGACCCCTGTGTGAATGTATGTGTGCACACAAGTGTGTGCACGCACACCTGTATGTGGACGTGTGCATGTTTCGTGTGCATGTGTATACATATGTGTGAGTTTGTGTGTGTGCATGTGCGTATGTATGTCTGTACTTGCATGTGTATATGTGTGGGTGTGCGTACAGAACATAAGGCCCCACAGGGTAGAGTTAACTAGGAACTGACTGTCGGAGATGAGGCCTCAGCTATGACTGTGGAGGCCATGTGGGTCACTTCAGGTTTGTGGCCCCTTCTCATGATACACCCTAGAATTAGGCTCACCCACTCAGCAGTACTAAAAAACGCAGCCTATCTGGATGTTCGGGAGATGCTGGAGACACCCGTGCTCGACGGCTGCCAGCCCCGGGGATGAGGCGGCCAGTGGAGCAGAGGCTCCCGAGTCTGGGGGCCGGAGAGGGGAGTCATTTCATGCCGCTTCCCATGTCTGCCTTAGAGGAGAACCATTCCAGAATCTTCAGAATCTTCTCTCTCTGCTTCAAGCTTTCCTCTGGTGCAGAATCCAGTCCCAGACAGGATAGAGTCTATGACTCTGTTTCCTGTGTTGCATAGCTCGAGGGAAAATGGAGTCTGAGTGCCTTCTGACAACTCAGGCTGAGCAGAGCCACACTAAATGACTTTGACTAATAGCTCCTCTTAAACTCTAAAAATAAAAAGGATTTTTTTTTTAAATGTGTATAAGCCACATGTGTGCAGTGCCTATGGAGGCCAGAAGAAGGCATCAGAATATCTGGAGCTGGGGTTACAGGTGTGAGACCCCCATTGTGGGTGCTGGGAACCGAACTCGGGTCCTCTGGAAGAGCAGCGAGAGCTCCTCACAGCGGAGCTGTCTCTCCGGTCACACTTCTCGGGCTTTTGAGGAATGGTTGAGAGCTAAGCATGGTGGCTCGCAACTGTAATTCTGGCACTGCAGAGGCTGAGACAGAAAAAGGAGGGAAGGAGAGAGGTGGGGGAGGGGAGAAAAGAAGGCAGAGTTATGGAAAAGAAATGACTGGAGCAGCAAGTGGTCCAAGCCAGGAGTGATGTCGCGGGGCAGCTGACCTGTGTGCACACTAAGTCTGCACACTTTGGTCCGGCGGAGGCATACACCCCAGACACTCTCTCTTTATGGGAGGAAGTGCTGTGAAGCATATGGTCTAAATCAGCTTATTACAGTAAATTTCCCCCAAAGTGCCCCCTGATGTCACAGCGCACTAGGGAACAAGCCTGGTTTTCCCCATTCAGCCAGGGCACCTTGATTTGGACGCAGCTTGGAGATCCTGAAGGAGGCATCCAACCTCTGCCAGCCCGAGTTTTACCACCTCCAAAGCAAACACGCTATTATCTGCACTGCCTCCTCAGAGGGCTAGGGAGGCCTGACCTCATCAGCACAGGTGGGTGCTGGGGCTGGAAGGTGCTGATCAGAGGCATTGCCACGATAAAGACCCACCTGGCCCTTCTTCCCTCAAGCCAAACAGATACTCAGTTGTGTGCCAATTGCCTCAGAGCATGCCTGTCTGGCCTGTGTGCAACACCAATGTGTTCCTCCACTTTCACGCTCAGACCCACGGCCCAAGGTGAGAAAACAGATGAGGAGCTAACCTCAGGCTCACACTAACTCAGGTCAGCGCATCTCCTGCCCCGTCATGAAGAATCCAGAACTCCCGAGTGTCCTGTTTTTACCTCCCAGGTGCTGGGGTTACAGGCACGAGCCACCGTGGCCTGGTTTCTGCGGTCCTGGGGAATGAACCCAGAGCTCTGTGCATGCAGGGGGACCAGCTGAATTAACTTCCCCAACCCTATAACTCTTGTCTTTAAAACGCTGGTGAAGCTAAATTCCTCACAGCTGTGGTGGCAAGGAAGGGTTTGGGGTGACGCACATTCTCTTCCCTTCTCCATATCACCCGGCTGACCGCGTCTGCCCATATTAGCCACGGGGCTCTGTGTGGTCTCTGGGTTTTGACACAGGGCCTGATTTAGTTTCTTTTCCTGTTGCTGTGATAAAATACTGTGACAAGGGGCTGGAGAGATGGCTCATGGTTAAGAGTACCGGCTTCTCTCCCAGAGGACCCGGGTTCAAGTCCCAGCATCCACAGGGCAGCTCACCACTGTCTGTAACCCCAGTTCCAGCGGATCCCACACCCTCACACAGACATGCGTGCAAGCACAACACCAATGCACATTTAATAAAAAATAAATATTAAAAAGATACTATGACAGAAGCAGCTTAGGAGAGAAGGGCTTCCTTGGGCTCAGTCTCACGTCCTTGGCCGGGAGGCCGAGGCAGTAGGAGTCTGAAGCAGTTGGTCACACTGCATCTCAGGAAGCAGAGAAAGAGAAATGCCAGCTCCTGTCCAGTGCCTTTTCCTCGTTTAGACCGTTCAAGAGCCAGCTTTAGCCCATGAATACGGGGGCAGAGGGCTCAATTCAGTTCCGAACGTATACTTCCTGCCACATGTTGATTCCACGTCCCTGAACGTAGGGTCAGTCTTTGCCTTCTGTGTGCCCACCCCCACCCCCAGAGCTTCAGATGGAACCTGGGGCCTTACGCATGCTAAGCCAAGGCTCTGCCACTGAACCACATCCTCGGCTTTTCCATGTGCCTCTGCTAGGCCCCTGTTGCAGAGCATGGAGGGCCAAGACCTCCTTCAGTGGAGAACTCAGAGCCATGCGGAATAAAGAAACAAGGGACGAGCAAGTCTGTTGCAACAGCTGCAGAAGCATCTGGGCCTGGTGGCCTGAGCCTGTGGTCCCTGCTGCCTGGGAGGCTGAGGCAGACCTCTGCTCTCAAGAGTGGCACCAGTGTCTTTAGAAGAGACACTAAGAGTTGACACAAACAGAGAAAAGGCCCTGTGAGGGCAAGAGAAGAGGTGCCCATCCACAAACCAGAGATTCGGTGCCTGAGAGCACTTGCTCTGCAAGGTTTAGGGCCTGAGTCTGGATCATCAGAACCCATGTAAACACCCGAGTGTGGCTGGCTTGCAGAGGCGGCGAGTGTGTGTTTGTGTGTATGTGTGTGCTGGCTCCAGGCTGGCTCCAGGCTGGCCCCAGGTTCATTGACAAACCCTGTCTCAAGGAAGGGCAGTAGAGATGAACAGAGAACAACACCCCACTGTCTCCTCTAGTGGTTTCGTTTGGTTGGTTTGCTTTTTTGAGACAGGGTTTCTCTGTAACAGTCGTGGCTGTCCTGGAACTCACTCTGTAGACCAGGCCAGTCTCAAACTCACAGGAATCCATGCACCTGCCCCTGCTTCCAGAGTGCTGAGATTAAAGACATGTGCCACCATACCCAGCCTCCTCTAACTTTCTTTAACAACCATGAGCATGCATACCTGTACCCACAGACTCATGCATACCACACACACACACGCACACACGCATGCACGCACGTGTGCGCGCACACACACACATGCACGCACACACGCATACATGCATGCATGCAAATACAATTAGGAAAAAGTTGAAGCTATGAGTGTCAATGCTTGCTGTATGCACAGCTGCACTCTCGGAGGCAACGGGAACCCCTGTACACTTTGCACTGTTCTCCTATATCAGAGCCAAGTTGCCTGTGTATGGGAGGTTCTGGAAGCATTCTCTCTTGACAAGCCACAGAAGAGATGTAGAAAGAGTACATTTTTGGAATCTGAAACCACCGAAGATTTAAGTGTTGGTGATGAGGTCAGAGAGTCACCGTGGAATTCAAGGTTTTTCATGGCTCCACATAATAGCTACCTATTAAGTTTGGCTTCTGCGTGACCCTCCCAGCTGTTATTTAGAGAGGGGAAAGCCGTCATCTGCCGCAGCCGCCATGGAGGCCTGCTTTAAACTTTGTCCTTAGGAAACTGTTTTCATAAGTATTTGGCTTGGGTTCTCTTTCCAGCCCTGCACAAAATGTACGGATGGCATAAATTGCCTTCATCTAGACGCAGGCCCGTCTTTCCAATCAATTAGAAAAAGAGGGGTTTGTTGTTTCTTGAAAAAAGTCACCAATCCTAATGACCTACGTCCAGATTCATGACTTACCCTTAAAAGAAAAAAACTTCCAGGCAACATAAAGGGTTGTTTCTTGTTTTGATTAATTTTTTGTTTCTGTTTTTTTTGAGACAGGGTTTCTCTGTGTAGTCTTGGCTGTCCTGGAACTCGCCCTGGGAACCAGGCCGGCCTTGAACTCAGAGATTCACCTGCCTCTGCCTCTGCAGGGATTAAAGGTGTGCGCCACCACTGCCCGCACTTTTGAGTAATTTTTTAAATGATTATTATTGCGTGTGTATATAATACCCTGTGTTGGGGGGCGGTAATGTGCCAGGGTGCACGTGTGGAGACGAGAGGACCACTCTGTGGCATCGTTCATCTCCTTCCACCGTTATGTGGGTTCTGGGGATCAAACTCAGGTCTTCAGCTTTGCACCACAGGTGCCTTGGCAGCTGGGCCATTTCTCCTTTCTCTCATCCTTGGTTTTGTTTTGTGTTGTTTTGTGTGTTTCCAGAAATCCCAGACAGACCTCCCACACAGCTCAGAACCATGCCGTCTGGCCTACCTGTGCTACAAAGGCCTTGAGAAAGGTGTGTATTGTCCCCAGGCATGGTGCCACCCTGAACAAACTGAGCTTGTGGTAATTAGGCCAAAGGATAGAATGGTTAGTGTGGAGGGTTAACTGTGACATGTTCCTCCCATGCTCTTCTGCTTTACTCCTGGTCCTTTCTTGGTGGCTCGCTTTTGAAAGGTTGTGGTCACCTTAGAGCAATGTTCTCAACCTTCCTAATGCTGTGACCCTTTAAGACAGTTCCTCGTGTTGTGGTGACCCCCATCCATAAAATCATTTTTATTGCTACTTCATAACTGTAATTTTGCTACTGTTATGAATCATAATATAAGTATCTGTGTTTTCCGATGGTCTTGGGTGACCCCTGTGGAAGGGTTGCTCATCCCCCAAAGGGGACCATGACCCATGGGTTAAGAACGGTTACCTTAGAAGATAGAGCTAGAGGGAGGACGAAGGTCGTGGATGGGAAAGTAGATTTGTTCCTGGTTCCTTTCTGGCTCCCTACTTCCTGCCTACCACTGGGCAAGAAGTGTCTCTGGTAACCCCAATCTTCCACGGTCACAGTCTCCTGCCCCTCCCCACCGGGGACAAGAAGCCACAAACTGAACTGAGAAACTGAGAGCTAAAATAAATCCATGCCACCCCATGCTCTGCCATGTTGTTTGTGCCAGATATTCAGTCCCAGTGAAGGACGGATCTTATACTGTGAAGTCAGGTGGCTGCAGGGTCTCCCACATAAGGCCAGGAACAGGAGGATGGCTGCTCTCAGGCCTGCCATCCCATAGCTGGAGCAGGAGAAGCCCAGGAAACACGCCCCAGGGGCTGTGCTGCTCCCCTGTTGCCTAGGGAGACTGAGATCCTGGTAGGCTGTATGTAGACTTGGCTAGGTTGAGACCACAGACAAGACCACCAGGGCTGCCAGCTCAGGATGGCTGCAGACAGAAGAGGCAAATGGAGCAGGTACCAGGCCCTTAGAAAAACAACCGACATCCCACATCCCTGTAGGGGTCCTGAGGCCTGGTGACTCAGCTCCCTTCCCTATTCTTTGGGCTCCCCCACATCCGCCTCATGCATTCTTCTGTGCTTTCCTTGGTCACAGTTGGTTTTAGTAGCAGTGCCAGATTTCCTAAGTCCGGGAACTTAAAGGGCAGCCGTCTTCTAGAGAGTGAGGCAAACAGGCACATCTGGTGGTGTCCGCCCACAGCATCTCTCTCACAAGGTGTTCCGAGATGGCGTCTATGGTAGGTTGGCGAGGGGCGGCGAAAGAGGATGCCAGGGTAGGGGAGAGCGCACTGGGGCCAAAGCCGTGAATATGGCCAACAGGTTATTTTTACTATGACTATAAAACCCAGGTTTATATGCAAATATTGTCTTCAACTTTATCACTCTCAAAGAAAGACATATTGTTTGCTATTAAATTCACTTCTGCTAGGAAACAGTATTGTTTGTCAGCAATCTTTGAAGTGATACAGATCGTGATAAGTATAGATTAAAAGTTAAATTGTGTATTTAAAATGTAAATCATCAATAATAAATAAAAAATGCAAAGTGTAGTGGCTTCACCCTTTTAATCCCAGCCAGTCCTCAGGAGACAGGGGCAGGTGGATCTCTGGGAGTTTGAGGCCATCTTGGTCTACCTAGAGAGTTCCAGGCCAGTGAGGGCTACATAGTGAGATTCTGTCTCAAAATAAGTAATTAACTATTTCTAACAAGGGGCCAGAAAGATGGTGCAACAGGTAAGAGTACTGACGGCTACTCACAGAACCTGGGTTTGATCCCCAGCATCCACGTGGCGGCTCACAATCATCTGTGACTCCAGTTCCAGGGTATCAAGCACCCTCTTCTGGCCTCCACAGCCACCAGGCATGCAGAGGATACACAGACATATATGCAGGCAAAACACCCATATACATAAAAAATAGAAATTAAAAATCAAAAAATAAAGCAAAGAATAATAGGTGAGGGTGCGGAGAGATGGCGCAGTGGTAAGAACACTGGCTACGTGAGCTCAGGGACCTGAGATCGGATACCCAGCATCCGTGTAAAATTCAGAACATGGCTGCCTACACACCGTAAGGGGTGGAGACAGGAGGATTGCTGGGCCTTGCCTGTCCAGTTCCAGGCTCTTGAGAGACCCAGCCTCAAAGGAATAAGTTAGAATGATAAAGCCGGAGGCCAGCTTCCTCCTCTGGCCTCTATACTCACACTCCCTCTGACACACCACACACAGAGATGTGCACATACCACATTCACACATATACGCCAAAATAAAACACAAGCTTAGTTTAATGAATTGTTTGGAAATTCGCGTGTTATTTTATTTAAACACGGAGGTTTTAGTTTGTTCATTTCTAAGCATCCACTACACCATTGAACTTCATTCCTGTCCCAACAGTGTATTAAGTAAGAGGGATTTAAACAACATTTTGTGCCAACTGTGGTGGCACAGGCCTTTAATCCCAGCACTCGGGAGGCAGAGGCAGTCAGATCTCTGTGAGTTCGAGGCCAGCCTGTCTACAGAGTGAGTTCCAGGACAGTCAGGGCTACACAGAGAAACAATGTTGTGAATTTTTTCATTTATCTTTTCTTTTGGGGGGGAGGTGGCGCCACAGGCTTGTGGAGGCCATCGCGTAGGCTCTGGGGATCAAACTCAGGTCACCACCCATCTCGCTGTCCCTCTATTTCAGCTTTAAAAGTGGACAAGAGATTGAGACTGGAGGACTGAGAATCTGAGGCCCCGCCTGGCCTCCATAGCAAGACTCTGTCAGAAAACAAACAAGTAAACAAGAACTCTTTCCAGCTCTTGTGATGCAGCTTCATTTCCTCCCAGATCTTTCTGGGGCTCCCTGGAGCCCCCAAACTGAAGGGGCTGCCTGTGATCATTAGCTGTTGCTTACCCTGTCCACGTCCACAGCTGTGGTCAGCTGCTCCAGACCTGAGAGCCTCAGTCACGTGGTTCCTGGGCCGAGCTGAGCTAAAACCAGTTCTCCCCAGAGAGCCGCATTTCTGCACAGCTGTGGAAACACAGCTCTGGCGCTCAGAAACCAAATGACCTCGTTTCGCTACCCCTGTGCTCTCTGCTATCTGCCCTTCCTAGGAAAACAGCTCTGCTCTTGGAATGTGCTAAGTGGGGACTTTCAGTACAGACGCCCCGACTTCCTTGCTGACTTTCCTGAAAGCTGAGTAAACCAGGCTTTCAAGTGAATTCCTTTATATCCATAGTTTTAGCTTTTTAGATGTTAAAGGGGTGCGTGTGTGTGTGTATGTGTGTGTGTGCGCGTGTAAGTGTTTTGCCTGCATGCCTAGGCCAGAAAAGGACATTGAATTTCTTGTGACTGGAGTTACAGATGGGTTGTGAGTCACTGCGTGGGTATTGGGAACTGAACCCCGGTCCTCTGCAAGAGGAACAAGCAAGTGCTCTTAACCGCTCAGCCATCTTTCCAGCCCCACGTTTTTGTTTTTGTTATTTGTTTTGTTTTGTTTAAGTCCCTATATGATAAGCATCTATATAATAAGAGGAAACTGCTGTTACCTCTGAATTTAACTGAAAGAAATGATTGACCTGAGCTCCCAGCTCAGCTCAAATGGACCACACTGTAAATGGAGAACGCTCGGCCACCCAGACCCAAATAATCACACAGAAACCATATTAATTAGAACACTGTTTGGTCAACGACTCAGGCGTATTCCTAGCTAGCTCTTACATCTTAATTTAACCCATTTTTATTAACCTGTGTATCACACGGGCTGTGGCCTACCTGTAAGGTTCCACCCAGCATCCTTTTCCTTCAGCAGCTACATGGTGTCTCCTGACTCTGCCTACTCTCTATCTCTTCCAGGCTGGCTATATTCTGCCCTGCCGTAGGCTAAAGCAACTTTATTCATTAACCAGTGAAAGCTACACATATACAGAAGGACCTCCCACATCACTACACCTTGGTTACCCTATATCCATCCCCTTCTTGATTCCCTTCTGTGGAATGTGGAAGTCGCTTCCCCTTTGTGAGTCTTGCGGGTTCAGAAGACAGAGCTGTCAGCCTCCAGACCAGCGATTTCTGAGACTTTCCAAGCTCAGTGCTTCCATCCCCCATCCATCCCATGCATCCTGGAGAACTTTCAGTGTACACTTTCATTTACAAGAGACTGATGACCCTTGCTTGTTCAAGGATCCCTCGCCCACCTGCCTGGAGCTGCTTTCTGTGGGCTGGAGCTCAGAATCGAGCTTAGTGGAGCCCTGACTTGGAGTGGGAGTCTTGCAGGTGACTTCTTTTCAAAACCACGTTCATTTCTTTCCTTACTTTGAAACGATTCGGGCCTCTTGCTGTGTTCGTACCACACTCTGTACCAGGCACGTAGAAGAAAGGGTGCCAGTTTCCAGCGGACTAGGGAACAGACAGGCTGGGTACCGTGCTTCCCAAAGCACTGGGCATCTGGAGGCTTTGAGTTTGAGGAACCTGGTCACCCGTTCTGGTTTCTTCCATCGAGGGAAGGAACACATAACCTTGCTAAAGTCAAGTTTGGCTCCAGGAACAACAGAGTTAAACATTTTCTTGATCAAAAGCCGTGAGTTGTGAGAGCAAGTGTTTCTTAAATTGTGGCTATGAGCCCAGGCTATACAAGTTGAAGGGTGCAGCAAAACTTGCCATCAGGGTCACTTGGCCCCTTAGGAAGTCCATGGGAGCATGTTCCTGGTGTCTGTAAGCTGCTGCCCTGGGGGAGAATGGGGCCTTGTTTTCTAGCAACTTCCCTAGCCTTGGCTCCATAGAGAGCTCATCCTGCTAATGGGGAGGGGACACAGGCAGTCTCATTTCAGACATTCATCCAACAGAAACGCTCACGTGGGTCTATGGGGAGCTGGCACCACCTGGCAAGGAAGCTCAGCAAGCTGACGGCAGAGGCTGCATGTGGGCCACCAAGGCTGCGGAGGGGACTCACTTAGGCCTGAGGCCAGGAGTGTTACAACTCTATTGATGGAATTTCTCCCTGGAAAATTATTCCTTACATGGTCTGCTCACACTCAGGGATTAAGAAAGTGGACCGTATATGGGCTTCTTCCTGGCGTCTAGCAACCACGGACGCCTACGACAACATAGATGCCTAAAGACAGCGCAAAGGCAAAGGAACCCAAGGTCTGTTTGGCCAAACAAAGGCAAGATGTCAGCCCCTTGAGCCTCTGAGAGTAGCCGTCACCACACCAGGAGGACAGAGCTAGCCAAAGTCAAGCGTGGGGGGCGGGGGGGTTCCCGCAGGAAAATCGTTCCAGTTCCAGCTAACATGGCTGTGAGAAAGAGGGGAGGAGTCACGAAACTGCAGGAGGCATTAACAGTCCAAGGAGACGTGTGGGCCCTGTTCCGACCCCACTGTGGACAGAGCAGCTGTGAAAACTCACCCTGGGAGGGTTTGGGAGGTATGGCTCAGCCTGAAATGTGCTTGTCAAGCCAGCACCCACAAAAACCACCAAGTGCTCAGGAGGTAAGAGCAATGGTCGCTCTTGCAGAGGACCCAGGTTCAGTTCCCAGCAACCATGGCAAGTGGCTCCTAACTGCCTGTAACTCCAAATCTATGGGGTCTGGTACCCTTTTCAGGTCTCTTCAGGCATTTGTACATACACAGTACACAGACATGCAAGCAGCCACTTATATACCTAAGTTTAGGGAAAAAACTCTTAGGAGTATTGCAGATTATTAAATCCTGGGGCTTCCTGGCTAGCTGGTGTGAGCTATCTGGCAGTCCTGAGGCGATGTCTTAAACTACAAGATGGACAATGCTTGAGAAACACCTGAAGTTGACCTCTGGCCACCATACATACATACATGTACACCCATATACAAATAAACATGCATACGTGTGTGCACACACACTCATGGAGAAACAGGAAAACGTGAGAAATAGGTTGGGTATAAAGTGACAGTGACTTGTACTTGAGCCCCTAAACCTTTTCTCTGTCAACTCCCAGGTTAGAAGTAGTCCAGGGGAAGTTTCAGAGACTGGGTGAAGCATGGTGGGCAGACGGGCACACAGCTATGTAGTGTGAACACAGCGGGCAGACGGGCACACAGCTATGTGGTGTGAACACAGTGGGCAGACGGGCACACAGCTATGTAGTGTGAGCACAGCGGGCAAATGAGCACACAGCTATGTAGTGTGAACTCTAATTGGTCTTAGTAATAAAAACCCAGTCAGATATCGAGGTAAATGCTGAAAGATCAGAGAAGTAAAGGAGCCACTAGAGAGACCTTTTACCTCTACCTTTTTCTCAGACCAAAGTGGGCAAGATCCTGTCTCTAGGAACCCTCAGACTGAATGTGCTGAGCTCCTGTCTCCTCCTGCCTTATATTCCTCTCTCCGCCCAGCCATATCCCTTCCTGTCTCCACCTTCCTGGTGCTGGGATTAAAGACTTGTGAATCCCAAGTAGTGGGGTTAAAGGTGTGAGCCACCACCGTGTGGCTCTGTTTCTTTTTTAGACTGGATCAATCTCATGTACCCCAGGGTGGCCTTGAACTCACAGATATCTGTCTGCCTCTGCCTCCCAAGTGCTGGGATTAAAGGTGTGTGCCACCACTGCTTGCCCTCTATGGCTAACTGGTGGCTTAGCTCTGCACTCTGATCTTCACACAAGCTTTATTTGTTAGATCACAAACAAAATATCAACACACAGCTGTCCACAGGTTTCATCCTGTTCTCCTTCAGCGTCCGCATCCCCTGACCTGGTCTCCCCCACCGATCATTTCTGCTGGCCTGAAGCTGTGGCCAATCTAACCAACGAAGCAACTAGCCAAAGACTTTTCTAACTTGTTAGGTTGATAATGATAGTGAGTTGACGCCAGGGGCAGGAACGGCGTCTGCTGCAGGTACATTCCAAAGGCTTTAGGGGTAAAACAATAGCCCATTTAGAATTTGCTTTAAATATTTAGAAGAGCGTGTTGGGGTTTGGAGAAAACACACAGCACTGAAAGCAGACCACGAAGGACGGGCCATATGCTTGTCCTATGTGCTGTGCAAACCTCGCGTGTGTTAGGCAAGCACTCTGCTGCTGACCACCTTTTCCACTCTCTTGATTGGAAATATTTCATGAAAAAGAAACAAAATCAACTAGGGGAGCCGAAGAAAATGAAGTAGATCCTGAAGAGCTGAGCTGCCCATCATCCTTGCCACCCTGTCCCCCCTCTCACCCATCACCCTTCTATCCCTTTCCCCCATCACCCCCACTACCCCTTCCCCCTCCCACCCCATCACCTCTCCACCTCTTACCCCTCCTACCCATCACCCCTCCCACCCCTCCCACCCTGTCATCCCTCCCACTCATCACCCCTCCCATCCCTCCTACCCCTGTCACCTCTCCCACCCTTCCCACCCATCACCCCTCCTACCCGATGCCCCTCCCACCCCTGTCACCTGTCCCACTCCCATTCCCCAGTTGCATAACCGGAAAAGTCTTCAGCTCTTTCTTGCTAAGGATGTGGGTTAGGAGAAGGAGGAAAACCCGGGGCTGATTACTACCATGCACTTCCCAGAAGAAACCAATTAACCCTTACAGTTACTCTGACTGAGAGTAAGAGGCTTGGGCGTGTGTGAGCTGGTCTTGTTCCTATAAACAAGACTGAAAACAAACCAACCAGCCTAAGCTGCTGGCTATTTCAAAGGCCTGCAGAGGGCAGGGATTCAGACTCAAGGGGGGCAGGTTTTAAAAGGTACCCCGTAAATTGAAAAAGTGATTGAGATACAAGACTTTGAGAGGGGAAACTGTAGAAAGTTTTCTTTGTCCTGGCCATGTTTTTGGTTAGGAGAGAAGAGTAGGTGCTGGCCTGGTGCCAACCAAAATAGGAGGGCGGAGGACGCAGCAGGAGCCGTGGTTTTGTTCACAAATGCTCCATGGCTGAACATCTTAGAAAGGGGTCTATTTTATGTCCTTTTAGCCAGCTCACATGTGGGTTATTTTAGGGCCTCAGTAGGAGGGTCTAGGATTTTTGAGCAAATTCCACTCCCTCCCTCTTTCTTTTCCCTTCTTCCTGGATTCTTCAAAGTGTTTTTAAAATAGGAAGCATATTAGATGGACAATATTAAACAGAAGAGCATATCTGGTGTTGAAATAATAATAATAATCAGTGTTCATTAAAATGCACAAAATCAGTAAAGTCAGAAATGAATATAAGCTGATTTTCTTTTATCAAGAAGAAATGGGCTGTGGAATATTTTAAATTATTGTTGAATTTTTAAAATGACATTTCTTTGTTTACTGTGTGTGTGTCACGTATGTGGGCACACGCAGCACACACCACTGTGTGCAGGTGGAGGTCAGAGGACAACTTGCAGGAGGTCCAGAAAACCTACGTCTTCCCAAGGGAGCATGAGAGGTGTCATCGGCATGTGAGCCAGGATGTCAGCTGAACACACCCCGGCCCTCGCTGCTGCTGTTGCGTGTGGAGTTGTTCATTGTGGACGGCTATGGGATGGGGCATAGCAGTGCAAGCTTCCTTTTGGAATGCCATCATTAACTTTACACTTTTTAAATCTTTTCGGTGTCCCTGACACTAATTTAGTCACATTTTTATCTGACATCCTTAATCAGCTGCAGCTTCATGGAATGACAATAGTGAGGTAATGAGTGTCTTCATGTACTGGAAGGATGGAAATTCCTGGATATGAGATAAAAGATAAGGCTCACATCCATTTTTTCACAATAGACACAATCTTCAAATGCCCTGTGGCTCTGTCAATCCTTCAAAG
Organism: Chionomys nivalis; assembly: GCF_950005125.1. Lineage (NCBI taxonomy): Eukaryota > Metazoa > Chordata > Mammalia > Rodentia > Cricetidae > Chionomys > Chionomys nivalis. The sequence continues at coordinate 5,501,331 of NC_080096.1, read as the reverse complement.
AGGGGATCTAACGACGGCCTGGAGCAACTTCCTGTGCCCGTGGTCTTTGTGGCCCTCTGGAGAGGCTAAAATCTTTCATTCTTTTCCTGGAAGTGTTCTCAATGAGGCTGATGGACAGGTCATTCTGGACCTGTATCCTGGAGCCAATTCTGAGATGGAAGGCGGGATGCGGGGCTGTTGGGTCCGGATGGTAGGAGATGGAAGGGTGGATAGGCAATGAGAGAGAGCCTGGCATGGGGCACCTGCACTGACTGCGTTAGCGGGAGCTCTGACGCAATCATAGAAAGTGCAATGCTTCAAAAGGACAAACATAAGGGGAGCTCTTCCTCCCCCACCCCTACCTGTCCCCGCACCCTCACTCTGCTTCCTCCATCCCCTGTCTCTTTTCTTCTCCCCTTCTCCTTCACTTCCATTTCTGCCTGTTTAGGTGCCACAGTCTGGGTTGTGGGGGGGCTGCAGTAAGGAGTAGTTCTCGAAACGGGAGATCCATGGTGGTGGTCACTAAACCCAAGAGCAGGACAAGCGGCCATCCACGGGACCCTGGTGTGAGTGAAGTCAAGAGTCCTGGTCCCCAGACTAAGCCAAGCAGGGTGAGAAGGGTGTCCTGGGTGGGGGCAGAAGTAACCACATAAAGGCCCAGCCTTAGGATGATGGGGACGGTTATTCTTTGGGGGGAAGGAGGTACAGATGTGGAAAGAGAAGGAATCTGTATTTCTGGACAAATCTCAGAGATGCCAAGCAAAATAGATGTGCACCATCCACATCTGCTCTCTAGCCTGTCTCCCGAGATGTTGCTGGAGCAACAGTCGCTCTGTGGCAAGCACCCTGACCCCTAGACCTGGATCTCAAATGCCATTCCCTGCTTGCAGTCATTGGGAGGGTCCCAGGGCCAGACAGGGAGAGGACACATGAGTTAGGGTGTCTCCGTAGTCCACAGAACAGGACCGTCCAAAGAACGTGGACCGCAGCCGGAAGGATCACCAACTCTATAGGATGGGACTGAACACCAAAACAGATGGAGCCAGGTAAGTACCAGCGGCCAGAGAGACAGCATGAGGCACGTTCGGTCTGACAAGGACAACATGCGTTGTATGACCTGTATCCGTGACACAGGGATGAGGCCAGCTTCCCAGATGACATCTGGCATGTGCCACCTCATGGGGTGGTTGACACGGTGGCAAATCCAAGCTTGGCATTGCATGTCAGAAGAAAAGTCAGCTGGCATTCACACCGCCGCGTCTCTGGGGTTCCTGTAAGGGACGGCTCGGCCCCAGCCACTTGGAAGCTCTAGATGTCAAACGCCGAGGTGCACCCTGACGAAGCAACTGTCCCAGTATCTCCAAAAGTGGCTGGGCCATGAAGGTCAGAGAAAGACAAGGAAATGACTCAATGTATTTGTGAGTAGACATAAAGGACATTATGGGACAAGTGACAAAACTTGAGTGGGGTCTCAGGATTCAAGGGTGGCCTTGAGTTGCTGAGAGATCGTTTCCTGGTGTTGACGGCTGCCAGCCTGTGTGTAAAAGGATTCAGTGTTTGGGACTCAAGTACCAACCTCAAGGGCTGGTTACTCAACTCTGTGTGTGCGTGTCATGTGCGCACGCACGCGCTTGCTGTATATGAGAGTACAGACGCCTGTGTGAGCACATGGTGGGGGAGAGTACAGACGCCTGAGTGAGCACATGGGGGGAGAGTACAGACGCCTGTGTGAGCACATGATGAGGGGGGACAGCAGGTACCCTACAGGATTGCGCTCTACCTTATTCTCTTGAGACAGGGTCTCTCATTGACCCTGGCACTAGGTCTGAGCCAGCAAACCCTGGCAATCCTCCTGTCTCTTCTTCTGTAGTGCTGGGGTTACAGAAGTATGTGATCATATCTGGCTTTCTCGTGGGTTCTGGGGCTTTGAACGTATGACCTCATGTTCGTACGGCAAGTACTCCTTACCCTGGAGCCTCCTCCCATCCCACGAATTGTACTGCAACTTCGAGTCAAGATTCCCCCTCCCCGTCTTCTGGCAGTACTGGAGATCTAAACTGGGGCCTCACACACGCTAGGCAAACGCTGTACCCCTGAACTACAGACCTAGCATGAGCTCCCCAACTCTTAAATGGCTCAGAGGATTTTTGCAGGCACACGATCTAAGGGGGTTATTCAGGACCTCAGGATGTGCTCCCCTAGATACGAGACCAGCAATGGGGGGAGACGTCCAAGCCTGGGTGACTCATTCTCCATTCATTGACACCCTCAAGTCCAGGTTAGGTTTCTGAATTAAAAGAAAGAAAGAGAGAGAGAGAGAGAGAGAGAGAGAGAGAGAGAGAGAGAGAGAAGGCCATGACTGCTCCTAGGTATGGTGGAAGAGAAAGTTTACTGTAGATAAAGGGAGGGCATAGCCAGAGACATCTGGGAGAGTCCAGAGTGGATGTGACCCTGAGCCCTGTGAGGAGGGGGGAAGAAGAGGTGAGAGGGGGATCAGGTGCAGTAGTTAAGAGGTCCCAAAAGAGGATGGGCAACCAAATGGCTGGATTCTATAGGGAAGACTGTCCAGGAGAAGGGCAGGCCAGCCCCTGGGCTGGAGAAGTTTAGGGTAGAGGACAGGACAGGGTGTGCCTGCCAGGAGGACTCTGTAACAGGTAGGGACTGAGGGATGCAGGGAAACCTGGCAGTCAGCATCCACATTGATGTTAGCCATTTGTCTCAGGAGTGAGACATTTCTCAGAACCCTGCATGCAACCCACAAACTCTCTAAAGACTGGTTCCTGTTAGAGGACTGGCCTGACCTGGTCCTTGTGTCCCCAGTGCTTGGCACAATCCCAAGTAAATGCAGGTCCCAAATAAGCAGTGGTCTGTGAGGAGCTCCAAAGAAGTCTCTTCCTGTAGCATTGGCCATCACATCCGGTCATGCAGGGATGGAGACCAAGCTTGTGCCCCTGGGTCTCCTGCCCTGGGTTCGGGTGGAGCTCTTAGAACCTTGCATGGCTTTGCTGCCTCTCTTTCAAGACTTCACAGAGCACTGACCAAAAGGTCACCGCCATGGATCAGCCTGTTCCCTGAAGGGCCTGTAGAGAAGAGACCCAGACAGAAAGGAAGCTGAGCTGCAGCTGTGGTTCCCTTGGTGGGGTGCTTGATCAGCATGCACGAAGCGCTGGGGTCTGTCCCCGGCACCACATAAACCAGATATGGTGGAGCCTACCTGTGATCTCTGCACTGCCGTCCTTGACTGTGCAGTGGGCTGGAAGTTAGCCAGGCTATTTGAGACCCTATCAAATAATAATAATCATTATCAGAAAAAACCAGAGTGCTGACTGCCAAGGCTGATGAGCACAGGGCTGGGGACCGTAGTCAGTGAGTGTGAACAGGAGTATGGATCTGAAGAGCCGTGAATCCTCATCCTTTCCAGGCTGTTGTGCTTCCCGGCTTCTAAAGCTCTGGCAATTTCCTTAAAATCCTTAAAGAATGTAATTCTGGCCGTGTGTGGTGGTGCTCACATTTAATCCCAGCATTCAGAAGACAAGCAGGCAGGCAGGCAGATTTCTGTGAGTTCAAGGCCAGTCCAATCTACAAATCAAATCGAGTTCCCGGACAACAAAGGCTACACAGAGAGACACTGTCTTGAAAAACCACACACACACACACAAACACACGGTCGGGGTTGGGGGAGAAAGAAAGAAGAAAAAGAAAATGATTCCAGGGAACCCAAGGACACTCCAGCATTGATTCTGAAAAGATCTGAGCTGTCCCCAAAGCATGTCCCAGGGGATGTGTCTGCCTCTACTCTAGTGGCCCCAGCCTGGGCCACCACTGGCCGGGTTGTCCTTTTCTTTTGTTCAGTTTCTCCAACTGGAAAGAGCTTGAATAAAAAAAAAAAAAAAAAAAAAAAAAAGACTCCAGCACTCAGTCAGGTCACAATGGGGCCAATTGTTCTGAGAGGGCCACGCTGACTTAAATATTTACCTTTTTTGTTTCACAATCCAACAGGAAACAGGGGTCAAGGATTTTTTTGTTTCCTTTCCCCCTCCGGTCAGCACACTACAAAACAGCTGTTTTTCTAGTTACCTGAAGCAAAAGATAACAGGTAGAAAACTGGCACTTAGCAGATGCCTCCGGATCACAGCCTTGGGTTTCAACCAAATCCTCCAGCAACCGAGTGGAACAGTCAGTGTGGAGCCTTGGCCAACCTTCTCCTACTTTCCCTGTGCCTCTAGGGTGGGGCTGGCGGGCAGGAGTGGAGCTCAGCCTTGTTAAACAACAACAGAACCCTAGGATTCTGCTCTAGCAGACCAGACCAAACCGGAATCACACGTGCCAACTGTCACCCGGAATGGTCAGTTCCCCGCATCCTGGGCAGTCTTGTCTGCATCATTGCGATAAGGAAGCTTGTGCTACCTTAACCCTTGTGAACCACGCCCTCCTCCCGAGATGCTGGCTGTGTTCAGTAGATAGAGTGGCTCATCTAGCACAAAGAAAGCCCCAAGTTTGGATCCCCAGTGTCACAGAAACGGGGCTAACCTCTCAGAGTTAAGGCATTTCCTTGTGAGACCTCTCTGTCCTGTTGTGTGTCTGAAGACTGTCTTGATGCACTAACCACAAATAAAACGCTAGTTAGGTCTGTGACTTGATCTATGTGAGACGCTGAATGTTATCAGTGACCAGAGCAGACCGCTGGGCTCCTTGTCAACCGAAGGCCACGTCGGGTGGTGACCCGAGGGTGGGGATTTGGGCGCTCTGCGGCACACTGTGTGTGTCGGGTATGCGCAGGGCTTGGACTTCATCCTGGGCAATGAAAGAATGTGAAGAGCCTCGAAAGAAACTTCAGGACTTCTTCAGACCCCTTCCAGAAGTTCTTGCTGGGCGAGAGACCACTCCTGCACAGTTCCCTCTGGATTCTGGAAGGAGGGGCTGTTACTGAACGTGCGACCTCTAGCCAAAGAGCAAATGGGTGGGTGTGGGGGGTTCTTGTTTAAACTGCCTCAGACTTTCCTAAGGTTTGGTGTTGAATTTGAGATAAACTCACAATAGGCAGACAGACAGGAGGACGCGCATACAAACGTGTTCATGTTTGAGGATTACATATATGCCTACGTGAAAGGCATGGTGGACCGTGAGAGCAAAATCTTCCCTGTGGCCTGATTCAAGAAGTTCTGTTATCAGTTTAACTCGGGAGAAGGGCAGGAAATAAAGGCCACTTAGAGGAGAGTGAAGGACTGTTAGGACGAGGACTGGCCCTTAGGAGAGCAGATGGGAGGTGTTTTAGGTGTGGGGAGGTTTGTCAGGGAGTGGCCTGACCTCTAGAACACTCTTCCCAGTCGCTCACTCCAGGGAGGGTCTAACAGTCCTCCAGCTGGAGGGTCCGTCTTTCAGAAGACAAGAACATTCCAGAGAAAACTGCTCTCTGTGTCCACTGTTTTTCAGTGCCTTCCTCCCTAAGACAATCGGCAGCAACACACCAGAGAGGCATATTTAGAGTAGCATATCCTGAAACCCCATCAGGAACAGAAGTGACTTTGAAACGATTAAAAATATGTAAATCAGTTGCCAGATTTTCATAATTAAATGAGTTAAAATCGTTTTCAATACTTCAAAACATTTACGTATTAAAACCCAGTTCCTTACTTAATGTGGTAGCACACACCTAGAATTCCAGTGCTCAGGAGGTTGAGGCAGGAGGATGATAGGTTTGAGGCCAGTTTGGGCTGTATAGCAGGATTTCATCTCAAATAAAATAGAAAGTCTAGATCTTGAACCTGGACTGCATGCGTTCAAAACCCATGCATGCCACTTACTACCTGGAAGCAACTGTCTATAACCTTTCTATGCCTCAGCTTCCATATTTCCATATTTCTATGCAAAATAGGGGCAAGGGTATAGCTCAGTGGCAGCATTTGCCTAGCAAGCCACACCCCAGGGTTCAGACCCCAGTGCCGAAAGGAGGCGAGGGGGGTGACACAGCGAGAGGAAATGATGTCTATCATACAGGGTTTGGCTAGGAAAAGCGTTTCTGCAAACCAAGTTAATACCAGGCACATAGCAAACACTTCACACATAACACTCGGCATTTTGATATTGTCGCAATGTTTTATTGCATGTACTGTGTGTCTGTGCGCTCGTGTGTGTGTGTGTGTGTGTGTGAAGGTCAAAGGACAACTCAAAAAAAGGTTGTGTACTTACAAACTTCAGATCTTCCTTACAGATGTTAGCATCTGGCCTGTCTCAAAGCTCAAACGAGGGCCTTGCTTTTCTGGCGATGTGTATAGTGTGTTTTCCTTTTATGGTGTTTTTTAGGTATTTTTTTCCATCACGAACGATACAAACCAGCTCAGGCAGGACAAGCTGCAGGCACCCACCGGAGCACTCTGGAGGGCAAACTGGACAAAGCAGTGAACCAGGTGCACACAGGCCCTAAAGCCTTCATTTTTTGTCATGCCCTCCCCCCCCCCACTCCCTTACTTTTACCTTTAGCGAAAGATCAAGAGTCGGGGCTTCTTAAAGTTTTTGTGTTTGAATTGTGTGAACGCACAACCTTCAACTTCCAGCACCCTCTGTAAAGGACAGCTAGAGTGTGGAAGAAAGTGGGTTTCCGTGTGTGTGTGTGTGTGTGTGTGTGTGTGTGTACAGGTGGGGGTGTGGAGGAGGACATCAGATACCCTGCTCCAATCCTCCTGTCTGGACCCTCTGTGGTGCTGGGATTTGAGGGGTGTCTGGACCACCTCTGGCTTTTTACGTGGGCGCTGGAATCAGAAGTCAGGTGCCCACCGCACGGGAAGTACTCTCAGCATAGAGTCATCTCAGAAGTCTGTGCTGGACCAGCCTGGAGGAGGGCTTTGATTCTGGCCACCTAGGCTGTTAGACTTGGAGTCCTAGAGCAGAGGAAGGAAAATAAGCCTTCTACACAGGCCTGTAACATCCATGAGGTTCTTCCATAGCTGGGGCTGTGAACATCCATCCATCCATCCGGCAATCACAGACAGACTTTGGGAATGCAATAAAGGTTTAGCCAGCCAACTGCCAGGAGTTATTTGTGCCTGCCAGGCCCCAACAAGTGAGTGCAAACAGCACCAAACCTGGGTGTGCCCTGAGTCAGGACACACTGCAGAGAGCGGGTGGCCCAGCCCTCAGGGAGTGACTTCATTACCCGAATGGGACTCTGGGACCCAAAAACAAATTGTCTCACCTCCACTCCACACTGCTGGGTTGCCATGGACTTCGTGTTTATAAATTTTCCACTGCCTCCATCAAGTTGGGCTGATTTTTAAAAATTATTATTATTTTATTATTATTAGGTCTTGCACTGTATTTTGACTTCTTCACCCTTTCAAGTTCCTTTTCTAGTCCGGCAGGTCCATCTGGAAGCTCTCTCTGACTCTCTCTCGGAGGGAGCTTTTCTGACTGTGCTGAAGCCCCAGAAGGTTGGTTTGTTTTCATTCCACCCCAGGCTCCGAGAAACCACAGGGGGCATTTTCCAGACTTCCTTCCAGTACAAACAAAGCTTGAGAGGCCTGCTTAGTTTCACTCTGCCCACGTCTCTGGGTCTCTGGAGGAAGGAGAGACCCCTGACCTTCTGTAAATATCTCAACACAACCAGTTCTCCAAGGAATTAGAATTTGTGCTTTTGAGTCAACTCTGAAACAACCATGACCGAGGCCCTATTTTTATGGTTGGGTGTACTTTCTTGATAATGGGACATTTTTAATGCTATATTTTTACGGCTGTTAACAAAAGAATTCCATGGCCTAAAATTCTAGTGGTGGGAGGGAAACAAAAGAGGAGCACGAGCGTGGCAGTGACTGTAGTGTCTGGTTTGATCCGGCCACAGACGCGGGTAGATCACAGAAAACTAGGATTGAGAAATCTTCCCGGGTGCAAGCCTGGCCTGCTAAATTGAGAACATCCGTGCCCTTAAAATGGAGCCTGGAAAGCTGAGATTCGATGAGAGCCCCAGGACAGAATGTTCCATAGCTTTGTCTTTCCCTCGTGTGTACGCGTGTGTGCACTGTGTCCACATGGATGTGGGAGCATGAACCTGTGTGCGTGTGAGGAGGCCCCAGGCTGGTCTTCCTTGAATGTTCTCCATATTATTCTCTGAAGCAAGGTCTCTCGGTTGAACCAGAGCTCACCAGTACGCCAAGTCTGGCTTGCCAGCCTGCTCTCCTGATGGCCTGTGCCAGCTTCCTAGTGCTAGGATTGAAGGCAGGCCCCCACGGCCACGCTGCATCTGCGGGGCTTCTGGGGACCCAAACTCTGATCCTCACGCTTGCACGTCCACACTGCACAGCTGAGCCGTCTCTGCAGCCTGGTACAGGAAGTTATAGGATACACGCCTACATTCCTGGTGGACACCAGCAACTGTGGGCAATACTCAGTATATTCTTAGGTACACCGTAGTTTTTCCTATACATATTTACCTATGATTAAGTATAATTTATAAATTTGACGCAGAAAGATATTAGCCACGATAATTAATAATAGGAGAACAATTATAACAATACGCGGTAACAAAGGTTAAAAGCGTATAGTCACCCAGAATGCCTTACTGTTCCTCTGCTCCTCAAGGAAACAGTTCATGGGACTTTTCTTTGGTGTATCCCAAGTGATAACATCACTTAAATAAGAGTTACTTGAACGGAAGTGCCATGATACCATGACGACCAAACTGATATCCAAGACGGCTCCTCAGTGACTAAAGGGAGAGTATTAGATCCGGTGTGGACACGTTGGAAAGGAATGACTCCTAGCCCGGACACAATGCCGCAAGCCTTCACCACGATATTTAGAAAGCACATAATTTAAATTGGTGGATTATTCATTTCTGGAATTTTCCATGAACATTTTCAGCTGATAGTTGACTGTGGGCAACTGATGCTTAGCAGCTGATACTGTGGTAAGGAGAGAATATTAACATAGCTGGTTTTCAGAGTGGAAATTCTGGTTTACAGAAACCAGGAATTTTGTTATGAGGAACCAGGAGAGAAGGTCTCCGATGATTTAGTGCCTCTGCCATGTCCATATGCTCAGAGAAGAAATTGTTCGGGTAACCATGGGAAAGGGTCTCACTCCATAGCCCTGGTTGGCCTGGGGCTGGCTATGTAGACCAGACTACCCTTGAATTCACAGAGATCCATCTGCCTCTGCCTCCCAAGTGCTGAGATTCACCTAAAGAGTTTTTAAAAGAGCATTTCCACATAGCACAGATATGTGGATTTTCCTCTGACAAATGTAACCTTGCGATGTGTAACGACATTACAGCTAGCTTGTAGACTACCAATCATGTTTCCCAGTTTCAAAAGGAAGCAGTAGTCTGGGCCTCAAATTGGGATCCATAGACCAATCTGGCAGAGAGCTGCTGTATTTTATGTCTTCAAAACACAATGTAACTTTCCATTTTTTGTTCTTTGAACATCTGGCAGGCAGATGACATCATGCGCCACAGAGGTGGTCTTTCGTGTTTATGTCTAAGGACCACTGCAAATGGTCATGTTTTATTAGCTACGTTTCTCTGTTGTTATTGTGACTATTGGTGTGACATAATAAAAATATAATTAACCTTTTCTTTCTTTTTGATATAGTGCCTCATGTAGCCCAGGAAAACCTCAAACTTACGATGTACTTGAGGCTGGCCTTGAACTCCTGATCCTCCTGCCCAGTGCTGGGATTGCAAGTGTGTCTTCCTACTCAGCTAATCTCTGCATTTTGGTTTTGCACAAAGTACCTTATCAAAAATACTTTATTAACCTCATGCTCTATTTCTTCATGAAATATTCCCCGGTTGGTTTGTTTTCTATGCTTGAATCAGACCCCAGAGCCTTGTGTGTGTTAAGCGTCAGCTCTACCACTGAGCTACACCCTGAACCTCAACTCCTGGCTCTCCTTAACATTCTTTACAAGAAGCCAATGAGATCCGTGTCTCCGTGGGTTGATGTCTTCCCTTTTTCTCTACCCTTTTCTTTTTTCCGTTTTACCGATGGGTGCCTTCATTCCAGAAGTCTCCTTTTGTGCAGCGTTCTTGCTAGGCCTGCACTGTGGTTATGCGACCGATCTGTGTTTCTGCTGAGCTGTGAAGGAGCTCTCCCTTCACTTCTGCCTGGATGAGTCTCTGCAAGACTAGAGTCATTTCTTCCTTGAATACTCAACTGGTCTGGCTTGGCAGCTTCTGAGACGGGAGATTTTATTTTCTGCTTCTACTTCAGTAGGCTTGAGAGCAGCCAGGCTCACGTGTCTTCCTGCGTCGACTGTAAGAAGATGAACTACTCCAGGAATGTATCTATCTGTGGTCCTAGATGCAGCGCACAACGCCTATCTGCGCTCTATGTGCTACCATACAGTTTGCGAGCTTCGGGCAAGGGGCTGGAGGTTGAAACACACAAACACACACAGACACGGACCTCTAGTCCCTGGTAAGAAGCCCTCTATTCAATAGCACCATGGAGGCTTATATACCCAACAGTCAAGTGGGCCAACAGGTGAAAACCTTATCCTCTGATCCTCAAGGCCAAGGCAACACGTGCTCGTGAAGCAGAGCTGGTAAACAACTTTGACACAGCTTTTAGTAACTCAAATCAGAAGGAAAGTAAAGATCTCTAGCAGGGAAGAGCAGCTGGGGGCCAGGACTCCAAATGGTCCCAACACCTAGAGATGTCCATAACACCCTTTATTGCTTCGAACTCGGCCACCTCTGTGTTTTGTGTCCTGGTTCAATTTGGGGATTATGTATGTTCACGCATTTCTCGTCCTGTCGTTGGGAACAGTTTCTCTGCTGACTAGGGTATGTGCGACTTTCCTCACTAGTGCGACCAAAACGCCACTAACTACAGGGAAAAGACGACTTTTGACTCAAGTTTGGGAGGTGTTCCAGTCCTTTGTGGGGGTGTGGTGGAGATTCCTCTCGTGGTAGAAGGTCCAGGAAACAGAAAGAATTGGAACTAAGGACTACATAACTTTCAAATCATACACCCCCAGTCCCCAGGGAAGGAGGACAAACCCCCAACTCCCAGGGAACAAGGAAAGTATCCCCTAGCCCTCAGGGAAGGAGGCAGCCCCCCTCCCAAGGACAGCACTCGGGGAAAAGAGGGTGTATAGTTCAGTGGGTAGAACACGTGCCTCACATACACAAAACCCTGGGTTCCATTCCTAGGACCCCACAAACTGGACGGAAGGAACACTCCTGTAACCTCAGCATTCTCCAGAGGTAGAGGCAGGAGGATCGAGTTCAAGATAATCCTTGGCCACACAAGAAACTTAAGGCCAGCCTGGGCTACAGGAGACCCTGCCTCAAAACAAAACAAAGGTTCCCCCAAAAGTGGACCAGGCCTTGCCTCCCAAGAGCTCCACAGCTTTCAAAATGGCAGCACAAGCTTGAGATCAAGTCCTCAACATACTAACCTCTGTAGAACATTCTAGATCCAAGCCACAACCTCTAGGTGGGCCACCAATCCCTGGGCTCCAGTGGTTCTCTTGCCTCGGCCTCGGCGTGCCGCTGTGCCGGGCTTCTCTTCTTGCCTCAACCATTTTCGCTGGACCATGTGTTCACTTTCTCTGGTATTTCCAAAGGACCAGTAATCTTTGCAGAGGTCCATTCTTTCCATTGTATCTTCATGTTCTATCGTATTGCTTTTTCGTTCTTATTTTGGGCCTCTCTTGTCTCTGTGTTTATCCTGCCGCCTTACTTTAACTTGTGCAAAATGCACAGCTGTTCCACGGTATTCTTTTCTGATGGAAATATTTAAACTAAAATCTGCTTAGCTGGGTTAGTAACAGCCTTCAGTTCCGATGTCATAATTTTTATTTTTTAAATCAATTTATTCTATGCATGTGAGTTTTTGCCTGCATATGGGTATGTGTATCCCATGCATGCATGGTGTCACAGTGGTCAGACGAGGGCGTTGTATTCCCTGAAATCAGAGCTGCAGACAGTTACGAGCTTCTCTGTGGGTGGCAGGAGCCTAACTTGAGTCCTCTGCAGATCAAGTGGAGCCATTTCTCCAGTCCATGATTTTTAGGCTATTAGGTGATTTCTTAAGTTTGATACTTCATACTTTTACATATTTAGGAGTGTAGTCTGGTGTTTTGATACATGTAGACATTTATATGATAACCAAACAAGTGAAGCTAACATGTCTACCATCTCATGACTTGTCATGTCTCTCTCTCTCTTTCTCTTTCTCTCTCTAAGTGTATGTGCATGGTGTGTGCATGCGTGCATGGCATGTGTGTGGTCTCTTTCTCTATCTCTGTCTCTGTCTCTCTCTGTGTGAGTCTCTATAAATGGTGTGTATGTAGAGTATCTCTTTCCTGTATGTGTGTTCATGCGTATGTTTGTGCATGTGTGCATGGAGTGTGTGTGGTCTCTTTCTGTGTGTGTGTGTGTGTGTGCGGGGTGTGTTATGGGGTATCTCTCTCCTCTATGTGTGTGTGCATGTGTACACAGTGTGTGGGGTAGACAATTTTGTATGGACGTCATTCCTTGAAGAATTCCCAAAGACGCTGCTTCATACTCTGCCTCTCCTGTTGCCAGTCCCAGTTGTCTCTGTTGAGGCAGGAATTTTGTTTGTTTTATTTATAATTTTTTCAGCCGAGTCTCATGTAGCCCAGACTGATCTCAAATTTGTCACAGAGCCAAGATGATCTTGGATTTCTGATACCTCTGCCTCTACCTCCTGAGTTCTGGGATTGGAGGTATATGCTGCCACACCCCATTTATGTGGTACTGGGAACGGAACTTGGGGCTTTGTTCACGGTGCGTGAGCACTCTGCAGACTGAGCCACCTCTGTAGCCACTCTGTAGTCATTTTAAAATGTGTTTCTAAATTTATTTTCCTTTTGGCCATACCAGGAATCAAACCCAGGGCTTGGCAGATGATTCATGAAATTCACAGTTTGCCCATTGAATTATATTAATTACCTAATTATATTAAGGTAAAATTCGCATGTCACAGAGGACATGTACAACACAAAGGCTTTGTGTATATTCAGAGAATTTTGGGACACTTTAATAACCCTAAAAAGAAACCCATATCTATCAGCCGTCACTGCCCTGCTCAGTGCACAGAAACCTTGAATCTGCTGCCTGTGTGCTTTTCCTTGTTCTGGATCCACACACGTGGAATCACACAGGAGTGGCCGTTTGTGACCAGCTCCTCTCCCTTGATATGTCTTGTGACTGGCGTCTTCTTTTATCGGCGCGTTTGCAAGACTCCCCCCACATGACCTGATCCGTTTGGGCCACTACACCAAACAGCTTTTACTGGGTGATTCGTCAACAGCAGAAATCTGTTTATTTATTGAGGCAGTGAGTCTCATAACACAGGCTGACCACAAGCTCTTGGGGTCTCTTCCTTCCCACTATACTTCTCGTAGCTATGGATGCTGATAGCCCAAAAGCAAGATGCCAGCAGCTTCAGTGTGTGCTGTGATGTCACTCATTGGTTCACAGGTGGCATGGTCACATGCCTGTGTCCTTGTGTGGCAGAAGAGGGAAGGGACGTCTGAGAGCCCCTCCCCCATTTGTTCTGGGTATTTTCAGAGTCTCAGTCAGCAGTCCTGGCTGGCCTGGAACTCGTCAAAAATCCTGTCTGGGTCTCCCAAGTGCTGAGATTACAGATGGGCACCAGCACACCTGGCTGGGTGGAGGCTATCTCTCAGATAAGGTGGCAAATTCTGCCCCTGACCCCTCCTGCTTCATGCCCTACTCACCCGCTAACCCCCCATCTTATCACACTGTGCACTGGGAGTTAGGGTTTAGTGTACGAGTTTTGAGGACACGGGTGTTCCAGTCATAGCATCACCTGCATCAGCACTGCACCCCGCTGTGTGGACCGAGCAGTTTTACTGTCTGCCCATCAGTTGAGCAACTGGACGGTTGCCACGTGGCAGGGGTAGGGGCGAATAACACTGTGGACGGTGAGCTTTTGTGGACACACACTTTTGTTTCTCTTGAGTAACTCCGGCCGTAAATGTACTGTGTCGTATGGTAACTCCACACTCAACTGCAGTGGCACCATTTGACAAAGCCACCAGCAAGGCTGGAAGGTGCTCATTTTTCCACGTCCTTGGCGCCACGTGTCATCAGGTTACTTTTATTACAGGTCTTGCTCCTCCGTGCCAGCATCCTGCACTGTGCTCGGCACATGGCATGACCTCAATGCTTAATTATAAATAGGTTACGATCCTCCTAATTACAGCAGGCTTCTAATTCTCACGTGTGTGTTATGGATGCATACATTAGAGTTACATTTATTATGTATAATATGGCTAAAGTGCTATTATATTTTGTAGCAGTCATTAAATGCCTTGTTTTAAGCTGCCCATGATATTTGGACAAATAACATGAGACGGGAGGCGGGGGCAGGTCTCCCTGGCAATGGTCGGAGCCCATTACCTGAGCTACAGAAGGCTGTGTCAGCCACGGGGAACACGTAGACCAATTCAGGCCATAAAAGATTTTCAAAGCTCTTTCATTTTACAACACCTTAATAATACAGATAATTTTCTTCTCAACAATAGTGTATGGGTGAATCAAAAAGAAAATCTGCAATTTTAAAGTCTGTATATTTTCCCTTAAGTCACAAATCCTTTGATTCTAAATGGGGGGGGGGTCCTAAAAACATTTTTCTGGGCTGAGGAGATGGCTCAGCAGGCAGAAGTGCTGGCTACACGCGTACAAGGACCTCAGGCATGGTAGCATGCACCTATAATCCCAGCGTGCCTGCATACTGCAATGAAATAGGAGGTGGTGATAGAATTCTGAGTTCGAGGCCAGCCTGGTCTACAGAGCGAGTTCCAGGACAGCCAGGGCTACACAGAGAAACCCTGTCTCAAAAAACCAAGAAAACAAAACCAAACCCAAACCAATTAACCCATTTTCTTTCTTGCCCTCATCCCGACCTGGTCCCTGGACTAGATGTCACTCATTAGTGATGAATGCCCTTTTCTTGGGCCTCACACTGGGAGCCACAGTTAAGAAAACTGTGCTTTAAGGGCTGAGCATCTTGGTCAAAAAGCTTTCTTTTGAAATAGGTCACTTTGTCCTGAGGGCCAAGAGGACAGAGGATTGGGTAATTCTGTTCATCCACTCACCACAGATTCCTTGAAAGACACAACGGGGAGATTTGTCTCCAACCCCCTCCTGAGATCCCCAGTGATCTGCTCACCTTGGTTGCTCTAGGCTACGGCTCAGCTCCCAGCCTCCTAGTCAGCACCTGAGACTCTGTCTCCCTCCTAACTACAGTTTACATAACGCATCCTTAAATCCATGTTCCTGGAACTCAGCCACATGATGTTCACGCAGCACTGGTCTAGACATTCCTGCGCCCTTGCTGCCGTCACCAGCCCTGCCAAATCTTAAGCAACTGGGGCCACATCGCTGCTCTGCTGTCACCAATTGGGATAAGAGTGTGGCACGGGGTGAATCCTCAGTAAGCAATGCGCTAACAACAGACTCTGTCCTTGGCATCACTGACTTCAAACAATTAATGAAGCAGTCGTCTTTGCGTCTGCGTGTGGTCAGCAGACTGTGGTCAGCAGTCTCAGGGCCATGACACCTGTCTGCCAGTGACAACACAGACCCAGGTGATTAGGGACACATTTCTACTGCAGGCCAAGGTGTCATTTCAGGCATACCAAGGTGTGTCTGAAAGGGGACCTGAGCTGAACACAGAGAGCTCGGCTCACTATTTACCCAAGGGCCCCAGGCAATGTCTTAATCCTAGTACAGCCTGCTCTGACTTTCTCTTGTCTCCTAGTGAAAGGCTTTCTGGCTCTCCTCCGTCCGGCAGGAATTCTCCTCACCAACAAGCTTTCTTCCCAGCCCCTGGACCTGCTTATTCAGTAGACAATTTTAAACTCTGGGCAAATGAGAAAATGTTCCCTCCGTGAGATGGCAGTGGAAGGCTTACTGCCTTGTGTGTGTGTGTGTGTGTGTGTGTGTGTGTGAGAGAGAGAGAGAGAAAGAGAGAGAGAGAGAGAGAGAGAGAGAGAGAGAGAGAGAGAGAGAGAGAGAGAGAAAGAGCACGTGCGTACACATGCACACGCATGCAGACGCTAGTGTTTAACTTTGGGTGTACTCCTCAGTTGCCTTCTGGGACTAGAGAGACAGCTCAGTTAGTAAAGAGCTTGCATGGGGACTTCAGTTTGATTTCCAGGATCTATGTAAAAGTCCATGTATAGGTGCACACATGCACAGGCGCGTGCGCACACACACACACACATACACACGTGTGTGTGTGAAGGCAATGTTCTATTAGGCATTTTGTCATGGCAACCAAAACATCTAACTAATCTGTATGTCTTGAGGAAGAAAGGCGGGCACAAACAAACTTGTCCATCGTCAGGCAGAAGCACCTGGGGTTTCACCATGAATGATATGGCTAGCTGTAGTCTGGATTTTTTTTTTTTTTTTTTTTTTTAACAAATGTCCCTTCTCAAGTCAAGGAACTTTCCTTCTGTTCCAGGTCTGCTGAATGTTTCTGGATGGGAACTGAGTATTGTCACATTTGTGTGCTTGGCAGAGGTGGGCTGAAGATGGGCACATCCGCTGAGTTCGTGGTGGTGGCACACACCTTTAATCCCAGCACTTGGGAGACAGACAGGTGGATCTCCGTGAGTTCAAGGACAGCCTGGTCTACAAAGCAAGTTCCAGGTCAGCCAGGGTTACACAGAGAAGCCCTGACTTGAAAAACCAAAAGAAGACAGACAGAAAGAAAGAAGAAAGGGAGGGAGGGAGGGAGGGAGGGAGGGAGGAAGGAAGGAAGGAAGGAAGGAAGGAAGGAAGGAAGGAAGGAAGGAAGGAAAGAAATGTACTGACTCACAGCTCTGGAGGCCGAGAAGTTCACGATCCAGAGGCCAGCACCAGACACAGCCTTCTGACTGCATCAAGACACAGAAGAGGGCATCACGTGAAGATAAGGCAAGGCCAGGATGAGCCAGAGTGAGAAAGGGAGCCAACGCCCGAGACGAGGAGGGTAAAACCCACTGGACTAATGTCTCCTCACATCTGAGCTTTCCAATGATGCTGTAATGGCAATTAAAGTTCAGTACTAGCTGAGGAAGAAACAATCATTCAAACCGCAGCACCCTCCAGTGAAGCCCTCTGAGCCTGTGTATGGTGGAGCATCTCTCCTGGAGGGGTGGGGAATGCTGGGCTCAAACCCAGGGTCTCGAAGGTGCTAGACAAGACTTCTACCACTGAGCCAGGTCCTCTTGTTGGAGAGGTTTGTAAAGATCTGTTTTACTTTAAATCGAGTATATTCGTATGTCTGAGTGTTTGTCACATGTGTGCGACTGCCTTGAAGCTGGAAGAAGATTTTCAGATCCCCTGGACCTGGAGTAACAGATGGCTGTTAGCTCCCTGAGAACTGAACCGGGTCCTCTGGAAGGGCAGCAAGTGCTCTTAACTGCTGAGCGCTCTCTCCAGCCCCCACCTCTAAGGGTGAGGCCAGCCTGATCTGCAGAGTGAGTTCCAGGACAGATACAGAGAAACCCTATCTTGAAAAAGAAACAAAACAAGCAAAGGATGTCTTTAGCCTCATAACACATATTTTGATGGACTGATTTCATTTCCATCCCCATTCAAAATACATTCTAGTTTACATTGTGACTTCTTCCTTGACTCGGGTCATCCAGGATGATTTATTGTCCTGCCTCTTGGAGATTTTTTTTTTCAGTTTCTTTGTTGTGGTTTTGCTTAACTTTAGCTAAATTCCTGACAGGTGTTGGGAGAAATTTCTCCTGTCCCTTGGCTAAAAATTTAAAGAGTATTTTAATTTATTTAACCAATAAACTTCCTTTTGTGGCAGCTGCAAAGGTAATGTCAGACGTGTTTTCTGTATATGAGTGTTGGCTGTATGTATGGATGTGTCCTCTGCCTGGTGCCCAGAGAAGCCAGAGGGCAGCATCAGATTATGAGCTGACACGTGGGAGCTGGGAACTGAACCTGCATCCTCTGAACGAACAACCAGTGCTCTTAACCTCTAAGCCGCCTCTAAGACTCAGGCATGTTTTCTGAACTCATTCAATCTTGACACCAATGGTGATACTTTTACTATTGACAGTTTTAAGTAAAATGTTACAATTTTTAACAGCCATGATTTCAGTTCCACATTAGTTTTTTTGTTTAAGCTTTTGGCTTTAGCTCGCATTTAGATAATGACATTGAAACAAAGACCTCTGGTCTCTGAGTAGGTCAGTGCCCAGGAGAAGGGTTGTAGGCAGACACCTTAATGGTGCTCACCCTGGGTCTTCTCACATTGGCCAACACTCACGCAGCATACATGCAGGAGTAACCCTCGGGTAAACTATGGACTTGGGCTGACAGTGGCATGACTGTAAGTCTATCGATTGTGACAAAGGTTCTACCCTGGTACCAGATATGGATAGTGGGAAGCTGTGCCCGGGGACAAGGGCTGGGTGCTAGGGAACCCTGCATGTCCCATTCAGTGTTGTCATGAATCTAAAACCACCCAGAAACTAAAGCCTACTTAAAAGAGCCAATAATGGGCTGCCCCGTCGTCCAGAATGTTAGATTAACATTTAGGAGCTGCGGTTACATGCTTGCGGCTGTCACTAATTAGCTTCTTTGATCCATGCGGTTTCCAGGCTGATTTTGTGCGATCCCCCTTAACTTGAACAAGCTTTACTTAGTGACGGGAAAATCACTTTGATGACGTCTGCGCTATTAGAGTACCGAAGCACTTGGACCCTGGGGTGTGAACTGGAGCCCCTTGGCCCTCACAGCCACTGCACGCCCTGCGGAGACTGAATTAAGAGTATCTCCCGGCTGCCTCCCTGGTGAGTTCAGCCTGAGCTTGGTAAATAATATCAGAACTGAGTCATTTATGGTTGAATGACACAGAATGAAAAATAAATGCCTTTCAGGCAGTTCCTGTTACCTAATATGGATGAAGAAGTTGACACTTTAACAAGGGCCCCACCTGTGACCCAAATGAACTTTTCCCTATAAGGCTGTTGATCTAATTTCCTGATTAAAAAGGGAAACCAGAAATACTGTAAATGATCTGTCTAGACCTGAAGAGGGGCTTTTCTCTCTTCTCCGTGGCTTTGGCAATGTAAGTCTTTTGAGCCTATTCCTTAAATAGTCAAAGGTGTATTATTTTGTCCTGTTTTAATGCGTTCTGGGGAAAGGTGAGGTCTGCTGCCTGGATGCTCACAGACCCCCTCCCCACCACCCGCCCTTCCCTCCCCCACCCCACCCCCAGGACCCGGAAGCAGGGTTTATATTTAGGGTTTAGAAAGCAGCGCTGATACTCTTCCAGAACCAGGTCGCAAAGCCCCGCAGCGCATCCTCCTTCAAGCATGGGGGAGGGGGAGAGTTTGAAAGGCGACTTTCCGAGAGCTGAACTAAAGCCATAAGGAAGTGAGGCCTGTTCTGAGGAAACACAGCCCATCCATAAACGTGTGACTCACAGGCTGCTTTCAAGTTGCAAAACTGATTCTGAATCATTGAAGGAAAAAAAAAACCTTCAGATCTCCAAAGTCTGAGTCGTCTTTTAGGAATCAACTGCTGAGGTCTTAGCTGCCCATGAATACATCTTATTCACCAGCCTAAAGTAACCCAAAAGCGACATTAAAATGGGTCAGTTTGCTAGAAATGTTTGCTTAAAGGCCAGACGGGGCTCCAAATTTCTTTTGAATGAATCATAAGAATCTAGATGATAAAAAAGATTTATGCAGAGAGAGACAGGCAAAGGCACAGAGCCATCCTTAATAGAACCCTGCTTCTGGAGCCTTGAGAACAGGCTCAGGGGATGAGGGACCCGAGAAAGGACAGAGTGGCCTGGGATATCAAACTAGCTCACCAAAGCTAGGCTTAATGGTGTGTGCCTATCACCGCAGCTACTCAGGCCTGGGGAGTTTAAAGCCAGCCTAAGTAACTCGATACACAGTTAGAGGACTAGGGGCACAGCACAGTGGACTGAGCAGGTCTGTGCTGAGGAAAGAGAAACAAAAGTAGCCGCTTTGATGGCTCGGCAGTTAAAAGCACAGGCGGTTCTTACAAAGAACCCATGTCAGGCAGACCACGACCTGTTACTCCAGCTGTAGGAGATCCCACACTTCTAGTTCTGATGACGTCTGTACTTAAGTACATACACCCATTCTTACACACATAATTAAAAATAAATCGTTTTTAAAAAATAAAGATAAGCACAATTGCCAATCAATAGGGGGCTAGAGCCTACAAGGTGGAACCGTCAACACGCGGTGGGATTTTCCCAGAGATCAGTTTCTATTGAGATGCTTCAGAATCTGTGTTACAGAGATGAAGAAAATGATGACCCAGAAAATTTCCAAGTGACAAGGAATAATGTCCACCCTGAGATTTCAATCATTAACTTCGGACTGACCTTCAGGCTGATACCCAGGTCCAAGAGCCAGGACAATGGTATCTATCAGAGATAAAACACAGCGTTTAACTGGAAAGCTTGGAGATAGTGGATGTAGATAAAAACAATATTGAAGTGCTGAGAATTTTTTTATGAATGTATAAAGACAGTTCAGGAGAAGTTTGGAGGCAATTTTATTAGTACTCAGAAAACTGAAATTTGAGTAAACATTAACTGGACCGTGTAAATATTATGAATTACACTTTCCTGTGAAATTTTCCTGAGATTTTCCCACGGGTGTTACCTGTGGTCATGTCATTGGACATTAAACCCTGAGATGAGAATGAATGAATGTGTACCATGTGCCCACGGAAGTCAGAAGAAGGCTTTAGATGCCCTGGAACTAGAGTCATGGGTGCTGGGAACCAAACGCAAGCTCTCTTCAAGAGCAGCAAGTACTCTGAACCACCGAGTCATCTCTCCAGACCACGACGAGAGAATTTTAACCTTCAGGGCACAAGCAGGGTTTCCCACAGATCCAAAGATGTCCTGGAGCATTTCCGACAGAGGTGAACTCGTAGAGTTTCAATCCCTAGTTTATCACTTACCTGAATGAGGACAGAGGGTTCAAACTCTCCGGGCCAGTTTCCTCATCTGTAAGATGGGGGTGCCTCTTCTAAGTGGGTCAGTGTGACAAATATGTCCAATGACTCATGTCGCTTGCTTCCTAGGGCCCTGATGGTCAAAGGAATTAAAAAGAAAGCCCAATCTTCAGATCACTGCCACAAATAATGCCAATGCCAGAGTCTTCGGAAATGCAACAGTAGATCTTGCGACTCAACACCCAAAAAGCTGAACTCACACAAAGGAAAAACGCGACAGAGTTGAAACAAGGAGGAAATTTCAACTTAGGGTCCTCTGTCTTGACTTAGGTGTCCTTTGCCTGCATTTCAGTCCTTCTTCCCTCATCGCTGATAGCACTCTTCCTTGGTCTCCTCTGCACATCTTGGACTGTGTGTGCACCTATACCTGTTTACACACACACACATAGACTGTATGTGCACCTATACCTGTTTACACACACACACATAGACTGTATGTACACCTATATCTGTTTACAAACACATAGACTGTATGTACACCTCTATCTGTTTACACACACGTCTGCTCAGACTGTATGTGCACCTATACCTGTTCACACACATACACGTACACTCTACAGGCTGGGACCCACATATTTGTCCGAATGCTCAGCTTTCTTCTGAGTTTGTGTCACCTTGTTTGATGTTATACTCCCATGATCTGCACATTTTCCTGCAAATTTCCCATTTTTTTTTTCCTGGATAACAGTCTGGGCTGTGCACACACCACATTTGCATTACCAGCATCTGCTGACGGACATCTGGGCTGCTTCCGTTTCCCTGCTGACATAAATAAAGCAGCAATAAACACTGGCGTGCGAATATCTCTACGGGGCAGTCCGGGACACTAAGTATACACCCAGGAGCAGCAGAGCTGGGTCAGATGGCAGGTCTACTTTTCTTTTCTTTTTTTTGAGGAGCCTCCAAACTGATTTCCATTTGACTGAATTACCTCTCCTACCAAGCTTTATAATCTGAAATTCTTCCTTTTTTTCTCCTGTTTAAATCTATATCAGAGCAGTTCATTTGTGGTGTTGTTTAATATGTGAGCTGTATTGTTTTACACAACGTGGTTTTAAAAATTAAATGAATTTGCTTTAAATGGGGATGCTAAGACTACCTCACAGGATTGCCTTGGTCAGGGACACAGCAAGTCATGTGACTTGGTATGGGAACCCTACAACTTTTTTTTTCAGATTCATTTTATTTTATGATTGTTTGGCCTGGACGTATGTCAGTGCACCGCAAGCGTGCCTGGTGCCTGTGAAACCAGAAGAGGACAACAGCTCCCCCAGTTAGGGAGTTAAGGATGGTGTGGGTGATGGGAACTGAACCCAGGACCTCACAAGATCATCCACCACTCTTAACCCATCTCTTTAGCCTTGGAACCGTGAGCTCTAAAAGCTAACAAGAACCATTCTTCTACCTCGTTATCATTTGATGCTCAAGAGAAATCATGTTCTTTTGAGGGGAAGACACACTCAGCATCGTCAGCCAGGGTGCCTGTTTGAAACTTGGCTTCTGTGAGGTTGTATTCGCAGGCCCCAGACGACCGCCAGCGCTCCCAGTGACCTTAGCAGCCGGTCCATGCAAGCCTCAAAGAACAGTGTCTTCCTAGCCATCCCCAGACCGCAGCTAAGGCTCAACACATACTTGCTGAGATGAGTGTTTACAGCAAGGAATTTGAAGGGATTCTTGTTTTCCAGCCTTCTTAACTGCCGCGCGTGTTCCCTCGCGGAAAAGGTTACATGTGTTGACTGCCGGACAAGTGCCCCAGTCTCCTCAGATTTACAGCCCTTTCCCGAGAGAGAGCTGCAGCTCAGCGCTGGGCAGCAGAGTGCTGTGATTACGTCTCTGCTCTAGCCAGGAGTTCAACCCAGCTTAGATTAAGAAACCAAACTCCCGGTGGGTGCCTGTTTAGCATTCAAAAGGCCCCAGGTTCAATCCCTAGCACCACAATAAATAAAATTAAAAGATGAAGAAGCAGCCCCAATCCCTGCTCTGCCTCTTGACTTCTGCCTGAAGCAGAATGTGCTGAACTGCCTCACGGGTGGCGGTGACCTGGAGGGACTCATCACTGCGGCCCAGTGACCAACATTAACCGACATTTGGGAAGGGGTGTGTCTCCCTATGCGTTCTGAAGGATCATCTGAAAGTTTGGCGTCTGACTTTTTGGATCCTTTTCAAGAGAGAAATCATCTTTAAAGCCAAGTGGAGACGATGAAGTGAGTTCACATTTGAACTCAAGAGGCAGATAGCTCACTGGGTGGAGTGAATGAGGGCTGAGGTGAGTCACACGGTCCTGGGATGGAATCTAATTATAGCTCGTTTGGAAGCGAGCACGTACAGACGTGACCTTTATTCTCCAGCAGAGCCGCGCTAATGTCCGCTGCCACGCTGACATGGACACCAGGGGACATAAATCCAAACAGCAGCGGCCGGAGAGCAGGTCACACTCCAAGGGGTGAGGCTCTGGCCAGCTCCAGGCTTCTACTGAGCAAGCACACACCTAGAGGTCAAGGTCCCAGATGACAGTGGCCAGCTGGTCTCTACCACACTGGTGATAACAACTTTCCATGCTGAGGTGGCGTCTCACACACATGGTCATCACAAGCTCCATCTTCCTGTCTAACACAGACTCAATCTCCACAACCTGTGCCCTTCTTCCCCTGTTGCGCAAACTGTTTCTTGGAGGTGACGGTCCCCAAGATGTGTTCATTTATTTTTTTGCCTTAAAATGTCAGCCCTCATATTGAGTGAGGTAACCCAGACCCAGAAAGACAAATATAATATGTATTCATTCATAAGTGGCTTTTAGACCAAAAAAAAAAAACCAAAAAACAAAACAAAACAAAAAAAAAACAAAGAAAAACCAGCCGATGGGCCACAAACCCAGAGAAACTAGACAACAAAGAGGAAACTAAGAGAGACACACATGGATCTACAAAGGAAGGTGAAAAAGACAAGATCTCCTGAGTGCATCGGGAGCGTGGGGGTCATGGGAGAGGGTAAAAGGGGGAAGGGGAGGAAGGGAGGGGAGTGTCAGGCTTTGAGGGGCTGGGGAGGTGGCTCGTGGACAAAGCCCTTGCTTTATGAGGTCTGCAGTTCATTTTTGTTGGGCACCTGCGGCAGGCACCTGTAATTCCAATACTCAGGAGGCAGAGACAGCAGCCATGGGACAAGCTACCTATCTACTCAGAATCGACTGCCAGCTCCAGGTTCAGCAAGGGACCCCTCAATAAATAAAGTAGATATCGATCACGGTCAATTTTGAGCCTACACACACATGCACACACACACACATACACACGTACACACCACTGCACGACACATGCAAATTATAAATGAGAAAATAAATAACAGACATAACAAAATGTTACCCTTGCCTGGCTCACTTTACTTTTAATTTGAGACAAGTAGCTGATGTGGGTCAGGGCGTTTTGGGCTTCTTCCCTCCTTCCTGCCTCTACTTCCTGAGTGTTGGGATCACAGGCAGGCATTGCCGTACCTGGTCTGTGTGCTGGGTATGGAACCCAGGGTTTCTTGTGATTGAAGCAGTCTGTCACTTGATCTCTCTCTCTCTCTCTCTCTCTCTCTCTCTCTCTCTCTCTCTCTCTCTCTCTCTCTCTCGTGTGTGTGTGATTTTGAGAAACATTCTGTGTAGTTCAGGATGGCCTCAAACTTGAATTTCTCCTGCCTCAGCACCTGACATTCCTGACTTTTGTATTCCCTTGAGCCTGCCTGGTTCTCACCTCTACTTTGTGCTCTGCACCATACCTTGCTCCTGGCTCAGTGTATTATCGGAACACTCTGGAGTGTGAACACTGCTGAGGGAATATAGCCGTTAGTAGACTCGGCGAGAGTCACAGATGTCCTGACCCCAAATGACAGATGACCTCTAGTGTCCTCCCATGTTCAAGGACATCTAGTCATTACACCCAATCCAGTGTCTTCCAGAAAACCTCACCATGATTCACTCTGTTACCTGTCCCAAGTGATGCCATGTGATGGGAGAGTTCTTGGTATTATTAGTGATTAGCGAATAACGAAGGTCATAATTATCATGTGCTCCACTATAACTACAAGTGGACATGAAATATAAGTCAGAGGTCATTCTTAGTAACACGAGTATGAGTGTGTGTGTCTCTGCATGTGTGTGTTTCTGGGAATTGGACCTGGGACTGTAGCGCAGTCCTAATTATTAGTCTTATTAATAAAAACCCGGGGTCAGGTATCGAGGGTGAGAGCTGAAAGATCAGAGAAGCAGAGCTGCAGGCTCTAGAGAGACTTCTTACCTCTCCCAAACCCTCAAACCAAATGGTCCCATGAGGGGCAGGCGGTCCCCATCGCCTATATCTTTATAAAAGAAGAACAAGATTAACACAAATATGTTGCTTAGGACTGAGTCCTCAATTGTCACTTAGTCTTTGCATCTTGGGCAGCCATGCACCTCTGCATTCACTTCTATTCAACATTTTAAAAATTATTTTTAAGTAAATAATTTTTTTCAGTACTGAGGATTGAACCCAGGGCCTCCTTCAGGTTAGGCACGCACTTAATACCGAGCATCCTTAATTTTTGTTTCATTTACTTCATAAATTACCCAAGCTGAACTTGAACTCACCACCCAGCCTGGGCAGCCCCTAAATTTGTGACTTGCCTGCCTCAGCATCCTAAGTAACACACACCTAGTGTGCTCAACACTCTGGGCTCGGATCCCAAAACTGGGGGAAAGAAATCCTGCGCAGATTGAGTGTTCATGAGGTGGGTGGGACAGGAAGAGGCACAGTGAGCGAGCGCCACGGGGCTCAGGCACTGATCTCTTCGCCTCACCCTGCTAACAGGCCACCGCTTCCCAAATCCTCACTCGTACACCCTCAGAACATCCTGAGTGTAAATGTCATTCTCCTTGACACTCATCCTGTCCCAGCCCTGTACCCGTCCCCTCCCTGTCGCCCACAGTTTTCCTGTCCCTGAACTGTTTTTGGTACCAACACTCCATGTGTTTCTTATAATAGTGACACTAATGTCACTGCTGCAGTTGGTGTCATGGCTCTTTCAAAGACACCCAGAACCCTTGACGGCCATGGGGCTGTTACCACGTTATTAACTGACCACACGATTCCATCATGTAATGGACAATCATCCTCTCCATGAGGAAACTCAACCACCAGGAAGGTCACATAGCCAGCTCCAGGGTGCCACAAGGTCAAGAAGGAACCTGGAAGTGGGGTCTAATTCCCCAGGAGCCACTCAGAAGGACACAGGAAGCCAGCACTGGAGCAGGACAGACTGCCTTCTAAAAACAGCATCCCTCATTCACTTCTTAGCCGCACGGCATTCTTCTCCCCGTTTGCCTGGATAGAGCCGCGCTGTTTGTGAGAGTAAGGATGGCCAATCCATGCAGAACCTCTGCTATAGCGCTGGCCCACTGAGCCTCCCTCTCCCTGACCAGTCTGCCTGCCTTCCCCACAGCTGCCTTGCTCGCATCCTTACCCTCACCGGCTCTCCTTGCCCGCACTCTGGGGGAGCCCAGCACACTGTACCTCCCGCCCTTACATATCACGCCTGCTCTTCCCCGGATGCCCTGATGACTGCCGAAGCCTTGACTCTGAGATCACATTCTCAGCAACACCCTCCTTGACCACCTCCTCTGTCCTGTCTCCTGCTGCTTCTACCCCCACACCTTGAAGTTCCTGTCCTTATCTCGTTTCCACCCCAGCCCTTGACACTGCCCGATGTGTTTCACTTGCTTATCTTGCTTGTCAGAGCCTAGCTAATGCGGGGGAAAATGAACTCGCTGTCTTTGGGGTGGGGTGGGGGAGAGAGCTGTGTGCAGGGATGACTAATGCTAGCGTAGACTGCTGGCTGCTTTTTGATACTACTCTTAGGAGCTCTTGCAAAGTCGCTTGTGGTTTGAATGACTTTAAGATTCAGAGTGCTATTAATTTCCGGTGAATAATTCCAAGAAACATGGTGCTTGGGGAAGAATTAAGATGTTTTCAAGAGAGTACAAAGAGCTGCCTGGTGTGACTCTAGAGGAAAAGACCACAGCGCTGAAGTCATTTTCCTGTTTGGTGAGCCACAGCAGGCAGTGCCTGGGATATTTTCAGATTTACTGTACTCTCATTCATCCGAAATCAGATTCCACACGATGATACGTTTGTTTAAAGCAGCCTGGAACAAACTCATCTCCATCCCAGCTCCAGCTCTTGTTTTTCTTTTTCTGCTCCCTGCCCCCTGCCCTGCCGCCACAAAGGTATTTATAGGTTTAAAGATTACTGAACTACCAGAGACTTTCTTACAGGTTCTTCAATATGACTGAAAAGCAGGCTGGGGCTGGGCGGGATGGTACACATCTTTGATCCCAGGACTTGGGAGGCAGAGATAGGTGGATCACTATGAGTTCCAGGCCAACTTCAGGCCAGCTAGTGAGACTCTGTCTCAAAAAAGAAAAAGAAAGAGAGGGGGAAGAGCAGAGAAAAGGGAGGAGAACTGAGGGCATGTGAGTAGCTCAGTGGGAGAAGACTTGCCTAGCGTATGTGAGGGCCTGGGTTCTACGCAGGCACAGGGCTTCCATCCAGAATTTTCCACGCACGGTACGCCAAGAACACACCACTTAGTCTTTGGGCACATGTAAGAGGTGAAGGCAGCTGTGGCTGGGGGCATGTGCCACCCTCTCCATGAAATCAGAAAGGAAGTGAGGTGGCGGCTGCAGGCTGTCCGCCTACCTCAGCTCCCACCGGCGCCTCAGCAGCTGCTTCCAGAGGTGAGAGATGTCAGCAGACTGATGGGAAACAGCTGGCTCCTTCCCGCCCTCTGTGTTCCCCCAGCCCTAAGCCCACACACAACTGCAGAAGCCACCTCATGACCCTCCCAGCAGCACTGCGGGTCTCGACCATCGCCGTATCCTTCGGGTGGAACAGACAAGGTGATGCCGGAGAGCTCTAAACAAAGGAATCCAGCTCCCAGGGCCTCTGTTGGGCTTTAGTTTATTACAGTTGTTTAAGATAGTTTCTCCAGTAGTCCACTCTGGCTTCAGACTTGCTATATAGCCGAGCATCCCAGAGTTCCTACTCTCCCTTCCATAGGCTCCTGAGTACCGGGATGGCAGGCATGTGCCACCAAGCCCCACTTCTGTGGGTTTATGCTGAGAACTGAACAGAGGGCTTCGTGTATGTTAGGTGAGCTCTCTGCCAGTTAAGCCTGGTGCATCCTCAGCCCTTATTTTATTTTAGGAAGGTAGGGTTTCATGTAGCCAAGGCTGGCATTGAACTCTTGATCTTCCTGCTTCTGCTGCACGTGGTTGGGGTTGCAGGTGTGTGCCACTGGGTCTCCTGATGGACCCTGAATGCCTGAGCAGGGTCCCTTTCCAAGCCTGTTTTCTCAAATTCAACACAGTGACGGACATGTCACGCACGTTCAGTGGGTGACCAGTGAAGGGGAGATTGGTTAGATGAGCTGCTTGAGGGGACAGCTGCCTGTCAATCTACCACCCGGCGCCGAGTTGCTTTGAAAGAAACACATGTAAGTAAACAAATCATTCTGGGATGCAGAATGGTCTTACGAGACTAAAAGCCACAGTCGCCGGAGGGATTGGAAGCGTGAAGTAAAACACCAGGGCCACTGCACACAAGTGGTCACCTTCGTTCTTCAGGGCTGCCTTTCAGAGATGGATTAACAGGATGGAGCCATATAATGTAATTAATACATATAGACACATTTATGTATCTGTGTACAGTGGCATCTGCTCACCAGCAAGAGGGATGAGCTGATAGGATCCACGTGTGCACATACTTACTACATAAATGTTATGCTGAGTGAGGGGGGCTTTCCACAAAAGACCACATTTAGATGATATTCCTGGGAAGGCAAGACTTGTCTATGGAAGTGGGGGGATCAGAACACCTGTCTGAAGGGCCGAGCTGGAGGGAGCTTCTGGAAGTCATGACGGTCCTGGACCTTGTTAGGGGTTGAGCTCCAGCAGGACGTGCTGATGGTGCCCTGGAGAGGCACATGTTTGGAGCTGAGGTAGAGCTGCCCCTACGTGGCGGTGTACCCGCCAGCATATGCATGACCTGGGCTTGATCCCCACCCACCATTACATTTCTTGAATTTGCTATGTAACTCAGGCTGACCTTAATTTCTGATTCTCCTGCCTCTGTTCTCAAGTGCTGGGATTGCAGGCATACTCAGCTTGATTGATGTTTTAATGCGGTTCTTCATCGCATCGTCGGTGCATCTGCCCACCCAGCAATCCGTCGTGACTTTCTGCCTCTTGCTCTGTAATAATTTTAGAATTATAGAAGACTTGCAGAACGGTGTGGAGAGAACTCCCCCCTAACCACCTCTCATCCGATTCTCCCTTGGATAGCCTCAGCTTCCCTCCTGTGTCCTGTTCCAGGATCCCACATGACATGCCTCCTTGGTTTTCTTCTGTGGCTCTCACCTCGACTGTTGAGACAGGGTCTCTCGCGGAACCCAGGAGCTCACCAATTAGATAGGGCCAGCAAGCCCCAGGGACCTTCATGTCTCCAGTCACCCTTCTCAGGTACACGGTCACAGACACACCCAGACGTGTCGTATCCTAGGTGATCCCCAGTGCAGTCCAGCTGATGAACCATCACTCTCCCGATGAGTGTGTTCCCTTCCCCAGCCCCGCCTTTGAAAGGCGTCACCACCTCCCACTAGCACCACAGGGAGGGGCCACACCTCTGAGGGACATTTCACACTCCAGTGGCCTGAGGATATGTATACCTCTGGAGAGTGGTCACTTACACCTTTCCGCACTGCTAATCTACATATGAACACCCAGTTTCTACCTGGTGCTGTGGATCCCAGTTCAGGCTCTGACGCTTGGGAAGCAAGCCTGTTTCCAAAGGAGTTGTCCCCTGTGCCCCCAGAACCGGCGCTTTTGTCTTCAGGGTTAGCATGGAACTCAGACCCTGCTTCTAAATTCACCTATGTTTGGGCTGAGATGACTCTGTGGGCAAGAGCCCCGGCTTTGAAAGCTGAAGAGCCTGACTCCAATCCCGAGGAACCTAGATAAAAAGCCAGACAAGGTCCTCTGAGCTCCCCTTAACTCCAGTGCTGTGGGGAAGGAACATGGGGCTGCCAGGCTAGTTCCTGCTTTAGGGAGAGACTGTCTCACACGAACAAAATGGAGAGTCATAGAGCAGGACACATGTGTGTGTTCCGTGTACCTGAGAAGGGTGACTGGAGACATGAAGGTCCCTGGGGCTTGCTGGCCCTATCTAATTGGTGAGCTCCTGGGTTCCGCGAGAGACCCTGTCTCAACAGTCGAGGTGAGAGCCACAGAAGAAAACCAAGGAGGCATGTCATGTGGGATCCTGGAACAGGACACAGGAGGGAAGCTGAGGCTATCCAAGGGAGAATCGGATGAGAGGTGGTTAGGGGGGAGTTCTCTCCACACCGTTCTGCAAGTCTTCTATAATTCTAAAATTATTACAGAGCAAGAGGCAGAAAGTCACGACGGATTGCTGGGTGGGCAGATGCACCGACGATGCGATGAAGAACCGCATTAAAACATCAATCAAGCTGAGTATGCCTGCAATCCCAGCACTTGAGAACAGAGGCAGGAGAATCAGAAATTAAGGTCAGCCTGAGTTACATAGCAAATTCATGGCCAGCCTGGGCTACATGAGATCCTGTCTTTAAAAAGAAATGTAAACAAAGTCAACTATAGAATTCTATGGCAACCAAAAGAGTGCTCACAGTGCAGCGCTAACAGGTTCCCACGCGCTCGAAAGCTTCAAGAACGAACTGTTGAAAAGACCAAATTAACAAACTAAACTTAGCCTTGATCCTGGCGGCGACTTCAAAGTTCCTCCCCTAGCTTAAGAAGCGTGTGTGATCGGCTGCAAAGCTGACCTGAGTATAAAGTCGTGTGTGATGATCCCTGTGACACCACCAAGGGAAAACAGGCGAGACCCGCTGAACATAAACAATGATGTAACCAAGGCAACAGCAGAGAGGACGTTGGCGATCCAGGGAAGAAGGTCTGGCCCTGAGTTAGGCTGGGAATTCTCAGGAGAGAATGTTCTGTGAGATGCCATGCAGCTGAGATGATCCACACCACATCCTGGCCCAGGCTGTACCTGTGGGCACCCATCCCTCTTATCAGACACTGATTGCAAGAGGGAGGGGGCAGTGGAGTGAGCTAAGTCAGGGCTGGTGTGAGCTGGTACTGTCGCCTTATTTAATATTATTTAATTACTAAATAAACTGATCTCATGAATCAGCCCCACAGTAAAATGATGTAACAAGCAATAAATCTGCAGTGGTAACCTTTGGTGTTCTGGATGAATGTACACACTGTAACCCACATATTTATCATGGAGCAAGGGAAGCTGTGGGGTTATAATGGAATACACACATGTCCCTTGGAGACTGAGAATCAGAGGAGGGCGAAGGGAAAAACATGAACTTCAGGCTCTAAAGATTCACAGATGAGAAATGTCCTATGAGATAATTCAGAAAGCGTATGGTTCCCTGTGTGGGACAGGAAACGCCAAAGGTCCAACTCGGCCCTCAGAAGATATACATTCAGGGAAAATTCCAAACCTAGTCCTCCAGGGAGCATGGAGAGAAACCAGCCTAGAAGCTTGAGGCTACATCAGCCGCAAAACTTATCTGGCTCTCCAAGGGGTTGTGAGCGACCAAAAACTCTGTGCTGCAGAAATCAGTTTCAAAGCCGGAGGAGGTGAAAATGCTTTCTCATGTGACTGTAGAGCAGCGGCCTTGCCCATCTCAGTCTAGCTCTGACAGGACTCGTGAGTCAAGAGAGGATTCTGGTCTGCAGTAATGAAGCTAGGGGACACGGTGGAAGACTTTGCCCGAGCCCTTCCAGTGACAGGATCTCGAGTACTTCGTAAGGGACAGTTACTTAGTGACCCTAACTAGGGACAGTTCTAATTGACCTTAAGAGGGTAATCGGTCTAAAAAAATAACTCCCATATGCTCTCAGGGGTGTGTGTGAGGGGGTACATGTGTATGTGTTTGTGAGTATGCGTACACATGTGTGTGTGCGCATGTGGAGGCCAGAGGTTGACATCTGGTGTTTTGAGACAGGGTCTCTCACAGGAGCCAGAGCTCACACATTCAGTGGGACTGACCAGCAAGCTCTAGGAATCTCCCGGTCTTTGCCTCCTCGGGGCTGGGATTACAGTCTTCCACCGCTATGCCTGGATTTTTCATGTGGGTCTAGCAGTTCAAACTCAGGCCTCTACGTCTATGCGACAAGCCGTTACCAACAGACATCGCCCCATACATAACAATTTTTGTGAGTAATGATACCCGTTGAACACCTTTTGTGTACCAAGCCTGTGCCCTTCAAGTAGATGGACTAGCTCATTTAATACTAGTCTTCTCTGAGAGCATGCATTAGCCATGACAGGATACAGGACAGAAGAGCTGCTTACTGGTCAGCCTGAGGGGACATCACTTGGTACAATGACTTAGTACAGCCTCCTCCACTGCTTCTCTTCCCTGAAACTGAAAGTGTGCCAAGGGCCTCTTTGGAAATCATTCCAGCAGTGTGTATCTCAAAATTGCCGAGCAGGGCCACTGCCCCAGCCAGCCAGCCACTCTTCCTGTGCAATTCCATATAGCAACACAGCACATTACACCTCTGAGGTCAAATGTGTCCCCAAGGGTGTCTGTGGCAAAACTGTATCCAGTCAGCTTGGAAAAGAGTGGGAGACATGCCAAGTTCACAGGTTCCCCCAAAGGTGCTGCAGGAAGAATCTGATGTGTCAAATAAACAACAAGGTGTCTAAGCATAGATACTTGTAATTCTGCTTCAGCAGAGGAGGGGAGGATGGGGAGATGAGGGTCTTTGTTATTGTGGGTTTTTTTTTTTTAACTCTATTTTTTTGAATCAAACCAGTAAAGAAACACTCCTGGTTCTGAAAGCGGAAAGGTTAGCTGCATTTTTAAAAGGCGGTTGTGACCCCTATGGCTGGGTTTATATCATTCCAATGGGAAATGGGAGTTGACCTGGACATTTGAAATTCTGAGGTCTCACACCTCTGAGCAGATGGATTCTCCTCCTCACCCCGTGGTCACCGCTGTTCCCTAGGGTAAAGCGAACGAGCTACTCATGGATGCCTGCAATGTCTTCTACTCACGGATGCTTGCAGTGTCTTCTACTCATGAATGTTGCAATGTCTTCTTTGACGCTTAGAATTCAAGCTCACTGATTCCATTTTTTTTTTTTTTTTTTTTTTTTTTGGTTTTTTCGAGACAGGGTTTCCTCTGTGGTTTTGGAGTCTGTCCTGGAACTAGCTCTTGTAGACCAGGCTGGTCTCGAACTCACAGAGATCCGCCTGCCTCTGCCTCCCAAGTGCTGGGATTAAAGGCGTGCTCCACCACCGCCCGGCTTCTGATTCCATTTTTTTAACGTATTGATAATCTATTCATTTTATTATGTGTATAAGCGTTTTTGCCTGCATAGCCTTGGAGGTCAGAAGCGGGTGTGGGATCCTCTGGAACTAGAGTTAAGGGTGGTTTGAGTCAGCCACCATGTGGGTTCTGGGAACTGAACCTTGACCCTGGGAGAGCAACAGTGCTCTTCCCTGCTGAGCCCCGCCCCTACCCTAGCTCCTGACTGCGGACTTGAAACAGGGACTTTGCAAGATACTACAAGAAGGGGCAATGCTTGCATATATGTAAATAATTCATGCGTGATATGTGCTCAAATGAGCTTCATACTCCCACGTTCTAGTAGCAGCTCGGCCCCTGTGGGCGCTCTCCTAGCCTTTCCCTGTCTTCAAGCGGCCGCTAGAAGCCTGTTCCTTTAAGGGCTGCAGCCTTACGTCAGGAGAACAAAGGGAACCTTCCCTTACTCTCTTCTTTCTGGTCAACAGTTTTAGTCTATAACAGTAAACTAATGACAGGAAGAGCACACACGGAGTTCACTGCATATCCGAGAAGCCCAGGGGTCGTACCCAGAACATGAGGCTCCAAAAGTGGCAAAATGCTCAAGTGTTTACTGAGGGTCAGGGGCCTTCAGATGTAGAAGACCATGGGGAAGTGCACAACCACCCACAGTGCCTCCCAGCTGAGAGATACGGGGACCCTGCATGCCTGGGGGAAGCCAGACCCCATCCCTTCTTTCTTAGAACAGATCTTTCCTAGGGAGGCTGCAGCCGATGGAGAGACTCCGCCAGCATCCATTTCTGCCGGGAATGTGCAAAGGATGGCTTGCAGTGGTCCCTTTCTGCAGAGAGCTGCAGTTTCTCTGAACAGCTCCAACTTTCAAAGAAGCATGGGCCCGATGGAGCATTTCCCTCTCCCACAAGCCTTTGTACCTTCCTTTGTGGACAGCAATTTCAAACCTCCACTCCCCTCCTTCCCGAGTGTGAATCCATCCGGAGCCCTTTCTCTCCACCTTATCTCTTTAGAAGACCAGTGGTTTTTATTTTAAGTAGTGTATTACTGCAGCACTGGGGACTGGAACCCAGGCCTAGCCCAGGCAAGCATTCAACTGCAAAGGCCCAGCCCAAGGCTCTTGAGACACTAGACCCACAGACTCCCTCTTGTCTCTTTCTTCAGGCTCCTCACCACGGCTCTTCCCTTGGCCAATGCAAGGATCCAGCACAGGAAGAAAAAAATGTAACCTTTCCCGAATCCCCTAAATCTTTATGTTCTCTCCTCCATCTAACCTTGCCTCCCACCTGGGCCTGGAATCCATCTGCTCATCTTCATCTTTGCCAGGTCCCCAGCCCACACCATGATCTTCTCTTCTGGACTCTTTCAAAAATGCAAACCAGGCCAAGTTGCAATGTCTACACATCAGTGTTGCCCCTAGCCCCCTGCCACCACCCCCTTCCACCTTGGTGGTTTAAAGACCCAGCCTGGGGAACTCGACCCAGTTCCTTTTGCTCTGTCCAGGGAGAGTCACAACGTTCCTATTTGTCCTTTATGTCCGCGCTCAGAGTCTTTCTCAAGTGCTCACACTGGGGCCCCAGCACTGCGTGCCTCGCGCCCTCTCCCCCAAGTGTGCTCAGTACGTGTCACCCACATGCCTTGCCTTCTCCTTACTAGTGCCTCTCCCCCACGACCCCTCCCCGCATCCACATCCACGAGAATGAAGCCCACATACCAGTGCCTCTCACCCATGACCCCCCCCCGCATCCACGTCCACGAGAGTGAAACCCACATCACTTTTTCTCACCTGTACATCTGCGAGTGCAGTGTCAGTCTTGGAAGGGATTCAGGAAACATCCACCCTCCTCAAACTCTGCCTCCCAGAAGGAGGAGGTGGGGTAAGATGACTGGGGACAGATCTTCTCACCCACCGCTCCTCAAGCCTCTACTGGGCCGCTGGCCTCCAAGGAAGCGTTGGGCCTCCTTCTCCTCAACCTCTTTCTGTGGCTCCCTTCTGCTTCTCCCCCAGTCACTTCCTCCCTGTACTCCCAACTTGTGGTCATGGGCTTTCTTTTTCTAATTTCCCCCCCTCCGAGGATCTAATCAGAATTACAGGCGGAGTACACCCATCCCAGCGTGACAAACAGGGACACACAGAAGGGGGCTTCTGAGCTCCGAGGTCACTGAGCCTTGTATGCCAACCACTTAGGCACAGTGACCCCAGGAAACTGCACTGCCACCCTGTCCACTAAAGTCACCTCTCCCTCCGTCTTCCCTCCGTCTCTACTCCTGGTCTCTTCCTCCACACCGCAGCTCTGTCGGTAAGAAATACACTTGCTCCCTGCCTGCCCTTGGGCCACACTTTCCTCCTTCCCACTTGTTCCCCCAAACTAGACCCTCCTTTAGAGAACCCGGGATCCACTCTCAGCGCTCCGTAAAGTCGTCTGGGATCCTTCCCTACAGGAAGGACTTGATTTCCCCCAACCCAACTTTCAAATCGTTTCTCAAAAATATGGCCAGCATCTTTCCTGAAAACAGAGCCATTCCAGGACAAAACAGTGAAGCTTCCACACACGTGGCCGGGACACTGTCTTACCGGTCTCCCGCCTCCGCACCCTCCAACACCACCAGGAATAGACAAGTCATGCAGGGAGTCCTAAGGAGTCCTCACCATAAGCCAAGGAGGGCGTCTGAGCCCAGCCTGGCCCTTGGCAAGCCCCTCCTTGGCTGCCTAGCCCATCTAATGTGGCAGTTGTTTTTCAAAACAATGGCCTGCCTGCAGCCCGGCAGCCTCGGCTGTGACCCCACATTTTGTCAAGCTCACACCCTGCTCTACTTAGCCTATCAACTTGGCATTCTTCCTGACTCCGCTCAGACTTTTCAAATTCTTCCTCAAGGCCCAGAACAAATGACTCATATCTGGGCCCTGTGTCACCATCCTACTGCCCTCTCTGCGTTTGAAAGCAGAGCCCAAGTCCGGCTTCTCAACGGAGCTTCCTGGGTCAGTGATGCCCACGCGTGCCCAAGGCCACGTAGTGTGAGCCCGATACCCTGAATGAACTAGACTGGGAAGGAACAGACAAGAGTGAACCAGAGGCTGCTTGTTTATAGACCCGCTTTGTTTGTTTTGCTTTCGTCCTAAAACTAAGAAAAACACTAGGCTGAGAGAGGCAGGCAGGCCCTACAGTAAGCAATTTCTGCTTCCTCTGAGCTGTGTTTGATGGTATTTATTCCTGCAGCTTTGCAGGTCGGGGAGTCTCCAGCGGTAACCCTGAACTAGGATCACTAAGGCGGCACATCCTGGGGCCAGCAACAGCACTTCACCCTGTCTCTAGAGCGAGCCATCTGCAGCCAGAGTCTCTGCGGGAAGGAGAGGTTTGGCACGGGCAGAAGGAGGAAAGCAAGAGCCTGTCATGGATGTCGTTTCTATACAGGCCTCCCGCTTCATCCTCAGCATGAAGGAGGAGCAAACAAAACCAGGGCCTCGAGTTAACCCCAACCTTTCTTCTTTAAGAGAGTAGCTGTGAGCTACATCCCGGGGTATAAAGTCAGTGTTAGCATAACCCTAAGAGCCAGCACTCAGTACTGCGGGCTCTACATTCATAGTCCGTGGTTCTAAACAACTTCAGAGATGATTTGTGGGTGCGCTACATTGAGCATGCGCAACTTTTCCTCACCAATTCTACGTCCACGGTTCTAAACAACTGCAGACAGAGAAGATTTGGGGGCACTTATGTCTACATTGAGCATGCACGCTTTTCCTCACTCATATTCCCTAAACAGTAATAGTGTAGCAGTCACCTCCAGGTTCTGTGAAACGCCACGCCATCTTGTCTAAGGGATCCGAACATGGTAGCCACTTCCTACCCCACCCCTGAGGCACCAAGGGATGATGGCCTGTGAAGGAATTTTAATTTTTTTATTTATTATTATTATTATTTGGCTTTTCGAGACAGGGTTTCTCTGTGGCTTTGAAGCCTGTTCCGGAACTAGCTCTTGTAGACCAGGCTGGCCTCGGACTCACAGAGATTCGCCTGCCTCTGCCTCCCAAGTGCTGGGATTAAAGGCGTGCGCCACCATCGCCCTGCTCTGTGAAGGAATTTTAAACAGAGACAAATTCAACTGTGTCAGGCTGTTAGAAGCTTGGAGCTAAGATTAACCGTGTCTTCCTGAGACCCCCGCCTTGGGGTAACAGTCATGGCTACCTGCAACCTGTGAGTCACCGAGGGAGGAGGAGCCACTCTTGACCAGCTCTGGAGATGCAGAGACCCATGTGTCCTTTTGGGCAGTGGGAACAAGATTAACAGGGTCCTTCAACAGAGTAGCTGGGGGCAAACTCCCCTCGGGCCAGCACCAGGGATGTCCTGACCAACCATTCTCTGCCCTCCAGACACCCAGCTGAGAAAACATCTGAGCTCGCCTGGCCTCCAAGCTTGTTTCTCTGGCCTTCTTTCCCCTTACCCCAGCTTCCCCCCCCCCCCCCGCCCCATACTAAGCGCTCGGCTTTGGCCTTATAAGGCTGGACACAATATACAAGTGGCTAAGCAGCAAACATCATTGGAATGTATTTCTTTTGTTCTTTGAGTCCTGTACGCTCACTAATATTCAGTCCAGAAGCAGTTAGAGGCACGATTTTCCCTGTTTATACTGATGGCCACTTCCTAACATTTCACTGTCCTCCCGATTGTGAGGGTTGAAGGAAATACCAAATGCTACTCAGCTGAGAAAGAATTCTAGAAACCTGGGAGACCCAACTAATGCTCACCCTCTGTCCATCTGAAAGAACTGAGGACAGCTTCCTCTGAGAACACAGTTCACTTAAAAACTCCTGGATGGAGCCTTGGCGTAACCTGTCACAATGTAGACCAGCCTCTAGGACACGTGCCTACCATGTGTGAGGCCCTGGGTTCAATTGTCAACTGAAGAGAAAAAGAAAAGAAAGAGAAGAAGGACAGCGGGAGGGAGGGAAGGAAGAAGAAAGGAAGGAAGGAAGGAAGGAAGGAAGGAAGGAAGGAAGGAAGGAAGGAAGGAAGAAAATGTTTTGACCAGAGCACATGGTTTTAAGTAATTTTTCTTTAAGTATCTTTGTTTGCTAGCTTTGAGGGTTCAGAAGACTGCTTGGGGTCAAACCCAGGACTCTGAGCGGGCTAAGATGTTGTGGTAAGAAGAAGGAGTGATGGTTTAAAGATAGAAAAGGGTATGAGCAAGGCTAAGGTGGTGGCACAGGGGGCAGAGGGTTTGCCTTAAAAGCATGAGGGCCTGAGTTCAATCCCAGCACCCATGAATAAAACAAGGTGTGGTAGACCTCTAGCCTCCACCACACACATGTGGTGTGGGAGGGCCTTCTGTCTATGTGTTGCTTTTATTGGTTAAAGAAACTGGCTTGGCCTATAGCAAGGTAGAACTTAGTTAGGTGGAAAAGCTAGGCTGAATGCTGGGAGAAAAAGGGTAGAGTCAGAGATAGATGCCAGAACTTCAGCGGGTAAGCCACAGCCACGTGGCGATACACAGATTAATGAAGATGGGGTAAATTAATATGTAAGAGTTAGACAATAAGAAGCTAGAGCTGATGGGCCAAGCAATGATTTAAATAATACAGCTTCTGTGTGATTATTTCGGGGCTGAGCAGCTGGGAACTAACTAGTGGCCTCTCTCCAACACACATGTACATAAGCACATACGCATGGATGTGCACACACCATGTTTTGTTTTGTTTAAGAAGCTAGTTGCTAGAATAAGAGAAATTTAAAGTTAAAAGAGGGAAAATAAGAAATTAACAGTATCAAAATTAACAGTATCACATTGACACAAGAGCAGCCTGTCCGTCTACCTCATTAGGGGGAAGTCTACTGAGGAGGAAGATAGTCAAGATGACATTTCTATCATCAAAATGGACATAACACAGCTTATGAACTAAAAAATAAGTAACTACCTAGGAAAAAGCTTTAACAAAAAATAATAAGTGGACTCAAAAGACATAGCCATGTAAAGAACATCCATGTTGGAGGAAAACTCACGCACAGCCAAGAAACCTTGTGTGTCTCTGACTGACTGGTCAGAGGCCGACAACACATCTTGGCTCCTCAGTCTGCATCCACCAATGAATGATGGATTACAGCAGACAATAAAGCAGGGGTTCTCAACCTGTGGGCCACAATTCATTGGCATTTGAAACCAGTATAAGGTCTGGATTGGGAGACCCACGCTGCAGCTCCCCAGCCATCAGCTCAGCACGACAACACTATAGGTCTGGCGAGGGAAGCTGCCAGAAGGTGAGAGCAGCAAGCTAAGGCCACAGAAGACCATGGACTTGAACTGCGCAGAGAAGTCCCTGAAGACTGACAAGCAGAGACAGCATGGTCAGGTGTGTGAGTGCATGCGTGTACAGGAATGAAACCCACGCTACCCCATGCTGTACCGCTGAGCCACACAGCACAGCCCTCAGAGCAGCATTCTGTAGAATCTGATCTCCATCGAGAAAGGTGAATTGGAGGAGGCAGGGAGGATGCAGGAGGACACAAAAAAAGCAAATTGAAAGAGGCAGGGAGGATTCAGGGAGGACGCAGGAAGGAGGCAGGGAGGACTCAGGGAGGACGCAGGGAGGACACGAGAGAAGCAAATTGAAGGAGGCAGGGAGGACGCAGGGAAGAGGCAGGGAGGATGCAGGGAAGAGGCAGGGAGGAGGCAGGGAGGATGCAGGGAGGAGGCAGGAAGGATGCAGGGAGGAGGGTCAGCAGGTCAGTGCCCAGGGCTGCTCAGACAGTAACAGCAGGAGGTATGTGGTGCCGCCATGTGTTTGTACTTAAGTGTCATCTTTACTCTGGTATTCTTTTCCTCAAGCTTTTGTGATTAAGTCATCCAACCACCTAGACAAGAAAGATGATAGAGGGCCCAGCCATCTCACAGGCCGACAGGACAGACCCAGACAGTAGGCTGCGGTCTGCCCAGCTCAAGTGAGCTGAGTCTACTGGTGGGTCTTCGGAAACCTCATGTAATTTACATCCATGTTGACCGGCTCCCTTCCCTCCTACCCAGCCAGTTCTTTCTCCCCCTTCTGCCTTGAGAGCAGGCTCTGTAACTCGAGGGAGCTCAAAATATCCCTCCCCCAAACACCTTTCCTTATCACACTTCCAGGCCGTCTTCCAGAGAAGCTGCAGGGACAGACGGACAAAAGCTGTTCTCTTGTAAAAATGTTTGAGCCCGTCCCATCTGCTGCCCTCTACCTAGGAAATAAACTTCCCGGGAAGAAGAGAAGGACTCTGACACCTACCCAGACAGACTGGCCCAGATGGCTGCCACCTCAGGACTTCACCGCACCCAAGGGAACCTCGTCCACAGCCTTCCTTGTTCTGCCTGCTCCACTTCCTTCCTCCAGAAGCTTTGTTTAGTTCTAGGGAGCCTGCACTGCTTTGAACCTTATATTTGTGTATGTGTGTGCATATGTTGTGATGTGCATATATGTGTGTATGTGTGTATGTATAGTGTATGTGTGTCATGAGCATATGTGTATGTATGTATGCATGTATATGTGTGTGGTGTGTAAATATATGTATATGTGTGGTATGTATGTATGTATGTGTGTATAGGCATGCACATGTGTGTGCTGTATATATGTGTGTATGTTTGTGCATGTATGTTTATGTATGTATGCATATACATGTGTGATGTGTGTATATTGTGTGGTATGTGTGTATATGTGTGTATATATATGTATGCATGTGGTGTGTATTTTGTGTATGTATGTATATATGTGTGTATTATTGTGTATGTGTGTATATGTGTGTCTGTGTGTGTTCATGTATGTGTGTGCATCTGTGTGTTTGTATGTGTCTGTGTGTATGCATGTATATGTGTCTATGTGAATGTGTCTATGTATGTGTATGTATGTGTGTATGTGTGGATATGTGTGTCTGTGTGTATGTGTGTGTGCATCTGTGTGTTTGTATGTGTCTGTGTGTATGCATGTATATGTGTCTGTGTGTGTATCTGTGTCTATCTATGTATGTATGTGTATATGTGTGTACGTGTGTGTACATGTGTGTCTGTATGTATCTATGTGTGTGTGTGCGCATGTGTATATGTGTGTACTCTGCAAAACTTAGGAACCTAATACAATTTGTTATTTCCCACAAGCTAGTCTCCTGTTGTCTTATTTTTGCGGCTTGGCTGAGGAATTGACAGAAGGAAGAGACACACCCCGACACCCAGGAGCTGGCTCTAGAGTAAATTACAACTCATGGACATTTCCAGAACAATGCACAAGCAAATGAAAAGTAGGTTGGAGCTCCTAGTGAGTCCCAGTCCATTCAGTTCACACACGCTCTGACACACGTAGAACAGGAGAGGGACCAAGCGGCTGTGTTCTGTTTTTGAAGGGACGTGGGGGTAGAGGTGGGAAGGAGCCGTTCTCTCCACTCCTTTTTCTCTGGGCTGGAACAAAATGTGCCCCAAGAGAGGAGGGGCATGCGTTGCTTTGTTTTACATGTTGTTTGTTTTTATTTAGGCAATTAGTCACAGGTAACATGAAGCAACTTTTGAAGAGAAGCTGCTACAGGAAGGAATTCACGACACAATGGTGTTGGGTGTTGATGCTGGGGAAATCAAAATGTAGGGATTTTAAAACATTACAGTGGAAGGGAAAGATTTGACAGTGAACCAGGGACGTCCACATCTCTTTGCTTTAGCATTGATCTCACAGGAAAGGGAAAGGGAATATGTGACCATGAAAGTAGGCAGACAGCTGTGTGGAGATCTGCAGACGTGTGCACTACTGTGTGGAGACCTGCAGACAGCATGCACTATTGTGTGGAGACCTGCAGACAGCATGCATTACTGTGTGGAGATCTGCAGACATGTGCACTACTGTGTGGAGATCTGCAGACATGTGCACTACTGTGTGGAGATCTGCAGACATGTGCACTACTGTGTGGAGATCTGCAGACAGCATGCACTATTGTGTGGAGATCTGCAGACAGTATGCACTATTGTGTGGAGATCTGCAGACAGCATGCACTACTGTGTGGAGATCTGCAGACAGCATGCACTACTGTGTGGAGACCTGCAGACGTGTGCACTACTGTTGGAGACCTGCAGACAGCATGCACTACTGTGTGGAGATCTGCAGATGTGTGCACTACTGTGTGGAGATCTGCAGACATGTGCACTACTGTGTGGAGATCTGCAGACACGTGCACTACTGTGTGGAGATCTGTAGACAGCATGCACTACTGTGTGGAGACCTGCAGACGCGTGCACTACTGTGTGGAGATCTGCAGACAGCATGCATTACTGTGTGGAGATCTGCAGATGTGTGCACTACTGTGTGGAGATCTGCAGACGGCGTGCACTACTGTGTGGAGATCTGCAGACAGCGTGCCCCGTGCTTCACTCCGCGAAGGCAGTGTGGGTCCTGGTTGGTGTAGGCTGCTCAGGTTACCTCTCTGCTGACTGTAATTACACGGGACAATGTCGCCTTGGGGAGCCCGGGAGCTGGTGTCTGCTCGGAGGCCCAGCCTCTCTCTCTAAAGCTGGAAAAGCCACGGATCCATTTTCCACAAGTCACTTTTGAGAGTGCAGCCAGATCTAAAGTGCTTTTGCCCCTGAACAAAGGAGCAGCCATTCCCAAAGTCCAGTCCAACCTGAAATACCAGATTTCTAATGAGCCCTGGCCCCAGTCCTCCAGCTCACTCTACACCTGGCTTAACCTCTTTCTGCCTGCAGGTTCTGAGTCTCCCTTCAGTGGGAAATGGCTGTGTCTAGCTGCTGAGCAGATAAGCCTGCACGCAGTCCCTCTATTCACGCCCGATCATGCGGGACTTAGGAAGGAGCACTGCCCTTTGCTGTGACGCTGCCTGTTAGCCTCCTAACGCCTCCTGCTCACCTTCCCTGGATACAAAGCGGACTGATTTACTAGTTC
Source organism: Chionomys nivalis (assembly GCF_950005125.1). Lineage (NCBI taxonomy): Eukaryota > Metazoa > Chordata > Mammalia > Rodentia > Cricetidae > Chionomys > Chionomys nivalis. Next base: position 5,458,054 of record NC_080096.1, on the reverse strand, counting down.
TAACCAGTCATCGCTCTGTCACCACGTGTTTGGCTTACATAGTGTACTGGATATCTCTCAAATGATCCCAGGTCCCTGTGTTATAAAAATCTACACACTCCCACCCAGCAGATGAAAATGCCAAGATTCAAACCAAGCGTCTGATTCAGTTCTTGGTAATCCTGTGTGTCATCTTCTTCCTCTCCTCCTTCTTGTGGAGTGTGTGTGCACACGTATGCAGGATATGCGTGTGCCCATGTGTAAGTGTGGAGGCTAGAAGTCGATGCCAGGTGTCTTCATCTATCCTTCTCCATTTTATTTTTTGAGACAAGGTCTCTCACTTAATCTGGGGCTTGCGAATTGGTCAGACTAGCTGTCCAGCAAGTCGCCCCCATCTCCTATCTCCTCCTCTCTCTGTGCCCCCAGCACTGTTAGCCACCCCCACCCTCTCCCGCTGCCCCCTCTCCTCCCATCCCCCACCCTCTCCCGCTGCCCCCTCTCCTCCTCTCCCTATGCCCCCAGCACTGGTATTGCAGACTTGCACCATCAGGTCCAGGTTTTACCTGGTGCTGGGATCTGAACTCAGGTCTTTGTGTTGGCACGGTGAGCAGTGGAATCTAAACAGTTTGTTAGAAAACTAGTCATTCAGAAAAGTATGAATGAGAGGACTCTCTCTCTCCTTATGAAGTTAAAAAAAAAGATTAAAACAAAACAACAAAACAAGACACTCACTAACAGAAAAATGTGGAGGAGAAAAACACAAATCTTGGAGGGAAGTGTAAATTAGTGCAATTGATTTGGAAGGTAAGCTAGCAATTAGTATCCAAAGAGTTAATCATTTCCTTTTATCTAACTGCTTTACTTTGATTGATATATCCCAACAAAATAACTCAAGAGTTTGGTAAAAACAAAGTAGCAAGGCCAGCGAAGTGAGAGACACATTGCATCTGACCTACAGCATTGGCAGGAAAATACAACCCTGAGAGACAAGTAAAAAAGACAGTGTCTGTAACCTCGGTAAACACCTGCACCGCCTGGGATTTGGGTGGATCAGAAGCTGAGAGAGAAGGCATGGGGGGGGGGGGCAGCATCAGGGAAAGGTAATTAGGAGGTGATGGTGGCAAATATCCACACAGGGAGGCGGACGTGGAGAACACGCTAGACCGAGAGCCTGCTGTGAGGGAAAGGACAGAGCTGGGCATAATGGTTTGTCCCTGAGGTCAGCAGACCTGGGAGCAGGGCTCTGATTTAAATCTTGTAGTATTTTGTAGCTGTGATTCCTCTTGCCTTGATGTCACACCGGAAGGGCTTGAGAAGGCAACTTGACACGGTAGAGGGCTGTTTTCCAGAGCCACCGCGGGCAGCGGGCAGCGTGGCAAAAGCTGGATTACAGAAAGGGAAGTCTGAGATCAAGAACAGTCCCAAGGCAAGGCTCTCGGCAGGTGGAAGGTGGAGGAAGATTAAGCCATTTAGTGGCTTGCATTCAAGGCTTGGTCACCAGTTAGCTATGAGGCTTAAGGGCCAGTGAGGTCACAGAGACAAACCATTTTAGGGAAAGGGATTTAGCTACATTTACGGGCGGTTCGCAGCGAATTCCTCCTCATCAGCCCACCCAGGTTCTTAAAGGGGGCAGGTTACTCCTTCCTGACCCTTTTCCTCCAGCTGACAACATCTGGACTGACTTTTAACGGCTAGATCTCCTCAAAACAAAACAAAAAAAAAAAAAAATAGAGAATTCCTTTCTGAATTCAAAACACCTCTAGACTTCACGTTTCCTTGCTGGGGACTGAACCAGAGCCTTGTGTAGGCTAGGTGTGTGCTCTGCCTTGTGTAGGCTAGGTGTGTGCTCTGCCTTGGCTACGCTAGGTGTGTGTTCTGCCTTGGCTACGCTAGGTGTGTGCTCTGCCTTGGCTACGCTAGGTGTGTGCTCTGCCTTGGCTACGTTAGGTGTGTGCTCTGCCTTGGGTACGCTAGGTGTGTGCTCTGCCTTGGCTACGTTAGGTGTGTGCTCTGCCTTGGGTACGCTAGGTGTGTGCTCTGCCTTGGGTACGCTAGGTGTGTGCTCTGCCTTGGGTACGCTAGGTGTGTGCTCTGCCTTGGGTACGCTAGGTGTGTGCTCTGCCTTGGGTACGCTAGGTGTGTGCTCTGCCTTGGGTACGCTAGGTGTGTGCTCTGCCTTGGGTACGCTAGGTGTGTGCTCTGCTGTGAGCCGCATCTCCAGCCTTCCAAGATGGCAGACTCGGTGAGTCTTCAAACTCAGATCCTCCTGAGCGGTACGGTTGCATTAACTCTGGTGCCTTGTTTAGATTTGAATTTATAAAGAACCAAAGAATTCAAAATCAGTTCAGGCAGTAACTACGTAATCTTATTTTTGAAAATATTAACTTAATTTTGAAGAGGTTTTTCAAGTATAGATTTGATTTCGATGAAACAATTCAAATACCATAAAGAGTCTTTATTTTACCCCTTCTTAAAGTCACCTTACTTTTTCCTTGAAGTATGGAGAAAATCCATTATGTTTTACATAAAAAAAAAATCACACTTAGGAATGACTTTCTTAGATGTGCCTTTGACCCCGGAAGTGGTCGGTTCAGTTTTCAAAGTCCACCTATAGGAAACAGTAATAAAGATACACTGCAGAGGACTATTTAACACCAGGTCTGGTGTCTCAGGGGACAGTAAGTATATCTTTGTCTTGTCTGAGCTGCGATTTGATTCTAACTCAATAAAAAGTTATTAAGATAGCTAACAAAGGCTGGTCCCTTTATGGACAAATTCACGGATACTTAAGTAATAGAAACCTCTGCAAACTAGCAAACACACTAAATGAAGTGCGTTGAAAGCAAAACAGCAACATCTGAAAAGCTCATACTGGAAGCAGCATGAACAACAGGCCCCAGGGTCATGTATTAATCTACTGTCTCCAAGACAGGACGTGGACCTCCCCCAAAGCTGGCAACGGCCTCCACTCACGAAGACTGAATTAGTCCAGTTAGACCCAAAGAAGGAGGCTTTGTCTGCCTTCTCGCTAGAGACCCCAAGGTAAAGCTGGAATTGCAATTTGCTGGACAGCCTGGGCTGAGCAAGGCTCTTGTCCTATCCTCTGAAGTAACAGGCAGTCATGTCTACAGGGAACGCTTAGTGGGCAGGAAGACAGGGGAACAATGAAGCAGGCTGTTCTAGAAGATGACAGAGGTCCCCAGAAGACTCTTCTAGATCCCGCAGTGGTCTCTTTCAGCAACAGATGCTGCTTCTGAGTAATGACAGAAGCATGTACAGGCACACTAGCTTTGAAATCCGCAAACCCACGCCAGTGACCCTGGGCCAGTTGCTTAACCTCTGACAGCCAGCTTATTTCTGCATCTGCCAAAGGCGCTAAGTGTACCTACTTTTGGAGACGCTGTGGGGATTAAACGAAATAACACACGTAGAAGCACAAAGCCTGCCCCAAGGCCCCGGCAGACTTACGGTAGCTCGTCTCCTTTTGCCTGGAAGAGCTGAGGGATTTGAGGGTGCCCCTCCCCCCAGCACCAAACACGTGAGGAAGCACGGACTCGGCCCTACTTCATCTCTTCATCTGAATAGTGGCAGAAGACAGACTCTCTTGAGTGCCTGGTCCCAGGTCCTTTCCTGCAGACGAGAGGAGGAGTTGGCTGCAGGTGAACAGACCCTGACGATGCTGGGTGCAAGTTTGCTGTGCTCAAGGCAGACAAGGTGACTCAAGGAAAGACTGAGCAGACAGCAGCATGTGGGGCCACTATGGCTGTTATTTAGGTCCCAGCTCTGTTTTGTTTTGAGACAGAGTCTTGCTGGATAGCCCAGGCTAGCCTGAATCTCAAGATGCTCCTGCCTCCATCCGAGTGCTGGGAGTATAGACTTCTGTGGCCACATCTGGCCTGCTGTATCCTTTTCTTCTCAAATACTCAATAAATAAATGAAAAAAAATTTAAATATTTATTTATTTATTATGTATACAATGTTATGTCTGTGTGTATGCCTGGAGGCCAGAAGAGGGCACCAGACCTCATTACAGATGGTTGTGAGCCACCATGTGGTTGCTGGGAATTGAACTCAGGACCTTTGGAAGAGCAGGCAATGCTCTTAACCACTGAGCCATCTCTCCAGCCCCTGAAAAAAAATTTTGCAAAGACAACAAAACCGTAAAAATTGAGAATAAGTATCTGGAGATTTGGGGGGGGATTTTGGTTTTTATTTGTTTGTTTTTTGTTGTTTTTTTGTGTTGTTTGTTTTTCCCTCTCACGTGAGAGAAAACTGGTCCAGTAGAACTCCTGAAAGCAGCAGAGGTCAAAGTGTCCCGGGGCGCCGGGCGGTGGTGGCGCACGCCTTTAATCCCAGCACTCGGGAGGCAGAGGCAGGTGGATCTCTGTGAGTTCGAGGCCAGCCTGATCTACAAGAGCTAGTTCCAGGACAGGAACCAAAAGCTACGGAGAAACCCTGTCTCGAAAAAAAAAAAAAGTGTCCCGGGGCACCCCTGGTTGTTGCATCACAGGTGAGGAACAGAATACAGTACTCTGCTATGCCGAGCAGCCAGAACTTGCGCTGGTGACCTGGCTCGGGAATCTTCATCATGGACTGATCCCAGCCTTTGGTCCTGCTGTCAGTCATGCCTGAATCAGTTCAGGTCTCCGGCTGCAGTCTCAGTCCGGGAGCCACTATATCACTGCCTTCACAGGGTGGCCATGAGACCGGAAGGAGTCTTGGGATTCAATGGCGGTAACACTTGTCAGCTGCTCCCCTGTTAGGCCTTTCTTCTCCTTCAGGGTTAAGCCCAAGGTCAAAGGCAGAGGCCTCTGAGAAGCCCTAGGCCAACAACCATGACCTCAGATGTAAGTCCTTGATATAAAGCCCTGAGCATCCTGTAGGAAGTGTTCACTCCCTATCTCTTCCACGCGGTTAAGGCTACTTGTATCCTCCATAGACGGGGTCCGTGTCCCCTCTTGAAGGCAGCTGCATCCTGAGGAAGCGTGTCTGCGGGCAAGGAGTAGAACGCCACCATGTTTGTAGTGGTATTTCAACGGTATTTTAATAAACAAAGCTTGCCTGAAGATCAGCCTTGCAGGCCAGGCAGTGGTGACACACACCTTTAATCCCAGTAGCCACACTAGTTGCCTTAGAAATCAGGCAGTACACGCCTTTAATTCCAGTGGTGCACGCCTTTAATCCCAGCACTAGAGAGGATTATAAAATGGGAGGAGACAGGTCTCAAGACAGTCTCATTCGGAGATTCCTGAAGGTAGGATCGCCATTTTGGACTGAGGTAAGGTAAGAGCCAGTGGCTGGCTGCTTTGCTCTTCAGATCTTCAGGTTGAACCCTAATATCCGTCTCTGAGTTTTTATTAATCCTGCATCACATGTTAGCACCATCATGTAGGGGAACACTGCTGTCACCCCCTAAGGAGTCAGGAGAGGAGAACCCATGGCTACTGCATGTCCTGTGTCACCAAGGCCTTGGGCACTCTTTATCTTTTGACAGAACGTCTTCAGAACGAGACTTGGGTCACGTGGTTGACACCTGAACACATCTCGGAAAGAAAGCATCAGAAAGGGAAAGGGCCAAGAGGGAGGGTTGTGTGTGAGGACCCCTCCCCCCAAGCCACTCACCCTGGCTAATGGTTAGGCAATACCAGATGGAGACCCCCAAGGTGCAAGGGGAACCAAAACTGGAGTATTTCTCGTTGGTTTTCTGGCTTTTTTTTTTTTTTTTTTTTGTCTTGTTTGAGACAGGATTTTGCTCTGTAGCCTTGTCTGGCCTCCAACTCACAGCGATCCTTCTGCCTCGGCTTCCTAGTGCTGGGATTACAGGTGTGAGCCTTCAAAGACAAAAACAGTCTTTGAAGCTAAGTAGATTGCGGATCCAAACAAAAATATGTGCTCTGCTGGGGAGAAAGGGTTATCGGGTAGACACCTGGCAGAGACGTTTCTCTTGGCCAGCCTCCAAGAACAGCTCAGCTCCTACTGGGGTACACTTACTTTTATAGTACCCCAGACATTGTATACTGCTGATGTAAAAAACTATAATCCAATGATTTGGCATGTAATTTTTTTGCTGGTGCTGAAATCAAACGCAGGGTCATGGCATATGTGAGGGAAGTCATCTGTCACTGAGCTCCAGCCCATTTCTCGTGTACTCAGGGGTCAAGCTATCTCCCTACAGAAATGAGAGCTTGGGGAAGGGTGGGGTGTGTCCTGTGTGCCCTGCTCAGACCCCCATGACCCCCAGACCTGCTCCAGTGCCTACATCTGGTACGCACACCTGGTAGACATAGTCAGAAGTAGTAGCTAAATTAAAAATTAGAGATTTACTGAGACAGTTGGCAGCCGTAGATGGTGACTCTGGCTTTCCCTTGTTTAAACACAGGCCAGAAGCATGCATGTGCCCCACTCAGTCAGCGCTATGAGCAGAACCCACGGAAAGAGCACCAAGAAACAGTGGGAAAGTATGTTGGGTCAGGACTTGACCTACATGGGAACAGGAACAGAGTCCCCAGGGACACGGCTGAGGTCATGGGAATAGAGGGATGGCAAATGGGGAAATCCTGGGAATCCCAACCCGACTGTGCTAACAGACATGGGAGGTAGAGGGGAGGCAAGAGGTAAGGTCATATTTGGCTATGACTGCTCTCCCTGCCCCCTTCCCTCCTTCCCTCCTCCCAGTAAAGGAGACTTTTACAGACAGAGGGAAGTCTGCTGGCTGCTAGAGGCCATCTCTGCCCACACACTCCCAGAACCACTGGAGCCTGTTAGACCCTCGAGCACACAGGAATTACACAAACCTGGTCTTGACACATGGGTGCCTCGGTGCTGCTGGGGTGGTGGGGCACACATTGCTGCTGTGCTAAGCCCTATGAGGTGCCACGACAGAGATTAATGGGGGAGATGGCATATAACAACCGACCAAGAATGAGAAGTCACTATGACAACTGCCAAGGCAAGAACACCGTCAGTGCGCACAGCAGCAAGAAGGAAAGGCCCAAAGCGACAGACGTGTAAGAGGTTTAGTAGTGTCGTCTCATCTCTGGAGTGTGAGCACCCTACCAGTGTGCAGGAGCCTTTCCAGGGTTGTTGCTCTGCCACCTGGAACAGAGCAGATTTTTAATCCACATCGTGGGATGAATACAGAGGTTCCAAGCACAAGAACAGGACAGAAAGAGTCGGGAGATGCTTATCACCTCAGAACCCCCAGCATCTTCTTTGGATGCATTAACCTGGGGTGTACACCTATAATCTCAGCTCCTTGGGAGGCTGGAACAGGAAGATCACCAATTCAAGGTCTGCCTACGTGATTTGATAGAGGGAGTTCAAGGCCAGGATAGGTAACTTAGCAAAAAGCCTTCTCTCAAAAGGGTGGGGGTGGCAACTCTGTACAGTTCAGTGACGAGGCATTCACCTAACAAGCTCCTGGCCATAGGTTCAACTCCTGGTACAGGAAGGAAGAGAAACCTGCATCAAATTACTTTGGGCTATGAAAGAAAATATGCAACTTCAGAAGCTGTGTCTCAGGGAGGGGATCTGCTGGCCTTGTAAGTGCTTTCAAGATTTCTTTTCCAGAAGAAGCTGAAGGGGAGTCAAGGGTCAGCCATGCTCCATGTGTGGCAAAGCCAGTGTCCTGTCCCATTAAACAAATACATCACCACAAACAAGAGATGCTAAAGGACTTAGAAATCTGTAAGACAGCTACATCAAGTGTAACTAGAAGAGGGCAACATAAATTTTCTAAGTGAAATAGAATCCAAGCATCACGTCGCTGTTAGGTTACGACAGGTTTTCCCGGGGTTGTTGTCATAGTGACAAACACCATGACCAAAGGCAACGTGGGGAGGACAGAGTTTATCCTAGTTTCCAGCTCTTAGGCCCCGCTCTGCCACCGAGGGAAGTCAGGGGCGTTACTTACTAGCTTGCTCCTCATGACTTGCTCAGCCTGATTTTGTATACAACTCAGGACTGCCTGCCCAGTGGGCTGGGCCCTCACAAATCAATCATCAAACAAGAAAATGCTTGACAAACTTGCCTATAGGCAAATCTTATAAAGGCATTTTCTCAACTGAGAGCCCCTTTCCCAAATAAAGCTAGCGTGTGTCCGGTCGACATAAAACTAACCAACAGAACTGCTCCCATGTCAACTTGACAACACAAGCACACTGCAATTAACCCACAGACCTTCCTTTGTGGTTTGTCCCCAAGATCTCATATTAATATCAGCGTCACAATATAAAACACTTTCAACCCAAAACTTAACAAAACACACAAATGAAAACCAGAGCTGACTTTGACCTCGGACCTAAGAGCAAGGCCGCATATCCCATCTGTGCCACCAACAAAGCTGATAATTCTCTTCAAAGGCCCCTGGAGAGTACTTTCAGGACTGGTGAGGTTTATAATCAATACAGACCTGTGATACCTCCGATCCCTGTTACTGTAGAACAAGCAGCTTGCAGCACAGGCCACTGAAGAGAGATTAGCATATCAATTCAATAGGGTAAAGCTGGGGGCCCCAAGCAGTCAGAAAGCAGGCTCTACGCCTATGAAACATACATAGAATTTCAACAAAGAACGTTGGTCTCCTGAGTAACTGACAGGGAACGAGAGACGAATCTAAGTCACCCTCCTGGGAAGTAGGTCAAAGTTTACAGAACTAAAATAAACTGCAAGATGAGATATTGAAAACCTGCCATACAAGTAAAGATAACAAGAAACACAGTCTTGTGAATTAAAAGAAAACATGGCGGGGCAACACACTGACGGCGAAGGAAGGCACTACCACGTGGCCTTGGGGCCAAGGAGAAAGGTCAGCTGACTAATGCGGTGGTCAGCTGATGCAAGACTGTGAATGAAGCAGACACTTAGGCCTACACAGTAGGAATGAACATTTCTGCTTTGCCATGTGAGTTTGAGTGCTGTCAGGGTTGAACTGTGCTCTACAGGGCGTTGAAGTTCTAACCCGGTGTCTTAGAACGGGCTGTATTTGATAGTACAGTCGCTGTGGCTGATGAAGTGTGTTGCTCCTCAACCCAAGGATGGGTGTCCTTGTAAAATGATCCTATGAAGACGGAAGCAGATGCAGCAGTGATACAACTGTAGGTCAAGGAGTGCCAGAATTAGCCAGGCACAGCCAAGGACAGTCAGGCACAGCCAAGAACAGCCAGTCACAGCAAGGTACAACCAGACAACAGCCAGGGACAGCGGTCACAGCTAAGGACAGTCAGGAACAGCCAGGCACAGTCAGATAACATCCAGGGACAGCAGGCACAGCCAGGAACACCCAGTGACAGCCTACCACAACCAGGTGCTAGGAAGAGGCAAGAAGGATTCTACCCAGAGCCTCTGGGGGAGCACAGCCTTGGACTTCTTGCCACCAGAACCGAGAAAAAAAATGTCGCCATGATTGCGTCCCCCTACACCCCATATCAAAGTGAATGCAGATGTTTATCAGACATCCAGGGTCAGCTTTGAGGGCTGTTTGGGACTGAAGGCACACTTTGTGAGCTACATCATAACACTGGGATTGGCTATACAACAAGAAAGACCTGATCATTTGCTGTCTTGGGGAACTGCGAAAACGGGAACAGGTGCCAACCTTGGAAGCAAGGACATGTCTACATTCCAAGATCCCAGAGTAAGTTTAAGGAGAGCAGAGTCGGTCATCACGGCTGTAGATTAAATATAAGAAGCGCACGTAGCAAACATTCCCAGATAAAATCACCGCGTGGTGTAACGTCAGGAACCCAGCAGTCAATTCACGGGCCAGTGAACGTAATAAAACTGCCTTACATGATGAAGATGCAGCAGATAGGCACATCCGGTCTCACCTCACATAATGGTGTTGCAGCAATGCTGGTTCCATACAATTATGACAGCTGAGAAATTCCTGCCGCCTGGTGACATCAAAGCCTCCTCTTGTCCCCCAGCACAGCCTATGCCTCATCTGTTTATGGTGATGCCACAAGGTGCCTACAATTACCACAGGGCGCCATGCTTGATAATGAGTGGTTGTCCGACCGTCTTATTACTATTCCGTACTTCATATAGTTCCTTTAGACCATAGTTCTGCCACGGCTTTTAAAGTGAGCTCGCTTGAGCTCGCGGTAAAGCACACTGCTTTGCATTGTACAGCTATATGGCTGGCCTTGGCCCCGTTCATGCGTTTGCTGCAGGTCTTCTTGCCCTGAGAGGCCACAGGCAGTGAGTGGTCTCCTACATTTAGGTTTGTGTAAGCGTGCAACGCTGACACTCACAGCAGCTGTGACTCTGATGACTGACATGTGTGTGCATCTGCCAGCTAACGTCTGTAGGGCTTAGAGAAATGATCACAGTGACTACCAAGGAAACTAACCCAGGATGAGTCCATAGATGCGACGGGTTGAGTGGGAAGAGAGGGAGGAGACGACAGCCAGACAGCAGCCTCCTTCTCTGAGTGCACACGCCTTCCAGGTACAAGGTTATCGAAGTCTGGGTCAGAACCTAATCACATTCTTAGATCAAAACCACAATCAAAACAAAACATGAACAAGGTCAAGGCACCATGAAGTAATGAAAACTTACAGCCTACGAAACACCCCACTCTTAGGAGGGGAGCCGGGTCAGAGCAGGTCAGGTCATTTCAGCAGCAATAAAGATAAATACAGCACTCAATTTGCATAGACTATATACTTACAATGAATGTGTGCATAATTTAATCTGTATTCAACACCGTCCATCAGGTTCTTGGGTGCCAGAAAAGCATGGTGGTAAAATGGCTCCTCCCACAGACAGCCAGGCTTGACTTGCTCAGACGGTCAGACCTTGCTTGGCGCTTCCCTTCTAAGCTCAGGCCCACCCTGCTGGAGCAGGGCCATGCTGCTCAGTATGCGCCATTGCAGGAGCCTCTCTCAGTCCTTTCCTCTCCTTTCCTCTTCTTTTCTCTCTTTTAACTAAACCTTTAAAATCCCCCCTAAATGTAAATCAGTAATCTTTTTGCATCTAAAACTCAAGTTCAAATTTTCCTCCAGTAGCTTCATCAAATTGAAAACTGTGGAGAATCCATTTTTAACAAATCATGGCCCTTGGATTCCAGTGCGTTCCGTGGGTGTTTGGCACTGTTAGGGGTTTCCTTCCTGCCCTGTTTGATGAAATCTCTAGTTATAACACTGTTAGGTCACCAAGACTCATAGCCAGCCAAACCTCATCTGAGGCATTTATGTGGGTTTTCCCGAATACCCCTCAGCAACCTAAATCCTGAGTGTAGTGCCAGCTACCAGGGAAATTAGGCAGGGAGTACAGGAAATAGAAGTGACTAACGGTTAGTGATTGCACAACTTTTTCTCATGGGCATTTTCCATGGCTGGGAAACAAACTCACAGGTGCAGAGGGACGCAGTCGAACGCTCTGACATCCTGAGTGCAGTGTCTCCGGACACATGGAGAAACTTCTGGTTTGGTTCCTGGAAGGACTGAAGGTTTGAGTCATAAGCTTCTGTGCCTAAGGCTTGTTCACAGCTATAGCTGGGCAGTCAGGATTAAACACAATCAGCATCGGGGGCCGGCAAAGGTCAATGTTTAAATATTTACAGGCACACAATTGCCTTTTACTTGTAAAAAGAAGGAAGTCCTAATCATCTGATATCAAGAATCATCAAGAGGAACCATTTGGACCTTACTCTGCAAAGTTAACATTCCACAGATGTTTGAGACTGTGGTACTCTCATGGAAGCATCTAGAAAATGAACACCCATTTGTTGTCCAAGTCTAGTGCGTGAGTCAGCTTCCCTATTTTGTGACCAAAAAAAAAAAAAACCCAAAACCCCAAAACCAAAACAAAACTTTGGCCAATTAACTTCAAAGGAAAAAGGGTTTATTTCGACTGTTTATTCTGCTGAGAGGGTAGTCACCTCTCAACAACACCATAAACTAGAGACCAAATCGCCAACACACAGGTCTGCAGAGGAAGTGTGCAGTTCCAACTATGGCATTCAGAATGGGGAAAACATTAAGAGATAAGCAAGTATGGATTTTACTCGACAGTGTGGCAAAACTATTATAGAGGAGGAAGCTGGGAAGGAAGTCTGACCATAGGGACAGCTGGAAACATTCTAACACTCACTGCCATAGCAAGACCTTGTGTCTAAGGGACAGGGAGGCGGGAAGGAGAAAGGAAAAATACCTACTAGCTAAGCCCACACCCCGGTTGTGTGGAAACAAACAAAAACAACAATAGAAGGTCAAAAATGTCATTTGAAAATATAGGATGTATTGGATATGATGACTAACATTCTGTGACATAGGAAATAGAATTTTTGTTCAGGAGTCTTTACATCTGGAATTCCCCCCTATTTTATTTGGGTAGAGTAATCATAAAAGCCTACAGGGAGATTTTGTCTCTGAGTTTTCTGTGGTACTTGCATTTGGTTATTAACTTTGATATTAATGAGTGAATATAACCATCATAGGCCACTTTCAAAGGTTGAAGACACAGACATACACACAGATACACACACACACACACACACAGAGTCACCTTATACATCCATATCTATATCTCTGTCTCCAAAAACCAAAGGGTTTCAGGAGGCTCATTAGTTAACGATGATGCGTTGCTTCAGTTCAAGCCTGCACTCCGTGTCTTAGAACGAGTGCAGCATCCACTTATACTGTGTGTACTACAGTACTATGGCTATAGTGTGGCGCCTGCACTACAGGACGGTTCGCAAACTGGGCAAAGGACTGGATTTAAACACATACACACAGAGACTGAGAGACGAGACACAGGTCATCCTTGAAACAAGATGCCTCCTGTATTGTGTTTCAGAGCAGCTTATACAGGGATCCTTTACTGATAGCCACGCCCAGCCAAACCCATCAGAAACCACTCCCGCCATCAGGAACTCCTGAGGGTCTCGTGCTCAGAGCAGCTGCAAACACAGGAAAACGAGTTGTTTTGCTCAGAGCAGCTGGAAGCATAACAAGTTGTTTACAAGAAATTCAGGGTCTGAGGGTCCACAGCCCTCAACAAACAAGAAACTGTGTACCCACATGCCGGGTACCATACACCCATCTACCCACCTGCCAGGTACCATACGCACACCTGTCAGGTACCATATGCCCATCTCCCTGCCTGCCAGGCACCATACGCCCATCCACAGGTCTATATGCCCATCTACTCACCTGCCAGGTACCATACGCCCATCCACAGGTCTATATGCCCATCTACCCGCCTGCCAGGCACCGTGCTCTCATTCACTTCCAGTTTGCCTGGGCAGAAGACACATTGTTCTATCATTCATTTGCAAAGTTTTCTTGTTTACACTATTTGTACAAAGGTGTGTAACATCAGAAAAAGTGGCATGTTACTCTCTGTCTTCTCCATAGTGGAACTAACCAGGAAACGGAGACCCTAGAGAATCCGTAAAGTCCCACTCCTGTGAGTTCTTTGTGTCCACTCACCCCTCATCACCCGACAAATCCTCCTGTTTGTCTGGCCCACCCTCCGAGAGACACGGAAAGGCCAGCTGGAAGAGCCACTGACTAAATTAAAACACACTAATTGGGCATTAGATTTCTGCTGAAAGCGTCCCCTCCCAGCACCACTGGTGAAGTCTCGTGGGTGTCGGATGTACGACTAAGAGGAAATTCTTTCTTTCTGCCCAAATGAATCATTTGGAATTCGTTTTGGTAAGCTTTCTTATTGGTTCCTGGAAAGATCAAATGCAGGATGTGGGAAATTCAACAAGTCAAACAGTCGAGAGGCTTTATGAATTCAGCGAATGGAAGCAAGAACTGACATCCCAGCGCAACTCCATCCTTACTAAAGAAAACGCACTTCTTCGCTGAACAATTCTAAACAAATCAAAGCTGCCTCTCACATACGGACAGATGGATGCTGTCACCTCCACACAGATGCTGTGAAAATGTCTGCAGTTCAAATAATACGCTAGACTTATGTTTTGGACAAGGTCTCATGTAGCACGGGCTAACCTCATATTCACTAAGGGTTCGAGACTGACCCTGAACTTCTGATCCTTCTGCCTCTAATTCCCCAGTGTTGCGGTCACAGGTGTATGCTGCCACACACAGTGGGGGTTTTCTTTGTTTGCTTGCTTTATCACATTTATTTATTTAGTGTGTACACACATGTACATAATACATGCTGTGGCGTGTGTGTGGAGGTCCGAAGTCAATTTTGAGGAGCTAATCTTTCCCTGCTCCCACCATGCAGGACTTGGTCAGGTGGTCAGGCTTCATAGTGAGCATCTTTACCCTCTGAGCATGTCAGTGGTGCTGGGACTGAAACCAGGCATTGTGCATGCCGGCAAGCACTCGACCAACTGAGCTACATCCTCAGCCTCATACTAAAATAATTTAAGAACACATAGATCTTAAGATCTTTCTGATTTAACATCAGTTCCTAGTTCACAACATTACCAAGAACATGCCATATAAAATTAACCTTACACAACTAGGCATGATGACATGTAGCTACAATTTCAGCACTCAGAAGGCTGAGGCAGGGGGACTGTAAATCTGAAGGCAGCCTGAGATGTTTAGCAAGACCCTGTCTCCATAGCAAGCAAACCTAACTTGACGCTCAGAGATGTCTCACCACGCACTGTTCACATCCTTGAGAAGGAGAGCAGCTTGCAGACTCCTGTTCTGGTTAGTGATCTTTCACGTTTGGAATCCCCTCCCCTCTGGTGGTTTTTTTTTTTTTTTTTCACAATGGGAATCAAAGTCATCAGGGAAATGTTCTCTTAAATGTTCTATGGAGCTGAGTTCCGTTCTGCTTTATTCAAAGACCGTGAGCAGCCCCCAGTTCCCAGTTTTGTCCAGAATATCCCACCCAGGATTCCGCCGTTGAGCTCATGTTGCCCTTAGGAGGCTGCAGACTATTTTTCGGCAAAGGGGTTAAGGTCAATGGCTATGGTAATAAATCACATGACTAGCACATATCTTTGATCAGATGGGATGAAAGTGGCACTCTTTTACGGTCATCTTAAGCAAAAACAAAACCTGTAACTCCAGTCAAATCATAAGGAAAACATCTGATAACTCTCAGTAGAGGGACTGTCTTAGTCCACATAGGCTATAAATAAAGCCGTAAGACAAAATAGACATTTTATTATTTATTTGTTTGTTGAGACAGGCTAGCCTGAACTCATTATATAGCCTCAGTTGGTCTTGAACTTAAGAAAACCGTCCTGCCTCAGTCTACCAAATGTTCCAACCACGGGCATAAGCCACTATTCCCTCTCCCTCAGCCTACCAAATGTTCCGACCACGGGAGTAAGCCACTATCCCCTCTCCCTCAGCCTACCAAATGTTCCGACCACGGGTGTAAGCCACTATCCCCTCTCCTAAAAGCAGAAATTTCATGCATGACAATTCTGGAGGCTGAAAAGACCAAGCTCAACACACTGGCCGGTCAAAAGACTGGCTCTGCTTCATAGATGGCTTCTTTCCTCTGTGGCCTCACAGGGGAGAAGAAAAGAGATAATTCTGGTCTCTTAGCTCCTGATGATGGCACTGATTCCAATCTCACAGGGCTCCACCCCCTGGGCACACTTGCACCTCCATCAAGGCCCCACCTCCTAAAACCATCCCCGTGGAAAATAGGGTTCAGCCTATGAGTTTTGAGGGAAATGCCCAGATGGCAGCTCAAGGGCTTGCTGCAATGCATTCAGAAGGGCCATGCTCATTAAAGGTGAGGGGAAGCCGAGAGATCTCCACTGTGGGAGGGCCTGAGGAGCTATCACTGTGACGGCTACAGCTGTCAGCTTGATTGGCTTGAGAGAGGCCTCCATTTGCTTGTCTATGAGGATTAGACCAGAACGGATCAGGGACTTTAAACTATGAGCAGACTGCTGGAGGATGAGCGACGAGGTGATACCTTTGCAGGACGCACCCTTGGTTCTAGCCTCTTCCTGGCAGCAATGACGTGAGCAGCTTCCCTCCCCCACACCCTGTATGCTGCATGCTGTCATGGCAATCTACCTCACCTCAGGCCCATAACCATGGCGTGAGCTGGCCACGCATTAAAACTACCAAGACAGTGAGCCAACTCTTTGCTCATTCAACTGGTTTCAAGTATTCATCACAGAAACAAAATGGTAATGAGCACCATGTGTGGTGGGCAAGCGTAGAAGATTGGCCAGTACACTGGGACCCCATTTGGCTCTGGGCTATGTAACTCTCCTTGCAATAACACACTTGCAGCGGAGCTTCTCGGCCTATGCATATTGGGTCCATGCAGCCCCAACTCCCCAACGATGTACCCAGCAACCACAAAATCACCTTGACCTTCCACCTACATTACCCTACACACCACACACTGCCATCTCTGAGCAAGTATATCATGTTCCTCATTCCTGGTAACAATCAAATTTAGACAGTTTCTATTTCAGTAAATTCCAACTATACCTGGGTATGAAGACTAGAATGGCTAATCCAGCTGGAACTGGTTTGGGGTGTATGTGCAGCAAAGTAAAGGTTTCCTCTGGAAACCTTTCATGGAATGTGATGGATTGAGTAAGAATGGCTCCCACAGACGCAGAGATCTGAACACTTGGTCACTGGGGAGCGGCACTATTGGGAAGGATTAGGAGGTATGGTCCTGATGGAGGAAGTGTATCACTGGGGATGGGCTTTGAGGTTTCAAAAAGCTCACTCCAAGCCCAGAGTTGCTCTCTTCCTGCTGCCTGTGGATCTGGATGTAGAACTCTCAGCTACGTTTCCAGCACCATGTCTGCCTGCATGACGCCATGTCATCAGCCATGATGACAATGGACTAAACCTCAAAACTGAAGCAAGCCCCAAATGAATGTTTCCCTTTATAAGAGTTGCCATGGTTACGGTGTCGCTGCTTCGCAATGATAGAACACTGACTGGACGGAGGATCCCTGTTTACCATCTAGGACTGTGCATACGATCAGCATCAGACGAATTATGGGAAGGAACACGTACAGTGAGCTAAGTTAATACGTACCTAATCTGGCAATCCGAATACAGAGCCGCTCAGACCAGAGCCCTGAATACCTAGCTGCTCGTTTCCCTGAGAAAGTCCCACCCAGAGCACCTCTCTCATGAGGCCACTGTCAATCTTGACTGCATCTCCCCCCGTTTAATCTGCACTATCGCTTTTATTGCTATTTTTGCAAACCTGTGTGACCCCTTATTTCCAGTTGTCTGCGGGATTTTGTTCTCATTGATTTTTTGAGAATTTCATAGATGAATACTGATTTTATCATTGCTATCTCCCTCCCCCCTACAACCCTTCCCACGCACCACCCCCACATCCTCTCAATATGGAACACTCAGCCCAGACCCTAACCACCAGTAATAAATGGTTATTATAGGGTGTCCTAGACAAAAGGCGGGGGTGGAGTGTCCTAGAGCAGGAAAAAAAAAAAAAAGGATATTGGACAAAAACCAGGAAAATCAGAACAAACCACAGACTTTACATAATAAATATATCACATATATTTCCTTAACCATAGCAAGTGTGTCGGCAATGTGAGACATTGCAATAGAGGGACCTGGGCATGAGAACGTCTTCCTTTTCTTTCAGCTTTTCTGTGATCCAGTGTTCATCTGAAAATCCATACAGGTGGTTTTAAAATGCCATAGTTTCTTCTCTATAACTTATTTGTAAATGGTTCAATAAAGACACATAGATAGCGAGAGGAAGAGGGAAGAAAAAGAAAACATAACATATCATTAATACTTGCTGGCCAAGGAGTGCCCACGTGTTTTCTGTATTCATCTGGCAGCTCCTCTGGAAGTCTGGGATTGTATCGACATTAAACATTTTTGAAGACAAAATGTTGCCATGTGAAAGAAGAAATGTCTGCTAAAAAACTATTACATTTTTACATAATAAGCTGCTCTTCCAAAAGTAAAACAGCAGGAAGAGACTGAATCTGAAATGAGGAAAACCCTTCTCAGAAGGCATCGAAGCAGACACTCTTCTGCTGGGGATGGCCGGTGACCCAGCCATGTGGCTGCAATTCAGCCATAGTAGGTTTGAGGTTGTTCAGCCTCTTTGATCTCATACTTCCTAAGTTGAGGAGACTTTTTCTTAAGTATGTACAAGGCAGTTAATATTAATTAATTAATTAGTTAATAATAAAAATATTATCTATGAGGCTAGAGAGATGACTCAGTGGTTAAGAGAGCTGTCTTCTCTTCTAGAAGACACAGGTTCGATTCCCAGCACCCACATGGCAGCTCACAGCTGTCTGTAACTCCTGTTCCAGGGAATCTGACATCTTGACACAGATTTGCATGCAGGCAAAAACACTAATGCACATAAAATAAAAATAAATCATTAAAAAATAAAATATTACCCATAAAAACACTCTATTAAAAGTCTAAAAATTGGCCAGGCATGGTGATGCAAGCCTTTAATCCCAGCACTTAGAGGGCAGAGGCAGTCAGATCTCTGAGTTTAAGGCTAACCTGGTCTATATAGTGAGGCTCCTCTGGCCAGCCAGCGCTACATAGTAAGACCTAAGAACTGAAATCAGGTAGATGTGAATTATGCTACAGACACACGAGGGATTACTAAAGTGTCATGAACCAAAACCATCATGGAACAGCACTTACTGGCAATGAGAAAGTTGACAGTATACACCATTCAACAGAGTCTAGTTATTTATCTATTTATTTATTTTTGAGTTTTTTAAAGACTAGGTTTCTCTGTGTAGTGCTGGCTGTCCTGGAACTCACTCTGCAGACCAGGCTGACTTTGAACTCAGAGAGAAGGCATCCACCACCACCCCTGGCTTTCATCATAGTCATCTCTGAGGAAGCTTGTCATTTTGCTGGCCTTAACCTTCTGACACCGTGAAGAAATCCTCTGCACACAAGACAGAAGCGCATTGTGACGCTGAATCTATAAGGATGCTTTGGAGGTATCAAGTGGTTGACCAGCCTTAGGAAACATGGAAGCGCCACACAGAAAATTACATGGGTAGCTGGGAGACGATGGTATCTCACACCTTTGATCTCCAGTACTCCGGAGGCAGAGACAGATGTATCTCTGAGTTTGAGGCTAGCCTGGTCTATAGAAGGAATTCTAAGACAGCCAAGGCTACACAGAGAAACCCTGTCTCAAAACAAAACAACAAAAATCCAACTTAATATAAAAGAAAAACAGCATGGGCTTTGCAAGAACAAAATGGGGGTCTATGTGTGTCTTCATTCTGCAAACAGTTAACTGCCTGCTGCCTTCAAAACATTCTGCCAGGGAAGCCAGGCGTGGTGGTGCACACCTTTAATCCCAGCACTCAGGAGGCAGAGGCCCGTGGTTCTCTGAGTTCAAGATCAGCCTGCTCTACACAGCGAGCTCCAGGACAGCCAGGGCTGTTACACTGAGAAACCCTGCCTAGAAAAAAACAAAACAAAACAAAAACAAACAAACAAACAAAATCCACTCTGCAAGGGGCTGGGAGAGGAAAGAAAGGCAGCTACAGAGTTGGATAACCAATGTTATTTGACTTTAGTGAGCTTATAATTTATCAGGAATGTTCAAAAAGAAAACTTTGTAAATAATTTTGCTGTACAGAACATTAAAGGAAGGAGAGGGAACAATCCCAGGATGTTAAAACACAGATGTCCCTGCTGTGATATATGAATACAAGAGTCATCTTTTCACTGCCAACCGCTGCTACGGGGACGCTGGTAGCGGGTTTGTAAAGAGGAGTGAAGGAAAGCTCCCTGGGAAAGCACAAACATACTACGTGGCTGAACACGTAGCGAGCATAAGGAAGTGAGTGCCAAGAAATGACCCGGCAGGTGGGTAAGCATCAGAGAACAAGCTGGGTGCGGTGGGGCGCACTTGTAATGCCAGCACCTGGTGGAGGCAATCAGACCCTCAAGGGCAGCTCTGACTCAAAACCAAAACAGGAGAACAAACAAAAAAGCCAGAGAGAATGGAAATGTACGTTAGGGGAAGTCTGGACTCTCGATTTTAGGTGGGCGCGGCCATGAAACATCCCTGGGTGGTTTGAGAGCCTGGTGAAATCTGCCTTAAAAGAGAAAGTGGCCTCTGTTGCTGGCAGAAAGGTGAACGGGAAAAGACCTTCAGGTACGGCATCTCAGTGGCAAACAAGATGTTTTCAAACACCTTTGTAAATGCCTGGCTGAGCTGACAGAATGGGAAAGCCCTGACATCTGACAACAGAAGGGTAAGTCAATAGGATAGGAACAGGCTCGCCATCTCCCTGGAGCAGCCTGCCAGCTTCTGGTGGCCTAGCACACTCAGCAACGAGGGCCCATAGGCCACACCCAGCTTGATAGCCAATTGCACAAATAAAGTTTTATTGGGACAAAACCACACCCCAGCATTTATACATTACCTGACTGTGTTCATGGCTACCATGGCAGATGTGAGTAGTAACAACAGGGGCCACACAACACACAAAGCTTAAAATATATATAGTCTTTCCAGTCCGACCTTTGAGAAAGACTATGCTGATCCCTGGGCTTGAGTTTTAGTTGGTTAAGTTGGGGGTTCGGGAGAAAAAGCCTGGGATCTGACTAGAGTTAGGGTGACCCTATGAAAAAACCCCATGTGAGCTGGGATCCTGAGAAGTAACCCCTCAGCCCATGAAGCAGGAGCTTTCTCTGAAGGAGAATCTGAGGGGATAATCACATAGTGTGTCTTGGATGTGGTGGGAGGGAGAGAGCTTCCCCTGAGTATGCGTTAACACAGGCTAACCTTTCACAGGTCAAAACCCATATCATCTGTGGGGTAGAAATAAAAACCTCCCAGCCTAAAATGTGGTTTATCCAAGTGAACCATTTGACAGTTAATCTAGGTTTAGAGCTTTAAATGTCAGTCACCTTGGGTTCCCACAGATGGAAGTTTTACAAACAGTGTAAGCTTTGAATGGAAAAGCACAAAACAGACGAGAAACTGAATTACTAAAAACAGAATTAAGGAGAAAGCCAACTGTACAAGTTGGTCACAGAGGTCAGGATCCTGAAACTATTAGGTACCAAATGTTGACAGTGTTGGTTATGATTTAAAAAACAAAGAAGGCATCAGCCTGGGCACTGTGGCGGACACCGTAATCCCAGCTTTTAGGAGGTTCGGACAGGTCATGTGAGCTTGAGGACAACCTGGGCTACAAGGGAGACGCTGACTCAAAAAACCAAACAACAAAATCAAACAAAAAAAGGGGGTGTCACACAAGGGGAAAGAAGTCACCAAAAATGGCTCACTGTACTTTAATAGAACCAAATGCCATGCCTAAAAGTTCTCAAACTTTTCAGCCTATAATTGGGGTTATAAAACCAATCCAGGTAACAGAGATGTCCAAAGAGAGCAAGAGCAAATTGGAAAGCAGGTATGAAGAGATTATACAAAAACCCAGCAGAAAGGAGGAAGTAGAAAGCACAAGAGGAAAGAGATATAAAAGAGTAAAAATCTGATATTCATTCAATCAAATTATAGGAGGAAACGCAATTGAATGGCTAAAATTCGTCTGATGATACACACGATCTTCAGATAAAAATAACCTCTGGAGACCTGCTATGAAGAAACTGCAATGCACAGCAAAAGAAAACTATTAATACTCAGGGGAAAAATAGAATCATGACTAATTTCCCATCGGTCTTGATATCAGAAGCCAGAACAATGGTTTTAAAGCTCTATGGAAGAACACACACATCATTTTCAAGATGAGGGTGAAGGGCTGGAAACATGGTTCAGGGGTTAAGAATCCTCATTCTTGGATTCGTTCTCTGCCCCCACATGGCAGCTTGTAACTACCATAATTCCCCTTCCAGGAGATCCAATGCCCTCTTCTGACCTCTAAGAATACCAGGTCTGCATGTAGTGTACATACATACATACATACATACATACATACATGCAGGCAAGCAAAACCCTCGCCCTGTGGTTTGAATGAGAATGGGCCTCATAGGCTCATGGATTTGAATATTTTGTTCCCAGCTATAGAACTGTTAGGGAAGGATTGGGAGGAGCAGCATGTGTCACTGGGAGTAGACTCAGGTTTCAAAAGGCTGAGCCATTCCCGGCTCACTGTGTTTTCTCTCTCTCTCTCTCTCTCTCTCTCTCTCTCTCTCTCTCTCTCTCTCTCTCTCTCATCAGATATAATCTCTCAGCTACTTTTCCAGCACCATGCCACCGTGCCTGGCTGCTTACCACTTTGCTCCCTGCCATGAAGGACATGGAGCTGCCTTCTGAAACTGTAAACAAGTTTCCAATAAAATGATTTCTTTAGAAGTTGCTTTGGTCATGGTGTTTTGTCCTGGCAATAGAAAATAAACCAAGACACTCGTACAATGCAATAAAGAAACATATTTAAATAAAAGAAAAGGGTCAAAACCAGGCAGGGTGCACAACTGTAATCCTTCCTCTCCAGCAGACAGATTCCTGCGAATTCAAGGCCAGCCTGTTCTACACAATGAGTCCCAGGCCAATCAGAGCCACACAGTGGAGCCCTGTCTCCAAAGAATAAAAGGAAATGCGGAGCAAAATAGATTGCAAAGTAAAAGCTATTTCTGGAATCAAGGCTTGCTACATAATAACAAAATATGGGATTCAAGAGATTGAATGCTTTTTCTGCTGCTGCTGCTGCTGCTGCTGCTGCTGCTGCTGCTGCTGCTGCTGCTGCTGCAATGGTGTGGCAGATCAAATCCAGGGCTTCTTGGGGGATAGCTAACCCTCTCACGAAGCCACCTTCACAGCCCAGAAACCTCACCAGCAACACCGTTTCAAAATTCCTAAGGACAATCCACAACACAACTTCCCGCAGATGGAAGCTGCTGCAGGGCAGTGCCCCAGGGGCCTGCAGTCCTTGCCTGAGGCAAACAAGCCTCCCCCTACCCCCACCCCGTCAGCTTGGAGGGCTAGGGCCCCTAACCATCAGCATTGCCTCAGCTGAGATAGACTGCCTGGTCCAAGGATGCCTCTTCCTGCTGAGAGCAAGCTACGTGAGTGACTGGCCAATGGGGTTGAAGGAACAACTCTGAGGCGTACCTCCTGTTTAAGAGCATTCCAGAGTCAGAGGTTGCATTGCGGAGGCCACATTTCACCTTCTCTGCTCATCTCCCTCCCCTAACATCCGTCTGCCATAATAATCTCCACCCCAAAGACCGTAACAAATACCCAGGGTGGGGCACTCACGTGTGAGGGGCCAGAGCCGTGTGGCTGAAGGTCAGCAGAGACAGTCAACCTACAGTTGGATTTTTGTGTGATGTATGTAGAAGATGCAATTAAATATTTAGAAACTGAATAAGGTAACTAAATGAACAAACCAGGAAGCTCAAAGGTGAGGCCATCTAAACACACAGGTGCACAAAAGACAGGATGAAGGAGTCACATCAAAAAGATGTGAAGGGCCTTGCCCTGATGTCACGAAGAGAAAACAAGACGTTCATAAGCCTACGGTGTTAAACGCTGTTGATAAGAAGCCAGTTACAGGGGACGTTTGCACATCCTAACCACACAGATGCCTCTTTTTGACTACCAAGTGTGTCCATCCTATAGCCTGGGGGCCACGTGGAGCCAAAGACAGCTGTGAACACTGTTAGTATTCAGGTGTCTGTGCTGGCCTGACCTTGGGACCTGAGGACAGGACATCCTCAGCTGTAGCCTTTAAGAACACCTCTTGGGTCCTACCCCCCCCACACACACACACACACACTTCTGCTGCTCCTCTGTTGCATGGTATCTTTCTCATTTGCGCAGCTGCTTTTTTTTTTTTTTTAATTACAACAAATGCAGTCCAATGCAAAACCATAAGCTCACTTAAAACATGGAGATTTATCTTCAGCAGTTTTTGTTTTTGGTAACTTGAAGGTATGGTTCTCCAACTCCGAACTCTGTAGGTGACCTGGGGTTGCCCTGTCAAAGGTTAGACACGCCTGAGTCTTGCCTGCCTGCCTGCCTGCCTGCCTGCCTGCCTCCCTCCCTCCCTCCCTCCCTCCCTCCCTCTCTCCCTCCCTCCAGTGGCGCTCTTTTCACCGCCAGTCAGGAAGCTGGGTGCCTTCTCAGGCCTGGCCCATCAGAGAACTGCCTTCTCCACTCCAGACTTGGCCAATGGGGGACTGCATTTCCCTGGCCTTCAATTTGTTCTACTGAGACTCAGATTTTATTCAAGCCACAAACGAGGCTCTTGTGTATTTCCGCTGGAGGGCATCAGGGTGAGGGCATCAGGGTGTGCTAGCAGGCATTATGCCACTAAGATACCTTAAAGTGGCCAGTCTCGTGGGAATACCTGGACAGAGAGCCCTCAGCTTCACCCACTGCCTCCCCATGCTGATCCACTGACTGCCTTTTCTTATTTATGAGGGGGAGGGGGTTTCTGTTAAAAGCAAATAAAAAAAATTCTGGCAGAACTTGTCTACCCCTCCTCGCTTTCTGTCCTGGGTATAAGAGCATGGGAAGTGAATTTATCTAGCGCCTTACGTCATGCCCATTTCTAAGTAAATGTTACAAAGTGTTAGCTATTATTAGTTATTATTCCTCGTCCCCAAATAAGGACATTCGCCCTATTTATAAAATCTCCATGAGAATATGAATAGGCGTTCAGTTTCTACTTGGGCAGTCGTCTCACTAATGGGCCAGCTTTTCATGGTGCTGCGTATCGCTGATTGAGGTTCGGGGGATAAAGCTCTCTCTGTCTGTGATTATTTCCTTACTTTCGAGTGCTTCCAAGAACTGCCTGCTTCTCAAAACCTCTGTAAGAATGTAGATTCTCTGGTTTTTCTCTAATGAATTTTCCTTTGGGGATTTTTTGTTATTTTAGTTTTGGGGGAGTTGTTTTTGGATGGGTTTTGTTTGTTTTTTGTTTGCTTTGTTTGCTTGCTTGGTTTTTTGAGATAGGGTTTCTCTGAAGCCCTGGCTGTCCTGGAACTTGCTCTGTCGACCAGGTTGGCCTCGAACTCAGTGATCCACCTGCCTCTGCCTCCCGAGTGCTGGGATTAAAGGCAGGTGCCACCACAGCCTGGCTTTTCCTTTGTGTTTTATGTCATTTGGGTTGCTGTACTCACCCACATCTCTTGTCCTACGATTGAAGCCTATACCTGTGATCAAGGTGGTGCTATGTACTAGGGGATATAGAAGTAGCACTGTTTATCAGTGTCCTATACTACTAGGGGATATAGAAGCACCACTGTTTATCAGTGTCCTATACTCTAATTAACAAGGCAGGGTAGAGCATATGGACACATTAAAGAAAGGGGGAAGCCACCAGATAGCTCAAGTGACTTTGGAAAAGTCCAACCATCAGAAATGCACATGACAGGTACTCAGTAAGCAGCAGTGGAGTGGGCAGCGGTCACCTGGGCTGTCCTGGTGTGTCTCCTGATGCAGCAGGCAGAATCTGTTAACAGAGTTGGTTTTCTTATTTTCCCAAATTGGGAAATCTAAGTTTTGACATGTATTTTTTCAATAACCTTAACTACTCACAACCCCCTAAGGCTCAACAAAGGAATACTCACTCACCTTAATATCATAGGAAGGCACACTTTAAGAAAACACATATATGCACAACCCTGCAACCTTTAAGGTATCAGACACATTCATTATGACAAGAAAGATTACTCTGGGGCTCAGAGCATGGTTTTAATAGCACAATCAGACTGATCAAAGAAAAGATAAGAAACAAATGTTCCCACACAGACGGACAAATTTATCAATTACCAGTGATAATCAAACCATCTTTCTGAAATTTATAGTCTGGCACCAAAGGTTTTGTTGTAGAAAATCAGTACCAACCCACATTTTCCAGAATAAGGCTACCAGCTCAGTACATTCCCATTTAATGACCAAGGACAAGAGGAGATGAGCTTCCACCTGAAATGGCCTCTGACCCCAGGATCCAGCCCCAGCATCCAGGGGTCTCAGCAACTCTCCTGAGTAAGTAGGTTGTCAGTGTCCACCCATACTGTAGAGTGAAAAGGGCCAAGGAAAAAACACTGTGCCCTGGAGTAGACCTGAGACCTGGGCTAAGGACCCCCTCCCTGATCTGACCCAGAACCAGGGCCTAAAATCCCACTAATCCCTGAGCTTGCCCCAGAGTCAGGCTGCAGAATTCCACCAATCCCTGAGCACAGAATCCCACCAATCCCTGAGGTCCCTGAGTACAAAATTCCACCAATCCCTGAGTATGAAATCCCACCACCAATCCTTGAGCTCGGCCCAGAATCAGACCAGAAAAATCCACCAATCCCAGGTGACCCTGGTGAGCTCCACCCCCTCAACCCTGTATCATCTCTACCCTGTTCGGTTTGCTGCTGCTTCTCACTCCTGAGGCAGCCGCTCTCCTGGATTCTTCTTCCCAATAAATCTCTTGAGTGAGGTTTGTTGTGCTGTGGGGTATGACATTTCTGCCAGAGCTTCGCAGGAGCCAAAGAGCGGAGCAGAACTGTAACACTTTCACTGAGGAAGAGCTGTTCCACCCGAGGGGCCCTGAGCAGAGCTGGAATCACTTCGCTGGGCAAACACTCCCAGGCCAGAGCAGGATGGTTACATTTGCCTTGGCGTGCCTTTCCTGGAGCAGGACTGGAAGCTGCGCCACTTACAGTGACCCTGTAGTATTCCTGGCTGCCAGGATACCTCTCCATCTGAGCTGCAGTGTTTACACCTGTGCTTCCTGGCACTGATGAAGTCAGCATTTGGCAAGCCTTGGAACAAGAGGATACAGTTTCACATCTCTAGGTCTTCACCTAAGTTCTAGACCCTGTGTTCATCAGTCACACCTCCCATGCTCTAACTCCCCAATCCACTGTTTCTCCCTGGGTCTTAATAAGCACAATCGTCCACCCTCTTAAAAGTCTGAAATCACAAATCATCCTTGACTTTTCCTCCCCTCTGTTTCTCACAGGCAAGCTATCATGAAGGCCTATTACTTCCAAATCCAAACAGAAGCCCAGAATCTGTGTTTCTAGAACCTTCTCATTCTGCTTTCTCCCATCTTCCACCACCTTCTCTCACCGGCAATTCACACCCGAGACACCGACAGTGGCCTCCGGTTGTTTTCAGCGAGCCTTCTGCCAGCCCATCCCACCGAGCTCTCTCCCACATTGGACTGTGCCTCTCTGCAAGCTCTTCCTCTAGACCACGGCTCCTCACACTTCATCCAGGTCTCAGTACATCTCTCCCAGCTCCTCCCATGCTAGTCCAATGATAGGCGCATCCGTTCGCTCTCTACCACCTTTCCTGTTAGACTGGAAGTTTCACGGGACAAAGATGATATCCACCGTCCACCAGCGTACCCAGTGCTAGAACAGGGAGTGAGCAGCTTGCTAAATTTGGCTTGAGTGAATGAATGTTTTGAAGACGACTCTCCAATGCTCACAAGTTTTTCTATCGTGCATCCAACGGTTGCCACGAACCACAAACATAGCAGATTCCCCACTTTCTCAGCCCTTCCACTCCTCATACCCCCAACCCCCCATCCCTGGCTTAAACTTAGTTCTTCTGTGGGAACCAGCAGTCACTGGTTGAAGCAGTTCTTTCTCCTGCTTGGCGCCGGAAGGTGGATTTACTCTAGACCCTCACGAGGAGCACAGTAGAGGAGGTCAGTTTCTTGAAGAGAACCATTTAGTAAGGCAGCCATGAAGGATGAGAGAACTCAGGGAAAAAGAGGTCATCTTGTTACTTTAAAACCTAATGTATTGCTTCCCAGTGCTGGGACATGGGTATTATATGTGGTTGCATGAATTTCTATTTACAAACATTTATATGTAAATGGATTCGTATTACCCAGTCATCCAGATTGCCCTTAGATGGCATTCACATACAGGGTTGTGCAGGGGCTTTATGCTTCTGTGTGGATACAATTTCTTGTGCTCTGAAGGGCCACGTGCCTGCGCTTGTGTCTATGTTTGTGCTCAGGGGTAACTGCTGCAGTCTTAACAGCCACTTCCCACCTTGCCTTCAGGCCCTTGAGGCGCTGGGTTCCTGGGCTTCACTACTGCACAGCCTTTCCTCGGAAAAGGATATCCTGTGGAGTCAGGGAGGCCAGCCCCTGACTCATCTATGCTCCTTGGATGCAGTGAACTCACCTGGTCCACAGAATATGTCAGGTATAGATAGCAATCTAGAATTGGGGAACTGTACAGTAAAAGGTGTTTAAACAGCTCTGAAGGGATAGCCAACAAAAACAGTGAGACTAACAATACAACCAATCATATCAAAAGTAATATTTATTGAACCCTAATTGGTCCCAAGTGCTGTTCTACATTCTTTTACATGTCAGTGCTTGCCAACTAGTCTTACTGTAAGAACCCCTCTTATTTCTAGGTTACAGGACACCAGAGATCAAATAATTTGCCCGAAGACAGGTAGTGCTTCTCGGAGTGAAGTGAGGCTTCCAACACAGATCCTCAGATTCCACAGAGAGTGCTCTCCAATGCTGCTTTTCTCCTCTCTCTCCCTCTCTCCCTCTCATTTGTCTTTTGTTTGTTTGAAACAGTCTCACTATGCAGTCCAGGACACTTTGGACTTTCGATCCTTTTGCCTCAGCCTCCTGGTTGCTGGGATTATACATGAACCATCATGCCTGGCTCTTGTACTACGTTCTTTATTCTTCTTTACTCAGAGTAAAAGAAAATAGCAAAGTATTTTAGGGCTTAACCAAAGGAGTAAGCTGATCAAGTTTTCCTTATTTAATAACATAATTTAACTTTCCATATGCACTATGCATGCATGTGTAACATGTATCCATAGGAATACACTCTATATGTACTGGTAGTCATAAGTTTCTGAAATCTCTTAATGCAGAGTTTACATTAATATTTTAATTAATTAATTTGGCAAGGGACTAGAGCACACCCTACTGGCCAGCTAATAGAAAATACAGTATGTACTTTAGACAACAGGCTTCAATCTGAAACCACTTAAAAGAATCTCAGAAACATCTAGCTTACGTATCGAAATAAATTAACCCATAGGGTGCTAAAAACTTATTAAAAGTTATGAGTTCTAGAGATGGGGCTAAAATAAGAAACACGATGTTTGTTAAGGGAACCTTATGTACATAAAAGGTGACTCAAAAACCATTGCTAGAGCCTGCCTTCATTCTGAGGAAGTCAGTTCCTTCCCCTTAAGCACTCCAAACAACAGCCTAGAAAATTCTAGCACAGCTAACCCGGGCAGTCTTCTCTCAGGCCACAAACCACCCCGCGTGTGTGCAGGTGTGTGTGTGTTGTTAGCCCTTTTTGAGGAAAATCTAGAAGAGGGCAGCAACCTCCTGTACTACAGAAGGAAAACAGGAATGTTGCAAACAATGCTTTAATGCGCTGAAGTTCAGAGTCCAGTGGGCGCCTCTGCGGCTGCGCAGCGCCCCTTGTGAGTACAACTCAGGGCTCTCACTCTCTGTAGCTGTTTGAGAATTTTATACATGGCTGTAGTGTACTTTGACCAAGTCCACCCCTGTCCCTCCCTTTCAGTCCCTTACCAAGCCCTCTTAAACTTTTCAAAAATAACACATAGTCATTTACGTGTGGATGCGTGTGTGGAGGTCAGAGGACAGCTTGCTGGACTGGCCTCTCTCCTTCCGCCGTGTAAGTCTCAGAGACAGAAGCAGGACAGTCTGCTTCTCAGGTTCTTTTGTGGGCTTTAATCTACAGAGTTTGCTGCAGATATGGGTGTGTGCGTGTGTGTGTGCGGTTATTTCCATAGTGTGGTACAGTAACAAATGACTTCTAAGAAATGTAAATTTTCCATTATTCATGCATTTTTATTGTGCTTATCTACAGACTAGTAAAAATGTCTATCTTATGTATTGAGAAGAACTAAGGTCCTGTTGTTAATAAGGTAATGCAAAAGTGTTTCTCCTTAAAGTATTCCTTTTTAAACGAAGTACAGAAACACTTATCAAGAAGAATAAATACAAAAATGCGTGTAGTTTTTTTACAGGCTTCCAAGAGCAAACATATAAACACACATTTGCTAAGGCCCCGTGTGGCACGTTCACTCCTAGACATGGCTTGTGGGATTTCTTTGAGAGAACAGAGGGAAAGTACTACTGTAGGTCTCAGGTTTCTGAGCCAGAACCTCAACCTTGTCCTCATTCCGGGGTGGCTAAAAAGAGCAAACGGACAAGCTAGGTCAGTGCGAAGACTAACGTTTTAGGTAGTGTATTTCAGTTCTGCTTTTAAAGACGTCGGCTGATAAAAATTCCTTGGGAAATGGCCTCAAGGCTAAACCAACTTTGACTTAAAAAAAAAAAAAAAAAAGAAAACCTTTGCATTTCTGAGTAGAGACAGTTTAAAACACGTTAGAAAAGAGTATCCTCTCTTGCTCTCTATTCTGGTGTTGGAGCTGTGACAGGCCAATGAGCAAGCGATCGATATGCCAGCATCACTGCACGTGGCTTAGCGTTTTCACTGTAAGCTTTTCTCAGACTTCTCTACAACAGTTTTGGCACGCCAGTGTGGTTGTAAAATACCGTCAGGCAGCCTGTGGAGTGTGAGTTTCCCCACAGAACCTCTCCACGACTGAGCAAGCGCCACTAGAAGAATAATGGTGGGGTAAAGTCGGTGAAGTCGAAATTCTAATTCCTTCCTCCCCAAAAAAGCGTAAGCTAAATGTTTATTTTTTTCAAGTTTAAAGTAGCTCCGAAGAGAAAAGTCAGATTAATCGTGTGTTACTAAAAAAATTGTGATTTTTTTAAAAAAATATAATTTACCAAAACATTAGCACACCCCACAGCTCACAGGGTAGACTAAGTATCCTGCTGATGTCTTTCTCCATAGAAGGGGTGTGTTCCAGGGTTGCTTTGGTGATTATCACTGTTTTGTGAATAGGGGATATAAAGGCAAGCCAGTCAGGCTAGAGCACGAATCACAACTGCATTGTGTGGACTAGAAAGAGAGTAAGCAGGGTTCTTTCTGGATGAAACTGAACCTCACTGAAGTCCCCATTCAGTAAATGCTGTACTATAAAGTCTGAAAGATGTTCTCAGGTAGATGTTTTAAACACACACACACACACATAGCGGGGTGGAAGAGGAGAGGGAGAGAAGAAGAGGGTAGCCTATGGGTAAACCAGAATATAAAAGGTGGGGGGCATGTGGGACTTCCTGTGACTCTCGAAGTCTAGTCTAGCTGGATGAGGTTAGCCCGAGCCAGCTCGGGCTACTGAGTAAACTGTGTCTCAGAACCCACCAAAACCTAAACAAGCAAGGAAATAATAAATATCTAGCTAATTTGGCAACGACTAATTTCCGTAAGATTAAAATACTTATGATGTGAAAGGCAGTGAGAAGAGCGAACGGAATGTCTAGAAGCGTGGCTGTGAGAACGGCCCAACCAGCCCCGCAGACCAGTCGGGGCCATCGGCAGCCTGCCGCTGAGAATAGGCAAAGGAATACTTGAGATTTTTCTTTTCTTTCTTTTCTTTTTTTTTAAAATCTGGTGTTTTAAGGCCTTGAATTCAAAATTAGGTCTTTGAGTTAAATGAAAAAGAATGCAAGTCAATACTGGAAAAGGCAAATCATTTCACGGGGCACAAAGTTAATAGTTAACCAGATAACAGAGGCCAGAGCCTCATTCCATATGTTAAACTGGCTCAATTAGGCAGTGCTAAGCATATAACTATCAAGCATTCTTGCTGGAGTGCCAGAGGGCTCTGTGCAGACCACAGAGGTCAGCCACAGGTCTGTGGCCTCTCCTCTGTGGAACACCATTAGGGAGATTTGTACTCGCTCAAACTGAAGGGCTTCGTTCTGTTTGCTTTTTTTCTTTAACTACTCTTGGTTTATCGTTGTATTATTTATTTTACGGTTAAACTATAAACCTGAGTTGCATCACTGGATTTCGGCCCTAAGAAACCTCCTCCCTGGAGACTTGATGGCGTTCTGTCCTTGGGCACCAGCGGCCACCCTGGGGCCGAGAGACATGGAGAACAGCACAAGCTGGACAGGTAAACCAAGAGGGCTGGGGGCAGGCTTGAGGGAGGTGCCCCAAGTGCAGCCTAGCTTTGCCCCAGGCCAGGGGCGGGGGAGTGAGGCCTCCCTGTTCCTGTCCACTGAGCTCTCTCCCTGCTGTATGTCACCTTCCTATACTGTCCCTCACGTTCTCATTGTCCTTTGATCAACCATATTAATTGTCACAGTGCCCTGTATGTCCTGCAGTGGCTCACCCTGCTCCTTGCTGCCCTTCCATCCCTTCCTGTCCTTCGCCAGGCACTCACTGCCCACTGGCTTCAGGTTCCTGCAGCATCTCCTGCTGTATCCTGGTGGCCTTGCCGCCTCCGCCATCCCTCGCTGTCCCTTCCTGTCTTCAGTCTCATGCTGTTCCCCTCAGTTCTCGGCCACTTTCTCCATCGTCCTCCACCTCCATCCCTGGCTGTAGTGCCCTGCCATCCTTCACTGTCCCCTGAGTCCTCTCCCGTCCCTCACTGTCCCCTGAGTCCTCTCCTGTCCCCTGAGTCCTCTCCTGTCCCTCACCGTCCCTCACTGCACCTCAGGGTGCCCCTCATCGTTCCAAGCACCTGCCTTCCTCCTCCCCCAGAGGGCTTCCTTGGCCCAGGGGCACCTCAGCGCCACTTCCTTCCCGGGGCTGGAAACAGGCCTGCTCACAGCCTTCTGAGGAAAATTCAGTGTCCTCGGGGCTCGGCAGTTCGCACAGAGGCAGCCCCGCCAGAAACATCCCCTCGGGAGACGAGGCTGTTGCCGACGCCCGGCGGGCCCCACACAAACGCTTCGGACGCGGCATTGCCCCTTTAAGGAGCCGGCCGCCCTGATTGGCTGAACGGGGGAGGCGGGGCAGGGAGCGGCGACGTACACTGTCGACTCACCCTATATATACGGGCGGCGGCCGCGGCGGCGGCCGAGCGCGAAGCTGGGCGAGGGAGTGGTGCGGTGTGGTGAGCGGGCGCCGAGAGCGAGGCGGGCACTAGCAAGCTTACGAGCGAGCGGAGAGAGGGAGAGAAAGAGAAGGCGAGAGAGCGGCGAGGCGCCTGCGCGATGCTCGGGCCCCTGAGCCCGCGTCTCTGAGCCAGCCGGAACGGACATGCGCGGGAGGGCGCCGCGGGGCCCCGTTCCCCGTGGGTAAGGGGCCTGGCGGGGGTCGGGGAGCCCGGGACGCTGGCGGGGCCCGGGGCGCGGAGGGAGGGCGAGCGGGCGGGCTGGACCGGGGACGGCGGCCGCGCTGCTTCCAGGGGGATGGGCCGGGGCGCGCGAGGAGCCGCGGGCCGGGGCGCTCTGGGCTTCCCGCCGGGGCCATGCCCCCGCTCGCACACGACACGTCTCCCCAGCCCGGGGCTCCGGAGCGGCGGCTGCAGGGTCTTCTGCGGCCGGGGGATGCGGCGGGGCTTCCGCGCACCCCCGTCAGTCCGGCCCAGAAAGCTCCAGCGAGAAGCTGTTGCGGGCTCGGAGATGGCTAGTCCCCGGTTGGTACCAGTTTTGAGTCGCAGTCCGACTCGGCGAGGAAGGTCATTGCCTTTTTTTTTTTTTTTTTTTTTTTTTTCCAACTCATCCGAGTTGTTCTGTGGCCTTTTCCTCGCCAGGAACGTGATTCTCTGCCTTAAATGAATTAAATATTACACAAAGCTGCAGGGTTCGATCGCAAAGGCTCCTTGGCAGTATCATGTATTTGTGTGTGTGTGTGTGTGTATGTGTATGTATGTGTATGTATATATATATATATATATATATATATATATATATATATATATATCGTATCTTTGTTCAAATTAACCGTGATTGGTGGTGCTGGATGGGTGCTTCCTCAGTCTTTATTAGGATTTCATCACTGCTTGAAAGAAACCAGTCTCCTACCTGATAAAAATGTGAATAGACTGTTAGTCATAAACTTGAGTGTAGTAAGAATAGAGACTGTAGCTTTAAAAGAGCTGTGACGGGAGGTACACCTGCAACACAGGTAGGGCAGGACTGGTTTCCAGGCAACTGTCTGAGGTGAAGAAAGGTGAGGTAGAAATTGCTTTTTTTTTTTTCTTTAAACCTCCTGGGGGTGGGGGAATAAAAGAAGGGCTCTACAGTTTTAAAGTTCCTCCAGTCTCTCCGGGTGTAGTGGGTCCGCATCTCTGGAGGCTGGAACTTCTGGCTTTGCTGTGCCTGCCTGCCCTTTGTTAAAACCCTTTCTTAAAACCTGTATGTAGTTAGGGAGCTTTAAGAAAGATTTTGCTTAAGAGACCAAAGGTGGCCTAAATACCTATATCAGCAAAAGGGCAAATTTTATAAAAACAAAAATAGTAAGTTGGATTCTTACTAACCTGGCAGTTATGGCTGATTGTTATCAGTCCATCCCTTTCTGGATATTAGAATGTTGGAAACACATGAAGGTTTTTAAACAGGAACTGGACACTCTCATTGCCTCCACGTCCTCTGTTCTGGTGGGTGTTTGCTAGTAAGTGGTGAAAACTCTATCTTGGCAAATGCATTAGATGATAAACTCCTTAAGGGCAGGCGCTCTACCTTGGAGAGCTTTTATTTTCCGCAGCCTTGCACATAGCTGATGTTGATAAATAAATGCTGAGAAGCGTGGCTCACATTTTAGGCTCAACAGGATTGGCCCAGGCACTGATAAAGTTTGGAAAGAAAATCTGTTGTTCCTTTTTAATGGCTCTTATGAAATGTCTGAATTACTCATATTTTTGAGAAGTAGAATTACCAATTTTTAACAAGTTGGATCTCCCACTTTGGGTTTACAGTAGAAACTTTTGAGCCATTTGTGTGACTTAATTATGTTGTAGTCTTTAGGTGTTTTTTGTTTCTTTTTTTTTTCCTAATGATACTCTTTATTGCCGCTTCTCCAGAGTTGTACTAGATAATACTGCCTTTCTGCTCATACTAATAGTAGCTTGTAAAAGCAAGTTCCCTAAATTACAGGTGCAATCTAACATGCTTGCAACTGACCTGATTGTCAGCATACCATCAAGTTGCTTTAGAGAGGAGAGCAGAGGAGGGAAAAGGTGGTGCCCAGGGTAATTCCTGGAATTTGAATGTCATTGGCTCCCTCCACTAGAGACGCAACTCCACTCAGCCTCCATAAACATGAACTGGTCCCTCGTCATCAGGGTGCGCACAGCATCCTTTGCAGGTGTTGGCCATGCTTTATGAAAGCTAATGAATAATAATTCTCTAGATAAGCCCAGTTCTGTTGTGGTATGCTGACATTATTCACAGTTTAAACTTGATAAATGTGGATAAAACTGTTGAATGTCATAATCCAAAATGTAAATTGCTAAC
The DNA here is from genome assembly GCF_950005125.1 of Chionomys nivalis. NCBI lineage: Eukaryota > Metazoa > Chordata > Mammalia > Rodentia > Cricetidae > Chionomys > Chionomys nivalis. The sequence continues at coordinate 5,422,896 of NC_080096.1, read as the reverse complement.
TTAACAGGATTGGTGTTGAGAAAAAGTTAGTGTGGTATTCAGACTTCGAAAGGTGAGATCTGTAGTCATATTGATAATTTAGTTCATTTTAGAATATCAAATCAGGGGCAGGGGATTGCAAACTGACTAGTGTTTCAGGCCTCGGTGAATAGTTCTTTACAGTCCGGAACTAGAGGTCTTTTCCATTTGAAATAGAACGACAAGGACTAGAAGTTACTGTTCAAAAGCTCTTATTAGCACCAGGCAGTGGTGGCTCCTGCCTTTAATCCCAGCACTCAGGAGGCAGTGACGTGACACGCTGTAAATTCAAGGCCAATCTGGTCTACAGAGCTAGTTCCAGGACAGCTAGGACTGTTACACAGAGAAAAACAAGAACAACAACAACAACAAAAAGCTCTTACTAACAACACATAGCTAAGAAGAAACTTCACTAAGTACAGATTCTTACTCCATGGAAGGTCCTTCTCCTACCTCATTTCATGGCTCCTTTCTCTGTCCTTTAAGAAATCGATTCAGAGTCACCTGTCTAGTGAGGCCTCCCCGACCACCTGTGTAAATAAGTTCTCTGCCTCCCTGCCCTGTTGCTGTGCCCTGTTCGTTTCCTTGAGAGTTATCACCGTCTGAAATTGTTTGTTATCCCCGTCCCCATTGGATGGAGGGTTTCTTCAGGCAGCAACCACTGTTCTTCATCTGATGTAGTCTCTGGTCCAGAAGAAGCATCCAGCATGTACTTGTGAAAAGAATTCATGTTTGCTCTCTAAGAATTTGGCCTGAAGAAAGTTGAGTACCAGTTTCTTTGCAGCTAGCTAACATACAGGTTTTAACTATTCCTCCTTTGTATAGCATCGCTTTATTTAGGCAAGCAAGAGCGTTAGGAGAGGCCAGGCTGCCTAAAGTGATGATACCACAGAGAAGAGGAGTGTGGTGAAAGTGCAGTGTGGAGAATGCTGGCTAGCTCACATGCAGGATAGCCCAGACTGGCTGGCGTACACACAGGATAACTCAGTCTTTTTTGCTCAGAGCAGGATGTCTCAGCCCACTTTATTTCCTCATTAGCAAAATGGAGTTTATAATTCCTGCCTCCTCTTAGAGGGGTGTTGTGGGGACCAAGTGAGATAGATGCTTTGTAATTTGTAGAGTGCCTTACAGACAAAATAATCCTGTTACTTTGTAATTTGTAGAGTGCCTTACAGATAAAATAATTCTGTTACTTTGTAATTTGTAGAGTGCCTTACAGATAAAATAATTCTGTTACTTTGTAATTTGTAGAGTGCCTTACAGATAAAATAATTCTGATACTGAGTTCCAGGTTTCATGATAGAGCCAAGTCATAATGGCATCATTGGGATCCATGCTATGAGAGTGTTAAAAAGAAGCCTATTTGGATATGGGTGGTAGCCCTTTTACAAGTAGACCCGTGTCACATCAAGTAACTAGGTATACAGAGCCCGTTGTGGGCATCATTGTAACAGTAAAGATAAAGACTGTCAAAAGAAGTACTTCAGTGATCTAGAAGATTAGTTTATACCGCCATCTGCTCATTTTAGATATCTAGGCCAAATACATAATTGATGACTTTTTAGTAGGGAAATTTGAGGCAGTGAAATGGGAACATTCATAGGCTTTGGGTTACTCAAGGAAATACTGTTACCAAATAGAATCCCTCCAGAAATGTCTCCACCTTCCCCATAGCAGTCCAGTGTGTATCTTAAGTAATTTTTAGCCCATCAGTTTGAAGAGCCTCGGGGAGTAGAAGAGAGGCTGGGGTATGATCAAGAACCTGAACTTCGAAGCCAGGCTTCCTGGAGGAAGCCTTGGCATTACTGTGGCTCACCAGATCTGTGAGAGATCAGGTTCCAGAGGCTCCACATGTGTAATTGAGAGTAGTGATGGTCACACACCCACCTTACAGGGTTGGTGCAAGGACAAAACCATGAAAAGGCTTCCTGACAGTGTCCCGGATGTTAGTTATTAGTAGCGCCTGTGTATTCGCTTTAACAATCTGGAGTGACCCATTGGGTTATGTAAATGCTTGTTAAATAAACTTGAAGTTTTAAAGACTCACTTCCCATCGTTAGACTATTGTGCTCATTGTCATTAAGATTACAACAGAATCCACAGATCTTTCACAGGTACAATGTATTATGTCCGAAAGGAATAGTCTTCTGTCCTGTGTGTGCTCACCTGTGTTTGTGGATGCTACTGTTGATTGTGGTGCTCTGTAGGAAAAATACCAGTGGCAAAACAATACATTGTTGACTGCCCTCCTGTAACTGTATTGCCCTAAAATCCTGAGAGACAAACGGGGTTACAGGGCTGTTTGTTTATGGTGGATGAATGAAAGTGCTTAGCTACGAGTTTTCTGGATTATTGAAGAAGTTCTAGCCTTTGATTATTATTTTGACAGTATGGGTATAAATTATTTTCCTTGTAGCCTTCATTTTCACCACCTGCAAGTGGGCCAGAAATGGGGGGGGTACATTTAAGACCCTCTGAGGAATGGTGTTGAAAATGCACAAATCTTCATTTTAATTTTATCCTTTTGAACAGCATTTTAATATTTGCTGAAAGTGTCACATTTTACTTGATTTTTATTTAAAAAGTCATTCATGCATCTAATATAAAGGCCATTTCTGCCTTTTCACAGTAAGCATATAACAAATTTGTTTTTTCATTTTGTTGTTTTGTTTTTTGAGACAGGGTTTCTCTGTGTAGTTTTGGAGCATGTCCTGGAACTAGCTCTTATAGACCAGGCTGGCCTTGAACTCACAGAGATCCGCCTGCCTCTGCTTCCAGAGTGCTAGGATAAAACCGTGCGCCACCACTGGCACAAAGAAATTTTCTTAGCTTGCCTCTTTCTTTCCCTATTCCCAAATCATAGCTTTTAAAATGAAATCTGAAAAACTTTGAATTCAGGCCTTTGCTCTTGAAATGTCTGTGCAGATTGCCCTTGTGCTTTCTGTAAATCAGTGCGGTGACACCACCTGCCTGATCCAAACTGCTTCCGCAGCCAGGAAGACACATGGTCACTTCACGCTGCCGATCGACTAGAAGTATGGCCTGGTCTATGATTTTTAGTTCCTCCTGCATGACTGCAACAGTGCTGAGCATGCAGGTAGATGCTGAGTCATTTTTCTCCGATTATTAATAAAAGTTGATAAAACAGCCAGTAAAACTGATTTCCATTTTCTCTCAAAGGTAATCAGACTGTGTGTGTGTGTGTGTGTGTGTGTGTGTGTGTATTAGCATAGACAGTGGCATATTTGGGGGAGGAGTGAAAGTCATCATGTATCCAGTTCTAATCAGTTTCTTGTGATAAATCTTGGCCGTATAGTTATGTTATTTCTTCGTTGGTTATAGAAGTAGTTAGGTGATTGTTAGATGCAGCTGAAAAGACCAGTTATCGTTCTGGATAAACATAAATCAGGTTCTAGAACCGGACGGAGAGAAGGAAATTACATCACACTCTTAAATAAGGAAGCACTGGGCAGAGCTAGGTGAGTTGTAAGACAAAAATGTGCCCCTCCTCCTCTCAGGGATAGCTCTTGAGATGTATTAGTGAGATCTCATGGCAAGGTAAGCATATCTAGGTTACGGCCTTAAGGTAGCCTGGCTTTGTGTGTTAAAGCAGTTCCAAAGTGAGTGTTTTCAAGATGATGCCATGTGCATTCACCTTAGAAAGCCCTGGGCAGTGAGCTGTTGGTGTAGCATGACTTTTATTTTTGAAAGAAAGTAACAAAGTAGCAACAAAAGCAAGGTGAGTGGATTACAGTCCAGTTTGTCCTCACTGCTTTAAGTGCATACTAAGGACGCTTTGCACATTTGCTCAGCCTCCACACTGCCCACTCTGGATTCGGGGGGGGGGGATCTAGGGTACCCTAAGTGTGTTAGAGTATTACTGCCCGTCTCCCCAATACTGAGTTGATCCCATAACAATTGTTTTATTGCTTTTCCCCTTCGCTCCTTTCTTTAGCCTGAGGACATCCCGTATGGTTATGTTTTAAAGTGTGAGGTGGCTGTTTTCTCAGTGTTCACTTAATATTCACTAAACTAAAAGTGCAAGAGCTACGTGGGGGTGGGGCAAACACCAGTTCTGGATTTGGAGGGTGAGAGGGAAACCTGGGCGCAGCACAGAATGGCTAGGAGCAGAGAGACATGGCTCTGGCTTTTAGTAAAAAGGGGGGGGGGGTTGTTGAGAGCACAGTATGAGAGAGCGGCCTTAAAGCATAGGAGAAGAGCGAGAGCTGAAATGGGTAGATTAAGTAAGGCCTCACTGTGGAGGTCTTCTGTACCGGGTAGGGAGCTTTTAGAGCTTTGATGGGTTCTTTTTGGGGTGGCAATTGAGGAACATTGATCTGATCCTGTTGGTGGTATAAGTATTTTCAGACTGGAGGCCAGTTGGAAGCAGTAAGGGGAAGAGAGACTTGGAAGTGTAGGAACTGTGTATGGGGTTGGCAGGTGAATGCATAGTGGCCTTAGGCTAACAGTGGCACCTCAGGAAATGGGATTCTTCTGAACCAGAAAGGGGGGTGAGTTAAGAAACAGAAGGAATTGGGGTTTGGAGACTGTAAGATGCCAGAGGCCCATCCAAGTGGAAAGATAATCACCAGACAGTAAGAAATGCAAAGCTGAAGTCAGGTTGCACTCACCTGTTTCGGAATTGTCTGTGGAGTTGAAGCCCTAGAAATGAATGAAATGATTTGAAGAGTAAGAAGCGCTACCGAGAAGCGAGGGTTGGTAGTCCACTGCATTTGCCTCACTGACAGTACTAATGTTCCTTCCTGATTGTGTGTGTTATGTCATGCCCACGGGTCTTTGGGTCCTGGTCTGTGCCGTGCTACCTGGAGCAGCGTTCACTTTGCTGTTCTTGGGTTTTGCAGCAGGAGGTCATCTTGTAGTTTTAGGTATGGATACTCATACATCAGTGTATCTCTGCTTATTGTCTTCACAGATGGAAAGGTAGAGCTAACTTTAGTTATAAGAACTTGAATAAAATTTAAAACATTACAGCTTTAGTTAAGTTTCACTTGAGTGACTTGTGTTGCTTTATTAGTGTAAATTTGACCAGGTCGATTTCTCTGCCCCCACCAGGAATATACAGCCTAAATATTAGTCTTGTTTTTTGTTTTTTAAGAGAGGTAGAAGATTTTCAGTTGGTCTTCTAACCTTAGTTTAACTCTAGAGAGACTGTGTGATCTACACCTTAAACCTGTGGCATGCTGCTCTCGGTTCACAGCCTGAAGTTATTTCCACAGATGAGAACACCGCAGTTGTATTGCTCTCCTTGCTTCTGCCATGCAAGCAAGTAGGAAGTTCGGATAGTTTCATAACATGGCCCATTCACAATTCCCCATTGAAACTTAGAGGCAGGTCACCTTCTATGAATACACAAAGGCACTATTGTGGTCAGAAGTGAGCTGGCTTAGTGAACACAATTCTTTTTATACTAAAAAAATTTTTTTTCCTTAAGAAAGCTAACGAGTAGGTGATGGAAACAATGAATAAAAAAATAACTTTTTCTAGAACATGTAAATAATTTTAAGTGAGCACTGAAATATAAGTTTAGGGTTCCAAGGCAACTTGAGCAGAGGCGATAGTTACACAATCACTCTGTTGAAAGCTAAGCTGGGGATGGCATTAGGAGGCTGACACAGTAATTACTAGTCGGACTTGTTGGCGTGCCGACAGGTGGGGGCTGGGCCTGCAGGATCCCCCGCAGCATGGGCCTGTAATCGGGATGAACAATCTTCAAACGTGCGCTCCCAAACTACTTAAACACCACGTCCTTCCTCCCATCTCGCCTCTCATTTTCACATCACCACAGGTCCTTTCCCTGCAGCCCTTAGAAAAGGCTTGACAGACAGAGGGAGAGGCGAGCCCTTTCCAAAATAAGAATGTGTTTTAAAATTATTACTTTATGGTCAGTAACACCTCTGCTTCATTTCAGTAATCTGAAAACCAAGACTTAGAAACCACCCACTGACGAGGCTTCTTAAGTGACAGATGACCTTTGTGTCATGTATCTTTGAGAGACTGGTTTTAAAAAAATAAAGTTTGACTCTTTGAAATAATATTGTAAGCCTGTCAAAATCACTGGCTCGTCATTGAAACAACCAGCTTTGGAAACATTTGTGGGGAGATTTTTTTTTAGATCATTAGCTTAAAAAACAAAACAAAAAGAACTTATGCCTTCTATATAGTTTATATTCAGTTGATAACAAATATTCTCTTATTGAGCCAGGTACCTATGATTAAGGTAGTAGGGACACAAAGCCCAGTTTATTAGACCTGGGATTTGTAGATAATGGGTGCTTAGTGCTGAGTAATTTAATAATAACAGTAAAAGGAGCTCTCTGTGGAGCCCCTCCAGCCAGCAGATTTGTGTGCGTCTCCTCCTCAGGCCGGCAGTGTCCGCACTTGGTAGGTGTGCAAATATTTAATGGCAGGATGGTGTAGAGTGTTTGGAGGTCTCAAAGGGGCCTGTGTTCTGAGCAGTCCACAGAGGAGGTCCCGCTGTCTGTGAAGGGGAGAAGCCGAGCTCACTAAGCGCACGTGACTATCTGAAGACCACAGGGGTTGAGTCATAAAAAGTCGACTTGGATGAGCTCCTGGGCCTTCAGACCTGTGACGTCCAGTAGGGGCTTCTGAAGTTTCCGGACTATCTTTTGCCTCTGTAACCCATGCCCTACAGGGGAGCGGGATGTGAATTACTGGGATTTCACAAGGGAGAATGCAAGGAATGTCCCTCGTGGAGGGAGCGCGTCGTCCAAAGCCGACACTGAAGCCGGTGATCTCGCAGAACTTGATTTTCACAAGCTGACAGAAATTAGGATCTTCTTACATGACTGTCTCTCCTGAGCAAGTACTAACTGGAGAATATGGCTTCTGTGACCAACTCTGAAAAACAGAGTCCAGATAAATGTTAGACTATGGGGCAGGTAGGTGGAAAATCTCTCTGTTGTGAGCACTAGTGACTATAACTGCTAGCTCAGCATATGAAGCACAGTACTTTCTAAAATTACTGGTTTTTTTTCCTATGGGTAGGTGAGGGTACGGCAGGGTCTTGCTATGTAGTCCAAACTGGCCTTGAACCCACCATCCTCCTGCCTCAGTCTCCCAAGTACTGGGATTACAGCTATGCACCACCATGCCTGGCTTAAAATTCCTTTCTTAGCTTGGGAAGTCTGGGATCTACTGTGCTTCCTGCCGTGGTACAGCCATGCTGTAGAAGGTCTGGTTAGTGGGCTGGAGGGAGGGCTGTGTGCTTTGGAACTCGATGGTGATTTGTTGTGCAGCTGGTAAACTCTGTAGCAAGGGCTGGCTTTTCTAGCAATGGATTCTTTCTTGTTCTGTGAAAAATGTTTCAAGTGTCGGGTTAGTATTTACAAAACAGTTATGTTGCTGTCTACATTTTAAGTATCCTCATGAGGAGAACTAGAAAGTCTGTAACCAAATTTTCCCACCTCCTCCTATCTCTGATTTTAGCTCCGAGCAGCAGCATAGACTATACTATTTGTGAATTACTTTGACAGTCTCTTATTTCTTGATTTCCCCCAGGGAATGAAAGCTACTGGCTGACTTAGAACCCCCTGGGCTTCACAGATTTGAAGACATCCCGGGAGTGAGGCACAATGTCAACAGCAGGAGTTGCTGCTCAGGATATTCGAGTCCCATTAAAAACTGGATTTCTGCATAATGGCCAAGCCTTGGGGACTATGAAGACCTGCTGGGGCAGTCGCAGTGAGTTTGAAAAGTAAGTCCAGACTGGCCTGACTGCCCCACTGTTGTGTGCGCTCCTGACACTACCGCCACAGAGGATGGGATTGTACTTGCTCATGACCGTGATGTTTTCCTTTGCTTTCAGTAACTTTCTAAATATTGATCCAATCACCATGGCCTACAGTCTGAAGTCCCCTGCTCAAGAGCACCTAACAACTCTCGGTATGTATGACAGTCTGCTGTGGAGTAGCAGCACATGAAGGGGCGGGCAGGCTCCTTAGCTTTCTTTACCTTGGGTTTTAGAGGAGGAAACCTAGGTAGTTTCCATTTCCAACAAGCCTGACACCTAGTGGCCGCAGCTTCTGAAGAGACTTTTTTCTTAGATGTCTCTCTAGTTAAGGGAACTGCGGAAGTGTGGGTTTTCTGAGTCAAGAATTGCTATGCTCTCAGGAATGGCGCAGACTTCACTCTGTGCCACCTTGGGCTGTATGTGCTGCTTATTCCTGCACTAATGCACATTTGAAAGCAGCGGGTACAAGCGGTACCCATGGTAACCGGACTTGGAAAACTGGGCGGTTATTTTCACGTGAACATTATGTTCCTTAGGTTTTTGTCGAGAGCTTCTTAGCAGGTGAATGCATTGGAAGCGAGGCCATTCAATTAAGATATGCTGGCAGGAAGGACCTCACCTCACCTTATCTCACTCGGGCATGCCTTGTACTGTCACATGTCTTAAGTGGCCGGCCTGGTGTAGCATGGTGCTCATGTAAATTATACACTGTTCATCTTCTGTGAATTTTGCACACGTCACAAAACTTGCCTGGGACGTGTGGGTGTATGCCAAGCACATGTCCAAGGGAGATGGCAAAGATAATTTGTTCTTTGAACCAGATCACGTGTGTTCCCCTACTCTGGCTCTAATTATACCTGTGGTGGTTGCATGGGTGTCCTCGGGGTTACACCAGTCAGGTGCTTCCCTGACTTGGGCAGAGAACGAGAGCGCAAGCCCTGGGCCCTCTGATGGTGAAGGACAAAGGGTAGCACTTCCCGGGATGAGCATTGCTTGTGCCTTCGTTTCAGGGTGTGCTGCGCGGTCTGCTCCGGTGAGTGGCCACTTCTTTGCAGAATATGGCCCGTCTCCAAAGTCAAGCTTGCCCCCTCTTATTATTCCCCCAAGTGACAGCTCAGGACAGCGTGAAGAGGATCAAGTTGTGTGTGGTTTTAAGAAACTCTCTGTGAATGGGGTCTGCACGTCCACACCTCCGCTTACACCCATCAAACACTGCTCTTCCCCTTTCCCCTGTGCCTCTCCATGTGATCGGGGCTCTCGGCCGCTCCCCCCATTGCCCATCTCTGAAGACCTGTCTCTGGATGAGGCCGACTGTGAGGTAGAATTTCTAACCAGCTCAGACACGGACTTCCTTTTAGAAGACTGTGCCCCTTCTGATTTCAAATATGACGTTCCTGGCAGGCGAAGCTTCCGTGGGTGCGGACAGATCAACTATGCATATTTTGACACCCCAACTGTTTCTGTAGCAGATCTCAGCTGTGCATCTGACCAGAATAGAGTGGTTCCAGATCCAAACCCTCCCCCACCTCAAAGCCATCGCAGATTAAGGAGGTCTCACTCGGGACCAGCTGGGTCATTTAACAAGCCAGCCATCCGGATATCTAGCTACACACACAGAGCTTCCCCCAGCTCAGATGAAGACAAGCCTGAGGTCCCTCCCAGGGTTCCTATACCTCCTCGGCCGGCAAAGCCAGACTACAGAAGGTGGTCTGCAGAAGTGACCTCCAACACATACAGTGATGAAGACAGGCCTCCCAAAGTCCCCCCAAGAGAGCCTTTGTCGCGGGGTAACTCCCGTACCCCAAGTCCTAAAAGCCTTCCGTCTTACCTCAATGGGGTCATGCCCCCCACACAGAGCTTTGCCCCTGACCCTAAGTATGTCAGCAGCAAAGCCCTGCAAAGACAGAGCAGTGAAGGGTCTGCCAACAAGGTTCCCTGCATCCTGCCCATTATTGAAAATGGGAAGAAGGTTAGTTCAACGCATTATTACCTACTACCTGAGAGACCGCCGTACCTAGACAAGTATGAGAAGTATTTTAGGGAAGCGGAAGAAACAGACCCAAGCACCCAAATTCAGCCATTGCCTGCTGCCTGTGGTATGGCTTCTGCCACAGAAAAGCTGGCCTCCAGGATGAAAATGGACATGGGCAGTCACGGAAAGCGCAAACACTTATCCTACGTGGTTTCTCCATAACTGAGGTCCTGTGTGGCTCAGCAGAAGTTACGTGGAGTGGATGGCTCCCAGCTTTCCAGTTTGAGGTTCATAGGACAATGTCAGGTTGCAGAATGAAGTCGGACTCCGTCTTAATGGGAAAGGCTTAAAGTGTTCGTGAGGTGCTGTTACGCTGGGAGTCCCTGGTTGATCAGCATAGGAGGAAAAGTCTATAATTTAAAGATGTGCTAGAGGGGAGGGGAGAATGGGCAAACTTTTACATTTGACTACATTACATGCTTGTGTATAAATGTGCAGTGTAACCATAGACCATAGCTGCAGGATAACCAATTAGTCACTATTGTAGAGTAATATATATTCAGAATAATTAAAACCAAGCTGGGGGAGCAGCTCCTGATAGTGTGAAAATTGAGCAGATGGAAGAAAGCAGTATTGTTAAATCAAATTATAAATTTATGTTTGTTAAGTTTAAAGATTCCTGGAGTTCGGGCCTGCTATATAGGTCGTGTGCCTGTCCCCCACCCCCAGCAGTCTTCTCCGTACAGGATAGGGCATGCTCTTCGCTGGGCCTGTGCCGTCTTGTTAAAATCATCCTATGGCCAAACACTTGTAGCTCTAGCGTTTTGTCTTGTTGAGGAGGACAGCGGTTTCTGGACCATGTCATCACCTGTGTGTGTCTCACATCTTGAAAATGGCAGAAGTGGTGAATGACTCTCCCCTGCTGGTCCTGCTTTTCCCATCCACTGAAAGGCTGCTGTAGCGAGAGGCTTTCAAGGAAGTGCGATGGAGTCGTACTGGCCGTCAGTGTTGGGGGTGCAAGTTTTATAGATGAATACAGCGATTAGCTCTGATTGAGAGTCACTCTCTGGGGATGTATGGTATGTTTTTGTTTTTTAGGCTTAATAAACAAGTACAACACAAGCTGGCCTTGTGTTGCTGGTTCATATTCAGTATTTCCTGGGGATTGTTTGCTTTTTAAGTGAGACACTTCTGACCAATAGCACAGAACGTCTTAATGCCAGAGGTCACTTCAGCATCTTCCTGCTTTGAACTCACGGCTGGCTGCTTCACTGCCCTGAGATTCAGCGAGACGCGTAGCTTTGTTCAGTTTTTTTTACGGCCTCTGATGCGTTTATCTTGTATGGATAAGCACAAAGAGAAGGTGCTTGCTGACAGGGCACTGCTGCGACGTCCCGCAAGCTGTTCAGTGGTGACTGCTGAATGGTGTTATTTGAGCTATTGAAAGCTTACTGTATAGCGTGAACTAAATGAAGGTTAAAACATGCTTTAGAACATGCACTGATCTCTGCACTGTGTGTGCAGTATTGGACAAAGGATTTATTCATTTTGTTGCATTATTTTGAATATTGTCTTTTCATTTTAATAAAGTTATATTACTTATTTATGACACCGTTAATAATGTGTCTTGTCTAAACTCTTATGTCTCAGGCAACTGATCACCTTATTTTTAAAACATGACAGAAGAGTCTCTGAAGTAAATACATGTTGAAACTCACTGTAGATTTCTAAATGACAGTTTGAGCAACTTACTTGGGTATTATAAACATGCATGGGGGCTGGGGACCTGGCTCGGTTAGAGCGCTTGCCTAGCGTGCACCAGCCCTGGGTTCTATCTCTAGTACCACATAAACTGGGCATGAGAGCACATGCCCATAAGGCCACTGTCTGGGCGGCAGAGGCTGGAGGATCAGGAGGTCAAGGTCATCTTTGGTTACTTATGGCATTTGAGGTCAGCCTGGGCCACATGAGTCCACGGTAAAACCAAGCTCTTTGTTTTCACCGAACTATGAGAACTTGACTGTGGTGCTACTGTGAGAAGGGTACCGTGAGGAGGGTCGGGTGCTGTGCAGGGCTCTGCAGCTCCCAGAAGCACACAGTGCACGGACTTGGTCTGACTCACTTTGAGCTAAGTCTGAACTACTCTGGCTTCTCTTGCTTATTTGAAGCCTGTAAAGGAATCTCCCCTGGTAGGGGCCGCCATCAGAGCTGGGTGGCCGGCCCTGTGTGTCAGGTGTCATTCTAGCTTGGGAACTCATTCGATAACACTCAGTAGCACAGCCACATGTTAGATCTGGGAAGAAGAGCGCCTCTTCCTCCCTCCCCTTACAGAATCCACAGCACTAGGGGTCAGACGTGTTAACAAGGCGACTGAGGGCCATCCTGTGAAGAGTTGGAGGTAAGTGATTTGGAAGGTATCTCATTGGAGGCAGGCAAGTCTGATACCCGGAAGCAGGAAGAAGCTGGGCATGTTCCAGAAGCTGCAGGCCACAGGCGGGAGTAGGCTGTGCAATGCAAAGGGCAGTGGGTGCAACTCAAAAGCCTAAGTGGGAGAGGAACACGATGTGATTTGTTGTAGGAAGGATGACAGTGGCCGTTGTGTGGAGAACATTTCAGAGAAGTGAAATTAGCAGGAACGCTGAAAGCTACCGGCCACACCACGGCCCAGAACTGATCCCAGACTGACCGGAGATGGAAACGAGGCTGTGAGAGTTCTGGTCATGACTGGCAGGCTCCAGACACTAGCAGCAGTCTGCGCACCGCCCTTCCAAAGCAGGCCATAGCTCTGTAGGCGGGCTTGGGCTTCCTCCGTCCTTGTCTATGCTGAGCATTGCCTGGCACGGGGCTTTGGGTACTTCCTTAACTTTAGTTCCAGCTTAGTTTCCTTCCTTGTTTTTGTGTTTTCCTTTGAACTTCTGAGAATATACTTTTTACGCTTTTGACACAGTGTGCCGAAGAATAGCACACTGCTTGGAACACCCATTGGCCCACCTATGCCCCACCAACACACTAAGCAAGTTGGATTTTTTTTTTTAATTTATTTTATGTGCATGGGTTTTTGACTGTATGTGTGTCTGTACCACATGCATGTAGTACCCACAGAGGCCAGAAGATAGTATGGAACTGTGGTTCAGACAGCTGTGAGCTGCCGTGTGGGTGCTGGGACCTGAGCCTAGCCCTCTGGAAGAACAGCCAGTTCTTAACTCCTGAGCCATCTCTACAGCCCTGTAGGATATCTTAGATATAATTATCAAAATTGGGAACTTGACATCCTTATAATATTTGTATAATGTGTTGTTTAGTTGCAATCAAACTAATTCTTGGTCCTGTTTTTTAAAACTGGATACTGATTTGGGGATTCTGATCAGCGTTTTGTAAAAAACTGTGGTGTAAAGACAGAAGGCTCATTGCACCAAGAAGGTGGAGCTGATGCGGTCTCCAGAGTTGTCTGAGCTCTAGGGGAGACTTAACGAAGCCTCCACCCAGTCAGGGCCTTGTGCCACACCTGAAATGGAGAAAAAGCCCCAAGGCAAAAGTGTTCATTTTTGATTGAGCCCCCAAAGCTTTGAGGTATTTTTGTAAGTTTTCTTCAAACTAAAAATGCACTTGAGGACTTGTTTTCTTGGCAGTGTAGGTCATTTGACAGAATGTTCTGGCCCCTTGTTCCCTGTGAGTCATCCCAGTGTTAACAGCTTGGGGGCTCGGAGGGGTGAAGGGGAGGAGAGCCGAATTTGGTGAGTTCCCATTTGTCGACGCTGCTGGCCTCACCTCTACCTGTAACTACACAAACACGGTTCAGGCGTGCCTGGCGCCGTTTACTGTGAGGGTGTGAGCTCGGTCGCTTTTCACCTGCATGGATCAAACTTCAAGATGCTTGTACCTGAGCCACGAGGAGTCTGCCGCCACCACACGTTTGAACAGGCTCCCCTTGGCTCTCGCCTTGTCCGCTTGGAATTTGGAGCAGCAAACATACTTGTGTACGTTTTTCTGTACCTGAGCTTACATCAGAACAACCTTGTGACTCAAAGCCACCGCCCCATAGCAGCAGGTGGGGTTCTGATGAGTGGGGGGCTGGGAAGGGACCGGAAGGAATGTGCCTCAAGTACCAGTTGGCACCTGTCTTAGAAAGAGCCGCTGTCAGGCCGGTGGCTTAGCGTGCCTCTGGCATGCTGTCATCTCTCAACCCGTGAGCCCAGACACCTACCGGGAACCCCAGGCACAGATGCCTATAGCAAGTACCCCCAGGGACCGGCATATCTGCCTCCCCCTCCCGCTCCCGCTAATGGGAAAGCCATCACCGAGGAACGCTGTTCTCTTCACAGACCCCGGCGGCACCTTCCCTCATTCCTTGGGAGTCACTGGCCGTCCACGTCAGTAAACATCCAATCCCAGGCCTCCCGTGGATTCCTTCACAATCGTGAGGGTTAGCCAGTGACTTCCCCCAAGACACTGACTTGTCCACTCTCCTCTTGTGTGAGGCAGAATGAGTCGTGTCATTGCGGCCTGCGCCAAGCCTTCCTCTGGCCCAGCCATGGCACTGCCTCGGGCACAGCACACAGGAAGCTGTATTTTGTTATTCTGAATTCCTGGCTGGCCTCATGTTCTTGGATGAACCAGTGTCCTTGTACACAGTGTCTCTCCTCCCTCACTGATCAGGATTCTTGGCCGAGCAGCAGCCAGCTGACAGCTTCTGCAGCCGCTGAGTAATGGAGCCAGGCTCTGCAGCCCAAGCACCCACGGTGGCCTGCACAGGACCAGACTTGCCCCGTGTGCTGCCTCAGCCCAGCCCAGGAACCTCTAATTACACGTCTGCTGTTTGCAGGAGCCCAGGTGGCCTGGGCCGAGGCCCGGAAGAGAGCAAAGGTCTGCTGTCACTGCAGGCCAGCGCAGAATCCCCTGGAGCGCGAGGTCCAGACGCGCATTCCAATTTCATCACGGCCGTCTCTGAAACCACTGTCACACTGTGTCATCTCCCCACAGACCTTCCCATGTGCCCAAGTACAGTCAGAAACCGACCTGGCCCAGCAGGAGACTGAGGGTGGTGTGTTTTCCTCCACACAATATGGCATTGTCTCGGGGGGTGGCTCAAGTGGCAGAGCTCTGGCCCATTTGACTTGCCTGCAGATGTCCCAGTGTGAACAGCTCTCAGCTGTCAGGGACTTGCTGCCTGCCAAGCTCTGGGCACTCCAGATCCTGTGTGGTGGCTCCAGAACTGGAGAGACAGCCTTTTGAAGGGAAGTGGGGCAGAGTGGCGGGTGGCAGGGAGGAGGGATGTTATTTGTGGGGACCTGGGTTCCAAAAGAACTGTGCAGGACAAGGGATCAAAAAGTCACTGTCACCAGTGCTGACAATGCTCCTAGCCAGGGCCAGCAGCCAATGTATCATACAGGCTGCGCTGTGGGCCACCAAGATGGCGTCGTTGAACCAGTAAGGAAACCAAGACAGCAGCCAGAGATCCGTCTGGGGTTGGGTTCTGGAGTCACCTCTTTCCTTCCCTACTTAGTTGTTGGTAAATCTGTTTGACTGTTCATTTTTTTTTTTTTTTAATTTTCGAGACAGGGTTTTCGACTGTTCTTTAAAAATTCCGCCAGATGTTACAGTCAATTGCTGGGCATTGTCTGGCAACAAGACTGACAAAGGTCTCAGAGACTGGTTTAGGGATAGCAAGATGGGGAAGTCCAGCGACCTGAGTCTGCTTCCCGGAAGAAAATGATATCTCAGAGTCGCCCTTTGACCTCCACATGCACATACAATTACGCACACACATATACTCATGTATACGTGCACACCCACGGCCACACCCATACAAACTATTCTTTAAATGAACTAGCTTATGCCACTGACATGCTCATTTCAGGGTTTTTCTCTAAAGCCTGAAGTATCAGGTTGTGGGAAACTTTTCTGCTGTTGTTTAAGACAGGGTCTCTCTACACAGCCCTGGCTGTCCTACAAGTCACTATGTAGTCTACACTGGCCTCAAACTCACAGAGATCCTCTGAGTGCTGGGATTAAAGACATGTGCCACCACACCCAGCCTATGGGAAACTTCTATTTGTGTAATATTTGTTGCTATTCGGAGACACAGACTAGCACATTCTAGCTCAGGCTAACCTAAATTTACTCTGTACCCATGCTGGCCTTTGAACTTAGTGGTAAACCCCCTACCTCAGACTCCCAAGTGTTGGGATTACAGGCATGTGAGCCACCACACCATGGGAATTCTTCCCCTTAAATTGTATAAAGATGTGGTGTCTTCAGTAACTACAAAAAGCATCTTTATATATACAGACTTTCGATGAACAGCTCCGCTATAGGCAAGGGGAGGTCGTCTGCCCACCCCACACGTTATTCCTTCCTTCCTTCATCCCCATCTCAATGCCCATTTTCATCAACACAAACTTGTATTATTCTTTTTTTTTTTTTTTTTTTTTTTTTGGTTTTTCGAGACAGGGTTTCTCTGTGGCTTTGGAGCCTGTCCTGGAACTAGCTCTGTAGACCAGGCTGGTCTCGAACTCACAGAGATCCGCCTGCCTCTGCCTCCCAAGTGCTGGGATTAAAGGCGTGCACCACCACCGCCCGGCTTGTATTATTCTTTCTGAATCACACATGAATACCATACCCTCAGGTGTGCACGAAACAGTGTACGGTACACACACACCAGTGTGTGCTGAAAGATCAGGGCTGCCTGGGTTGTTCACCTGTGTTTCCGGGGAGCACTTGTAGCCTCACCTCTCTCCCTCACTGGGTCTAGCCTGGGGTCTAGCGTGAAGGGTTTTCACGGAAGCTCAGCAGCCTAATCCTGAGGATACCTTTTCAGTTCCTTCTGGGGTTAGAAATCCTCACGTCAGAAGATTTTCTCCTCTAAACAAGAGTCCCAGCTAAAAACAAGGCACTACCTGTATTTTCAGAGCGGTTTAGGGCAGCAGCCTTTCCGGGTTCCTAGCCAGGACGGGGCAATATCCGGTGGTGGGGATTGGCTCTCAGTGGGTCCTGCCCTCCTGCTAAACATGGAAATCCGGAAGCAAGAATAAGCTATGATGGAAGCCCAAGGGTGTCTGTGGGTACAGAATGGTCTATGTCCATGGGTCTCGGTACTCTGTCAGAGATGGGTTTGAGAGGAAGAAGCCCAAAGGGAAGGGCAGGCTAAGGCGAATGCAGGTGCTTTCTGTGAAGGAAGCCAAGTTCTCACAAGAATGCGTCACAGACAATGAACAGAAAGGATGCCCCCATCCCGAGAAGCAAGTTTTGTCCCTCCCAACATTTGTTTTAGGTGATGCCCTCAGCCATCTCCCCTGAGCCCACGTCCCACCCATTCCATGGCCCTTTCACTTCCCTGACTAACAGACACGTAAAATTAGAACTCTGATCCACAGTCAGGAAAATAGGCATTTTCAAACACAAACATGTATAAAATTCAAGTCACTGAGCACATAAGGAAAATTAAAAGCTGAACATGGTTCTATACACCTGTAACCCCAGTACTTGGGGCTTGAGAAAAGATCATCTTGAGTTCAAGGCCAGTGTGGGCTACAGAGTGAGACCTTATCCCAAAACAAACAAACAAAAAATAGAAAACAACAACTAAGAAAAAAAGAGGAGAGGAAGAAGCTCAAAGCAAAAGTAGTACCAGAGATACTGGCCTACCACACAGGAGGCCCCAAATTCAATCACCAACACTGCCAGAAGTCTAACCCTCATGCAAACATTTCACAAAGCAAACAGATGTTAAAACAACAGTCCTCAGAGATTAAACAGAGTAGTCTATCCATGAAACAAGAACAGGATGTAGGGCTGGAGAGATGGCTCAGTGGTTAAGAGCATTGCCTGCTCTTCCAAAGGTCATGAGTTCAATTCCCAGCAACCACATGGTGGCTCACAACCATCTGTAATGGGGTTTGGTGCCCTCTTCTGGCCTGCAGACACAGACAGACAGAATACTGTATACATAATAAATAAATAAATATTTAAAAAAAAAAAAAAAGAACAGGATGTAATGTAAAAAACCCAGGGGCTAGAATCTGAGACATGGAATAGAGAGGAAGAGAGAGGAAATAATTAAAACATAGGAAAGGGGTTCAGGGTAGGGGGTGGCTCAGCGGGTAAAAAGCACTTGCCACAGTAACCAGAGAACTTGGGCTCAATCCCTGGAACACACAGGAAGAGTCAGATGTGATGGCTGAGCTCTCTAAACCTGGTGTCCCCGCAGTGAGACAGGAGGCAGATTGGCCTGAACGTCACAGGCCAGGGAGGCAGCTGGCAGTCCACTGTACAGTGGCAGAAGCAAGAGACCCTGCGCAACATGGTGGGAAGTTGAGAATTGGATCCTAAAAGTGTCCTCTGTCCTTTACACATATGCAGGGATATACGTGTGCCCACACTCACATGTACACAATCAATCAATCAATCAATCAGAAAGAGCGCTGGGCGTAGACTTTAGTGGTGCAGTATTTGCTGAGCGTGTGTGAAGCCCTGGGCTCAATCCCCAGCACTGCAAAATAAATGAACGAAACATAAAACTTTCCTGTTTGAAGATACGGGAACATGACAGCACATCTGGATACATTTTCCAAAAACTCCACCCAACTCCCACCAAAAAAAATGAGGAGGAAGAGGGGGAGAGGGGAAAGGAGGAGGAAGAAGAGAAGGGAAGACAAAGAAAAATTATTTTGAACTTAAAATGTTATACTCAGTCGCCAGCCTCAGCATTTTCAATAGTTTTTGTTTTTGTTTTTAAAGACAGGGTCATGTAGCCCAGGACAGCCTTGAACTTCTGATCTTCCCACTTCCACCTTCCAAGTAATGGGATACCAGGTGTGCCCTGGGTGTCTGTTGGTTGTGGGCAGGGTGGTGAATCTGACACACATCTCTCTACCTTTAGAGTTCTCATCTGCACCAGCGACGTCCCAGATTCATCAAATCTGTCCTTTATTCCTACAGAAGCGGTCTGTTCTCACTATGCTCCTGACCCTATCTCCTCAGACGAATCTGGGGTCTTGACTCCTATAATTCCCTTTAAGTCATGCATAGACACCGTTTACTCTAAGTTGTAAGGGCTGCTTTGCTCGGCATTGCCATGGGTGTCACAGCCCCCCCCCCCACTTCTTAGATTCTTTCCGATTGTTCTGCTGGGTGGCAGTTTGTGTCAGTCGGCTTTCATCACTGTGACGGACACCCGAGATAAGCCAGCCTCCAAAGACTGGAGGTTTATTTGCGTTCGCAGGTTTGGAGGCTTGGAACCATTGCTTTCCGGCCCATGGTGAGGTGGCTCATTATTGTAGGGAGTTTAAAGGGGCAGAAAACCTCTGACCTCATGGCTAGGACAAAGAAAAAGACTTGAGTCCCGTGACCCTCTTCAGTGGCACCGTTGCCAAGGACCAGAAAACCTACCACAGTCCACCGTAGTTAGGTAACCACCCCGGACTTCCCATGCTGAGAATTCATTTTGCCTGGTTTTAAACTTTATAGCGAAGAAGTTTCAGGAACCAGCAGTGGAGCTAGAGAAATAGATTTGCTAAATCCTGACCTGGCCATAGGCAAACATGACCGGACCAAGGGTTAACACAGGGTCACCGTCACCCAGCCTGGTCTCCATGGCCCTCGAGCATACGTGGCACTCACGAGAACTTTCACTGACGTGCCTGAATCAGAGACACGATGGCGACACAACTGTGCCCTGATCATGCTTACCAGCAGCTGCGCCCATGGAAAAGCCAAATTGGTGGATGTCAGCGGATCACGGGAGTCCACGCTCCTACTGGGTCTTTGTGGCTCAGTAAATCCTCAGATTCTAACAGAGCTCGTCCTGGCCTCCTCCTCTTGGTTGAGAGTACCCCATTTTCAACTTTTGGGTTTTTTCCAGGGTTGTCACTACCCTCACGCCCCAGGGGTCTGCCGGGATTTAGCCGGGGAGCAGAGAGCCATTTTCTGCAGTCTGGCCTTTCTCGGGTTGAGCGCGCAGTTTGGTTATGTTTGATCGGAAGACGGTTCCAAGATTCCAGGCTCCGGGGGACACTTCAGTGGTCTTCCAGAAGGGTGATTACGTTAACTTGGACCCGCTTGCTTCAAGGGTTCAAAAGTAAGTTCACCGACTCCGTTCTTGGAGGCCTTGGGAAAGACCTCGCCGCCTATTGGGCAGATCACCCAAAGTCCCCTACCGACACCACCTGTGACCTTCTGAGTCTTCTGGGGGAAACCAGGATACCAGTTGTCAGCTAGGAAGGCACAGATTTGCAGACAACCAGTCACCAGCTAGCCCCAAGGTAAAAGACAACCGTCTAACCAGAGGATTTAGGCGAACATACAGCACCCGAGCCCCGGACCTGGCGATCCGCAAATGAGTTTGTTGGGTCTGCTGACACTGTAGTCTTTCCAAAGCGAAAGGATCGAGATCTAATCTGACTCCTGCTACTGCGCATGCGGTCAGAAGGTACAGATAGGTGGCCGCCTCTGCTTTGACTTTGTCGATAAAAAAAAAAAAAGGAATGATAAAGGGGTACTTTAAATTGGGACCCTGCCAGCCTGGCCTACAAGAGCTAATTTCAGAACAGGCTCCAAAGCTACAGAGAAACCCTGTCTCAAAAAAACCAAATAAATAAATAAATAAATAATAAAAAAATGGGACCTTGGCAACAGCTAGTAGCTAACCTCTCTAGATGACTCAGTGGAGGCAGGGTGGCCCCCTTGTTTAAAACTTACCCTCACCGGGCGGTGGTCTGGTTGGTGTTCTGTTTGTGACATTCTATTAGGCAGAAATGGCTTTTCCATCCTCTTTCTTTTCTTTTGTTTTTTGAGACAGGGTTTCTATGTGTATCCCTGGCCATACCAGAACTCGATCTGTAGACCTGAGATAGCCTCCAACTCCAGAGATTCACCTGCCTCTGCCTCCTGCATGCTGGTTTAAAGGCCTGTGCCACCACCGCCTGCCTCATTCCATCTTTAAAGCTAACTTGGAGATATTTACCCATCACTCAGGTGATGGACATTTAAATTTCTCCTCCCTAGAGAGAAAAGAGGGGCACAATGACTGTTGAGGAGACAGAAGAAGATGCCAGGGAAAGGAGTTGACACAACATTACCCTTTAGACAATGAGTTTTAGATCTGGGGTGGGGGGAGAGGCACATGACCGTGGGGGCTGTGGTCCGAAAGCATTCTGAGGGACAGGACATAATAACAGAGGCAAGTGTGATAGGAAAAGGGTGGCAGAGCATTGCAGACAGAGCTAGCTTAAGGTGGGAGAGCAAAGGAGGCATCATCCTGGCGGGGGGCTCAGCAATAATAAGCAAGCCTTATTAAGGTTTCCTTGGGGATTGCAGGGCCATAGCTCAAAGTCAGTTTCTGCAGATGGGGAACCACATTTGTTAGAATTCTGTTCTAGCTGAACCATGATGACCCACACCTTTAATCCCAGTGTAATGGTCTGTCCTGTCCCTTTAAGAGACAAGCCTGCTCACTCCCTGTCCCCTCCCCCCATCCACCGCCAAGGCAGGTGGATCTTCCATCTGCTTCCTGCTTGAGATCTCTTCCTTCTGTCTCTCTCAAAGAGGCAGCTGCTGCAGGGGCTCCTCTCCTCTCTCTCCCTTCCCCCACCTCTCTCTCTGTCTCTCTCTCATCACCTATCTCCTTCCCTTTCCCCCTTTCCCTTCTCTTCCACAACCCACTAAATAAATATCCAACCTCATTTTGCATGGTGTACCTATCCAGCTATGTCTCACCCACCATGCTGTGGCTCCTAGTGGGTGGGACTGGTTGCCCCCGCCAAGGTCTCTCACCCGCCACCACGTGGCTCCCTGCCTGGAACCTGCTGCCTTCTGCCACCACTTGGGGACCTGTGGTGTTTTATTTTTACCGTTACTTTTACCATAACACCCAACACTCAGGAGGCCGAGTCAGCAGATCTCTGTGAGTTCAAGGCCAGCCTGGTCTATAGAGTGAGTTCCAGGGCAGGCTCCAAAGCTACAGAGAACAGATTTGTTAAGTCCTGAGGCCAGAGAGACCGGAGCAGCTGGAGGCTACCTCATCCTGAACAGCTTTGATCCTGGAACCTTGGTAGGGGTGAAGGCATTGAAAGAATGAAGGACAGACGGGCATCCACAGAAAAGCTGGGGTCCAATGGGCCCAACAACCTCAGCTCTTTCATTGTGAACAACACAAGGGGAGGGGTTAGCTCATCCGGGAGGAGGTCTCTGTCAGGAGCCACATCAGGCTGTGAACCCTGGAGGAGGAAGCTGCAGCTGCTAGCTTTTCACACACTGGTCAATCACTCATCGACCTCAGTACTTGTGCACACTGCCAAAACTCACATTCAGACCCGAGGGAGGCTTTGCCACTGCAGGGGTCCTTGACACAGCTATGCCCATATCAGCAATACACACGATGCAATATGCGTTCAACCAAGGCTTCATCTGTCCTTGATACATTCACTCAGGGATTCCTGGGCTTCCCACAAGGGGCTTGTCAACTCTTGTTTCAGAGGACAAAGCAGGGCAGGAGGTGGATCTGGTCTCACTGCATTCTTACATGTGGTCTTCTGGGGCTTGTGGGTTACTTCATTGCTATTTGCTGATTTTAGATATTGCCAAACAGCTGTCTAAAAGGGTTCCCACCTGCAGCCTGCAGCTCCAGTTACTCCCTGCCCCCAGGGCTGGTGCTGCTGGACAGGAGGGAGAAGACCCGGTTCTTCCCCACCTTACTGGAATGTTTACCAAAATGACCACTGTGAAGGTGAGATCAAAGCCAGGCTCTCTGACTATGTTCCACTGAAGTTAAAAATCAGAACAGAGGGAGAACAGGAAAAAAACGTGGAAAGAAAACAGACTACTTATATTTGAAAATAACCAGAATTGCACACGTGTGTGTATGATATATAATACATTGATTTAAATGTTTACATTAGGAGAGAAAAACAACCTCAAAATTAGTGAGATAGCATCCAGCTTCAGCCAGAAATGGTTCAGAAAGAAAAGAATGAGAATATCAATTTCCGGCCGCCAGGTAAGGTGGCACACTTCTCTATCCCAGCACTCAGAAGGCAGAGGCAGGCGGATTTCTGGTTTCTTTTTTTTTTTTTTTAATTATGTATACAATATTCTGTCTGCGTGTATGCCTGCAGGCCAGAAGAGGGCACCAGACCCCATTACAGATGGTTGTGAGCCACCATGTGGTTGCTGGGAATTGAACTCTGGACCCCTGGAAGAGCAGGCAATGCTCTTAACCTCTGAGCCATCTCTCCATTGATTTCTGGTTTCAAGGTCAGCCTGGCCTACAGAGTGAGTTCCAGTACCGCCAGGACTACACAGAGAAACCCCATCTCAAAAAACAAAAGACAAAACAAACAAGACTGGCAGCTTCTTGAAGGCTTTCGCTCAGCTGGCCGAGTGCTTGCCTAGCCTGCACTAAGCACACAGGCCCTGGGCTCTACCCTGGTGCCATAGAAAACCAGGCAAAATGGCGTCTTCTCAGCATTTGGGAGGAACAAGCAGGGAGATCAGATGTTCAAGGTCATCTCTGGCCACACAACAAGCTGAAGGCCAACCTGGGACCTGAGACTCTGACAGAAGGAAGGACCAACCAATCCTGTCACCTATGAAGAACTTGAGCCGCGTGCTGGTGAGATGGCTCAGTGGGCAAAGGCACTGGCTGGAGCTCAGACACGGGGACCCATGTGGTGGAGAGTGAGAATCCACTCCCACAGGTTTTCCTCTGGCCTTTCACCTCATCTCCCTTCTCTCCCACCCCCTTCTTGGCTGCTCCCTACCCCACTCCTACCCCCAGGGCAGGCCGTCCTGGCTGAGCAGGCCAGGAGGAGCAAGCCAGTAGGCAGTATTCCTCCGTGTGGCCTCTGCTTTGCTTCTCTCAGTGATGGGGTGTGATATGGGAGTGTAAGATGGAATAGACCCTTCCTTCCTGGTGTGCTTCAGGCCAGGACGTTTAACCACAGCCATAGAAACCTTAACTAAGACAGGGCAGCTTGACAACATGTCAATTTAGCAGGACAACAGCAGTACTTTCCTCCACGACAGACTGTGACCTCTGTCTGAAGCCAGGGGCATCTGTCAGGTTTACAGGGCCAGGCATGAAATCCCTCCTGTCAGCCTTCCCACGGAGCGGGCCACAGTATTTGGTTACCCCTACAACCCCCATGGCACTAGCACACTTATGAGCACATCTTGATTGGCAGGTCGGTGTCAGCGTGCGGGGCTGGCTGTAATACCATGGGTGACCCCTTTCCCAGATGCCTGCACGGTGAAAGCTAGGCAACCGGAGGAAGTTTTCACATCAGTCCAGCCTGATCGCTCTCCATCCTGTAGTCAGCGTGTTGAACTTTAAGGGAGTAATCGATTCATAAAAGGACGGTCATGTTAAAACCTAGGTGTCCCACAGAAACACTCCCCGGCTCTCCTGCAAAAATCAGTTCCGCCCGCTGGCACACTTCCAAGTCATACTGAGCTGTAAAACAAGCCAACTTGCAAAGCGGTGTACACAACGGCTCCTATTGTTTATGTATTTACAAATAAATGTCCACATGTGCAAAAGAACACAGGGTGTCTACGCTCATGCCGTTAGTGTGTAAGCTCACAGAAAGGCTGGGGGAGCACAAGGTGGCACTTCCGTGGAGACGAGGGGGGACGGGGGCAAGAAGACATTTCAAGTCTTGCTTGTAAAGCCTTCATGGTTGAGACCTTTCTGCCGAGCAGATATTGACACATTTGTATAATTAAATATTTTAAAGTGCTCTGAGACCCAGCCGGTACTGACATGACGTCTCACAGACTAATAACATGATATGATCTACCACCAGGGATAATTGTTCTAAGTGTGCCGAAGGGCTGTGGTTCCTGCAAGCATAACCAAGTACTAGACGAGGTGATCTCACTCCTGCCTGTGTGCTATGCACACTCCATTCTCCCTCGGGTGGATGATTGCAGGCCTCATAGAAGGGGCCAGGCCTCCCGACTCAATCGCTAGAGCTTACCACCCACCCACACATGCAAACTGACCACACGGCATAGCTCCGGCTGCAGGTCTGCCAACTCAAGAAGAAACCCACCTTGTGGAAGAGAGGCCTGTGGAACCCAGGACCAACACCAACCGCATTCCAGCTGGGTCCAGAATCAGAATGCATCATCTCCTCGGTGCTTAGGAAGACAGGGACCCGAGCAGGGCACTTCTACTCATGGCCTAGCTGCACAAAAGCTTCCAAGAGAAGACGTGAATCCGACAGGGCAGATCCGGCCTTCCGCCATCCACCCAGCACCTTCTACTGTCTGTCTGCTCAGCGTCCCTCACTGCCACACTTTGGTTTTTGAAAACCGTGAGTTCTAATGTTAACACCTGAGAAACTAGTAGTGATGCTGCCTCAGCTCTAGCCAAAGGCCCGCTAGTGCTTTCTTTATAAAGGTTTGCTTTTTATTTTTACATGTGTGTTTGCATTCATGTACATGTGCACCACATACATGTCTGGTGCCCATGGAGGCTGGAAGAGGGTGTTGGATCCCCAAAACTGGAGTTACGGATGGTTGTGAGCCGACCCAATCCTCTGCAAGAGCAGCCAGTACTGAGATCTCTTTCCAGTTCCTCTGATTTTAATTTTAAGCCACCTGAAAGCCTCTACAAACTGAATTTAAAAACAAAAACAAAAAACGTGCTTGTTTGAGTCAGGGTCACCTTATGAAGCACAGGTTGTCCTGGAACTCACAGCAATCCTTCTGCCTTTTCCTGAATGCTGAGATTACAAACATGCATTCATGCTAGACCTAAAAACTTTAAAATAAGTGATCACCTGTGGGGCTGGAGAGATGGCTCAGAAGAGCACTGACTGCTCTTCCAGAGGACCGGGGTTCAGTTCCCAGCATCCACATAGCAGTTCATAACTGTCTGTATCTCTAGTTCCAGGGAATCTGACACCCTCACGCAGACATATGCAGACAAAAAAACCACCAATGCACTTAAGGTAAAATCATGTGCACAAAAAGGGATTGTGAGCAAAATTATAAAGTTAAAATAAGTCAGCAAGTTGCTGAGGTGCCCCAGGGAGGCTGAAGCCCTGAGAGACTGCATCTGACCTATGATGGGAGCATGTTTGGGAGGCTGAAGCCCTGCCCTGCAAGCTGCAGGAATGGAGATGGTGATACAGTGATGGAGCAGGTGCCGGGGATGGCCATAACAGAGGAGATGTAGGTAGATACGATAACCTAGGAGGGGCCAGGTGGATGGTGATAATGGGGGAGGTGTCAGGAGATGGTGGTAAAGGAGGAGGTGCCAGGGGATGGCGATAAAGGCAATTGTCTTAGTCAGGGTCTCTATCGCTGTGATGTTACGCCATGACCAAGGGGTTATTTCCTCTACACTTCCAGGTCACAGTCCATCACTAAGGGAATCAGGGCAGAAGCTCAAGCAGGGCAGGAACCTGGAGGCAGGAAGTAGAACACTGCCTACAGTTTGCTCGGCTGACTTCTTGCCCACTTGCCATACAAACACGTCACTGTTAAACCATAATTTTCCTTTCTTCTTCATCCGCGAGATCTCCTATTAGTAACACAATATAAAACGAGCCAACTCTCAAAAGTCCCAGATTCACCAATTCAAACATTTTAGAAGTTCAATCTCCTTATTAAACATCCAAAGTCTCTTTCAAAGCTCAAGTATTTCTAAAATATCCATAGCCTCTCTGAAACTCTGAACCGTGGGCTCCTGTAAAAATCAAACATTTTCTGACCCCGAGAGGAAGAAGCGGGGCGCAGTCACACTCAGATCCACAGTGGAAGGTGCAATGCCAGGCTTGCAGTACTCACGATTTTCTGGACACCAAAGGGCTCGTCACACAGCTTGTCTCCAGAGCTCAGACCAGCTCCACACCACGTCTGCTGCTGTCCTTGGTGATTGTCCCATAGTACTGGCATCTCCAAAATATTGGGATCTCTGCAACTAGGTTGTAGCTTCACCCATAGCCTCTTCAAACTCTCATTGGAACTCCAACGCTACCACATGGTTCCAAGTCTCCACTTTTCTCCACGATCGTTTCAGTCCTGGGGCTTCTACCACCACCAGACTGCATCTTCACCAACAGCCTCTCCTGGACTCTCTTCGGGGACTCCAGTGCTGCCACACAGCACCAAGCCTCAGCTGCTCCCCATGGCCCTTCATGCTTTCAAAACCAATACCACCTGGGCGACTGCACGCATTACTAAGCTCATTTACCAGCATTAGCTGCAGCCTCGGCCCCCTCTGGACCACAGCTTCTGTGTGCTGACCCTGAGGAAGGGCTTCCAGATTCCCGATCCCCCACGATGCTGGTCTCTTCTCAGTCATTGCGAGCTCCTCGGCTCTAACTGATCTGTGCCAGGTGTTTCGCCCCAGTGGCGCTGCCATCTTGCTAATCGTGGCTCGTTCTTCAGCCCCAGCTGACCAGAACCACAGATTCTTAAGATATGCAATGGCCTGGATACTCTTTAAGCAACTCTCAAACGTCCCTCTGGAACTTCCCAAGCCAGGCCTGTCATCTGCGCTGCTCCCAACAGGGCCCTTTAATCCGCCAAGCCCCCTGCCCAGAATGGCCTGGTGAGATCTAAGCACTCAGTGGCTCTTCCAGGCCAAAGTTGCAAAATCTTTCCACAGTCTTCCCAAAACACAGTCAGGTCTGTCACAGCAATATTCTACAACCAATTTGTTTACATTCGGGTTTCTATTGCTGTGATAAAACACCATGATCAAAAGCAACTTGAGGAAAGAGTTTATTTAGCTCACAGTTCCACAGCCTAGTCCATCACTGAAGGAAGTCAGGGCAGGGGCTCTAGCGGGGAGCTGGAGGCAGAAGCTGATTCAAAGGCCATGGGGGAGTACTGTTTACTGGCCTGCTCAGTCTGCTTTCTTATAACACCCGGGACCATCAGCCCATGGTTGGCACCGCCCACACCAGCTGAGTCCTCCTGTATCAATCATCAATCAAGAAAATGCAGCCCAGGCTTGCCCACAGGCCAGTCTGGTGGGGACATTTTCTCAACTGAAGTCCCCTCTTCTAGCTTGGGTCAAGTTGACAGAAGAGCTCGTGAACACAGTGAAGATGGTGAAGCTTCCGCCAACTCCCAAACTTTCCTTCCCAGCACTGAAGCTCTTGTCAGTACGGTTTGTTCAAGACACTTTAGGGCTCTGTGCCAAGAGCACACCAGAGACAAGGAACGGTACCTGCAGGCCCCAGGTGAGCTCCTGTCCTCGGCCCTCACCCTCTGGTCCCACGCGGGAGTTCAAGGGAAGGAGCTAGTCTGCACCACAGGCTGTATGAGCCTGACCAGTTCCTGCTCCTCGGGGGCTGGGGCCCAGCTGCTGCCCACTCACCAAAGCAAAGATGAGATACTTCCTAAAACCACCCAGGGGCTTTGGCAGAATGGGCTTCAGGAGTTAATATTCCCCTCGATCCTACGTGAGGCACCAGCAGAACATGGACAGAGGGCCCAGACCCCAGGATGACACAGCTGGCTACACATTAAATGTGCTTCATGGCACCCTGTGGCTTTGGACACTTAGGACACACCAGGGCAGAGGGTACCCTGGATTAGAGTGTGTGTACACCACCCCGGAGTTAGGGGTGCGCACCACCCTGGAGTTAGGGGTGTGCACCAGCCTTGTATTGTTTTGTGGTGTGGAAATCAAACCTGGGTTTCGTGCATGGGAGGGGGCTTTCCACTAACAGAGTTACCCACCCCCAACTCCCTCCCTGGGTTTTAGCCAATGAAAAAAGCAAAGAGAAAAAACAGAACTGTGTGGTATCTATTCTGTGCAAAATAGGAAAGAAAACTCAAGCATGGTGAGGCACACCGGTACTCAAGCTGAGGCAGGGGCACTGTGAGCTGCCTTTACAAAACCACAACAGGAAGAAATTGTAGGTACCAAGGCCACTCCCAACAGAAGTGCCCACTGTTAGGTGCTGGGTAAAAAAGTGCTGTTAGCCTAGTCCTCTTTGGGGTACCACTTTGTACCCAGAAAAGGAGGGTTGACTTCCACTGCTCTGCCCCTCAGCAGCCCTCAGAGCAGTGGTAGCTATAACTCTTTTGAGATGAAAAAACTATTAAAAAAGGAAATGGCACTCACGTACACACCATGGTGAAGTCACTGTGAGCCCAGACTGCGGAAGAGGCAGCCCACTGACTGGCTACACCCCATGCCTAACCCCAGGCCACTTTTCCACATGTACAGCCCACCCCACCCCAGCCACCCCCAGTTCCGGGTCCCAGTCACCTGTTAGTGAGGAGCAGGCTGGACTAGCGTGGCAGGCAGAGCAGCCCAAGGGCTGGAATCTTATCAACCCCAGAGCTAACAGGCTACAACTAGCCAGACCTGAGGGCTTGATGAGACAGCTTCCTGGAGCCCCCGCTCCACACTCAGAAGGAGAAACCTTCACTCCAGATGTGCAGGCTGACACAACCTCCTCTAAAGCCTTCTCTCAGGGCGGGCTTTGCCCAGTGGCCTGCGGCTGCTCCGGGACATAGCCAGGTTGTGCGCTGCAGTGTGGAGGTCACAACCAACGGTGATTATAGCAGAGAACAGTTTGAGGTATCACAAGACAAGGGTCTCGGTCTAGCCCAGGCTGGTCTGGAACTAAACGACCTAGGCTGGTCACAAACCACCTCTGGCCTTTGGTTTTCCTTGCCATATGAAGTGTATTATACAGGCACCTCAAATTCAAGCTGAAACTCCAATTCACTCAGCCCTGCCATCTCCTTTACCAGCTCCTGGGTCCTAAAGTCAGCGCCACTGATTTTACCTATTAGCACTGCTTCACACTGCCTTCCTGCCCCATCCCGTCTCTGAACACCCTCCTCTGCCACTAGCTTGAATCAGCACGGGTGGCCCGGGATCCTGCTGATTCTGGCTGTGGCCTCTTCAGCTTCCAACACTCATCCTGCCTGTCCTGCTTCCCCACACCCAGAGCAAGCGCCTGCCTCGGGGCCTTTGGACTTTTTCTTTTATGCTTGAAACCTCAGCAGAGACCTGCCTATTCAGATCTCCCTAAGAGCCCTTATCAGAGAGGCCTTTGCTAGCAGGCAGGCAACTTCATTTTGACCACAGGACACACCTGCGTATCCTCATCTGCCCCCCCCCCCTCCTGCCCCCACAACTAGGCTCTGTAAGGACAGAGCCCTGGACTGGCTCCCAGGACCAGTGACAGGGCTTGACACATACTAGTCTTTGGTAGACAGGGCTTGTAGTGATCCTCCTGCCTCAGCCTTCCTAGTACTAGGCTCACACCAGTGTCTGACTGCCATACCCAGCCTAACTTAAGTTTGGTCTTTAATATCCTAAGTCACCCCAGCATGTAAACGAAACCTCCTGTTGTTTCTTCCTCAGCATTCTCTGTTACCTGTCCTAGCGTTTACCAAAACATTCATGTACTCCCAGCGCTCGGGAGGCCGAGGCAGGCGGATACCTGGGAGTTCGAGGCCAGCCTGGACTACAGAGCGAGTCCCAGGACAGCCGGGACTACAGAGCTAGCTCCGGGACAGCCAGGACTGCACAGAGCTAGCTCCGGGACAGCCGGGACTGCAGAGCTAGTCCCAGGACAGCCTGGACTACAGAGCTAGCTCCAGGACAGCCGGGACTGCACAGAGGCCGTCTTGAAACAAAACAACAGTGCAGTTTCCAGCCTTGCTTTCCAGAGCAGGAGCTGTCCACGTACATCTCGAGAACTGCAGGTGTGTTCTCTTCAGTGACAGGATGGCTGTCAGCTCGCCCTCTTGGTTTTTTCTTGGCCACCCCAGGAGACCTCGAGAACCCAAACTGAGCTGCCCTCTACTGGTCTAGCCTGGGCTGTGTGGTCACGGCAGATGAGGCCCATCCTCAGCATGTTTTCCTCCGGAGTGGGAGCTGAGTGATACCTAGGAATGCATGGGTGCTCTACAGGAGGGGATGCGGGAGCCCCAGGAATCCCCACCTCTGCTGACACCTAACAGCATTGAGGGAAGAGCTCCTGGGATGGGAGAAACCCCGCCTCATGGGGCTTACCCGGGCATCACTCCCAGCTGGGGAAGGGGCTCGGCGGCTCCTTCTGTGGCTGTACCAACAGCGTCCACCTGCGAATGAATCCAGTAATATCACAAAAGCCAGACACAAAGCAGCCACCAGGAGTCGGTAAACTGTTTATTCTACTAGGAACATTCAGAAATGTACAGACCTAGGCTTCGGGGTGGGATACCCATGTGGTGGCTACATCACACGCTAGTTCCCGAGGCTCACTGGCTTCTGGACACAGTATGGGCCGAGGATAGGCACTGGCTTCCAATGGTCTGCCTCAACCTTGGGGTCCAGGGCTTGAGCTCTAGTCTTTGAGAATAAGCGGTGCCTTCACTTGGTCAGCCACCTCCTTGCCACTGAGCGCCTCCACAATGGCCAGTGCGAACTCGAAGCTAGTTCCCGGCCCTCGGCTGGTGAGGATCAGGCCATCCCTTTCCACGCGACTCTCTGAGTAGTTGTAGTGACCTACAGGGAACAGATAAGGTTGCTGTAGGTTATGTTAGCTAGACAGCACGCCCATCCACTCACTGGGGCTGCCATGTCTGGTCTTCCCGTGCGCAGCAGTTGTCTCCTAGGGCCTGCAGGCTATCACAGGCTGTAATGAGCATGGAAGCAGATTCCTCTGAATGAATAAAAAAGGGGAATCTGTAGTGTAGATAGAGCAGGAAATTTATAGAATAAGAATGAATGTAACTTGGTGTAATGTAAAAGCATTTCTTCTTGTGTGTGGTGTGGAAAATTACTAAGGTGAAATATTAAGAGAACATTTGCCCGCTTGAAGGCTGCCACACCCATCTGGCCCTGCCAGATGTGGGGACTGCACCCAGCAACCGTGGTAACGAAATAATCTTGCCACACAAGAGGGACCCCCACCCTTCTGTGGCCAGTCGATACTGATAACCTAGGACATCTGGTTATTGGAAGGATCAAACGAGGGGCAATTTCAAACTGACTTAAAAGAGGTGGCTGAAGCAGGACGGTTATCTCACTTCTCAATGGCTCTGGCACCAGGCCTCCGTGGAAAGAGAGATCCTCCTAGCCTGCCTCCCGAAAAGCAGCAATATTAAATGCCTTGCCTAAACATTTAATGCTCTGTCTCCCGAGTACAGAGCTTCGTCTCCCGAAAACAGATATTTAACGTCTTGCATCCGGAAGGCAAATCCTCATTCCATGAGAGTGGACATTGAAGGTCTGTCTCCCGAGAACAGACTAGATACTCTGCCTTTCAGAACGCTTTGCCATCCCAAGAGCAAAGCCCCATCTTCGAGAGTAGAGAACTAAGAGCCTTGTCTCCCGAGACTCAG
The DNA here is from genome assembly GCF_950005125.1 of Chionomys nivalis. Classification (NCBI taxonomy): domain Eukaryota; kingdom Metazoa; phylum Chordata; class Mammalia; order Rodentia; family Cricetidae; genus Chionomys; species Chionomys nivalis. The sequence continues at coordinate 5,390,827 of NC_080096.1, read as the reverse complement.
TCACCCGAATAGCCGAGTCCAAGGCCCTACCAGATACCAGCCTGGAACATCAGAACCTTATCTCCCGAGTGCAGACTACGGGGTCAAGAGTCGATCTTTGCTACCCAGCCCCCAGTGCGGACAAGAGCCCAGCCTGAAGAAATTCAAAAAGCCCCTTTTAAGTCAGGGAATACCAGGTCGTATGATGCTATTTCATGTGTGTATGAGAGGTTAAGAGAAGAGCATAGACGTGTTAATACATATGTTTAGTGTGTGAAATGTTAAGAGATATTTTATGAATAATTGATAAGATTAGGAAATATTAATGGATAAGTTAAGGTTAAGAAGCGTTTTATAAATAATTAATGGATAAGTTAAGGTTAAGGAGTGTTTTATAGATAAGTAATGGATAAGTTGTATTAAGGTTAAGAAGTGTTTTATGAATAAGTGATAAGTTAGATTAAGGTTATGAATTGGTTTTATGTATTAGGTTTAGGAGGATTAATAACTGTGATATTGAATTGCCTGTGTGTTGCCCATTATCAATCCCCCATGCCTATTAAGATTGTAAACCCCATTGATGTATTGGATATTGAAGTTGCTAGTAAAGAATCATAAAAACAATTCTCTTGCTTGGTCTGGTTACTCATCACTCTCTGGGGAGAAGGGCACAGAGTCCTCATAGATATTACTCGAAAAGAACATGGAGCTGAAGTCCCCTAGCTCGTAACACAAGCTCTGTGGGAAGACAAGTCAAGTCACTGCAGGGCGGAGCGGAAGGCAGCAATGCGCACAAGCGGGAGAGACAGCTCTGAGGGCACCAGAGATGGACTTCCCCACTTCCCACTTTGCCACAGGGACTCAGCATCAGGCCAGGGTGCTGGGACAGAAGCAGGGCCTCGGCCGCCATGAGAACACAAACTGGCTGATCCACAGAAGAGCCCCCGTCCTCTGGGGCCTCAGACCACACAAGACTGCAGCTGGGAGGCAGACATCAGCAGCCAGGCTCTCTTCCTCTGCCTGCCACCTGCTACTCTAAGCAACTAAGACACAGTGGGGTACCCCCACTAGGACCCCCCCCAGCTCTCCTCCCCCATTCTGTCTCTGCTACAACAGGACCTGCTCCACGTGACCCAGCTCCCTCCAGGCCGTCCTTACTCATCTTCTAGCCCTCACCTACAGCCCAGAGCTTCCTGTCCGTGGGCCTAGGTGTGTTCCCATCACCCGGTCACCCTTGGGCCTTGACTCAGTGTGGGCCTGGAGCAGGCCTGTTGACCTCCACAGCTGGAGTCTGCCTGTCACAGCACCTCCGCACCCCCTCCGGCACCAGCTAGCAACTTTGTCCTTTTGTTTAGCATCTGCTGTTCAAAGCGCTTGGGGCCTCTTCTGTTCTGACCAGAGCACACAGCACAGACACAGGTTTCAGGCCAGGGTGAAAGTTCCTTGACTCAGTTCCACCGCCGAAGGGCTCTAAACCAACACTGCTCCTGGTGGTGCTGACCAGAGTGCACAGTGCAGAGGACCCCACTTTCAGGCACCCATGGGAGACCCTGTGCCCTGGCTATCGGGGCTGCAGTGTCAGCACAAGGGAAAGTCTGGGACAGAACCATAGGGGAGAAGATGGACTCGGGGACTTTCAAAGGCAGCAGAGTGCAGGAGGCCTCCAGGGCAAGGGCTCCCGCAAAGGATCAAGTGCGCAGGTACACAGCTGATGGTGAGGGGCAGGTGCACAGGTGCTGATCCTGGACCTCCACACCCAGCTAACCACCAGTACAGCACCAGCATGAGATGCTTGGGCATTGCTTCATGCCTACTGTTTCTGCCAAGAATGAAGAGCTCAGTGCATTTGAGGTTCACCGAGAGCCCTCAGGAGGAGTGCCTTCCTACCCCACTCCAAACTCAGCCCGTCCGCTGAAGTAAGCAGGCGGAGTGTAGCAGAAGCTTCCCGTTTGCAGACAGTAAAGGAAGCAGGGACCATCACTCGAAGGGAAGTTTCAGTTTTCCCAGCCCTGCTCTGACAGCTTCACCAGGTCAGGACGGCCTAGCGAGGCAGTTTAAAGGGCTCAGCCAGGGTTGGTACTTGTCAACGGCCCCCATCTAGTGGCCACAGTGAGGAACGGCCTCAAAAAGTGTACTGCTGCAGCCAGGGCTGCTGCGGAGCGGAAAATGAGGCCAGCTGGGACTTGTGAGTTTAGGGTAAATTTGCAGACCTGAAGAAATCTCTTCAGAGAGAAGGCAAGTGGAGAAGCAGAACATGAGGCAGAGACTGAAGGCTGCCGTCTGTGTGTGCAAACACGAAGACAAAGCAGAAAGTCGCTCACACTGGGGAACACCAGTGTGGGGCAGTTATCATAGAGACCTGAAGGCCAGAGAACCCCGATCCTGGTTAGCTGTTCCTCTAAGAAAAAGCAGTCAGGCCTGGGCACAGTGGCTCTGGGGTCCAGTCCCACTGGCCTGCCCTCTCCTAGCCTTGCTGTAGTGGAATGGCGCCCAACAACCACAGTTCTGTGAAGTACTGCCCCATGGCGGAGGAGTCACACAGGTTTGTCAAATGCGTTACTGAGACTGGCAGAAGGGCCTAGAACAGTCAGGTGCAGGACGGCTACAGCCCTTCCAGAATGATTTCAAGGGTCACAAGGGTCAAACAGTGTCCTAAAACAGGATTTACTGACCGCATGATTAGCAATGACGTAAGGACAGGGGAGCCTTGCACTACAGAAAGGGAAGAGGAAGGAAAGATAGAGGGGGGAGGGGAGGGCAAGAAAGGGGAGAGAAGGGAAACAAAGGAGGGTCACCTGGCCTTTGAGCCTCGGTGTTCTGGTGTTCCGGCCTGGGCAGCAGGCTGCCACCTGGCCTGCCATGGAACTGCAGGCCCCAGGGAAGCTGGGGCACTGTGTAAATTCAGGGACCCTACGATGAGTTCTCAGCCTGTCTTTCAGCAGCAGAAGAAAACACGCAAGAGCCACAGCTCAGGTGACGAGGGACAGCCCTACTGCACTGTCCCCAAACACAACACAGTGTGCCGGCCACACACCGCCCAGGCTCAGCCCCCACCGTTCTTCTGCGCTGACCTCATTTCACCAGCTCCACACAAACCCAGCTCCCGTATTTACAACCAGGAGCCACGGCGACTTCCATGCAGTTCTCCTGACAGTGTCCTGATAACTGAGGGAAACAGCAGCACTTGGCAACGCGCTAGAGCATCCGGAAGTGCAGCCCAAGAGCAACCCTGTGTCTATTTTATGTCAACTGGACACCGGCTAGAGACATTCGGGAAGAGCAGCTCTCAACTGAGAAAATGCCTCCATTAGACCGGCCTGTAGGCAAGGTTGTAGAGCAGTGGCTCTCGACCTTCCTAACGCTGAGACCCTTTAATACAGCTCCTCATGTTGTGCTGACCCCAACTATAACGTTTTTGTTCCTACTTCATAACTGTAATTTTGCTATTATGAATTATAATGTAAATATCTGCACCTGCAGATGGTCTTGGGTGACCCCTGAAGAAGGGGTCTCGACCGACAGGTTGAGTGCTACAGCTGCGGGACATCGTGACTGATGACTGAGGCGAGCGGGCCCAGCTGTGGAACTAGAATTGGAACGTGCCAGGCACACGCCTTTAACCCCAGCACTCGGGAGGCAGAGGTGGCCTGATCTACAGAGAAACCCAGTCTCAGCGAAACAAAACCAATCAGCTTGGAATGACACCCATTGTGATGTTGGGGACGGGCAGGGAAGGTTACGGCTTAATAACCTGTGTGTGTCGATGTCAAGCTGACAAGGGGACAGTTGTGCTAGTCAGTGTTTATGTCACCTTGACGAGAGCTAGAGTCATTTTAGAGAGGAAGCCTCCGCCAGGGGTTGGTGCAGCCTTTAAACCCAGCACTCGGGAGGCAGAGGCAGGTGAATTCCTGTGAGTTTGAGGACAGCCTGGTCTACAGAGTGAGTTTCAAGACAGTCAGTGCTGTTACACAGAGAAACCGTGCCTCAAAAAAACAAATAAACAAAAAAAGTTTCTCAACAGCATGGTTCACACAAGCAAAGAAGCAGGAACCAATCAGTCAAGACCTATGAGCCGAAGAAACAAGACATAGCAAATCCCAGCGCCACTCTGGGCAAGATGACTACGGTGAAGGAAAGGCTAAGAGAAGCAAGTGCTGCCTGACAAGGGCACACCTGCCCTCCAGCTACTTGAGGAGAAGGATGGCGTGAGCCCAAAGTCTTTCTATGCAACATAGTGAAACCCCATCTCAAACCCAAAGCAGGCAGCAGAAGGGTCTACTAAGCCTCACCTGAGTAAGAATACTAAAAAGATAGAGGGCAGCCCCAGAGATCACGAGACAGCTGAGCTGTCCAACCAGTGGAGGGGGAGGAGCTAGCCTCACTTCACCCGCCTGTCTGCAAGCTTCCTCATGAAGAGAAATTGCTTTTATAAATTTAATAAAATTCAGCAGGTGTGGTGGTTCACACCTTTAATCCAAGCACTCCGGAGGCAGAGGCAGGTGGATCTCTGTGAGTTTGAGGCCAGCCTGGTCTACAGAGTGAGTTCCAGGACAGCCAGGGTACACAGAGAAACCCTGTCTTGAAAAACAAAACAAGAATTAAATAAAGAAACATGTCACCAAAGAAGCTAGTCTGCCACTTAGGACATCCCCTGAGGGTCTGCTGTACTGTGGTAAAAGGACATTTGTTGAAACTATCATCAGGGTTTAAATTCTACCCTTGGTGGGATTCCCCTCTGTATGCTGTGAATATCATTGGTTAATAAAGAAACTGCTTTGGGCCTATAGCTCTGCTATAGGGGAACAGAGCTGGGGTGGGGCTAAGCTGAATGCTGGGAGAAAAGAGGTGGAGTCAGAGGGATGCCATGTAGGCGCCAGCGGAGACAGATGTGCTGAAACTTTGCTGGAAGGCCATGACCTCATGGTGATGCACAGATTAATGGAGATGGGCTAAATTAATATGTAAGAGTTAGTCAATAAGAAGCTAGAGCAAATGGGCCAAGCAGTGATTTAATTAATACAATTTCAGTGTGGTTATTTTGGGCTGAGCAGCCAGGAAGCAACAAGCGACTTACCTACAACACCCTTGGGTGGCTGTTAAGGCATTCAGTAAAAATAAAAATTAAACTGGCATTTCAAACTCCTTCCCATTTGACAGTCAGGGATCTGGTGCCTCCACACGGACTGGCACGCACCCTGCCCCAGCCAAGAAGCACACCGAGGGAAGGGAGAGCAGCGCATAGGCAGGGAGTTCCTGAGCAGCCCAGCACGTCACAGCACCCTCCCCCATATAGGTCTTGAAGATCTTCCCGTGGGAAGTAGGGGCACACTTACTTCCGTTCAGCATTTTGTCCTTAGCCCCTGGGTGTGTTGTGACCTTGCTTCCAAAACCAATTTCATGAGCCAGCAGAGCCGTAGGACCTAGAAGACAAAAAGAAGATGAGCGTGCAAACAGAAAACCTGGGCTTTAAACCCGCAACACTGCTGGGCATGGTGGCTCACACAGTGAGTCCCAGGGCTCAGGAAGCAGAGGCAGGAGGATCTGTGAGTCCCAGGCCAATCAGGACTATAGAGTTATGACTCTGAACAACACTGCTCAAACACACACGGGAGGGCGTGTCCGTGGTGAGCCTGTGCTCAGCACATCTGCCGAGGTGCACAACTTCCGAATGCTTCAACAGCTGAAAACGTCCCTCAGTGCAGCAGAACAGAGACAAATGACCCCCCCCAGGAGCAGGGATCAATGTTCCCGAGTGCAGAGGGGAGTGCCCTGCTGAATAAACTCTTGCCTTCCTCCTTTTTTCCTTTGCAATCTTTACATGCATGGTGTTTTGCCTGCAGTATGTCATGCACGGTTGGTTCCCCTGGAACTGGAGGTGCATGTGGTTGTGGGCCACCACGCCTGTCTGTTGACTGCTGTCTGTCCTTCCAGCTCCTGCCTGACTCTTTCTGAAGGAAAGAGTTAGTTTTGTGGCAGAGACATGGGGTGAACACATGCACGCTCGCTGCTGTTTCACAGCTCCTCTTCTGCACTCCACGTGTGAGTTAGGCCACTCGGCCACAGACACGCACCAGCTGGCAGGGCCAAGATAGAGGCCAACATGTACCCTGCAGGAGATTCCTGGACTGACGTCTGAGACACTGGGTCTTCTGAAACCACTGATGTGGAAAACTATGCACACTGTTGGTCCATGATACCTGAGGGAGGCCCCGCCTCTTACCATGAGCCCCGAGTGCTCACTGAAAACGGCCAATTTCACTGATGCTCACAGCAGACACTGCATCTAACAGTCTGCCACAGAGACTGAAAAACGACCCTCGCCTGCCACCACCCTCTTAAAACCTAAAGCTTTTGCTGTCTGTCCCCTCCAAGCCTCATCACAGGAAGACGAAAACAACATCTAACCTCACCCGTCAGCGAGCTCTGACTCGGCCCCTGACTCTCTAGCTCCCTCAACCCTGACTCCTGCAGAACAAGAGCTGTAGACCCACAGCCAGGCGCCACAGCTGCCATAGCAGGAACCGGCACAAGAGCCACCGTCCAGGTCTCAGATTCAGACCAAGCCCAGAGTAACCTCGAGTCTAAGCATCACAAACATGCAATTCTCCACCTCACGTCTTCTCTACACAAGACAACTGAGGAGGACAGAAAATTAAATGGAATAATTACCATTCGATAGTTTTTATTTTAAGACAAAAGAGTCTCCTTTTGTAGGCCTGGCTGGCCAGAACTCACCATGTAGACCAGGCTGACTCAAACTCAGAGAGATCTGCCTGCCTCTGCTTCCGAGGATCTGGGACTAATGGTGTGGCCCTCCATGTCCAGTTACCGTCCACTTTTATGTGAGGGGATTCATGTGTACCTCTCAGATCCTTACTAGCTAAGACCTGAACGGAGAATCCTACGTCACCCTCCACTTGGCAGCAAGCTTCAGCCGCCGACCTTGAGGGAAGAGCACGGCCAGATCAGTCAGGTCTCAGGCTGTGTCTCAAGGCTGCTCCCCTGATGGTAGCGACACTGTTGCTTCATGCAACAGGGCCAGGATACAGGGCGTGCCTTCATCATGGTAAGTTCCTACCTACTGATTTGGGGGGGGGGGGGGACAGAAAATTTGAAAATTAAGACAGACTTATCACTACTGCCACTATCTGAGACTCGGATGAAGGACGTACCAAGAGTTAGCTCTGGGAATGACTCTTCCTATAGCGCCACCTGGTGGACACTGGAAAAAGAACAGCCAGCCGGCGGGAGCCTTGGGTACCCTGAACTATTCTTACACTGACAGAACTCCTCCACCTGCAAGCTTCCTTTTCTCTCCCTTACTCAAAGAAAAGCTCCTTGTATTTCCTTCCAGGAAAACCTCCCTGCTGGTGACTTCTTCTTTTATTCAGCATCGTCAAGGGCAAAGCTAACAAAACAACTGTGTTTATGGAGTTCAAACACGGTAAGGATTCCTGACCAAAGCACCAGACGGCCTAGACCTCTGCTTCATTCCCTGGCCAAGCTACTCCTGTTCTCTCTGCTCACTATTCAGGACGGTGACCCAGGACAGCCAAGGCGGTGAACACACTGCTAGCACTGTTTCCTTTTCAGTAACAATCTGATCCACAGGAAGGCCTCATTTAGCTTGCCTCAGCACAAGCGGGTGACCCAGCTAAGTAAGGCTGATCATGTTCTACTCAGTGACACAGAAAAACAAGATGACACCACACTTTAGCTTCAGTCAAGTCGGAGGGAACAAAGCCAGGGAAACCCTAAGGAGGCCAATGTCGCAGATCAGTGAAGAACACCAGCCACCTGTGACTCCCTGCCCCAGGGCAGGTCAAGGCTGCAGGGATCGCAGGACCATCAACCAACAACACCCCTGGGCCTCAGCACAGCAGGGAATCAGAGCGTAGGAGACAGGACAAGGTGCCCAGGGCAGTGCCTAGGAGCTCCCACTGGCTCTGTAACGGCTCCAGCACGCAGTGTAGGGGCCTCTGAACTTCTACACAGATGATGCCCATTGCTGCGTCACATCAGAGATTAAGAATGGTTTTGTCTGTCTGCCTTTGGTGCTTGGAATGGAACCCAGAGCCCCACACATGCGAGGCACACAGTCTACACCTATTGGCCCCAAACTGGGAACATTTAGAACGTCCCCCAATTATGCTTCCCCCTTCTTTTCTTCTTTGAAGAGAGGCTCCACTATGTAGCTCAGGGTGGTCTTGAACTCATCAACCTACTTCTACATCCCCCGAGCTGGGATTACAGGCTGGTCTCCATGGCCAGCCCAGAACTGGGAAAATGTAGAACAGGAGACAGCAGCATGAGGCCTTGCCTGAAGGATGGCTTCGACAGGCTGACGTCATTCCAGTAACAAGTGGACAAAACAGGCGCAGAGGCTCCTGCACAATCTACTCTGCCCACAGCTGGGACAGAGCCCCTCAGTCCCCAAACAAAACCATCCATCCTTTAGTCACGGGTTCACTTGTTCTGTGACACACGGGAAAGGCACCCAACAGGTAGACACTGGCAAAAGTCGCACTGACCCAGAGGCCAGAACATCATCTGATATTAGGGCAGCACGAACGGGTTTTCGGAAAAGCAAGCGATTACGGTTCATGGCTCGGGACACGTCTGAAACCCCAGAAGACCTTATTTGAAGCCACGGGTGTTCAAGAGCACTCAAGCAAAGACTCAGCAAGCCGGAGGCAGGAGAGCCCCGCCGGAGCTATGGTGTTCAGGCCGCACAGATTCGTGCTGACTCTCCTGGCAAGCCGAATTGCTGACACAGGCTCTGCCGGAACAAGCGGTTTGCTGGATTCCAGAGGTCTTGTCCTCCAGGTCAGCAAACAGGGAAAACGGTGAGTTGCCCAGAGCAGAGGCCCAGAGCATGGAGAGACAAAAACAATTTCGCTCAGCTGCAATGTTGTGATGTCGCGGCACTGAAGACCAGCTGTGTGTGGTCAGGCTTCCCCTCGGAGCTCCCTCTCCACACCCGCACGCACTCACCTGCACAGATGGCAGCTATGAGCCCCTTCCTGCTCTCCTGCTCCTTCAGAATCTCCTTCACCACAGGCGACTAGACAGAACACAAACACTCGGTCACCACTGAGCCACAGATCCTCCTGCAAAAGCTGGGAGAGTCGCCGGGCGGTGGTGGCGCACGCCTTTAATCCCAGCACTTGGGAGGCAGAGGCAGGTGGATCTCTGTGAGTTCGAGACCAGCCTGGTCTACAGAGCTAGTTCCAGGACAGGCTCCAAAACCACAGAGAAACCCTGTCTCGAAAAACCAAAAAAAAAAAAAAAAAAAAAAAGCTGGGAGAGTCATTCTCAGCTTAGCTTCCTTCCAGCAGTTTCCAGAAAGGGCTCCAATCATTAACACGGAAGTGGCAGGTTCCCCACGTGTCTGTGTTCTCAAGCCCGGGCAACAGCACTCCCCCCCAGAAAAAGGCCACCTCAATAAAGATGAGCAAGGAAAGCAATGTCACTAGGGCACTGAACCCTGTCCTGTGCTGCCTTCCCATGGGACTCTTCACACAGAGCTTGAGAGGAAGCACAAACAACGGCCACCTCCGGCCCCACAGCTGCCCCTGACCCGATGACAAGCAGGCAGCACTTTCTAGGTTGAACCCGTTTTGTTGCAGCAGCAGCTGGACATTCGCAGCTCTCGCTAGTCTACATGCACTGAGCCTATCTGCAGCAGCTGCCCCATTTCAGCTTACTCGGCAGTAAATGTTCCTAGAACGGCGCTCTGCAATGTTAGACGCCACTCGGCTAACCTCGGCTGTTTCTACTGAGTCTGCAGTAAATATTCCTAGAACCGCGCTCTGCAATGTTAGATGCCACTCGGCTAACCTTGGCTGTTTCTCCTGCGTCTGCAGCACCTCCCTGAGGCACACCAGATCAAACACGACAGAACAGAGTAGAAGATGCAAGACTTTCCCGTAAGCCCCTCACTGAGGCATGACTGAGCAGTTTACCTCAGATAAATTCTGTGCACCCAGATTGCCTCCTGGAAGAACCACCACATCGTACGGTCCCTGTGAATTGGGAAACAAAAGGGAAAGTTTTACTTCGGCTGTGTTAATGCTAGCCCAGGAGCAGCTTCGTATCTGAGGATGCACTATCTGCACAGAACAGTGCACGCGCCTCAGGGTTGGGGCTATGCACACAAGCAGCTCTAGACAGAGCTTGAACACACTCTTAGCACAAGTGAGACCCTGGGTTTGATTCTCCAACACTAAAAATAAGTAAGGAAGTGGCAGGCATAGTGGTGCCATCAGAAGGAGGAAGCAGAGGCAGGAAGATCAAGGCTTCAAGGGTGCCCTCCACTACACACTAAGTTTGAGGCCAGCCAGGTATACAGAAGACCCTGTCTCAAAACAACAAAAATCACCAAATATTAAACAAATAAATTAAGGCATATTCCTATGGTGGAACATTGTAATAAAAAAAAACAAAAAACAAACAAACAAAAAAACGCAGCTATGAGGGCTGGAGAAATGGCTCAGCAGTTAAGAACCCCTGTTGCTCCTGGAGGGCTGCAGTTCGGGTCTCAGCACCCACATGGTGGCTCACAACTCCATATAACTCCAGCTCCAGGGGACCCAGCAACCTCTTCTGGTCTCTGTGGGTACTAACACAGACACACACTCACACATAAATAGTCTCTCTTTTTGTAAAGATTTATTTATTCACGTATTTTATGTATGAGTGCTCTGTCTTCATGCACGCCAGAAGAAGGACTCTGATCCCATTACAGTTGTGAGCCACCATGTGGTTGCTGGGAATTGAACCCAGGACCTCTGGAAGAACAGCCAGTGCTCTTAACCCCTGAGCCATCTCTCCAGCCCGGAAATACTGAAACTTCTTAGAGAGGAATGCACGTCCCTCCACTGGGGACAGCGTGGGGAATCACACTCATGCCTTTCCCGCCTTTGCTGCCATGTCTCTGCTCTACAGGGCACAACCATCTCTTATCACCCTGAGTCATGACCTCTGACCTCTGGTAGTAGCTGAGGGTCAGTGGGCAGGCAAGCGTCTGAGGAAAGTGATAACCAACAGTCCCCCATCACCGTAAAAACGGAGATGCCAACAGTTTAAGGAGTGCTCTCACCTCACCCTCAACCCAATTACTCAAGTGTGCATCCCTCCACACATCATTCAAACAGGAAGGAAAGGACAGGAGCCAGACAGAGGTCACAGTCAGGCCACCTGGGCCACCACCAGTGCCACTTCCAAAACCCTGTCTCAAAACAAACCTGTAACAAGGGGGAGAGGCTAGGAGGACAGAAGTCAGTGGCAGAGAGCTCGCCTGACATGGAAGGCCCGAGGTTCAACTACCAGTACTGAGAAAAGAAAATGGAAAATGTGGTAGGCTACTTACGAGGCAAGGAGGCCTCTGGGAGAAAATACCAAGAATAATGCTCCCACTCGGCCGCCACCACCCTGCTCCCTCCTGCTCCCCCACCCACACCACCTACTTACCGGACACGGAATCCAGCCATTCTCATCCAGGTACAATCATTTTCTTTAATTCTTTTTGTTTGTCGAGACAGGGTTTCTCTATGTAGCCTGGCTGTCCTGGAACTTGCTCTACAGACCAGGCTGGCCTCAAACTCACATTTCTGCCTGCCTCTGCCTCCCAAGTGCTGGGATTAAGGGTGTGCGCCACCACCGCCACCAGCCAGAATCATTTTCTTGAATTACGTGTGTTCTAACTACAGTCATAGACACAACCAAAAGCCATTTCAAAAAAAAAAAAAAAAGTAATAAGCCCCCAGAGAAGGAACAGTCCACATGTACAAAACAAACCTGCTTTTTTGCATCTTCAAGACTGGCATCAGGACAAATCATTACATCACGGCTACACTGCACAGGGTCTTTCCCAGCCAAGCCTGCAACAGTGACTTTAATCTAGGAAAAAAACAGACACTCAAGACCGTGAAGATACACAGACACGGGCAACACTTATACTCATTCGGTGGTTCTAATTAACTAGTCAGGGAATAACAAAGCCAAGTTAAGGCAATGACCAATTATATTTAATACCAGTCTCTTCTAGTTTGCCTGAGACAGTCCTTTACCCCACACATGTTGAGTTTGGGAGATGAATTACAGGGTCACCCTATTAATAACCCATCTTGCAAGGCTATGCTTGTCATTTCAATCTCACAATCTTTCCCAAAAGTAGAAATGAAAGCCAAACAAATAAATAATACTTTATCCTCCAGAACACTCATTAGGGGACATTACCAGGAGCTAGTACCCAAAACACGGACGTTTCCTACAGTGCTGGGAGGCCACAGGTCAGCTCACTGAAGATGAGCTTGCAAAATTTAGCAACGCTGACCACAACAGTCCTGGCCCAGCAATCCCATGTTTAGGTGGCGAGCCTCAAAAGCCGTCCTCATGCTTGCACAAAGGAGTGATTATTGCAGAGGCTGGAGAGATGGCTCAGTGGTTAAGAGCACCTAGATTTGGTTCCCAGCACCCACATGGCAGCTCACAACCACCTATAATTCTAGTTCTAGGGCATCAGGTACAATTTCTGGCTTCTTCGGGTACCAAGCACACATGCAGTGCAGACTTACATGCAGGCAAACATTCACACACAGAAAAAAGTTGAAAATCTCAAATATCCAGCAGCACAGGCTATAACTGGAGCGAGGAGGTGGTGGTATTCACACTGTAGAGCACTGTGCAGCAGCATGAAAAGAGGACGCTGGCATTCCAGTGTGCAGAGCAGAGTGCAAACACACACCCGGGGCTGAGCTCTGCTCACAGTGTGTGCAAGGCTGAGTGTAAACACACACCCGGGGCTGAGCTCTGCTCACAGTGTGTGTGCAGAGCAGAGTGCAAACACACACCCGGGGCTGAGCTCTGCTCACAGTGTGTGCAAGGCTGAATGTAAACACACACCCGGGGCTGAGCTCTGCTCACAGTGTGTATGCATACCTGAGTGTAAACACACACCCGGGGCTGAGCTCTGCTCACAGTGTGTGCAAGGCTGAGTGTAAACACACACCCGGGGCTGAGCTCTGCTCACAGTGTGTGCAAGGCTGAGTGCAAACACACACCCGGGGCTGAGCTCTGCTCACAGTGTGTGCAAGGCTGAATGTAAACACACACCCGGGGCTGAGCTCTGCTCACAGTGTGTATGCATACCTGAGTGTAAACACACACCCGGGGCTGAGCTCTGCTCACAGTGTGTGCAAGGCTGAGTGTAAACACACACCCGGGGCTGAGCTCTGCTCACAGTGTGTGTGCAGACCTGAGTGTAAACACACACCCGGGGCTGAGCTCTGCTCACAGTGTGTGCAAGGCTGAATGTAAACACACACCCAGGGCTGAGCTCTGCTCACAGTGTGTATGCAGACCTGAGTGTAAACACACACCCGGGGCTGAGCTCTGCTCACAATGTGTGTGCAGACCTGAGTGTAAACACACACCCAGGGCTGAGCTCTGCTAACACAGTAAATCAGCACAGCCGAGTGTCTGCACCTGGCTCTTGTGAGAAGAGGCAGAGTCAGCACTGTTGTCGGGTTTGTGAGCCTGGCAAACGTGAGGGCAGCCCTTTACCATGTTACAGAAGCGACACGCTGCATGTAAACACAGGAAGGAAGCACATGCTAATGCATGAGCCAGCACACTTTGGCCTGAGAACAGTCATGGTCTGGGGAAGGAGGAGAGGGCACAGGACCAAGGAAACTTACAAAGGGGACTCAGAAAAACCCCAAACTTTAAAGCATTTGCTTTAAAACAAACACACAAAAAGTGTCCAGACCAGGGTGCTGGCGCATGGCTGTCAGCACAACTACTCAGGTGGCTGCAGCAGGACAGCTTGAGCCCAGGGGTGCAGGGCTAGCAGGGACACAAACACACACCTGGCTCTTCAAGTAAATTAATCAGCAAGTTTTAAAAGGGGTCTGAAGGAATAAGACAAAGCGCTACAAGTTTTTAAAGTCAGTAGTGAGCCAGACATTTGGGAAGCTGAGGTAGGAGAACTGCCAAGTCTAGAGGGTGAGCCTCTAGCTCAAAAACCAAAAAAAAAAAAAAAAAAAAAGTGAGCAGAGAACAAACTAATGTTTTACTATGTAATCACTGTAGCTTTGTATACTTGAAACGGTTCACTAAGTAGGGCTGGCAAAAGAGGCACTGGCCTCTAAGCCCGAGGAGACCTTACTAAGCTTTATCCCCTGGACCCATGGGGGACAGAGAGCCAACTCATACAGTTCACCCTCAGTCCTCCACATCTGCACCCCAGGACCCGGGCTCGAGCACAGTAAACAAGTAAAAATGACAGGCTAGCACATGACTCACCCCAGCTCGGCGCATGACGTCCACGGGAATCACCGTCTCCATCTCCTCCGCGCCTTTGGCCAGGATGACCAGAGCTCTTTTGGAAGCCATTTCTAATTCTTAAAGACTTAAAAAATTTTAAAAAAATGTTTAAAAAGTTGCCAATGTAATAGCCACTGTTCAAGCAGTGTAAATAGCTTCCTGGAACAGGCCAGGATAAATGAAAGCAAGCAGTTTAGGTTAACACTGCTTTACATGGTGGACTTTCAACCGCTAATTCTGGGGTGAAAACAGGGTGGCTGGCCTGCAGGGATGGACCAAGGTTTAGTTCCTAGCACCATGGCAGCTCACAACTGTCCCTAACTCCAGTTCCTGGGGATCCGGCTTCTGCGGGCACTGCACGTATACGCACGCAGGCAAAACACACACCAAAAAATTTTAAAAACAGAAAGCAGGGATGGCGAACATATGTTAGTAGTGTTTGTATTTTCCTTTACTGTGCTTTTTTAAGTCCAATTTCTTACAGAGGCAGGTCACATAATGGGCCCTGAAGAACTGATTCAAAAAAGAAAAAAAACCTAAATTTCACGGGTCACAGAAATGAACACACAGTCTGGAAACTTGTACATTTTTGGAGGTTTTTGTTGTTCCAATAATAGGTACTAAAAACTCGGGACCAGGTTGGGGAGATCAATCTGACTACACTGTTAATGATGAAGAGAAACGGAGTCAACTCTGTGGACAGCCGCAGCTAGACGCCTCTGCGGAGCCCTTTTCGCGTGTTTTCCCTGCACACGTGCCGTGCACCAGAACTTTAAGTCAAAGCCACAACCCCGTGCAGAGCTCTGGCCCGGCATGCACCGCGGCCGCCGCCCCCAGCCCGCCCGGCCGGGACCCTCCCCGGGCAGCGCGCGGACAAGCCGGCCTCTCTGCTCCCGGGCGCTGACCTGCACCCGAGCCTCCTCCACCCACGCGAAGCCTCGGTCAGTCCCGCAGCAAACCCACGCCCGGCCCAGTCACACAGAGACTCGCCGAGCACACCGCCAGTACGCAAGCGCGTCACCCGCGCTGAGGCTGCGCAAGTCTGCTCGCTTCCGCCTAGGGCTGCGTCACATCCGGCCGGGGTGGATCGTGCATCGCCCCTCAGCCATTGGTACGGCCCCCCGGCGGCGCTTGCGCGTTGCCACCGCGACCTTTAGAAGCCAAGGCTTGAGAATGGCCGCGAGTTCGAGGCCATGCTCAACTCGAGCGTGACCGCCCCCCCCCCCCCCCGCCCCATGCACAAAAAAGAGAAGAGAAAATAAAAGCCCGGCGTGGTTGCCCACACTTGTTTGTAATCTTAGTACTTGCGAGATGGGGGCCAAAGTTTTTTGTTTTGTTTTGTTTTGTTTTTTTTGGTTTTTCAAGACAGGGTTTCTCAGTAGCTTTGGTTCCTGTCTGGAACTAGCTCTTGTAGACCAGGCTGGTCTCGAACTCACAGAGATCTACCAGCCTCTGCCTCCCGAATGGCGGGATTAAAGGCCTATGTCACCACAGCCCAGCACTGTTTCCCTTCTTGCCCTTTACTGTGACACCCCCCCCTCTTTTCGCCTCTGACCTGCTAATATTCCAATCCAGGTCACACCAGGCCTGTCCCGCTCCCCCAGGCCTGCTCACCCTGTCCATGGGGTCACAAGAGTTTTGGGTTTTCACTGCACTTGTGGAGCTGGAGAGGCAGCTTGTGATACATTCTAATAAATCCACTTTCAACAAATATAGTGAGATTGATTTTTTTACCAGTCCTGCTCATGTAGAGAACCTGAATTGTGCTGCCGTGGTTTTTTTCACCTGCCCATTGAGGAAGATGCTCTGGCCAACACAAAGGGCTGACTAGTACTGATAAAGACAACATTCCTAACTTCAGGCAGCTCAAGGCCGTTTTTGCAGAGGACCCAGGTTCATTTCCCGGCACCCACATGGGGAGACTCATAACAGCCTGTAACTCCAGTTCCAGGGGAATCCAGTGCCCTCTATTCTGACCTCCATGGGCACCACACTCACACAAACAAAAGCCCTGCTGAAGCCTTGGTTGAAGGTAGAGCAAGGCTGACATCTCCAATGCATTTTAAATGGGTTATTTAGATTATGTAATTTTATTCTGGGTTTTTACTTTTTTATTTACATTTATTTCTTGTCTGTGCATCTCAAACTGTACTAGAGAGTTTACTCGGAGGATCAGAGAAGACTGCTTGCTGGCGTCCGTTTTTTCCTTAGCATATGGGCCCAGGGATGGTTCAAGTGTGCGGCAAGCACCTTTACCTGCTGAGCCCTCTCACCGTCCCCTCCTAAGTTTTTAATGAATAACTTTACCAGCTGAAAGGAGGGAGACTCGTCCTCACCTGGTCCCATCCCTACTGCCTACAGGGAAGGGCCAGTTCATTTGGCACCTCTCAGAACTTTGTACAAACCCAGGCAGGATACACACTTGCTTTCCTTCCTAAAGAGATAAAAGACATTGGATACCCCACATATATTGGTTGACCTCCATTACAGGTTCAAATCTTACATACTGGACATTCTTACAATGACAGTGGGCACGTTTTGTTTTGTTATTTATTTATTTGTTTGTTTTGTTTTTTTCAAGATTTTCTGTGTAACCACCCTGGTTGTCCTGGAACTCGCTTTGTAGACCAGGCTGGCCTCGAACTCACTGAGATCCACCTGCCTCTGCCTCCCTACCTCCCAAGTGCTAGGATAAAAGGTGTGCGCCAACTACTGCCTGATTTGTTTTTAATTTTTAAAATTGTTAAGCCATGTAGATAACACTGTACTTGAGCAAATGTTTGATGTCGTTTAATGATTCAGGAAGAAATCTTTAGGAGTTCTAGAACGACCTGGCTTTTCACTGTCTGCAAAGGGAAGAGGCAGAGCTAGCTCCCTCAGCTTTGGAGGTGTAGCAATCTGGAGTGATGGACAGAAACGGACAGGGACAACTTGTCAGCCATGTGCTCCAAGATTCACAGAGGGTGCTGGGCACAAATCCCAGGGACTTTTATAAAGAATGAAATCTGCTTTAGGTGGACGCATGCCCTTGTCTCTTTACTTAGGGTTAACCCAGTGTGGCAGCTTGGAGTCACGGCTAGGGGACACCCCAGGAAGGCAGCTTCACCTTGAGAAGGTATTCTTCTCCTTACTGGGGTGCCTGCCCCCTTGTTCAGTCCCTGGCTCAAAAAGGCAGAATTTTTCCTTTTTCTTCCCGATGCTGCTCAAAATCTATGCATTTAAATTCTCTAATGTGGGGCTGGAGAGATGACTCAGCAGTTAAGAGCACTGCTCCTCCAGAGGTCCTAAGTTCAATTCCCAGCAACTACCTGGTGGCTCACAAGCATCTGTAATGAGGTCTGGTGCCCTCTTCTGGCCTGCAAAGACAGGTGCAGGCATAACACTGTACATAATAAATCAATCTTTAAACTCCCTAACTCTGAGTCTCCTTTCCTAAAGCCAGTATATGCTGACCACTGCAGCTGACCTCTGCAGCCACGTGGTGTGCATGCACTGACCCGTGTCCACTGACCCGTGCCTCTGTGTGTGTTAGCGGCCAGGTGCTGACCTGATCTCTGCCACCATAAGGCTGATTCTTTACACTGTGTGGCTGCCAGCAGGGTGCTGACCTCCGTGCAGCCATTCTCTCCTTCCAGACAGCGATTAGACGGACAACGTGCCTGTCCTGGGGTTTTCCTTCTAAACTCGACTACACCATCCTCAAGCTTCTGTTCGAGTCCATTCTTAAATTATTTTAGTAATTTCCTCAGGATCATAAGCCGGCTCCATAGAGATTTCCCAAGATTTGTGGTAATACATTCTTCTTGCCTTTTAATTCTTTAATTGGCAGAGACCGCGAATCCATCCTGCATCCCTAGACAGCCTTATGTAGCACGAATAATAAAAACCCAGAGGCTCTGTATGAGCTCACAGACAGATACTGGGGTTCAAGCTGAACATCAGAAAAGTAAAGCAGCCAGTCACGACCTTTTACCTCTACTTCAGACTAAAATGGGCGCCTGCCTCCACGGATCCTCAAACTGAGACTGAGCGCTGTCTCCTCCCGTTTTATATTCCTCTCCAGTGCTGGGATTAAAGGCATTCACCACCTCTGCTTGGCCTGTATGGCTGACTGGTGTGGCTGCTTTGAACTCTGATTTTCAGGCAAGCTTTATTTATTAAAACACATATACCACTATGTATCACTTGAGAAAATGAGGCAGGATCTCAAGTTTCAGGCCAGTCTGGGAAACTTAGTAAGACCCTGTCTCAACGCAACAACAAAATATGGCTGAGGCTGTAGTTAGATGGTAGAATGCTTGTGTAGCAGGAGTCAGGGCTCCTCATTCCAAAACAAGCAAACAAGCAAAGGGAGGATTATTTTGAGGACCAGGCTCAAAAAACTGGTTATCTGCTATGGCATTAAAAAAAACCCAAGGGGAAAAAATGGTAAGCCAGAGAGTGGTGGGGTGGTTGCAGTGACCATGACGATAGTTTGAGGGCAACACACAGAGAAGGTCACACTCCTGAAATCTCTGCACCCGCCATCAAGAACTGAAATACTCAGCTTTTTAGCCAATGAATGCTAAGTCTCAAACCCTAGGGCAAATGGCTGAAATATCTACTTAACAAATCAACGCAGACCTGGCCACCAAATTCTCCTAGCATCCGTCAGTGCTGTGGAACGATCTTTGTTCACTGTAAATATGTACTACTCTCATTGGTTAATAAAGGGCTGACTGGCCTATAGCTGGACAGGAAGACATTGGGCGGAAGAGTTGTCCTAGGAGGATGCTAGGAAGTCTGAGGAGTCTTGAGCCAGACAGAGAGAAAGCAGGACATGCAGGAAAGGTAAAAGCCAGGAGCCTCAGGTCAGCACCTAGATTAATAGCAATGGGTTGATTTAAATCATACGAGCTAGTTAGTAATAAGCCTGAGCTATCAGCTAAGCATTTAAAATTCATATTGTCTGTGTTGGTTATTTCAGAACTGGCGGGCAGGGGGAAAGTCCACCAACACTTCAGTCCCTGTCTTTTAAGGGTGTGGCTGGTAGACTTAGCCTGTATTCAGAAGTTTCCTGTCCTAACTGCCCGGTCCCAAATAATCACTCAGAGGAGAGGCTTATATTAATTACAAATGCTCGGTCAACAGCTCAGGCTTATTATAACCAGCTCT
Organism: Chionomys nivalis; assembly: GCF_950005125.1. NCBI lineage: Eukaryota > Metazoa > Chordata > Mammalia > Rodentia > Cricetidae > Chionomys > Chionomys nivalis. The sequence goes on along the minus strand of NC_080096.1, from coordinate 5,371,366 downwards.
TACATTTTAAGTTAACCCATATTACTTATTTATGTGGTACCTTTATTAGGATGGCATGTTTACCTCCCACTCCCTCTGTGGCTGGCTGGCGACCCCTGGCTCCACCCTTCTCCTTCTCAGCATTCTTAGTTGGCTCTCTTACCTAACCTTATTCTGTTCAGCTATAGACCAATCCGCTTGTTTATTAAACCAGTCACATGGAAAACTCTTCAGTGTACAAAGAGATTATTCTACAGCAGCGGCCCTCTACCTTGAACTCTCCAGTTCAGCATCCAGGCTGCCCTTCTCCCAGCTGCCCTTCCCTATATAATCCAGCCATTTTGGCTATGCCATTCTCTTGGTCAGTCTTGGCCCAGGCTGCCCCTCTTAGTCTTTGGTCCCTCTTCCCTCCCACTCTGCACACATGGCTCAGGGTCACGTGCTCCCTGGACTCTCCCAGATGTCTCTGCCTCTGGCTATGCTCTCCCTTTTCTCAGCAATAAACTTTCTCCTCCTCCATACCCTAGGAGTTGTCATGTCCTTTTCTTTCTTTCTTTCTTTCTTTCTTTCTTTCTTTCTTTCTTTCTTTCTTTCTTTCTTTCTTCAGTCAATGGATACCCTGCACACAGTTTTAAAACTCAAATATTGGGGTGAAGAAATAACTCAGCAGTTAAGTGTTGCAGAAAACTTGGTTTCGGTTCCCAGCACCCACTTCAGATGGTTCCTAACAGCCTGAAACACCCACATCAAGGGCTCCAACGCCATCTGCTGGCCTCCAAGGGCATTCGCCCTCACATACACATACCTACACACAGAGAGGAACACAATTAAAAGTCAATCTTTTTAAAAATCCTCAAATATTACTCATTGTTACTTTTGTAGCTGGATCTTGCTCTACCCCAAACAGGCCTTTTCCTCTCCAGCTGCATCTATAACATGCTTTCTTTCCCTTTGCTCGGGTGTCAGTCTTGCCATGGAATATAAAGGCAGGACTGAGCAAAGCCTTGAAAAGCCTGGGCTTGACAGGAAGAGCACTTCTCCGAAGCAACTTCCACAGCTCCTCAAATGATGCTAACTCACACACAGGAGCCCCGGGCCTTCAATCCTTCCTACCCCAACTCTTTTGTTTATCTTCTCTGCCAATGAGCTCAGTATTTTTTTTTTAGGGGGGGGTCTCACTATGTAGCCCTGGCTGGTCTTGAATTCACTATGTACACAAGGGTGGCCTCACAGAGACCTGCCTGCATCTGTCCCCTGAGTGTTGGGGTTAAAAGTGGCATACACCCAATTTGATATCAGCATTTTTAGCTAAAATGCTAATGTTTGTTTTCTCATTGACTTTGACCGTTACTATTGTCAGCGTGACAAGATGTAGCATCCACAGGAACAAGCCTCTGGACTTATCTATGAAGAATTATTTAGGTGCTCGCTTCGGCAGCACATATACTAAAATTGGAGCGATACAGAGAAGATTAGCATGGCCCTGCGCAGGGATGACACGCAAATTCGTGAAGCGTTCCATATTTTTTAATTAAAAAAGAATTAAAAAATGAGAAAAAAAAGAATTATTTAGGTTGGGTTGAGGTGGAAAGACCACTGTAATGTAGGTAGCATCCTCCCATGGGGTGGGAGCCAGTCCCTGGACGCACAAAAGCAAGGCAAACTGAGCACTGGCATTCAGTGCCAATACAGTGTGGTCAGATGCCTCCAGCTCCTGCAGCCGTTGTGATGGACCACATACATCCCTCCAACCGTAAGGTAGAATAAACCCTCCGTTCCTTATGAGTTCAGATAAGGAGAGAAGTAATACAGTATCGTAATTTCCATTTTACAGATGTGAAGACTGAGGTGGAGGAGAATGAACCTATTCTTGCAGTCTTGGAAAAAACCCTGATATTATGATGCCAAGATTCATTCTACCCACCATACAGGCTGCCAGCATTAGTTAAAAGTGCCAGTAACTCTCATGGCAATTCAAACATATTTCTCAGCACACACCTACCCAACAAAGCCACAAAAAAAAAAAAAAAAAAAAAAAAAAAAAAAAAAAAAAAAAAAAAAAAAAACCCATGAACCAATATATTGCTGTAGTACTGGTCATGAAGACCCTATTAGTTTCTCAGAACAGCGCCATCCTCTCCAGGAACTTTTTCACTCAACGTTTGACTAGTCATTATGCACTGTGGGAAGAAGGTTCTCCCGGGTTTCAAGGAAGTCGGTGTGTTGAAGAAATCACTATATTTAATCTCCTTCACACCTCAAGGTCATCTGGGCAGACAGTGCGATGCGTGCACTTGGGGCGTGAAGTTAAGGGTTTCACCTCTTTCTTGCTTCCCTGAATTTAAGTCACAGATACCGGGCAGAAGAAAGGTTTTGGGGACATTTACCGAAAGAGAAAAAAAAATTTTTTTTTTGAGACTGTCCCTCACTGCAGCTCAGTCTCGACTAGACTCGAGCTCGCGGCCATCCTCCAGCCTCTAACTCCGGAGCCTCCACGTCCTGCTGATACACGGGTTTCCAATGGAGAACTTCCCCCTCGGAGCCCACGAAAGGTCAGGTCGGCGAGACCGGAGTGTGGGCGAGCCCTGACCTTTGAGACGGCGCTGGCGCAAGAGGGAAATTCTGACTCGGAGCCCTGTGAGCGGCCGAGCGCCACTCCGCCTCGGCCCGAACCGTGAGAAAAGCCTCCCGGGGGTGGACCACCCGGAACGCCTCCGACGGACCATCGGCTGCCGGAAATGGGTCGGCTGACCCGCAGAGACGCACGGCTCACTTCCGTCAGCCGCGGCGCCGGCGATTGGCTAAACCTAACCGCAGTGGGCGGAGTAGAGCGGCTCGTGCGGGATCCGGTGCGCTTGGGCAGCCTCCGCGCGGGCTCCACCTGAGCGCGGGAAGGTTTCGTCATTGCAGCGCTGGCTGCGGTTCCCAGACGTGCTAGGGTCACGGAGAGCTGCGACCTTGCGGACTTCCGGCGGGGAAGAGGGCGGCTTGAAGGTGTGACGTGCTTGCTGGTGACCGCGGCGAAAGGCTGGCCGGAAAGTGACCCTGTTAGCAAATTCCCAGCCCTGGGGCCCGGGCTGCCTTGACGTTTTTGAAGACGGTGTCGTGCTCCAAAGTTACTGAGAGCTGCTGCTTCAAGCGGCACCGAGCCTTCGACGTTTAGGGTTTTGTAACCGGCCTGGCAGAAATGAAAATATTAAATAGAGACTCTGTCCCAGCCTATCAGACTGTTAAAGCAATAGCCCCAAAGAAATAGGAATGTCCCCAAGAATCTCATGTTAGGGGAAGGAAAAGGAACCAGCCCGAGGGGATTTGTTACCCAGTAACCGATTGCACAGTTCTAATCACCTGTCACCCTTACAGGATGAGACTGAAGCCCAGACAGGTGGCGGGCAGGATCGCAGCTTGACCCGGACAGCTTAGATGCGCATATCCTTGGCCCTCTATTAAACACTGACCAAACTCCAGAACCATAAAGATGATTCTTTTCAGTGTGGCCACGCTGAATAAATCCTTTTCTGCTTTATTCATTCAAGTCTTAATTGGCTTACTGAGGACAAGTGGCCAGACATTGGCGAACAGATTTTGGCACCCAGTCCAGATGGATGAAGTTACAGTAAATATAAACAGTTCCCTTCTACTCTAGGTTAAGACAAAGACAAATACTTGGGTGATGGAGTACTTGATTGTAGTTCTCTGAATTTGCTGGTTTAGGCAGCGACTCCTCTGGAGGCATTAAAACCCATAGTAGATATGCCAGTCACAGTCCACCCTTGCCACAGTGTGGCTCACAAATCTGTAGTCTCGTGACCCTTTGTCCCAACAACCTTGTAAGGCAGTGTGTGTCGCTTCATTCTCTCCTGCCTGTGAAGTAGCTGAACAGTGTGTCTGTCACAAACAGGAACAAATTCGTGACGTTTTTTCAATTGTGCTCATTGTTCCAGGGTGTAACAGTGGACAAATGATGTCCTTCCCTGGCGATATAGAATATTCTGCTAGGTGAACACCAGCATAGATAAATCCAGTCATGTGCCACCTGAGATGTGTTCTGAAAACCACAACATTGGTTTTGTGTGGACATCACAGACATACTTCAATGCACTGCACTGCACACTCAACTTCAGTGTCGTTATGTGAGGAGCATCTTCTGGGACCACGCTGGTGGGTGTGGTCTGGTGCTATTATATGCAGCATATCACTGTGTATGTGTGTCAGGCTCTCGTATGTATTATATTGTGAAGGGCAGAAGAGGATGAACAGGTGAGTGTGTCCCCATCTGTAACACATCATGGGACATTCTTACTTCCTCCAAGGAGGAAATATGAGTAAGATTGGGCTATGAGTCACACAGCTCTGGAAGAGCGTTTCAAACTGTAGAGCAGCAACCAACAGACCAGTCTACCACAGAAGTGTGCTGACAGGCAAGAATGGTGAAGAGCAGACGTGGACGGCCAGCACCAGGTGCAGACACTCAGTCCACAGATGCTGGGTGAACTGAGTTCGCTGACTTGAAAAAAACACTTCATGCATCTATTTTGGTACTTGGTCAAATGCATGCTAAGCGCACACTTTGCTATCAAGTGACACTGAGCCCCAAGAAAACTTAATGACTGTAACATGATCTTGGAGATTACTTTAGGTTGAGTTAGAACTTTGATTTCGTGTGGTGATATTTAACCTAAAAAACAAAACAGAAACCAATGGTTTATGCATCGATCCATCATAAAAGAAATTCAAGACAACAGGAGACATGCAGGGAGAAGTAGAATAATCTGCAATTATTTGGGTTGTTTGTCATCATTTAAAAGCCCGGGGGGGGGGGGGGGTGGCTGGGCACATGGCTCAGTTCTTGTGCAGAAGCACAAGGACCTGGTTTTTATCTTAGAACTCAAAGTGAATAAGGCAAGCACTGTGGCATGTGCCTGTAGTCCCAGCCCTGGGGTGCTAGGGACTGGATCCTCTGGACTCTCTGGCCAGCCAGCGTAGCCAATGGTGAGCCAGGTCTAGTGAGAGAGTCAACAGCTCAGGAGGAATATGCCTCCCGGCTGCCTTGTTCTTCATTTGAACAACAACAAAAATGGAGTGTTGTTTGACAAAAACTGAACCTATGAAGCAATTCTGCCCTATACTGCCCCATCCCCACCTCGCCCTATACTGTGGTGAGTGTTAGGGAGCGGGAGTCTGCACTTCACACGCAGAATTTGCTGGAAACAAAGTCACCCAACTCTGGATGTCGCTTGGGAGTGATTCTGCTGTGGCCACCATTATCTCTCCTGAGTGACATTCGACTACTGTCTAAAATGAACACAGCACATTTTATTTAATAGTTTTTTTTGTGATGCACTCTTGATTTTTTTCATTTCGTTTCTGGGAACTGTACCCTGGGCTCCCTCATACATATAAGTAAGACTGTACTACTGTGGTGCTAGCTTTAATTGTCAACCCAATCTTGACTCATCTGGGAAGATAGTTGAATAAGGGTCAATCTTGATCAGATGGGGGAGTGTCTACTTGGTGGGGGAAGACCAAGCTCACTGTGGGCAGCACCATTCCCTAGGCAGGGGTCCTGAACTGTATGAGAGTAAAAACTGAGCTGAGCACCAGCAAGCAAGCTAACAAGGGTGCATTCATTTCTCTCTGCTCTTGACTGTGGATGTGATGTGACCAGCTGTCACAACCTCATGCTGCTGTGAATGCCCTACTTGGATGGGCTGTAATCTGGAGTTCGAGATAAAATAAAGCTGTTCTTTAAGTTGCATTTTGTCTGGATGTTTTATTACAGCAACAGAGATGAAAGTAGGACCACCACTGAGCAAAGAGGCTGTGTGTGTGTGTGTGTGTGTGTGTGTGTGTGAATGCCACACGTGTGCAGGGACCTACAGAAGAGGGCTTCGGATCTGTTGTGGAATGTTTAATTATGCAAAGATGTATTAGATTTATGTTGTGAAATATTTGTTTACATAAAGATGTGTTGCTGTTTTACCTTGCCTGCCTAAGGCACCTGATCGGTCTAATAAAAAGCTGGACAGCCAATAGTGAGGGAGGAGGTATAGGTGGAACGTGCAGGGAGAATAAGTAAGAGTAGTAATTTAGACTGGGGAGGGGGAGAAAGAAAAGGAGACACCTGGGAGACTCCAAGAGCCTGGGAGACTCCAAGGGCCAGACAGACAGACACAGAGGAAGCAGGAAGATAAGACATACTGAATGAAAGAAAGCTAAAAAGCCCCAAGGCAAAAATGTAAAAACCTGAATAGAAACAGGTTCGGTTAAGTTAAAAGAGCTGGTGGGGCCGGGCGGTGGTGCACACCTTTAATCCCAGCACTCGGGAGGCAGAGGCAGGTGGATCTCTGTGAGTTCGAGGCCAGCCTGGTCTACAAGAGCTAGTTCCGGGACGGGAACCAAAGCTACAGAGAAACCCTGTCTCAAAAAACAAACAAACAAACAAACAAAAAAGATCTGGTGGGACAAGCCTAAGCTAAGGCTGAGTGTCCATAATTAATAATAAGTATCCAGGGGCCCAAAGAAAATGCCAACTACGCAGATCCTCTCAGGCTAGAATTACAGGCAGTTGTGAGCTGCCTGATATGGGTGGTGGGATTGGCTCCTCTGGAAGGCCATCAAATCCTCTTAGCCACACAGCCTTCTCTCCCCATGATTTTTAGAAGCATGGCTCCCATGTAGCCATTGATGCTGCTCTTTGTCCTGTCTCCAAGGTGACGTGGATCATCCGTTTCCGGGTAGTCAAGCACGTAGCTGTGGTTTCTGTCTTAGTTCTCAACCACTGAGTCCGCAGTATCACTCCTGGCTGCTGAGTCAACACACTTACGTTTTCATTCACGCTAAAACCTGCCAAGCTGCTCCGAGTCATCACCCTTGCCCCAGGTTCAGGTGGCTTCCAAATGAGAAGTCCTGGGTTCCATCCCTGACATCTTCCTTCCTCAACTCCTGCAGGCTTGTGGTTGGAAACCTTACTCCCTCTGGTGGCAGCCTGCATAGGCCTAAGCCTGGAGTGTTCCTGAACAAACTGTTAAACCCGCAGGCCTCCGGCTCCCTGCCCATAAAACACTGACATGGCCTCTGTGTACTTCAGAGTCTTGTCAAGGGGATGAAGAGGTGCCAACAGAAATCGGAACGCTGGCCTGCAATAAACACAGGCTTCTTTTCCTCCCACATTAGAATGGTAGCCACAGCTCTGAGTGGCTATGAGCTTCATTGAAAGCCTGTAATCTCAGCATTCAGGATGTCCAGTGTCTTAGTCACAGTTCTGTTGCTGAGGCAACTTTTATGGAAGGAGTCATTAACTGGGGGCTGGTTTACAGCTTCAGAGGCTTAGTCGGTTCTCATCATGGTGGGAAGACGGTGGCAGACAGGTGTGGTGCCTGAGAAATAGCTGGGAACTACATCTGATCCACAAACAGAGAGACAGACAGAGAGAGAGAGAGACTGGACTTGTCATAGCCTTTTGACATCTCAAAACCCCCCTCAGAGATGAGAGAGAGAGAGAGAGAGAGAGAGAGAGAGAGAGAGAGAGAGAGAGAGAGAGAGAGAGACTGGGCTTGTCATAGCCTTTTGACATCTCAAAGCCCCCCTCAAAGATGCACTTCCTCCAACAAGGCCACACCTGGGAATCTTTTCAATCCTTTCAAACAGTGCTACTCCCTGGTGACTAAGCATTCAAATATATGAGCCTTTGGGGGCCATTCTTCCTCACACGTCAAGCTGAGGCAGGAGGATGGCTGCAGATCCAAGATCAGCCTGAGCTACAGTGGAGACCACGCTCATGCTGCCCGCAGGTCTGCAAACTTGCCTTGGCTTCCAAGTGCTAGGAATGCAAGCATATGCACAGAGCAATAGGGAAACCAGCTGTGTGCAGCCCACAGGAAAGGACGCACGTAACCTGTTCTTCCATCTACAGGGCTGGGAATTGGAGCTGATCAACAGCCTGCTAACCCGTGTTATCTGAAGGGCCAGGACATATCAAGGTCCCACAGCCAGGGACACAGATACTTAAGAGTTCAGATGACCCTTATCTGTGTTATCTTTGTTATCTGTATATCAGTGGGTCCCTACGAGCACCCACAAGCAGGAAAGAAGGTGGCTAACAGCCCAAATGACCTCTATGCTATCTGTGTGACCAAAACCACGACAGATCCTCCTTTAGGCCCTTAAGCTAATACAGGTAAGCCTAACTCTAAAACCTATCTTCTTGGGAGAAATGGTGTGTACTTTAAATTGAATTTCGGTGTGATTATGTCTCCCTGTGCACCGGGGATTGTATTCCACCAGGAAACGTTTTTACGAAACTGTGCTGTATTTAAACATGTTTACAATAAACCTCTTGGGGTCAGACTCCAGAAGTTTGAAGCAGCTAAGTCCTGCTGAACTGGCTTCCTTTCTCCCCCTCGCGGTTTGCCTACTAATCATAGCGTTTGCAGGGATCCACACAAGGTGTCTGCCACCAGCCCCAGCTTCGCTTTTGTGATTAATTTTAAATTATGGCAGGCATATATTAATGAAGAAATTCATGCAATATCAAATCCCACACTGGTATTTAAGATTCTTGGTAGGGGCTAAAGAAATGGCTCAGCTGGTAAAAGCATTTGCCAGCATCCTGAAAGGGCAGTACACAACTGCCTTTAACTCAAGTTCAGTGTGTACATACTCCACACAGGCAGATAGATACACAGTTAAAATAATTTAAATTTCACGTTTGACTTTAAAATATATTTTTCTAAAGCCTTCAAAATTATCTGTTAAAATTAAAACATAAAAGCCAGGCGATGGTGGTGCACGCCTTTAATCCCAGCACTTGGGAGGCAGAGGCAGGTGAATCTCTGTGAGTTCAAGACCAGCCTGGTCTACAGAGCTAGTACCAGGACAGGATCCAAAGCCACAGAGAAACCCTGTCTCAAAAAAAAAAAAAAAATTAAAACATAAACTATAATGAATAGTGAATATATACTATTAAATACTAAATTTTAATAAGATATTTATTTAAAAATATTAAATATGGGATTTTTGTTTGGTTGGTTTTCTTTTTCTTTTTTGAGACAGTTTTTTTTTTTTTATAGTCCTAGCTGTCCTGAAATGAGTTCTGTAGACCAGGCTGGCCTCGAACTCACAGATATCTGCTTGTCTGCTTTCCAAGTGCTGGGATTAAAAGTGTGTGCCACAAATGCCCAGCAAATAGGGGATTTTTCTAATGTTTCAAATTTTTATTAAGTTGTGTTGGTTAGTTTTTTTTCCCTAAGAATCGCTCTTGTTGGGCCATGGTAGCATATGCCTTTAATCCCAGCACTGGGGAGGCAGATCTCTGAGTTCGAGGCCAGCCTGTTCTACAAAGTGAGTTCCAGGACAGGCTCCAAAGCTACAGAGAAACCCTGCCTTGAAAAAACAAACAAAAGAATCAGTCTCATGGGGCTGGAGAGATGGCTCAGCGGTTAAGAGCATCGCCTGCTCTTCCAAAGGTCCTGAGTTCAATTCCCAGCAACCACATGGTGGCTCACAACCATCTGTAATGAGGTCTGGTGCCCTCTTCTGGCCTTCAGGCATAACGCAGAAAGAATATTGTATACATAATAAATATTTAAAAAAAAAAAAGAATCAGTCTCATTGTGTAGCCTTGGCTGACCTGGGACTGCTATACAGACCAGGCTGGTCTTGAACTCAGGGAAATCCACCTGCTTCTGTCTCCCAAGTGCTTGGGATTAAAGATCCACCTTTAACTATATAAGAATTTAATTTGTCTACAATTCTGGAGTTCAGTTTCGCGCTAGGTTGTCTCTGCGCTGTGCTGTTTACACAGTCATAGTTGAGGCTGCTGTGGAAGGCTCAGAGCACTGCTGCAGTGGATACAAAGTCTGTGAGTCACACCTTTTCTTCTAGAGCTGCAAGGTGGAAATAGGAGGACAAAGGAAATGGATACTTAGGACAGGTGGAAACCAGGACTTCCTGAACATCCAAGCCGCTTTTCCAGGAGTGTGCTGTACCCTCTGTGTTTGGGAGGCAGGAGCAGCCCTGCCGCCAGCCCCCCCAGCATGGTGATGGGGGGTACCACCTGCCGGGTCCCAGTCATAGACACAGATGCTTGCTAACTGTGTGTCTGTGGGCCTGGGCTAGAGAGAGCTTACTTAGTAGCAGATCTTACCTGAAAGATTTCTTCTATCTGGATGTGTGGGTTTCCTACTGTCCAGGATTGGGATATATGGTTGGCCTGAAGTATAAATATTTACAAGCCACCAATGTGCAGTGGACACCCACAGGGAGAGCACAGAAGCAAGAGGGAGCCCAGTATCTCACCTCAATTTCTGCCTCCTTCTGGGGTTGCTCTTCTCCGTGGTTTTTTTTTTTTTTTTCACTTTTCTTTCTCCCAACTCTGTTTGACTTTTTTCTCTTCCAGGTCAGCTCTTGTTGGTATTACAAGTGAATAGATGTCTTATCTGATGGTTACCTACTGGATAGTTGCCCATGGTGTGGGGTAAAGGTCATGAAGACAGGTAACAGTCCTTGTATTAGATGGCTCTAAAATGTCCCTGAGGGGACAGAGCATTTTTCAGAGGAAGGGGCTGCTTTCCTTTCTAGCTCTCTTTTCTCTCCTGTCCCTCATTTCCCCATGTCCCTGTCTTTCCCTTCCTGCCTCTCTTTTAAAGAATCTCAGGTAGCCCAGGTTGGTCCTGGAGAATGACCTTCAACTCCGGATCCTCCTCCAGTACTGGGTTTGCTGGTGTGCACTATTGTGCTCCGCATCTTCACGTTCCTGTAAACATATCCTTCATCTCCTTAGAGCAGATGAGACTCACTTGAGATGTTCAGAGACACAGAGACAATTAAACCACACAGAGCCAATCCCTGGCTCAGACAAAAATCTCAGAATGTGGCGGGAACAGTTTTATGGATTCTGTCAAAGGCTGATGCTCTCTGCCTGGACTTGAGAAGATTTTGTAGTTTTGTGATTTTTTTAAATTGCATTAGGAAGATTAGAAAGACAAAATGGTTAAAGCAAATGACCATTTAAGCTCTTTGCTCTCGTCTACCCTCTGTTGTCATGGTGATGTTATCACTCAGAACTGCAGCGACGTGATGGAAGCCGAACAGAAACTTGCATAGAACACTCCTGAAGCAGTTGGTCTGACTCAGCTGCAGGCTGGTAAAACTAATCTTAAGAATCTGTTAGCTCAGTGAAGACTCGTGTCACAGGTGGAAGGGCCCAGATGAATGTCACGTGCTGGAAAAGGAGTGACTGACGTCACTTCAGGGGAGGTGACAGCTCTGCCCACAACCACCTAGATAGCAGGAGTAGGAAGCTGTCAGCTAAATGTCACCGTGCAGATGGGGCACAGAGCACATGCATCTGATACACGAAAAGGCCACCGGCTCAGCCTGTGACGTTGATTGGCAGTGTGGCCATGTTTTTTATGGCGTGACAGACTTCCAGTCCCTAATGTCAGAGCAAAGCTCACAGGGTGCCCTGCTAGATGGCCACTTCCCTCTGCTTCTCTCCTGGAGCTGTTTTTGTTTTGTTTTGTCTTTGATGCAAGCTTTCTCTGTGTAGCCCTCCCTGTCCTGGAACTCCCCCTATAGACTCAGAGACCCACCTACCTCTGCCTCTCAAGTGCTGGGATTAAAGGTGTGAGCCACCACCGCCGGACTTGTATCTGCTTTATTGATGATTGAGGTGGGAGGCTGGAGGTAGAATATTTCAAAACCTCATTTCATGAGAATTCTGTTGTCTTAGGAAACACATGCTTATCATGTTATCAAGTTATGTAACTCATATTAGTTTGTTCCTTTAGTCCTCAATGCATAGAATGGACCAGAATTACTATACTATAAAGTCTGATTGGATAAACTGAGGCTTAAGGATTTTTAAAAAAATAAAATCTATCTAAGGTCACATGCTCATAAATGTCAGAGCCTGGATTCATCCAGGTCAGACCGATGGCCAAGTGTGGGCCTGTAATCATCGTGCCATGCCCCACGCCCTCCCCTGCAGAATTCAAGCAGTCAGAATCCCGAGGACCCACACCTTCCAGGCTGGCCTACCACTTTTCCTTAACAGAAGACAAATCACGAGTGTTAATGTGTGGAGAACTTGAAAGCTTTGTTTGCCGTGGGTGGGGTTGTGAATAGATGCAGCTGCTGTGGAAAACAAGCGCACAGAGACAAGATTAGTCTCAGGGACGAGATTTAGGCTTCAGAGAGATGCGACATATGTGGGAATTTGGTTGGTTTGTTTTTCCTGAGACAGGGTTTCTCCGGGCATCTAGTTTCCTAGAACTCACTCTGTAGACCAGGCTGGCCTCTGCCTACCAAGTGCTGGGATTAAAGGTGTGTGCCACCATGCCCGGCTTTAGGGATTTCTGTTTTTAAACATTTCTTAAAAGCTGGGCAAGTTGGCACATGTGGATCTCTGGGAGTTCCCAACACTCAGAAAGCAAAGACAAGCCCAAGTGGATCTCTGGGGGCTGGAGGCCAGCCTGGTCTCCATAGTGAGTTACAGGCAATTGAGAGAGGCACTGTCTCAAAAAATTATGTGTATGTGTGTTTGCCTGAGTGAGCATATAAGCGCACCACATGCACGCAATGGCTGAGGAGGTCGGAAGAGCAGCAAACTTCCTTAAACTAGAGTTATTGGCAGTTGTGAGCTGCCACGTGGGTTGCTGGGAACCAAACCCAGGTTCTCTACAAGAACAGCCGGTGCTCTTAACCACAAAACCAACTCTAGCCCTGTGATTTCTTCTTGATTGCCGTGGATGTTATGTAATTAAGTAGGGGCGATAGTTTCATATCATAGGGAATATACTAAAATCTGCTGAACTTTGTAGACCTCGAAAGTGGGGATTTATGGTATGGGAAATTCCCAGGAATCCACAAGGATGACCCCAGCTAAGACCCTAAGCAATTGTGGAGAGGGTGCCTGAATTGGTCTTGCCCTGAAGTCAGATTGATGATTATCTTAAATGTCACTATAGAATCTTCGTCCAGCAACTGATGGAAGCAGATGCAGAGATCCACAGTGGAGCACTGGGCTGAGCTCCCACAGTCCAAAGAGAGGGAGGAGCAAGAATATGAGCAAAGGGGTCAAGACCATATTGTGGGATATTTTACTCTTTTGGCTTTTTGGACTTTTTGGGGAGCCCACTACCCAGCTCCCAAATAAGTCACACACAGAGGTTTATTCTTAGCTATGAATGCCCAGCCTTACCTTGGTTTGTTTCTCGCCAGTTTTTCTTAAATTATTCCCAACTACCTGTTACCTCTGGACTTTTATCTTTCTCTATTTCTGTACACCCTTCTTCTTTCTCCATGGCTTGCTGTGTAGCTGGGTGGCTGGCCCTGGTGTCCTCCTCTACTTGTTCCTTTGCTCTTCTTTCTCTTTGTTCTCTGTTCTCCTTCTGTTTATCCTCTCTGCCTGCCAGCCCCGCCTATCCTTGCTCCTGCCTTGCTATTGGCCATTTATCTCTATAGGTCATCAGGTGTTTTAGATAGGCACAGTAACACAGCTTCACAGCGTTAAACAAATGCAGCATAAACAAAAGTCACACACCTGAAAATATTGTTCCCCAACAGACCCTGATGGGGATACCCACTGAAAAAGCTTACAGAAGCTAATGGGAACCCACTGACTCTGGCCTGACAGGGAGGGGGGCACTGCATAGGACCAAACTAGGCCCTTGGAATGTGGGTAACAGTCCTATGACTGGGGTAGACTGTGGGGCCACTGGCAGTGAGGCCAGAGAAAAGTTTTTACGGCCCAATAAACCTCTCCGCCGATGAAATAATCCAATCAGACCAAATCAAACCGAATTAGAAAAAGCCCAGGTTTAATGGATGCCAGTGCTCCCGGGTGGCCTTCCAGGCCCTCAGAGAGGAGATGGGGAAGGAAGA